>NC_080029.1:116659995-117909995 GCF_030020395.1 Manis pentadactyla | reverse complement strand
AAAAGAATGGGTGGGTCCCTGTGTTAGGATGTGGCCTGGTTCAGTTTGGTTCAGGCAGGTCACCGGGAGGCGGTGTTTTGTTGACCACTGGAAGTTTGAGATTGAAGCCCTACCTCTTTCTTCCTTGCAACCCCGACCCCTGGCCTCGTACCCTCAGTGCTGCACAGGTGTTTCCTGGTGTCCCATTTCCTGAATGCTCCGTGGTTCTGGGAGAAGAGGGGGTTGTGCATCTCCCTGCCCCTGCAGCCTCGTGTTCCTTAGGCCCAGACCCAATACAGGACCTCTGTTCACCTTCTAGCAAAACAAGCTCTCAGTGAGGTAACATGGATGAAGAGGGCTGCTGCACGCACACTCACATGCATTCACACCTAAAAATACAAATGCACACATGATCACACAATTCTGCTGGACACACTCACATGCACACACACACCTGGAACGCTTTAGGCGGCTGCTCCCGGGGCGGCAGGGCCGCAGAAAGGCTTGGAGGTGTCTGCCCCATACTGGCTGTTGGGGGTAAATGTCATGATGAGCCCCTGTGAGTCAAGAAGGAAGCAGTCTGCAGACTGGAGAGCAAGGTGCAGAGCAGGAAGACCTGCTGCAGGGGTGCATTCTGAGCCCGGCAGACACTGGGTCCCTCCCCCTTCTGCACCAAGGGGTGGGAAAGGCTGTGGCCTAGGCAGGGCTGTGCATGCCAGGCTGCATTTGGGGAGGGGAGATTGCGGCATGCCCCGCATTGCCCCTGCTGTCTCCTTACCATCTTTCCCTGCCTCCTGCCACACCCCAGGCCCCCGCCTCACTTCTCGGTTCTGCCTGCCTAATTGTTCTCCTTGTTTCCATCTCTACTCCTTTGTTCCACCTCTCTTCTTCCCTCCCTTGGGTCCTTCCCCGTTTCCTACCCTCACACTCTCTGCCCACCTTTCCTCCTGTGCTAGAACCAGACATTCCAACCCACATGAAACCCCTACCTAAGGACTGCCATGAGGAATTACCAGAACATTCTTTTCTTTGGCAATAATGGGGCCTGCCTATGAAAATCCTCAAGACCTGGGATGGGAGGACCCTAAACTGCAGCAGCAAGATGAGTACATCAGCCCTCAGGCCAGCTGAGCAATAAAACGGTGGGCTTTGTAGGTGACGAAGGAGAAGGGTTCCTGTATAATCCATGTCTGAGCATGCACATATGTCTGTGTGTGTGTATGCATGCCTGTGAGGGCTTCACGTTCCTTTTCAGCATGCGGTCTCGGCGGGGCAGCACCCTGGGGAGAGGTGGGGACGCACTCCAGAGTAGCTTGACTTTGGATGGTCTGCATTAGAGTTCACTGCAAGGCAGAGCCCTGTGGCTAAAGCAGTGCCTGACCGTGGCACCTCCCTCCATCCCTGGAACCCTGTAGTGGTATGAGTCTGGGTGGCCTTTCTCCTGGTTTCCCCCAGAGTACTTGATACAGGCCTGGGAAAAAGGGGTGGGTCAATCAGAGGAGGCCTGGAGATGGCCAGGACCCTGAGCCCCTGAGCTCACGCCTGTCTGTCTGCTCTCTCATAGCTGGTGCTGCTCAAGCCCAGACAGGCAGTGGTGTACAAGCCACGAGCCTGCACCAGGAGGAAAAGCAGGGACGCAGCAGGTGGACAGGAAGAACATGGCTTCACATATTTAGGCCCAAACCCACCTGCCAGGGAGGGGGAACTGCCCCCACCTCCCCACACCTGATGCTTGGGCTGCACATTCTCATTTGTGGCCCCCCACATGCAGGCACACACATGCACACACTGCGTGGGGAGTCCTCCGTGTTGATTCCAACTTGATGTCACCTGTATAAATCTCAGGCACAAAAAGCCCAGCACGCAGCTGTCTAGAACCCTGTTTGGACTTCCCTAAATTAAATCTATTAGTTGTTAGAGGCTGGGGTGGGGGATACACAGGGCAGAGGAAATAATAGAAATCTGCTCTGTTTAAGAAGAAAAGGGATTTTTTGAAAGTATCTTAAGTTAGTGCCAAAATCAGTCCCTGGGAGAACCAGTGACCCAGATGTGGAGACTGCACAGCTGGGACCAGATCCTAAAGCCACACTGCAAGACTGGCTATGGGGTCACCACAGTCCTCTCAGCCAGCACACTTGCTGTCGTGGACACTGGGCACAGGGTGGCACTCTGAGTCCTGCCCCCCGCTGCTCCTTGGAAAGGGGACCAGGCAGCTGCCTGATGGGGCCTCTCCGTACCTGCCTCAGCACATGCCTCACCTCTGATTCATGTCTTGCGTGGGACTCCGTGTTAGGCTGAGCAATGTCCATAGCTGCACCCTGGCTGCAGAGGAGGCGGGAAAACAAGTAGGATTTCCTGAGGTCGCAGGAGCAGGAATCCCCAACAGAGGGAACCTGCTGGTGACCGGAAACACTGACAAACGGCCCAATAGTGCCTGACCAAGCCCTTGATATGCTCACTCTCAGTGGCCTGCTTGCCAGCCCACCCCTCCAGCCCTTCACTGAGGACCCAGTCCTGTTGCCCCTGGGCCTGTGTGATCTGCCCCAGGCGGCCTTCTGCCTTGGGGGCCCCAACTCTATGGCAGGTTTCTAGGGCTTGTGGGGCAGGGGCGTCAATAAACCACAGGCTCTGCTTTTCCGGTGACATTTGGCTTCAGCTGGGGCTGAGGTTGGCCCTTCTCAACACCTCAGACTCAGAAATACATGCCACCAAGCAAGCTTCTTTAAGACGGGCTCCACAGGGAAGCACCAGAACAGCAGAAGGGTCCAGGAAAGAGCGAGGGGACCTTGCTCACCCCTGAGCACAGGGGGAGCTGCCACTAACTCTTCTGGGCACCTGCTGCATGGCAGGCACTGTGCCAAGCTCTTAGCTCCTAAAATCTGTGCAATAAGTTTACAAACTAGGAGCTGGTATCACCATGTGACAGATGAGGAAACCGAGGCAAAAAGAGGTTGAATAGCTCTCCTGGGAACACCAGAAAGAACCAGGATTTGAACCCAGTCTGGCTACAAAGCCCTAAAACACATGGTTATGGGGCCTTTCAGAGTGTTTATCTTTCTGCACCTCTACTTCTCCCTCTTAAAGATGGGACCCAGGGGCTCAGGGATGTGGGGTGGTAGAGAAACCAGTTCATTGTTGGTGACATTAGGTTTCAATGTAGGCTCTGCTTTCTGTTGGCTGTGTGACCCTGGGCGATTACTTAATGTCCCTGAGCTTTAGTTTCCTTCCCTGCAATATGGGCCAAGGAAGTCTACCTACAGGGAATCTGTGGGTGCCTGGTGCCTGGTACAAGACAGGGGCTCAGGAAATGTAGGACCAAAGGCATAGGAGCCTGAGATGGCCCCTGGGATAAGCAAGCTCTACAGTCTCCCACCCCCACCAATATCTCAGAGAATCTTAGACACCCAGAGTAGGATGAGAGATGATGGAGCCCAACCTCCTTTTCCATGCAGCCATCCTTGGCAGGCATTATGCTCATCATCCCTCTCTGAGCCCCAGTGAAACCACCTTGTGCCCCTGCCCTCACATGCCCTGTGCCCCCTCACCGCCCAGTTCCCTCCTGTCCCAAAGAAGCAGCCACATGCCCTCCCCACTCTGAGTCCTGTGGTCCCTTGAAGAGAGGAAGATGTTTAGCTGCACCAGGAAAATGCCTCTGTCCTGTGGGATCACGGGTGTGTAAAGGGCGAGGGAAGCACTTGGAACAGGGATGTCCTTGCAGGTCAGAGAAAAGAATTCTTCTCAGAGAAGAATCTTACTCTGGGGAGGCAACAGATTTTGTCTTGAGCTCCCCTACTGCTCTGTGGCACTGGAGCCCTGGGTTGAGGATTCTGGAAATGTATCCCAACTTAGTGAGAAGGAACTGTGATTGATGAGTGATGCCTGCCTGGGGCGTGGGCTAAGGACACACATATACCCACGTGCAGTTCTGGATCTGACTGCTCGTGAGGGCCCAGATTCGCTCCCTGCCTCGTCCTCTCAGTCTCCTTTCTCAGAAAGTTCCCAGGAATAAGGGATCTATCATCTAACGAAGGGTCTGTCATGGTCCACACAAAACCCCGCTAGGGTCTTCAGCCGTTGTATGGTTGTTTTGTTCCTTGTGCTGTCTCCTAAATAACCAGGGTCTAGAGTACTGATTCTCAACTGGGAGCAGTTTTGCCACCCAGGAGACATTGACAATGTCAGGAGACATATTTGGTTGTCAAAGCACAGGCAGTGAGGGTGGGGGTGGGGGCAGGGGGGTGCTTTTGGCATCTGGTTGGTGGGGGCTGGCCAAGGAGGCTGTTAAACAATCCTGTAATGCACAGGACAGCCCCACAGCAAAGAATGACCTGATGCAAGTGCTCAGCAGTGCCAAGGTCGAGGACATACTGCTTTCTTACCTGCACTGGCCGGGCTCCCTACTGCAGCACACCAGACCGTCCAAGCTGCGGTTAACCTCTGTCTCCTCCTCACAACCTCTCCCATCACCGACCCCACCTAGCCTCTCTGCATGGCTCCCAAATCCTTTCAGGAGCTCCCTCAACCTGAGCCTGCTCTCTCACACAGGTGTTTCCACTAGCTATTCCCTGCACTGCCCCCTTCTAGCCATACAGCAAACTTCTATTCATCCTCTAAAACTCAGGTTAGGCATCATGTCCTCCAGGAAGGCTGCCATGCCTCACTCTCCAAGAGGACTGATGAAACCAATTACCCCTGTACACTACTTCTGTATCTTGCAAAACCCTTTGCTGTTACACCATCATCCTGTATTGTAGTTCTAAAAATGTATTTAAATGAATACTGTTCATATGACCATTGAAATGAATGCTTTCTTCATATGACTTTTTGAAAACAAGGACTGGGGTTTATTCATTTCCGCATTCTGGCTGAGCGCCGTGCCTGGCCCACTGTAAGGGCCCAGGGGAGGAGCCTGCTGAGCCGTGCCTGGGCCTGCTCCCAGGGCCAGCCCCTGAAGGATTCCTCACGGCTGCGCGGTTAACGGGGTGGGCTTGCACCCAGCCTCTGCTGCTCACAGCTGGGCAAGATGCTTCGCCTCCCTGCATCTCCGTTCCCTCTGCAAAATGGGAATTACATCAAACCTACCAATGGTTGTCAGGCTCCAATGAGCTAATATGTTTAGGGTGCTTGGAGCCACGCCTGATACAGATGGGGGCTCAGAATTAACGCCGGTGGTTAGGTGGTTATCCTACTCTGACATGTCCTGCCTAGGACGCCCTCCAGTTGTCCTGTTTCTTCATGGACATTTCCATCTGGGAACCATGGCTGCTTTCCACTATGGCTTCACCTAGCTCCGGTCACTGTTGTCTGCCTGGACATTCAAATGTGCCAAACACTCCAGGCCTCTGATCTCTCTGTGCAGACCCAGCCTCCCTCATCCCCCATCTGATCCAAGACCGCTTCGAAGCCCCACAGTGCCCAGGAGAGAGCCAGCCCTCTTAGCTCCACTCGGGAAGTCTTTGCCAGGTGAACAATGACATGAAAATTGTCAACTGGGAGCCAGAGGCAGTAGGGAGGTGGAGGGAGGGGAGGTGGGGAGGCAGGCCTCTCCAGAAAGCCCGGCGCTGTTTCCAGGCAGACTGATTGGTCTTGACAAGCAGGAGAGAGGCTGAGCAGCCCCTTGTCCTCTGCACTTTAAAAGGCCAGCGCCCCTCCCGGAATCTTTCCTTGGAGACCTGCTAAAATAATACATTTAGACCTGCCAAACCCAATCGCTTCCGTCTGTCAGGCTCCCTGCAAATAGCACTTCTGAGCAGAGCTCAGCGAAAACGCAGTTCCAAACAGCATGGGGGCAATCATACATCAATCGAAGAGAAACATTTTCCGCCTTCCCTTCCACCAGCCCCCATAATTGCATTTTAAAATCGTTCTTGTATTTCTGGGAGAGACACCACGGTACCTGTTGCTTTTTAACTCGGAGCTGAGTGATACGGCAAAATGAGGCTAAACACAGCAAAGTTATTTTGATTTATTTCCTAACGTCGGAATTTGGAGCTTGCTGCGGGGACTCAGCCGCAAGAAGACGAGCTGATGAAGTGTATTTTTCCCTGTCGTTACTCTTTTAAATAGACGGGTGTTTTATTCTTCCTTTTTGCCACTTTGCTGTGCTAGACTGAGCTTTATGGCATCCTGGCATGCCTGCACTTGGATGGCTGCGCAGGATCCGAATGGCTGCTCCAGTCCTTGCACGGAGCTCTTTACTCCGGGTGTGGCAGCCACACTCTCCCCAGGACCCTTTTGCCTTTGCATTCAGCATCGCTGGCTTCAGAGGCCAGTTTTAAAGAAGAACCCCTCCGGGGTAGAAGGGGATGTCACCAAGGCCTTGTTCAGAATGTCTCTATAGTGACTTTTCCTCTCTGGGAGTCAGGGAACGAGGCAAGGGAGTTATGTAGGGGCAGGAAGGAAGGGAAGGAGAGAGAAGGTGGATCTGAAAACAGATATGGACAGAGCCACCATTTGCCATGGGCTAAACTCCAGAGAGTTTGTGGGACACTGGATTTGAGTCCTGACTCCCCTGTTTACCGGCGCGGAGGTTGGCTTGGGCAGGTCCCACCTGCACAGTGGGGTTAAGTGTTTAACTTGCTTCCTTGCCCTGTGAGGTCCAGGTATGGGTTCCCAACACCTCGCCCGGAAGGAACTCAGAGCCCTGCTCCAGGGCCAGCTCACTCCTGGCTGCTCTGCAGGGCTCGGTGGTGCAGGCCCTTCGCCTCCAGCCTCCACGGCCAACGGGTGTCCTTTGGGCTGCACACCAGACCTGGCCGCGGATGGTGGGGCCTCTGGGAGTTGTCTCCACACATCCGGGCCTGTCTCCCTGCTACCTTCCTCACTGCTTGCCTGGTAGCTCTAGATCCCCCTCCCTCCTCTTTACAGTGCAGCTTCCCAACAGATTTTCCTCTGCAGAGATCGCTCTTTCCCTTAGAGAAATTCCAGCTGAGGTTGTTTTCCACTTTGTATGAGAATGAAATGAATTAATGAGTGGCTAGAAGCGCCAAGGCCAGGACCCTGCCCTCAAGGTCTGGGGAAGGCCTGGCAACAGCTCCCTTTCCTCCTCACAGTTCCAGCCCAGCAGATAAGCAGGATCTATGGTTGAGGCTCATGTGGCTTCTCGAGGGCTGAAGCTGAAGACGGTTCCTCCTCCTGGGGAGCCCTGTCGGGCGAGTCAGTCTAGCTGCACCCTAAGTGTGTGGCCTTGGGGAGCCAGTGCACGCACCCTGAGCTTGTTAC
Organism: Manis pentadactyla; assembly: GCF_030020395.1. Classification (NCBI taxonomy): domain Eukaryota; kingdom Metazoa; phylum Chordata; class Mammalia; order Pholidota; family Manidae; genus Manis; species Manis pentadactyla. Next base: position 117,902,795 of record NC_080029.1, on the reverse strand, counting down.
CTCATCTAGTCTACGTCTGTGCTATGACCCCGGTGCCTGCCCGATGCAGACATTCCCTGGCATCTCTGCTCCTCACACATGTAATGCCAGGCCCTTCTGCCGACCCCAACATTTCCCAGGCTGGGGACAGTGGAAGCCTAAGAGGCTAAGGGGCACCACTTCCCTCAGACGCTTGATGGCAGAGCCCATCCTTCCCAAATCCCAGGCTGTCTCCTGCACGCCTGTGTGGAGAACAAGGCTTCTGCGCAGCCTGACGGGAGCTGTTTGCCAGCCTGGTCTCAAGGGCAGGCCCATCCGGTTGCCACGGAGACGGCGTTGTTAACTGAGTTAACGGCAGGTCTGTGCAGGCTGGCAACACAGGTTAGAGGGCCTGGAGCTCCCAGGGCTGTGGCCTGCCTGCTCCTGCGCGGCGGGTCACCAGCCCTGCCCCCTGTACCCCGCGGCCGGGGAGAGCCCCAAGCAGCAGGGCAGTGCGCTGCGCTGCCCCGGCGGCCTGCATCCATGACTGCCCCTTTGCCCCTTGAAACCATGGGGGCCCGGGCAAGCTTCCCAGCCCCTCCCACGCCTGGGCTCCCCATGTGACCCCTCAAGGGGTGTGATGGGGGTTAAATAAAGTGATCTAAGTGCTTAGAACTGGGCCCACACATAAGAACTCGGTAGATGTCAGCTGCGGCTCTGTAAGCCTGTTTTTTTCTGAGCCCCAGAGAGGCTAGGAATCCAGGTAAGAAAGAACAGAACATGGGGTCACATGGGGTCCTAGCTGTCACTTAGGTCCCCTTTCCTCTGTACCATGTATTGAAAACAAATCCTTGCTTGTGCTGTTCCCAACCCTCTGAAATGTCTCCTGCTGCAGCTCCCAGACGATGACCTGACCCCAAGGCCAGGCCCAGGGACATGCAGAGGGCCACCCACAAGCCCTCAGGCACACCCTCGTGCCTCCTTTCTCTGCTCTCCGTGGGCATATTTCATGAGGGCATTTTCTGTGGCTTCTGTCTGACGAGTTGGTTCCTGGTATCCCAGGCTTGACCCAGCCTCTCATCTAAAACAGTGAGCCCACTGAGAGCAGGGCAGCCTCCCCCAGCCTCCCCCTACCGACTTCCAGGCCAGACAGCAGGCCCCGCCCTCTGGTGGGTGGTCGTGAGCTTCCCAGAAGCAGGGGCTTGGATGTAAACAAACTGGGGGATGAAGCTTCTTAGGGCACAGATCCTAGCCCCAGGAGCCCCGCCTGTGAAATACAGGTGACACATCAGATATGCAAGGTCCCAGGCTTTCTTGTCTTATTCTTGCCTCACAGACTTATTTTTCAAGTGAAGGAACACAGGCTCAGAGTGGCTGAGTAACTTGCCCAAAGTCACACAGCAAGTTGTAGAGAAGAGTCTTCTGGAACTGTGGCCTGCCTGACCCATAGTCGGGGATCTGAGCTGCCTTGGATGCCCTGAAAAATAGGAGCCAAGGGGCTCAAAGCCTGGGAGCCAGGGTGTAGCTCTGCCACAGTTACACAAAGCAGGCCTGGAAGCCTCTGCCGGACTCCTGGGGGCTGTCTGGGACTCCAGAGACTTGATTAGGGTGATTTCTCTTCCTAGCAGAGCAGGAGACTATGGGAGCCCCCCTGAGGAATGTGTGGGGAGCCGTTTCCAGCTAACTCTCCTGAGGCAAGTCAGAGAGGAGCAGGTGTCCCGGGTCCCCACTTCTAAAAGCTTCTGGAAATAAGATGATACGTCTGGCCCCAGCTGGGTCTGGTTCTCTGGCCTCTACTAGAAGCTGTCTTAGAGAAGAAGGCAGCCCTGGAAATAGAAAGGGCATTTCTCTGCCAGCCCCACCCTCTTCCTCTTGCCTGCTTCTTGAAGAGGGACGGGGGGAGCAGGGTGGAAGTTCTCAGGGGTGTTCTCTGATTACAGGTCGATTCCAGCCAACTGGGTCCGACTGAGAGGAAAGCGGCTTCCGGAGGGGCTCTGAGCAAGTTAGCTTCAGTTCAGTCCCCCTTGGGGGGAGGCCTGCAGGCTGTGGAAATGACGAAGCTGCTCCTGGTGACAATGGCCACCTTCCACGCTGGGTACCATGGAGGAGCAAAGCTGTCTGAGACCTTGGAGACCTTCTAGAACAGGGCAGCCTGAGACCCAGAGAGAGGAACGGTGCATAGATTACCGAGTGTGGGGACAAACTGGGTTGGTGAGTGACACCTGGACACACCATAAATGCAGAGTGGAAAGGACAGCCAGCATAGGGAGGTGGAGATGCCTCCAATAAATATGCACAGCCCTGGCGTCTGGGACCATCAGCCCAGGCCCAGGCAGGTGGGCCCTTGTCCACTTGGTGTGGTTTTTGAGAGGTTTTAGGAACTTGACTTCAATTTTTGGGCACAACTCAAGGGAAGCATAAACAAGGAACCAGGGAAGTGTTGCAGAGAATCCCCCACAAGCTGGGGCCCGAAGCACAGGTTCTTGCTGTATGACCCCGTGGCATTGCCAAGCCTCCCTCTCTCCTTCATCTGTCAAGTATGGAAAATAATCCCATTGGGCCAACTTCCCAAGGGGACAACAGAAGATCCAGAACACAAAAACAATTGGACAATTACAGGCTTTACAAACAGAAGAAGCTGTTAACTGCTCACACACGCCCAAGGCAGGACAAATCTGGCCTCAGAGAGGGGACCAAGATTTGTCCCTGCAAGAAAAGGTGCCTTAACAGAGGCCGTATTGACAGCGGGCATTGGCAGAGCGCTGCTGAGTCCTGGAGGGTCCCGGGGACCATTTCGGTCAGTGGACTTGTAATCCTTCAAGATGGCTTGCCTGACATTCCTTCTCAGGTGACCCATCAGAGCCAGAGAGGTTAAAGGACTTGCTGAGAGTCACCCAGCTGGTAGCAAGCAGGGACATCCACAGAGGCCCATCGACCTCGGAGACCACCTTCCCGTGTGGTGTTACGGCTCCCAGGGAGGCACGTAATAAGCAGACTCTAGGGTTTGGCCTGGAGACCAGCCTTAGGGAACCCAACCCGACGACACTGAGTCCCCATCATAAGGAGGGAAGGATGGTCATAGCATCTGCTGTTGTGAGGATGAACTTATAGTTTAAAACTGTGTCTAAAGCTGTTCACGGTAATCACAAGTATTATAACAACAAGCTGGCCCTGAAGGAGCTTAAAGGTTGTTGAAGTGACTTCCCTGCCTTGGGCAGGGCTGCACCTTGGCTGGCCAAGGCACCGGGACCCCTGGAGAGCAGGGGTTCTCACAGCCTTCACGGTCAGGATCCCAGCCCCCACCCAGCCCCTGCACCTGTGACCTGCTTCCACCCTCTCTGGGAGTGTGTGGGTGGCATGGGCAGGTCAGAGCTGCTCCATCCTGCGTGGCTTCACACTCAGATCTTTCCCGAAGCCTTTGCAAAGCCCACGTGCAGCAGCTGTCACCAGGCGGGAGAACATGGCACGGACAGAGGCACGGGGTGTGGGAGGAGACTGGAGAAGGGATGCGTGGTGGCCATGGAGGGCCAGCCTGTCACTGAAGCTGGCCCTCTGGAGGTGGGAGCTTCTGCTGGGCCTCAAGGATTCTGGGAGTGTTGTCTTGAGCAGAGGAGCGGGGAGGTAAGGACAGGAACTGCAGGCCGAAGCAAGGGCCGGAGCAGAGGCGGGAATGTAGGAATGAGGTGGCCAGTCAGAACAGATCTAGACATCAAGGCAAAACGTAGGCTGTCCGTGGGAGAAAGTGAGAAGGCGCCCGTAAGCTCTCGGGAGGGCAGGGGTGGATGGAGGGGACGCTCCTGCCTCAGTTTTTCTGGAGAAATGGAGTGCCAGCAGGAGGCAGAGGCCCCTCCGAGCTGTGCTTCCCCCACAACCACCAGATGCTGCAGGCCACACACGCAGCCATGTGACCCTGTACACCCCCACCAGGTGTGGTTTTCGTGGTCTGCGTCTCAGCAGAAGACAGAGCCAGCCACATGCAGCCCCGCCCGAGGTCACCCCCACAGTGACCCCAGTGAAGGTGGCTCCAACACAGAGAAAGGGGCATGCAAATGAACACGGAAAAAGTGACAAGGGTGCCTGGGTGGAAAGGTTTCCTTTCCCAGGCTCGGAGGGGCTGAACAGGAGGAGGTGAGCAGCGGCAGGTTACTCTGAATATGGCTGAGTGCAGTCCCTGACCTCACACACAGACAGAAGCAACGGTTCTGCTCTGTCCTCAGGGCCCAGATCCCAGCTCTGGGTCCTCCTCCCACATACCAGACGACCTGAGCAAGTTACTGCTCCTGGAACCCGGGTTTCCTTGAACCCCGTAGACGGGGTGAAAGGCCCGACTCATCAGGGGGCTCCCTATGCCTTTTACTGACTTCATCTTCCAGACCCAAGCGGCCTGACCTTCACACTGAGGGGGCGACGCCTGGCAGTGGCATAGCACACACAGGGCAGCGGGCATGAGGCCCCCTGGGGTGGGGACCAAGTCTAACTGAGGCCGGGTCCTCTGATTCCTAAGACCTCGTGTGGGCTGGACAGACGGAGCACAGACATGTACCAGCCTGAGGCTGCTGGCAGAGTTTGTGAAGTCCAGAGGAAAATGTGGCAGGATTTGTGAGAGCAAAGGGGCCCAGCAGTCAGGACATTCTCCCCTTCTCTGCTTGCTTCCAGAATCTGCTGGAACAAGTGGTAAGGGAAGGGATGTGGCAAAGGGGACCCCAGCCCAGGGTGCTGGCACTAGCCACTCATCCTAGACCCCCAGTTCCCAGGGGCCCCCACCTCCCTGCCGCCTTTGCCCCTGTCTCCTCTCCTCCCTGAGCCGGCAGTGAGACCTGGGGCTTCCTCACCTCCGAACTGGGGCTGATGAATGTTCCTTCCTAGAGGGTGGCTATGAGGCAAAAATCAGTTCATCTGTGTAAGGCACCCAGACGGTACCTAGGCGAGACCTGGTGATATGGTAAATTGGTGATTTTTTATTTTTTTTTATAAGTTGCCATTTATTCTTAATCACTATCACAATTCTAAGCAACCACTTCACACTGGCTAACATAGTACTCATCATATAGACATTTCACCCCCTAAAAACTGCGACTGAGTTGGGACTTTTGTTACAAGGGGGAATTACTGGGGGAACGTGCTCTCAGGTGGAACCCCCAGAGGGTGCGGGGTGCTGGAAAGAGCCGGAAGGTGGGAAGCAAACATGTGGGTTTCCCTGAGGTCCAGCCTCAGTGGATCCCACTGGGAGCCCGGGAGCACGGGAAGCACCAGTCCTTCCCCAAGCCGTGGGGAGCCTCTGATAACCCCCTCTGGTTGTGGAAGCTGCCGGGGCGCTTTGAAATGAGAAGTTGGTGATTTTTATTCAAACAAGCCCCTGGGGAAAGCTCAGGCCTTAGCACCCTTCCGTCTCCCAGAGATCTCTGCAAATTAAGTCTGGTGTGGTCCGTGGCAGGCAAGGACTGGTTCTGAATCAAAATTGAAAGAGGAAGGAGTGGGCAAGAAAGTGGTTTACATGCCGCCCTAGGGATGCAGCCCTGGTGCCCGTGAAGTAACCAGCTCATGTGCTTCTCCAGTAGGTCTGACCGGCCCACACCCAGGAAGGGGCACCACGGGGCAGCAATCCGCACAGACCTGCCTTCCCTCCGGGCCTTTGTGGCCCACTGACTCTGAGACAAGATATTATTGTTCCCACTTCATAGATGAGAAAACTGAGTCTCGGGGTGCCCGTCACTCAGCCAAGGAGCTGGTCTTCCCAGAGACCTTCCACTTCACCTAACAGGCTATGCAGCTCGGGGTTCAGTTGCCCCATCTGTAGAATGGGCTCTCAGCATCCATCCTGCCACTGGCAGAAGAGGTGGGGAAGGGCAGAGATCTTAGCTCAAAGCTGGTCCACACAGCCAACTGTCCCTTCCCAGGACTGACAGGAAGAGAGAAATGGCTCCCTTCTCTGGGAGGGAGGGCATCAACTTCCAAGCCTGGCAGGGGCTGCTCTGGGCTGTCACTATAGCTATGACCCCTTGAGGTCTGTAGGGGCTATAGGGCTGCAGGGGGCCAGACACTGAGGGCACATAGCCACACTCGAGAAAGCTGGGGAGCCTCTACTGTGACATCCTAATGGTCTGAGTCCTCTGGGTCAGACCAGAAACTGGCTCTAAAGACACCCAAATGATGACAGATCAGGTCTGGGGTGCTGCTGAGATCTTAGCAGCCAGAGGAGTTCATGTCCCCCTGGGGAAGAGACCAGATGGAGCAGAGCAAAGACCACAGGAACTGAAACTCCACCCTGCGTGGGCAAGGGCCTGGGGGCTGGGTGGGAACTTTCCCAGGCCATGCCACCCGGACCTTGGGGCTTGCCCCTTGACCCCATGACACCACAAAGGGAGGGCTGCAGCCTGGATTTCCCAGCCTGGTGTGTCTCTGCCTACCCTCAGCAGCTGTGCCAGGAGGGCATATGATCCATTAATTAGTGCACCTGTGTATATCTTTAGAAGAGAAAATGCAGGCCTTTTGTAAGAGTCAAAAGGTACAAAGGATGAATAATGAAAACCTAGTGTCCTTCCCTGTGATGGTCCTCAGCTCCCGTCCCCCTCCTTGGAGGCTGCCTCCGCCACTAGTCGCTGTATAGCCTTGTAGAGACTCCAGGCGTCTGCGAACACCTCTCGGGTGGGGCTGCCCACTTGATCCCTCGAGCTGGCGCCGATGCATGCCCCTGCCGGCCCTCTCTGCCGGGGCCTGTCCCCACACCCTTAGCAGCAAAGAGCGGCCACGTTTTTGATCTTTTCCAATCTGATTGTTGAAAGGGGGTCTCTTCTTGAGGAGTTTTAATTTGCGTTTCTCTTACAAGGCAGATTAATTTCTCATATATGTAAGAGCCATTTATAGTCTTCGGAAAACTGTCTTCCTATACTTGGCCCATTTTCACATTTTCTCATTGCTAGCTGCAAGCTCTTTGGACGCCGAAGAAATTAGTCTTGTCTTCACAATATGAGTTACCGTTTTATTTCTCAGCTGATCATTTGTCATTATGCTTAGGGTCACACACTGCCTATCCATTGTATCCATCCCCCTTTAAAGTTCAAAGACTCTGGGACCGGCAAAAAGCTCATTTCCTAATCCCCAGTGTGACCCCGGGCTGAGGGCTGGGAGCCTCCCCAGTCTTGTGTCCTCATCGGTAAAATGGGGCGGGGGTTTCACCAATCTTTCAAATCTTTTATGGTCTCCCTGGTCTGAGATTGGAGTCTCGAGTTCTGAATGATCTGACATGGGACCAAAGGGGTTCTGAGAGCCGACAGGGTGGTGGGAATGGGCTAGAACGCCACTGGGGGCTGGAAAGAGGAAGTGGGGAAACCGGACCCAAACTGCTGACTTCAGGGCCGGGGGTGGGGCTGTGGCCGCCACCACCTCCCAGTGAACAGGGGACCCCGGCGGCCCAAAGGGGACTCGGTCTGTGCTGTGACGACGGAGGGCTCCACCGACTCTGAGCTGCAGAGCCTGGTGAGGGTGGGGGAGGTGAGCCCCTGTGCCTGGCAGGTGCCTCAGGAGGGCCTGCTCTGGCTGGTCCGGGTCCAGACACCATCCTGGGGGAGGGAGGCCAAGACCCAAAGACCCAGGGAACCCACCGAGGCCGTCAAGAGAGGGGCTGTGGCAACATGCGGGCCAGGGTTCCCTGATCTCAGCGAACTGTTCCGCATCTGGGCCAGTCCCTGGAAGATTCCAGAAGAAAGGCAGCCTGCCCGTTGATGATAAGAGCTCATCTTTATGGCCTTCTCCTTCATGTACGGCTCTGCACAGGCACTTGACCCTCACCCCGACACACCCACTTCATTCTCCCCAGAAACAAACAGCAGGGAGCTCCACTACATTGCTCTCTGACAGATGAGGAAACTGAAGCAAGCCTCACATACACAGAGGGGAAGGGCAGCGGGCCCAGGGGACAGCAGGGAAGTCCAGTCTGAGCCCTGCGGACGCTATCAGGGCACCCTCACAGGCCAAGCACAGGCCTTCTGCCTGCCCTCCCTGCCTGGCCCCTGAGGGCCCCGAGCCTTCCTTACCCCTGGTCCCTGAGGCGGGACCTGTCACCTCTCTCCCCTCGCTCACTGGCCTCTGCCTAACACCTTTTACACCACCTTTCAACAGCAGAGAAAGCAGATGGCCTGCGTCTGCAGTACCAGCAGCTCCCGGCTCATGCCCACCAGGTCACCCAGCAGGGCAGGAGGCCTCCTGTCCCCCACCCTGCCCCCGCCAGCTTTGACCTTCTGCAGACCCCTAACTGCAGGAGGCTAGGTGGGCAGAGCTGGCCAGTGGCTCAGTGCCTCATCTGTCCCAAGGCCAGCTCCTAGCAGGGGCTGAGGCGGGAGGCAGGACAGGGCTCCCGTGCCTGGTCCTGCCTGGGGTTGGTGTGTTTTCTTCATCTCATGGTAGCTGTGGAAGGAACAGCAGAAGGGGACGGATGGAATGGGCTTGGGGGGCAGCCTGAGGCGGATAGCAGAAGGGACTGGCCTAGAAATCTGGCCTCAGGAGCCAGACAGCATTAGGGGGAAACCCCAGCTCCGCTTCGCCCAGGCTGGTGGCCTTGGGCATGTGACTTAACCTCTGTGCTCTGATTCTTTATGTAAAATGGGGATGAACATAATAGTTTCCATTTCACAGGTGAATTAATGCACTGAAGCTCTCAGAACAATGCCTGCACAGAGTGAGAGCTCAATAAACATGTGCTGTTTGTGTTCGTCTGGGCTCTCTCTCGTATCTTCTGTCGCTCCGTGGATGAGGTTGTGACAGGGCCTGGGCAAGCCGTTATGTCACTGCCTCACAGAATGCTCTGCCCAACGCCGTGAGATGGGATAATTCTCCCAGCTTCCCAGAGCAGAAGACTGAGACTCAGAGAAGCTGAGTCCTTCACCCAAAGCCACACAGCTGGTAAAAGGCAGAGGTGGGGCAGACCCAGGTGTGCCATCTCAAAAGAGTGAGCCCTGCCCATGAGGCTGTTCTGTCTGTGCTGCTAAACTCTCCACGCGACCGGATCACCCAGTCCCCTGGGCCTCGGTTTGTTCATCTGTGGGATGGCTTAGTTAGTAGCTTTGTCATCTTACACTAAGATCTGATTAGCGGGGACCCCTCATTTTCCGGCTGCCTTGTCTGTACCCCGGGGAACATCGACATGCCCCCAAGGGGAAGGAAGGAAAGTGGGTGTAGACCCTGCTTTTCCCTTTCTTGGTTCTGGAAGAATGGGCAGATTCGCTCCTCAACAATGCCCTAAATATCCGTGCAACGCTGACTTACAGCCCAGTGGGGTAGAGGTCAGGGAGGTAAATAGGACATAGTACATAGGACACAGTTCTGCTCTCAGGGAGCTCATGGTGTGACAGGAGAGTTCTTAGATCCCTCAGCTTTCCTAGAACTCAGCTGCCTTAATCTTTAAAATGGGTCCACCGCCCCTGGTCTTTCAGAAATGAAGCAGCCATTGGGGGCAGGTGGTGGTCTGGCCTCAGGAGCCTGGAGTTGATGGCTGCAGATCAGGTGGCAGTGGAGGGGCCTTTGGCGTGGCCCAGTTCTCTGGAGAAGCAGTCAGGGGTGGTCAGCAGCTGCTCCCATCATGCTATGCCACAGCAGTGTGTCTATAGTTCCTGCTTCTCCAAATAATCTTTTTTGATGAGGAGTGACCGATGTCCCTTCCTTGAGGATGTGAGTGGTAGACTGGTTTGTTGAGAATGGAGCAGATGGCAGGCTAGGCTGGGTCATCTCTTGCATCTCTGTGCACTCCAGCCCAGCAAGGGGAGGTGATGTTGGCCATCTCGGCAGGAAGCTGGTTCTATGAAATGCTGGCCCTGGTCCACTTTCCTCCTGGCCAAAGGGAAGCCCCTTACACCTGGACCTGGCCTGCCACCTGCAGACATCGTCCTGGGAGAGGGAGGCCAAGACCCAAAGACCCAGGGGATCCACCTAGGCGGTCAGGAGAGGGGCTGCTGCTCTAAGGTATCAGATCACGTCAGACCATGAAATATTGAGGTCCCCACCTCCTACCCTATCCAACATGAGAGACTCTTGTAAATTTCTTGGATTGAATTAAGTTGACTGAGTTGAATTGAATTGACTTGAATCGAATTGGAGTGAATTAAATTGGATGCCAGATTACAGGCGTCACCGGAGCCCAAGGAAATTTGTTTTTTCTAAATGCTGGTTCATAGATCTGAAAGGTCAGTTGTGATCCCTTGTTTCCATTTTCCTTGGAGGGGAATGAGTTGGAGGGGGACATGGAGGCGGAACACAGGAAGTGGGATTCAGTAACGGCTTCCTCTGGAAGACACCTTCCAGCAATACCTTCCCACATACTTTCCACCTAGAGCTTAAAAATGCCAAAAACCTTGTTCTTAGAAGCTGAATAGAAGCGACTGGAAGGTTGTTCCTTTGTTCTGATTGCAGGTGGCTATGTGAGTACTGGCAGTGTCTGAGAGGTAAGCTCTAGGTCAGGTGCAAATCGGGATCTGCAGAACCCTGGGTGTGCCTGGCAAGGGGAGGGCAGTCAGCGCCCTGGGAGTGAGCCACAGTCTGCAGGCTGAGAGGCCTGCCGTGACGCAGAGCCAGGCATTTCCAGCGTCCACTTCCTTGACCTTCACAGAGCCGAGCAGCATGGTGGCCACTTCCTCCTGGTAAACCACTCAGCTTTGGGGTCTGTGCTTCCTTCTCGGTTTCCTTTGCAGGCTAGGCTTCCCCTGGGTTGATGAATGCAGGCCTCTCCCCAACTCCTTCTCTGGGTTAATCCCATCCACTTCTTCCCAGGTGGGCCCTGCATCAATTGTTCCCACTGCAATGGCTCAGTGACCATGCACAGCAGACGACTTGGAGGACTCCACACCCTGAGACTCAAGAACCAGAGAGCCATCGCCTCCTTCACTTCCCCAGCTGCGTGCCTCACAGCACCCTGCAGACTGAAAATTTCCCAAGGTGGGTCCAGAGGGATCCATCTCCAGCCTTCCCTACCACAGTACATAGCAGAAGCATATACCCAGAGGCCCAAGCCGGAAACGGGGTGTCATCCTTGACATCTGCCCCTTCGCCTTCCGTAGCCAATCCACCTCCAAACTGCAGCAATTTTATCTTCTAAAAATCCCTCAGATCCCTCCATTCCGCTCCGTCTCAGCCACCGGAGTCGTCCCTTGCCTGGGCAAACACAGGAGCCTCCTAACTGCTCTCTCTACAGCCACTGTTGCTGCTCCCAATCCATGCTCCACGATGCTGCCAAAATGCAGATCAGGTCCTATCAACGGTCCACTGCCTTAAAAGTCAACAGTTATTTCCCTTGTTTTGGGGTCAAAGGCCCGACTTATTAATATGCCAGGAAAACATCCTACTTACCCTCCCCAGCTGCCCCTCTCCGGGTCCCCAGTGCCCGGCATGCTCCCTTCCGTCCTGCGCAGGTCCTTTGCATGTGCGTCCCCTCCGCCCTGAACGCTCTTCTCCCTGCCCTTCCTGTAGTTAGCTACCTTTCATCCTCCCAGCCACGCCTCCCACACCAGGGAAGGCTGCCTTGACCTCCCTGATCAGGGCAGGCCCCTCTAGCAAAGGCCTCATGGCACTGTGTACCTGTTGCTCATGTCACGAGCCCTGGCTGGAGTTGTACATTTGTTGGCATGGCTGTTTGATTGACATTTGTCTCCTCCACCAGACTGTGAGGCAGGGGAGGTTTCTGCTTTCATTCACCACCCTCTTCCCAGGAGGCAGCCTGCGCCTTACACAGCAGGGGCTTGATGATGAATGAATGAATGAGTGAATATATGACTGGGAGCAGGCAGAGGAGGCCTGTGTCTGAACACCTGGGCCTCCTCCCACCATGTGAGGGTCCTACTGCATCTGGGCTGGCTCCCTGTCTCCCTCCTGGGCTTCCTCAGCTTCCTGGGCTTTGCTCAGTCTCCACCCTTCCTCCATCCTGCCTCCCGTCCCTCTTCCCTGAATCTAGGTAAATTCCTCCCTTTCAAGGCTCAGCTCACGTTAAATTCCCAGAAACAATTATGAAAGAGTCACCAGGAGAAGGGCTGGGAGGGGCCGTGGTGTGTTGAAACTTTTTTCTACCCCGTATTGAAAATGTACTCAATTCTCCATGGCCTGGTGGCAGTTCTAGGAAAACAGAACCTGAGCAATAAAGCACATGCTTCGGTCATATTTCCAGGGGCAGAAACTTTCCCACTCACAGTGGGGGGTGAGATGTAAGAACTTTCCAGTGCTGTCAGCCCTGCTGAGAAGCACATCTCACTTTACCAAAAAGCTCCCAGGAAATCAGCTGGAAAACTCATGAGGCATGAGCAGTGGGGCTGGGCCCCGGCTAAAGGTGGGGTGGCTGCAGCCTGACCCGACCCAAGAAAGGCCCCGGAGGTTCCCAGGAGGATTGGGGAGGGGTGGGGAGGGTTGGGGAGGTCCCACCACCACCCTACTGCTGCCAACACTTCACTTAAGAAAGGGGCTTTCAAAGGCTGAGCCCCTGAGGGGAAGTCCGGCAGTTCCGAGGCCTCTGAGAGCTCAGGCAAGGGCCAGGGTGCAGGTATGACATCGAGGATGAAAACAGGGACAGTCCCTGAAGTGAGGACAGGAAAACCAAGCCCTGCACCCTAGTTACCACTTGGTGAGTCCCAGGGCTCGTGGTGCTGGGGAACCTTCCAGTGCACAGCAGGATCCTCGAACAGCAAAGCCAAGCAGGGCCACAGAGCTCATCTAGTCCAATCTCCCATTTAACAAGTGGAGAAACGGAGTCCAGACAGGCCAGTGGACTTGTGCAAGGCACTTAAATAACTCAGTGGAGTAATTAAACCTAGAAACCCAGTCTCCTGGCTCTTTCTCTGCATCAAGCTACAGTTTGGATGGCTCAGAACCTGTCACCGAGCCTGCCTGTCACACTGCCTGTTCTGTGCACTGACTACTACCTCGCAAGGTTGAGGCAAAGCTGATAGATAGATGGTACTATGTCTCTGAGCTGCAAACTGGTTGACAAATGCAGGAAGGGGACAAATCAAATACTAATATTTCCTGAGTGTGCACTGGGTGTCCGATGCCGTGCTTTCTCTGCAAGATTCCACTGTGGTGCACTAAAGATGGCTGCAATCGTCTGCTTCTCTTTTCCATCAAAAGATGAAATGTAATCCTTAAACTTGGGCTGGCCATAATGACTGGCTTGACCAAATAACAGGCCCGTAGAATGCAGCAGAAGGGACATTCCTGGGCTTCTGAGGATTGCCGTGAGAAGCCTTGCGGTTCTGCCTGGGGCTCTGGGAACACTCGGTCGCAGGGTGCACCCTCTCAGAATCCCATGCTGTGAAAAGCTCATGGGGAGTCCACATGTGGCCACTCAGGTTGACAGCCCCAGCCGAGCTCTCCGTGGACAGCCAGCATGAAATGATAGCCATGGAATAGATCACCTTAGACATTCAGCTCAGTGAGCCTTCAGCCGACAGCAGCCAGCTGCCGTGTGACTGCAATCACGTGGGAAACCCCAAGCAAAAACTGCCCAGCTGAGCGCAGTCGACCCACAGAACCATGAAAGATAATAAAGCTCTTAAGTCGTTAAGTGTTGTAGTGCTTTGCTACACAGCAAGAGATAACTTCAACACTCCACCCTCTCAGCAGCCCCTACAGATGGTTACCATTTTCAATTTCCATTTTGCAAATGAGGAAATCTACGTATAGAGAAGTTAAATAATTTGCTCAAAGTTACAGAACTAGGTAAATGGCACATCTAGAATTTGACCAACCCACTAAACTCTTTCCAGCCCAAGAACTGGACACGTCTGCCACATGGGTGCAAGAATGTGAATCCCCTGCACCCTGACACATTTCCCTGTTTGTACTTCCAAACCCAAGTCTTGTAAAGGTCAGGTGAGTGTAGTTTGTGATATCAGGGTGTCATGCCTGTCCCCAAACTGGGGATGTGTGTTGTCTGGCTCCGGGAACAGAGCTCACTCTGTGAGAAAAGTGTAAGGAGGGAGTTCATTCAATCACGTAAGGATGGCTCCTGAGCTGGCCATGTGCAGCACCTCAAGGACCCCACAGCCGACGGCTGGACACACACAGGTAAATCAATAATCACAAGATGCCATGCTGGGGAACCTTCGCTTCACTGGGAGTCATGGGTGGCAGGAAGTACATTGAAGGGGATACTGTCTCTGCCTTTTTCACAGAACATCCCAACCTCCATGGCAGCAGTCAATCTGTGCTGGGGCCACCGTACTGCGGGAAAGCCCCTCTGGGTACAATGAGGACCTCATTAAATTAGGGCAGAAGGTCCATAAATTAGGGCGGAGGCAACCAGCAGTGAAAGGTGAGCTTGCAGAGGCAGCTGGGGCCTCACAGACAGCCTTGGGTGTCAGGCTACCTGTGTGAATTTCATGGCCACAGGCATGAATCAGTGACAGAAGCAGTAAAGTCAGCTAATGTTTCTTGAGCACTTACTATGTACCAGGGCCTTTGCTAAGGCTCTATTCACATTCATTCATCATATTCAGGGGTTATAAAATCCAGTGAGAGTTTCTCATGCTGTAAGATAAAGAAACTGATGCTCAGAACAGGTAAATAGTTTGTCCAAGTTCACCCAGCTCCAATTAAGTGTCAGAGCCTAGATTCCAACCTGGGTCTGCCTGGCTCCCAAGCTCGTGCCTAGAAAAACACACTCCTAGGAGCTATTCTTCCCAGGGAGATGTCAGAATCAGAGCCAAATATCAGTATGATTCCTCTCGCACCCCTGGCAAGGTGGAGGTGGGCAGTGGTGTGGAGGTGGGTCTGGAGGCAAGAAGGCCAGTTAGGAGACTGAAGCAATTGTCTTGGCAACAAAGGATAAGGGCCTTTCTTCACTATGGTGAGGTCACAGGCATGAGAGCCCAGGGCCAAGGCTGAAATACAATTCTCTGCACCATGCATTTCTCTAAAAGGAGGAAGAAAGTTGCAGAAGTGAAGTTCTTCCAGCCAGGGGCTCTGAATGGGTCTCACTCTCAGACCTGTCCTTACTCAGGGGTTTCTTCTGGAAGAGGAGGCCAAAAAGCCTAATCTGAGGCCATTCTTGACCTTCTAAAATTGCAACAGAAAAAAGAGGAACACAAATGCAAACTACCCAAATCACCATCTACTGGATTTCCCCCCAAGGAAATTCAATAGAAGAAACAGTGCTGAGGTTAGTTTTGACATATGGTACTTGACATTCAAAGTGTTTGTTTCTCACCCCAGCTTTGCCTTTGCCACTCACCAGCTGTGTGGCCTTGGACAAGCCACTTCCTCTGTCTCGAAAGTCACACCCAGCACTGTCATTCTATCTCAGTCTGTCTTGAACTCACTGGAGGAGAATGTGGACCCGAGGATTGTGCAGATTGATCAGACAAATGGCCAGTGACGCTCGTCCTTTGCCATGTGACTTCGCATTTCCTCCCATCAAGGAGTGGATTGAACCCCCACTGCCACTTTGAACCTGGGCTGGCCCTGTGATTTGCTTTGGCCAATAGAATATGGCACAAGGGATGGTGTGCTGGATCCAAGGCCAGCCCTCAGCAGGCCTGTGTGCTTGTGTGCTTTCTCATAGAGTCCTGCAACGGCCACATGAGCTGGCTCAAGCTAGCCTGCTGGGAGGTGAGACAGTCGAGGCGTCCAGCCCTAGACCAGCTCATAACCAGGTGGCCCGACCCATGGGAGTGTTCCCAACCTAGATCAGCAGGGCTGCCCACCCAACTGCAGCTGACCACACAACAAGCTGAGAACAGGGCCCATGAACCTGTAGAGACTTGAGAAATAGCACAGAGAGTTGTTTGAAGCCCTCAGGTTTTGGAATTGTCTGTTGTGTGGCAGTGATTAATGATAGAGGTATCAAAAGGACTTTGGCAGTTCACAACTGTCATTACCATAGAGCCTCACAAAAATGTCATGGATTCAGATTTGGCATTTCCACTTCATGTGCAAGGAAGCTGAGGCTCAGAGAGGTGATGGGATCTCCCTCACATATATAAGTAAGCCATAAACCCTGAATTTGGGACCAGCCCATCTGACTATACGTCCTGAGTCCTTTCTGCCACACTCCACTGACCATTAAGTGATTCAAGGGCTCTTCCTTCTTGTCTTTGCCTGACGTCATGCACTGTCCTGTCCCCTGATACCACGTCAATGAGTAGAACAGGGAAGATGTGGTCAAGCCTCCGAGCCACAGACACTGAGAGGATTCTCATCTGTAGCACCTCATTCTTCTCTTAGCACCCCACCAGGATGTGGGCACAGGCACTCTTAGAAATGTGATCTCGGGAAACTGAGGCCCTCAGGACAGTGGGAAAGCATCTGGTTCTACCTACAAATCCAAGAAGCCATAATGACCCCGTGGAGCTCAAACAATGATCAATGATCCAGAGGCAGGGGGATTTCTCCCTCCCCAAACCCAGGCCCTGGGAAGGGCTCTGGTTTGCGAGTTTCTATACCTGGCTCTGGGTCTGCCCTGCCAGCAGCTCTTTAACCAAAGCCAACTCCTTCTCTGAGACTCTGTTTCTCCAACTGTAAAGGAGTCCCTACCTCTTTTTCAGAACAGCATCAACCTAGGGTTGAAACTCCATAATTTTCCAGGAGTTAGGTGAGGCTGGGTCCACTGCCAGATTTTGAGGCTCCCGCTATAGAAAAAAATGTAAAAATGCCAAAACAGAGTAACAGAAATGATAACACAGAACAAATTAACCCTTTAAACCCCTCACCCCTACCCAGCACACTCTATTTTTGCTGATCACTAGCAACAGGAAGATCCGAAGTTAAAGTCATCTGTGAGTGCAACCTGAGCTTGCAGGAGAGAGTCCCCTTCTACTGGTTGCTCAGTGCCTAACAGGACCAGGAGGAGGGAGGCTGAGCATTCAGGTCTCTGTGATGTGACCCCTGCTTGGCCACCTTGAGAGATGGAGACCCGGCTGGGCCCAAGGCGAGTGGGTCCACGGTCTTGGGTCCCTGAGAGGCAGCAGTGACTAGCTCCTGTAGGCAGAGTGCAATGCCTGGCTTGCGTCTGAACCAGAAGCGACTAACGCTGCATAGCAGAAACAATAAAACGATCATGGAAAATTTAATGGCCCATGGTCAAAATCACTGAATTATTTATGCCTTCTCTGCCTCCTCTGAATTCTCAATTGCTCTGCCCCCAGCACTACAGGCCCAGCCGTTTGTAGGCTGCCGAGTAACAGGACCTGGAAAGAGAATGGAGCCCAGGGGCCAAGGGGCTGGAGGTTTCTGGGTAACTTTGGGCAAAAATTGCTTCCCATCTCTTGGCTTTATTCTCTCATCTGCCAAATTAAAGGGTCCTCTTTCATAAACTAATAACAACTTAAATTTGTGCCTCTCCTTTTGTTCGCAGATGATCCCCACATCCCTCCATCCTTTCCCAAACCCCATGAGGTAGGCAGGATGGATATTACTATCATTCCCATTTTTCAAACAATAAACTGAAGCTCAACACTATGAAAAGTGTCAGCCAAAGTCAAAAGGAGAAAAAGTGGTGGAAAGCACTTCCAGTCTGAGATGTAGACTGAAGACAAGGAATTTAACATATCTCCATGCCAAAATCCTGTTGGAGAAAAGTCAGAAAAGATTTAAGAGAAAGGGTAAATTCCATATTAGAAAATAGGAAAGGAGGCTATGTGGGGACAAGAAATATGGAAAAAGGTAGCTCCAGGAATATGGGATCCAATTGATTAAGAAACCAGAGCAAGGAAGCCACACTTCAGCACAGGCCTGGGGGACACCTGCTACTGAAGCCAGAACTCAGAGAAACACCAACAAAAGGAAAAGGGCCTTGCAGCAGTGGAAACTGCTTGGAGCATAGCTTGGCCAGTTGTCGCAGCCCCTTCCTGAATATTCAGAACAGGTGATCTTGACACTGAACCCCAGGAAAAAGTCATGAGAATGACTCTCAAAATAAAATGGGGCGGGGTGGGGAGCTCAAAATGGTGGCGTGAGTAGAGTAGTGGAAATCTCCTCCCAAAACCATACATATTTTTGAAAATATAACAAATGCAACTATTCCTAAAAGAGAGACCAGAAGACACAGTACAACAGCCAAGATACATCTACATCTGCGAGGACTCAGCATCTCACAAAAAGGGTGAGATAAAAAGCTGTGACCTGGTGGGACCCACGCCCTCCGCTTACCCCAGCTCACCTGTGGGAGGAAAAGAATCAGAGTGGGGAAGGGGTGGAAGCACAGGACTACTAAATAACCAGCCCTAGTAATCTGCACTGGGAGCACAGACACACACTGCATGGTGTACTGGATATTAGAGAAATGGAAAAGTAAAATCCGAGATGGAGACTGCGAGTGGGTCCCCACAGCTGGCTCCCCTGGGACAAAAGAAAAGCAGGTGCTTTTCAAAAGTCTTAAAGGGACAAGGGCTTAACAGCTGGACAAAATCATCCCAGCACACTCAGCCCAGCAGGCTGGGAATCTTAAGAAACTTCAGGCGCCCTAACCCCCTGGGGTACACAGCCCCGAAGCCCCTCACAGCGATAAGCAGCCTGCCATTCATTCCCTCTGGCTCACGCTGCTAGCAAACCGGCTAACCCCCGACAGCTTCAGAGCAGCCGGAGAACAGCCCCACCCACAGCAACCACACAGTCTTCTCCCAGCACGCAGCTAACCAGGGCAGACCAAGAGGCTGCCACAGACATGCAACAACTGCCTGGTACAGACAGAGGAAGCCAGAGCAAAGTCCAGAAGGCATAAAGGGGTGCTGTTCTTGCAGGAGAACACACCCGGCATGTCTGTGACCTACCGCAGGGCCCTAGGCTATCCCAAGGGATGCCCCATCCATGGCAGCTCAGGAGATTATACCAGAGAATGCTCTCTGTGTGCGAGTAATCAACACAGGCAGTGGAGAAGGACAAGGCAACCAGTAAGCAACAAGGGACTTTGTTCCCCTAGCTGACAAATGTGCCACCTGCCTGTGACCACTTCTATCACCATGAAAAGGCAGAAGAATCTGGTCCAGTCAAAAATCACTCAGACAACCCCAGAGAGAAGGCCGGGTGAGATAGATATAACCAATCTTCCTGAAAAATAATTCAAAATAAAAGTCATAACCATGTTGATGGACCTGCAGAGAAATATGTAAGAGCTAAGGGATGAAGTCCGGATGGAGATAACAGAAATGAAATAATCAATAGAAGGTCTTAAGAGCAGACTGGAGAAGGTGCAAGAGACTGATAATGGAATAGAAATCAGAGAAAAGGAATACAGAGAAGCTGAGGTAGAGAGAGATAAAACAGATCTCTAGGAATGAAAGAATATTAAGAGAACTGTGCGACCAATCCAAATGGAACAATATCTGCATTATAGGGGTACCAGAAGAAGAAGAGAGAGAAAAAGGGATAGAAAGTGTCCTTGAAGAAATAATTGCTGAAAACTTCCCCAGGCTGGAGAAGGAAACAGTCTCTCAGACCATGGAAGTCCATAGATCTCCCAACACAAGAGACCCAAGGAGGACAACACCAAGACACATAATAATTAAAATGGCAAAGATCAAAGACAAGGACAGAGTATTAAAGGCAGCCAGAGAGAGAAAAAAGGTCACCTACAAAGGAAAACCCATCAGGTTATTATCAGACTTCTCAACAGAAACCTTTCAGGCCAGAAGAGAATGGCATGATATATTTAATGCAATGAAACAGAAGGGCCTTGAACCAAGAATACTGTATCCAGCACGATTCTCATTTAAATTGAAAGGAAGGATTAAACAATTCCCACACAAGCAAAATTTGAGGGAATTTGCCTCCCACAAACCTCCTCCTTAAAGGGACTGCTCCAGATGGAGGCACTCCTAAAGCTAAATAGATGTCACCAGAGAAAATAAAATCACACCAAAGAAAGCAGACCAACCAAATACTAAGTAAAAGCAAAAATTTAATCAACTACCCACAAAAGCAGTCAAAGGAAACACAAAAGAGTACAGAATAAAACACCTAACATATAAAGAATGGAGGAGGAAGAATAAGAAGGGAGAGAAATAAAAAAAATCATCAGACTGTGTTTATAACAGCTTAATAAGAGAGTTAAGTTAGATAGTTAGATAGTAAAGAAGCTGCCCTTGAACCTTTGGTAACCATGAATCCAAAGCCTGCAATAGCAATAAGTACATATCTATTGATAATCACCCTAAATGTAAATGGACTGAATGCACCAATCAAAAGACACAGAGTAAAAGAATGGATAAAAAAGCAAGACCCATCTATATGCTGCTTACAAGAGACTCACTTCAAAACCAAAGACATACACAGATTAAAAGTCAAGGGATGGAAAAAGATATTTCATGCAAACAATAGGGAGAAAAAAGCAGGTGTTGCAATACTTGTATCAAACAAAATAGACTTGAAAACAAAGAAAGTAACAAGAGATAAAGAAGGACATTCCATAATGATAAAGGGGGCAGTCCAACAAGAGGATATAACCACTATAAATATCAATGCACCCAACACAGGAGCACCAGCATATGTGAAACAAATACTAACAGAATTAAAGGAGGAAATAGAATGCAATGCATTCATTTTAGGAGACTTCAACACACCACTCACTCTAAAGGACACATCAACCAGACAGAAAATAAGTAAGGACACAGAGACACAGAACAACACACTAGAACAGATGGACCTAACAGACATCTATAGAACTCTACACCCAAAAGCAGCAGGATACACATTCTTCTCAAGTGCACATGGAACATTTTCCAGAGTAGACCACATACTAGGCCACAAAAAGAGCCTCAGTAAATTCAAAAAGATTGAAATTCTACCAACCAACTTCTCAGATCACAGGGTATAAAACTAGAAATAAATTGTACAAAGAAAACAAAAAAGGCTCACAAATACATGGAGCCTTAACAATATGCTCCTAAATAATCAATGGATCAGTGACCAAATTAAAACATAGATCAAGCAATATATGGAGACAAATGACAACAACAGCACAAAGCTCCAACTTCTGTGGGACACAGCAAAGGCAGTTCTAAGAGGAAAGTATATAGCAATCCAGGCCTATTTAAAGAAGGAAGAACAAACCCAAATGAATAGTCTAAAGTCACAATTATTGAAACTGGAAAAAGAAGAACAAATGAGGCCCAAAGTCAGCAGAAGGAGGGACATAATAAAGATCAGAGAATAAATAAATAAAATTGAGAAGAATAAAACAATAGAAAAATCAACAAAACCAAGAGCTGGTTCTTTGAGAAAATAAACAAAATAGATAAACCCCTAGCCAGACTTATTAAGAGAAAAAGAGAATCTACACACATAAACAGAATCAGAAATGAGAAAGGAAAAGTCATGACGGACACCACAGAAATACAAAGAATTATTAGAGAATACTATGAAAACCTATATGCTAACAATCTGGAAAACCTAGAAGAAATCGACAACTCCCTAGAAAAATACAACCTTCCAAGACTGACCAAGGAAGAAACAGAAAATCTAAACAGACCAACTACCAGCAACAAAATTGAATCGGTAACCAAAAAACTACCGAAGAACAAAACCCCCAGGCCAGATGGATTCACTGCTGAATTTTATCAGACATACAGAGAAGACATAATACCCATTCTCCTTAAAGTTTTCCAAAAAATAGAAGAGGAGGGAATACTTCCAAACTCATTCTGTGAAGCCAGTGTTACTCTAATACCCAAACCAGGCAAAGACACCACAAAAAAAAGAAAATTACAGACCAATATTCCTGATGAACATAGATACAAAAATACTCAACAAAATATTAACAAACCGAATTCAAAAATACATCAAAAAGATCATCCATCATGATCACGTAGGATTTATTCCAGGGATGCAAGAATGGTACAATATTAGAAAATCCATCGATATCATCCATCACATCAACAAAAAGGACAAAAACCACATGATCATCTCTGTAGATGCTGAAAAAGCATTTGACAAAATTCAACATCAATTCAAGGGTTAAAAAAAACTCTCAACAAAATGCGTATAGAGGGCAAGTACCTCAACATAATAAAGGCCATATATATGATACACCCACAGCCAACATCATACTGAACAGCGAGAAGCTGAAAGATTTTCACCTAAGATCAGGAATGAGACAGGGATGCCCACTCTCCCCACTGTTATTCAACATAGTGGTGGAGGTCCTAGCCACGGCAATCAGACAAAACAAAGAAATACAGGCATCAAGATTGGTAAAGAAGTCAAACTGTCACTATTTGCAGATGACATGATATTGTACATAAAAAACCCTAAAGACTCCACTACAAAACTACT
The DNA here is from genome assembly GCF_030020395.1 of Manis pentadactyla. Classification (NCBI taxonomy): domain Eukaryota; kingdom Metazoa; phylum Chordata; class Mammalia; order Pholidota; family Manidae; genus Manis; species Manis pentadactyla. The sequence continues at coordinate 117,880,601 of NC_080029.1, read as the reverse complement.
AGAACTAATATCGGAATTCAGCAAAGTTGCAGGATACAAAATTAATACACAGAAATCTGTTGCTTTCCTATACACTAATGATGAACTTGCAGAAAGAGAAATCAGGAAAACAATTCCATTCACAGTTGCATCAAAAATAATAAAATACCTAGGAATAAACCTAACCAAGGAATTGAAAGACCTATACCCTGAAAACTACAAGACACTCGTGGGAGAAATTAAACAAGACACCAATAAACAGAAACACAACCCCTGCTCATGGATAGGAAGAATTAATATTGTCAAAATGGCCATCCTGCCTAAAGCAATCTACAGATTCAATGCAATCCTTATCAAAATACCAACAGCATTCTTCAACAAACTGGAACAAATAGTTCTAAAATTCATATGGGACCACAAAAGACCCCAAATAGCCAAAGCAATCCTGAGAAGGAAGAATAAATCAGGGGGGATCTCACTTCCCAACTTCAAGCTCTGCTACAAAGCCACAGTAATCAAGACAATTTGGTACTGGCACAAGAACAGAGCCACAGACCAGTGGAACAGAATAGAGAGTCCAGATATTAACCCAAACATATATGGTTAATTAACATACGATAAAGGAGCCGTGGACCTACAATGGGGAAATGACAGCCTCTTCAACAACTGGTGTTGGCAAAACTGGACAGCTACATGTAAGAATGAAACTGGATCACTGTCTAACCCCATACACAAAAGTAAATTTGAAATAGATCAATGACCTGAATGTAAGTCATGAAACCATAAAACTCTTAGGAAAAAACATAGGCAAAAATCTCTTGGACATATGAGCAACTTCTTCATGAACATATCTCCCCGGGCAAGGGAAACAAGAGCAAAAATGAACAAGTGGGTCTATATCAAGCTGAAAAGCTTCTGTACAGCAAAGGACACCATCAATAGAACAAAAAGCATCCTACAGTATGGGAGAATATATTCATAAATGACAGGTCCGATAAAGGGTTGACATCCAAAATATATAAAGAGCTCACACACCTCAACAAACAAAAAGCAAATAATCCAATTAAAAATGGGCAGAGGAGCTGAACAGACACTTCTCCAAAAGAAGATATTCAGATGGCCAACAGACACATGAAAAGATGCTCCACATCACTAATCATCAGGTTGATGCAAATTAAAACCACGATGAGATATCACCTCACACCAGTAAGGATGGCCAACGTCCAAAAGACAAACAACAAATGCTGGCGAGGCTGTGGAGAAAGGGGAACCCTCCTACACTGCTGGTGGGAATGTAAATTAGTTCAACCATTGTGGAAAGCAGTATGGAAGTTCCTCAAAAAACTCAAAATAGAAACACCATTTGACCCAGGAATTCCACTCCTTGGAATTTACCCTAAGAATGCAGGAGCCCAGTTTGAAAAAGACAGATGCACCCCTGTGTTTATCACAGCACTATTTACAATAGCCAAGAAATGGAAGCAACCTAAGTGTCCATCAGTAGATGAATGGATAAAGAAGATGTGGTACAGATACACAATGGAGTATTTTTTAACCATAAGAAGAAAACAAATCCTGCCATTTGCAACAATGTGGATGGAGCTAGATAGTATTATGCTCAGTGAAATAAGCCAGGTGGAAAAAGACATGTATCAAATGATTTCACCCATCTGTGGAGTATAAGAACAAAGAAAAAAACTGAAGGAACAGCAGCAGACTCACAGAACCCGAGAATGGACTAACAGTTACCAAACGGAAAGGGACTGGGGAGGGTGGGTGGGAAGGGAGGGATAAGGGGGAAAAATGGGCATTACGATTAGCACACATAATCTATATGTTGGAAGGGGGCATGGGGAGGGCTGTACAACACAGAGAAGACAAGTAGTGACTCTATAGCATCTTACTATGCTGATGGACAGTGACTGTAATGGGGTATGTGGGGGGGACTTGGTGATGGGGTCCAGTAACCATAATGTTGCTCATGCAATTGTAGATTAATGATACTAAAATAAATAAATAAATAAATAAAATAAAATGGGGGTTCTGCAGGCATTTCTGTAGATCTGCCCTTCCTGACCTCCTCAACAATTCAGAGGGAAAAAATTGAAGGACAGCAACTCCACAGAGCAATAAACATCATCTGTTTTACTACATCTGCATTAAAACGCATGTGTCTCTACCATCTGCATTAGGTCAGATGTGATTGACACCTAGGAGCATGATGTCAGTACAGTGTGGAAGTTGTGTTGCTTTATATGCAACTTCTCCCTGGGTGCTACATTTTGTGTCACCAAGTTCCAGCAGCTGAATGCAAAGCAAGCTGATTCCAGAGGCGTACACTAGTGGACACAGTCCCCACGCACCCACACCGCTCCCCGTGGCCCTTGCATCATCCCGGGGGTACTTACTACACAGTACTTCCCATTCTGTGTGCAGATCGCCTTCATTTTCATGACTCAGAAGTCTACACCCTACTCCAAATCTCTTTCTATCAAGCTAGTCTCACTTTTTCTTTAAAGGTAAAGCTCTATGTTTACTATAATACTTTTTATTTATTCAAAATATAACACATATTTTTAAAACCCCAGCATTTTTTATGAGCGTTGTTGTTTTGAGTAATGGTATGATTACAATGTTGCATCAATTTTCAGTAACTTATACCTACCCCGATTTTTCCCATTAGTCCTACTATTTTTAATGTGTGATTTTTCAAGAATTTAAGGGTTTTGGGGGTGTCATATACCTGCAATGTAAGACTCTCTGCACTCAGAGGAGAGTCTGCCTTACTTCAGCAAGAGGAGCAGGTCATGAGCTTGCATTTCTGCCCCCTGCCCAGACACTCCCAGGCCCTGTCCCTGTACAGGAGAAAGGCCTGTGTGAGAGGAAGATTTGTGTAACTGCACGGGGAAGATCACATCCCAGCCAGTACTGAACAACCAACGTAGTCATGTATCCACACGTCCTAGTGGTTGTCTGAGGATTCCCAAGCTTTGAAGAAAACAAACCACATAAAAGAGAAGACTCAGGCTGAGTAGCGCAACCGAAAAAGGAAAAGCAGAGATGATGCCACAGAGAGAAGAGCCTTTCTGCTAACTCATGGGAAGGCTGCTGCATCCGTAAAGGAAAAGCAGTTTGCTACAAAAAGGAAGAGGAAAAGAAACAGAATTCAAAAGTTCTTAGAATGGTAAGTACATTAGCTGAAACAAAGAGCTTGCTAAAGGGCTGAGTATCTGAGGGGAGACCGAATCAGAGATCAAGACAATAAAGTCTAGGAAATAGCTCAGAATATAGACTAAAATGTTAAAGTGGTTTTTTTAATAAGGAAAGAGAAAAAGAGATGGAGATTAGATCCCAGAAAGCCAATACCCAACTCACTGGAATTTCAGAAGGAGAGAAGGGAAGCCACAAAAGGAAAGGAATAATCAAATAATAAAAGAAAATTCCACTTAGCCAAAGAAAGATAGGAGTTTGGGGGCTAAAAGGAACATTGTATTATCAAGAGTCTCTTGTTCACATCTGATGACAATGCAACTCAAATTGTGTAAAGAAAAAATGAACGTACTGTCTGACGTGACCTCAGTCTTGTTTGAATCCAAAGGTTCCCAAGTGGAAAATCATTCATTCTTTCCTTCACTCTCCGCTGTCCTCTCTACTTTGCTCCAGGTTGGTGTCAGTCCCAAGAAGCCTTTCTAAGTGCAGTGGCTAGAAACGTCTCCAGAAGTTCAGTCTTACTTCATCTTTGTAAACCCAGAGAAAAGAGCATAACCCCCTCTCTCCCAGCATCCACATCAATATCTGCTCAGTCAAGTACTCTGATTGACCTGGGTTGGGTCTCCTATTCATCCCTGACCCTATCTCCTGGCCAACGACATGGAAGGCTCTGATTAGCCACCCTGGGGCAGAGAAGGAAGCAGTCCTTCATTAACTTCACTAACTCCTTCATCCCCCAAAGTCACATGGAATGAGGAATTAGTGGCAGTTTCCAAGGGGAAGGGCAGCTGGGCAGAAAAAGCAGTTGCCATCCATTCTTCTGACCAACTACACAGCAGGTGCAATGAAAAAGAGAAAACCACACACACAGTTCACAACAAACCAGAAAATTTCTCAAGTCCAACCATCAAGAGAAAATCTTAAAACTTCTTAAGGAAAAAGTTTAGGGTATCTACAAGGAAACAGAAATCAAAGTAGCATTAGATTTTTTGTATGTGAAAGAACTTGCTAGAAGGTGACAGAACAATGTTTAAAGCATTCTGAGAAGTCACTTGGAGTCTCTTATTCAAGTGCAAGGGCATAGCAAAGATTCAAGTATTCAAGAACACAGATTTACTTGGTCCCCACCCCCACCACTGTTGTGCACATTTTCTGAAAAAAAATCCCTTGGGGATATTCTCTGACAAAATGAATACTGAATCCAAGAAAGAGGAAGACAACAGATTCAAGAAATTATAGAATTAACCCAGGAGAACAATGAAAAGAAATATCAGTAGGAGAGTTGTATAGCTGGCCTAATAAACTATCAGCCCCAATTAGAACAAGGAATGAGAGGACTCCATGAAGAATAACCTTGAGAAGAAAACAGCATTACCCAGTCCTATGATTAAGAAGCTGGAGTGCTCAGAGCTACTACAGAATTAAGGCATGCAACACTTTCAAGCAACAAGGAAAAGAAAGGTAATTGGAGATTTGGAGAAACAATGAACTGTATGTGGAAGTCATAGTCCAAATATAGAGTGACCTACACTGTGGCATGATTCTAAGCCACCAATGAAGGAGATGTAGGAATGACCAGTGTAGGAAATTATGCTTCAAATCCCGCAGAGCCAGCCTTCCAGGGATCAGGTAACGTGGGGATAAGCAGATAGTCCATGAATGCTTTGAATTCACACCTAATCTGTTGGTTTGTGTTAGGAACATGTGATAACTATTTCCTCATAATACCTTTGTTCTTTCCAAAAGTGATTGAGTCATTCAGTAATTTCTCTGACAAATTACCCTGACAGGAGGCTTGCCTCATTTAAAATTTTTTAATTTAAAAAAATATATATAGATTAGTTTAGTCTAGGAAGTTGTAACTTTTGATTTTCGTAAGAGAAATGACTCAGTTCTACCTAAACTAACAACTGTCAAGAAGCATATAGTTAAAAGAAAACATCACAATTTCACCTAATTTCTTTAAGTTAAAAAAAAGAAAGAAAAATTATGTAAGGACTGATATTTCTTATTTTAAAGACAAACCTACTTGAAATTCCCTAATTCTCTTTCTCTACCTTGAATTTATTCTTCTCTGTATTATAATTCTCAGAACTGTTAGTAGAAGTAAATCTTATCTTTTCCTTAATGTCAGTCATCATCTCTGAGTAATGAGATTTTAGGTTACTGGAAGATTTCTTTTTTGTGTTTATTTTATGTTTTTCTGAATTTCCACCTTTTCTACCATAAACTTGTATGATATTTATAATAAAAAATGAAAAAGAAAGAAAAATGGAAGTAGAGCTATATACATTTTGATTTAGAAATGTGCCTGGTATATATTTGTGAACAAAAAAAATCAATTTTTGAGCAGTATATAGTGTGTGTGTATGTGTGTGTGTGTGTGTGTGTGTGTAATATGTGGAAAAATAGTGACTGTTGTGACTATGGAGTGGTATAGAGGGGCTGGCAGGATGAGGGGTAGGGGGGTCTATCACATTTTTTATTATTGTTCTGAGATGTACACCTGTTCTATAATGTGCACATAGTAATTTAATAATAAAGACATTTTTAAAATCACTGACAGATGGAGGTCAACCCCTGAGCTTCTAACTCCAGGAGCATGTTAGTTCCCCTCCTGCCCTGGTGAGCAGCCACGCTAGGAAGAGCAATCTTTCTTCCTGCCAACAAAAGAACCCTCCAGAAGGAGAGATGCCCCATGGCAGACATAAAGAAACACAGTCAGGCTTGATCCACATAACTGCCATCCAGGGGCTCTGGTGGGGATGCGGGAGCAACAGGAGAAAGACAGCACCCATGTGGTGTGGTCACAGAGAACAGAGTCAGCCTGGAACATGGTCTGTGCAGGGACTGGAATCGGGGGGTCGGAGTTGCCCGCCATCCGGGGAGGCAGTCCGTATTAGGGCATCTGTCAGGGGATAGTGCGCCCACCCCTTCTCAGGCTGCATACCCTCTCTGGACCTTCTCATCTATTCTGAAGAGTTGGTGGCCATTCTAGCCCAGTCAGCCCTACAACTTTTTTATTCCCAGCCCTCGTATCTACCTGGGACTTCAGACTTGGATATCCAATTATCTTCAGAACAATCCCACTTAAAAGTCTCACAGGCATCTCAGACTCCCCCTGCCCCAAACCGAACACACTGTCTCTCTCCTCTCCGGGATTCATGTCCCAGGACTGCCTGCCCTCCCTCCGTGACTTGGCCAGCGCCACTTCCGTTCACCCCACAATGCAGGCCAGATGGGCAGTCACCCTGGACTTCTCCCTCTCCCTTCCCCCTGTAACTGCAGCAGCCCCTGCCTCCATCAGTATCACATGGCAACTGCCAGTCTGCAAATGGTCTCTCCAGCTCCCTAACTCCCATTCCACAGCTGGCCTCTTTCCCTCCAACCTCTTCTTCCCAGAATGATCTTCTAAATGATGCCATTCTGATCATGCTATTCCCCTGCTAACAGGCCCTTTGAAGGCACCCCACCGCTCTCACATCTCAGTCCTCCTTTACTGGACAAGTGATGCCCTGCATGATCTGGCCCCTCCCAGCTTCATCCCTTACCTTGTCTGCTCACTTGAAATCAGCCAGACTGAAAATACCTTATTCCTTTGAAGTGTCCATGCACTCACGCCTCTCTGCCTTCTTATTGTGTCGTATCTGCAGTTCTCTCTGCCTGAGACAATCCATCCTATCCCTCTCTTCCCAGTGCAGGTAACCTGGAAGCATGAGTGGGTCAGGTGTCCTTAGGAGCCCATAGTACCCTATATATTCCCCACTCATGTGCAGATCACATGGTTTGATGATTGACTGTTATATATACATCCCCCACTAGACTGTTATTGGGACAGCCTTTATGAGACCTTTGCTGGATGGATGGATGGGTGGTTGGGTGGATAGTATTAGATAAATGGGTGAGGTTAGATGAATGGATGGTGTTAGATGGGTAGGTGACTGCAAGAGTGAATGAATGGCCTAATGAATGAACCAATACATAGGAACCGGTCAGACCCCTGCAGAGCTTGGTGAGCCTGAGGTAAAACACAGGTAACTAGAGACGCCCAAGAGCAAAGGTGTGAATCTAATTACTGAATTACCTTCCAGAACACAGGATGGTGGCCGCTGAACCACCAACCTGCCCTGGTCATACAGAGATCCTGGGGATCAGGAATGGCTCGGGGGGCAGATGCTGTGTTTACACATGGAGGCCAAATGGCTCCACCCAATTAAGTCAGTAATTCACTTATTTCATATGAATTTCCTGAGTGCTTGCTGGGCACTGCCCTCTGTGTTAGGCCCTAGGAGTTTGCAGAGGAGTAATTCAGAATGACTGCCCTCCAATAACTCCGTCTGTTTGGGGGTGGGGTGGGTGCAGATTACTGCAGGAAATGTAACCGACATCTGTACGCTGCACCACAGGGTACCGGTGGCGGGAGGGACCAACTTAGGGCTTGGGGGGCTTCCTGGAAAAAGTCCTCTGGGAAGCAGAGGGCTGCCAGTGGTGGGACAGGGCGGGAGGGAGGAGGCCAGGCCTATCTTGCTGATGCCTCTGACAAAAGGTGCCACGGTGGAGAGATGAAGAGAAGAGGCTCTGGGATCAGATGGCATGCAGTCGAATCCTGGTCCCCAATTTACTAGCTCAGCTCCCTGAGTTGAGTTACTATCCCCTTGAACTTCAGTTTCCTCTCTGGAGAAAGGGTGGTATTTAGTCCTACCTGTCTGAGACCAGCTCCCCAGAATGCTCAGAACTGAGAAGTGACTTACAAGTGACTTATCAGAAAGAACACCAGGGAGTACTACAGGGGGCGGGGGGCAGGGCAGGGCTGGCGAGGGGAGGGCGCAGGCAAGGGGGCAGCTCTGGCAAAGTCCTGCCGAAGAGGCAGGAGCCTGGTCTCGGGGTCTCAGGGGTGTGAGTTACTCCCGGCTACCCTCACCCAAGGCAAGAGGGCCGGGCTTCGCATTCCCACTTGAGTGGCTAATGGCCAACACCCCTCCCCGGGGAGTGTGGGGGAGGGAGACAAACTCCCCAGTAACAGGGGCTCTCCGCACCCAGGCAGAATTACTCCAGGAGCTCACAGGTAGTCCTCCAAACATAGCCACAGGTCCTGGGGCTTAGAAAAAGGGACCTGAAGGTCATCAACAAGATCCATCTCATCACCTCTCCCAAAGGGAAAAATGAGATAAAATCTTAAACTGCTTCACTGTGCCTGGCACATAGTAAGCAACACAAGGTAGCTATTACTGTACCAAAACCCCTAAATTTACCAGTGCTTAGTAAGTGGCCAGCCCGTGACTAATAAGGGGCTGGGCTGGGCCATTCTGGGAAGAGTGACCAGTGTCTAAAAGCCCCCAGAGTGGCACTGCCAGGGAATGACCATCTCTCTTTTATCTGTTGCAGCAAAAAACCCAGGATCATCAGAACCCACTGCCAGCCAAAGAAAAAACAAAGTGTATATGCAATTAATTAGGCCTCTGCTTCAGTGTTCTGCTCTCTCTGTTTGCCTTCACCAGCTTAGCATCCAATTTTTTAGCTGAGAAGGCGGGGCAGCAGGTTTCTGAGATATTTTTTGCTAATGGGCTGAAATATTACACCCATAATTATAGCCTGGCTGCATATTTTTTTCTTTTGCTCATTTTGTTCAGCGTAGCAAACATTGTATCTGATTACAGCCATTCACATCTTCTTTATGAAATAGTAGGGTTTATCATACTCGGCAGAGGGGCTCAGTGGTGCTGGAGAAATGATCTAGGCTCAAAACCCACTGTGAGGCCCTGTGGGGGGAGCTTGATGCTGCCAGATGCTGCCTCCTTGGGCAGCACAAGGTTGGGGGAGAGGGACTGGGACAGGAAGGGTGGAGAGAGCCCATCCCCACTGCCCCTGCCAGCCCCAAGTCCAGTATCCCTGCTGCCTCTGGGAGGCCCACTCCTTCTTCTGGGCCTTTGCTCATCTTATCTCCTTCCCCCACCTTCCAAGACTGTCTTCTTCCATCTTGTCAGGCTAAACCAGGAAAATGCCCATCGTGGGCCACAGCCCAGCAACATCCTTGCTCCCTGGGAGTTTGACTGAAATGAGCATTCTCACCACCACCATCACCACCAAGTCAAGAGACCAGGGCTGGGGCCCAGCTCTCTGTGTAACGCGTCCCGTGGGTGACTCTGCTGCTCACTAAAGTGTCGAACCACTGGCCCTGGTTCGCCGCTCTCCAGGGCTCAAGTCCCCTTTGCAGCATCCTGCAGAGTGGGCATGGAGTTTACCCAGAATGTCTCCAGGGACAGGGAGCCCACTGCCCTCCGATTCAAGGTGGCCTTCCTCCTCCTGAGCTGGCATCTCAGAAGCGAAGAACCGGCCATGGTCAGGGGAGAGAGGTCTGTGGGCAGTGATCTAGCAGGGCGGAGAGCACATTCCCTGACCAGATGCTCTGTGGCTCAGACTGGCCTGACTGGGGAAGACTAATACCCTACCCAGGGAGTTAGGTATTCGAAACTAATAGATTATGGGACTTGTTAATTACCTGTGAAATAAGTTAGTACAGGGGACGTATCAGTAGCGATTGTGGGTGGAAGGGGAAGGTAAGAGGCATCTCCAAACACCAGCAGGAGGACTAAATGTTGTCTGCTCAGGCTCTTATTTATCTCTGTGCTCCCAGCTCTTAACCATGACCTACACATTTACTGACTATGACTCCGCGCCAGGCACTACTCTAGGTATTGCCTAGACAACGTGTTGAGCAGGATAGAAACAGTCTCTGCCCTCATATAGTTTACTTTCTGAAGAAGACAGACAATAACCAAGTAAACAGGATTGTGATATATTTTCATGTCACAATACATGCAATGATTAAACAGAAAATAATAAAAAAGCACCTTTACAATGAGATTTACCCTGACTACCCTTTGTAAAATTGCAACCCCCTCCAACACCCTTAGCCTACTATATCTTTCCATAATATTTTTCACTTTCTAGAATATATGTGAAGTTCCTTAATCATAACCTTCATTGTTATTCTCTTTCCATGAAGACTGGGAGATTGAGAGGTTGGAGTGCTGATGGTGGTGTCTGTTTTACTGACCGATGTATCCCAAATTTTTAGAATAGTGTGGTTCCCAACTGGGGGGGTGGTGATTTTGCCCCCAGAGGACATTTCACAGTGTCTGGAGAAACTTTTAGTTATCAGAACTGGGAAGGGAGATGCTAGCACAGTATAGGCCCCCATCCAACCACAGCACAGAATGATCCAGTCCAAATGTTAATAGTACTGAGGTTGAGAAACCTTGTAGTAGATAGTCAATAAATATATGTTGTGTGTTTGGATTTGATGAGAAGAGGACGCCTACTGGAGGGGCTCAATTTCATGGAGGGTGGTCATGAAAAGCCTCACAACCAGGGGGCACTTGATTGCAGAACTGAGGAATAGAATGGAGCAAGCCATGTGGAAGGTTCAGGAAAGAACTTTCCGGGCAGAAGGGCCAGCAAGGGTGAACACCTCTCATCAGATATAAGCTTGGGATCTTCAAGATGTTCCAGGATGGTGTGTCCCTGAACAAGGCAGTGAAGTAAGGATGCACAAGGTGAGGGGGGAGACGGTGACAAGGGCCAGGCTGCGCACAATGCAGTCACAGAAGCCGTCTGGATGCTATCTTAAGTCAGGGACAGAGCCACGTGTCAGCTGGGGACTAGTGTGAACTGATGTATACTTTCAAAAGGGCCCTCTGGTCCCTGTTGGGAATAAAGTGGAAGCAGAAAGACCAATTAATAGATAACTGCAGTGGCTCTAGCAGGAGATGTGGGGGCTGTTTAAGGGGGCAGAAAATGAGGACTGAGAAGTTAGCAGTTTGCGGGTACATTTGGAAGGTAGAGTCACAGAACTTGTTGATAGATTGGGTGTGGAAAAGGGATAACTCTTAGGTTTGGAGGTGAAGGAAGGGAAGGAGGGAAGGAGGGAGGGGAAATGAATGGCCCAAGGTTGCACAGTTAGGTAGGGACAGCCCAGATTAAAATCAGACGACTTGGTTCTCAGTCTGACGTTCTTTACCATTCATCATGTGATTCTTATGGACCAGCTAAGCGCCCATTCCCTTCAATTTCCCAAACATATATTGAGAAAATTCTGTGTAAAGCTTCTAAGGGGTATGGAAAAAACCTACCCCCACCTCCAGGAACTTACGTCCTAGGGAAGGAGACAGGTACACAAACCACTTGGACAAAAAGATGGACATAAATGCTATTACAGAGATGCAAGCAATGTGCAAGAGGGGCCCAAGGAAGCCAGATAGGGAATCCTTCTGGGGAACTACAAGTAACTTGACTTTGCAGGATGGGTGGGATTTAAGGGTATTCAATGGCCTGAGATTTCAAAAACAGGATTCATCTCACTCTGGCGATAAAGACGTTGCAGATTTCTGATGAGCCTGGCAACCTCTGAATGTGCTATGTGATGATGCATCAAATACTGGTGCATTTCACATTTTTCATGGGATGTCTGAATGGTACCAGGGAGAAAAGACCTAACACATTACAACTCCTGCGGTAGGAATCCGGTAGTTTAAGGTTATGGCAATGGTCAGTAAACTGGCGCCTGTGATCGCCATTTAATTGGAGAGGTGTGTCATTTATTTTGGTTGTATTGACGGCACTACTGAACATGGTGAACTGTGGATGACGATATCGGTGATGATGCTATTGGAGATGTGAATCATATTGTTGACCACATCGGTCATTCCATATGCCTGGTGAGATTAGTGATGGCACTTATGATTCTGCTTTTAATAATATTGATTATGATGTTGGTGTTGTCACGGTGGGTGACAGAGACCATAATATTGCTAATGATACTAGGGATGTCAATATTAGCAATGTCTAATGACAATTTTGATAGTACTGCTATGTATCAATTATGACCTCAGTGTGGACTATATTGATGATGGTGACAATAACAATATTGCTAATGATTAATGGTGGCATCCATGTTAAAACAATAATGATATTGGCGATGTTGATTCTGATATCAGCGATGTCAACATTAGTAATGATGTTGATTCTGGTGATGTTACTGAGAGTGATTAAAAAGATGCAGCTGTGGTTGACTTGCTGATGCTGATGTAGAGGATAACGGTCATGTTGTCACGAATGGTAATAACGTGTGATGACAATGCTGATGCGTAGCATGGTGGTTGAAAGCTTGTTTTGGAGCCAAACCTGAGTTTGAATCCAAAGTCTGGCATTTACTATTGTGTGCCACTTGGACCCTCAGTTTTCTTTTCTATTAAAAGGGGATAATTATAATGGTGCCAGGATTGCTGTGAGGATTAAATAACACCCTGCATGGGAAATCTGGCATATAGGAAACAGCCAGTGAAATGAACTTGATGATGGTGGTGGTGGTGACATGCTCTTGGAGAGAATGGCCCTGATGATTCTCTTGATGATGCAACTAAAGAGACTCATTTATTGGTCATATTATTTCAGTGATTGTGATATGGTGAAGAAACCGATCATTTTGATTACTGTTACGATCAGTGGAAACAGCATGGTGTAGTGTTGAAATCACTGATCTTGGAAACAAACAGCAAAGTTCAATTTCTAGCTCTGCCTCTTACATCCTGGGTAACCTTGGTCATATCACAGCATGTTGAGGCTAGAAGGCCACTTGGAGCCCATCTAATCCCTCTCCTCATCTGACAAAGGAGGCTATTCAGGCTCAGAGAGATGAGGTGACTGGCCCCAGCTCCCCCACCTGGTTAGTGTGGCAAAGCTGGGGCGGGAAGCCTTTCCTTCCTCAGCATATTTACTCCCTACAGAAGGGAGCTTAGATTCCTTTGCTGTATGTGTGCACACATGCACCTGTGTTATTCGTGTGTGTGTGTGCGTGTATGTGTAGTCTCCTGGGCATTTCCCCAAAGCATCCACTATCAGAGCAACCAGCCCAATTTTCAAAAAGCCATTTGTGAGAAGGCAGGCCCTGGGTGTCCCTCTGTAATCTTTTTCCTCTCCCCCAACAAGCAGAGGCTGAGGATTGCTTTGGATTGGCCGTGGCTGGACAAGGAGTTGAAATGGGTAATATTTGCCTAGGTTTTAATGTCTGGCATCTATAGCTTGCATTTCCATCATTCTATTATATTGATGACAAGCAGGCCCAAGCCACAGAGAAGAAACAAATTACCTAATAAATCAAGGTCCCAGGATCCAAAGTGGACAGTGTTATTAGACCAGGGGAGAGAGTGATGCTAAGTGATAGGTCTGGCTGCCTGTGAAAGTGGTCCAAGCAGGGAATCGTCTGTCTATTTCTCCATAAATAATTACACACAACTGATATGCATCTGAGACAGAACATGATATGTTATTATTAACTAAACAGTGGGAGGGAGGCAATGGCAGGAAAGGAGGGGAGAGAGTGTCCCGGGCAAACAAAAGCAGCATTCATGATCTTGGGCTTTGGCAAAGGCAGGAGGGGATGCAACGACCTAGAAAACTGCAACTTGAAGGGGCCAAGACCCTTGCTCTTGACAGATGCAGGAAGCAAAACAATTTCTCCAAGAGGATGAGGCGAAGAGCAAGCTAATATATATTGAGTTCCTACTGCATCCCAGTCCCTGGGGCTCAGTTCTGCTCATCCATTATTCCTTAATCTTCACAATGGTCAGGTAAGAACACAGAGTAATGGTGGCATCTGGAACCGAATCGCCTGTATTCAAAATCCCATTGCTGTGTGATCCTGGACAAGTTACTTAACCTTCCAGGTCTCCGCTTGGCCCCCTGTGGAATGGATATGAGCAAAAAATAGCACCAACCTCATAGAACTGTTGTGAAGAATAAATGAATTAATACTTGAATGCACTTAGAACACCAACTGATACAAAGTAAACATTGTATTATAAGCATATGTTGAAACAGATGATCATTCTCCTTTTAGGAATAGAAAGAGTGAGGTTCAGAGGGGAAGCAATGTGTCCGAGGTAATACAGACTGAAAGTAAAAGTGGCATTTGAACCCATGTCTAGTCAACGCTGAAATTCATGCTCTTTTTCCTACCTAGGAGTTGGTAAACTTTCTCTGTTAAAGACCAGATAGGAAATATTTTAGGCTTTGTGGGCCAGTCTCTTGCAACTACTCAGTTCTGCTGTTGTAGGCTGAAAACGGCCCTAGGCTGTGTGTAGCTGTGCCAATAAAACTTTATTTACAAAAACAGGCAACAGGCAGGATTTGGCCTTAGTTTGTGGGCCCCTGCCTGAGGCAGTCCAGTAACTTACCTAAATGACATCCCTCGCTGAGGAGGCATTGGTACACTCTACACCAGAGAGGCAGGCATTTCTCACCCTGCTCATCCCACACCGCCTGCAGGCGCGGTTCACAAAGGCGCTTTCCCTCAGTGGGTCCTGGGCACATCTTATGGGTTGAGGAGGTGGAGACAGCCCAGACTGGCCTGAAAGAGCTCTCTGCCTGGAGAAGATCTGGCTTTCAGAGAGCAGTGCTGGAGCTAGGAAGCAGCCCGCTTCCAAGCCTCTGTGGGCTTCGCCTACAAGCCCCATGATAATCCTTTGTGGGCTGCTAATAAGCAAGTTGAACCCCATAATCACCTGCCACTTAGCTTCCTGACTTTAATTTTCATGGAGGTTGGAGAAAATAGTGGCTAAGGATTTTGCTTCCAGACAAAAGCAGCAAACATTTACCCAGAAGACATCTCTAAGCAGTGCTAGCACTGCTTCCCACAACTCAGCCTTTCAGCCCCTGTGCACGCAAGCCTGAGGGGCCTGGCTGAGTGAGGGCTGCACACGCCACCCCGGAAGCCTGCCTGCATGCCAGGAGACCCGGGAACACCAGCAGCCCTGTGGGCGCTTCCAGAGCCTTCTTAGGAAGGCATCTCGGCAAAAGGCTGGGGGCTGCCCCAACTTCTCCCTCCCACTGCTCACCCCTGACCTTTCTGAGCTCCTGTTTGGGGACAAGAGGTAGACCCCCATGACTTCATCCTTTCTGCAACCCTGTGGCCCTCTTCTGGGAAGATCACAAGGGCATATTAGGTTTCATTATTAAGGTGCTATTTGCCAGGCACATAATGTAGTATTTCAGCAAGCAAAACTGCCTTTGACTTAGCCTCAGTGGCTCAGTGACCCTCTGCTCTGTTAGGAAATCATTCCGGTGACCTCTTGCAGTGGGAAATGCCACTCTGGGGGAGAGATCTGCATATTATTTTCAGCCTTTTTATGAAAACAAGAACAACAGCAATTGGGTATTGAACATCTACTTTGGAATATGAAGGTGTGGGTGTGAGCTCTGACCCCACAACTCACTATTCTGTGCTGCAGGCAAGCACCTGATTGTGTCTGAACATCACCTGCAGTGTGGCTGGATCCCAGGCCTGCTTTTCTGAGCATAAATCTCACCCTTAAAGTGGGCTGCTGACCCCTGCCCTACCTACCTTTACACCTACAATCCTGTAAGGATGCAAGTGAGATTGGAAGAGACACCACTTTGAAAATTATAGGACCAAATGTCAAGATCATGGCTTAATTGAGTAAGCAGGATCAGCCAGGAGCAGATTCAAATACCAGCCCTCCCACCCTAGCTAGCACCTGAGACAAAGCCGACGGCCCACCTGAGCCTCGGGTCTCTCTCTTTAAACTGAGGGTAAAAACACCTGCCCCACCAGGGGTTTTGATCAGTTTCTTCAAGGCAAGACCCCCCTGGCAGGCAACAGTCCTATTGCCATGTGGTACATCATGGCCAAGTGTAGGCCTTTGAGATGGTGGGGTTGAGGATGGCAAAAGACACCCTGTCCCTTCTGCAGTGACTCAGGGATGGTGTGTAGGTAAGTGAGATAGTCACCAGGCAAATTTGAGCAGCAGACCTCTGTCTGGCCACCTGGGCACCCCCACTCTTGTGCCCACCATGGCCACTCCATGCTCCAACACTGCCAGGCAGGGCCCAAGCTCTGAACATCTCTTTCTCCCCTTTCTCCACCCACCACAGTGTTCAGATTCCACAACTGGGGCATTTCAACATTCAAACAATTTCTAGAATTGCATAAAGGACATTTAGCTCCCCTAGCCTAAACGCTTGGGGAAAGTGGGGTCCCATGAGTGTGGAAACCTGCCTGAGCTCAGTCATCCAATCAGCACTGGGGAGAAGAATGGAATCTGAATTTCCTTTCTCCTCCACATGCTGCTCCCAGGGTCCCCTTCTGTCCCAAGCTATCACCTCCTGCCTCCTGCCTGCAATGAATTGAATTGTGTGTAATTGATAAATTATGCAAAAGGGCGCCTGGCAGTTTTCTGAAATGTTGGGTAGCTTCAAGGCAGCCCCTGGGGACACAGCCTAATTTTATGGAAACCTCACACTCTGTCTGGCCTGTTTTGTGTAAGTCAGATTGATATAACAAGACTCTAGGGAGTTGACTTGATTTCTAATTTTATTCTCTAGGTGAGCTGAATGAGATATAACTGTAATGCTTGTGTTGACTGGGGCGGGCAATTTAACGGCAGTGGAGAAAATATCTTTTCATCTGCTTAATGAATCATTTCTTTAGCTGGACTTATTGGCTTTAGAATCCAACCTTCTCCCCTTTTGGAAGAGGGGCTGTGTGTCAAGTGCGGGGAGCAGGCAACGGAACGGGAGAATCTACATCCTTTCAGCAAATAAACTCAGAGCCTTGCAGGAAGGAGGGGTGGCCTGACCAAGGGACACTGACCTTGCTGCTGAGGACACCGGCCCTGCCCCAGGGGGACACGGCACCGATTTTTAGGTTCAAACTCAAAGAGCATCCCTGTTCCTTCCCTCAGTTCTCCCTGGCTAAGCCGAGTAATAGACCAGAACACTCAGGGGGACTTAATGGGAATTAAGGCCCAACAGAGGGGTGTGTGCCCTTGCGGGAAACAGCCTGCCTTGCACAGAGCAGGTTTCAGATCCTGTTGTCTTCCCAGAACCTGCACGGCCCGTTCTCTCCCAGTGGACACCTGACACAGGGGCAGGGGAGCCACTTTGCTAAGCACCTGCTTTGTGCCAGATACTTTAATATCCCAACAGCTCTAGGAGGTAGATGCGACTATACCTACCTTACAGGTGAGGAGACTGAGGCCTAGAGGGATGAAGTCACTTGCCAAAGGACACAGAACTACTCAGAGCCCAGGGTTCAAACTCAGGGCTCCTGGACACCAAACCCCATATTGTCTTTGCTCTTCCTGGGCTCCCTCGGGGGAGAGGGGCTGCTCTGTGTGCACCCTCTTCCTGACTCTTCCTCAGGCACCCGTTCAGCCCCCAGGTCAGTCACACCCCTTGGGGATGAGGGTGTGGTCTCATTCTTGGTTCCACATGAGCAGCAGGGATTCATAAGGGGCCCCCGCCCTCCCCCTCACACACACACCACCCCCTACCTCCCACCTGGCATCCCCCAGTCAGTGAGAACCAGGCATTCCACAAGCTGTCGTGGCCTGGGAGTCAGGAGACCCCAGTGGACAACAGGACCACTGTGAGTTCTGCACATCACGTGCCCTCCAAGCACTCATCTGCCCTCCCCAGGCATCCTACCGACTTGCTGCGGGTGTCTGAGGGCCATGAGATAATGGGCATGGCAGTGCTTTAAAAGCTGTGGGCTTGAACCACAAAAGCAGGAACAATAATGCTGACTCACGTGAGTGAGATGCTTACCGTGTGCCTGGCTTGGGCTGCACCGGGTGCCTCCGAGGTGACCCCATCACGCCCCGGCCCACTGTCACTCAAGTCCTTAATGCTTTGCTCCACACACCTAGTGCTTGGTGTCTATTTGTGGGGTCAAGGAGGCCAATAAATAACACCCCTCTTTCCCCTCCAACCCATAAGAGAACCTAGGAGGCAGAAGCCGGGGAGCAGAATGTCGGCCTGTGACCAAAGCTGGATCAGAGGTTGCAGCTTAGAAGGGTGGCCCCAGTAGATGCCCTCATAATGACTCCTGAATGAACCCCTAAAAATTTTGAGCCCCTTCACGCCCTGCAGAGACAGCTCTGGCCCAGCCAAGTAGATCAGATCCCAGTTTCCCACAAATGGCCGGAACACCCTTCCCTGCAGGCAGGCCAGGCCGGAGGCCAGCGAGGAAGGGGCTGGCTGGGTATGTGCATTTCCCTTCCAGACTCCCAGCTCCCAAGCCTGGGAAGCGCTTTGTCCCCAAGGAAGCAATGGCCAGGCAACAGTTGTCCTAGTGTGCCCGGCCATCCCAGTTTGCCCAGGACTGTCTCGATTGGGCACCTGCAGTCCCAGGTCCCAGGCAAACCAGAGCAGTTCGTCTCTCCGGGTGGTCCCCTAACATTCTAAGGGAGCCTGCCATCAACCAACTCTCACCAGAGGTTTTACTGCCCAGAGGTTGCCGGCCAGCCGAGGGTGGTCTAGCTAAGCTGCTGGAGTGGACCACCCTGGACTTGGAGGGCCCAGTCCTCCCAGCCCGGCTCTCCATGGCTTCCGACAGATCCCTGGAAAGCTGGGCAGAGCAGACTGTGCCCAGCTCCCAGCCCTGGGCCCTCCCTGGCAGCACCCGTTGTGCTGGGTGGCTCTAAGACGCGGCCCGCTCCGGCCAGGCGAGTGTGCTCACCCCGGCCCTCAGCTCATGCTGTTCTTGCCCATATCTTTCTACTTTCCTGCCAGCCTGGTGGCAATAATCCTAACCCCCCGCCACCTGGAAAACACGCTGGGGTGCCACACCTTGTCCCCTGTAAGCCTCCCGACCACCTGGGCAGGATGAGGCAGGGCAGGCGTCTTCACCCCTGGGGACAGAGAGCAAAGGGAGGTTTGGCAATTACCTTCGGTGTCATAGTCAGCACGGCCAGGCCTTCGACCCCAGCCTTCCTGCCTCAGGGACTCCTGTCCTGTGACCAAGAACAAGGGATAAGAAGACAGAAAGGTGAGCTGGGAGACCGATGGTTTAGGAGGGAAATCAACTCTGACTTCTTCCCTCAGCAAAGCCATGAGCAGAGAGCACAGCCTCTCTGAACCTCACTTTCCCCATCTGTGGAATGGACTGTGTCCTACCAGAGGAGGTGTCCAGGACTGCTAGGCCTGGGGCTTGGGTCCCCTTGACAACACCCTGGGTCCCCTGTGGCCGCCCTGCATCAGACCCCATCCATGGGCCGCACCACCCAGGTCATGGCTGTGTTGAAAGCCCACTTCCAAGTGGGTGAGATCACTGTTGTGTGAATTTTACAAGTCACATACTGTACTAAGATAGCCCAGGGCCCTAGAAGAACAAAGCCACCCCCCTCTCTGGGAAGGCTGGGATAAGCCGGGAGGGTGGCACCTTGCAGTCCCTGGGAGCCCTGAGGTAGGACTGAGGAACAGCGGCATTTGAGCTGCTACCTGTGTGCCCTGGAACTGAGGCTCATTTGTGAATTGTTTTCCTCTCTGCAGCCAGCCCAGGGCCAGGCTCAGGGAAGGGAGGGGTGGGGCCAGCAGCCCAAATCATTCAGCTACCAGCCATGATGCACAGACAGTGCCCACTGGGCCCAGTGGAGCAGGGGGCAGGACACAAGACCCAGATACATGGTCTCCGTCCTCAGGGACAGCACGGGGGCGGTGGAAGATTCCCTCGGCTGGAGGCTTTCCTTGGGAGCCTCCATGGCCACGGCCTCTAAAAGGATGTCAAAGAGACCGTCTTGGAGGAACTTCTGCTGTCGGAGCCGAGGGACGTTTACCCCAGCATGGGCCTAATAGCCATCCCCAAGGAGGGAGGCAGGGACCTGAATGGGGGCAGGGAGAGTTGCACAGCAACCTTCAGCCCATCTGGAAGGGGAGGGAAAAGGAGACAGCACTGCAGCAGAGAAGGCCACGTGTGGTCAGGCCTGGCTGTTTGGGATGGCCTTGGTAATAATGTCCAAGATTTCATAGTTTAAAACGAAGTCTATGTCAACCTCTTCATGGACAATGAGAAACCAAGACAGGGTGGGGATGGAGGGCTTAGAGCACACAGGGACAAGTTGGTGCTTAACCCAGGCCTCTCTGACCCAAGCCCACCCTCTCACCACAGTCTGTTGCCTCTACTGCCCTATTCTTACAATGGGGAAGGTGACACGTCCAGATACCAAGCCATTACACTTGATGGCCAGCACGGTGATACCCGTGCTAGGCCCCGCTGAGCAAGCGGTGTGGGAATCACACCTCAGATGCCTGGGCCGTCCCCTACCTGCCGAGGCTGGAGCAGCGATGAGAAGGGGCTTCAAGGAGACAGCAGTAACCAACAGGAGATGCCACACAGTGAGGAGACACAGGCGGGCCAGGGAGCCTGGCCTCTAGCAGGAATCCTGCTTCACAGATCAGCGGCTACCGTGCCTCCCCACACAGATGCCTTTAGAAATCCTCCCTCCTCTGCCCTGCCCTCCTCTTCCTTTACATCATTTTCATGTTTGGCTCTTTACCTCTAGAACATCTGTTAACTCAAAAGCCAGAGAGCACCCAGTGTCCTTTCTCAAGGGAAGGCTCCAGATCCTGGTCCTTCCCGCACTCCAGCTCTGGGTGCTCACCTCCTCTGACATCCCTGTGACCCTCAGAATCCACATGTCTTGGCAGATTTTGTGTCTTCCACTCCAAATTGGACTTTTCCTGGCCCAGCAGAGCCTCAGCACCATCCCTGAGCTTTCTGGCATTTTAGCCCTCCTGCCCATTGTCTTCCTCAGCAGCTGTGGCTGTTGGCTGGGTCCTCCCTGTAACCCCAGCAATCTAACTTCCCATCAGAGGAGGGGACAGAGGCCCGAATGCTTGCATAACCAGCCCACAGCACCAGGCCCTGGAGGACCCTGGGTGAGGCGCAGGCTAATGTCTCCCCTGTGTGACCTCTGTCTAGGCTTCCTGACCCTGATCTATGGGGGTCAAGTTCAGGCCCAGCTGCCCCCTGAGTTCCACCTGCTGTGGGCAAAAGTGTGGAGAGTGTGCTGTGAGTGGAGGCGAACTCCGGCAGGCCGGGGTGGGAAGGAGACCCACCCGAGTTCAGAGGAAGTCCGGAGGTCCGTCTGAGGCGAGGCATCTGCTTTAAGAGCGTCCTGAGTGAGTGGCTGTGAGTCTGTGAGAAAGGGGTGCAGAGCCGCTGGTACTTTTCGCAGGCTGGTGGAATGTCTGGCTTGGGCAGAGCCCAGATGTCAGGAGCCACCCGGCACATGTACTTGATGTGGGGACTGGTCCCATTTTTTGGTTAATGACGTGCTACTCCGAGAGGCGCGAAGAACGCCTTCTCAAAAACCGAACTCTGAGCACTTGGTGAGACCTGGAGGTCATTTCACACGTGAACAGGGAGTGCTTGAGGCTTCAGCCACCTCCTTCCTTTTCCTGGCCACACAGTACGTGAGTCACCAGCCTACAGCAGGGCACACAGCTCCCTGACAGGGTGCGAGCTGGACGTCCATTCTGCTCCCAGGCCCCTCACCTGGTAACCTGGCACAACCCCTCCCCATCTTTGGGCCTTCGTCTCCCCACCAGTCAAGTACAAGGATTGCACTAGGTGACACCTAAAGTCTCTTCCCGCTCAGAGAGTGCAGACTCTGACCCTGAACTGGCACAGCCCTGAAAATGATGCCTCACTCATGACCCCCGATTCCCAGCCCAAATACTTTGTCTTTATTATGAAGAGCCACATCATGGAATTTTTTTTTAATGAATAGACTTCATTTTTAGAGTTTTAATTTAGATTTACATAAAAATTGAGTGGAAAGTACCGAGAGTTCTCATATCTTTCATCTCCCTCTGCAGTCTCCCCAATTATTTACATTGATCTTATATTAACATAGCATGCACGTTACAATTGATGAAACTGTTTTAATATGTTTTAATATGTGCTATTAAACCAAAGGCCATAGTTAACATTAGGGCTCATTATCAGCATTGCAGATTCTATGCGTTTGGACAGATGGGTAATGATGTGTTCACCATTGTGGTGTCATACAGGGGAGTTTCACTGCCCTAGAAATCCTCTGTGCTCCACCTATGCATCTCTCTTTCAACCTTGACCCCCAGCAGCCAGTAATATTTTACTTGTCTTCATAGTTAAGCTTTTTCCAGAATGTCTCGTAGCTGGAATCACACAACATGTAACTTTTTCAGACTGGCTTCTTTCACTCAGCAACAAGCACTTAAGATTTCTCCATGTCTTTTCCTGCATTTAATAGCTCATTCCTTTTTCTGTCTGAATAGTATCCCATTGTGTGGATATACCACAGTTTATCCATTCACCCACTGAAGGACATCTTGGTGGCTCCAATTCCTGTCTGTATTTGAAATTTCAATGTTTTGTTCACTGTAGATATTTTTACATTAATTTTGATTTTTTAAAAATATTGCATTAAAATTTTACTTGTCTTGATTATGGAGCTCCTTGACATCCTTTAAATGTTGTACCTAAGGTGAGTGTCCCGTTCCTCCTTTCCAAGTCCCAGCCCCTTTTACCTCTGTTTGGCTCTAGAATCAAATCTGGGGCAGGCGAGGGGAGAGCATGGGCAGAGTGGAGCCCAGAAGATGCACTCTTAGCACAGGCTGGCCCTGCAGGTTTGCAGCCCATAGAGGGGAACCCTGGGAATGCTGATGGGGTCCTTTCTCTCTGCCACATTGGCCACCCTACTCCCTCACTCCCCCAGGCTCCCCTCCCTGCTCTCTCTGCTCCAGCTGTCCCTGGATATCCAGGCCAAGCCGCAGTCTTCAAATAGCTGCTGTCATCCTCTCGCTCCTTGAGAGGCCACATGACTCCTGGATGCCCTCAGCATCTGGTCCAAACTTGGCATCGGAGGCCCTTACACACGCCGCATCCCCATGCAGGTGAGTTTCCTGGGCTTCTCCACGGCTGCAGCCTTATTTGCTCTCCCCCTTCCTCCCCAGGCTTTGTCCATGCTGAGTCCCCACTGCAGGGTGCCCTCTTCAGGAAGTGGCAAGGCCTTGTGGAGTGTTCAATGTTTTTCAAACTGAAAACCTTGTCTTCAAATAAAACAGCTCTCAGAAATCTTACATATAAAGCAAATCCAAGCCGATTTGCTCTGCCTGAGGCAGGCGGACTCCCCCTTTGTCCCTGAGGTGCTACCTCAGAAACGCGAAGGAGTCTGAAAGATGCAGGAGTGGTGGATGAACGGAGCCTGACACTCTTGGGCATAGCACGGACCCTCCTGCACTGGCATTCTACTTCTGGGCACCTGTCTTTCCCATCAGACTCCAAATTTTGCCTAATTGCCCTTCCTTCATCCATCTGTTTGCTCAACTAGCATTTATTGAGCACCTATTAATTACGCTACTACTTACAGAGCACCTGCTATTTACCAACTGCTCTTCCAGGCACTGAGCATGAAGCAATGAATTAAATGGACAAATCCTTGCCCTCATGTGAGGGGGCATGATAAGAAACCAACTAAATAAACTATATAGAATAATTAGAAGGTGATGAGGGCTGTAGAGAAAAATAAATCAGGGAAAGGACATCACAACTTTATAGAGAGGTCAGGGAAGTGTCCTCTGGGAAGATGACATCAGTACCAGAAATTGAAGAAACCATGGGCACAGCTGGGGAAGGAAGTTCCAGGCCAAGGGGAGAGCAAGGCCCAGGGAGCATGTCTGGGTGATTCGGGGGACAGTACAGAGGCCAGTGCAGCTGGGGCCACAGGAGCAAGGAGGGGGTGAGGGAAATGAGGGCACAGGACAGGGTCTCGTAGGCATAGCAAGGTCCCTGGCCTTTTCTTATAATGATTAGGTTTTAAGCAGAGAAGGAACAAGGTGTGACTCAGGACCTTAAAAGAACGTCTGTATTGGAAATTCTCCATTGGTGGCCCAGATCCCCACCACCTTGCTCTGAGCCCCACGAGGCTGTAACAGAACAACTGCCCGGGGGCAGATTCGGATTTTGTGGGGCCTAAAGCTTAAACAACTGCGGAGAACTTGTTCAAGAAAAAGAGCACAAAGTTCCGAACACGAGACCTGGGAAGGGGCCCACGGAAGTGAGAGTCCCGGGGGCTCAAGCTTCCTCAGCATCCTACTGTCTCTGTCTTTGACTAGTTGCTCTCTGGCTTCCAGTTGAGTTCAGCCAATGGCCAAGCAACAGAGATCACAAGTCAGTCATTGTTCATTCCCTCGCTGGTGACCTGTCCCTCTCCTGAGGGTACAGCTTCTGTCATGACCCCCCCATAGCCCCAGCTCTCTTTGGATCCCAGTTGCCCCAGGAGCTTGACTGTCCCATTTGGTTTCTTTGCAAAAGATAGTACCCCCATCAAACTCTCCTCAGTCACCCCTTGAGCTGCTGGGACCCGACCGTGTGCTCCGTCTGGCTGCTGTGCTCAGGGAGGACTAGAAGGCTGCTGCAAGAAGCCAGGTTGGAGAGATGACAGGGGCTTGCCTCCAGGTGGTAGCAACAGAGAAAGAGAAGACTGATGGGCGACCCCCCCCCCAACTTTTGATCTGGGTGCCTTCCAAATGCACCTTGTATCCTCACTCTCCATATATCACCCAGTGTACCATGGAAACCCAATAAATTCATTGACCAAAATCCTACTGTTTCCCAGCTATCTGACTTGATCTTTCTAACTCTCAGACACCCCATGGATAAAATGGAGGTAAAGAATGCCTCCCTTGAAGATATCCTGGATGCACCCAACATGGAGCAGATGCTCAACAGATATTTCCCTTCAAGATCCACCTGGTCAGTCTCCACTTTCTCAGGAAGCTCCCCCTGATCAATCCAGCCTCACAGAATGAGCAATTGTTTTCAAACCTTCAATTGCATCCACAATCAGAATTAAGCCACTTCTAACTTGAAGCTCTTGACCCATTTCTGTTATGTTGGCATTTGATCTGTTCAGCTCACTTTTAGACTTTGCAGGCCAGAAACCTTGACATCTGCTGAACTCTCCATGGAGCTTAAGTATAATGACATCAACTAGCAGCAGCATTTCCTGAGCACACACCACACACTAGGACCTGTCGGAAGCATGTTGTGTTATCTTGTTTAATCTTGACAGCCAGCCCACAAAGTGGGCACTAATATCATCTCTACATTGCAGACAAGGAAACTGAGGTGCATGGTGGTTAAGGAACCTGCCTAAGGTCACAGCTCGCTGGCAGTGGATCAAAGATTCAAACCCAGACACATCTGACTCCATCGTTAGCCCTCTTAATTGCTGCACTATGCTGTCTTGTATCCATTTAAGCACTCAAGAAATATTTACCTGTTGATTAACCAGTAGCTTCTATGCATTAATGCTCCTAAGACTGTCTCTTTGTATGTCAGTCTCTTTTTCCCAAATGCCAACTCTACTGAAAAATATATTAATCATTCCTTGTAATACTTTGTCATCTGGTGATGGTGACTTAGAAACGGCCAATTGCCCAAAAGGAGGATGAGAATTGGGGCCATTCAAATATCTTTTTTAAAGAAGTGGGAGTTCTTAAATGCCCCGTTGTAGAACGTGCATCTTCTCCTGCTGCAGGGCAGCCTGCCTGATTACTGGGGATCTGGGGCCTTGGGACCCTGAGTCTGGCTGCTGGGCCCCTTCCCTTCCCTCCTC
This sequence comes from Manis pentadactyla, assembly GCF_030020395.1. Lineage (NCBI taxonomy): Eukaryota > Metazoa > Chordata > Mammalia > Pholidota > Manidae > Manis > Manis pentadactyla. Next base: position 117,854,949 of record NC_080029.1, on the reverse strand, counting down.
CAACCCCAGAGCCAGCTGGCTGACAGGCATTGACAGTATCCCAGGATAGATGCCTGTAGAGTGGTTCTCGTGTTATGACTACGCAATTATGATTTATTTCACAGGAGTCAATAATAAACTTACACAAAGGGGGGAAAATCAGAGAATTTAGGATAACAAAAGAGTTTGAAGGAATTTGGCTGATGGGTTTTTAACTAGAAGCTAAAGAAGGGAATATTTTGAAGAAAGAAATATACACATACTACAGAGTCCCCAGATCTAGACTTTCCACTTTTTCCTATTTCCAACAGTCCAGGAATTCCTGTATTTCTAAAGCCCCACTGAAACCTCACCTCCTTCAGGAAGCCCTCCAGACTTCTAAGCTGGACAGATTAACTGGGTCCTCTGAGCCCTCTTTCTCTCTCTCTCTCTAAACCCTCTTAAAGTACATACCATTCTCACCATACCTTAGAGTTACTGGTGAGCTCATCCCATCTGGTTTATTTGATCATAACATCTTTCAGAGATGAGGCAATAGAATTGCCTATTTGCAATATAATTTTGCACATAGTATTTACTGTTCACTAAATAAAATGTGTGTGTGCATGCACAGGTATTTTGGTGTCCAGTGTCTTCATGGTAAAGCAACAGTAAATAGCCCCACGTCAGAGGAGGAATAGATTTGTCAGCATGATTCCAGTGGGAGAAGATGTCAGTAAGCCCCCAGAGGCCTCCCTCTGTTCAGTTCTGCATCAGTGATTCAGAAACCTCACCAGCAGGTAAGTCCCTTGTCACATCCATACCCAAAACCTTCCCCCAGGTTTCCTCTCTGACACCAATTGTAAACAGTGTCAAAACTCAAATGACAAGTGAATCTCTTGTACCTTTTTTTGGGTGTTGGACCCAACTATAAACAGAAGATAGTTTTCTCTTAGAAATCACAATTAGAGAACCAAAATCATTCTATTATATCAGTAACCGTAAGCATGAAAACAAGTGGGAAAAGAGCTACTGAAGCTTAGGTTTGCGTCGAACAAGCCTGGTTTCCAATTCCAGCTTTTCTCTTTCTGAGATACATGAATTTCCGCAAGTCAGTCTGTTTCTTCCTCTATAAAATGCGGGTGGTATGCCTGCCTCTGGGGATTGCTAGGGATGACACATTGTTCATAAAGCCCGAAGCCCAGTGTCTCCCTCATGGTCAGCACTCAGTGAAGAAAGGGGGACATGCTCCCCGGAGGCAGAAAGCTGAGGTTCCGTCCGTTGTCTCCTCCGTGTCTCACTCTGGGGGCGCTCCTCTTCTCCGGCCCTCAGTTTCTCTACTCGCCAAACAACATGGCAAGATGGTCCCCTGATCACTTCCACTTCTGAAGGTCTGTGAGTCAAGTCTGGGGATACCCAGCACCACAAACAAGAACATCACCAGGAGGCAGGCAGCCCAGGGGCAGATTCTGGGGCTGCCCCTTGCCCCAGTGTGGCCTTGAGCAAATTATTTAACTTTTCTTAGCTTTGTCTCACTTGTAAAGGAAAATGATACCTATATAAACTTTTTAAATTCAGGAGCCCATGTGGTCCAGGCCCATTTAGCAGTCACAAGTAATTAAGAAGGAATTCCACTTGTACTGGAAACTCAACTAAGTCACAGCGGTTTCTTTGCGTCCCTCCTTGTCTCCCTCCGCAGTCCTCTGGCCGCCTGGCCATCGCTCGGGCCCTCCTCCCGCAGCGCGCCCGTGAGGCGCTCTCCCCAGCCTCAGCCACACAGTGCTTTGTTTCTTCCTCTTCCCTCCTCCTACCTCCCTTCGAATAAGAATTCATCCTTTTTAGAAAAGAGTTGGAGGAAGAAAATTCAGAGAGAAAAGTAAGAAGTCTCTTCATCAGCAAGCAGACTTGGGGTGGTGGGGTGGCTATGAATATTCCCAAGTAAATCAGTAAATAAGTTTTGTTTCATCACTTCTAAATGGTATGGGGAGGATGAAATTATCTCATTTGTGTTAAGCAGTCAGCCCATTGTCAACACGTAGGGAATGCTTGAGTTATGACAGACATTATTACTGGTGCTTTTGTGAACCTGCCTCTTCATGTGGCCTATCCCACTGGGCCACCACACAGCCACCTTTCTTTCCCATTGTCCCCTCATCCATCTGACCATCTCCCTCACTCCCATTACTGAATTCCACTCGGGTCATAGTCAGACTCTGTGCCTGTACCTAGAACATTTCCAGTCACTTCTTCCGTGACATCCTAAATCCCCACCAACCGTCCCTACGTCCTAGAAAGGGAAATGTTTCTGGCCAAGACACACACACACCTTCTAGTAATTTCTAGTTGCCTCTCCCATTGCACAAAAAGCCTTCACATGATTGCTGCCATGCTATCCCATCTCAGCGTGCAGCCTCTAGCAGGACAAGGGTAAATCTGTTTGACAAGCTCCATGGAGCATGTGGTTCCAGACAGGGAACACTGTAGAGATAAGTGCCTGTGAGACCAGGCCTGCGTGAGGCTCAGGCAGGAACGGAAGAGGCGCTAAGGAGCTTAGACTACTGTAAAGAAGGCAAAATTTACCAGAAGCAACCAAGTTGTGCAGCTGGCTCCAAAGTCATATAATTTACTGAGCATTGTGGAGGTCACTCTGGAGCCCACTGAAGGCAAAAGAGCGAAGTCTAACTCTGTACCCTCCGTTTTGTCCATTTTCCCTCCCCAAATCAGGACTGGGGCCTTCCCTGTTGCTCTGTTTTACCTCCAATTGAATCTTGATTTCAAAAACCTTAATTTCCCCCACACAAGGCATCAATGACCAGAATTAGAGCCCGCATGACAGCCTCCCTTCTCCATTCCCAGGGGCACGAATATTCTAACCAGGATCAAAGCTTTACAAAATCAATAGTGTGCTAATAGGGAGATATCAGGTATCACCCTGCAGAAAAGAGAGGCATTGTGTGTTGCAGTACGGAAGGAGGCCCTCTTAAACCCAGAAATCCCTAGAAGTAAGGAAGTCAACAAGTTCATCCTGAGTAAACTGGGATCTGGTTCTTTAGGGGATTCTAACATCGATGGTGAATGACTGGAAGTAATGTTCAGCAGAAGGACACATTTTAAATCCTTCCTAGCAGGAAAAGTAAAACTTCAAAAAAGCACTTCGTCAGCTGGACCCATGATTACTGTTGATGTTCACATGGGAAATTCACAGCATGCGTAAAAAGAACACACAGGTTTGGGAGACCTGGCAACCCACTGTGTCACCATGGAGATGAGGCCAGCAGACCCCATGGGGCCATGACAAAGGCATCCACTGTGGGAGAGCAGAGAGGCGCCCATGCTGAGGAGGCACCCCGTTAAGGAAGAACAAGGAGCCTGACCGAAATGAAGGTGTGCCACTCCCACTACAAGGGACTCACGGAAGGAATCCAGGCCTTTGTCCAGAAGGAAAGACCGGTGGTGTTTGGTGAGAGATGAAATTTGGGGAGGAAGGATAGCTTTTTGTTCAGGAATTGAGGTTCAAATATTTACAAAGCCCTCGAAAGACTGGTGGGTGCAAGTCATGGTGACACATGTCTTAATGAGGACACAGATTTTTACAGCAAGAACTCTCTGACAGCCAGGCCTGACCAAAGAACAGGACATCATGTCGGACATCCAGTTGGAGATCGCAGACTAGCAGAAATGGTGCTATGTGGATTGGATAGTTGGATGGGTGCACGAATGGATAGATGGATGGATGGATGAACAAGCAGATGGATGCATGTGTATAGGACAGTTGAATAAATATATTGATGGATGGACAAACGTGTATAAATGGGTGGACAGAGGGAAGGACTCACTAATGGATATAAGTAGGTATGTGTGGACGATGGACAGACGCCTTCAGAGCTGCCCTCCAATTCCAAGAGTCTACAATGGCATGATAATTCAGGCAAGGAATACCTTTGGGATTTCACAGACTGAAAAATACAGTGGATTGACATAAAGTTACCAGCTTTTACTTTTGTCAAGTTAAAAACATCAGTATAACAACCACTATTTATTGAAACAGATGAAACAGACCAGAATGGAATGGAAAGCAATCCTGCCCAAGTAAGGCTTATTGGTGACCTCTCCCCCTCGCTCTCTCCCTCTGTGTGTGCGTGTGCGTGTGTGTGTGTGTGTGTGTGTGTGTGTGTGTGTGTGTGTGTGCATGTGACACTCATTTTTTTTTTTTTGAGAGGGCATCTCTCATATTTATTGATCAAATGGTTGTTAACAACAATAAAATTCTGTACAGGGGACTCAATGCACAATCATTACTCCACCCCAAGCCTATTTCTCAACAGTCTCCAATCTTCTGAAGCATAACGAACAAGTTCTTACATGGTGAACAAGTTCTTACATAGTGAATAAGTTCTTACATGGTGAACAGTGCAAGGGCAGCCATCACAGAAACTTTCGGTTTTGATCACGCATCATGAACTATAAACAATCAGGTCAAATATGAATATTCGTTTGGTTTTTATACTTGATTTATATGTGAATCCCACATTTCTCCCTTATTATTATTATTATTATTATATTTTTAAATAAAATGTTGACGTGGTAGGTAGATGCAAGATAAAGGTAGAAAACATAGTTTAGTGCTATAAGAGGGCAAATGTAGATGATCAGGTGTGTGCCTGTAGACTAAGTATTAATCCAAGCTAGACCAGGGCAATAAAACATCCATGGATGCAGGAGATTTCTCTCAAAACAGGGGGGGTGAGGTTCTAAGCCTCACCTCTGTTGATCCCCAATTTCTCACCTGATGGCACCCCTGAGACTGTGCCTGTCTTAGGTTGTTCCTCCCTTGAGGAATCTTACCCGTCTCTGGCTAACCAGCATAGGACACTCATTTTGCACTAGTATTTTTATATATTATATTGTCCTTACTTTTCTTATTCAATAGTCACAGGTTTTAGGATTAGTAATTTATGCATACATTAGTCATGTTATTTTTCAACTACATTTCCTCAAGCACAGACTCTAATGATCCTACAAAGAAATGAATTTATATCAAGGGTCAAAAATTCCATTGCCTTTGAGACCAGGCAGGTAACGTAAGTGACGTGGGGGGATCATGAGGACTGTGAGGACAGAGCCGCAGAAACCCGGAGAAGCCACGCTCACTTAGACACAGCGCATCCTTCCGTCTGGCTGACCGTCACCGCGCAAGGAAGGCCAACCTAAAGTTGCTAACCAGATTTTCTAATCTACCTGGAGGAACTGGACATACAAATTTTATGATGAACTCTTGATTTAAAAATATTTGCCACTAACTTTGGAAACCTGATTTGTGTTGGAGCCTGCGTCCTGAGCCAGTCTAAACACACACACCTGTGGCTCACCGTCGGCCCACAGGCCTTGGGTTTTTGCAATCTCTGGTTTAGGTACCAGAGTTGGGGTGGGAGGTGATGAGTAAAGTCGTCACAGAGAACAACCAAGAGCTTCTCTGACTGATACAGGGTGAGGGAGGCATCACCAAAAAAAAGAGCCACCGGCTTCCTCCTCCTGGTGAATGATTTCTCTGCAGTCTATTTCCTTAAGAGCTGTAATTCGGGCCCCGAAACAACCTATGATTTACATCCCGGCCGGTGTAAAAGATATTGTGCTGAGCCTTCCGAGGGTGCTCTGTGTATTTGTATAAATCTCCCTACTCAAAATATCTCCCACAGTTGACTGACAGCCCGTGTAATTTAGCAGAAGGCTAAAAATTAAAATCTTCGAGCCTGCTGAGGGAGCGAAAGAATACAGTAACACTCAGCACCGCCCCCTCGCCCAGGCCCGGGCTCGGCAGATGCTAGGGCTGTTCATTTTGGAGATGGAACAAAATATTTGTATTTAGATTTATTAAGTCATTATTCCACCATTTGTTCCGATGTGCTTTATTAAAACCAGATCTCATCTCTGTTTTGAAAGTATTACCTGATTTACATAAGCCGGTCCCAGCCCTAATTACGGCTTCCTTTGGTGTCTTTTCATTCCGAGGGAGGCTTGCTCTCCCCCTCCTGTGTTTGTCGCCTGCCTTTATGGCCCATATGTCTGCCTTGAGATAGCAGGAATCTTCAACCTATAAATAGACGGTTCAGAACAGCCCGCTGCCAGTTATCTGTCCACACATCAACATTACCATAATTGCAACAGTGAATGTGTAATCTCTCTAATCACACGTTCCAGTAGGAAAACTGGATTGGGTTTCATAAATTGTATAATTTGAGGCTTTCCTGAGCTAACCACTGGGCGGGTAGGCCGCTGTGGGTCATCCAGGGCTTGGCCACGTCCTTCAGCCTGGCCTGGCCTGCTCAAAGCAGGTTAGTGGCACACACCTGAGGCAGGCACTTGACTGCAGACAGTAACAGGGCCACCCTAGCTCTGAGACAAGGATGCCTAGGGAATAGGAGAAACACAAAGTTTTGAGGCCTATTATGAGCCAGGCACTTTGTACATGCTCTCTTCTTTTAATTTCCATTATAGGGGAAATACCATAAATAATCCCATTATACAGATGGCAACATCAAAGGCTCAGAGTGGTTAACTGAGTTTCCAAGGGTCACCCAGCAAATAGCTGAGACTCAAATGCAAGTCTGAGATTCCATAGGCCGCTCCTGGCTATAGGGAGCTTTCATCTGCAACAGGGACACCTGAAGGCTTCAGTGGACTCTGTTTTTTGGTCTCTCCAGAATGCTTTCTGTCATTTTAGCTAATCCCCAGGACCAACCAAAATGGTCTTCAGACATAACAAAGTCGAGATTCTGAGAGATGAAGTACACCGTCCAGGGTCACACAGCCTGTGGAGGAAGAGCTGGGATCGGAATCCAGGCTGACTCCCACACTCTCTTCCCAGAGTTGCCCCAGCCCAGGCGCTGTCCGGGGTCCTTGCCTCCTCTTTCAGAGCCTCTGTTTCTTTGCCAGCCTCTCGGAAGGATGCTGTACTTGAGCTGGTGTCAGCGGGCAGATTCCTGGGGGATGGTGGGGAAGGAAGAGAGCCTGCCTTCTGCTGGCCTCGCCATGACCACTGGGGGCAATTCTTTCCCAGGCCTGGTGGGCACTCAAGGAAATTGACATTGCAGACCCCCCCGGGGAACTGCGGGGAAATGGCATCTTTTGTCTTGTATGAGAAGCTTCCTCTGGGCAATGTTATTCATGCTCATTGCAGTGGTGAGGAGGCTGATGACACCCTTATAGATGGTCTGGTCCCCAAAGACCAGGCACCAGCTCCGGTTGTGCCTGGTAATTGCAAAGCCCTGCAAAATTTCAGACGTCTATTAGCTGCTTTAAATTGAGGGCTAATCAGATGATGGCCTTGTTTCCAGGGTGCTCCCTCGGGTCTCCTGGTCTCTCTCCCTCTTGCTCTCAGAAGGAACCATCTAGTCAATTTAACTTTTCCAGATGAGGACATTGACCCTCAGAAAGGGAAAGAGACTTGCCCAAGGTCATAAGTAAACCCAGAGTTCTTTTCTGTGATGGGTGTTGAGCTGTGTGCCTACACACACATGCATGCACACACATATACACACATGCCCACATCCTCCACACCTCCACCTCTACATTTATTCATAAGCTTTCCAGTCTCCTTTACCTCATTCTAGAGCATTCTCTGCCAGAGTTTTAGGCAAGAAATTGGGGACCAGGGTTCCTCTCCTCAGCCCTGTCCCTACTGTGTGTCCATGCCCCCAAAGAATCAGAAAATAGTTTCCACACCGCTGTGTCGTGGCCCCTGATCCACAGAGTGACCCACCCCCACAAAAGGGCTTGAGCACCACAAACAGTCCCAGAAATGACTGGGCAGTGGGATGACCTCTCAGGAAGCCATGTGCAGGGCAAGGCACAGCAGAAAACTAGACCAGTGCTACTCAGAGCAAGCTCCACAGACCAACGGGGGCACAGCAACACCTGGGAACTAGTTTGAAATGCGAATCCGCAGGCCCTGGCCCAGCCCCAGGGAATCATCACTTGCGTGGGAGGCAGGGGACACTGTGTTTCAGTGCATGCCTGTTTGAGAATGGCAGATCCAGATCCAGCCTATCCGCAGAGATCCTTCCCTGAGAGGCCTTGAGGCTCACCCCACCTTGATGATGGCTCTACCTCATGATGATGATGAGACCTACCTCAAACATGTGTGCCTCACCATAGCTTTCCCTTACCTTCCTTAAGCAGAATCACTTTCTCCAACTTCAAGTCTTCTGTTGCACTTTAAAAATAATGCTCTTACAGTGCAAACCTATCGCTTTATGCTCCACTGGCCAGTTTCCCTGCTAGACTCTGAGCTCCTGGCTCACGTCTGCAGGCTCCAAAGCTCCTGGTAATACCTGGTACGCAGTAGGAACAAAATGCATGTGCATGTGCTAAACGCCAATCACACTGACCACTGGGGCCCCAGGACCAGGCTCTATTCTAGACCCACAGGAGATTTCATCATTTTACACCAGCAACGCTCCTTGCACACAGTTCCCTGGGTCTGCCGAGGGGTGGCCCCAAGGTCATCTCTCAGGTCCCTCCAGGGAGCCCTGGCTCTCTGTTCCCTTGGTTTACCCCAGCACCCACCTATGCTGTGCTGGCTGAGATCACCCTGTTGAGACACAGCAGACTGAGGCTTAACGTATTAGCCATGCCTGGTGGCAGCTTAGCTCAGGTCAGGAAGGTGTCTGTGCTGTGACCTCCCAAATCACTCCTGACCCAGATTGGATGCACTTGTCCAGGGCTCACAAGGCAGCTGTCTAGGTGACAGAAAGGGCTCTTTCCCTCTCTGAGAATCAGCCAAGCAGTTTGGGAAAGTTGGACCTGTGGTACCCTGGGAAGCCTGCCCACAGCACAATGATCTCCTCTAGGCACCACACTAGGTCCACCTCCTCCAGGAAGTCATCCTTGGTGCCCTGACCTAGAAGGCAAGAGAGGTGAGTTCGCTCTCATGCCCTTCCCACACCCCAGCACGCTCATATTCCTGGTGCCTCAGGACTTCAAGTCTTCCTTAGTCACCTGGGCACTGATGCTCACCTGCCCAGGGACAGCAGGCTGCCCCTTGCTGGTGGCTTGGCCGGTTCCACATGCAGAAATAAACATGCTGAAGCTGGGACCCTACTCTACCCTCCACCACCCTATTGCCTGCCCTTGCCTATGGGATCACCTCCCTCTCTGAATTCCGTTCACCCAGGGAATGCTCACCCCCTGAGCTCCCTCCTGCCTAGGGGTCCCTGCACGTGCTCTTTCCTCTTTTCGCCCTGAAGCATTTCACACGCAATGCCAGGAACTAGTAGCTGGTATAGCAGATGTGGGGACTTGGCTGGGAGTGCGGTGGGGAATGAGGAGTGTGCAATAAAATAGCATGGGAAAATAAAAGCTAATAAAAGTCTAAGTCCTGTCATTAACCTTCTGTATGACTTTGAGCCCCTTTCCCAATCTGGGCTGGTGAAATAGAAGTCTTTGGTTCTATGTCGTGGCAGCACACTCCTCCAATCACGGGCCATAATTTAGCAGTGTGCACGTGTGTGTGAGCATGCATGTGATTCCTCCGAGCATAAACTGGAACCATTTAGCCAGATTCTGTGTCATATCCTTTTCTTTAATCCCCAGAGATGTGACCTGCTTAATGGACTGCCTCGAGGCACCCTGGGGCACCCACTGGGTGTTGGGTGCCTTCTTAGGTCCGGTTCTCCTCAGTAGGGCCCCCCTCTGGTTGGCTAACAGCTCATGATGCTTGCTGAAGTGTCCCTGTGCCCAAGGGATCCACAGCCCCTGCACGCTAAGGGCTCTGGAGGGCCATCTTCCTTACATTAGGGGAACACACTGCGGTACCAGGTGTCACTAGGGTGCAAAGCCATAGGCTTAGGTGGTACATAGAAGAGGTGTCGGTGTCTCTGGCAAGCGTGGCCTGAGAAGCGTCTCATTAGTGTCTCTCAGCTGGCTGGGTACCTCTGGAGTGTGAACTGGATGGGCGGGGAGGTTTCCTGTTGACACTTGCCCCAGCAAGAGGGCCCCTGGCTTAGGTTCTCAGATTGCACAACACCTGGGGCAGGTTGGCTCCCAGCAGGGGCTCCTGGCACCCAAGGGGAGGGCAGGTCTGCAGGGCCAGGCCTTCCTCTGAGCCTCTGCCTGCTGCCCGAGGTGGAAGGTGGGCCTCCTGGTAGGCCCCCTAGGCTGCCCCAGACCCCTCCTCCTGGCCCACCCTGGCCGCTCTGAGAGCCCATGGCAGGAATGACACTGACCCAGATCACACTGCCATCCCTTCCTGAGGGGAAGGCCTGAGCAGGGCAGCTAAACTATGTGAGGCCCTACTATGCGCTGAGCAGCCTGTTAACACTTTGCCCGTATTGCCTTCCATCCCCACCACATCGCTGAGGGAAGTAACGCAACCTGCATTAAAACCCAAGTGCATCTTTTCCCGAAGTCCAGGGTTCTGGCCTCCCGTCCAGTGTCCTGCCACAAAACTGTGTGTCTGAACTGAACTTCCCAGGAGCCGACAGCCAGTGAATACACCCAGCTCAGTAAAGCAGGGGGCAGCCAAGCCTAGAACAGGGCACTTGAAGAGCCCCGCTAACGTCAGGACGTCCAGAGGCTGCCGGCCCTGGCAAGGGACACTCTGCCGCCGACCAGCCCTTGGCTGGTGACTCAGCAGCCCTCATTCCCACATATCTGGGAGGGTGAGCCACTCTCCCCAGCTGTTGGCTTGGCTCCGTCAGCCTATCTGGGGGTGCCAGGCAGCCAGCCTCCCGTCAGCAAGGCCCTGGGGTTGGGCCAGCCTTCCCGCCCCTCAATGACAGGGTTTGCCCTCTTTCTCGGCCACTGGCCTCCCCCCATGACATGGGAGGACCACTTTGAAATTCCTCTGGCCACCTCAACACTCCCCTTGGCCAGGCTGTGGCAATTTCCTTGGCATCAGTCACAGAGCCCACGTCCTGCCCCCTGAGGAGCTCATCTCCCAGAGCAAACATCCCGCTTGCCAGGCCCAAGGGCCCCCTGCCTGTGTGCAGTGAGTCCTGCAGCGTGTGAAAAGAAGCGATCGGGCCCAAGCAGGCATGAGAGCCAGGGAGGGAAGTGGGTCTTGGCTGGACTTCCACACAGGATGTGTGGGAGGGCAAGGCATGGTGAGAGTGGGCAGGTAGGGTGAAAGACTGTCTGTTCAAGTCCAAAAGAAACATACGCCACATGCCATGGCTCCAACCCCGGGGGTGGTGTGCAGGAGTGGAGTGGAGGAGCACTGTGAGCTTGGGCAGGCCCAAGGCCTCTCAGACTGTTTCCACATCTGTAAAATGGGCATGACAGCGCCTGCCACCCAGGGCTGTTCTATACAACACATGCAACCCTGTTGATCAAGGGCCTAGCTGGCAGAAGGCCTGCTCCAAAGTGCTCCACACATGGGTATTTCTTTCCATTATGTGTGTGAGTCCAGCAAGTTTTGTGCAATCTTTTATTGCTTTTATTTCATATGCATCATTCTGGGATCCTGTGAGAAAGGACCTCCGAAGCACTTTGCAGACGCCATGTGCCGCAGTCATTGGCCAGTGACACTGGCGCTCCCCAGGGCTCGCAGCAGAGCAGACATTGTTCACACACACACACAAACACACACACAGGACCCAGTGAGGAGCTGGAGGTCGGAAACAGGAAACACCATGCTGATATCATTCTGCAAGTTAAGACAACTAAAGAAACTAACTTTGTGGAGCACAAAGTGTGTGCCAACCACCAGGGGCAGCACGTGAGGACACTGAGGTACATAGGAATGGTCCCTGCCAAAAAGGCTCATGGGGCGCAGGTGGGGAGATATGGATGCAAATGACCTCCACCCCCACCCCCAGACAGATGGAAAACAGGCTGCCCCTGAGGCATGGACACCTCGCCTCTACGGTCTCGCTGCCATGAGAACTCAGTGCTGCACTGGGGGATCCCAGAGGCTTCCTGGAGGAGGACTTTGTGCTCAGAAGGATGGGCATGAGCTTGCAGGGTAGAAAAGGGAGAGAACAGGCATGGAGGCCACATACCTGGGCTGACCAGGCACTAGGAGACTCCTTCAGGGTGTCCAGCTGCAATCTCCGTGCTGCCCACAGGGGCTTCACAGGTGCTGGGAGGCCCCCATGGGACTGCGAGACACACCCACTGAGGGACATGTGTGCAACCTGTGACCCAGGCCTCTGCCTTCCAGGAACTGGTTGGGCAAGACAGGACTCACCCCTGGCACATTTAGAGAGCAGTACTTGACAGCACGGCTCACCTGCGGGGGCGGCCTTGAGGCCTGATGTCACTCCACTCCTCAGGTGACTGCCGGCCTGCCGCAAGCAGACAGACATACACGGTTTCGCACACCATTTCCAGGGACTCAGGACATTCTCCTGTCAGCCCATCTCCACTGAGGGACCTCCACTATGGTCTAACTCCTGCATTTTCCTGATGAGGAAATGGAGACAGAGAGACTGTGACTTGCCAGAGGTCCACATGAGTCAGAGCAGACCTGGGGCTGGCCTCTGCCCCAAGGCTCTCCCCCAGGCACCCTGCTGCTGCCCCCTCCTAAATATGTGTCCCAGTCCAGCTGCAGTTCCCAAGATCCTGCCTCCCAACAGGGTGACTAGCATGCTGTTTCCATCACACCCGCCAATAACCTGTTCCCAGGATGTGACCCTCTCTTAGCATGACTTCCCCACCTCCTCTTGTCCCCCATACACAGTCTTGCTGGCTCTCTGCATCCTGGTGCCTCTTCTTTGTGGCAGGCCCCACTGTACAGCCACTCACCCAAGCCATCCATGGGCATCCACCTCCCTCCTCTCCCTGCCCACCCTCCATGGCCAAACACTGGCTGGAGTTGACCGTCATTCAAATCCAGCCCTTTCTTTTTATGGCAAAGAGCCCAGGCCTTTCTTGTCTCCTGCTGGAGCTAATACAACAGCCAGAAAAGTCATTCTCAAGCACATGAACATGTCACGTCTCTGCTTAAAATCCTGCAGAGATAACCAGTGGCTTCATAAGAAAGTTCAAGTTCTCGGTGTGGTCTCAGAAAACCCCATCTGCCAGACAGTGTCCCCTCCTGCCTCACCCCCACTCCCATCTCAGCACCAGCCAGGCAAATGTGCCACACTTCCCACCACCTCTAGACCATTTGTTCCCACCGGCCTTGCTAGCCAGTGGAATAAGAGGTGCTTGGGTCAGCTGAACACCCTTTGACCTTGAAGTTTGCTTGCATGCTTGTTTTGAAAATTCAGTTCCCTCTTGACAGAAATTTTCTCAAAGGGCCCAATCCATGTTCCCACTTCTGGACTTCTGAAAACACTTATACACAAGAGAACCATTTGTAAACACCCTTCCACCGTGGTTTCTTCACATAAACTAACACAATTTTTTGATGTACAAGTATTTCTAGAGCCTGAAATAAAGTCAGGAGGAAGGGTCACTATGAGCATCGATGTCTGAGGAATAAATAACATCATCAGGAAGTTTGGCCCCTGATTCAATGGGAACCAGGGCTGATATTCAAAGTTTCAGTTCAGCCGGAAGAAAAGCAAGCGTGGCTGAGATGTGCTGTCAAACCCACAGATGGGAGCCTGGGGTCCACTGCCCCCGCCTGGGCTGTACTTGGTGGTAACCACACGGCCCAAATGAGCTACATTCCAGGATCTGGTAACTGGATTTTCAGCCTTCTAGAACAGTGCTTCCTGTGTTATGTCTGCAATTCGTAGAATCTGATAAGAGATGGCTTAAAGTTCAAAAGGTACTGAACTTTGCAAATAGTTTCAAAGAGAAGCCCTATTTATGCTTGGGAGGAGTTAAAGAGAGTCTTTAAGTCAGACAGGCTGAAGGGGAATCCCAGAGCCCCTTCTGTGGAATTGGGCAAATTGCTTAATTTCTCCATCCCGGGCGCCCTTATCTGCACAGCGGGGATTGTGTGTACTTACCTCCTTGGGAATAATGATATGATGCAAATCAGCCCATAGTACATGCTCAGTAAATAGTACTTGTGGTGGCAGTGGTTGCCAATAAAACTACCCTTGTGAGCAGAACAACTGAATCAATACACATTGAAAATAATTTTTGGCAGAATGAGACTATCTGAGCTGTGGAAGCAAACGGTAAGGGCTAGCAGCCTAGAACTGCAACTCAGGACAGAGGACGCGACAGAACTAGAGCCCAGGGAGGGCTCTGGTTTACAGGGGGACAAATGGCAAGTGGCAAGTGCAATGGACTGAATAATGGTCCCCAAGGAGAGCTAGAAGATTCTTTGCAAATGTGCTAAAATTACGGACCTTGAGATGTGTAGATTACTCGGGATTATTAGGGTGGGTCCTGAACGCAATCACACGTGTCCTCTCAGGAGACTGGCGGAGAGAGATCTGATACCCAGACCAGCAACGGAGAAGGCGATGTGAAGAGCGATGTGAAGACTGTGAAGGCTGCGAGATGGGACCATAGGCAAGGAACGCCGGTGCCGTGGGGAGCTGGAGGAGGCAGGGAACGGATTCTCCCTGGAGCCTGTGCAGGGAGGGAGCACAGCCCTGACGGCACTTCATTTCAGCCACTGATACTGATTTTGAACTTCTGGAGTCCAGAGCAGTGACAGAATAGCTTTCCGTTGTCTCAGGCCGCCAAGCTTGTGGTGATTCGTTACAGCTGCCCTAGAAAATGAATGCATCCAGGATCACAGATTCTGGCCCATTTTACTCATGAGGAACATAGACTCAGAGAGCAGCAGTGACTCACTGAACGGCACACAGCACGGTAGCCCCTCGGCCAAGGCCAGGCCCGGGTCTCCAGATCCCTTTCCACTGCACTCCATCGTCCATCTGCCCCGCTTGACCTGGCCTGCTGCAACCCCCCAGGAGCCCTTGAGCCCTGGCCTGGAGACCCCTGGTTTGCCATAGTGACTTTCTCTCTGCTTACTGCTGCCCTCAGATAGGCCCAGCTAGACCAAACGCTGTCCCTGGGGTCAACACTGCCCCCGGCCTGGATGTCCACCTGTTACCTGTGCCACAGGTGAGGTTCTTTGGGAGCAGACTCTAGGAGGGAACTTAGAGAGTCAGATAGATATTAAGCATCTACACCAGAGAAAAAGGGGAGGAAAGTGGGACTGGGCGGAGGGAGATTGAAGCTAAATTGCAGTGCAGGCCTGACAAAGCCTCGCCCGGCCCAGCAGGGAGCTGTCCTGCATCCTGGTGCCAGAGGCAGACCCTTTGGACAGGCCCATTGCCCGGAGTCGCTGGTGCAGGCTGCCCTGGAGAGGCATGACCGCAGGCAAGGGGAGTCTCTGCAGTGAGGCAGACCCTGAAAGAGCTGGAGGCCCCCCGCTTATCACACTCCCTGCACCTGGGCAGGAAGGCCTTGAAGGGGGGCCTGGGCATGCGTGGACCACAGCCCAGTGCCACCTCATGGTCTGCATGCAAGGGCTGCATTCAGCGGGGCCTGGATGGCAAGCAGCAGCCCCGCCCTTAGCGTGGCCAAGGCTCCCACACTTGAAGCGAGCTCTAAGGACCAGCAGCCTGGGCACTGCTCGGGGACTTAGTAATGCCAACTCCGTCCTGGACCCCACATGCCATCTGTGAAACAAGAGCTACGCCAGGAGTTAGACGGCTTCAGGGGCCAAATCCAGCAGCCGTCTTGTTACAGCCACGGAGCAAAGGATGATTTTCGCATCGTTTACAAAAATATGGGACAGAAACGGTATGGCCCAAAAAAACTAAAATATTTATGATGTGGTCTTTTGCTGAAAACTTTCTCCAACCTCTGCTCGAGAAAGTTCTTGGAGCAGGGAAGACACAGCAGGACGGTACTTTCTGCTGGGAGCCCTCTAACCCCTTAGTCCCCACTTCCTGAATCCCTTCCTTCTTTGCTGCCCACCTTCCCTTTCCCTTTCCTGGCTTCCTCCTTTTATTTCTTTCTCTCCCCACCTGCCTTCTCCCTTCTCTCTCCCTCCCTCTTCTCTCTCTTTGGTGGTGGGGGGCTGGGGCTGGGAGTTGAGTGCCCTGCCGTCCCCTGCTCCCATCTCTGAGAGTGTCTGTGTGTCTGTTTATCTCTGCCTGTCCCACCCTGGGTCCCCGCCCCCACCCCCGCCACAAACGCCAACTAGATCAAAGCAACATCAGGCCACATCCAGGGTGGTCAGCTAGAGCTGCTGCTTGGAGCAGTGGTGGGCACTGCAGGCAGCCCCGGACCTGTCCGTCCTCAGTCCTGCCCCACCCACACCTGCCCCATTAATGCCCACTGCCTCTGGGGATTCTTCTCAGCTCCACCATTTTTCCTCTCCCTGGCTTTCGCTTCTCCACGAGGCCTTTAATCTTTGCAGCTTTTGTTTTTCCCAACAACCCTGAGTCTCTTGTGAAATTCAAAGTAATTCGCATCTAATTACTCACTGGCTCTGCATCTATAGCCTTCTGCTGTTCCGTTCTTGTTGCACATCTCTCCCATCAGCTGAGAACTCAGCCCTTTAGGAGCAGGCCCGGTTCAGGGAGGCAGGTGGCAATCACAGGGTCCTCACCTCTCCCTGCAGGCTTTGTCAGCAACCACCTCATTAGTGGATTCCAGAAACACAGCCCAGG
The DNA here is from genome assembly GCF_030020395.1 of Manis pentadactyla. Classification (NCBI taxonomy): domain Eukaryota; kingdom Metazoa; phylum Chordata; class Mammalia; order Pholidota; family Manidae; genus Manis; species Manis pentadactyla. The sequence continues at coordinate 117,838,456 of NC_080029.1, read as the reverse complement.
TAGGTAGGGTCACTCTGCCCACCACTCACCCTAACTGCCAGCATCATTCTGGGACGTGTTGGTGCCCGTGTTGTCGGTGATGAGGAGCCGAGCCCTGCATGTGTAACATGTGTGACTGTGCATGACCCACCGGGCCGTAGGTGGTGAAATGAGAAATGTGTCCAAGGACGCTGTCTAATCTTTAAGCTTTGATAGGCTGAGTCTAAGAGGAGGAAGTAGCTAGCAGAGAGTTTGAGCCCATCCTAAGCCCAGTGTTCGATCTCCAGTCTTGCAGAGGCAACATGGTACAGGAGGAAGGGAACGGAGCTCCAGTCACCAGCTCCCTGGGAGACGGGGCCTTGACCACTCTGAGCTCCACTTCCTCATCTGGGGGCTGAACACACTGGGATCAGCACAGGACATGAGCCTCTGTTTTGGCAAAGTGCCGAGCACAGGCTGAGGGAGACGTGCAACAGGAAGGCGATCATGGCCTCAGCCGTGGGACCTGGACACCTGGCATCTGTCCACCCAGGGCTCACCCCACAGGGGCAGCACAGAGCCCACCCCACCATGCCCCAAGACCCTCGACCAAGGCAGTCTACCCGTGTGGCCTGTCTCTCCCATCCCCGACCCGTCCAGCCCTGCTGCCCTCACTGCATCTGGCTTCAAGCAGCCTAGCCTTGTCCCAGCTCTGGTCACCTCCATCCAGACAAGCCCTGTTCCCGGAAATCCCCACCTCTCTGATGTTTATAGTTCATATGAGACCACCAAGCTCTGAGTTACTCACTGGTCACACGGTATTTGTATTTTCTGTCATCTGAGTGTGTGCAAGTATGGTCTTGTTTCTCCAGCTGACTGTACACCCTGAAGGACAAGGCCAAGCAGCTCAGAGCTGAGGCTGGGCAGGCAGCACGCACCTTGGTAGACTGACCGGGCAACCTACTGTACAGCCTCATCCAGCTCACTAGTGCCAGATCAGCAAATGCATTCAGTGGAGACTGGAGAAGTTAGGGGGCGAGGAGAAATGAGGGCACATTGAGCAGCTACTGTGTGCTAGGCACAGATGCTAAAAAGCCATGTCAAGTATGTGATGTCATTTAATGCTCACATTAAATTCTCCTCCGTTTTGGGATGGGGGTCTGAGCCTGGGGAAGCTTAAATGACCAATCCAAGGTCGCACAACCACAGAGTGGTGGGGCCCAGCCTGCCCAGACCTGCCTGCCTCCAGGGTTCATGGCCCCTCTGCCTGGCCCCGTTGCTCAGGGCTCTCTGCCCTCTCACTCTGACTTGGTCTGGTGAGTGAAGGCCAAGTTGGCTCAACCCACTGCTCAGTTGTTGGCCTCCAGCGCTCTGGTGGCCTTTGCTTCCTCTTTCCTGGCAGCCCCTTGGGGCTGGAGATGGAAACCTGCATTCCCGGGTGGGCCTGGCAATCCTGTATCTGGGGCACTGGCTTGGCACACAGGCACTGCCAACCACCAGGCCTGGGCCCAGGAGCTTGTGACCTGCCTGGGGAAACCAGGGACTGTTCCCTGAAGTCTCACCAAAGAGGAAGGTGGCTTGCCCAGGGTTTCAACGGTCAGGCCCAGGAACCAGGTGTCCTGGCTCCCAGTTCGGGGCTTGTCCTGACACTCTGAGCTCAGTCTCACAAACATGCAGAGACGACAGCAAAATGGGGCGCTCTCGGGCCACACAGAGAGAAGCCTGGCTCTCTGCTTCTTTTAGGAAGCTGCTCTCTGCTTGTCCCCGGGAGAGCTGTGCTGGGCAGAGCACGTCAGCCTCCAGGCACCAACAGGGAAAGCTGCAGGAGGCAGTCGGGGAGGCGGGGATTCGCTCCGGGAAGAAAGGCTGTGAGGTGGCTCGGGCCTGCCGTAGCACACAGGCCTCCGGATACCCTGGCTGAATCCACGAAAGAAGAGGGCTTCCCAGCCTGAGGCATGAGACAGTCCAAGGAGTAGGAGACGAAGGCCTCGAAGGACAGAGAGGGCCCCACAGATGGTCTGAATTGTGCCCCTGTGTGAACGATGGAGGCGTCACTGCCCCTTGGCCCTGTGCTCCAGGCGACGTCCCGGTGCTTTTCTGGCAGTCCGAGCTGGTGCTTCCCAAGATGGCTGTTGCAACACTGCCCCGTGCTGCCAGGACAGCCTGGGAAGCAGCACCTTTCCCACACCCGGCTCAGCTCCTGCCCGTCGGGGGCTGCTGCCCACACGTGTCCCCGCCCACCCTCCGAGTGGGATCCTGCCGGGAGCTGTGGTCCACTTGCACACTGCCGCCCGGCTCCGGCTCCTGCGCAGGCCTCCTCTGTCCTCTGCCAGAAAGCTCGCAGTGTCCGGCAGAGAGCCCGGTGTGCTGGAAGCACGCGGCAAGCGAGCTGCACCACCCAGACTCTGCCCTGACGCTACCCGGCGTTTGCTCCCTGGTGGCCCCTCCCCAAAGGCAGCCTCAGACAGCCCAGCCCAGCCCTGCTTTCATCAGCCCCTCACTCAGTAAGCCTGCTGAGCATGGCTGTGGAGTCCAGGCAGAGGCCCTGACCATGAATGAGACAGGCTCTGCTCTCGAGGGGCATGCAGTTAACGGAGCAGAGGCAACATGGACGTAATTCACTGCAACATTTGCTAGAAAGTTGTCACTTCTGCAGAGTGTGGAAGGACTGGGAGATTGCTTTCAGGTGTGAGACCCAGACAGCCTTCCTGAAAGAGGTGGGCTCCCTTGGGGAGCAGGCAAGATACAGGCCTACGGCTCAGAGCCCCATAAAAGCATGATGGGTACAGAAGGTCTTGATTGTGCAAGAATTATTACTGAGAGGCTGGAGATGAAGGAAGTGGGACCCGAGAATGAAGGCCCTTGGTTGGCGTTGTGAGGAGCAGAAGCAGGAAAGTCACATGACCAGTTTTGGGGATCCACTATGGCTGCCATGTCAAGATTTGGGGGTGGGGGTAAGAGCGCTGCCAGGAGAGCAGAGAGGAGGGGTCTGCCCTGGCCCGGGGAGAGCCGAGGACCTCGATGATGCAGCTGAAGAAGATTCCAGCAATATGTGCAAGGTGGACTTGGCAGACGTAATGTGGATGGTGCAGCTGGGGTGAAGAAAGGGCTGGCAGGGGCCTGTACTGCTGCCCTGGGCGCCTGGCGGCTGGAAGTGCTGAGACGGCACGGCACAACTGGGAGAGGAGCAGTGCGTGGAGCTCAGGGCAAAGGCAGGCCCTGGAGATGGCATTTGGGAGGCAGGAGGTGGGAGGGGTGGAGGAGGTGCCAGCAAATGACAGCAGAAGGGGCAGGACCCTGGGAGGGAGGAACCCACCCTCCTGATCCCCAGACTGTCACCACAACCCTCTGCAATCTCTAGAAGCCGTCAGCTTCTTTTGAACACACATCCATCCCCGTCCTGTTTCCATGGCAGCACCACCTCCTCAACCCACCGGGGCTGGTGTCCAGGACCCCAGGGAGCTCACCGCCCAGGATGGCCATGGCCGGCTGAGGCTGGGAGACTCGCCGCCCCACCTCACCCCACCACACCAACCTGGTCTGCCTGCATGCCCTCCTTGGGCACCAAACACATTGCTCCCTAACCTGTCCCTTCTCCGCGACCACCCTCAGCCATCCTTCTGTATCCAACCTCAGTGGACTTCTCACAAACAAGAAATCACCCATCATTGTGTTAAGTCACTGCAATGTCAGGGCTCATTTGTTACCGCACCATCCTGACTGGTACAATCCCTGAGCAGAGGTGGCACCCTGCCAAGCTTGCCACTTGTTCTCTGCTTCCCCCAACCATCCACAGCACACCACCCCTCCCCACGCCATCCTTTCCAAGCTGCCCTGTCTGCAACTACCTTAAAGCCCAGAAGCTCCACCTACACTCATTGTTGCCATCTCCCCCAGCCTTCCCATCTCCCCAGCTCAACAGTGGGCACCTGAGAGCTGAACTTGGGCCTGTGTCCCCTTTGTGTCCCTCCGAGAGCCAAACGCAGGGCTGGACGTGTGGGAACTAAACCAAGAGCCGCTCTGAGTGACTGAACCACATGCAATCCCTGCTCGCCGGGCCTCCCCTCCTTTCCCCTCTCTGCGCCTCCGGGACCCAGTGTGGGGGAGTAGGAGAAAGCCAGGCAGAGGGACCAAGATATTCCTGGTATTGTTCTAAGGCCGCAGCTTGCGGTTGTGGAAGGAAGTGAAGGGGGGCTGGGAGATGGGGAGGAGAGGTTAACAAGATTAAAAAGCCATAATGAGACCACAGCACAAACCCTACAATTAGGTTCCCAAATTTAATCAGAAGAGCCTCCCTCGCTGGGCTGTAACTCATCTAACAGGCCCCATCGGGTCCTGCCTCCCAGGCCCAGCACTTGAGGTGCCACAGAGCACAGAGTCCTTCCCGGGAGCCGGGCGGGGCAGGGGCAGGGCCTGACTGCCAGCTCCAGGCGCAGCCACCCCCCGCCATCCCGGCTTGCAGCCGGCTCTTGGGGCTTGGCTCCGACCTGCCAGCCTCCAGGGAAGCCCTCCTCTTCGGGGCCCTTCCTCACCCCTCCCCTCCACCTCCCCGGGGTCTCTGCTCTGCAGTCCACTCCTCCTCCACACCCAGCCCCGCCGCTACCCCGCACAGAGCGGACTTTCTCCACAGCGCTGGCCCGCAGCCGTGGCCCCAGCCGCCCTCAAGCGGGGCCCCCTCGGGGCTCCCCAGGATGGCCCCTTTCTTAGTCACACCCCACAGGTAGGTCTCGCTCCGCCATGAGATCTGGCCTTGCCTGGATGTGTTGACCTTGAGAGCAGAGGTTTTTTTTTCCCCCAAGTTGTTTTGGTCTCCCCTGATGACACTTAGAGGTCAATACCCACATCAGGGGCAGTTAATGCTCACTGATGACCTCTATGTTCCCATTTCTCCGCATCCCGTGAGAAAGGGTTGGGCCCCATGTGACTAGTGCTGGCCAATGGACTGTGACTTCCAGGCCAAACTGATGCCCTAGCATCCCTTCTCCGTGTCCCCTCCCCTGTCCCGGTGATGTGGACTCCGCGCGTCTGTACTGGTGTACCTACAAGAAGAGGCCTGCACGACCCACATCAGACCTGCCGTGAACAAGAAATCACCCACTATCGTATTAAGCCACTAGGACACCAGTGCCCATTTGTTCCTGTACCATCACCCAGCCTGTCCTAATTCACATCCGTCATTGGGAGACTGATGAAAATACTTTGAAGTCACACCCGACCAAATGGAAGAAGATGAGATGGCACTTCTGATCAGGAAACTTGGGCCTTCATTCTGTCAACTGATCGCTGCGTAAATTGGCCACAAGTCTCTTAACCTCTCTGGGCTTCAGTTTCCTTATCATCTGTCATGTGCGGGATGAATGGTGTCATCCTTTAAGACAAGAAATACAGGAGGAGGATCAGGCTTGTGGGGAAAAACCTGAGTTGCACATGGGAGCTGTCAAGTGTGAGATGTCAGTGGGGCATCTTATAGACGTAGAGCACGCTCTGGGGCCAGAAAGAAGAACACGGCTGGAGGGATGGACTAGAGACCATAGGTCAAGTAGTAGTTGAGGTCCAGTTTGTGCATGAGGCTGCTGGGGGAAGGGAGGACATACTGGAAAATAAGAGAAGAATACTTTTTGTAAAGATGAAGGTGTGCACGTCCAGAGAGATGAACTGATCTGCCTAAGCTTAGAGGGCACGTGAGTACACGAGGTAGAGCAGAACCAGGAACGCTTGCCCCAGATTTCAGGGCTCAGGAAGCTGGGAGCATGGGGGTGGTAAAGTAAGGCTACGCCATGAATGCTGGCATATTCACACCGGTGGATCTCTGGTCACTCCTGCGGAAACCAGCTTTTATTGTGTACAGTAAAAACATGGTGTTGACTATTGTTATATGGGGCTTTCTTCCCGTTTACGAACCACCTTCATAATGATCGTCTCATCTGGCCCTTAAAATCTCCTTTTGAGGAAAGCAGGGTCCCCAGGTAGAGTAAGGTTCAGAGAGATGATGTGACTGACCATGGGCAGGGTTCAACCCGGTGCCCCCCAGCTTTATGTCATTCATTGTCAGGGATGTCACATCCCTTCTGCCCTGACACTGCGGCTCTGTACAGGCCAGTCCCTGACTGCAGGGAACACAGACACCCAGCATCCCCATTCACCCACCAAGCTATGCTTCCTTTTCCTTGCTGCTATTTGTTGCCCCCAAGCCCCGTGCTTCTGCCTTAAGAGACAGGCTGTCACGACTCCTAGGTATTCCTTGTTCACTGGAAGTGACCACATGGTTCCTGGAGTTTGGCTGATGGGGATCTGGGACAGTGGGAGGATGATTGGAGGCCACCTTGAGAGATAAGGTGACAATGGAGCTTCTTAGCTTCCCTGGCAGGGGAAGGGGATGCTCAAGAAGGTTATGATACTGCCATTTATAATAAGAAATATATATTTGGGCTGGAGATTGAAGCAATCATGGTGCTGTAGTGAATCCTCCATAAAACGCAACAGGAGTGGGTTCAGAGAGCTCCCTGGTTGGTGAACCCAAGGGGCTTAGAGGGAGTGGCCTGCCTAGAGAGCGGAGAAGCTCTGCACCCCTTCCCACAGGCCCTGCCCTGTGCATCTCTTCCCTCTGGCTGCTCCTGTGTTGTATCTAGCAAGTAAAATGTCTCTCTGAGTTCTGTGAGCCGTTCAGGCAAATTCACCGAACCCAAGGACCGGTTCATAGGAACCTCTGATCTACAGCCAGCTGGTCAGAGCCCAAGTGACAAACTGGACTTGTGATTGGCATCTGAATCTGGGGAGGGTTGGGTTTATAGGACAGAGCCCTTTATGTAGGATCTGACCCTATCTCTAGGTAAATAGTGTCAGAATGGCTTTGAACTGTAGGACACCCAGCTAGTATGGGGGAAAAAAGCCACACGTCAGAATCGGCTTCAGAATTGGAGCTGCCGGCCCCAGATGAAGCACAGTCTAAGTATGGGTGGTCTGGATCCAAACAGGAAATTCAGAGTCTTGGTAATTTCTGGGTCCTAGAGAGGCAGAGGGGTGACTGTCCCCTGAGGCAATACTGTAGACAAAATAGCATTTTGTCAGCTAGGGGCTGAACTTTTTTATAAGAGCCTATTCTGGGAACAGTTCAAACAGAAGGATTCCAGTATATTCCATCCCTCCCAACCACTCATCCAGCAGATACCAGTAGAAGGTACCCCCCCCACAATCCCTGCCCTCAAGGGCTAGTGGTAGAGATGGAGACACCAGGGAGAGTAGAATGCAGAGTTTGCACCGAGAGACCCCAAATCAAGGACTGACTCAATGCTTTCCATCTGTGTGGCCCCGGGCTGCTGCTTTGGCCTCTCTGAACCTCATTTTCAAAATAGAGCTAATAAATACCACTCAACGTCTCTATCTCCTAGGGTGGTTTTGAAAATCAAAAGAGACCCTCTTTGACAAAGTGGTTTCTCAGTTGTTATTAGAAGATAAAATAAGCATTTGATTCCTTGGGATACAAGGTGGTCATCCACAAGTGCTGTTAGAGGGGCCCAGATAAAGGGTAGGTGACAACTAGGAGACAGAGAGAAGTTGTGAGGATGCGGGAATGGGGAAGGATAAAGAGAAGAGGCACAGCATTGAAATTAATTAAAAGATGGGTACAGTCCTAACAGGCAGAAATGGCAGAGAAAGGCTATTCCAGCAGAGAACAGAGTAAGCAAAGGCGTACAGGCCGGAAATAATAGCGCAGTTTCCAGATACAGTACAAAACGCCATCGGTATTTACAGGGGGCCCATGAGAGACAACACTGCAAGTGAGAGATGACAGAGTGCCTTGAACATGAAGCAGAGGCGTTCGTAGAGTTGGGTGGGGGGGCAGTGGGAGCGCCCTGTAGCCCTCAGAGTGATCCTGGGGCCAGCAGCCATAGCTACCCTGGGGAACTTGTCAGAAAAGCAGACTATCAGGCCCCACCCCAGACCTCCTAAAGCAGAAACTAGTCTGGGAGAAAGCCCAGGCATCCGGCTGCTATCAAGCCCTCTAGGGGCTGCTGATAGAGCCCAAGTGTGAGGCCCACTGCTGGAGCAGGTGCTGTGCGCTCCCCAGTCCTACCAGCTGACGCCCCACCTTCAGAATCCCCTCAGTGTGAGCCCGCTATGGCCACCAGAGCCTGCCCTGACCTGGCAAGAAAAGCCAGAGAATAGCACCCCTGTGGAGCAGCTGTCACCCAGAGGGGACGGGGTGGTGGTGCAACAATGCCCTTGCTCCCAGCCCCAGATGGCGTGGCTGAGATGGGCTCTTACATCTCTGTCCGGCAGGACTGAGCCGTGGTACCCACAGTGGTCACTGTGGTCGCTGTGGTGGCAGGCCTTTCTGTCCTGGGGGCCTTCCCTCTGCAAGTCACTTCTCCACTCCCCACTGGTGTTTTCTGGGACATTGTCCAGATGAATCATGCCACTGGCATCCTTGGCTCTGTGTCTGGGGGAGCCAGACCAAGATCATTAGTGTGCACGCATGCGTGTCATGTGTGAGCACTGACAAGGTATCTGGGTCGGGTTGGCAGGGGAGTGCTGACTTCCAGGGCCAGAAAGTGGCAGGGGCAGAGGAAGAGATCTTGGTAGAGTTGGCAGAGTGGCCTGGAGATCAGACCCAGGAGCGGGGAGCACTGGGAAGATGTCGGCAAGAACCAGGTGGGTGACGGAAAAGGGGGAGGCGTGGCCAGGGGAGCGGACAGCCTCCTAATGCAAAATTGCCAGGACCGTGTCATGATTGGGTGTGGGGCCTGAAACCCAGAGGGGGCCACACCTAACTCCAGTACCTTATTATTATCCCATTTCACTGACAAGGAAACAGGCCTGCCTGAGAGTTAAGTGGCTTGCCGTAGGCCAGGCCTCAGAGCTAGTCTAAAATCTGGGATCAAAACCCAAGCCTGCTAGGCCTCCCCATTGGGAAGACAGCCCCTAGAGCAGCCACAAACTGCCATTCAGAGCTGCTTTAATTTTTGTAGCTCTGAAGAAGCTGGTATTTAACTCTGGGCAGGGGAGAGGCACTGCTCATCAAGCAAGGTTTTCACTTGTTCTCAAAACTCTAGCCCATCTCTCAAGAAAAATCAATGTGGCTTTTGTAGCCAAGGTGGCTGTGTTCACAATGCAGCACCGTCCCAGGCCACAGCTATAAATCTGGGCCATGTAACTGTCATCTTCAAGCCTTGCTTGGTTTCCTTACCTGTAAAAGAGAAATAACAATACTTGGCGTTAAGCTCTTAGACTAGTACCGCTGCTGGTGTTCTGGGGTTGTTCTTGTTGATTGCATTGCTACGTTTGGAAACAATGAGCAAAACAGACTCCTGGCTCTGCCAGGGATTATATTCATCACCCAGCTAATAAGTGGCAGAGCCAGGATTCAGTGCCAGGACTGGCTGACATGAGAGCCGGGGTGCTGACCCCCCACGCTTTGTAAGGGTAACGTAATAAAACACCCAAACAGTGGAAAGGCTTTGCTCCGCCCGCTGTTTTTTAACCTCAGAATCTCCTTTCAAAATCTCTGTGTGACGGTGTTTCAGAGGGTGCAGGATTCTTGGGAGGAATGCTGTTCCAGGCGGACATCCACTGTGGGGCAGAGAAAAAAATGTCATTGACTTGAAATCGCATCAAAGAATGTCGGGTCTGGGGCTGACTCTTCTGCTATGCACCTCTCTATTCTTGAGCAGGTCATTTTCTCCAAAGGGCCTTAGTTTCTCCTACTGTAAGATGGGTACACAAATCCCTGCCTCTCTTACGAGGTTGTGGGAAGACTCAGTCAAGAAAACTTTCGTGTCCACTCATGCTGGATGCTAGCGGGGAGGGAGACATGTATGAGAAATGCCGCCTGCCCTGGAAGCTTGTGCTTCTTCCTTAGGGAAGGGCATGCCAGAGGTCGGAGATATTTCCTCCTATTAGGCTCAGGGAAGAAGAGAAATGACCAGTATTGGTAACGCTAAGATTTAGGCTCCAGTCGCTCTCCAAGGTGTGGGCCCTGTCTGCCGTGCCACGTTGCTTCTCCCGTGGGATCCACCCACAATGAGGTGAACCCTCCTTGAGAGGCAGCGGGTGCTGGGAGCCGGGACCTGGGAGAAGATGACACCCCTGCAAAATGGACTGACAAGTGCAATAGTGTAAGTACTGAACTAGATGCTGTGGTGACTTAAGGAAGAAGTACCTGCATCATTCAGATGTGGCACAACGGCTTCACAGAGGGCAAGATATTTGACCTGGGTTTTGAAGAATAAGTAGTCTTCAGAAAAAGTAAAGAAAGCCCTTCGGAACAAAGGGAATTACATATATGAAGTAGGTAGCTCCTTGCCGAAGAGCTCTCTCCTTGAGGAACTGCAAATGGATCTCCATTACTGAAAGACAGTATGGGCGGGTGGATAAGGCATGTCCCTGCTATATTTACCATCTGTGTGAATTAGAGAAGGTGACTTAACTTTTCTGAGCCTCAGTTTACTATTTTGTTAAATGAAAATGGTAATGCCTAATTCATAGGTTATCATGTTTAGATGAGAAAAATGTTGAAGAACTTGACATACATGGTTCTCATTTAATCCTTATAATCTTGTGAGCTAAGTGGGATATAAGGTCTACCTCATATTTTTGTGGACGATCAGGGAGGGAAAGAACCCACCTCAGGGCGCACAGCCAGAAGTAGCAGGTCCAGGATTCAGTCATCCCAGATGCTACCTTCTTAACAACATGTTACATTAACACAAAAACCCCAAATAAACTATTATCAAAACAAATCCAGCTTTGACTGAACACATTAGGGCCATGACCAAGCAATTCCTATTCCAGGAATGTAGATAGGATTCAATATTAGAAAACCTATTAATATAAGACATCATATCAATAGGTTAAAAGACAAAAGCCCTGAGATTATTTTAAAAGAAATAAAAATGGATATTTAATAAAATGCCACATGAAGATCTAATTTAAAAACGAATTTTTTAAATTAAGGTATGATTGATACCTTATGAAGGTTTCACATGAAAAAACAATGTGGTTATTACATTTACCCATATTATCAAGTCCCCCCCATACCCCAATGCAGTCACTGTCCATCAGCGCAGCAAGATGCCACAGATCCACTATGTCCCTTCTCTGTGATACACTGTTCTCCCCGTGATCCCCCACACCATGTGTACTGAACATAATACCCCTCAGTCCCCTTCTCCCTCCCTCCCCACCTGCCCTCCCATACCCCTCCCCTTTGGTAACCACTAGTTCATTCTTGGAGTCTCTGAGTCTGCTGCTATTTTGTTCCTTCAGTTTTGCTTCATTGTTATACTCCACAAATGAGGGAAATCATTTGACATTTGTCTTTCTCCACCCAGCTTATTTGACTGAGCATAATGTCCTCCAGCTCCATCCATGTTGTTGCAAATGGTAGGATTTGTTTCTTTCTTATGACTGAATAATACTCCATTGTGTATATGTACCACCTCTTCTTTATCCATTCATCTACTGATGGACACTTAGGTTGCTTCCATATCTTGGCTATTGTAAAAAGTGCTGCGATAAACATAGGGGTGCATATGTCTTTTTGAATCTGAGAAATTGTATTCTTTGGGTAAATTCCAAGGAATGGAATTCCCAGGTCAAATGGTATTTCTATTTTTAGTTTTTTGAGGAACCTCTATACTGCTTTCCACAATGGTTGAACTAGCTTACATTCCCACCAGCAGGGTAGGAGGGTTCCCCTTTCTCCACATCCTCACCAGCATTTGTTGTTCTTAGTTTTTTCAATACTGGCCATCCTGACTGGTGTGAGGTGATATCTCATTGTGGTTTTAATTTGCATCAACCTGATGATTAGTGATGTGGAGCATCTTTTCATGTGTCTGTTGTAAAAACAAATTTTAAGTAAACTAGAAATAAGGTGCTTTCCTACCTTGCATTTTTTTTGAAAGCTTCCTCAAATCAAACAACTAACACACCTACTGGTGAAACACTAAAAGTATTCCATCAATATCAGGAGAGGGGCACCATACCCTAAAACACTGCCATTATTTAACACTGTTCTGGGAACCCTGGAAAAGACAACAGACATGAAAAGACAGAAGAGCAATGGCTATGAGAAGGCAGGAGGAGCAGTTATCAGGTGGTATACCTGTCTGCCGAGGAAACTCTCTCAGCAAAACGGAAACCTAGTACAACAAATAATACTGAAATGACTGAACACAAAAGTAATATATAACCAACTTTTAAAAAATGTAAATTGCTGATAGCCATAATTGCCTATCAATTAAGGGGTAGTTGTGACCTTATATACTATTTTTTATTGTTATTTTTATTTTCTTTAATTTTTTTTCAATTTATTTAAACTAGAAAAAAAAAAACAGTTCACCCATTCCTCACTAACCCTCCCTCCCCCAGCCTCTGGCAACTATCATTTTGTTCTCTGTATCTATGAACTTGGTTTTTTGAGGGGAGGGATTTGTTCTGTTTTGTTTTAGATCACACATAGAAGTGAGATCATAACAATTTGTCTTTCTCTGCCTGCCTTTTTTCACTTCGCATAATGTACTCAAGATCCATCCATTTTGTTGTACATGGCAAGATTTCATTCTTTTTTATGGCTGAATAATACTCCATCGTATACCTATTCCACAATTTCTGTATCCACTCATCTACCAGTGGACAGTTAGGTTGCCTCCTTATCTTGGCTATTGTAAATAATGCTAAAATGAACATGAAGGTACATATATCCTTTGGAGTTAGTGTTTCATTTCCTTTGAATATATTCCCAGAAATAGGATTGCTGGATCATATGGTATTTCTATTTTTTAATTTTTTGAGGAAAATCCATGTTGTTCTAAATAGTGGCTAAGGCAGTTTACATTCCCACCAACAGTGCACAGGGGTTTCCTTTTCTTGGCATCCTCACCAACACTTCTTATTTCTTGTCTTTTGGATAAGACAAATTTTTAAAACATTACTTTTTGCATTTACCAACAAGAACCAGCAAGAATATAATGTTTGGAAAACAAGATCCTATTCACAACAGCCTTATTGTAATTGTGAGTATATTTATAATACTGTAAATGTGAAGTACCTTAGCAATAAATGTTTAGGATATGAAGAAATGAGAAAATATTTCAGAGATATGGAGACATGAATGAGAGATACAGCATATTCCCAGAGCAGAAGACTTAAATATTATAATGATGTTCATTCATCCCAAAGTTGATACATATTTAATGCAATCTTTAAAAAAACAACTATAGCATCTAGGCCTTGATCAAGCTATTTTAAATTTCTAAATTATTTTAAATTTCATCTGGGAAAATGAAGAGGCAAGGCTAGCCAAGAAGATCTGAGGAATTAAATATAATAAAGGGAGACTTTCCCTACTAAAAAAAAATGCAATATAATACAAAGTTACAATCATTATAAACCAGTATGGTATATCACCAGGATTACTAAATAGGACAATGGGAGAAAGTGACTACCTTGAAAGCTGATCTTAGGATATAAATGTGCCAGGTTTATAAGTATAAAGTCAGTAGATGTAATAATCCCATGGTAATCCACATCAGCAGGGAGAGAAGAAATTACTGATTAACTAGAGCAATTGATTACCTTTTAGAAAATTAAATAAATTCGTATCTTCACATCATACTTGATGCTAAAATGAGCTACAGAGATTAAAGAGCTAAACATAAAAAAGCACAGCCATAAAAATACAGAAAACACAGATAAATATTGATCAGCTCTTAGTGAGAAAAGAAAAAGAAAGCTCTAGAAGCACAAAAGAGATGAAAATGAAAAGAGAAAGAAAAATTTGACAAAGAAAATCAACATCTTCCCAACTCTCAAGAACATCATAAACAAAACTAAAAAGGCTCATCACAAACTTGAAAATATTTGTAGTAAATCAGACAGAAGGACTGATCTACTACATAAAGATTCAGTCAGATTGCTAAGAAAATAACTCAAATACCAATGAGAAAATGAGCAAAATATATATGGAAAATTCATAGGAGAAATGAAAATTAATGACCTATGTGGGTAAAATTGTAACATTTCTGGAATATCTCGCCTGGCTTTGGTTCATTTGCATATCCTCAGGGGTGGAGAGAAGTTCATCTCCACGTCAATGGGTAATTACCTGGGCAACCGAGGGCATGTCTGAACCTGAGAGGTTAAGGGAAGGGGGCTGGCTTGCTTGCTGGCTTCCTCCGGAGCAGGGAGAGAGAGATGGTACTGGACTGCAGTTTGTAAGCAATAAATGGGTTTTAAACTTTATTTCTCCTTTTGACTGATTTCGGTTTTTAGAGGTATTTTCACCCTGGGATTTCCTCTCCCCAGACTTACAACCTACAGAAATGCAAACAATTTAAAAAGGTTGCATTTTTTAATTGCAACATTTTGTATAGATATTTTGTGTAAATATTTATACAAATAGAAATATATTATTTGTAAATAATATAAATATATCTTGTATAACTTGTTTTAAAACCATACTTAAACTTTAAAATTAGCAAAGAAACTCCAAAAAGTGATACACTCTATGTGGACACAGATACGGAGCAAAACACCTTCTTATACCAGAAAGAACTTTCATGTTATAAATTAAGAACCCTAAAAAAAATTTCTTTGACACAGCAAATTCCCTTTTAGGAACTAATTGCAGAAATGGTGGCAAACATTTGTGTATGTAAAATAATGCTTATCATAGAATTATTTATAGTAGCAAAATGCCCACAAACGTAACATAGCGGAAGATTGGTTTAATGAGTTCTAAGTAGTCACTCAATAAAATATGTAGTCTCTTAAAATAATGTCTTTGAAGAATACTCGAAGATTTAAAGAAGAAATGTGACAATAAAATATTTGGTGAAAAAATACCTTTGCATATACAGTAGGATTCAAATTTTCTAATGTTCAATACAAAACAAATACTTTTAGGATCATGGATTGTTTTTTATTGTGATTGTTGTTACTGCCTGTATTTTTCAGATTTATAACCTTTAGCACATTTATGGTTTTTTTTTTAAACATATAAAATAATACCATGACCTGAAATTGTGTGATAAGAGATAAGAAGGTTCTTTAACAAGTCCAAATTCTTCTAAGGTTAATGTTGTTATTTTTACTGCAGCTCTCCTGGTGACTTAAGAAGTGTCTTCTGAGCGGTCACTCATGCACAATCAGTCCTGGCTCGGAGATCATTCTGCCGTGCAGGGAGTGGAAAGCCACGTCCGCTGCTGAGGGGACAGCTGGCTTTACGCGGCTGCTCCTCGTTGTCTTCCTTCAGCCCCTGCTCCATGCTTGTTTGCTTTTCTCTGTAGGGGAAATATCTCTGCTGCTATCACTGTCACGAAGAAACACAGAGGACACTCACTCACTCACACACACTCACACACACACGCACGCGTGCACACGGCCCTTTCTTGCCTTCATCAAAAGCCAGCATCAGCCAGATTGCCATCTCCTTAATCCGGAGATGAACCCAGATGTTCAATGTCCTTCACCCGCCCCCTTCCTGCCCTCCAGCTGAGCTCCTGCCCTGCCCTGGAATCTGGGCCTCTCTGCCTTCTTTCACCCTGCCCTCACCTGGCTACCACCTCCATAATTTCCCAGACTTGGAGGAGGAGCAGGTGGGCCAAGGCTGTAGCTCTTGCTCTGCTGCCAACTCAATGGATGATCAGTGGCAAGTCACTTACGCTCTCAGCCCCAGTCCTCCCCCGCCCCAGCCCCAGGGAGCCATCCCACGAGACCACCTCCTGCAGGAGGAAGACGTCTTCACGCCCCTTCACGGCTCTCATCTGCCTGGAGGCGGGTGAGATGGCAGAGGGAGAAGGCAGAGAGGGTACAGAGCGGGTGGCAGGAGGGCAACGAAGGCACACGTGGCTGACTACTTCTAAGCCCAAGGGCAGCCTGAGGAAAGGAAGGAAAAACCAGCCAGGCCAGCACGGTGGGGCTTCCAGGAAGGCAGGGCTGCATTCGCATGCGTTTCCTATGCTAATGGTTGAGGAGTGCCGGCCTTGCTCCTGACTCAATGGTCCTTTAAAAGTAGCTCAGACAAGAACAGCAAAAGTGCCGCAAGAAGTCTCTGGGCAATAAATGGAGGGGGACCAAAGGAAAAGGTTATTTAAATAATAGGTGAAGCCATGGGGAAGAAAGATGGCAGGTAAAGAAAACAGGACATTTACATATTCTGAGAAGTAGAATTACTAGGTCAAAAGGCATGAGCATCTGTAAAGAATATTTTATATATTGTGCAACTGATTTCTAAACAGGTGATATAATTAATGACGCCTTCGGCAGTAGATGAACACGCCAGTCCCAGCACCCCCTTGTCAGCTTTTGGTGGTATTGTTTTCAAATTTTCTATGAGTTCAGTGGATAGGAAGTTGGTTTCTCTTCCTCCCATTTAGTTCCGTTCTGCAAGCTTTCCGTGGGCACCGCTTAGGTCTCGGGTACTTGATGTGCCCTGGGAAGTCCCGAGATGATTCAGACAAGGCCCTTGCTCTGAGTTAGTGTGCACTCTCGTTGAGGAGACAGAGGGAGTGGATGGAGCTGGGAAGGCGAACAATTTAAAATGTCAGCATAAGAACAGGTGAGGATAGCAGCCCGGGGACCAGAGACGGCCCAGGCCAGGCTCTGCTCAGGAGCCTCCCTGCTCAGCGTGTGGCTCCAAAGATCAAGAGAGCTTGCATAAGCGTCTACCAAGTCCCCAGGCCTGAACTTCCTGGAGAAGAGAAGTTAGCTTCCCAGGCTGCAGCTCACCAAGATGGGGCCTGGCAGCACCCTCTGGGAGAGAAACAAGACCCTCTGTGCCCTTTTCCCAGTTCTAGAGAACCATCTGCAGCTAAGAGAGGGGACAGAGGGCTGAGAACCATGGAAACGCATTTGTAGCCGTAGCTGTGCCGCTAACATGCTAGGTGTGCCTTGGCAAACCCTTTCCTTCCCTTTCTGGCTTTCAGTTTCTTACACAACGGGGGCTTGGGGGTGCACTTACTTGTACAGGTCTAATACTTTTTGCCCTCCCCCTGGGAAATAAAGGCTTGCCCTCAAACCCATGGAACCAGTAATGTACAATCCAGTTAGTCCCAGATCTAAAGCAACAGACTGTCCATATCTTCATCCTAAACCAAGAGAGGCAGTTTCTAAGAGGAAAGACGTCAAAAGGGCATTTCTAAGAGACACTGCCCAAGGACAAGCCGAAGACAGAAAGACCTGATGATCGTCAGCCACTCACTATGTGCTATTGCTGGTTCCCTGAGGGAGGATTCCAGCAAGAGTTACCTTTCATCCCACCCACAACCCTATGAGATAGCCATTCTTATCCACATCTTGCAGATAAGGAAACAGAGACTCCGAGAGTAAATTACTTGTCCAGGGCCCCACAGGCACAAAGTGGCAGATGAGATGCAAGCTCAGTTTGTCAAACTCCAAAGTCCGTTGTCTTTTCTGAGCAAACAGACCAGGACAGACACTGGCCAGGCTGAATCTGGCCTACAGATGCATGTCCTTTGGCCTGACTGAGGCTTTGGAAATTGGAAACTTTTCCGGAAATCCAGCTTCTGGATTGGAAAGTTGGGAAATCTAGCAACACAGAGCTCTTGTCCCACATGGCAATCATGAGCTACTGCTGAGTGCAAGCCCAGACCTTTGGGTAAAACTCCAGTTAGCCCGGTTCCTCTCCAACTTGGCAACCGGCCCACCTTGCTGTTGTATACCTGCTGGGCCCCTCCCGCAGCACTACCCAGTGATCCCCGGCCTGGGGCAATATTCCTGACCCTGCACCCAACCAAAGGGAAAAGCTAGAAAATGAACACCGGGCAAGCGTTCTTCAGGCCGCAGCTCCTGGTGCTTCCTGCCTCCCTCTGCCCTCCTACACTTTCCAGGCTTCTCCTCCCAAGTCTTCCCCTCCTGGCTTCCCACTGGGCTCAAAGGTGCACTTCCTGCTCACGCACACATACCTGTCCCTCACTGCCCTCCCAGTGCATGTTCTGGGCTCCCCAAGAAAACTGCAAACCCCGTGCTGACAGGGGCGCCTCTCATCTCTTTGCACACACAAGGCCAGGCCCAGCCTCCCTGGGGCAGGAGCGCACTGTCTCCCAGGTGGTGTTCTGAGCTCTCATTGCCTCTGCTGTCCAGGCAGAGGCGTGGCTGGCTAGGGAGGAGCTGCCCTGAGTCATTCCCTCTCACCACACCAGTGTTCCTGGGCACTGGCTTTGTGTATGAGGGTGAAGAGGCCCCAGCAGGGGCCAGCCGAATGCTCTAGCCATTAATCTCTTAGTAACCTCTCCCCACTGACATCAAGAAGGCCCTGGATTTATTACCCAGGAAGCCTCGGGGAAGCCTGTGAGCTGGGTCCCCAGTCATTGTGCTCGGGTGCCTCTGCTGTGCGTGAGCTCACCTCAGCACCACCCAACCATCTCAGCCAGGAGTGTTTCATCTTTAGCAGATGATCATCGGAGATCCCCGGGGGGTCTTATTTCCAGAAAGCCTGAATAAGCAAAACCACTTTCTTCCCACATGCAGGTCAGAAGCACAGGGCCTCAGGATGACGGGCCTGGGATTCAGCCCAGGGCACCTCCATTTACTGCCTGGGTGGCCTCGGGCAAGTCTCCAGGTCACTTCCTCCATCTCAAGAATGGGGCTCAGGAAGCTAACGTGTGATTAGAAAGCACCCGTTTCAGTGTAACACCCCCTCAACCTGAGCATATTCCCAGACCTGGGGCGGGGAGAGGGGGAGTCTCAGGTTCTTTAAGGTGAAAAGAAGGGGTGAGACGAGATGGGAGGTCCCAGGCCTG
Organism: Manis pentadactyla; assembly: GCF_030020395.1. Taxonomy (NCBI): domain Eukaryota; kingdom Metazoa; phylum Chordata; class Mammalia; order Pholidota; family Manidae; genus Manis; species Manis pentadactyla. The sequence continues at coordinate 117,819,734 of NC_080029.1, read as the reverse complement.
AGCCTTAGAACCACCAGTGGGACTCCCACGCCTTAGAACCCTGGAGGGTCTGCCCCAGGGAGCAGCCTTAAAACTGTGCATAGGGATGTAAGGCATCCTTTTTCCCATTAAAATGTATGGAATTTATTTTTTTTAACAGCTTCTCGTTTAGCAGCAGAGTTTTCAGGAACAAATTTCAGCCATTCAGTGAAGGATCGATCAGATGTACGATTCTGATCTCAGGGCAGAGTAGCAAATGAACTGGCCTGGATATTCATAACCTCCATCCCTGAGTGGCTTTGTAAGTAGCAGGAGCCTTCCATATATTTTGTCATTTCAACTTCCAGTGGTCCCCAATATAGCGACGGGGTAGCCCTCATTCTGTACACGAGGAAACTGAGGCACAAAGAAACTTGATAACCCCCACATTTACCTGGTCAGCAGGGGCCAAGCTAGGACTTGGGACGGGATTCCCACTGTGGCTCCCAAACCAAGCATCTCTCCTCATCCCACCGTTGCCTTCCTGAGGAGAACCTTCCCAGCATCAACGTCCTGCCCCTGCACCGTCCCCTAAAAAGTGACCGCGAGGCATATGGCCCATTACAGGGTACTTCAAAGCTTATTCTCTTGGATCTACTGGTATGAGCCTTCAGAATGAATGACAACTGGAGACAAAGTGAAAAGAAGTACATTTGTGTTACTTTCAGCCAGAGGCGGCACATCTGAAGAGTGGAGGTGAGGAGGACATGAGCTGGCTGAAGACGGCTCTGCTGGGTGAGGTCAGCTGACCCTCTGGGCCTCGGTTTCTTCAGCTGTGAGGTGGGGGTGGTAATGTCCACCACACTTGGTTAGTCCATGGCTTATGGGATAACATATAAGGAAGTTCTGGGTAAACAAACAGTGGTGCAGAAAGCCAAATTTTTCCAGAAGCTTCCAGGATGCCCAAAGATTACCTATTAAGTTGCAAGTCTGTTTTTATACTTCCCATCTATGCCTTGACTGGTATTCAGTTTGCTATGTGACAGTAATTAAATCTATTATCAATGGCATAAACCTGTTTAGTTCAGCAAGTATGCTAAAGTGATGGTTTCAGGCAGGGCTGCATTTTCCCTCTCGGTCCTGCTGTTTTATGGGCCTTTGGTGATCTGAGTCAGAAAGAGCCACTTCCAGGAAATGTGCAGCCACATTTCGTCAGGTGCTGGGTGCTGACTTTAAAGGTTAGCTTGGTGTGGTTGTATTAGACTCTTCAGAGAATTTTCTCTCCCCAAACGTGTTCAAAACAAAGGAGCCTTAGCATTCATGGGGAGTCATAAAATACATGTATATAAAGCAGCTTTATCGTGACCCATTACATCAACCTATTTTACATGGACAATAAAAGTATTCCAGAAAAAAACTGATTCATGGGAAAATGGTTCTATCGTGTTGTGTAAAAAAGTTAATTATACATAAAATTTTTTAAATCATTAAGTATGTACAAATGTTAAGTGAGTTCACCTAAGTGGTATTCCTTAAGGACCTATTTCAAGGAATGGATTTTCTTTTTTTTTTTAAGGAAATAAAATCACTTCAATCAACATGAAAACAAACAATATTCTGTAAGAACCTACACTGAGGGTCAATTGTAAAAACATAGGTTTCAGAAGTGCTTGTGTCCCACTTGGTCTCCTAGGTCTGTCAGGTATTCCTCTCCCGCAGTACCATACCCGGGGCAGTCGCTCAGCAAAGCCTTCTTTCCTTAGCGGCCCTGCGCAAATGACCACATTACAAATAAGCTGAGTAGACAAGTACTATTTCATGGTCCCAACTTTAAAGGTTTAAAAAAACAGGTAAATTACACACAAGGCTGTCCTATACAAGCCCTCTTTCAATGATCAACCAAAAATATCTAGCCCATTATAGTCTATGAAGGGGAATGACTTTGGAAGAAAACAGCCAATGCAGAGGCCATAAGATACTCATTTCCTGGCCTGTTCATCTAGGGGTTGGTTTGTGTTTGGGAAATGTCACCACCTTGGAAGAGTGGCCTTCCTGAGGGAGGGACAACCGATTCCAGAGTCATGTTTTCTGTGTTCAAACATTAGCTGTGTGACCTTGGGCAAGTTGCTTAACCTCTCTGTGCCTTATTTCACTCACCTGTAAAATAAGGAAAATGGGCTGACCCAGTTTACCAGGACTCCAGTTTCATGGCACTGCTGGGTGCAGTGCAGAGGTTGGCAACCCTCTTCTGTAAAAGGCTGGATAGTAAATTGTCTTGGCATTGAGGGCCTTACAGTCTATCACAATATTCAACTCCGCTATTGTAGCAAAAAAGTAGTCATAGGCAATATGTGCACAAATGAGTGCGACTTTGTTCCAATAAAACTTTACAAAAGTAGACAGTAAGTTGGATTTGGCCTGCAGGCTGTGGATTGCTGACCGCCCATCTAGAGGATGTCAAAGCCAGAGTGAGGGAAGGGGCGGTGGGAGCAGACAGAGCCCAGCCAGCAGCAGAGGGACGGCCTGAGCGCATGGCAGGAAGAGCGTTCTCCTTCCTCCTCCTCGAGAGGAGGCAAGGGCAGTGGGCCCCCCAGCACCGTGCTGGCCACCTGAGCTCGGCTCAGCTCCTGGCCTCAAGTGCCTGCCCTTGTCCCAGCCCGTCTTCCAAGTTTCAATTCCTAAAGGCCCCCCTTCCATTCCATCCACACCCTTGACGAGGGGAGGGGCCAACTTTGCTCCACCTCCATATTATGTGTTCAGTGGGGACCAGAGTAGACCGAATAAATGTGAGCTATTTGGCAGAAGGACCACTGTCTGCACGCCAAGAGGGTGCCCCTCTTCTAGCCCCACCTCCGGCAGGAGCTTGCTGTGTAATCTTAGGTGCTCGGGGGCAATAAGGCAGCTGTAGTCCCAGGGTGTCCCCTACAAGCCAGAGTGTGCCTTGCGGGGCCCTTAAAGGTCAATCTGGGGCTAGGGTGGCTGTACCCAGCCTGCTGCGTCCCCACTCCTCCCTCCCGATGGCCTCCCTGGCCTCATCCCAAGAACCAAGGCACCCAACCAGGTTCACCCTCCAGCTGCCCTGGCTGAGTCCACGGCTTCTCTTCTATGCACCACATGCTCCTATAGCCAGAAGGGCCTTTCAGATCATCCAGTTAACCCTCTCATTTTTAAATGAGGAAACTGGGTCAGAGAGCAGAAGGGACTTCCCCAAGGTCTCACAGCAGCTTCCTGACTGACAGCCCATGTCCCACCGCTTGTCCCTGACTCCCAGGAAGCCCCACCTTCAATCTCTGAGGAATGCAAACCACAGGGACCCCATGGGCCCAGGCAGGGCCATGGCTAGTCCAAACAATGCCTTTGTAAGAATTACAAAAAAGTACCCCTTCCTCCAGCCAAACAGAGCCCCATACCAGTGCCTGCACCAGGGCAGGCAGACTGGGGGAATTCAGCCCCCATTTGGCCCCATTGCTGGATGCTTTATGCAGTGAGCAACCTGCACAGCATTACATGGAGGCCCTGGGCTCAAGCCTATTAACTGGGATTGGTGCTAACCTTGGCAAACCCAAGATTACAGACCTCTGGGGGGATGTCAGGGACGACTTGCTCCAGGCCGCCATTGCCCTTTAGGAGTACATGCACAGTGTCCTCTGGAAATCTGCATTTTCACATGAAAGCATTAGTTTGTAAATGTTTCCAAGGGATTCCTTTTCTTTCTTTCTTTTTGTTAAATACAATGAAGGCTGATCCTCTTCGGACCACACAGGACAAGTGTATGGGTCAGTTGATTTAAGCCCTCATGATGTAGATATGAGATGACAGAGGAGTGACTTGTCCAAGGTGACACTCAAGTCAGTGACAGGTTGCCTTCCAGCCCTCCCTTGTGCCGGTGACCCACACTGAGCCTCCATTTCACAAGTCAGCATGAATTGCTCACACACCTCCCAGCCTGGCCCAGACCCCGGCTGATATTTTTACCAAATGTCACAGCAGTTTGCAGGAAGGCCCAGGGTCTTGGCTTGAGCCAGTAAATTATGATCGCTTGCCAGAAAGCTGTAAACAGGATTCTGATTAATGAATTCCTTAATGTCCGGGCCCTGTGTGCAGACGTTGTCTGAGTGTCACCCCTGGCAGATACACGAGGAGGAGCTGGCCAGGCAGTGGGAAGATTTGTGTCATGTCTTTGCCTCGGGAAGGGAGCTCCGCGCCCACTGGCCCAGAGTACCTAAATGACTACCGCCCCTCACTCCTCATCTGCGCCGCCCTGTCTGAGATCTTGCCAGCTGACGTGTGCAGAGGCCAGGGAAAGAGATGATTGATCCTCGGGTGGAAATAGAATTGGCTGGCCTCCACACTGATCTCAAGGAACTTGAAAATGCCCTTATCTGAATCCAAACAAAGAGCCGAGAAGCCTCCTCCCCTGTGGTGCCTGACTTGCATCTGGTGGGACCCCTGAGGCCCGTGCTAGAGCAGGAGGCCCCGGATCACCTCTTCTCTTGTTTGGAGATTGGACTCAGGCAGTAGGGAGCAGGACGCAAACCCTTCCAGACTCCCCACGGCCTTGGGAAAAATAGAAACACAGGGTAGTCATTGACAAGGGGATGGTCCTGCTGTGTGACCTTGTGCCAGCCTCCTGACCACTCTGGACCTTGTGTCCGCCTCTGTGAAATGAAAGGCTCGGAGCACATGATTCACTCAATGCTCCATGCTGCAGCAGGTGAGCTCAAAGCCGAGGCCAGAACAGGTATGACAGATAAATGGCACGTGTGGCCCACCCCAATCCTGTGCGCGGGGCAAACACGGCTGATTGATCCTGGCTCTCCTTGCCACTGGGCAGGGACCAGTCCACTCAGCCTTTGTCAGCGCAGGACTCCAGGCAGCCACCACCAGCCAATCACAGCCGCCGAGTGTGAGAGCCGCAGTTTGCGGGTCATGAGCTGGATTATTTGTCTTTTCTGCTTTGGTCTAAGAGTGGCAGCTTATGTGGTGTGCAGAGCACTGGACGGGGTCCAGGAGATGTGGATAAGTGTTGTAGCTCTGCTGTCTCACTGGGCAGGACACCAGGCCCTGAGAGTCCTTTCCTGCCGAGTTCATGGGCTAGTGAGAGCAGTCTTTCAAGTACTGCAAGCGCAGGCATCTATGCTCCCTGTACTAGGCAAAGCACTCAGTGGCATTTTCTCACTTAAGTCATCGTAGCACCTGACGACAGGGGATTACTCTTGCCCCATTCTGTAGATCAGGACACTGCAGTTCAGACAGATGAAGTAAAAAAGCCCAAGTTCACAACTAGTAAGTGTCCCAACAGTGCAACCCAGGCAGCGTGTGACAGATTAAATATGACCATAAAGTTTTTGAGACTCCTCCCATTAAAAAAGGGGGAGTCTGTCTCCCCACCCCTTGACTCTGGACTGCCTATGACCTGTAGAACGTGGCAGATGGTGTGCAGCCTGGCCTCCACCAGGCCTTGGAATGCTGCCCTGGGACTGCCGGTCTCTCCCGCTGGAGGAGGAGAGGGCCTCGGCGGGAATCCAGGCGCTCCGTGCTGGGCCTTCCAGGCTGCCGATCCTCCTGCTGACCCTCCAACCGTACGCAGCCAAGACAGAAAGCCCAGGAGAAGCCAGCACCATTCTGTGCAGACAACAGATGGAACTGCAAAAAATAAGCCGCACATTTTAGAGTTGCTTGTTCTGCAGCAATACTAACTCATACACAACCTTATTCCAGAGCCACACTCTGAATACCGGTGTACCTCCCGAGAGGCAACAGAGTCGTGGGGAAGAGTGTGGACTCCAGAGGCAGACAGCCTGGCTTCCAATCCCAGCTCTACCTTTTACTGGCTGTGTGACCTCAGGCACTGTACCTCTTTGTGCCTCAGTTTCTCCTTCTGTAATATGGGGGGGAGTGATAATAATACAGCTATTTTATTGGGTTGTTGTGAGGATTAAATGGGTTACTAAAAATATATGTAAAGTACCTAGACTGTGCCCAGCACAATGTTCATTTATGTACTCCCTAAAGAAAGGAGATTCCCAGGCTCACAGGAAGGCAGGGGCACTTACCCAGGGAGGGTCCTGGAGGCTGTGGCAGGAATCCTGCCCATCTGCTGCCTCTTACATCCTCAGGGCCTCAGAAAGAGAAATTGAGCCAGGAGCCCAGAAGGAACTTCTGAGTGGAGACCCTCTGGAGTCATGTAATGTGCAGACTTACATGGTGGCCTAGGAGAGAGATGCTGTTCTTTCTTCGAAAGAGGAAACCAAGTCTCTCAAGAAAGAACTAGCCCTTAGCCAGCCTCCTAATTCCTGGTCCAGGGCTTATCCCCCAAGCCCTGGGGCCGATGCAGGGATGGGCGTCCCACACAGAGCCCATTCCCCAGCCTCAGAGGGAGCCGACGCTGACTCTCCAGGGTTCAGTTACCCAGCCTTCCTTGGGTTGGGGTTGGGGAATGACTGGGACAAGGCCAGCCCCTCTCTGAGGTTTCCTGCATCCAGAAACCCACAGGAAAGAGGGTGGATCAGATCCCAGTAAGCCAGCAGAGCCTTAGGCTTGTCTGTAAGTGGGGGTTCCCCTGCCAGCCCTGGGGCTCTCTCTCCATCTTTCTCTTTTCTTGGTCCTTTGCACCTGGTTGTCCAGCAGCCCCCCTCCCTCGGGCTCTAGAAGGATACCCTCCCTTTCCTTTGTCAGTGGGCTGAGCACCAGGAAGCGGGAAGCCAAACCTAAGATTTGCTGAATAATCAGCATGTGCCTGGTACAATATAAACACACCCCTTTACTGATGCGACAACCCCACAAGGGATGCATTATTACCCCATGGTCACAAGTGAGGGACGGTAGACCCCAAGAGGCTGAGTGATTTGCCAAGAAGCCACCTTTAGTAGGTGTGAGAGCTGGGATTTGAATCCAGACCCTCTGACTTCAGAGCCATGGCTGTTTCCACCACACCACCTGGTGTCCCCCAGGGGAGACTGGGAGCCCAGCACGGAAACTCCGATGTGGAAACAGCCCAGTGGAAAGTGCATTAATGAAAGGAGAGAGTGAACGGGGCCAGGCCCCCAGGGCTGCTTCCTCATCAGCCTGAGCCCCAGGAGGAGCTGGGTGAGATGTTCCCAGCATCCTCAGCAGCTAATTACCAGCTTCACTTTTTCCTTCCCCTCCTTGGATGTTTCCAATGCCCTCATCAAGTGCTCCAAACTCAGCCTGCAGAGCAGGGCTGCACCTCAGAGCCAGCAATGCTGGGTGCTGGGGACTGGGGGCTGAGAGTGAGCCTGCAGGGTCCACACAGCCCACTGGCCCTGGGCAGCTGCCTGGCAGGCCATTCCCGGAGGGCAAGGACCCCTACTGGCTGCACGTGTGGCTGAATCTGTGGTTCTCAATAGGCACTTGTGAATTAATGAATTGAGTGCCACTAGGGGCTAGTTTCTGTGTTCTCATGTTCACATTCATGTATCATATAACCCTTGGGCCAGTCACCCAATAATAATTGCCCAGAACCCTCTCTGCATGCCCTCACTGTGCTAAATGCCTCCCATGGGCAGGGCCTCACTTCTGTTCACATCGACCCCCTGAGAGAGCTCTCCAGTGACCCCCACTCTCACGGTGCTGTCCAAACAGATGGGACAACTGATGCCGGCCTGAAGGAGCCATGTATTTCCCCCAGGTAGTAGGTGGCTGTGCTGGGATTCAAAGTCCCTTTGACCCCTGAGCCAGCGCTTTTAAGCCCCATGTTCTAGGTGATGTAGATAAAACTAAAGCTCAGAGGTGAGTGTGTCGTCTCACCCTCCAGCGGGCAGAGCTGACCATGGGTGCACCACTCCTGAGCGTGGCTCAGTCCAACGGGACCTGCTGGAGCTGGTTCTGCACACCCTGCCCATCCTTGTAGCTGCTCCTCCCACCTCCCGATCTGCCCTCCCCGAAGGCCGGAGACCATGCCAGCCCATATACTCTCCCCACTCCAGGGCGCACCCGCTGCCCACCTGAAGGCCTGTGGGGTGCCGGCTGGAGTCCGGTTACGTGTTGACCAAGGGCACCTCCCTGGTCAAGCCCACAGCTGGAGACGTTCCCGCCCACACCCTCTCTCTCTCTCTCTCACACACACACATACACATGTGCATGCAATGTCCCCTTGCTCACTTCCTCAAGACCCCACTGCCACATATTCCCTTTCTCTTCCCCTTTCTCAACCCGCCCTCCCACTGGAAATGGGAAGGCGCAGACTGGGGACCAGCAGGCTCTGGGAGACGTCGATTCCCCACTCCGTGGTGGGGCCTTAGGGAAGGCTCTACAGATTTCCCCCTTGCAGTCTCCCAGAAGGGCCTGAGCGGAGGTGGGGATGGAAACAAGATTCATCCAGAAGTGGGGATATGGATTATGTCCGTTTTTTAAATCAGGAAAATGAGGTTCAGAAAGGTAAAGTCATTTGCCTGAATGTCCCAAAGCTAGAAGGCATTTGGGCCCATGCTTACCATCCTAGCTCTATCCAAGCGCAAAGGCAGAGTTCATCCATTCATTCAGAGTATGTATTCCCTGAGCACCTACTGTGTGCCAGGCACCTTGTCGGGCAGAGGACTGGCAAGACATTTTAAGGCACAGCCCTCCTATCCCAGGGGGCTGGGGAAGTGTCAAGACCAGAGGAGCTGGTGGCTGGGAAAGCCCTTAAAGGGCCGAGGGGCCGTGCATGCCCACCTCTCCTCCCCCACAGACCCGACTCTGCTCCAGCAGATTCAGGGGCCTGCGTGGAAAAAGTCCAGACGATGCTGACAGAGCCTTCCTGGCCCACCAGCCCACCCAGGTCCCACTTTGACCTGCGTCCTCAAGGCCCAGGAACTCACTGCTCTGAGAAGAGAGCCCCAGCCGCCCCCAAGTCTCCTGTCCTGCTGGTCCTGGCCTGCAGAAGCTCCGCATGGAGGCAGAAACATTACTAGAATGCTGCCAGGGCAGGGCCAGAGCCAGAAGGAAGCCCGGGGCACATGCCAATGCTGGGAGCAAGATGGGAGGTTATTTTTAGAGACAGCCTACTGGGGTAGCCGTCTGTCCCCCTCACGGTAACATGGAGATGCCCTTTGGAGAAGGAGAGGAGCTTTGTGATCCAATATTCAGCCTCTCCTGGCCTCGCAGAGGCTGGGAAGAGCCCACCTCCTCCAGGGAGCCTTCCCTGGTTCCTGAAACCTGCCAGGGGCCCCTTATTCTCAATTTTATAGACAGAGAAGCAGACGAAGCCAAGGAAGTTGCTATCATCGCATGTTCAATGGCTTCTCTGTGCTACATGCCCTCATTTAAACTTCCCAGGGCTTCTGAGTGGAGGATGTTACTCATCCTACTTTTACAGAAGAGAAAAATGACACTCAGAGAAGCTAAGTAACTTGCTCAGGGTCACACAGCTTATCAGTGGCAAAGCTTAATGCTAAATCCTGCCCTCTTTCCACTCCCTGTTGGCTCTGAAAACATATCCTTGTCCTGACTTCTGGAGCACCTCTGGCCACACATCTTCCTCATCCCTCCCTGTGACCTTCGGGATTGACCTCCCTCTGAGCCTTGGAGACTTCTGGGTGAGTCAGCCCTGGCACATGGCTCTCACTGGACATAATGAGCATTTATTAAGAATTTACTGTATACCAGACGCTAGGTTCGGGAATCCCCTAGGGATTAATCACTGGGGAACTTAATACACTCAGGCCTCTGTGCTCTGAGTTTTGCCTCTATTCCTCTATTTAATCCTCATGATGCCCCTGGGCACTAAGTGTTATTATCTCCATTTTACAGATAAGGAAAATAAGGCTGGGAAGATTAATTCTCATTTGCCCAGGGCTTTGCGATCTTGCAGTTTAGGGCCCCTATTATGTTTGCATTGGCTGTTAAGCATTTCCTGCCTTATTCCTATTAAGTGCCTCCTAGGTGCAAGAATGCCAAGGACTGAAGGGATCCTAGATGCCCTTTCTGGTTTAATACCCTTATCCCTCACTTTATGTTGACCTTGAGACAGGTAACGGTCACTGAACTCTGTCCATGCCCAGAGAGGGGAAGGAACTTTCTGCATATTGCACAGCAACAGACGAGACTGGGAGCCTGCTTCCACCTGCACCCCTTGGCTCTGAGCCTGAGCAGTCCAGGATGTAGTCACAAGGTGGGGGTGTCTTTCAGCCCTGTGCACTTGACCTCACAGGAAACCAGAGACCCTGGGCAGGGAACCCCAGGCAGAGACCCACACAGGAAATCCAGAAACTCCAGCATCAGAAAGGGACATAGAGCCTGAAACACACAGAAAGCAGGCATTTCATCAGGAACCAAGGTGAGCAGAGGGCCCTGCTGGGGGCCGGGGTGGGGAGTGTGGCACAGCAGGAAGAGCTGGGACTGGGAGCCGACGGCGCAGTGGCCTGTCCCTCCAGCTCCCTACGGGACCTCGCGGCGGGCGCTGGGGTCCTGGGTCCCGCTGGAAGGCTGTTGGTGGAGAGGCTGTAGGCAGGCCAGCAGTTGAGAGGCAAACAGCCCTTCCACCCCACCTGCAAAGACAGCTGCTGAGGAGAGGGTGGCAGGGGGAATGGTTGGGGCAGAGGTGTCAGCGTGCTGCGGCTGCTTTGACAAATTACCACAAACTGGGGGATTAAAGCAAAGAAATTTATTCCCCCACAGTTCTGGAGGGCAGAAGTCTGAAAGCAAGTTACCAGAGGGCCATGCCCCCTCTGGAGGCTCCAGGAGAGGCCCCCTTCCGTGGCTCCTGCAGTTCCTGGTGGCGCCAGGTGCTTCTTGACTTGTGGCTGTGTCACTCTGCCTCTGTCGTCATACGGCCTGCTCTTCTCTATCAAATCCCCCCTGCGTGTCTCTCATAAAGACACTCGTCATTGCAGTTAAGACCCACCGAGAGAATCCAGGAGGGTCCCTGCATCTCAAGGTCCTGAACTTAATCTCATTTGCAAAGACTCTTTTTCCATATAAGGAAACATTCCCAGTTTCTGGGTATTAGGTTGTAGACATCTCTTTTGGGGGACCACCATTCAACCAACTATAGCAGGATCTTGGGGGGCTCAGGGCTGGGGCTCCATACTCACTGGCTCTTGGAGTCCAAAAGGCACTTGGCAGCTCAGCCTAGCTGGGTGGGGATCCTCCTTCCTGGCTGCCAGCTCAGCCCCCTGTGAGACGGAGGGTGGAGGGCAGAGACACTCCGGTGAGGGATGGAGGCCTTTCTGCAAAGGTGCCTCCAGCTTTGGGAAGGTACCAGCCACCTGCAAGCCTGTCTTCTGGCTCAGGGACAAATGAGCCAGTTAATTCAACTCCACTGACTGGAATGGCCAAGCCTGAAGTGGGCTGAGGGTGATCCTTTCACACCAGCTTCTGGGAGGGCACAACATGGGGAGCCCAGTAAGGAGACATAGGAGGCCCAACAGGGAGACTTGGCACAGGAGCAGGACACATGGCGGAATCTCCCAGTGCAGCTCCGACACACTCCAGCGGCACCACTCTCGCTTTCAGCACAAGCCCAGGCCCCAGAGCCCAGGTCTGGTGGCTCCGTGTCAGCTTGGGTCATGTTAGGTCTTTATCAGAGCCCTTGCCCCGCACACCTTCAGATTGGGGATCTTGAAAATGCGTCAGTGAAAATACCAGGTCCCTTCTTGCTCCACATCACCAGAGGTGAGCTCTCAGCCAGTCAGCCGGTCCACTGAGTGCTTCGACCTGGCTCTGAAACGAACAACACGGGGTGAGGAAGGCACAGAACTTTGTCCCAGCAGTCAGGGCTCTGCACACTGAGCAGAAATGGTGCATGCCGAGGAAAGTGACAGTATGGCTTGGAGGGTGAGGATCAGGGGACAACAGTGTGGGCAAGGAAACATGCTGGTGCTTGCGGACAACTGGAAGGAAGTATATGTAGGGGGCTTGGCTTTGGGATATAAGGCCGGAAGCAGGTGTTCAGGGAACTAAGGAACCACACAGTCTTGTAGACTGGGAGGGACAGTATTCAGCTGGATTTCAGGAAGACCAAAGCAGGGGCCACATTGTGAGATGGACGGGGGAGTGGGGGATGGAGAGAGCAGGGCAGTGACTCGCTGGGAGGCTATTGTCCATACCCGAGAAAGAAAAGGAGAGCTTGAACAATGTGACGGTTCTGTGATGGGAGAGAAAAGGATGTAAGGAGGAGGGGGGAGAAAAAGACTCTCTGAGCATCCGTTCTGTGACAGGCACTGTGTGTGCTAGGTCTCTTCCTCCGTCCCATGTCACCTTCTCAACTGCTACCCCAATGAACAACTGGGTTCCTAAGAAAGATCATGTGGTCACGACATGGCAGAAGGAACTTCTGCAATAGTAAAAGGAGAGATTACAGAATGAAAAAAATGGGTGCACCATGAAGTTATTTTCTCTGCAGTATTTGCAATAATTATAATGTCTTAGAGCCAAAATTGTAGTTTGTGGTTGCAAGGTAAAATCGTGGAGCAGCGTGCTTCCCGTGCGTGGGGTGCAGCATCCCCCCTGCAATCATGTCATCCCTCACAGCAGCCCAGGAAGATGCATTGTGCTCCCTCATTAAGTGACCATGCCCTTTCCAGCTCAAGCTATGGACATGGGTGCACAGAGCAGTGTCCGTGGTTTTTATTCCCATTTTATAGATGGGGAAAAGATGGTGGACCCATTTTCCAGGCTCACAAAGCCCAGGAGGAGCTGAGCAGAGATGTGAACAGTCTATCCACCAGGACCTCTTTCCAGGCCCTAACCCCCTAGGTTTGGTGACAGATGCCCGTGGCAGCCCAGGAGAAAGGGTGGCCCAGGCAGGACTCGGGGCAGAGGATGTAAGCCAGCTCCTGGAAGCCTGAGCCTCCCCAGCAGGCAGCCAAGGGAAGGCCATCCCTCTGCAGCTTGGCCAGGCTGCCCCTCCCTCCACCGGGAGCCCTGACTGTGTGCGGCACTCTCAGAGCAGTGACGGATGAAAATGGGAGAGGAGGCGCAGGAGCCCGTGGGGAAGGAGGGAGCATCTCACCCTTCAGGCCAGGCTGGGGGCAGCCCTGCCCAGCTATGCCTGCACTGCCTTTTGGCACTTTAATCAAATGCCTTATGAATGAGTTCGCCCAGATGTCAAAAATCCAATCGGATATATTTATTGGCCTGACAACCAATTTTCTGCGATGTCTCATCAGGGACCGATGGTCCATTGGAGGCGGCAGGGGAGTTGGTGATGACGGAGCTGGGAGAGCCAGCGTGTGCCCTCAATACTGTCTCGGGCTGTCACAAAGAAGGAAAAGAGCCTGAGCCCAACAGAGGCACACAGACACACAGGCTACGGTTTGAGCCTTGGGTCCCTGCGTCGTGGGGCAAGTGGGAGCTGGGGGAGAGCAAGGGGAGAAATCAGGGACTCTGGCTGGCCATTCACGGCCTGTATGAACCCGGGCACTACTCTGCCTAGCCTGAGTCTCCACAGGGTTATTAGCAGTCATGGAATGACTGTGGGAAAAGGGGAGCAAGAACCTGGCAGGGCTGATGTGAGGACTGCATGGACTCCAACAGCATCTGCTCCGCATCCTTCATATGCAGGGCATGGAGACAGGGAGCCACTTAGGACATGGCTCCAGTCCTTTAGGAGCACCCAGGAGAGTGGGGGAGACTGAATTAAAGGGTAGGGGGGAGCCATAAATTCCCCCTGCCTCATGCTTCTCCAGCTGGCACTGAAGCACTCTGGGAGTTTCCAGGAGAACTCTGGGGGGTGCCAAAAAGCTGAGGAGCAGGCCCCTGGCCCCCAATTCAACCACAAGATCTCCATTATATCTCCTTTGAACAAAGGGTTGTACTCCTTTCAAAATGCACCGATTTAGTCCAGTCCTCTCATCTCACCAACAGGGAAATGAAAGCCCAGAATGGTGAAAGGACTCGAAGGCAGCCTAAGAGAGCTGCTTGGAGGAGGTGACCATTACACTGAGGCTTGAAGGATAAACAGAATTTGCCCTGCACAGAGGGGAGGAAGGAAATGCTACATGGCTGCATGTCAGTTCCCACCTCTGGGCCTCTGCTCAGCGTCCTGTCACATGGAGGGTCCTGTCCCCTCTGCCCCTGGGCCTCATTTTCTCACTTTTCTCCCCCTCCAACAAACAGCTCATGCTAAACAGCTCAAGAGTCCATGGTCCCAGCACCCTTGTTCTGGTAACAGACCATTTGTGGGGCAATTTAGCTCTTCCATAACCCCGTCCTGCCCTGTGCCCAAGGTTAGTGGTGCCAGTGCCATCCAGCCAGAGGCCATAAGGAACACACTTATATTTTAACAAAGGTGGGTGTCCTTCCTGTTGCAACAAGGGAGAAGGCACACCATGGGGGACAGAGGGCCCCTCACTGAGAGGGTGCTACACACGAGTTCTAGGATTCGGGCTGGTCAGAGGTGGTCTGAGGGAGGGTTCGAGGAAGCAGAGCTTTGTGCAGGACTGAAAGCCAGCCAGGAAGTAGGGGGGGTGGGAGGGGGGGAGGAGTAGTTCTATGACTGAGAGTCGTAGTGAATCTTATCTAGGAGGGCAGAAGAGCCCAAAGCTAAAAGCTGAGCTGCTAGAGAAGCAGGAGTGCCTGATATTAGCCAGGATCTGGGGATGTTTGGTGACCTTACGGTTTCGACAATGTTCTTGTTCTTGTCTCTGTTCAGACACGATTACAGAGTGATCTTGTTTTTGTCTCGCTTGTGGCCTTGTCTGATGTTTATGTTCTGGGAAATCGTTTACATTCAACAGGAGACCACTGCGTCCCGGCTGGCGTGCCAGGCCAGCTTGAGCCGTCAGGAGCTGTCTGTGTCCTCCAGGGAAGGGACCGGCTCTTGCCACTTCCTGCCTCTCCGGTGCTGAGCCCAGGGCCTGGCACAGAGCAGGCACTCAGCCATTATGTCCTGCATCCTCCAAGAGGTTGGGTGTGCAGGGCGGGGCCGAGCAACCAGCGAGGCTGAAACCAAGGGCATGGTGGGGCTGTGGGGGTTGCGGCTGGAGGTCAGGAGCAGGCCTTGAATGCCAACTAATCAACTGAGATAACCGAGGTGACTGTGCTCTGGAAGGTATAAAGTACGGGCGGATGGTGAAGGATTAGTCTTATCTCCTGCTCCTTCCTCCCTGGACATTGGCCTGAAGGCTCGCAAGCTGTTCAGCAATCTCGCCAGCATCCAGGGTCAGGAAGGGGAGAAAGCACCACTCAGCAGAAGCCAGAGCAGCCCATCCCGGTGGGCGGGCCAGGGAGGAATGCTATTTATCCTGAGGATGCCCCTGACCTTTTCCCACACAACAGGGACAGACCAACAGAGCCTGGCTGCATCCTTCTCCTTTAAAACAAGAAATGGAAGCATTGCTCACCACCCTGGCCATTTATCATGGTCTGGGGACATTAATTTGACAGTGTGTCGTTTTCCATTTGGTTTGGGCCCGGTGGAGGCTGCCCTCGAAACACCTTCAATTAAAGGCAGCTAATAACACAGAGCTATTTTGAGCCGGGAGCCTCTGCCTCCCCGCCCCCCACCCCCCATGCTCTGGTGTGCGTGTTTTGGGGGGAGGCAGGCTGGATTCACAGGGATCCCAAGGATGAGAGTGTTCCCTGCAAATCTGAGCTCTAAACCATTGCAGGTGGGTGCAGCGCAGACAGAACGGGGCGAAGCACCACCTCAGCCCCTGGATGAGAAGATACCAGGAACCGGCCAGGCTGTGGCCCTTACTGCAGAATGTCAGAATGTCTTGCCCAGCATAGAGAGCAAAGTTCTGAAGTCCGGCAGACTTGGAGATGGATCTCAGCCGTTCTGCTTCCTGATGTGTGACCTTAGGCAAGTCCTATAACCTCTCTCAGTTGTCTTATCTGGTAAAATGGAGACAAGACTTCCTCTTTCATGCAGTGATATGATGATTCATGTTATTCTATGAACTCAAATGAAGCATTATATTCATGAGGCTTATTCATTCACTGGAGATAACTCATAATAACATTTTTATTTTCCTAATTTAAAATGTGGAGAAAGAGCATTAGGTCTCCTCCAACACTCCAGACTTCTTCAGTGAGATTCAGCAAGGGGGGGCAGTGCTGCAGAAAAGTGTGTGATCTCCAGGGTCAGCAAAATCCGGGCTCCAGCCGATCCAACTAGCTGTGAGACTTGGGGTGATTTATTTAACTTCCCTCTGCCTCAGTTTCCTCATCTGTAATATGGAGATAATCGTGCCAACCTCCCTGGTTGATCTCGGGGTTGTGATCGTTTCCTGCAAATCTGAGCCCTGAACCTTTGCAGGTGGATTGTTGAGGGGAGGAAATCATACGACATATAAAGTACATAGCAAATACTAGATGCTCAATACATATGCGTTCATTTGATCTTCCTTGCCTAGGCCCCGAGACAAGGGAGTCAGCGCCAACATGGGTGCTTCCTACGCTTCATGTAAGTGCTAGACATTGAATGTGAATGACCTCGTTTTAATCATCAAAATGCTTTCAGATAGGGACTATCAGTAGTGCTTATAAAATTCGTTGTTTTTGTAGGTCAAAAATGGTTCAGTATCAGCAATTTCATATGTTCGACCTACCATCTTCCTTTCTACTAACTAGACAGCCAGCGCCCGGGGATGTTGATGTCAGATCAGGCATATCGGTCGGTGGTGAAGCCTATCTGGGCTCCTGGCAGTTGACGTAAGAGCCTGTCAGCTTAGCCAGGCTTGATGGGGAGATACAAAAGGTCCAAAAGAAGTTCCTAGGGGCTGTGAAAAAAGGACAGCCACCAGCAGTCCTGCTTTCACAGGTTGATTGCAGGTCAAACCTGCTGGCACGAGAGCCAGTCAGAGGTCTGGAAAGACCCTGTGTAAGGGCCAAAGGAAGGCTTTGTGCGTGTGTGGGCCCGGGGTGGGGGTGAGGGGTGCGCCAGGGCACTTAGGACTCTGCACAGTAAGCCCGGAGGGTTGCTAGGCTCTTAGGGGACCCCAAGACCTACACTTTACACCCCGATGCCTAGCCAGGCTCACAGATGGCTGCCCTCCCCACCGGAAGGCCCTGCACGGCCACCAGCCAAGAACCGCAACTCGCCGTACATCCACCCGCCAACGCACTCCCTGCAAAGTGTGATATTGATTCAACTGCTGCTGCGATGGTTCCTCCAGAGAACTGTGCTAGGAGAAAGCCCATGCCCACCTCGTGCCCTCACTGAGATCCCATTTGTCACAGACAGGGTGCTGACAAATGCCAGCCGCGATTCAGGCGTGTCTCATTATGAGGGAAGCATCTTAGCCTGGGGAGCCCCAGGCTGTCTTTCAGACCCTGCCCCTGACTGGCTCTGTGGTCAAGGACCAGCCCCTCTCTCTCTGGGCTCTGCCTTCTCACTTGTAAAATGAGGCCTAATTAACGAGCTCATCCATTCCTCTATTCCAGAAGGTGTACAAGTCCTTATAAGCAGATTTCAGAAGGTGGCCCCACTGTGTACTAAACACACCTTTATTCCAAAAAGGATGAGGTGGAGTGGTAAGATTCTCCCGGTTACAGTACTGATCACCCAGGTCGGTTTCAACCTATACCACTTTTTTCAAATAAACTTTAAAATAATTATTTTTCCCTTGTACTTTTTCCCCCCAGCACAGTGGTAACACTAAGGAAGAAAATGAAGTAATCTGCGTTCCTTTCTTCCTTCACAAGCATTGTGCTTTTAAACTGGTCGAAACAAGCATGTGGCAATTTCTTAGCAAGAATGAAAGCCTTTGTCACCTTCTACAGATTCTCTGGAACTTGGTGCTGGGGAAGCCTGCAGGAGACCTGACATTGCAACAAGATATGCTCAGTCATAAGAGACCAGCCAAGCGGTTCCAACAGCCTGCCCTTCTCTCTTGCCCACAGGTGAACCTGGCACAAACATTCTGAAAATCTTGGCAAAATTGATCAGGATTCGAAATTATTTAAAATATTCCTTTGGAATATATTGTAAGGGAACAATACAAAGAGCAGAAAGAGCCACATGCATAGCAGTGTTTACTACATGAAAAATGAAAGCACATTAAACACCCAGCAATGAGGGATAGGTGAAGCAAACCATCCCACATCTTGT
Organism: Manis pentadactyla; assembly: GCF_030020395.1. Taxonomy (NCBI): domain Eukaryota; kingdom Metazoa; phylum Chordata; class Mammalia; order Pholidota; family Manidae; genus Manis; species Manis pentadactyla. Next base: position 117,801,778 of record NC_080029.1, on the reverse strand, counting down.
TGATGGAATATAAAATACACAGCAGTTACAAACAAGTCCATAAAATGTACAGTAACATGGAAAGATATGTATATTTAAATAGGAAAAAGACAAGATTTAAACAAGATCAAGATTCTAATCCAGTTAAACATGGTGGGTTAAATACACCTTGATGTTCTCTCACCCTCAATGTCTGATTAGGTTGATGGTTTAAGGGGAGATGTGTAAAATTCTAAGTCAGAGTGGTGTGTGACATCAGGAGATAGATTTCAACCAATACCTGGACTGTGGAAGGCACAGATACACGCGGTAATGACTCAGCAGAGAGGAGAAAGCTCCCACTCAAACTCTTGACAAAGGGAGGACAATGAGGGGCGGATTGATTTGTCGTGGAGAATTTCTGAGAGGCTCAGCACTTGACCATTCTGAGCCCGAGAAAGTCCAAGGCGAGCTGAAGGTGGTGCAATGGGTTGAAAGTCTACATCTGGAGCAGCTGCCCTTCCAGGGCCCCTTTCCGCCCTCCACAGCGTCCAGATGATGACAGACCTCAACCAGAACTTGAAAAAGTAGAAGACAATGGAAGCATGTCTACAAAATGCAGGGAGAAACATTATTTCCAACAGAGAATCCTATACCCAGAGTGACTATAAATCATGTGTGATGATGGAATAAATACATTACAGTCATGCAAAAAATTAACCTCCCTTGCAGCTATTCTTAGGAAGTTCCTATAGCAGGCACTTCAGCCAAACAAGAGAATAAACCAAAAAATTGGAATATATCAGATACAGGAAACAAGGGAACCCCACCCAGGACAGTGACACAATTTCAAGTGCCTACTGTGCAGTGGGCCCAGAGGCCTCAAGGGGCCCAGACAGCAGCCAGTCCAAGTTGGGGGCGGGGCATGGAGATAAAATTTGCATATCATCCTGTATATTGTCTCAAACTTTTATTAAACAATAGTGATAGACATTCGGCAGCTCTTAGAGAAAGCATAGAGAACCGAGCAAATGAAAAACAGACAGGTTAATACCAACAAAAACACAGTTATGAATGAAAGGAGAATGTCATCGTAGTGACATTTCCCATGACCTGAGTCACAGGGAAATGGTATTTTCATAGCCATCATAATATAAACACAACCAAAACTGTGCTATAACAGAGCAGGATTGTGCAAGGAGAAATGAAGGATGGAAGCTTGTAAAGTAGCTAAATTCTCAATTGCCAGAACAAGAAGTCAATAGATAAAGAAAAAAAAAAAAAGCAGCATAGCAAATTATTTGGAAGTATATGGAGATAAATAATAGAAGCAGTACCTAAGGGAACTGAGATTGCTGCCTCCTGGGAGTGGGGGAGGGGTGAGGAACAGTGGGGCAGGAGACAGCTGCTTTGCACACAAAGCCTTTTAGTGTTATTCATTTTCATACATCTATATGCATATATTACTTGTTCAAAAACTAAAAATTATTTTTTCAAAAATGTATCCCTGGTTTGGTCACAACTGTCAGCTCCATGCATGGTTCTTGAAGCTGACCCAACCCCCTGTCATGTCCCACGGCAGCTCCTAAAAGCAAGTGACATGAGTGATTTCAGGTAGTTCCCAAGTCTCTGGCTCCCTGTTTACTCCCGACCTGATTCTCCCACTGTCTGCCTTTGTTCCAGACCCACAGCTCCATAGAGGATGGCTGGCTTTTTTGCCTCTGAGTTTCTGTGGATTTGTGGCTGCTCTTGGTTTCAGGGACTCAGCATTTCTATTAAGGTTTTCTCTCCATTTTCTCCCTAGCTCCCATTGCCTGGGATGAGGCTCCCGGCGGCCACGTAGACTATGCACTGGACACAGCTGATTGGAGCAAGGGTGACTGCCTGACTAAGCAGAGCCAATCCAGGTCTCTCTGGGAAATTAGTAATTGAGACAGAGACAGCCAGACAGCTGGACTGCTTTCTTGAATAACAGAAATGTAAATGGAGGAGCTGTGGGCTGGAAGATTCCACCTCTGTGGCACGAAGGGTGGACAATGATTCTGAAGAATGAGTAAGAGAAAGAAAAGCCCAGAGCAGTGGGGGGAAGCAACCCAAGAGACCATGTAGTCTCAAGTAGAAAGACAGGCCAGGAGGGAGGCTGGGTCCTCTAGGGGCCCTCCTCAAGGCCTCCAATTCTCCACGCTCCTTGGATGCCTCAGGAGAGAGCCCCCTTCCTGGACGAAGCTTGGGTTGGCTCCCTGTCACTTACAACCACAGAACCTTAAGTAAAAGCCGGCACAGCCCATCCCCCTTGACTCCACTGGGGAGGGACTAGGAGTGGAAGACATTTGATTTTTCTGAGACTCTAGCTTCTATTCCCCACCCCGAACAGCCCCCAATTTCTTCTAGAGGGGTGCACCTCCCGTCCCAGCCTACAGTCTCGGTTTACAATGAGTGGGAGGGGGCCTCGGAGGCTTCTTTTGCTGGAAAATCCCTCCCACTGCCCTGGTTCAGCCTGGGGATGGACACCTGACCAGTGAGACTCTCTCCTGGGTCTCTGGGTCCCGAGCAGAGTCAAAGAAAGAAGACAGGGTTGGAGTTCATTTGGCTGCCCAGCCGTGGCCAGCTGGGCAGACAAGCAGCCTCCACTCCTGAGGTGTTCTGTGGCCACGCTGCTTCCTCTGGTAGTTCTGGCTGTTTCATCCCTCCTTCCGTCCTGTGGCCTTCCCCGCTTCCTTCCATCATGCTCCCTCCCATTTTGCCTTCTTTGCGTGCAGCCCAAGGACCCTTAGCCGCCCTGGGAGGAGGGACTAAGTAGAGACCAGGCAGCTGTGAGTGGGCCCCCTCCAGCTCCAGCTGTCTCCCATTATCTCTGGGGACAACTGGAGGCAGCACCCTCGTTTCAACAGCAGTAGTGCCAGGGAGCCTTGTTTGGTTCGGCGAGCAAAGGAGGCTTTGGAAGCTGATGAAGAAAATGACGCGGTGCGTGGCTGTGGGGTGGGCAGGCTCCCAGCCTGGGGCCCTGGGAACTTTGCTGCTGGGGCCTGGAGTCAGAGAGATACCGTGTGATCATGATCCTGTATTACTACCAGGCTTGTGTGGCCTGTACAACATGGATTGTGCAACAAGGGAGTTAGCTAGAAGATTATATAGGGAAAAAAGGCTGGCGGGAAGTAAGCAGGTTTTGTTTTTCTCGCTTTGCTTCTAAGAATCCCCTCTCTCCCCTTTTCTATCATGTACTGCCATCTCAGTGACCACTTCCCTCCTATCTTCTACCCTTTCTCAGGTGACCCTTGCTAACAACTTAGTACATGTCCCTTCCATGTTCGTTTGCCTACTTGCATAACCAGACACAGACCTTTATCTACACACTCATATAAACAAACGCCAAGGCAAGTCATTGCTGTCCCTGTTTACAAAAGGTGGGTCATGGCATACACACTTTTCTGGATCTTGTTTTTCTCTCCCCACTCCACCCCACCCCAAGGCTGGTCAGTACAGTGCTCATTCATTCTTGGTATTGGCTATATAATAGTCCACGGTATGCGTAGCACTCCTTATTCAGTCATTCTCCTGGCTGATGGGTGCTCACTGTGTTTCCTGTATTGTACCTGTATGTGCATGTGCCATTGAAATAATGCTGCAATAAACATCTTTGCACTTACATTTTTACCTAAAGGAGTTTTATGTCCGTGGGCTAGATTCCCAAGAATGAGATTGCTGGGTCAGAGGATGTATGCGTTTTCATTGTAATGGATGTCACCACGTTGCTTTCCACAGAGGTCACACCACTTCGCCTTTCCCCAGAAAACGTAAGAAGGTCCACTTTTCTCACATTCCTCCTCCTATCTCCAGTACTGTGATACTGGGACTATGGGTACTTTTCTCTCCTTTATTTCATCTAATTTTATTTTCCAATGCCTTCTCTTTTAAAAAGAGGGAAAGTTGCAGTGCGTCTCTTTCAACCAGCTGCAGCTCCAGTCCCACCCACGCCAATCCTCAGGCAATGATTCCCAGAAGCCAGCAGGCCCTGGGGCTCACTGTTCAGCCCCTCCCAGGTACCAGCTGCTCCTGACCCCTCATGGACCTGGCATCCCATCCCAGCAAGTGAGGGACCCCCAAGGCCTGGGCACAGGTCCACCAGTCACCCAGGTCACTGTCATGGAGGGCACCTGGTGTTCTGGGGGGAAACGTCTAGATTCAGAAGACCCATCTGGGATAAGCCCTATTTTCTAGCTGGGCTTCGAAAAGTCATTTAACATCGCCGAACTTCAGCTCCCTTATCTGTAAAATGGGGAGAACAAAGCAGCTACATATCACAAAAGCAAAATACTTAATATTTATAAATGCTGAGAAAGTCTTTGGGCACACAGTATGCACTATGCGGTTTGTCACATAAGTGACGTCTGTCACATAATGTCACTGAGAGGTAATGTGCACCAGGATGCCTCCTTGGCAAACTCCTGTAGGATCCACACATGTGTAATACAGGCCCTGAGCCAAGTGCTCATCAGGCTCTGTGCCTCGGGCTGGCCCTGTCCCCGGGGGCACTGCAGTGGCACCTTATTCTCCTTTGCTCTTCCAGCAGCCGGACTGCTTCATGGGCAGCACGCAGAAAGGCCCGGTGCTTGTTTTAATCCCCCCTGCTGCCATTCTTAAAATTCCTGAGCTTAGGTCCCATCTAGCACAGCACCTATGTGAAGTGAGCCCTCAAATGTGTGTCAAAATGAGGTGAACCAAATAATAAATAACATGTTGCTTCTGTCCTCTAAGTGCTCACAACCTCTTAAGAAGATAGCCCGAAGCATGCTAAAAATTTACCCCCCCCCCATACAGTATGTGGTGTCGTGATTCCAGGCCCGGCTTGGAGTAGGTCAAGCCTGGATTCAGAGCCCAGAGCGTAATGCTGGATGAATCACTTCACCTCTGAGAACTGCAATTTCCTCAGCTGTAAACTGGAGCTAAGATCACCAACTCAGCCATTTCTGGAAGCCCAGCTCTGAGGTGAGGGAGAGGGGGTGAGAGGTGCGGTGGAAGCATCCTGCTAAGTTATGGTTTGAAGGCACAACTGGACAACTGTAGCTCCTGCCTCTGGGATTTATGAAAGGCCCCCATTTTCTACAATCTCCTGCATCTCCCAACCTGATCCTGGCATTTCTCCATTGGCCTTATTGGGGTGCATGTCTGAGGACTCTGATGCATGTTCCTGCACACCGAAACAGGGATCTTCTTGGCCGCAGGGGACCAGCCTTTTCTGCACACAAAAGCTTGACTAACACAGCGGAGGTCACATGATACCATAGACACATCCTTAGAGTGGCCACAGGGCAATGTTAGCAAATCCACAGTTCCAGGAAGTCCCCACCGTGACACCTGGCCCGCTCTTCCCACTCTTAAGTTCTGGGACCATAGCCCTCCCCAGCCCCTGAGGCCAGCCCTCACGTTTCCCCATCTACTTCACGGTCCTCCCTCCCTCCTGGGGCCAGGTCCTCCCCAGCACAGCTCCAGGGGCAAGCGATACTGGGCAGGAGGAGTGCAGATGATGGTGCAGGCCCCACAGTCGCCAACCTGAACTGAGCCTTGCAGAAAGCAAAGCGATCTCCAACATTGCAAAACCCCGGGTGGGAGTCCCACATTGGCCTAGACTTTACCTCACAGCGATGTTTGCTGAACTCCAAGGGCTGAGCCTCGGCTGAAACCACCTCATGCCACCGGCAATCAAGAACTCTGTGACCTAGTTAGATCCTCTGGCCAGGAGTTTAGAGAGGTTTCTGATTTAATTTAAAAAATAAGATGGGGAAATGAATTAATTTGGCAGACACAATCTTTCACAGTGGGGGTTCATGGTGGTTAAAAATAACAAAAGGGATTCCTGGCAATGAATAGCTTGCAGTAGGTTAGCCTAAGCAACCTCGCTAAGAAATGAGAATTGGATCTTGAGTCATTCCTTCCCACCCCTTCCCCTCATCACCTCCCTGCATCCCTCTACCTTACTGTTCCCCTGAATTCTGCACTAGGCAGGCACCTGTCTTCTTTTAGGGTAATCTTCAAAGATTGACTCTCCTCTGTGGGAGAGGAGGGACTTTATGCGAGCATAGCCTTCAAGTTACACAAGCTATCCAGGGGCTGCTCCCCACCTCCTCTCCCCTCGCCCCCATCCCTGAATCTTCCAGAAGGGTCACCCTGAGGACAAGCAGTTTACTAACTCAGGGGAAAACAGGAAACTCACATCCCTGATATCAATGAAATTTATGAGTCATGGATATCATAGGACCCTGTTTTCATTTGACTTTATTCACCACTTCCTTTCTTCATATTCATTTCTCCCAACAGCCCACTTATCTCCCTTCTTGGCGCCCTGCCTGCCATTACTTTCGCTGATGCAGTGGTATCTCTAACAGGAGAAAGTACTCAGCGCTGTGATGGTCTGGGGCTGGCTCGCTGGAGCACTCACAGCTTACCCTCTGGGGCTAATCAAACAGCAAAACAACCTCCCCCGGTGATTTGGAGGAGCTGGTGACAGCAAGACATGGGCCGCAGAACCATCAGGACAGGCCACGTTTGTTTGGTGGCTGGCAGGGAGGCCAGTGTCTGTGGTGTCACATTCCTCATGGTAGCGGGCAGTGGCTTTTCCTGAGAAGCAACTGCTCTGTGGCTGCTGGGGTTTGGAATTTTTTTCTTCTTTTCTTTTGAAGGCAGAGAGATACTCCGTACCAAGTATCAGCAGGGTGGTGGTTAAATTTTTCTCTGTGACAAAATGAATCACAGCAGCAATAGCAGTGGTTAAAGGGAAGAGACTACATCTAAGAGCTGGTCTCAATTCTGCCCAGAGAACACTGGACAAGTCACAGCCACTCCAAACTTCTGTTTCATCTTCTCGAATATGAGAGAATTAGGTTAAATGGTCCTGGAGCTCCTTGAACCAGGTGATTCAACTTTATACCATACCTCTGAGCTTGAACAACACTTCCACACTCGTTCATTTGAAGTTCTCGGTAACCCCATGAGTAAGCCGGGAGAGGGGTTATCACCTCCGTTCCACAGCAGTGAGATGACTGGCCTGTGGCTGTGCATCTTGCGTGTGAAGGAGTTAAGCAGCCTCCACGCGCTGGTCTCTTGGTTCAGTTTGCCCCACCCCCGGGAGCAGACAGGGCAGACTGTGATGCAAACCACTCTCCCGCTTCATCTCCACACCCGAGCTTCTGTTTAAGCCAGAATTCAGGGGTCATGTGTCCGCTTCATCTGGGGCTGAAAAAACTGAGGCAAACAGAGGGACATGAAAGGGCTTCCCCGCAATCACACCGCGAAGTGCTCGGTCTCCTCACACATACTCCTGAGCAGTCCCGCCCCGCCATTCTCCTCATGGGTAACGCAGAGGCAGGAACACCAGTCTCAGGCCTGTGTTAAGGCTGGTCTGTGATGAAGGTGACACTGGCCAGTTCTGGGCACACGTGGGACCCCACCACTATGTCATCACTAGCCACACTGCCTGCGTGGGGCCTTGCGAAACCGCCCCCGGATCCTCTCGGCAGCTGATGTGTGAGGGACCTCGTGGCAGGACTGCCGGTGCCCTGTCACTCCTCCTGGTTTCCCTGACCCCCAGGCCCCCAGCAGTGCCGTGCCTCTTCTGGGCTCCCCCAAGTCCTCCGAGCTCTGCTGAGGCCAGGCCCCACCCTGCTCCGACCTCCCCCAGACCTTGGTGTGAGTGGTGTGCTCTGTCTCCACCCAGACTCCCACCCCACCGTCACTACCTGCAGGTCCAGCTGGCTACAAGGCCTTCAACACCCTCTCCCTCCTGCAGACCCTTTGCTCAGGACTTAGCTCGGTAGGCCCCTCTTCCAGACATGGCTCCGCCAAGGTGAGTGCCTCCTGTCCCCGCTCCCAGGACACTTTACGTGAGCCTCTGGGAGCACCTACACTCTCTCCCATGGCCACCACAGGTCTGCAGGCCTTTGCACCTTGTAACTGGCAGCCCTGTCCTTCTCGGTACCTTCAGTGCCTGGGCCGTGGTGGGCTCAGTGACTTTGGAGGTAGGAGGGCAAAGTTCACACACCAATACAAGCACAGACTCGGGCATTAGGCCTCTCCACATGGAAATCAGCTCCACCATTCACCAACATGTGAGCCAAGCCTCTCCGAGCCTCGGTTTCCTAATCTACCGAATGGGACAACGACCGACCTCCTCAGGATCACAGGGGATAAACCAGGAAAAGAGCTTAGCTTAGCACACAGTGATCAGGACCCGTGCTGCCGCTGCTGCTGACGACTGCCAGGGAATTCCCTTCGAGGTTCTTCCCTGAGTTCACGAGAAAGCCCCAGGGTCTCCACACCACTTGCAGGAAGCGCCCAGGAGAGCTGGCAGCGCCCCCCTTGCCCTCCCTTCTTCTCCAGCTCTTCCATTTGGAAAACCCCTTGTCAGGTCACCCCAGACACAGCCAAGCTGTTTTCCTTCCCCTTGTTGACACAGAGAAGACCTGGCTGCTGAGTCTCAGGCTGGGCTTCCTACTCTTTTAAGTGCAAACACGGAGCTGTGTATTTTGGGCCCCTCTGAAGGGCCGTTTCTGATGAAACACCAGGTTTTGAAATACTTCACTGTTTGTTTGCATTCGGAAGCCCACACACCCTCAGGTCTCTCAAGGCCTGTGTTCAGAGAAGCTGGAGGCTCTGTGTGGTTACAAACCAGGCCTGAGCGGTGAACACAGAAGCCCCCTGCTCTCTGGGGTGAGCCTGCTGGAGCTGCCGGAGGTAGAAGAGGGAACCCTCACCCTCAGGGAGTCCGCATCCTGCCTGGGAAAAGCAGACAAAGGCCCGCAGAGATGAAGATGGAGGTGCTCTAAGGCAGCACGTGGGGCGAGCCAAGTGCAAAGACAGACTTGGACTGAGGCTCAGATGAACAGTTGGAGAGAAAAATGAGTCTCCCGTAGTGCCCTCCACAGAAATGCAGGCCCCTCGCTTCCATAAGACCCCCACTCCTCTGCACACCCACACCCACCTTCCACCCACGCGAACGTGTAGGCTTTACATCCTGCCAAGAGCCAGCTTAGAAGGAATGAATGATTTTTTGAGCTGTATGGCTGGAAGAAGGTACTGTAGAGCCCAGTGGCCTGGGCAGAGCCAGAGGGAGCTGGAGGGGGCCAGGGTTGACCTGATGGAGACCCTGCAACTCTATCTGGTCCTCTTGGTGGATAAGACACCATATCTTGAGTGGTCATTTGGCAGGTGTTTTACATGCCTTGTTTACTTCCAACTTCATGAGAGAGGGTGCCATCCCCATGTCACAGATAAAGAACCTGATGCTAGAACAGGTTGGGCTCCTTACCTGAGGGCCGGGTCCCTGGTGAGAGTTCCAAGGACAGGGCTAGTGCCCTCCTTTACAAGGAGAGCTTCCAGGAAGTGTTTGCTGAAAGAAGTGGGGTCGGGGCTCACGGAGAAAGGACCACAGGGGGAGCCAGAACAAGAGTATCAAGGTGAGATGTTCACGACAAGTTCCGAGGCTGCCAGGAGGCCTGGTTTGGCACAAGAGAAAGGAGACTGGGGAGATGAGAGCAGAACAGAGACAGGAGCTGGCTGACAAAGGACCTCCATCCCACCTTCCACATGTAAGGTGCCCAGTCAGGAGCCGGCTGTGGCATAGATGGCAGCAAATAACCACTGAGCGCCTTGGGTGTGCCCACTGCCTGGGATCCCCTAAGAAGCTAACAAAAGGCAGGGAAGTGAGGTGATTTACTTACACAGCCATCTCATGGGTCCTTCCTCCACACTGAAAATAGACTTCCACAGCTTATGTCCCAGGGCACACATGTACTTTCCTCAGGAAGGGATCTATTTTCAGGCTTCCACTTAGATCCCATTTGCTCTTAGTTTGCCTACAGTCCAAATGAGATGAGCCACCCAGACTCCAGCCCCAGGCAGGTTAGAAGCTCTGTTCATAATGCTGTGGCACAGTTGGAGGCAGGTGCATAAGCAACAGGCAGAAGGTGGTTCTGGAAACCAGCTGTGAGGAAGGGGATGGAACAACTGAAGCAACGTGGATGAAAGCACCCCAAAGACAGGGAGAGAGAGCTGCATCTTGACTCTGCGTTTAGCTGAGTGAGGGTGAAGAGTTCCTTCCATTCTGAGGCTGTTTCCCCATCTGAAAAGCAGGCCTGTGACCCACGAACAGGAATGGAAGGGCACGAGGAATGTGGGTCATGGGCTGAGTGTCTGACTCAGGAACAGTCCCTTGAACAAGTCTTTCCCACTATTTGAAAGTAAAGCTTTCCTAGGAAACCTTTTGTATGCCCAAAACCGTGAAAGGCAAAGAGGCGATTACCATGAACTTACATGGAAAACTTTTTGAGTATTTCTAGACCCAAAAAAATAACCACTCTTAGGCTTTTCTGATACCTTGGGATGCAGCTTGCACACAGATGCCCAAGATAAATCGAGATAAAGCACAGATGCTCACAGACGCAGTTCAAAGCCTAGGCGTCTTGACGCTGAAGTGCTGAGTGTGGTTCCCAGGGCAGGAGCCTGGCGGGGCCCCTCTCGCGGACTGGGGTGCGGGCAGTCTCTAAAGCTGCTCGTTGCAGAACAAACACTGAATGCTATTTTTGCTTTTCACTTTTTATCATAAAAGCGCAAATCCTCTCTGGATTTCTTTCAGTTGGTGAAAGCAGGTGCTGATGAAGGTCTTCTGTGAAAACAAGCAGCGTAACTTGAACTTTTGAAAAGCGGGGCCATACCTGTATCAGGATTGCTGTGCTCGACGTTATTTTTTATTATTGGAAGAAACTTGACATGTCCTAGAAGAATAGTTCGCAAACTTATCTATGCGTTGGAATCATCTGGGAGTTTTAATAAACATTCATGCCTGGCTCTACCTCCCAGAGATTCTGAAAAAATGGTCTGGGGTTAGATCTAGGCATCAGTTTTTAGCTGATTTTAACATGAACCCAGAGTTGAGGACTCCTGCCCTGGGAGCAATTGCAACCCACCCCAACCCAGAGACAGACACTGAGGACACTAAGCACCGGAGTCGGGGAAAGGGGCCTAAATCTCGATGTGGGGACCCAGGATCTGAAAGCAGAGGCACACGTCTCGGAAAGCTTTCTGTCAAAGTGGTTCATTTCTTTTAAGCTTTGGCTCTTCAGGGAATAAAGTTCAATTATCTGGAAAACTCATTTATGTGGAACTCCTCACTCCCTAATGACACTGGCTAAATGAGGTGTTACGATTCTGTAGATTCTCAAATTAGAGTCTTTGTGATTCTTCACCCAGAAAAAAAAATTATCCATAGGTTTGGATTTGAAGCACACCCTCACTGCCCTGCTCCTTAGGTAGTTAGGCATGGTTCAGCCTTATCTCAGGGAAGGGCTCCCTGGCTTTGGCTGAAGATTCCTGCTTCAAGCCCCAGCCAGCCAGTGACACGCCTGCTCAATGTAATCTTGGCTCCTCGGGGCCCCTGAGACAATTTCTGCATGAAACAGCGAGCATCCTCTTCCGCACATCCTGGTACCCTGGGAGATGCACTCTCACCACACATCCTGCAGAGTGCATGGCTCCACGGGAGCATTTTGAATGGCTTCTTTTATAAAGAACAAAAATCAAGGATTTGTTTCATTTGTTTTATTAGCTCATTTTTAACAAGAAGAATGAGAAGAAGAAAACAAAAGGTGCTTTGAACATTAAAAATCTCATCTGTTCTAAAAGGCCCCACACAGGCAAAACTCCGAGTGAGAACATTTATCAAGGAGTCTTCCTGATTCAAATCAAGGAAAGAGAATGGAAAGAGGAGCCTGTGCCCCAAGAGCCTCTGCGGCTGCCCTCGTTAGATATTGACTTCTTTGTTTATTTAATGCCTGTCTTCCCCCGCCCACCGGGAAAAGAAGCTAGAGGAGAGAAGGGGCTTGGTCCGTTTTGTTTACTGCTATATCTACAGGGCCTATAACAGCACCTTGCCAATAGCAGGCATGCAGTAAACATTTGTGGAATAAGATGATCCTTCAACTGGCCTTCGCTCCTGTAAGTTTTGAATCAAAGTTCAGGGATACCTAGTTGCCTGCTGCATTCGTTTGCCGTAACCGCCGTAACAGGTACTACAAATCGAGTGGCTCTAAACAACAGGAATTTATTGTCTCACAGTTTTGGAGGCTAGAACTGAGATCAAGGTGTTGGCAGGGCTGGTTCTTTCTAAGGGTTCCTCCTTTCCCAGGCCTCTCCTCTAGCTTCTAGTGGTTTTCTGGAACTCTTTGGTGTTTCTTGGCTTGTGGAAGCATCGCCTTCATCTTAACATGCTGTTCTCCTTATGTCTGTGTCTGTGTCCAAATTTCCCCTTTTACAAGGACATTACTCATGGAGTGTTAGGGCTCACCCTGATGACCTCATTTTAACCTAACTGCCTCTATAAAGACCTTATCTCCAAGTAAGGCCACAGTCTCAGGTACCAAGGACTATAAGATATGCATTTATGGAGAACTCAACTCAATCCATAACACCTGCTGATGAATCATTAATTGATTGAATTAATTAAATCAATCAGTTCCTATTATAATATGGAATAGGCCCTCCTATCTGCTAGGAGCTTTGTTAAATACTTAGAGGCTATCAGATGACATAGAGAAAGTGACAGAAAAAGAAACTGCAGTCATCCAAGGTGGGGAAGGACTACACAGCACTGCCCACAACCTGGTGCAAGGCTCCGCTCTAGGCAGTAATCAACTCTGTGGAGGGACCAAGAGTCTTCATGGAAGAGGTGACATGTGAACCAGGGTAAATGGTGTCCCTGGGTGGGAAAGGGAAGAAGACCGGAGGCCAGCAGGAGCAAAGGCAGGAGGAGCCCGGGCATTTGAAGGGAACACTGAGCAGTTTGGTGAGGCTGGCATGTAATCACCATGAAGGCTTGAAGTAAGAGCGCCTGTCAGGAGGACAGATGTGGAAGACGTGCATGCGTATTTGTCGTAGGCCAAGGGGACCGCAGCCTGGGGCTGAGGAGGCCAGTGATTTAGGAAGATCACACCTCTAGCAGGGCAGGAGTAGGAGTACAGAGGGTGAGCTCTGAAAATGCCAGCCAGAGCTGCTGGGGTTGCCTGGTTAGGGATGGAAAGGGCCAGGACTCCAGACTTCCCCAGAAGCGGGCCAGGCAGACGTCAGGTACAGCAAGAGTACTTGCTGCATCCCAGGGCAGGGCACAAACAGAAGACAGGGAAGGGTGGAGGCCCTGAGGTAGGTGGCAGATGAGGTGAGCTGGGCTGGGGCACTTCGGGTGGGTGCGCTAAGCCAGGGAGCACTCAGGAGAGAGATGAGTGCTGGGAATGGAGAGAGGAGAAGGGTTAGGGGAGATGAAGTCACCTGCGGGAGAATGAGGGGCTTCTGGACGGGAAGGGCAAGGATGGGGTCCAGAGTGCCTCGAAGAAGGTAAGTCGGTGGTAGGGGGCGCTTCATCTGGAGAGCTCAGCAGTCATACAAGTGAGCCAAGGCCCCTTTCAGAAAAGCCTGATTGTACTGGGCGGGGTGGAAATCAGGATTGATATTTTTTACAACAGTGATCCTCAAAATTAGCTGCACAATGCAACCACCTGGGGAATTTCAAAAATGACTGATGCCCAGGTTGCATGTCCAGAGATGCTGATTTAATTGGTCTGGGGAAGGGCCTGGGCATCAGGAGTTTTCGTCGCTCCCTACGGGAGTCTGATGCATAATCAGGGCAGAGAGCCGCTGCTCTGCAGAGTGATGGTGGGACAGGTCCTCAAGGGGTGAAGAGTGCCTGGCAAGAAGGAGGACTAGGAGACCCTCACAGCATCAGATGGCCAAGGAAGGGTGCAGTACTGTGGGGAGAGCAGCAGGGGTGGGCACTAAGAGGTTGCTGGGCCGCAGTGTGCCAGAGCAGGCCCCAGCGGCTGCTAAGAACGGCTTGTACCCCTCCCTCCCTTCCCGACTCTGTGTTCCATGGCTTCACATTGGTACTTGAAATTGGCCATAGTGGAAAGACAAGAGTGGGCAAATGCCACCAATCAGGATACAGATCAGGCCCTCCCCCTCCAGGGCCCCCAGAGAGCCAGTTGTTAAACATTTACCGGAACAGCCCTGTTTTGGGTTTGGCTGCCGTCTGAGGCCATCTTAACCCATGTATTTCCCATTCCAGGACAGGCTCCAAGCCAAGGGCTCCTAATTTCCAGGCTGGCAATGTGTCCTCAGCCCCAGACCTTCGCTCACCCTCTATCTGGGTGACTTTCCTGCCTCCCTCACCTGCTGCCACAGCAGCCCAGAGCAAAAAAATGCTGGCTGGTGCCCACTCTGAATGGGCCCTGGAGAGACCACAGAGACTATAAAGACAGGCCTTGGACCTCAAGGACCCCATCTCTGGAGAGACTGGAAGGGCAAACCACTCAATGACCAATGACCATGGAAGACATGGGTGATAGGTTAAGTCACACACGAGAGCATCTCACAGCCTGGGCTGTCCAATGTGTGCACCAGCAGCACCCCCCACAATGCTGAGCACCCTGGAAAAGGATGGGCCCAGTGCAGAGGCAGTCCAGCTTTGGCAGGTGGGTCGGAAAGCATCAGACGCTCAGTCACCCATGGTCATCTCATAGGAGAGGACTAGATGGCACATTATTTTATTGACCTCAAGAAATTTCCACATGGATTTGTACTTCTTAGCCTCCAGGCCTTTTTCCCTGGAGCCACTGCTGGGCCCTCTGGGACATGGTCAAAAAGAGAGTCAGGGTCCTTGAAGGGCCTCTGATGAACCCTTGCAGCCCAACCAAACCACCCCTTTGATCTCCCGCTCACATTTAGCTTTGGTCAGCAGCCCTCTCTCTTTGCACATGCCAGGCTGAGCAATGGAGGAGGAGCTTACCCAGCTTCTACATGGATCCATCTGGAGACTGACCCTAGAGAAATAAAGATTAGCCCAATTTTTAGGGGCAGCATTAATAAGTTAGAATGGGTCCAGGAGTGGGTGATCAAGCCACACTCTAAACGCCAGGTTACAGGAGGAGAGAAGATGGAGGTCTGGGGACCGGACATCAGTGGGCATGATGGGACTCTGACCCCAAGTGCAATTTGTCTTCTGGGTGGCAGTGGAGGTCAGAACTCGGCCTCAGACAGAGTGTTCATGAAACAGAGGGTGTGTTGGTGCGGAGAGCTGTTCAGCCTGCTGCCTGTGCAGGCCACTGAAGTAAGCAAGGGTCAGACAGCTCCCCACAGGCTGGGAACTGGTCAAAGAGAACCACCCTTTAAAACTGCCACTGCCAACACACGGGGTAGTACCCCTCATATTCCATGTCACTTTACCCCACGCAGGCTAAAGGCCCCTAGGAGGTAGTCAAAAAGTGTCCCTTCCTATGTGTGTAATTACCTCCTCTGTTGTTAGAACCTGGCCGTACTTATTCCTCCACCAAGCTGTCTATGAAGCTGGTCTCAAAAGAGGCCTGCTGAGATGTAGATAGTAGCAAGAGTCCTCAGCATCTAGGGCTGGGGAAGGATGCTACCTGGACCACTGCCTGAGCTAAGGAGAAAAATGTGCTAGCTTTGAGAGCAGGCAATGCCAGGCTGGACATGGGAACCAGTTACAGTGTCACCTGTAGTGCTGGGGGCTGGACTTTTGCTATCTCATTTAATATTTCTTCTCAGGTCACTAAACATTCCCCATAAGCCAGCCTGGCAGTACAGTTGGGCCTGGTGTGGAGATAGGAAGATGACTCTTTTAAAATACACCTTTCTGTACTCTCCCCTCCACAGAATAGCATTCACATTATTAAACAGAATACCACACCTGAGCAGATCTTGCAGACAGCTGAAATAGAGGGTAAGCTCAGCCCTGTCATGGAAGGGTCCCTTGGGTTGCAGAAATATCAAGGGCCTCTGCAGGTAGCATCTTTTCCAGTGTTTGTTTTCAGATCATTAAATACTTAGCAGAGGGAAAGACTAAAAGCCAAAGTGTTCCAAGCCACTGCTGATTAAGTATCAATCAGAAATTAAGACAGAACAAGTCTGAAATTGTAATGATCCCTTTTAAAGACAGGTCCGTGTCCACTTGATGGTATTTTTTTTTTTTTTAACTTTGCCTGGCAGGGAGCTAAACAACTAAAGCATGTGGTTAAACACAGGCCACCTGGTGCCCCTGCCACTCCTGGGGTGATCACTCTTCTCTGTTTACAGTCAAGGAGCCTGGGGCTCTCAGAGTGTGCCCCAAGTCACACAGCTCCTGAGGGTGCACACGTGAAGGGCCAGGATTCCACGCCAGGGAAGCAGACCCCAGATGGTAAGTGCTACCCCCACTCCAGGCTATATTGTACCTCAAGACTGCAGACAGAGGGATTTGGGGACCTAGCCTGTGACCATGCTTGACCTTACCTTTAAATCCCACTTTCCTCATATAGGTGGCAAGGAGCTGAGCTCTGGGGCAAAAATGATGCAATTCATACTTTCCAAGTGTGTATTTTGTTCTGAGTTAACACTGTTCAGTTGCACACCACCTGAGTGTCACAACCACTAAGTCAAATAAATAACATTATGTACCCCAAGTGATGGGAAAAACTGAGACCCAGAGAGGGTGAGTAATCTTCCCAAGTCCTCTGGATGGTAAGCTCTGGGCCCTATTTACAAACTCAATCAGTTTGATTCCAAAATCCCCACACTTAACCTTGGCTCCCATGATTCCAGCTGCCGGGGAGCAGAGCCAGCCTCCCCTTGCTGCCGACTGGGACGCAGCCTTCTCTGTTGGTGCCCAGATACCAGTGAAGATGAGGAGATGACATTTAGCCCCAGCCCTCTCTAACTGGTTCCAGAAGGAATTAGTGTTCCCTCAGGGTTTGGGAGTCACAGGGTTAACCCAACTTTATCCCCCTTCCAAAGGAAATGAAGCTGAGGCCCTATTTGGGGGGAGGTCCTATGCCTGAGTCACTTTGGCATTTAATTGTTTATTATTTAATTGCTGTATTGGGGAGCACAAAGTGATCTACTGGAAAGTTATTAGCAAATTCCAGTTTTAAGGAAATAATTACTGAATTCTCCCTCCCTGGGTTGAGTAATTCCTTCCAAGATGCTCAATGACATTAAGCATTTTCACCAGGGCTGCTAGCAGCTCTGTAATATGCAAATGAAGTAACTCTGTAATTACCAATAAAATGCTTACTGAAGTGACAAATTTTTTTACTCAGCAGTGAGTTGGGGGAAAAAAATAGCGTCATTTGTTTTTTAAGGATCCTTTAACCTTGTTAGTTGGCATTCATTTCTGTGCTGTTTTACGGTCATTTAAAAAGACAACGGAGCCAACCACCCTCCTCAAAAGGCAGAAGGCCCTCCTGGGAGTTTCCTCTTCCAACCAGCCTTGCTCATTCTGGGGAGGCATGGATGGGATGGTCTGCTCTGGGCGCTGGGGGACCACAGGCACTCTGCAGCTTGACCGTGGGTGTCTCTGTGTGTGTTGGGATTTGGCCTTCAGTGGGGTTCATGACTGATCTTTCCAGATGGACAAATGAAGAGTGACCTCTCAGCCAAGAGCAGCTGCCAGAATGACCATGGTGCTGCTCTGTTTTCAAACCCTTCCCTCGTGCTTCAGAGATCACAACGTGAAGTCCAGCCATTTGCCTGGCCCTCAAGGCCTTTCCCAATCAGCCAGTCAGGCAGGCCATTAGGAGCAATGAGGGCTCCAGCTATCTTTTCTCTAGGCTCATCTGTGCCTCCCCATGCAACCTTGATTTCCTCAGCCGTACAACAGTGTGCTGGTCAGTGCAGGCTAGGTTATGCAGCAGTAATAAGCAGGTCCAAAGTCTCAGTGGCTTAAAACAATCAAACTTTATTTTTTGCTCAGACTACATGTCTATCACAGGCCTGCCTGCGTATCTGCTCATTGTACTCACTCAACAAAAAGCAGGATGATGAAGCTGTCACTTTCTCAAATGTGGCTGGCCTGTCACCATATTGATGGGAAAATGAAATGCACTCCTCCTCTCACAAGTCATTGGCCAGCACTGTTCAAATGGCCCCATCCGAACGCAAGGGGCTCAAGAAGTGAAATTCTACTTTGCACCCAGAAGGAGAACCAGAAATAAAGGATGACAACACAAATTACTACAAATGAGGATTTTAAAAACTGTACAAAAATTGTGAGAACTAAATGTGGTCATGCTTACAGAGAGCTCGGTACAGTGCCCAGCATGTGACAAGTGCTTGGCCAGTGGCAGCCACTAATAAGTGCTCAGGGCATGCGTCCTGGGTGAACATTCTAGCATAGCACTGCACAGTCACTTACAACCAGTTCTCTCTCTCCCTGGATCCTTATAAACTGTGATCAGAGAAAGAAAAGACATGTAACAATCAAACCCAGTTTGGGGGAAGTAAGATATACAACAGAGAAGATTGAGATGAACTTCACTGGCGTAGATGTTTTCAGAGATAGTCCGACACTCAACAGAGATGTCTCCTCAAAGAATAAGAAAAGGGGCTTCATTTGGAAGCCTGAGTTAACAGATACAATTCACAAATCAGAAAAATTCCTTCAACATGCCCTGTGTCTTAATTCTTGGTGTGGAAACTGTCACTGGGAAATGAGATTGGGGGTTCGGGTTAGACTATCAGAAACCTTGATCTGAAACCTAGATCACAGCTGAGATCCTGGGCCTCCTGACTCCAAGCCCAATGGCCTCCCCACAGCCCCATGCAGTAACTGACCTAGTTTTCCCTTTTTCTTGTCACCAAAGGCTCCCTTTCTGGGTGACCCCATTTGCCCCCAGGAGAAGTCTTTCTCTCATATTTGCATTGGTAACTGCTCAAAGTCCCACCAAGGCCTTGGAAACGTGCCACTCACATCCTCTCACACTGGTCCAATTGTTTGTGGCAAATGCCTCCCTTTTGAACTCTGGACCTCCTGGAGGAAATGGTTTCAATAGGAATAACTCTGAATTCTCCCAGGCCTTGCCATCTGGGTGTCTGGAATGGAGCTTCCAGGATATGTGGCTCTCTTGAAGGAAACACATTCAATTGGTGATTGTGTTCCCGTTTAATATGCCTAAGGCGTGGTCTTGTACTCTTGCCAGGGCATTTTTTTTTTTCATTCAACAAACACTTATTGATCTTCTACTGAGCATTCAACCCTGGGCTGGGGGTAGGGGTGGGAAGAGTGGACATTTTTTAAAAAAAAGACTTTGATCCAATACAATAGGGAGCAGGAGCATAATAGAGTTGGGCATGAAGGACTATGAAATTCCAGCAAAAGGGTGGGTGATTGCACCTGGGCAAGTCAAGAAGGCTCCAAAGGGAAAACCAGGACCACCAGGCACTGAAGAAAATGGAGCTACAGAAACGTAGGGTGTCCTACACTTACTCCACGATATTTCCGGACAAGCTTAAGAGGCACACAATAAAACACAACCCCACTGAACAGACATGTGAATGTGGACCTGCTGCCTGCCAGATGCAGTGCTCGATTGAGGGGTCTAAAAGTCCCGGGCCTCACGGTGCTTATTGTCTAGTGGTGGAGATTTCTGCTTGGGCACAGGCGACTCTATCACATGGCCACCGGGAGGATTCACATTACCTTAGGAAGCCCTGTACAGTCCTTCCAAGTAGGAAGATCAAAACTGTCCCAGGGACTGGCAGATGCCAGGGCAGGCTTCTTAGAGGAAATGGCAGGACTGGGGTTCAGAGAGATGGAGTGTGGGGAGGCAGGAGGAGGGGCTGGGGCAGAAATAGGCCGGGTGACTCCCGGGGCAAGTCACAGGCTCAGCCACAACCGTGTGTCCCGGCTGGAGCAAGGGTCTGTCTGAAGTGGTGGGAACAAAGCCAGGGCAGTGGGATGAGGTTGGACTTGACCCACTAAGCCCAAGGTCACCAAAGTTGTCACCACCAAAGACCTTTTGTTCAGTTTCCTCTAAAGATCCCATCTTTTAGCAGATTTTCTCTACTGAATGCACCCATGTATTAAACAATAATCTGTGTGTTTTACTACAATATAACCATTGTTGGTTCATTTGAGATTCTTCTAGCCAAGAGGAAAAAGAGAATTTTCTAAACATGCCACTCTGGTGCTCCAGACTTTTCCATGGCTTCCCATTTCCCCTGGGATAAAGTCCAGCATTTGAGGCCATTGGTGTCCTGGCTCCTCACCTCTCTGCTGGGCCTACTTGTGATTTGTGATTCTTCGGACCTACCTGCTTTCCCTCTGGACTTGTGAGTATGCAGTTCCTCTGCACAGGAGCCCTCCACTCTTCCCCACCTGCATGTCTCCTGGCTTCTCTGGGCTCAAAACTTAATTGGATGACCCCAGATCTAGGTGTGAGCTGAGCGCTGATCACATCGTGTGGGCATGCTCTGTTTGTCTTCCTCGGGAGGCTGTGAACAGCTGGAACAGGGACTCCTTATCCAACCCCCAGCAGCCAGCACTACGGAATATAGTCATGCTCAATAAAGGTTGAGTAAAGAGCAAGCCAGTGAGCGAGTGAGTGAAGGTGATGTGTCATTTCAGGTTGACTTGTGGAGCCATGCCACAGCAAAAATTCCATGCACACCCACCAAGCTTGAAAGAATGGAAAGAGCTACAGAATCCCCATGCAACCATCTTCAAGCTACCAGACCAGAGACTCCCAGCACAGGCACTGGAGAGCCAGTGGGGATTTTTCCCTAGGGAATGGCATGCCTTTTCCAGTTATAGTTGTATCTCTTTGGAAGGCCCTTGGCATCCCTCCCCCGAGTCAAGACAGCTGGGCAAATGTTAGAAGCATCAGCTAGGTTGTACCAACTTCTCCCATGAGTATCTTTCCTGGTCCTCCCTCTCTTTTAACGTTTCTTCACCTTCTGACCCCTCACAGGAAGCAGGATCGGTACTTCTGACTCCTCCTGAGATGATGTCCTTCTGATCCCTCACATTTCAAGCCCCTTCTTTTATATTGTCAACAAAAACAGATGTTAACTATGCACCTACTGTGTGCAGTAGTAGTACTGGGGTCCAGACACACCCCAAATCCAGTGCTTTTGACAAGTTTGAAGAGAGGGCATGAAAGATGAAACTGCCATTGAGTCACTTCCACAGGAGCCCTATGTAAGATGAACAATAGGTGCAAGGGTCCCTGGCACTGAAATGTAGAGGGTACCAAATGTTAAAGAATGGTTTTGAGGGACGACACACGTTTTTCGGGCCTCCTCTCTAGTCCCATGCTAGTCTGTGGACAAGATGGAGCAGCTGAAAAGTTCCCCAGAGGCCCCCTGACTCCTTGTCCCCTGTGACCACCACCCCTTGGGGGGGCTCATGCTTTGCTCCTCACTTTCCCAGCCTGTCACTGGAGACCATGGCTTTCACTCACCCCAGCCCTGACCTGCTTGTACCCCAGCCCACACAGCCCCGTCCTGAGAGGTGAGGTGGTCTCCCCAATCTGGCTTGAGAGTTTGTCCAGCTGATGGAACAGTGACTGGAACCCAGGTCTTAGAGACCCTGAAATGGGGGCTGCAGCATTGGTCACCTGGCTTGGCCCCACAGTGGCACAGAGGCCAAGCAGGTGGGCATCCTCACCTGGCGACTCCTAGATGGAACTCTCCATTGTTGAGAATCAGCCTTGCCAGTGAATGTCAAGGGCCCACAAAGGTGGACAAAACCAACTCCCTCTTCGGCCAGCCACACAATGCCATGGATGGTGGTTGCCCTCTGGACAGAGCCCAGGCCATGTAGGTAAGGATAAGAAGGGCAAAGGAAGAAAAGGGGCCCCTCCTCCCTCCCATCTAGGCCCCCAACTGTCTCTCTGCACCTATACTCTTCTCCCTTTCCAGCCCACCCATACCTACATCATTCATCCCATCTGTGCCAGATTCTTACCTCACTCAGTCCCCAACAACTTCAGGAGGGCTTTACTGTTATCCCCATTTTACAGAGAAGAAAACAGAAGCTTAGAGCCATTCATGATCCAAGGATGTGCTATTGGTGGGACTGGGATTCCAACTGAGGCGTTTCTGGCTCTGAAGTCTCTAAAGGCATTCCTGCAGTGGGGGTTCTGACCCTTCCCGCCCTCAGTTTTGCTGCTGTCCCAATGAAGGAAGAGGGAGCCCAGAGCTTGGAATCCATTAGGAGAAGATTCCAGAAGTAAGGGCTTGTCTTTTCCTCCTCAGACTTCTGCCAAGCCCCATGCCCCTAGGGAATCCCTCAGTCTCCCCTGGATTCCCCTCCCAGGCTCAAAAACACCTACCTCCACCGGTGCAGGGGGGTGGGTGACAGGCAAGAGAAGACCAAGTCTGCAGAGGGCTTTGGAGATGAAAGCAGCCCTCAAGTGGCAGCCTATTTACCCCTAAGCTTCACACGCAGAATAATGAAATTCCAGGTTCCAAATGGAGAGCAAAATTCTTTAACAAGGTGATAAAGAGAGGTGAGGGCCGAGGTGGAGGGCGCGGGAGACGTGGGTCACTCGCGCCTCCAGCACACAGCTGCAGTGGACCCCAGCAGATCTGGGCTAAAAGCTCCGCCCGGGGCAGCCTCTGGTGGGGAGGCCTTTCTCGCTGCCAGCCGCTGTTCTGCCAGCAGTCTGACACTCCGGAGGGGCCACTGGCCTGGGGGATCCAGGATCCAAGGATCCTGAGGCTGATGAGGAGTCGAAGGGGCCAGGCTGGGAGTGAGGAGCCCCACTTTCTGCACCGACTTGGTTCCAGGCAGTCGGTGGGTCCTGCCCCCTCTGGGCTGATTGCCTGAGGAACTGACCTGCGTGATCCCCACTCATGGATGCCGCTTGAGGACGGGCCCTGTGGGCCCAGCACTGTGGAGCTCCAAGCTGAGCCGAGGGCAAGAGATCAATAACTATGGCTCAGCTGAACAGCTGACTCTAGGATCCCTTCTGGTGCTGATTTTCTGGGGTTCTCATACTTGAGGCGTTCACACCAGGTTCCAATGGCAGGAGGATACAGGAGTTCTCAGACTGACAATGTCCGGGCGGGGCCAGAACCTAGAAGGAAGGCCTCTGCGAAGCACTCGCTCATCACTCCCGCTGTCTGCCTCAGAGGAGGGGGGTTCCCTGAAGGCAGGATTGGTGCCACTCAGTTCCGGACCCCCAGTGCCTGCCACAGTGACAAAGCCACACTTACACATAGACTCTTGGTGTCAGCAATCCAACAAACAACCGTGAAATTGAACTGGAAAAGTTATCAGATGGAAGAGATTTTTGGAAAACTCTCATCGAAAATGAAAACTTGATCCCATCTCCACTATTTGGACAAACGACATAACCTCTCTGTGCCTCAGTTTCCTCACAATAAAATAGGAAGAGTGACAGGACCTGCCTCATGAGGTTGTTCTCAGGTTCTGTGAGCTAATTCCTATGCAGAACTGAGAACAGCATCTGACATGTAGCATTTGCTCAAGGGTTGTTACTTTTATTATTATTACTTAGCTGTTATTCTTATCATTAGATAGTTCCTATTCTCTTCACCTCCTTGCTGCTGCCTGGAATTCCTTTAATGCCTTCACTCCTTAAAGGAGGGAATATGAGCAGAGGAGAGAGGGAGGGGAGATAGGGAGGGGAGCGGCCATTGGGACAGCCACTGTGACTTGAGCCCTAGCACCCACACAGAACACGGCAGGGGTTCAGAATGCCTAATTAGCATCACATTTGATCCTGACAACCAACTGGAAATCCCGAAAGGTGGTATAATTCTCCCCATTTGCAGGTGACATACTGAGGCACACAGGCAAGGAAATTGTCTCCCATGACCCAGCTGGGCAGGCTGAACACAGATTTGAGCACGGAGTAGAAATCCACTGTGTGGTTGGGAAATATGTACTGAGCACCCGAGGGGCCAGGCACCAGGGACTGAGCATCAGGACAGATGTTCCCTGCCCTCCTAGAGCTAATATTTTGCTAGACAGATACTGAGCCAGAAAAGGTGAATAAATGAATAAATATCATAGCTTATGGTCAGGACTCTGACAAAAATAAACCAAGTCCTGTGATCAAGACTACAGAAAAGGTTATTGAGAGAAGACTTCTCTCTAAGGAGGTTCTGGGCCGAGCCCTGGAATGTGAACCGTGAAAGGAAGCCAGTGCCTTCCCATGGCTCTTGGTGCCTCGCCACCAGTTCTCGCTAAAGTGAAAATGATTGACTGTAGGTGCCAGCCTGGAAGCAGGATTTGTAAGAAGGGAAGGGGGAATCTGAGGGCAGTATGGAGACCCTAGGGGAGGAAGGGAAGGAGGGTGCTAGCCCAAGAGAGGGCTTGGAAAGGCCGTGCAGCCTTATGGAAGTAAGGATGTGAGCTGCAACTTGCCGGGGCTTTGCTGAAAACAGCAATGTCCCTTTGAGAAGAAGGGTTACGGGCCTGAGACCTCTCTGTCTCAGAGACAGGCAGCAATTTGAGGCGATCGAGGCAGAAAAATGAAAATCATCTGTTCCTGTGAGGAGGGATACAGGAAGAAGGCATCATTCCTAATCAGAGTAGACAGAGGGAGGGCTACCTGGGGGTCCCCTGAGGAGAATGACACCATGGCTTCCCTTCTCATAGCTGTCATGACTTAGCTTGTCCCCAGCACATCCCCACTTTTTTAGAGTCTCTATCATCCCTCCTACTTGCCCCATACTCTACTCAGCTCCGAGGTGGGATGAGAGAAATAAGCCTATACCAGCTGGTGTGGCCAGGCCCTGGGAAACAGAGATGGCTGCTCTGAGGAAGCCCCCTTTGCACTGAGACCCAAGGTAGCAAAGGCAAGGGGAGGGTGTGGTCCTGGCAAAAGGAACCATAGGCACAGTGGAGTGCTGCCAAATTCCTAACAAATGGTTCTGTGGCGGGGGAGGGGCAGCTGGTTGGCAGCACCTGTCAGTTTCCTTCCTGTAAGGACTCCTGGTGTGGTGTGATGCCACTGAACGTGGGCAGTCACACGCCAGTGGGAGCCAGCTCTGGCCCATCCATGGTGTGTGAGGTGTAAGGTAGGCAGGCGGGCACTTGGCCGCTTGAAAGAAGAGGAGCCCAGCCAGGTGCACCCAATGTGGTTGCTCACAATGGAGGGGGTGTGGGCTTTAGCCAGCAAGTGACATGTGTAGATTGTGACCACAGGTCTCTGTTTTATCTTTCTGTTCCCCCAAGAGCTCTGCCAGGTTACATCCTGGGCCCAGAGTTCCTGGTGTTAAGTAACACGGAAAGAATGAATTAATTAGAGCCTCACAGAAGGAGTTGGTGAAAGGTGGGCAGGTGAGCTGCAACCATGGACGGGACCCCCTGCAAGTGCCGCTGTCTCTCTCTCAGTGGCAGGCCCCAGGTCACAGACAAGCTGTTGGTTCACCAGCCCTGAGAGCAGCCAAGCTGGGTGTGGGGGCTGGGAGGTAGAAAGGCAAGGTATGGACCCCATCTGTGCCCCTCCAAAGCCCTGACCTTGAGTGACCTTGAGCTATGGGACATCTCTCCATTCCCATTTTGGAGCAAACTAGGCAAGGGAGAGGAGGACCAGATGAGGACAGAAAGGTAGAGAGCCACTCCATCCGGGGCCCCCCAAGGAGGATCAGCCACTCAGAGGACAGAGGAGCAGGAGGGTGCTAGGGAAGGGCAGCAGGCCTGAGCAGTGGGGCCTTGGAGGACAGGGGACTCTCATTTCCCAGCCCAGCCCTCATCCTGGGCCTGGCCCCCTGCACCTAGACCTTCCTGATCTTCCCAATCTGCACGTGCCCTAAACATCCTCTGTGCTCTGCCTATTCACCCCTTCCTCCTCCAGCAACCACTGATGTTTTTGCTGTCTCCATAGTTTTACCATTTCCAGAATGTCATATAGTTGGAATCATCCAGTAGGCAGCCTTTTCAGATTGCTTTCTTTATGTGGGTAAAATTGTAATATTTCCAGAATATCTTGCCTGGCTTTAGTGCATCTACATATCAACAGGCGTTCCTCAGGGGTGGAGCTCTTCTCCATATCAGTGGGTAATTACCTGGGCAACCCAGGGCTTATCTGAACCTGAGAGGTTAGGGGGAGGTCTTGCTTGCTTCTGCCAGAGCAGGAAAGAGACAGCCCTGGACTGCAGTTTGTAAGCAATGAATGGGTTTTCGACTTTATACCTCCCTTTGACTGACTTCAGTTTTAGAGGTATTTTTGCCCTGGGATTTCCTCTCCCCGGAGTTACACTTTCACTTAGTGATGTTCATTTAAGTTTCCTCTATATCTTTTCCTGTCTTCATAACTCATTTCTTTTTAGCAGTGAATAATATTCCATTGTATGGATATACCGCTGTTCCTTTATCCATTTACCTATTGAATGACATCTTATTTGCTCCCAAACTGGCGATTATGAATAAAGCTGCTATAAACATCCATGTGTAGGTTTTTGAGTGGACATAAGTCTCCCCTCCTTTGAGTAAATACTAAAAAATGCAGTTTCTGGATAATATGGAAAGAGTATGTTTAGTTTTAGTTTTTCCAAACTAAACCATTTTCCAAAGTGGCTGTACAATTCTGCAATCACACTAGCAATAAATGACAGACCCTGTTGCTCCATATCCTCACCAGTATTTGGTGTGTTTGGGATTTGGGCCATTCTAATAGGTATTAGTGGTATTTCATTGTCATTTTACTTTATATTTTCCTAATGACATACAACGTACAGCATCCTTTTATGGGTTTACTTGACATTTGTATATCTTCTTCAGTGAAATGTCCAGATCTTTTGTCTGTTTGTTTAAATGTGTTATTTGTTTTCTTATTGTTGAATTTTAAGAATTCCTTGTACATTTAGGGTAACATTCCTTTATCATATACGTCTGTTGCAAATATTTTCTCCCAGTCTGTGGCTATCTTCTCATTTTCTTGATGAGTTCCTTTTTTCATTATTATAACACCTATTGTATGTATAACATGTTGATAATGGAAATCAAAATGAAAGGAAAAATTTTCTTGACTCTGTTCTTCTAAGGATGACCATAATGACAATAGTGACAAACATTCCCATTTTTGGAACACGTGCTGTGTTCTGGGTCCTTAGCAAATGTGTCAGGTCGCCTCACCACAGGAGCACTTGGGGGTAGATATTATTATCCCCATTTTACAGATGCTAAAATGGAGGCCCAGAGACATGAAGTGGCTAGATCCAGATCGCACACTAGTAATTAGTGGAGCCGATAAGCAACCCCAGCTCTATCGGTCCCTGAGTCCTTGTTCCAAACCCAAATCAGTCAGAGGCTTAGACAGTACATGTCTCTCCTGCCCCCAGGCCCCCTTAATTTATATCATCTTCCTTCAACTTCAGGAGATAGGCATCCCTGGGAGATGGGCATCCTTACAGAAGAACAAATGAGACTCTTGAGAGTTTAAGTGACTTGCCCAAAGTCACACAGGCAGCTGGTGTGCAACCTTGACAAGATGCTTCACAAGGATTCATACCTTGTGCTTTCAGATCCTGCAGTCCAACTCTTCCTGTTATTCCAGTGGCCTCTGAAAAGTTCTCCCTGGACTGGATTGCTGCTGTCCTATCTTGCTCTCTCTTTCCCCTGCCCACATACTTCTGTGGCTTCTAGAGGGATCATTCTAACCTGCCAATCCAATCACGGCCCTCCCCAGGGACAGTCACTCTGTGGTTTCCATCTGTTTTCTGGAGGACTCCCACTCCCCCAGGCTGCCAGCGTCCTATCTTCTGCCTCTGCACCATCACCCCTCACCCTCCACATGTATCGTCGGCTGAGTCAAGCCACCTGCATCTGTACTCTCTTGCGCCTCCAGGATTCTGCCCACCTTGTTCCTCCGCCTGGCACACCTCTCTTCCCTTTCACACACTGACTCCACCCGAGCCCAGAAGAGGTAGAGATGGCTCCTCAATCCAGCAGTGTGTGGAGGAGCTGGATTTTATGGCTCTCATCAAGGGTAGTGCCAAGTGCTTTGTTCAGATTTTATTTAAATCTCATAATAATTCTGTGGCAAGCATCACTAGTCTCATTTTACCAAGAAGCAAGCTGAGCCTCAAGAGACATTCAGTTACTTGGCTAAGGCCACCTACATGATGGGTATGCGGTAAAGGCAGGATTTGAAACGCTATCTAACTTCACATGCAACGGCCTTGACCCCGTCACTGACTCTGACCTCCCATGCCCTCCCCACCCTCTGCCCAAATTGCTCCCACTGCACCCATGCACTTCTCCATGCCCACACTTCATGGTGCTCTTTTCTTTCCTCTTTTTTTTTTTTTTTTAGCAGTCTCAGGTTTATAGAAAAATTAAGCAGAAAATGCATAGCATTTCCATACACCCTGCAAACTCCCCACCCAGTTTCCTCTATTGTTAATATCTTGCATTACTGCAGCATATATGTTATGGTTGATGAACCTACGATACGTTTTTAAAAGTTGGTAATTTGCACTAGGTTCCCTCTTGGTATTGCACATGCTACGGCTTTGGACAAATGTCTAATGCCATGCACCCACCTATTATGCAGAAGGGTGCCACTGTCCTAAAAATTCCCTCTGCTCCATCTATTCATCCCTCCCCCTTCTCCCCACCAACTCCTGGCAAGCACAGATCTTTTCACTGCCTCCATAGTTTTGTCTTCCCTGGAATGTCATATTGTTGGAATCCAACAGTATGTAGCACTTTGAGCTTGGCTTCTTTCCCTCAACAATATGCATTTAAGTTTCCTCCCTGTCTTTTCATGGCTTGATAGCTCTTGTTTATTTAATCACTGAATACTACTCCATCGTATGGGCATACCACAGTTTGGTGATCCATTGACCTACTGAAAGACATTTTAGTTATTTCAAGTTTTGGCAATTATGAATGAAGGAGCTATAAACATTCACGTGCAGGTTTCTGGGTAGATGCAAGCTTTCAGCTCCTCTGCATCAGTACTAGAAAACGAGGGCTGGGTCATCACAGTGCTCTTTCACCCGGTCCCTGAGCCTCTCCCAACCAGAACTGGAGAACTCTTGGAAGACAAAGAACATATCTTGTGTTTCTCTGTCTCCAGTATTTACACATAATATTTCCTCAATAAATATTTGTTGAAAGGAAAAATGTAAGTAGACAATCACCTGTCTCAGATTTTCCAGGACACTTTAAATTCCATGTCATTTTACTCTTTGCAACAAAGGTTATTTATTATAAACACAACCAAATGAAGATTGAAAATGCCTGGGTAAGGCTTTCTGTGTTAAAACATTTTACACTCTGGTCTCTTAAAAGGTCCTTTGCCAGACACTTACTGACTTCTGCCTTGGGATTCCAGTTATGGTGAGAGGGTCGCAGAGTGGGCACCAGACACGTTCTCTCTGGTCTTGGCCTGGGCGCTTCCCCAAACCGGGCATTCATGTTCCCTTTTAACACAAACAGGGCCTGACATAGCTGACCTCCGAGTTTCTTCAAGCAGGGCTGTTCTAGGGTTCCCCACCAGATGAGTGGCCCACTGCCTCCCTCCGGGGAGGACAGGGACTGAGAAAGCAGCTGTGGGGAAGATGACCCAGGTCTCTGTCAACCAGGGTTCCACTCACACAAAGGGGCCCCATGCCCCAGCAACAGGAAGGACAAGGAGCACGTTTCTCCCTTTCATGGGCACCCCTTTGTGCACCTTTCCTCTTTCTGAACCATTCGTTTAAGCATATTAATCATGAGCACATTCACTGAGCACTTACCATGTGCCAAGCACTGTGCTAAGTGTTCGTAATAGACTGGTTTAATAGTGACATAGCCCAGTGATACTGGGACTATTATCATTCACATCTATTGATTCAGTCCAATCCACAGATATGTACTGAGGGCAAATCGCCTGTGAGGCTCTATTTTAGGGCTATAGGAGTGAGCAATGTAGGTAGAGTCCCTGGCCTCATGGAGTTGACATTCGAGGACAGGAGACAGAAAGTAAACCATCAGTACAAGTGAGCTTTTATGTAATACTTTTATGTATTACCATACAAAGAAGCAGCAGAGCAGGAAGGGGTCAGGAGTGCTGGGGAGCAGAGCAGTGCCAACTTCAGTGCTGAAAAGGTAGCCAACTAGTACTAAAAAGGTGGGCTTTATTGAGAAGGTGGGGCTCTTAGCAACCATTTGGAGGAGACAGAGTTAACCAAGTGGATTTCTAGGGAAGAATCTTCCAGGCACAGGGACCAGCCAGCGTGAAGGCCCAGATACAGGAATGTGAGTGTGTCCGGCACAAAGGAATATCTGAGGGAGTGAGCAGGGTCGAGGGGCAGGGGGACAGCTCATGGAGGGCCTGCTGAGCCACTGGAAGGACTTGGGCTTTTCTCAGAGAGAAAGGGAAGCTGGGCATGGTTCTGAGCAGCAGAGTGTGACATGATCTCCTGACCTCTCTGTTAAGGATAGACTGTGGGGAGGGGCGGAACAGTAGAGACACAGAGGCCTTCTGGGGGCTGCTACAGTCAGCCAGCAGAGACAGGATGGCCTCTGGGACCTTCTGGTGGCAGTGGGGGGGGTGACAAGAGTTGGGACTTGGGATCTACTTGGAAGATGGAGCTCTCGTGATTCCCTGAGGAAGCTGTTCCTTCGTAAGACTGGAGGTGGAAGCCCTTCCCCGGGCCCTGTCCAGTGAGAGGTGGGAAACTGCAGGTCTGCTTCTTTCCCAGGTAGGCTGGAGATGCTGGGGCCACCCAGAAGTGGAAAGCACCCCCCACACCTCCCTCTCCCCGGACTTCAGGGGCCCCAATCCCAGTTCCGCTTGGTGTTACCATCGATGACACAACCATACTGCTTCCTGTTGCACTCCCCAGAAGCTGACCTCCCAGCCACCCGGGCCCAGCATTCCAGTTAAAGAGGAAGGGGCAGAACCAGAATCGGAACCCCTACCCTAGGGTCCCCAGACTCGAACTGGGAGGGAGCTGGGGGCTGAGGAGGTGAGGGGAGTAGGAGGAGGGGTTCCTCTCAGTGTTACTGTAGCCATTAGACATCTCCAAATTTTTGCAAAATCTCTGCTTCACTGCAGTCATTTGGCATTTAAGGAGCTCGTACTGTGTACCTACCCCCTAAACTAGGTGCAGTTTGCATATAAGATCATGAGTCCAGCGTTGGTGGAAACAGCAGTGGCTTTTGACTCAGAAGACCTGGGTGGTTGAGTCCTGTGCTGCAGGTACTAGCTACCCGACCACCATCACGCCAGACCTCTGCTATTGCATTCACTTTAAAAGGGGGACAGTGAAGAGAGCTTGAGGGCGCATGAATGTGAAAACAACTTTATAAACGACGGGACCCTGCACAAAGGTCAGGTGAATGCTCACTGGCTAGAGGGAAAGGCGCGTCCAAGCCCAGCTAATGGTAGGGAAGGACTCCCCAGGGTGAGGGTATCATGCACAAATAAGGATGCCATGGGAGCCCAGAGGGGGAATGACTCATTCAAGAGGGTACAGCAAAGGCTTCATAGGAGAAAGGGCCTTGAAGAATGGGTGGGATTCCATTAGCCTGAAGAGAGAAGAAAGGGCATTCCAGGTCGAGGGAACACGCGGGCGAGGCCAGAGGAAGGAACACACACCACACAGGGCTACCGGAGCTATGGGAGGGGCTTGGGCAGCGGAGTGGCAGAACCAGATTTGCCTTAGAGGTCACCCTGGCTCCTAGAGAGGGATGAAGTGAAACTGCGTGGCTCAGCTGCACAGTACCAGGCAGGAGCCAGCTGCGCTCCCCAGAGGAGAGAGGAAGCCTGCTGAGGCCCCTGGGTAGTTGGTATCTGCCAGGGAGAGGCAGATGGAAGTAGGAGGCCAGGGAGGGGGGGATGCTGGGCCGGCCTGAGCCAGCTGGCCGCCCCAGCCTGCTCCCCCTGCCTTGCCTACCTCCCCCCGCTGGGAGGCTCAAGACCTGTTTGTTTTCCTTGTAAAGAGGGGAGTCCTGCCCTTTGTGAGATTTCTGCCTGGGAAGGAGCGAAATGTCTACTTGTGCTGCTGCCTGGATTTCCAGCTATTGACACAGACTCTGACAAGGAAAGCAAAGGCCAAGAGAGGCAGAGACAAGGTGGCAGATTAAAAAGTTCTTCCCGGGTGGTTCAGCCCTGCCCAGGGAAGGCTGGCTGGAAAACCCGGAGAGGGACTCTCTCGTCCAGAGCTGCAGGCCCAGTTAGCAGTGGTGCTTTGAAAATGGTTGGGGAGTTTCTGCACCCCACCCCAATTCAGCCTCTCCAACTCCTGAATTCACTGCTTTTGTTCACTCCTTCCTTAATAACCAGGGCCACTTACTGGGACTGTAACTTCTTTGAGGCTCAGTTTGATTCCTAAACAGGGCACTCATTCTACCTGCTTCCTGGGCTTTGTTATAGGTCAGATTCCCCAAAGAACTGACACTGTGATGGAGCAGGGTTGTCAGATAAAATATCCAATACCCAGTTCAATTTGAATTTCAGATAAACAATGAAGGTTTTTGGGTGTTTTTTTTAGTATAAATCTGTCTCATGTAATATTGGGGACACACTTATACTAAAACATTATTTGTGGCTTAACTGAAATTCATGTTTAAATGGGTGTCCTGTATTTTTATTTGTTAAATCTTGACAATGGCGAAATGGAGAATGTTCAATGCAGGGAGTTTCCTAAGAGGCGCTCTCCGTGTTGTCAACCTGCCTAGGAGGGAGGGAACCGGAATGGGGCAGAGAGAGAAGTAGGGTTGTTAAGCTGTGATACAAGGGTCTCTGCTTACTACCCACCCTTTTCAGAGCTTCCCCAGACTGAGGCTAGGGCTGTGGGCCATTATACTCCCACGGCCTACCTGTCATTGGATTCTGGCTTTCCCGGAGTGGGTCTGACCTCGGGCGAGGAGGCTTTCCACTGCTGAGGGCTGTTGTAGGAGGGGGACTCAGCTCAGCACTGTCCGCTTGGAAGGCTCTCTGCAGCGGGTGCACGGGGGCTTTGGTCCTGCAGGGAGTGTGAGCAGCAGCCCACAGCAGCCACCATGACCCAGTTGTTACAACACACTTTGAGGAGACAATTGTGTAAACAGCTTATCAACAGCCTGACAACTAGTAATCAGTGATTTTAGCATCCTTCAAATAAAAGCCAAGTCATTAAGCCTGGCGGTCAAGGCGTCACCCGTCCAGGTCCAAGTTATCCTCAGTCCCTCAGCTCTTAAAGAGCTCTTTCCCAAATCAGGCCTGTTGATTTAACACCTGAGGGGGGTGGGGCATGTGCACAGCTGCCTGGCCCCCACCAATCCTCCTGCCCTGCAGCGTATTGATGGTTAAATCTGTTCCAGCCTTCAATTCTGCAGATACCCACCACCAGCATAGTACCTGCATTCTCCCTTTTCCAGGACTCCAAGGCTATGTGACTCACTGACCTCCAGCATTTGGGCCTGATATCCCCAGCTTCTCTTCTTTCTCTGTCTCCCACGAATGTGAGAGACATTTAAGATCTGGGAGCAGGGAATCTGGCTCTGGAAGAAAAATGTCTAAGTTTGGATTTCAATAAAGAGGCTGAGGTTTCTGAGCACATTTCACCAAAATGGTTGATGTGCTGTCCATATGAGGGACAGTCATTCACTCAGAATCACTAATAGTGCTTGAGAGCTTGCTGCCAGCCCACGTTATTCCACTTAATTCTCACAACCACCCTGTCAGGAAGGCACTACTAATATCCCCGTTTACAGATAAGGAAACTGAGGTTTACCAAAAGCAAGTGTCTTAACCAAGGTCCCACAGCAAAAAACCCAGGACAGTCAAGATTCAAAGTCCCCTTTGTCTACCAACATCTCTTGAGCTCTGAATAGTGGAGCGTGCTCACAATAATAGAGTAGATTGTGCAGATTCATCTGTTTATGTTCAGCCGTGATGGCCATGAGTCATTTTTATTTTCAATTGCTATTCTTATGAAACAGGTAAACAGCAAGGAAAAATAAAGCATCCCCAAAGCCCAAGACAGGCTGAAATTGACAGAAGATGTGCTGGTAGAAGAAAGGGTGTGCCAGTCAGGCTTCAGGTACAGAGAAAAGGAGACACTCTAGCAACGTGACACAGGCAACATTCAAAAGAAAGACTTAGCATCTGAGACACCACTGGAAGGGCTAGAAGAGGGGGCTGGGAACTGGGCTCCAGGAACCACGCCTAGAACTCTGCAGAACTCACCTGCCAGAGGGGTTGCCTATTTTTTTTCTTTTTTTTAAATTATGGTGAAAAAACCCAAAAACACATAACATAAAATTTACCATCTCAACCATTTTTAAGTGTACAGTTCAGTACTGTTTAAATATATTCACATTGTTGTGCAACAGACCTCTTGAACTTTTTCATCTTGCAAAACTGAAACTCAGTACCCACTGAACAACAAGTCTCCATTTCCCCCAAACCGAGCCTCTGGCAACCACCCTTTTACTTTCTGTTTCTCTGAGTTTGACTACATACCTAATATAAGCGGAATCATACAGTATTTGTCTTTTTGTGACTAGCTTATTTCACTTAGCATAGTGTCCTCAGGGTTCACCCATATTAATAGCATGTGACAAGATTTCCTTCTTTCTTAAAACTGAGTCATATTCCACTGCATGTATATACCACATTTCTAAAACCCATTCATCCATAGATGGGTTGCATCCACCTTTTAGCTAGTGTAGAAAGGGTGTGCCAGTCAGGCTTCAGGTACAGGGAAAAGGAGACACTAGTGTGAGTGATACTGCAATGAACATGGGTGTGCAAATATCTCTCAAGATCCTGCTTTCAATGTTTTTTGGAATATACCGAGAAGTGCAACTGCTGGATCAAATGGTGTATTTTAATTTTTTAATGAACCTCCATACTGGTTTCCATAGAGGCTTCACCCATTTTGCACAACCACCAACAGTGCACAAGTTTCCAAATTTTTCCGTATCATCACCAACACTTGTTATTTTCTTTCCTTTTTTTTAAAAATAAGTCACCATCCTAATGGAGTTAGGTGATATCTCATTGTGGTTTGATTTCCATTTATTTAATGATTAGTGATGTTGAACATTTTTTTATATGCTTGTTGGCCATGTGTATATCTGCTTTGGAGAAATACTATTTCTGTTCAAATCTTTTGCTTATATTTTAATCCAATT
The DNA here is from genome assembly GCF_030020395.1 of Manis pentadactyla. NCBI lineage: Eukaryota > Metazoa > Chordata > Mammalia > Pholidota > Manidae > Manis > Manis pentadactyla. Next base: position 117,766,920 of record NC_080029.1, on the reverse strand, counting down.
ATTTATTTTTTTGTCATTGGGATTTAGGAGTTCTTTATATGTTGTGGATATTGCCTTATCAGATATATGATTTGCAAATATTTTCTGTCATTCCCTAGGTTGCCTTTTCACTCTGTTGATTGTGTCCTATGATGCATGGAAGTTTTGAAATTGCATATAGTCCCATTTGTCTTTTTTTTTTGCTTTTATTGTCTGTTCTTTTGGTGTCATATCCAATAAATCATTGCCAAATCCAGTGTCATGAAGCTTTCCTAAGTTTTCTTCTAGTGAGTCTTGGAGAGAGGGTTTTCTCTTCTGGCACAGCCAGGAGGATGGGAAAATAGATGGGCACCTCTAGGACCTCTAACTTCAAGGATACCTGCTGTCACCAAGATTCAGAGCTTAGAAAGCTGCCGCACTTCCCTCCCACCCCACTCCACCATCACTTACCCCTGGCTTTTAGGAAGCCAGTGACTAGACACTGGAACATGGGTGCAGAAAAACCCACCATCTCCACAAACATGTCACCTGAGAAACAACTAGGGTAGTCAGAAATGGTCTCTACCACACTGTAGATTTCCAGTCTTGCCTAGAAGCACATAATTTTGGAACCATATTTTTGTTCAGAGCCCTAGCAGCAAGGGACTCTAGAAGTGTGATGGTTAGCCATCAGCCTCTGCAGTTCAGGAAAGTGCCCAGTAAGGAGGTTGGAATGGATGATGAGTGACAGGGGGATAAGGTAATAATGGATGATGTATCAAAGTGCCAGGCCCTGCTTAGCAGAGTATGGAGCATTATTATATATTGCTCCCTTTCAGGCATGAAGGTACAGTGGGCTCAGGAGGCAGGGCAGTAATTGGCAGGGCAGTGCAATGGCTATAGGCACCAACTGCAGCTGGGCAGGACGGGTGAAGAATCCCAGATCTCCCATGTATAAGCTGTGTGACTTGGGCAGGTCAGTGAGTCTTCCTGGGTGTCCATTTTCTCCTCTATAAAAGGGAGAGGAGGACAGTGACCCAAAATAATCCCTAACTCTCTCTTGGGCATCTGGCCATTACACTCAGGTCGGCAAGATGTGAGTTTCAGTCAGCTCCCCGACTAACCTGCTCTGGGCCTGTGAGTGTAGACCTCAGCCTCTCTGAGACTCCTTTTCCTCTTCGGCCATTTCACAAGAGCAAATGCTTACTGAGAGCCAAAGGACTGCCTAAGCATGAAGACAACACAAGGTGTTCTGCTGTAAAGCGTCATCTGGACCCCTCCCACCGTGTGGAACTGCTGCCGCCCCCTTTCTCGAAGCAGGAGAAAATTCTGAAGTCACAGCTGAGAATGTCTGCACAGAAATCATGTAGTCCAGTGATTCTAAAACTTCATTTTTAGTCCCCAAATCTCCCCTTCTCCACTCCACTCTGAACAAAACATTTCACAGAACCTAACCTGTAAGACAGAAAAAAATTGAAGCTGTCCCATTTAAAGTCGGGAAGGGGATCCCTGCAGCCATGTGAAGAGTTCATTCCAATGCTGGTCTGAACTCATTAGCTGCTTGTGCCGTGGTGGACAAACCACTTAATTCCCTCTGGCTGTTTCTTCATCTGTCAAATGGGGATCATTTCCCTGCTCGACATGTGTCCTGCCTAGGAGTCCACACATACGACGGTGCTTTAAGCTGAAAGCACAAAAGCAAGGTGGGGTTGGTTTGGTTTGTACCTTGCCTCGTTCTGCAGATGTTTTGCACCGGGTGAGTGGTCAAATAATAAGCCGGACCTTCAGACTTTCAATTTGAGTCTTTTTTGCAATTCTACTCCAACATCAGAATCTGAAATGGCCTCTCTGCTGATCTCCTCCTTTCTTACAACTGAAGCCCCCTCCCTCTTCTGTCCCCGTCTCTCCATGTTCCCACAACTTCTGGGTCTACCTGCAGCCTGGACCTTCAGAGGCTCCCTCACCCTCTTCTCTCTATCCCCGGTCCCTTCCCCAGCCCACCCGTCTTTGGTTGCCCCAATCTCTCTCCTGCAGAACCTCAATTCCAGGAAGGGCAATTCCTCAAAGAGGACAAAGCATATGCCATTCCTGGGCCACCCTCACCCCCCAAACTCCACACAACCTAATCCTGTTTTGCCTTCCACCTTGACATCTTTCAGAGCTGGGCCAACAGCTACTTTTCACTATTTTCCAATGTAGCACAGACACCAAGAGGGCCCAGGCTGTTGTCCACACTTGTAGAAACTACCAGGAGATCCTAGGACCTTGTCTAGAGCCAGCCCTTCATAGAGAGACTTTACTTGAATGACCACATAATTACTAATTTGTAGGGCAACCTTTAAAAATGGCTGAAACTCTACACCAGGTAGGATTCCAGAGCTGGTTGGTTTTAATTACTTTCTAGTAGAGACAGCACAGAGAATAGACGCAAGAAAAGGAAAAGGATCTGAAGACCTGATAAAGGATTTGAAGATAGATGGTCTGAGTTCGACCACCACTCTTTCCCTTCCTGCACACATACTTTCCTTCTTGTGTTATAGTTGCTTATCTGAAAAACAGGGACACAGAAAACTACCCTACTTGGTAAGATTAGATGAGATAGCGTATGTCAGGGTTTTGCAACCTCAGCATTACTGGCACCCAGAAAATGTGTGAGGAGTTCAATCACCCAGCGGCTCTACATCGTGATTACAGCCACCATCATGTTTTAATGCAAAACACCAGTGCAAAACATTTAGCACCACGATTTTTTGTGGTGGGGCCTGTTCTGGGCACTGTAGGTTGGTTACAGGCATCCCTGGCCTCCACCCACTGGATGCCAGTAGCACCCCTCCCATGAGTTGTGACAACCAAAAATGTCTCCAGATATTGCCCAATGTCCCCTTGGGAGCAAAATCACTCATGGTTGAGAAGCACTGGTATATGTGAACATACTAGATAAACAAACTCTTCATTATTATTGCATGTATGTGATAAACACACATTAATATATTCATTTACTGTAAGGACATAAAGTTGACAGCAGATTTGGAAGTGAAGCTTCAGGCAAATACTCTCCCCTCCCTTCACCCCCACCCACCATCAAAGACCGGGTATGCTTGGTGAGAGTCCTGCTTTAATCATGCAGGCTGGCCTACAGCGCTCCCCTCTACTGGCCTGGGTCATTCTTGCAGCATGGGCCTCACCTTGTGAAGCTGATGCATTAATACCAGCAAAATATTTCTTAATCTCCTAAGCCTTAGCTTTGAATCCTTAAAAAGAAAAGAAAGAACCAGCACAAATCTCTTAATTAGGACACCCAATCTCTTCAATAAATATTTACCTGGTTCCAGCAGGAGGCATGCAAACCCTGCGCCATTAGTCAATAGAGGTCAGCAAAGTGCACCCGAGGAACAGTGGGATGCAGTCTTGCTTGGCTGTAGATGGAGTGTTGGGAGACAGTTTCCAGTCCTAAGCTTCTGCTCAAGACAGGTGAACAAACATATTCCCTGCCTACTCTGCACACCTGCTCCCAGCGACGTCCCAGGTGGACATGTGGGTTCACTGACAATCACTGCCTGGCTTCCCTACCTTTTAGAGAGAGGTAGTGGCCTCCTCTGCCAGTTGGGCCACCAAGAAAACCAAATCATCCCCAGTGTTCTCCGGGAGTGTCCTGGCTGGGCAACTGTGCCCTGTCTGGAACGCTCCCCCTTCCTCTCCAGTTAGCCACATTAAGGGTCACCCTCTACAGGGAGCTTCCCTGATTGTCAATCCCCACACTTCTACGCTATACTATTCCCCTGGGTAGACTCTATTTAACAGTTGGGGTCTATGCACAGCCTGGAATTAGAGGCTGTCTGGCTTTGGGTGTGTCCCAAAAGTAAAGGCTTAGGAGTTTGGCACTCAAAGAGATCTTCCACAGACTAGGCTTTCTGTAAGTTCTCACCTGGTAAGCAATCAGGAGCTAATATTTCCATTTTACAGATGTAGAAACCGAGGCTCTGAGAGTTTCAGGGTCCTGCCCAGGATTTTGCTGATCCTCAGACCTCCTGATACCCATGCTGGGGCTGTCACCCAGCACTGATAGGGGGATTCCTCTCTCTCATGACCTTAGGAGCCTTCAGGGACAGATTTCACTTGAGCCTGAAATGGAAGTGGGGATAAGGGCAGGGGCTGCAGGGAAGTGAGGTCTTAGCTCCCTTCTTCAGGGAACAAAAACGCCTTGTCAGGTAGCAAAACACAGGAAGGACCCAAGGAAGCAGCAAGGATGCCTGGTGCAGGTTAAGGGGTTGGGGAGGCCTCCTCTTAGAGGCTTTGGTCTTCCTGGCCCCCTGTACCCACTGCATCTTTGGGCCATGCTCCTGGCTGAGCTCCGGCTCCACCCTTCCAGGAAGTCATCTGAGGAGCCCTCTTCACAACTCCTGCCTGCCCTCAGAATCAGACTACTTTATACTCATCTACTTCACTGTGTGGCTTCTCTTCTAGGAACTCCTATGGGTTTCACTGCTAATCAGATTTCTCTGCCTCCATCCCACCTCCCACCCCTTTCCCAGGGTTTAGTTTTGGATTGCCATGGCCCCCATGCTTTCCTTCCCCTCCCCCACACACCCAGGGGTCCAAGGGCATCTGAGGACCACGGTAAAGAGCAGGAATTGCACAGAGGGAGGGGAAGGCCCCGCAACCTCAGGAGGGCCTTCAGGGAGCTCAGGGGAAGGGAGCTGAGAGTTCCCACTGGGTCTGGCTACCACGCAAGGGCAGGGACATCAGAATTCCTCCACTCTGCAGGCACCCAGAAAATGTGCAAGGAGATGAATCATCCAATGGTTCTACATCATCATTATGGCCACCATTGCTAACTGCTATTGATCACTTAATGTCCCAAGTTCTGTTCTAAGTATATCACATGCATTACCTCCATCGATCCTCAAAACAATTCTCTGAGGTGGACAGGATTGTTATCTCCACTTTACAGATGAGGAAATGGAGGCTTAGCAAGATTAAATAAATTCCCCAAGGTCACATAGCTTAGACCAGCCAGAGAATTGGAAGAGAGGTCCTGGGAAGTCCCTCCACCTCTCAGAGTTTAGTCCCCTTCTCCAAAGGGAGATGGCTCCTGGATGAGCTCTCTGGGACTTCCTGGGGCCCTCAGGTTTCCTGTGGGCTATCCTGCAGCACTGATCTGCATTCCTAGGAAAACCAAGCTTGTAGAGGCAGCAGGGTGTGTTGGTGAAGACAGTGGAGCTGAATTGCCCGGATTCAAGACCATTGAGCCACAGAAGTGACCTTAGGCAAGTCACTGTACCACTGCATTCAATTGTTCCTCAGTAAAACAGGGGTGATACTGATAGTACCCACTTCATCCATTGTGAAAGGATTAAGTGTGTTAATATTTGTCAAGTGCTTACAACAGTATCTGGCACAGAGAAGCACTATGTAAGAGCTTGTTAAATAAATAAAAATTCCCTTTCCTCTTGCTCTGTGGTGAGGTGCTTGCTTGTGGAGGAAGGCCTGGGATGACTGGGGGTGGATGTTGGGAGACAGAATTACCCTAGCAGTGGAGCCAAAGGCCAACAATCAGAGGAGCCTTGCAGAATCCACTAAAGGGGGATGGGTGAGGGAGATTTCTCCTGGGCAGTCCCAAATAAATGCCTCAAAAAAAAAAAAAAATCAAAGCCAACGGAGGCTGTAGGGGAAGGGAGACAGGGAGAGGTCCACAACCCCACCCAAGGTACTGGGATCAGTTCCTCAAATAGAAGGCCACAGCCTGGTGGTGACCTGAGCCAGACCCTTTAATTTCTGGAAAAGGGAGAAAACATATATTAACACTCTATCTCAAGTGTTTGACAATTACTTTTAAAGAACCAGAGGAGCATCTCTTGAAGCTGGCCAACAGCTGCTCACCAATCACCTTGCCCCCTAACTGAGTGGCTGGGAAGCCTCTGTTCTATAAATCCGGGCCGGGCTTTCTGTCTCACCCGGTGACTTTTTTTTTTTTTTTTTAATGTGCCAGGAATTCCTCTCCCACGTGGGGTGGACTCCGAGGTACTCAATTAAGCAGCCAATGAAAAGTCAGCTCTCCGGTAGCAAATGACCCTGACACTTCTTGTAACATAAACAGTTGAAACGTTTCCAATTAGAACTGGAGACAGAGACGTTTGAACTCTTTCTCTCCACTTCCCTCCTTTAAAAAATAATTGTCAAGCGGGTTGGACAGGGTGTTGTATACGTGTTTTTTTCTTTTCTTTTTTCTTTCTCAAGCATATAAGAAACTTATTTGTCTTCTTTTTCCTAATTTGCGTGGTGTCATGGGGGCAAGGGGGGTAGAGCAGTGGTGAGCTCAAAGGGGTGCTGGCCTGGTTACTTTTCCTTCCCAGCCCTCCTTTCTGCTTGGACTCCGGCAGCCCAGGGTTGCTGGAGGTGATGCTGGGTGATGCGAGTGACCCAGAGATGGAAGCCGTGACCCTACGGAGACACTCAAACAGGGTTGATAATGAATGCAAGAGTGAATTAGTATGAATGAATGAATACCTTTCTTTCAGCAAACTGTCGCACGGACCCAGCTCGCGTAAGCAAAAAGGGCCCCGAGGTTGCCTGGGAGCCCGCTGCCCTGCATTCGAAGGCTGACACCTCTGCCCAGCTTGGGGCAAATTATGAGCTTTCTCAGCCTCTCATTTTCACTCTGTAAAATAGGGCTACTAGCCAGGCTGCTTCCGTCGGGAGTGAGGCGAGGATGCTACCAGCCTGGGTTGCGATGCCCATCCCTGTACAGAGCAACTATTACTGACTGTGGGCCAGGGTCCTGCAGCTGGGCCCTGCCGAAGAGGCGGTGCTCTGTAAACCCAAGTCCATCACACGCAGCTCCGGGCGCCTCCAAGGTGCCAGGCCCGGAGTTGGAACAGGGGAAAACAAAGCGTGAGTCGGCCCCGTAGTAGGGCCCTTAGCTCGTGAGGTCCCCAGGAGTGCAGACGTCCGGGCAGGAACAACGCCCAAACCCGAGACAGGCTGCTGCGCTCTTCTGCGTTCAGTCCGCGTAGACCCTGGGGGCCGGAGCTGGTCTGCTGACTGCGGGCGGGCGCCGTCGGGGCCATCCGGAGTAAGACGGACAGAGGGAGGCCCGACGAGGCGTCGCGTCCCGGGCATCTTGAAGGCATTGTGTTTAATAAATCCGGGCGAGACGCGCACCAGCTCTCCCCCTTCTCCTCTCAGCTCCCAAATCGAGACCTGCTGCGGGATTCCCAGTTTACGGGGTCTTAAAAGCCCCTTCACTTTGATTAGCAGCTTCAAAGAGCTGTCTTTAAAGTCCGTACCCTCTGCCCCCCACCCCCTGCCTTCTTACAGGTCGCCCCTCACCCCATCACTACTTCCAGACTTCTGGACAACAAAACACTTAATGCAAGTTTAAGGTGTGTAGTGGAGAGATCTTCAGGCCTCCTGAACGTGGGCCGCGGAAATTACCTGTTTCAAGCTTGCACAGGAATCGGAGAACCGTGGAGTTTTGGGGTTTTTCCTTCTTTTTTCTGGCTTTCTTTTCTTCTCTCTTTTTCTTTTTTGGTTTGTGTGCATGTGTGTGTGTGTGTGTGTGTGTGTGTGCGTGTGCGTGTTTTACCTTTTATTATTTAAATTGATACGTTTCATTACTAGGGAGAAAAATAAAATATTCCTTTGATACACAAAATCAAATTGATATTTAGCCTCTGCTTACTTTTTTATGCATGACTCCTTTATACCACATGGTAGTGACAGATTGTTTGAGCTGGAAGGAAAAGCCATTCAAAGCTAATTAAGCAGCCATTCCAAGCACTATTTGCAAGCGGGAGGCTCAGAAGCCTCGGCATTTGTCAGCGCTCCCCCAACCCGCGTGGTTTTGACTGACAGCTCCCGCGGCCGACGGACAGCTCCCGGCTGTTTTACCAATCAGCAACAGAGAGCCCCTTTGGAGGCCTCTGATTGGTCTTCTTTGCCCAGCTAGGGGGCGGGGTCGACGGCCCCCACGTGGGGTCCAGAGCGAGAAAGGGGCGGGGCGGGTAGGAAGCGGGTGCGCCCACCCGTGACGTAAGGGGGAGGGCAGAGAAGGGGGAGGGGAAAAGGAAGCTCCAAAGAGGAGCCATTTTGTGTCTAATGAATGCTGCGGCCAGATGCTCGCATCTGTCGAGCCGGGCTTCTCTCCGCACCCCCTTTGGTGCGCTCCGCACACGATTTATGTTTTTATTTAGGAAAATAAATAAATGAAGAGAGGAGCTGGTTTCAGGGCTGGCGGCCGGAGCGAACGCTAGGAGGTTCAACTCCGAGGCGGGCGCTCACGTGTAACTCCCTGCGCACCGGCCTCCAAGCCGCCGCTCGCTCTCAGCTCCTCATTAAGATGCTAGAGCGAACTTTGGCTCCTAATGAGGGGAAAATATAGATCCGGGGCCGCGCGGCCGCCGCGCGCGCGCCCGCTACCGGCCCCAAGGGTGCGTGTGGGTTCGCGGAGGTGCGGCGGAGGGACCTGGGGGCCCGCTTGGATCCGCCCACGCGGCGGAGCACGCGGGGGCCTGGGGCGCGGCCATTCCAGCCTCCCAGCTGCTCTAGGACCGCTTCCCCACCCCGGCCCGTCTGCCCCGGCGTAACCCTGAGAGCAAGGGATCGAGGCTATCGGTTTGCGGGCAAACTGGCTCCTGGAGTCCAGTGGCCTGTATGCCCGCACGGGGAGTCCCAGAGGCGCGCTGGCGGGGGTGGGCGAGGGGCGCGCGGGGGGGTGGGAGGCGCTCTGTGCGTTAGCACCTCCCTGAGCGTCGAGGCTGGCGGCCGAGACACCCACAGGCTCGCACACGTGCCCCTCCACAGGCTTTCGTGCCGCCGAGACACTTAGACGAGCAAGCCGGGTAAAGCGGGTCGGAACTTGGAGCTCCCGGGAGACGGCAGGGCGGGGCCGCTCCCCATCTTCTCTGTCGCTCCCCCAGCCCCAGTGCTCTGAGCCGCGCCGAGGGTGTTAGCTGCCCTCCAGAAGGAGCCCCGAATAGGGACAGTGCGAACTGAGCTCGTTGTCCACGGGCGGCCGGGCCTTTCCATCTGCGCTGCCCGCCAAGCAAGAGTTCCTCAGACTTCTCGCAGGCAGCCGCCGCACATCAAAGATGCTGTTTATTTGGCTTTCTGAAAAGAAAGGCGAAAGAACAAAGAAGAAAAGCTGGAGGCCAGCGTGGAGGGTGGAGGGTGAGGGTGGGGGTGGGGAGAAGAGGGTAAAGAAAGGGACAACCTCCTTTTCCAGCAAAAATTTAAGGTGGGAGGCAACTTTGGGAGCCACGATTTCATGGGTCCTGAATCTTGCGAAGTGAAAACATTAAAGTGACAAAGTGAATGTTTGTTTTATACTAGCTAATTGGGCTGCTTTGCAGACCTAATGAGATTCGAGGGAGGAATCGTTCGCCTCCACTGCAGAATAAACTGATACATTACAACCAGCCACAGGTTTTGAGGACTGTACAGCTTGTCTTTTTTTCTTTTGTTGTTACTCCTCTGTCCTCTTTCCCCCTCCCGCCAAATTATTATTTGCTAGTAGATCGTGGGAAAAAAAAGAGAAGCTGAAAAAAAAATTCTAGCAGCACAGGACTATAATATATATCTATTTATTATATGTCTTTTGGTTAATTCCTGATCTGAGGAGCGCTGTTTTTCACTCCCATGCGAAAGTCACCAGCGGGTAGGGCCTGATTGCTACTTTTCATGCATAGTTTTAGACACAAGAGGGCATTGTGACGTCGTGCCCGAAGGCGCCCAGTCGCAGGCCGAGTCCAGCTGCCCCACGTGGGGACCCTGCACTCCCATTGGCCGGCGCCAGGCGAAGCTGCCACATTATTTTGTTACTTTTCAGTCCCTATTTGGAACTGCTCTCGCGGCAGTTCAGACCTCGTGCTCGTCCCCTTCGCTTGTCTGTGTGTGGTATCCGCAGGTCCGAGGCACTTTTTTGGAGGTGTGTGTGCGTATGTTTGTGTGTGTTTGTTGGGTGTGTGTGTTTGAGGGGTTTGTCGGGGCGCGGAGAGGGGAGCCGAGCCGAGAGGAAGGAAGGAAGCCGCAGAGCTCCCTGATCTTGGGCTGCTTCTCCCCTCCGGCGTTTTCCTGCCTGTGCGCTCCAAGGCGGCGGTGGCGGCGGCGCCGAGCGCTCCTCGCTGGGGACGCGGCACTCGAGCTGGGAGCAGCGGCGGACCCCTCTGCGGAGGCTTCCTGTGCCCACTGGAGTTAGGATGCCAGGGCGGTTGATTTGCACCTACTGAGCCCGGAGTTTCCTCCTCGGCCCTGGGAAGGGCTTGCAGCGGCGGCGGTGGCAGTAGCGGACGGAACAGCAGGCTCTCCTCTCCGTGGGGGGGGCGTCGAAGCGCCCGCGCCGGGCTCCCGCCCTCACCCTCCGGCGCTCCTGCGGCCCCTAGCCGCCACTTCGGTGCTTGCCTCCTTCCTCTTCTCGCCGAGAGCCGCCCCTGGGATCAGACCCGCGCGCCGCGGATGCTGGGGCAGTCCTGGAACGCCCCACTCCCGGCGCAACGCAGTGAGTGATCCGGAGGGGGCCCGCGCTCGCCCGCGGAGGGGCCCCCGGCCCCAGGACCCCGCGCCGGACCCGCCCTGGAGACGACGATGTCCGCGCGGCCCCAGGCCCTGACGCGCTCCACGCAGCCGGGGGAAGGCGGCCGGCCGCAGCCCGCCGAACCCTAGGCGCACAAAGCCCGCGCCCGCCGCCCGGCCTCGGCGCCCGCCGACGACTTTGCCGCCTGCTCCACGGCTCTTTGTCTCCACTTGGGGCGGGCGCCCGACTCTGGGATTTCGCTGCGAGAGCGGGCTGGGGGGGCCGGGGGCGAACTCTCGATTTCCCGGCCGCCCCCTGCTTGGGCTCGGCTCCCCCCTCCCCCGCACCTCCCCGGCCCGGGATCTCGGCGCTTCCAAGCTCTCGGAATCACGACCTCTCCCTGCCATGTATCCGCAAGGCAGACATCCGGTGAGTAATTGTAACTCGGGTTATTTAAGCATCTATCCAGGCAGGCCAAACGGGGCGGTTTATCTGGCACCTTCATTTTGCTTGTTGCTACCTTTATGGTGTGTGTGTGTGTGCGCGCGCCCACACAAAGGGGATGGCGAAGGGGGGCGCCGTTGAGAGAGGAGGTTAATTCCGCCCGAGTGGCGTGGGGGCTGCTGCTCGTTTTCGTGCATCTCCCCGCCCCCTCCTGAATTTCCCAACTCGCCCGGCGGGTCTCTCTTGTCGCGGTCTTTCTTGGGAATGGAAGCCCCTTCATGAAAGGGATGGGAGCCCCATGGCCAATAGGGAAGGATTGGGAGCTGAGAAACTTGCTGGGAAGGTTCTGGGCTGCGAGGGTGGTCTCCCTGGCTGGGCGGGGGTCGGGGGGAGAGCGGGGGAAGCCGCGGAGGGGCCCTGGCAGCGTGGAACCCTGTCTGATGCCCCCGCGCCCTCCCCCGTCTTGTCCTCGCTGGCTACAGGCTCCCCATCAACCCGGGCAGCCGGGATTTAAATTCACGGTGGCTGAGTCTTGTGACAGGATCAAAGACGAATTCCAGTTCTTGCAAGCTCAATATCACAGGTAAGACCCGGGGTGGTGGGGGGCGTCGTCGCCTGGGCTTCTGCCACCTCCTCGCGGGGATGGAGGGGGCTCCCGCCCCCGGGGCGGCGGGGCAGCCGGGGCCTCCGTCTTTTGTTTCCCCTTTCCGAGCGCGGCGCCTTAACCCTTTGCTACCCGCAGCCTCCAGGCTCTTCGTGCTGCCCGTAGGGCCCCGGCGGCCTCCCGGCCGCCCCATGCCGCCCGTGGGGCCCCCCAGGTTCTGGGGTCGCGAGCCAGCGACAGGGTTCCGCTCCCTCCTCCCACCCTCCCCAACCGCCCCCCCCAGACCCCCCCACCCCGGGACCCCGTAAGTCCACTTGCTCGGCCGCGGGAAGTTTCAAGTTGTTTCACTGTCCCTGCCCGTTGAGGGGACCCAATTCCCTTCCGCTCCGAGGCTGCGGGAAAATGGGGATACCCCCGGGGCGAGGGTGTCAGGGAAGTGGAAAAGTGGCTCTCAGAGGCCCTTGGGATGGGGCCTCGGAGGAGGCTGTGCGGGCTCCAGGCCTGAGCCTGCCCCTCCTGCCCTCGCAGCCTCAAAGTGGAGTACGACAAGCTGGCGAACGAGAAGACGGAGATGCAGCGCCATTACGTGATGGTGAGAGGCGACGGGCGGGCGGGAGGCGACCCGCAGGGGCCCGGGGAGACTGAAGCGGGGTCCCTACCGCGGCCATCCAGGGCCGCCTTAGGCTCAGGTGTGATCCGAGGGTGCCCTCCGACCCTCACCAGCTCTCCTAACCTGGGGCAGAAAGAGAAACCCAAGTCCAGGCCGGGCTTTCCTGCACCACCTTTGTGCCCCCCTAATTTGTGTTTTGAAGATTCCCTAAAGAGCCGCGTGCCCTGTCTTGGCTCCTAAGATGGGACTGGATCAGCTCGCGACAGGGTTGGATAAAAATCTCAGAGACCTCCCGGGAGTGTTTGGAAACTTTGCCGCTTTGCAGCTTTGGGATGTAGCCAGAGTGGGACATAAGCCCTCTCCGCCTACCCCTTTGGTGCGCCAGGGTTTTCTGAGAGTTGAGGAGCTTTTTAAAGCCCTCTGCCTCCACTCCTCTCCTTAGTGTGAGCCCTGAAATGAGAATCTTGTCAGCTCTGGGGCCGTAAGTAGCCTGTGTCCCTTTTCCCCAGTGTCTGTTCCAGGCAGTTTAAATCTTCTTCACTGAGAGGGCATGGAAGGCACTTGAGCGCGCCCCCAGCACTGCTTTCCATATAAGAGGGCTTCGACACACTGCTAAATAACTCTCAGAGGATGAGAGGGTCCCGGTGTACACACAATTCCCTGTTGAACCCCAACCTTGTATAAACAGGATATATGGCACATGCGGTGCTTGTGGGAGGGAGGACTGAGGGCTTCCTACTGTATCTAATGTGCTATGGAGAACACCGCTGGGCCCAGTGTCAGCTCTTAAAATCCGGTATAGCTGGCTTTGGGGTTTGTCTTAAACTACTTTAGCAAATATATCATAAAAGTATGATTTGGCCAAAGCCTTCCCAGGAGCTGATTTTGGAAAGTGAACAGATTTCAGTGTCATCTGCTAATGGCAGTTCTTTTTACTTTTAGTACTATGAGATGTCCTATGGCTTGAACATTGAAATGCACAAGCAGGTGAGTGCTTTTCTCTTTAAAAATACATCTCATTTTTAAAACATATGATAATGGATTTCTTAGGGTCCTTACAGTTTGAAAATGAGCCTAGTGCTCCTGGTCCTCCTCTCTCCTCCAAGAATGAATGGATCCAGTCCTTGAAATGTAGGGTCTGAGGTTATGTTGATGTCTTGGACATGCTGAGCTTTTAACTTCCAAGCTTGTGAAATTAGTGCTGTTCTTGGATCTTGGAGAATAAAAGTACAAAGAAAAGCTGTACCTTCACATCTGCTTTATAAACTGAAAGCTAGAGGTGGCTGACTGCTTTTATTTGTTGGAATGCACAGTTCTCCAGAGGAAATGCAGGAGGATTGTGTGTGTGTGCATGCACATGCATGTGCAAAAATGTGATGTTCTGCCTTGATAAGATTAAACTTCAAGAGTCTTAAAAGCCAGGCTGAGCTGTCAAAATTTAAGGAAACAAGGTACTAACTGCTTAAAAATATAAGCTGGAATGAAATACAACTCTAATACCTTTAGATTTACGAGGCAGCTTTCTCATCTCTCTCTTAATTTGAAGGCAGCCTCATTCCCCATTTCCCAGAGAAGGAAGTTGAAGCTAAGAGGTGCGGTAACTTGCCCAGGGGCAGCCTAGCCAGGACTTTAGGGATGGCTGGGAGTGGAGCTCAGCTTTGAAATCCTGAAGTCAAACCAGTTTAGCTAGTGTGGTATTGTTTAATGGGTATGTAAACTACCTTGTATTGTCACTCTTCTAATAACAGTATACCTCAAACCGAGCAAATAAACATCCTTTATCTCAGGGCATATCAGTAACTAGTCCCGGGTGCTAAGGCTGGGCTGTGGGAGAGGCCTGTTTGTGTATTTGTGTTCCAAGGAGAGGCTGCCTGTAATTTGGCTTGGCCAGCAATTAGAATTGACTTGGCTTGGCACATAGAAATGGCTCAGGCTGGTGGTTCTTTGTAACAATTGGTGTTCTTGAAATCTCAGAAGGGTGTTGACTCATTCTACCCTTTGGTGCCCGTGACTTGAATGGATTTTCTGCTCTAAATTAACAGTCATTTAGAAGGCTTAAATTTTGCTCTTTCAGGGGGCAGGACCCAGGCCAGGTGACTCCAGGGATGACTGTAGATCCTGGCCTGCTCCAGTGGCTTCTCATAGAGCCTTTTGAATCTGTAGTTTCCTTTCCTGTCCTGGAGGCAGCCCCAGTGTTGGGTGAATGACAGCCAGAAAGGGGCTGAGTATACTGAGCAGTGTGGGAAGCTAGCTTGTGACTTCCTGAAGGATTAGCTCTTTAGGAAGACACATGAAAGCTACCAGGTTTTTACTTCTTGACCCACAGAAATCATGAACAGACGGTGCTTTATATGTAAAGATGTTTCTCCTCCGGAGAAAGAGACAGCTCCTGCTCAACTTGAGGGGGAACTGTCTGGGACTGACTCACATTCCAATAAGAATGTAAGCTGTGGAACTCGGGTCTCAGGTGTTCAAGGACCTAGGGGTGTTGTGCAGAGTGCCACCTCTTCCCTTTCTCCACCCTCTTTTTTTTTTTTGTCTCAGCGTTTACTATCTTGGGTGTGTTTAAAGAGGGTAATTGCACCCAGGTTTAAAATTTATAGCAGCAGTTATTCTAAGAGCTTCGTAATTAAGGTGTAATATGTCGTTGCATGTTGAGGTCTGCATGGGTGGTGTTCCCTGTGTCTGTAAGTGGATGGTTCCTTGGCACAAATAATCCACCTTAGCTGGCAGAGCTAAGCTGTTCGTGGAGTCCTGGGGACACTCGGAACCCAGGAAGAGTTAACCATCTGAACACCCCTAGTGGTGGGGTTTGCACCAAGGGCAGCTGTGTGCATCTGGGGCTTCTGGCCCTTCCCCAGACAGGACTCTTAGGGGGAGAATGCCTGAGGTTTGGCTCCGTGGTCTCTAATCCTCTCAGCTGCTAGAGGCAGATAGCTGGATTATTTGCCCTCTTACAGGTGGGGCAATTGAGGCTTCAGGAGGGCAGAACGGGGACTCCAATCCAGGCCTCTGGATTCCCCAACCTGTGTGTTTACCCTGCTGGCCACTCACCTTTGCCTTCCAGTCTCAGCTGCCATTTGCTTTCCAGCACGAATTTGTATGCTCTTCTGGGGTGCCTTTGCAGGGTTGATGGTAACCTCTGAGTTGGGTGAAATTGCCCTGTGGCTGTGTAGGAACAAAGAGGCAAGGAGGTGAAGAAACCCCGCGCTGAGAAATGCAACCCTGACCTAATGGGGCTGGCCACTCCCTGGGCTTGCTGGGTTCTACAGAAGAAAACCCGGCCACTAATTGCAGTGTGGGTCTTGGGTGCATTTGGCAGGATGGTGGTTAGGCCTGAGCAAACAAGTTTATCAGCTGACCTGTTTAGCGGTTGACTGGTGTTTTATCTGCACACACAATCAAGTGACTGGAGTGCTTGAATTATTCATGCAGTGTCCTGCCCTCTAGACTTGACTGTTCGTGTGATTACATCTGCCTGGAACAAACAGGCCGGATTCTTCATCTTTAAGCTCAGGGGTCGGGGTGGGGACTGTCTGTACTTTTAAATAATAGACGTTCTCCACAGCTAGTGCCTCGGGAAGAGTGGGGGTCCTCAGCCTGCTCACACACACACACCCCACGTACACATCCTCACACACGCACACCCTCACACCACCACCACCACCACATTTTTTTTAAAAACTCTTTGCTGGCTCTGTGGGAAATGCCTATTAGGAACCTCAGGTTCTGCCAGAGTATTGACAGAGGTGCATTGAGCCTGTTTTTATTTTACCAAGAGGTTAAACTTACTGTGGCTGGCTCCTGTCCTGGGCTGTTTCTCTCTCCCTTTTTTTTCTTTTTTCCAAGCTGTCAAATTCCGGAGAGGTAATAAATGGTTTCTCCTCCTACTCCTCTGCTTCCCTCCTCAATCATGGCAAAGCAGAGATTATAGAATCACAGGCCTGGCCTGAGACTTCAAGAGTCACCCACTTGCACCGAGCCCCTGCTTCCAGGCAGAATGTCAGGGGCAGTGCCATGAGGCCAAGGAGGCGATGGTGGCTGACCAGCTCATCCATTCCCATCTTGTTCCTGCTGAGGCTCTCCACTGTTAGCCATGAATCACAAAGCCCGTGCAGACACTGGCCCTCCAGAGCACCTGTTGTGCGTTGACTTTGAGGCATGATGCTATAAGCTTTGAGAAGCTGGGCCAGGCCATGTCTTCACCGCTGGCCAATGAGCACTGAGGTTTTGAAAGAGGCCTTAAGGCATTTTGATTTTGGGGCTGCGTCTTGCCAGCATGTTACAGTCACTTTCCTCTAAACAGAGCAACCCTGCCTTTAAACTTCTGGCATTTTGGAACTAGAGAGCCTTTGGTGTCTTATCCAAAACTTGCATGTTACAGATTAGGAAACTGAGGCCCAAGAGGGGAACTGATGAGCCAGTCTTTCAATCCCATGTTCCCAATCATCTGAACCCCAGGTCTCTTTTTAGCAAGACTCAAGAAATGAGGAGTGCTCGTTTAGTAACTAAAAGCACCTTTAATTAACTATTGCTTCTTTTTGCGTTATCTCAAGAGGTTGAGGCTACAAGCCTAGCTCCAACCAAAGTCCAAAGTACCCCATTTCAGGCTGTATAACCATATCAGCTGAACCCTGTTTACCCACAGTCCTCATCCAAATTGCCAGCTATTTGCACAGCTAATGACCTGATGTGCGTAGTAATAAACAGAATGCCTCGCTAGCAATCCCAGAGCTAAGGTTCTTGGGTGAGGTAAAGTGTTAGACTGAACTTTTTACCAGAGGATACAGAAAGCTGTTGGGGTGGCCATGAATACAGGGCCGAAGAGGGAGATGGGAAATCTCCACTTGTCACCTCCCCTCTCTGGGTCCTCTCAGCAAAGTGAGAAGGGCTGGGACCAGATCTGTAGGTACAACAGCTTCATGTTCTGTGGTCATGGTGAAGGTGTGGGTGGCCAGAGAGAACCAGCAGGGGGCGAGGTTGCGAAGACCCTGCCCAGGAGTTGGCGGCTCCGTAGGGAGAATGTGGGGCTGCCCTCAGGGTTGCAGGGGACACGGGACCTTACAGGAGGGCGGTGCCTGTTTGTGTGGCGGTGGGGTGGACCTAAGAAGAAATTACCTGGAGTACTGTATTTTGGCCAGAGTGCTGGTGTCTGAGAACTCCTCCTGCACACCCTGGTTTCTGTCTTCTTGTGTTCTTCCCCAGTAGTCGTTTTTCCTAGTCACACGGCTCCTCTCACAGCCCTGGGTGCCTGCCTTGGTTGGCTCTGGGGTCAAGCCAAGCTCAGAGCTCCCTTCACCCTGTCTTTCTTTTCACCCTAGCCTTCTCTGGACCCCCTGTTCTTTATCACCGATGGAGTCATACCGGGTGGGGGTTTGTGAGCTTCTCTCGTTCTGTTTCTTCTCATCCATGCGATCACTGAAATGATCTAGGAGCTGGGTAAATGGTCCTTGTCTTCACTTTAATGATCGAGGAAATTGAGCTTTGGTGGGAACTTGGTCCCTTGGGGTAAGACTCTTCCCATGAACCCTCCTGGGCCAGGAGTCTTCTTTCTCTTTTTGGCCTCCTCCGCCCACTCTAGTTGAGGAAGGGTCTAGGCCCTTCTTTGAACATTGTTATAGGACTGAGTCAGTCATGGAATGAACTCCCTTTTCTGTCCTGCACAGGAAAATAATTTTCTGTCCCTTCTGTCTGTGCAAAAGACTGGGGTGCCAGGAACAAAAAGACAAATGAGACCAAATCTCTGGGGTTTCCCCTGTAATCTGGCCCACATAGTGCCCTTCCTTATACCTCATTATCTCATCTGTGTGGGGATGGAGGAAGCCCTCTGCTGAGGTCTCTTCTTTGCACTCAGCATGTAATAGGTGCCCAGTAAACATGTTGCTTTTCCTTTACTCAGAATTACTCCGGTTGTCAGAGGGTGGAATTCTGATTCCCTGAGCCCCATGAGCAGGAAGTGGGGGGTTTTAATTGTGGGCTGGCCGCCTGCTCTGCAGGCTCCCTTCTATGGCTCAGCATCCAGTTTCTTCATCAGTAAGATGAGGGGTTGGATTCATTCCAAAACGGTTATTAGGGGCCTGGGATGTGCTGGGTGTGGGCTGGGGCTCGTTACACAGACAAATAAGATACCATTCCCTCCACTGCGGAGACAGGCATCTAAATAAGTCATTGCAGTGCAGTAAGGTGAGTGCTAGAATGGTTGAGTGTCACAGGAGGGGCACCCAGGGCAGAGAGCTCGCTCTTCCCGGGAAAGGGGAGTCGGGGCAGAGAAGACTACACAGAAGGGCCGTTATTTGAGCCTTGGCTTAAAGGGAGGGCTGGGGTTTATTAGGCAGAAGCCGGCGGTGGAGGCTGTTCTAGGGTGGCAACAGCTCTTGGAAAGGCAGCGAGGTGTGTTCCAGAAGCCACAAGTCCACAAGTCTTAGGAATGGTGTGTGGTTGTGGGCGGGGGGTGGCGCGGGGGGAGCTCCACTCAGGAAGTGAGGCGAGGTGGTGACATTTTGCATCTGCTCACATTCCCGACTCTTTGGCTCCCTCTGTCCCATGTGGCTCTCCAGGGCTGGCCCGCGTCCATCTGCTGGGGGCTGGGGGAGGGGGTGCTCCTGCCCACTGTGGCCTCCCCTGCCCGCTTCCCCACTGTAATATGCTGGTTTGAACTTTAGTCCCCCAAGTGGCATTGTCTGCTTTCTCATATTGGTAATTCTGTAATGACTGGTTCTGACCTGCCCCCTCCCCCATATTTAATTCTCATCAGCCAGCTCTCCACTTCGCTATTAAT
The DNA here is from genome assembly GCF_030020395.1 of Manis pentadactyla. NCBI lineage: Eukaryota > Metazoa > Chordata > Mammalia > Pholidota > Manidae > Manis > Manis pentadactyla. The sequence continues at coordinate 117,748,016 of NC_080029.1, read as the reverse complement.
GATAGCAGCCAGCAAAATAGCTTTCAACATGCCATTGACAGTCTGGCTTAAGAGAGCACTTGAAGTAGTGCTAGACAGCTGAAAGCACCCATAATTGTGTACCAGAGTGAGAACTGCGTGCTCAAGGGCCTTGCTTTTATATGCTTAAAGGGACAATATCTTGTTTTCAACAAATGCTTTCTGGGACTCTCAGCCAAGATGCTGTCTTCCCTTCTCTCTTTGCTTTATTTCCTCTTGCTTTTCCAGATAAATGTTCCTTCTCAGGTTGGGGCGAAGGAGAAACTTAGGGAAGGGGGAGCTTCCTGCCTCCTTGTGAGTAAGAATTTTACACGGGGGGGTGGGGGGGGGGGGCCGGGGTTGTGTGGCTGTGCAGACGGCTAACCATAGGCCAGCGCCTCCCCCAGGGTCTTAAGGACTGGCTTTTCTGGAGGAGGTAATGGGGCAGTTGCAAGTCTCTCCACCACTGATTTTGAGTTCTTTTATTTGCAAAGGATGTTGCATAGTCAGCTTGAGGGTGGGGCTGGCAGGCTTCTGGAACTGTTGGAACTGTTTCTGGGAATGATGGGGCAGAGGCGACTCTTGGGGCTGTGGGGGGGGGCCTGCCTGGGGGAGAGTCAGATGAGAGACCTCTAAGCCCCATTCAGATCAGATTCTAGGAGGCTATTCATTGTGCAGCAGCCCCTCTAGAAACTACAAGGGTGGGTAGGGCATGGACTTACTCTGTAAGTGGAGGTTCCTCCCAGCCTTAGGGGATTAATCAGGGACCCATCTACTCTGGCCTGAAGATCTTGCCCAAGAACAAATGCCCCCCTCCCCTTCACCCCAGCTGACTTCATTACTTTGAAGATGCAACACAACCCTTTGGGAAGAGGTTCCCTTTACTCCGCTGTCACCAAAGCATCCCTTTACCACTGTGTCCTTTGAAGGGTAAAGAAAGAACCAAGTTCCCAGTATTGGGAAGGACCCATAGTGTGGGGCCTGAGAGGGTCTGGCTGTGTCTATTACCTGGTTCTCCTGGAGGCTGGCTGCACCTAGCCAAGGCTAGGAATGTGGATGGCCTTGGCTCGTGTGTCCCTTCCAGCCACCTACCATGTGGGTGACACAGATAGGTTTGGGCTCCTGGAGCACCTGCTATCACTGCCGTTAAATAATCCCCAGGAGAAGACCTTTATTGAGGACAAAGACTTTGAAAAATTTAATCTTCCACATGTTGTAGGTTATAATAACATAGCCCTTTCGTATTTCTGTAGTACTTGGTTGTTTGCAGAGCAGATTAGACATTTTCATCTTAGGAACCTAAAATAACAGGCATTTGGGTCCAGGACAAACAAACACCAAGATAAAAGCTTCGGAGCATGATATGAAGTGCCCCGGGGTGTGAAGACCTGTGTACCTCCAGGGCTCTAGAGGGCTCTGTTTTCCAACTGGGGTGTGGAATGTCCAGGCACTGAGTTCTGAGGGGCAGGACATTTTGAATTCACTCAGGCCCCAAGCCCTGCACGCTGCTTGGCCCACACTGGATGCACAGTGTACATCCTGTGGGCTCGTGAAGGGTTTACATTCCAGTTTGGGGGGTTCTCCCTGACCCTGTATGGCAATATGGACTTTCTGGGACAGAAACAAGGCCATCTGAGAGAGAGAGGCCTGATGGTTGCAAAGGTTGTGATTGTAGAAAGAAATGTGTCCTAAACCATTATTTTAAAGTGTCTTTAACACAGCTAAATTTTTTTTTTTTCCTTTCAAGCTCTGGACAGCTTAAATATGACAGGAGAAGGAAGAAGGGAGCAAGGAAAGAGAGACTTGGGAGGAGAGGAAAAGCAGAGATACAGGAGAGTAAGGGATGGGGAAGAGGCAGGCAGAGCACCCCGAGTTTGGATTATGAGAAGAAACTGAGTAGCAGGAAGCACGGGTCAGTGGCTTGGAGGTGACTTAGGAAGCTCCGCTAGTCATGCCTTGGCCGTCTGTCTGGCCATGGAGGAGTAAGAGTTAAGCCCTTTCTCACTGCCCTCCTAAATCCTTGATAACCACTGTTCATAGCTGGTTTTTTTAAATTATGAGTAAGAAAATATACTAGCCCAATGGGACAAATTCCGTCTTAGCTTGCCCTGGAAGACTACTCTTCCCTCAAATGCGCAAGAGTGCTTGCCACAGTCCTCAACACTGGGAATCCCAAGAGCAGGCTGGGGGCAGAGAGGGGCCTCTTCCTGATTGGCTGACCGTGAAGGCTTTGCACCACCCAGCCGATGTGTGGCCAAAAGGTTGGAGGAGGGGGTGTTCTACACAGTCGCCAAATGCCCGCTTCAGGAGAGCCCTCAACAGGTCTGGCCTGACCCTCCTCGGTCAGCATCAGATAACCTTGCCAGGGGCGATTCAGGCTGAGTAAGTGCAAAAGGCAGTTCATTGTGGATCAGTGGGCGAGGGGTGGAAGTCAACCTTTGATCTACCTGACTTCCTGTCCATGGAGGGGTCGGACAGGCTCAGTGGGCCCAGGAAAAGCTGCAGCGATACCAGATGGTCTAGAGTGAGGAGCTAAATGGCCTGGTGGGCATGGAGTAAGTAGGATATGGAGCAGAGCATCAGCCAGAGGGTGCTTCAGCTTTTCCTGAAACCTGTCCCTGTTGCTATTCCAGGAAGCGGCCCCATCCTCTGAGCCCCCTCAGCAGGGGAGAGGGCTGCAGTCCAGTTCTCACCTTGCTTTGCCCAGGAGTGAAAATACCAGGGAAAGGACTGGAGGGGTTGAGGTTGGCGGTTGGTACCACCCTGTCTCCTACCCTCAGTCCTCAGGACCTCACACCTCATCCCAGAGAAGTGGGGGCTCCCCGTGAAGCCAGCTTGAATTGGGGAGAAGCGTTAGAGTCTCCAAAGCACTGCCCCGCCCCTGCCAGGGTCCTGGCCGCCACGCCACCTGAGACGTGGGTGCGGAACTAAGGCACCCAGACCGCAGGAACTTCTTAGGCAGGGGCCATCTGATACTGCTGTCTCTTAACGCATTGGGGTTTCTTTTGGTTTTCTGACCTGGGTCTGACCCAGCTTCTCCGGGACCTTTACCTGGCTGTCCCTGACCAAGTCCCTTTCTTAAACTCCTGTGATGCTCCAGGAGCACTGGGTCGTTTCCCAGGCCTCCTGGTGGAGGCGTCAGAAAGATAAATGGGTCACTTGTAGGTTCCTGATGATATTGTTTTTGCTGGCACCATTGTTAGAAGTCGCCAGTCCTCAAAGGGAGATCTGGGAAGTTAAGTGCAGAGTACCAAGAGCTGTTGAGGGGTGACTCTTGATGGCTGAGAGGCAGACTTTGAAGCCAGACAAACTTGGGCTTGAGTCCTACATCAGAACTTGCTGGCTGTGTGACTTAGGGCTGACCGACCTCTGTGAACTTCAGTTTGTCATGGGGATAAGAATATCACCTACCAGCTAGAGCGGTGCATCCAGTAGCAGTTTCTCCATGAACGGGAACGTGTATCTTGCTGTCCAGTATGGTAGCCTCCAGCCACATGTAGCTCTTGAGCTCTTGGCATGTGGCCACTCTGATGGAGGACCTGAGTTTTATATTGTGTTTTAATTAATGTTAGCTAGCCACACGTGGCTGGGCAGCTGTAGGGAGTGTTATGAGGATTACAGCTGCTTATTAGCGCAGTCCCTTGCAGGTAGGAAGAGCTCAGCAAGGCATTCTCACGGTGGGACAGAGGCCCGAAAGTTACCAGGCCTCAGCCAGTGAGGACAAGTGTTCCAGATGTTTGGAAGGCTCCTCTCACAGCCCTTTCTCATCTGTTACCTGTTGGCTTTACATGCCAGCCCTGCATGTGGACATCATGAACACCACCTAACAGGAACGCTGATGTGTAAAGAGGTTAAGCGACTTGCTCCTGGTATCACTGTGGAGCAGTAGCAGGATCAGAACTGGAAACCAGGTCTGTTTCACGCCTGGGTGGATGAACTTGGTCTGTAGGCCATATCAAAGTGTGGTCCTAAGTGTTCTCCCCACGTGTCCACCCCAGACCCACCTGTACTTTGGGGCTTTGATTCCAGTGCTAGGAAGTCCCAGACAAAACCTTTTTAAGAATTCAGTAAGCTGAACATCAGCCATGTGTGGGTCAGGGCTTCTCAACCCGGGCACTGTTGACAGTTGAGGCTGGATAATTCTCTGTGTGAGGCTGTCCTGGGCATCCTAGGATGGTTAGCAGCCTCTCCAGTCTCTACCTACTAGCTGTCAGTAGCAGTGCCCCAGGGGTGACACCCCAAAATATCTCCGGACAGTGCCAGATGTCCCCTGGGGAGCAAAATCGTTCCTGGTTGAGAACCCTTGATGTAGGGGGAAGAGTTCTGGCTGTAGAGCTGAGAGAGTTGGAATTGCCGCACTTGGCTTTGTGACCTAGGGCAGCTCCTTGCCCTCTCTAGACCTCATTTTTCCTTGTCTGTAGAATGAGATGTTGAAAGTGGTAGTGGTTTAGGAGGACATTAGTTTGAGAAGGAGCTGATTGTATAAACAGGTTTCTGAAAGACTAATCTTGATTTGTAGGGCCTATGAAATGCCACCACCCCTGCCATCCTTGTCTGGGGAGACAGGACCCTCTGACCCTTTTAATCTAAGGAAGGGACGTGCTCTTTGGCTGTGAACTGGGTGGTGGGTAGGTAGAATGGGATTCTGTTCCTGCCCAACGTCAGTCTGTCCCTTCTCCCTGCACCTCATTTCCCTTATGTGACCCAGGATTTCCAAGAGCCCCTGTCCTTAAAAAGTCATAGCCCGTGTTTCATTTGTAGCACTGACCTCATGGGGAGACCCCAAAATTTCACGAGCTGACTTTACAAGGGTAATGTGACTTTTACTGCCTGTTGAGGGGCCAGGGGAGATTTGCATAATGTTCCAAGGGGGATTAGGTGGCTGGGGGTTGCCATGGCAACCCCACAGGGATGAATTGAGGATTTTTCCTCCTGAAGCGAATTAGCCAATGGAGTCTGGGAAGGTGGGGGAGGAGGGCAGGGGGTTATCTGAGGGAAGGGAGGGGATAGAGGGATGGGGGTTGACGGTGCCTGGGATGAATGGGCAGTGCTGGGGGAAGGTGTAATCTGAAAAGGCTTTCTCTGTTCGATCTATACAAGCAAAAGCTCTTTGAGGGCCAACCCCTGGAGGGGGGCGGGATGGGAGGGAGGCAGAGTTTAATGTGTTTGGGAACCAAGAAATTAAAGTGAACAAATATTTAAAGATTATTGGATCTTGTTAACAGGAAGCCCTGTGGATGGAAACTGAAAGCCTGAGAAATGAAAGTCTTAGAGTCTTAGAGCCAGGGAGGGACTTGGCTGTCATCTAGGAGTGTTGTCTCCCGACCCCCGTGTCCCTTTTGGGTCACCACTGAGTGCTGCTGTGGGTGGGGCACGCATTCGTGCATGACACCTAATGCACTTCTGAGAGCTCTGATCATTATACTGGACCCAAATCTGCCTCCTTCATGCAACAGAAACTGAGGCCCAAGTGTGGGACAGATTGGTGCCAACTCTTTCTAGCATCCATGATCTAGATGCTTCTGCTACACCCACCCCCTGCTTCCTCACTCTGTTTTACCACCACACTTGCCTTACTCCCTGGGCTCTTGGAAGAAAATGCCTGAGATTTCTGGTAGGCAGAGAAAGGGAGGGTGGAATTCCTTTCAGGGGAACCCTGGGGAGGGTCCTGTCTGTGCCCTGACACCCAGACTCTCTGTCCTTTCGTCTGTCCCAGCTGGGTAAGGGCAAGTGTGCTGTATCCTCTCTGACATGCTCACCCCTTGTGAAGGGCACAGGAGCCAGTCACCGAGTGTCCACCATAGGCCGCTCCCCCAGGAGGCAGGATCCTCGGGTCATGCTGGGGCAAGACCTCTTCTCGTCCCAAACCCTCCCAGCATAAAGAATTCAGCAGGCTTCCTCGGAAGGCATAAATATTTAATGGCATTGTAGTTATATATAATTTGATCAATATGTCAGTGCTAAAAGGGCCTTTAAGGAGGCTTACCTATCACTGGGTTATCTCCCCAGCCCCTTCAGGAGCAGGGGTCATTATCTCCGTCAGCTGCTTAGTGGATCATTTATTTGCCCCCTTCATAAAGACACTGATGCTGCTTTCCCCCAGAGCCCAGGGCGGGGATAGAGTGGGGCCTGGGAACCCCATGCCTGCTTTTGCAGAGCGCTCACCCCTCTCTGTCCCTGGGCATCCCTCCCACTGGTCATAAAACACCTACTTGCTTTATTGCAGTGCTTTCTGAACTGAGCTCGGGAGAGAACTACCTGGCAAGGAATTTCATCTTCTACTCCAGCAATTAAGGGCCTGTCAATTTAGAATTGCCTAAAACTGCCTGGACACATTGTTCCAGAATCTTCCAGTATTTGATTACTGGGTGATTGTGCACCTGGCTGTTGGCGTCTCCTTCTGCACACTCTCCACCCTCAACTTCTTTGGTTCCTCTGATTTTAATTCATGGTGAAGTAGATAGACTTCACTTTGAACACCCCAGGACTTGAATCAGACAACCAGGTGAAACCAGATTCAAATTCAAGAGCCACACAGCAGACCATGTCCCCACCCTACACACCATTTCTAGAGGAACCTGAGGTCCAGCAACCAGGATGATCTTTCCAAAGGTCGCATGACATGTCAGACAGAGCTGGGTTGAAAACCACCATTTCCATGTGGCTTTGGAGTATGTCATGTTTGAACTAGGCAGGTGTCTTTTCCTCATCTCATTTTTCTCAGCACGTACCCCTAGACAGACCCTCAGACTTGCAGTCCACTGCTCTTGCCAAGGCACTGCCTGATGCCCTGACTGTCCCAGAAAGAACTCCTTGCTTTAGAAGTGCAACCTGGAGCCGAGTAGCAGCCCCTTCCTTGCTAGCTTCACAGACATGGAATTGCTGTACTTGCTGCTAAACAAGACCTTGCTTGGCTGTCTTCAGCTCACAACCAATCTTCCCTCATGAATCACAGAGCCTGGGGACAGCAACTGCTTGACAGTTACAGATGGGACATCACTGGCCTTGCCTGTTCTGTGACAGTTGTGTGGCAGTTCCTGATGGACACATTTGAATGGTTTGTGCTGTGAAGAGTGGTCCTCGGGACTGAGCTGCAGCCCAGCCCCAGCCTAGCCCGCCACCCATCTCAGGGTGGCTTGCCTCTTCTCTGTCCCTCCTTTAAACTCATGCCCAGCTCCCTTGTACTGAGCTCTCTCTCTCTCTCTCTCTCTGGAGGAAATGATGTATCACAGAGCAATTCAGGAACGTTTAACATTCTAAAGCTCAAAGTGATGGCTTTTGGATCTTCTAAGTTATCCAAGCTTGTCCCTGCGTTTGCAGACAACAAAATTAAAACCCAGAGGAGGGAAGTGATTTGCCTAAAGCCATCTCAGCTAGATGAACAGAGATCTGGGAGGAGAAGCCAGGTCAGTTCTGCATGGCTTTGGGTTATAACATGCTCTTTAAAGAGGCAGGTTTCTCCCTTTCCTTGTGTTTATTTGGCTGACATTAAAATAAAGTATGCATCCTCAAAAGCTGACAGGTACAGATGACTGGGCAGTGAAAACTAGCAGAGAGAGTATCTGGTAGAAGTGGCTGTGGACTGTCTTGATAAGCCAGTTAAAAAAACAAAAAAGCCCAAGACTGGCTGCGTGCTGGAGACCAGGTGCACGAGGTTGGGGAGTGAGCACCAAGAGTGGAGATGGCTCGCTTAATTCAGAGTCCTGGGTCGAAGGCCCCAAGTATGGTAAGCAGCAACCAGTGTGAAGTCTTGAGTGTTAGAGAAATATACTTTCAGAATATTCAAGTACCCTCAGTTTACAGCAAGATGGTTAGAGGTCCTGCTTTAATGAGGAGATGATCATGCAAATGGGAGCTACTAAGGCGTATTGAGCAGATTGCTCTTTGGGAAATTACACTTGCCCCCCACTATCTTGTTTTCCATCATTTATTTGCCTAACAACCTCGACAGAGGCTCAGGGCAGATGTTACTCCCAGCACCCAGTTGGGAGCACAGATTCTGAATTTCGCAGGATCTCTGCACATGCTTCTCCGAGCTGCACCTCTGTCTGTGTCTAGTGGATTAGTTTTTTCCGAGGAACAACATTTTTCTACCAGCAAAGCTGCCTTCTTTGAGCCACACTTGAAAAGAAACTTTCAAAGGCAGAATCACCTTCCCCAAACACCTTTTTCCAAAGGAAGCGGTGCTCCCAGCGCCCCCTGCTTACAGGTTCCGGCTCAGGATCTGGCTCGAAGGCCCTGGCTTGGGGGGGACCAAGGTGGAGGGGAGGACGCAGGTGGGCCTCAACAGCCACAGCAGCCTTATTGATAACAGAGTCCCAAGTTGCCGAAAGGAGTTCTCCAGTGTATGATCTAGTTCCAATTTGTGATTTGTGACCTGTCCTGATTGCTGAAGTCACATGTCTTGATTTTTTTTCCTTTTCTTGGAACTAATGTTTAGAGCGTGTTTGAGTTGGATCAAATGCTGTTTTAACAGCTGTTCTAATCGGAAATACTGTCAATTATTAACCCTGACGGTAGTTTTTCTTTCAAAAAATACTTTTCTAAGCTCTCAAAATGTTGAAATTTGACTTCTTGGTAGGAAGTAGTTTAGTGAAGTCGCTTAATTGCTGAGCATCAGTTTCCCCATTTGAAAAATGCAGACTTTGATATAATAAGTACCTTCCCTGTAGGGTTATTGTGAGCTCACATGTGAGATGCCAGAGCAGCTGGGCAGCGGATGTTAGCCATTATTATTGTTAAGAGTGTTCTGTCCCCCCAACTTTCTATTTCCAGGAACTTCTCTACCACAATCACCACGCTCAAAAAAATAAGCATGCCAAAAACCATTTGACAAGCAGTTTTCCTGTTGAGTCTTTTATTCACCAGTGTTCTGAGACTGTTCTCAGGATTGGGTGGCCTATGTAGAGATGGATAAGGCTTAATCCATGCTTCCACTTTTTTTGGAAGACAGGAGGGGAATAGCATAGTTACAGCTGGGGTGGACGGCATTTCCATGCTCTGTCTACCCTTTATCCTCCAGAAAAACCCCTAGACCCAAGACAGGGAAGCCCTGGCTTATTATGCAAGCTCTCCAAGTATAAAACTAACCTTACTCCTCTTGCCGCCCCCAACCCTGTACAACCCTGTTTGGCGGTGTGCCCAAGTCCTTCCTGCACTTTCCAGCGAGTTGGGCCCCCAAGAGAGAGCCTGAATGCCCATACCCCAGGCCTCTGGAACGTTCCATATCTGTGTGGCATTGTGGTAGTCCTTGGTTGGTGTTTGTAGTGTTGGGGGTGGGAACTGCTTTCAGTGGTGTGGAAGGGTGAGAGAGAGAGAGGGAACTTGCTCTGAGCCCCCCACAGGGCTTCCAAGCAGCCCGTCCGTGGTCACGTGGTGGCCTGGATGCCACGCCTTGAATTGGGCACTGCCACATGAAATCCCAGCAGGTATGGATGCTCAGCTCCAGGTCTTGAGGAAGATCACACCTGTGGAAAGCCTGTGGCTTCATGTTTGCTAAAGGACATGGGAAAAGGGAAGGTCAGCAACTATGCATTTTTTTTCTCTTAAACTACCAAAGACCCTGCCGCTTGACCTATTTGCTAGAGGAAGTAGGCAACAGCTGGGAACCCATTTTATAACCACCCACCAGAGAGTTTCCGAGAGTTGTAGTTGCTGAGTAGGCCAGAGTGACTGGGAAGGTTCCCAGCCTGCCCCTGCCGCCTGCCTTCCTGGCTGTGGGGATGGGGCAGCAGCCAGAGACCCCGAGAAGGCTTGTGATTGCTCTGGCTTGATCGCACTCCCTCGCCCTGTGAAGGGCTTGGCCGCTGCCCACCCCACCGCCCAGCTGTATGTCAACATTCAGTCCACCACTGCCCTTCCCACAGATGCCACGCACACCGGGGCGGGCCCAGATCCATGGCCGCGGGCATGGCGCAATCTGAAGTCTTGAGAAATAAAATACAGGGAGGCCAGCGAGATTCTTTTGGCTAAATATTTATTGAGCACCTACTATGTGCTAGACTCCGCTGTGCTGGTCATTTGAGGTGAAACGCCTTGGACCCAATGAGTGTCCTAGGCAGGGAGGCTGGTTTATTTAGTTTATTTCTGTTTGTTTTTTGTTTTCAACATACCTTCCTATCTATTCTGACCTGGCACATAAATGTGACAGTTAAGTGACCATGTTGCTGTGTGCAGGTTTGGTTGAGATGGAAGATCAGCTCATTTTTGCTAGAACTCCTGCCCTGTACAGCCCTGACTCTCTTATTTCATTCCCTTCCCCACTATCAATGGATTTAGGGGAGAAGAAAATGAACAGAAATGAGAAAGGACCCTGTTTTAGAGTAGTACTCTTCCCACTTTCCTAGATTAATAATTTATACAATAATTACTTAGTAATCTTCCCAGGTTCCTTATATATGAATGATGGGCATCTAGTGGGTGAAGGCCAGGGATGCTGCTAAATATAGCACAGTGCACAGAACAGCCCCACACAGCAGTGGCTGGCCCCAAATGTCGGCAGCACCGAGAGTGAGAAACCCTGACGTCCAGCGCCCTTGCTGGAGTACGCTCCAGATGTGCAGATGTGGCCTGAGTCCTGTGGGTCTCTGCCAGGGGTCACACTCCCCCTACCCCTAGAAGTTTGGAAGTGGGAACCATTGTTAACACTCAGCTGGTCTGAGGTACAAGGGACAGTCCTTCACAACAAACAATTTGTTCCTCCCCAAATGCCTACAGTGAGAGACCCTGTCCCTGTCCCTGTCCCTGAGGATTCTGTGTGTTCAGGAGAGTAGTGACGCCTGGCCCGCACCCAGGGGGCCCCAGTGTAGTGGACAGGCTGTCTGGGTTGGAGCCTGCCAATTGGCCGGCAGCCCAGGACCTAGGGCTTTTGCTCATAGGGCCGCGAAAGCTTGCAAAGCCCCTCAGGTTCCTAGTCAATGGCCTGTCTCTTCACAAACCAGAGGCAGCCTCAGTAATGGCTGGGGGCTGGGGGCTGGAGGGAGGAGGGGTCTCTAGCCCCAGGAATTCTCCCAAGGCCTAGGGTCTGTTTGTAAGCCTTCAGACAACATTGTTTTTCTTTTAAGTGCACAAGGACTTCTCATCCAGAATCATTTGACATGCAGATGGATCACAGATTTTTAAAGACTGTTGTCATGGTTTTGTCTCTGAAAGATTGCTATGTGCTGAGGAGAGCTTTGAAGCCAGCTCTGGGACCTCAGTCCTGGTGGCCTCAGGATTCAAAATGAGATAAGAAAAGCAATTCTGAGACACGTCTATCAGTGGTTCTAGCCCTTCCTGTCTGGACTCAGTTAACCATTTAGAACCTGTCTTTTTTTCTTAACCACTATTGATCTGAGCTCTGCGGTTCACATAAGATATGAGTGACACAAACAGTTGATGTTTTTCTAAATGTGATCTTTTCTGGAGCATTGTTGGGTGGGGCAGACAACTGATCTGCCTTTCTATGATCAAGTTATATGAAGGGTCAGGGAATCCAATTAGTTACCCTGTGAGCAGCTTCGTAGAGAAGGCAAGTGCTTCACCCTGACAAAGGAAGCCTCCCTGGTAGGATTTCAGGCTCAGCAGCGCATATACGGGGGAGGGATTGGGCTGGTGGGGCAGAGGCTCTCTAAGCTATATTCCACGTGTGAGGCAGCCCCAACGAACCCTTTGGCACCTGTGGCCCCAGGGACTTCCCGTCACTTGATTTGTCTGAATCTGTCTTGCTGTTGCCATTGGGCGTCACTGGGCAGAGCAGTTCCTCCTCCACACGCTGTGTTTGCTCTTGCAGTGGGTCTTACGGGGGCTCACGTGCGGCGTGGGGTAGGGGGGGTTCTTCTGTGTGCTTTGTTTTCATTTAGGGCCTCTGTCTAGAGGAGGCAAACTGTATTCTGAACCAAGTTCACAGGCCATCTCTGATAGGAAACTGGCACTCCCTGACATGCAGGCAGCCTGGTTTGCAGGAGTTGGAAGCTGTTTCTTCAGGCTGTGGGTTTAGGAAGGCCTCCTGGCAGGAGGCTGATGGAGGGTGGAAAAGATGGAGCCCGTCGTGAGGGTCTGGTGCTTAGGGGGAGTTTGCACCCCGACTTGTCTGGTATTTTAGCTATGTGATTTGCTTCACGCAGTCTGTCTTCCTTTGCAGACAGAGATTGCGAAGAGACTGAACACGATCTTAGCGCAGATCATGCCTTTCCTGTCACAGGAGGTAAGACCTTCTTTTACTGTGTTCTGTTCTTTGCAAAGCAGCTCAGCTGCCGGCCAGGCCTCAGCGGAACCCAGCCCCTGTCAGTCCATATCGACTGAACTGACATCCCCGGGATTACAGAACCGGCACCAGCAGAGGGACCGTTTCTCCTGTTTTTCTGTGGAACTGGTTCTGTGCCTAAGACCAGAGAGGAGGGTCCTGGCCTGTGCCAGCGCTGCAGGGGGCAGCGGTGCCGCTGTGCCTCCCATGCCCTGCCTTAACCAGCACTCTGTTTCTGCCTCCCTGCCCCAGTACCCATGCCTGAAAGCGTCTGGGAGCAAGGAGGCCTGGCCAGGCAGTGCCGGGGGCCAGACCCTGTTAGTGGAACCAATACCCAGAGGGGACCCCAGCCCTCAGGACCACGTCCTTGCCAGAGGCATGGCGGTGGGTCATGGTACCTTCTAAGCGTACTTCCCAAGGGGCCACTTGAGGCAGGGACTGAGCTGGTGGGTGCTATGAGGACAGCATCTCCAAGGAGGCACCTTGGTTCAGAGCAGACAGGTGGGCTGTCTGTTTCCACCCCGTCAGGGACTGGGACCACCTCACTTCCCTCCTGGAGTCCTGGGTCTCTGAGTCAGAGTAGTGGGCAGTGAGTGAGTGAATCCACGTATAAACAGGATACAGTGATGTCCAAGGAGCTGCAGCCCAGGAGGGGAGACGGCTGTACACCAAGCGGGTGCTACCTTCAGGGAGAACGGAATGAGTGCATCAGCAATTTTTTTTTTTTTTAAGTAGACTTTAGTTTTTAGAATAGTTTTAGGTTGATGGCAAAACTGAGTGGAAAGTACAGAGATTTCCCATATCCCCTCACTGTCAACATCCCAAGTGGTGTGTTTGGTCTGATTGACGAACCTGTATCAACACATCGTCCCTCAGAGCCCACAGTTCAGGGCTCATTACACCACCATGTCTTTCTCTTTCTCTCCAGTTGGTCATACGCTCATCTGTTGTCTGTTTAGATAGATATAAATTGAATATATATAGATACACATACTTTTCTCCTGAACTCTGAATGTAAACTGCAGACATTCTGACAACTCAGCATTCATTATTTTAGCTGCATCTCCTGAAAGGGGGGCCGCCCTCCTGCGTGACTACAATACCATTACCGCATTTAGAAAAGTAATCATTTGATAATCTAATAACCAGCTCTTACTGAAATTCATGGAAGGAAGTTTTTGTATGTGTGGTGGAGGGAGGTGGTTGACTAATAGCCATCTTTTGGCTCATTTATATTTGAACTTGAAACAATTTATAGGAAGTTTTGATTACAAAAGTAATACATGCTCATTGAAAAGGGTTTAAAGAAAGTGAAAATGCCCTGTCCCTGGCCTGCCTGTGTCCTGCTTCGGGTTAGTGGACCTTCTGTCCCATGGGGCCCACCCTGTGCTCCTTTGTCGGGGAGGTGGCCCCATCTAACCCACGCCCTGTTCCCTCCAGCACCAGCAGCAGGTGGCGCAGGCCGTGGAACGTGCCAAGCAGGTCACCATGACGGAGCTAAACGCCATCATCGGGGTACGTGGACTCCCCAATCTGCCTCTCACCGTGTGTATAGCCCTTTTATTCCTCTCATTTACCATAATCAGAGAGCACCCCTGACCTTAGCTGGCCTCAAAGAATGGCGGCCCCAGGGCTCCAGCTTCCCCGGGCATCTTACAGGTTTGGACCCATTCAGGGCTCTCTCTCCATTGGCTCCCGCATTGCCTCCCAGTCCCCAAATTAGAGGGTGTCCAACATGCCTCAAGTCCACCTCTAAACTCATCAGCCCTGTCCTCTCCTGACTTTTAGTGACCCCACCATTGAAGGCAGTAGGCTCTTGAGTCACCTTCAAGTCCAGGCTGGCTGACAAGGGTGCCCAGCCTCCCCCTCCACTTGCCCCAGGGACCTGCCTGCCCTGTGTCCCCTCTCTGGCAAAGGCCTGCCCTTCTTTGGCCACCTGGGATCAGAACCGTCTCTGCTGCACTGTTTCTTGTGAAACGTGCCATGGAATTTGGGGTTGGGCTTTGCTACACCATGCCAAGCTGCCTGGCTGAGCAGTCATCATGTGCCATTGTGAATTCCAGCCACAGATACCTGGATGGGTCTTCTAATGTTCTAGAAGTCCTATCTCAGCTGAAAAGAGGAGAAATACTGGAGTGCTTTGTGAGGCCCACTTCTAGTGTGACCCTCTCAGTGAAAGGAAGAAGCCAGATCTCCCCCCTTTTGTGCCCCTACCTGGCTTGCATCTTTAGTGCATAGTACCTTTCTCTGGCTTGCTGCTTTTGTGCAAGGCTAAGGCTGTTTTAGAGATGATCTGAGCAGAAACATTTTTTTCATGTAACTGTGGGCAAGGCTCTTGGCCTCCCGGTGTACCTGTCTGCCCTCCATCCCTGAAGGGGGCGGTGAGGTCACTGCTTCCCGCTCACAGACAGCTGGGTCAGGGTCTCTCTCCAAGGGGACTTCCGAACAATATGGATTCCAGGGCACTTGCCCCAGAGTTCTTTCCCATACATCTGGGGAAAGGACTGGGAATCTGTGCATCTGAAGTTTTCCATTTTTCCAGTTCATTCTGAAGGGTAGTGACACTTGGGAGGCAGTGGCCTGTTTGGCTGAGGTCCCTTCAGCCCTAACATGCTGAGACCCTGGTTGGTCTCCATTCTTCTTGTTCTTATGTGAGGTCATTATTTCAGCGTAGAACTGAAGGCCTTAGAATGTCCTGCTTGGGGAGATAAATGATGGCTCTTGGCTTTTCAGTCTGGGGCAGAAACCCAAAGACTGGTCTTCTAGCTGTGGTTCTTCCCTGTGTCACCTTGAGCAGGTCCCCTCTTTTCCTTGGGCCTCAGTTTCTGCATCTGTTGCAGGAGGGGGTGGATGGACCAGCCCATTGCTCTGGGCCCGGACGCTGGGAGGCCAGGGCTTCAGGGGAAGAGTGACGCTGGTGGACCCTAACCCCCCGTCATGCCACCGGGGCCTCTGGTGGTGGTGTAGTTCTGTCCCAGTTGGAGCCCTGGCAGCTGCTGACTGCTGCTTGGGGACAGCATGGATGCATTGGCCTGGTTGGAGGCCTAGCAGCATTGGGGGAGGAGCAGAGAGGAGTCTGGAAAGGGGAACATGAGTTAGTAAGTGCTCAGTGTTCAGCTATTGAGCTGGGAGGCAGTAGCCCCAAGGGAGAAATCAGAATATCGGAAAATGTACTGTCTCTGAGATCATCTAGCCCAGAGTTCTTCAGCCTGGGCACCTAGTGACATTTGGGGTCAGATACTTTGGTGTGGGGCCTGTCTTGTGCAATGTAGGGTGTTCAGCAGCAGCCCTGGCCTCTACCCACCACCCCCACACAGTTGTGACACCCAAACATGTCTGTAGACATGGCCAAATGTCCTACGGGATTGGGGGAATGGCCCTTAGTGCAGAACCACTGTCCTAGCCAATGTCCTTGTTTTACAGACAGAAGTGATTCATGGTCAGGAGCCAAGCCAGGCCAGAGGCCCAGGGGCTGACTCCCAGCCCAGGGCTCTTCTCTGTCTCACCCCGTCCCTGGTCTAGCCCTAGTGTGGGGCCTGCGTCCTCTCTCTCAGTGAGCAGTCCATGGCTCGGTGGCTCAGGTGATAGCGGTAGAAGAGGGGTGCAGGGGTGGGAAGTGCATTGAATTCTGCCTCCTGAAATGTCCCCTCTTCCAGCTCCTCATCTCCATTTTCTTTCTGGGCAGCTCTTGGAAGTTTCCAGACCAAACCCTCCCTCCCATTCTTGCAGTGACCACCGTGGGTTCCCCTCTCCTGCTCTGCCTCCCTCTTTGGAATTAAAATCCTTTTATGAAAATAATTTTTTTTTTTTCATTCTAAGAAAAGAGTGACATTGGGGAAGAAGTGTGGCTTGGATTAGCTCCACTTCCTTTAAGTAGTATTTAGGAAGCTGCAAGTTAGGTCAAGGCAGCTCCAGGCAGATATTGGAATTCAATTAAAGCCAACGAGTGGGGCCTGTGACCCCCATTTTCAAGGTAATTGCTTCTCCAGCTCCGAGTGAATGCCGCCGTCGCCCTGTCATTAAGCAGGCAGCCGTCTAATCGCTGTGCCTGCCAGAGCCCCACAAGGCAGGAGTCGGGGACAGCTGAGGCACGCTCCCACTGGGGAGCCAGGCCCGACTGCACCCCCGCCAAGGAGCCTCGTCTCATCAGGGAGGAAAGGGGACTGCAGGCTCATAGCTGAGCTGACTCAGGAACGTGAGGTGGTGGAGAGGGTGGCAGGGAGCCGGGAAGGCCGTGGACTGTGGCAGAAGGGCGGGTGTTTTGGCCCCAGCAGGAATGAGCAGTGACGGGAAGGACTCAGCAGCTCTGAGGAGCAACTGGTAGCTTCCACTGTCTTGCTGCTGGACTTGCCTCTCTGGAGGGAGAAGTAGCTCGGCCCCTGGTTTGGGGGTTTGCAGGGCTTTAGGTAAGTCGCTTCGGTCCTCCAGGCCTCAGTTTCCCCATTTGTGAAGGGGTGGAGGAGGGCTAGGCAAGTTTCCTGTGATGTGCCCATTTGGTCAGTTGTTCATGGCTCTCTCGGGCATCGAGTGGAAGGCTTCTGGGGTGGCATCTTGGCTCAACTCAGAGATGAGAGATCAGTTGGGTGTGTCTGGCCTGCGCATGCCTGTAGCTAGTGGCATATTTATTGCATGGATTGGAGTATTTCTCTCCCACTGAGAAAGACCAGGATCCAGTGCCAGGTTGGTGTGAGGGGAGAGGCGACCAAGGGGCAGATGGAAGGGACCCAGACTTGCTGGCCCAGCACACCCACTCCACTGTGGGGCCACAGGGACTGGAATATCCAAGTAGGGAAGATAGGCCCAAAGCTGTCTCTCTGCTAGTGAGGCTTGGCAGGAGCTAGTTACTGTGGACCCATTACTGTTACATGCCCCTTTTTCTTGGATGCAGATTATTGGGGAATACTTTGAGGGTCAAGATTCTTGAACACAAGGGGGAAATTTTATCCCTTGGCAGCAATGTGCAGACAGCATCCCCGGGCAGATCAGAGACCCCGCAAATGGCCGAATCAACCATTTCCAGAACCCTTTTTTCACATCGCTCTGCTCCAACCCAAGATGACTGAACCTGGTGGGTAGAGGGCTGACTCCCCACTTGCCCACTGACAGATTTGGTCTGTATTCCCTTGCAAATTAATAGTGAAAGAGACCTTAAGAAGTGCTTTTGTTTTTTTAAGCCGGGGATGAAGAAGAGGAAGGGAGGTTTTAGCTTGTCACAAACTAAATGGTATTTTGAAGCCATACCGAAAGTTCTGGCAGCCACTCCAGGGCACACTGATGAGCTGGGCTCAGTGGTCAGCTGTCACAGGAGGAGAAGGACGGCAAGAGCGTGCCTTAGGGTGCCTCTGTTCCTCTCAGCCGGGCAGCTGTGGTGGCGAGAAGTGATGCTGGGTTTGAGTCCAGGCTCTGGTTGCTTCCTGCTCAGCAGCGTCACTCAACCTGCCTGAGCCCATCCTCTTCTCTGACGTGGGGTGAACAAGGGTCGCTGTGAGCAGTAGAAGCTGTTGAAGAGCGCAGGAGCAAGATTCAGTGGGGAGCTGTGGGGCCGGCCCAGTGGCCACAGGCAGCAGGAGGGACACTGGGAGGCAGGCAGTATTCACTTCATGCTGTCAGGACTCTGTGCTTCCTCTGGTGAGAGTTCTTGGTGGGTCTTGAGTCTGGAAATGCTTAGAAAACTTCACTGAGTTTAACCCAAATCAAGAACCTGAGAAGTGAAGCGTTAAATCAGCTAGCAAAGGCTTAAAGGGTGATGTGCATAATCCACAGACTGCAAGCAAGCTCTTCCCCATCAACCTCTCCTGTAAGTGGCTGTACCTCTGAGCCCAGGGCAGGGGCACTTGGCACACGGGTGGAGGACAAGGACATACTTATGCCCCACGGGACACGTTCTTTGACATGCACGTGGTTCTGGCATGAAATGTGAAAGGGGGAGACGTGAACACTCATGAGTGGGCTTGTTTCCAGATGCCTAGCCCCTCTTTGGGGGCTGGAGGTAGTGTATTGTTGACTCCCTTTCCCATGATGGCTGGAGAAGTCTTGGTATTAGAAGGAGTAGTAGAAATTGGAGACCAACTGTTGGAAGGCAGTGAGCTTGGGGCCCTCTCGGACCATGGACTTGATGCTGTTCTCCCCAGTTAGAAATAATGTCACCCTGCCACTCAGATGTCACTGCATTTCAGCACATTATCCCCTGAAGTCAGGGAGGCGTCACAGGATAGGAAGGCCGTGCTCTGCCCTGCCTGTCTGTAGGCAGAGGGACTAGGGCCGTGGCGTGGAATCGGCAAAACCCGTAGACCAGTGGCAGCCAGCTACCCCGCCCCACTGAGGTGAACACTGTTTCATTCTCTTGCAAGCAAGACTTGTCAGACCCTCCACCCAGCAAGCCCTAGCTCCTACCCTCGCCCCCAGAGAGAAGCTGTAGAGGTCAGCTCTCGTCTCCCCGCTTCCTGGACCTGCTGGGTGCTTCTGATTGTACCTTTAAACCACCCAAAGGAGATCTTGGGGGATTTCTGGCTGTGGAAGGGGGCTCCTGTTCTTAAAGATAAAAAGTACGTGGATATTTCCTTTTGGTTGCAAGGAAGATGCTCCCGTATAACGTGTTGCAGCACAAAACCCCCCTCTAAATATTGCTCAGTAGCTTTGAAAGCCTCTGTTTTCCAAAAAGCCAACTGCAGCCTTTGTGCCACATTTTCCATGCTGGTTCACTTGTTCATGTTTCAGAGAAGCACATCCCCCCACTGATGCTCCTTGTCCCAAATCTCTGTTCTAGCTACATCTAATTGGGCCTGAGAGAGTAAGCATGGATCTGGGAGGTGATGGTCACTTTTGGAGAGAGCCACTCTGCCAACTTTCTTCCTAGCCTTTCCGTGTATGTCTTTTCTAACATTGTCACTCATTTACCCAGCAAATGTACACTGAGGAAACACGCCAGGCATTATTTGAAGTGCTGGGTGGATAAAATAAGGTTCCTGTCTTTCTGTAACTCCCAAGTTGCCAAGCATTATAAAGATGAAAAACCTGCAGTCTAGTCTTAGCATTTGCTAATGTTAACTGAGCACCTACTTTGCTTTTACATGTAGTAATGGTATCCTTATATGGCCCGAAGAGATGGGCTGCGTTCTGGTGTCCATTTTGCAGATGAGGAAACCGAGGCCCAGAGAGGTCCACTGACTCATGGAAGGTTTCCTAGCTGATAAAATATAGAGGTGGACACCCACCTTGTCTGGCTCCAGTCTGAGTTGTTAGAACTCTTAGAAAGGAGAAATCTGTTCTGACCAGGATGATGGGGAGAGCTTCCAGGGGAGCTGGCATTTGAAGTGGGCCAAGTTGAGCCTGGAAGGTTGGGTAAGAGGGCAAACCTTACCTGGTCAGGGAAGAATCAGGGTGTTCAGAGTTATTCAACTACATCTTTCCGTGAGTACAAATCTTAAATAAGCTCAAAAGAGTAGCAGATCTCAAAGCAGAACTGTTCATGGGAGGAGTTAGCCCTTTTTTACCCAAGCAGCAGACCCACTTCTTTGAAGCCATCCTCCCCCTCCTCTTTCTCTTCTCTTCCTCTAGTGATCCACTGTCAAAAATGGGTTAAATACTTCAGTGTTTGCTTTCTGGGGTTTTACTGTATAGCATGGACAGAATTAAAGGGCCTACCAGCAATTGGTGTAAAAACCAGAGGGCCCTGGGCAGAGACTCATTTTAAAACAAGGAGCCTAGGTAACACTGGGTGGGTTTGGCTATACCAGGGAATAGTATGTAACCATTGAAAAGGACTCGTTGATTTGCACTGAGCGCTCTGAAACTAAAATCTAGTTGTAGAGCAGTAAGATTAACAAAAGCCCATGTGTATAGAAATACACTTAAAACTTGTAGATTCTATAAAGGAGAGTCTAAACAGGTTAACAATCTTACTGTGGGGGTAGGATTAAAGGGTAATTTTTTTAGAAAACCTTTTTTAATCCATACTTTTAATATTTTCTAACAGTGAGCATGTATTATTTTTGTAATAAGTCATTTTCTTTAAGAAAAAGGTTGGGGAGCTCAGGTGTAAAGTCCTGTTCTAGAAGAGCCGGAGTCCCCTGCCTGGAGCACTGGGCTCCCGTGATGCCAGCTCCAGGAGTCCCTTAGCTTTGTTTCTGCTCTGGCATCTCAGGGCAGATTGGGGTCAGCCCACAGTGGGAGCACCAGCAACTTACATAAACTGCCCAACAACAGATGTCCCGGATCTTGACTGATGGCCACAGGTCCCAGCTTATTACCCAGAGCTGAGAAACAAGCCCCCTGGGGTCAGGGGTGCTGTGGTGGCTGTGTTTGCTCTTAACTTTGGAGTGGTCAGGTTGGCAGTTTGTGGTTTAATTGGGGGAGACTGGGGCCCTTAAATCCTGTGTTGTTGGTCAGGGGCCTGAAAGCCAGTTCCCTTTAATAAGCGAGCTTGTCAGATTTTTGTTCTTTGTCACTTTCCCCTGTCTGCCCCCCAACTCCTCTGGCTTTGGGGGTCTCTTTAGAAACATTCTTTGAATGGGGTTGGTGGTTGACAGATCTGAGTCCAGACCCCACTCACCAGTGGTGGGACTTGGCTAATTACTAACCACCCACTGCAGCCGTCAAGTGTCAGTGTGCCATCTGTAAAATGGGCACAGCCCCTCCTTTGCCAGGTGGTTGGAGAGTCATAGATAATATTTGGAAAGTACCCAGGCATTCACTCAGCCATTCAGAAGATGTAGGTTCCCTACTCTTGGGAAGTTGAGAGAAAGACGTGTGCATAGGTGGCTATCAGCACTCCCCAGACCCAGCCACTCCTGAGAAATATTTCAATCCCTAGAAAACATTTGGCTGTGGTATAGCCTAACCCTGTGGTTCCTGGCACGGTCTTAGGAATGATAAGATAAAAGGCATTTTATGAGAACTAAGGCTGCTTCCATCAGTCCCTTGGGTGTGAGACGAGGACAGGGAGAAGATTCTGTAGCTGTAGTGCTTTGCGAGGCTCCTCAGGCTTCCAGAGCCAGGATGGGAATCTTTGCTTGGGGCTTGTCACCCGTGCTATTGATGATAATGCTGAGTTAATGCCTGTGGAGATTTTAGGACAGTGGGGGGCCCATTGTAAGCCTCTGGTAAATGTTAGCTGTTGTTCCGGGGTAACCTGCCGAGGTCATACAGCTAGTTAAGTGCCAGAGCTGATCTGAATCCTGGTCTGTCGGGTTCCAAAGCTTAGACACCTCTTGTTACCCTCCCCTCTGCCATGCCGTCCTGTGACATTAGCGTTTATTCCCCTCGATCCCCTACTTTTCTGCGGTGGCCTGTCGCAGCTCTGTAAGGCAGGCCTGGGGTTCCTCAGAACTAGGCAGCCCTCCCCAGGATGCGGGCCCTGGGTGGGGGAGGCCGGCGGCTGGTGTCTGAAGGCAAGTGACGGGCGAGCCAACGCATGACTTCTAGGAACTTAAGAACAGATCCCCTCGCGGAGGAGCCCTGACGGCTGTGTGGTTTATAAGTGCGCGCTTCATGTGTCTCAGACACTGAGAAACTGCCCTGAAGCTGGGGCGGGGGAGGAGCCGAGTGTCGGAAGCATAAATCCAGTGTCTGCGTTGTGGCCCATTAGCAGCCTCCCTCCAGCCACGCCGCATGCCGGGCCGCCGGGCGGGGTGGGCGGGGTCCGCGGGGTCCCGGCGCCCGCCCGCCGCTCACGCGCCCGCCCCTCTCGCAGCAGCAGCAGCTGCAGGCGCAGCACCTGTCGCACGCCGCGCACGGCCCCCCCGTGCAGCTGCCGCCCCACCCGTCGGGCCTGCAGCCTCCGGGCGTCCCCCCCGTGACCGGGAGCAGCTCAGGGCTGCTGGCGCTGGGCGCACTGGGCGGCCAGGCCCACCTGGCGGTGAAGGATGAGAAGAACCACCACGAGCTGGACCACAGAGGTGCGCCGGGCGGGTGGAGGCAGGGGTCGGGGTCGGGGAAGCTCCAGTGGCCCCACAGCAGGCGCTGCTGCCGGGACCCCGGGACCGGAGCTAGCAGATGGCCTGGAGTCAACTAATGAGCCGCTGGTGCACGGAGACCAGAGCCTCACTCCCTAGTCTCTGATGTCCTGGTCTTTTCCGCCCTGGCAGACAATGTGGCTGCGTGTCCGCAGCGCCCCCCACCCATTCCTGTTCATGGGGGCCGGCCCCAGCGCATCCCTCGGAGATGCCTTCCCAGCCCCGCTGAGGGCCATTTGCAATCCCCGAGAGCTGAAGAGTTGGGGTCCCAAGGCCAAGCCCTCTGCTGCCTCTTCTCTTGTATCCTGCCCCTGGAAGATCTTTGTCCTCACCAAGATCATTAGTCCTCTGAGGACAAGGGCCAAATCCCTGGAGGTAGCTATGGCTGCACTGCAGGGAGATGATTGCAAAGACTTGGAAAGAGCTTCCCCTGACCCTCACCCGGCCCTGACTGGGTGTACCCCAGAAGCCGTAGCAAATAGGGCCTGAGGGGGCTTGGTTGGTGAGGGCTCCCTGGCAGACCCTCTACAAAAACTGCTACCTGATGTAGTCTGCCCTTAGAGTTTCTTTTTGTTTTTGTTTTTTTGAGATGTAATTGAAATACAACATGGTGTAAGTTTAAGGTATACAATGTGATGATATGACTGGCCCTTAGCTGTTTACCTGGGGCAAATGGCCAGCACCATCCAAGCTCCTCTGGGCACCACTTTTGGGCACCAGGGGCCTGGAGCGTCACCGTCCTACTCTGGCCACGGGTTGGTGACAGATCGTGGGAACCAGAAACAGAGTACCTGCCCTTGCAGGGGGATGGGCCCCTTGGCAGAGGAAGAGGGCCTCCCCACAGCAGTGGGGAGAACCAGGGAGCTAGTGCGTGGCTGGGCAAACAGTCAGGCTTCAGCTTCCTGGGGCTTCTTGGCAAAGAAACAAGAGAATGGTGTTAATGAAAAAACAACAAAAACCACTCCACATTCCTTTTATTTTTTAATAATGTTCTCAACTCCCAGATCCTACAGATATTTTACATAGTGTGATCCTTCCCAAGCTTGCAGCTTTCAAAACCGCTAACAGCCTTGGTGTCCTTGGCATGTCAGGGAGAGCTAGGCCACGGCCCCTCCGCACCCCCAACCCCACCCGGGATTTGAGGGACTGGGGAAGCGTTGAAACTGGGTGGTTAATTGCCAAGCTGAGAAACCTCACCTAATGGCCCTGCCTCGGCTGACCCACAGTGACTCAGAATCAGGCCTGCTGCCCACTTAAAAACCCTTGAACTAGCAAAGCATACAAGCCAGCTGGATGAGACTGACCTTTTTCCTTTCTTTTTTGTCTTTCTGTCTTGCGGGGGGCACTGACTCTCCTCCTGTCCTGGCCTTTCGTCCCCAAAGAGAGAGACTCCAATGCGGTAAGTGTCAGCACTCTGGAACCTGTGGGGCGTGTTTGTTGATGGGAGGAGAAGGGGACCACGTGGGCTCCTGGGGCAGGGGGAGGAGGGTGTCATGAAATAGGAGTTGTTGGCACAAGTTGGAAGTGACCTTCAGTTGGGGAAGCCCTCATCTCCAGGCTTTTAGGTCTGTCATTTGTCAAATGAAGTGCTTAGGCTAAATGACTCTTAACTCCCTTCCATATGAAAGGTGATTGACTGGAGAGATTGGCTGGCCATCCCTGGGTCCTCCACTAGCGGTTGTGGAGTCATGGGGTGGAATCCAGGGCTTAAGACCTGGGTGTACATGCTGGGCTTCCCCACCCCCACATGTGCTGTTCCCTGTACAATCCTGTAGCATCCTCATTTCTTCTAAACCCTTAAGGTTTCTCCCTGTCTGGGCTTTAACTTGTTTTAAGAAAGTGCTAGCACGTGAGTATTAAGGCCAGGCTGCCTGCGTGTCTGCCAGCTCTGAGATTTGTTGTAAATCTTTCTGATCACACTGAGGCTCAGAGGTTCTGTTTCAAGTGAATAAGCCTTCTGAATAAGTGCAGTGGAGTCTGGATAAAAAAAAAAATTCCCCAGCGATTAGCAGAGCTGTTTTATTCCTCATCGCCGTCCTTGTATCTGGGGCTGTCTAATCTGTTAGGATGGTTTTGGCTATTACTTCCAGCTAAGTAGGACTTGGAAGGTCAGGCAGTTAACTAACCATCTTGACAGTGGCTTCCTCTGTCAGCTCCTCCCTGCCGACCCCTGTCCCCTCCCAGCCCTCCAACCAGGCTCACTTTTTTAAATCTCCCATTAGCAGCAATTCTCTCATTCCCTCTTGGCTTGCCTACAGATGTGCAGGTCCACGTTTGGACCCAGGAATACCTAGATACGTAAGAAAGAAACAACAACCTAAAATCCATTTTGTTTGCTTTAGTGTTGATCCTCAAAAGGTAGCATTTTCGGAGAGGCGGTTTGCCTAGATAGGACAAGGGCCAGACTAGACACCTCAAGGCTTAAATCAGCTCCCAGCTCCATGGGGCACGGGGGAGCTCTCTTGGCCTCTTCAGGCCTCAGTTTCTTTTTATGTAACATGGGTATATTCCTTCCTGGCCAGCCTCTCAGCTTAGTTAGGAAGACCCCTCAGAACAGGACCTGGGATCAGGAGATTACCTGGAGATAACCTGGTTAACTGCTGCAGAGCAAAGTGGGAGCTGGAAGCCCAACTCCTTTCCTGTCTTCACGTCGTCCTCATCCTCATCCTCATCCCTCTTTACTTTTGGCTTTGTGCCCCAGACTGTGAAAGCTTTCTGCTAAAAGAGACTTGGGGGGACCCCCAAGAGCTGCGCTCTTCACTCCACAATGCTTTCCAACAGCCATGCACATCAGACTCAGAGAGTAGAGGGCACACTTGGGCTGTGGCAGAGTCCCATGGGAATGAGTCAAGACACCATGCTGGGGCCAGGCGGACTGCTCAGGGGAGAGGCCAGAGGGCTGTGCGCATGTGGTGATGGTGTCACAGGCGGGAGAGACTGAAGTAATCAGCCCTTTGGAAAGCCAGGTTGTCGGCAGATGAGGCCCCCAGCAGGAAGGACAGGGCCGTGGCAGAGGGGCGGGGGGGCGGTGGACGACGGGCTGGAAGCTGTCCCAGAGGGGTTGGTCTGGAGTCCAATTAGAGGTAGCTTCATTCATATTTCCTTGCCTAGCCGAAGCAATAAAAAATACTTAGTTTTTGGCCGCCTGCCAGCCAGAGGCGGGCTGGATCGATGCCGCTAAATGCCTGACATGACTCTCTCCAGTAGCAGTGAGGGTTTTCAGCCTGACTGCATGAGAAGAAAGAGCTTGCTGTTCTCCTGCGCCCATACTGGGTCGTGAGGAGAAACGCGAGCAGCCCGCACGCCCCCCTCTCCCCGCCCGCCCACCCGCCTGAGAGGAGTGGGGCCAGAAGCATTTCTGCTTTGCTCAGGGTGGCCACTGTCGGAGGAAATGAAATGAAAGGACGGTGATTTCAGTGGGCGCTTGCGGCAGCTAACTGAATTGCGGCTGTGCACCTCGCGCTGCCCTTCCACGGCTGTGGGGGGGGCCGGGCTGCGGTTCCATTATAACCTCCATTTTTTCTTTAAGGCTTGATAACTCTGCCATTTTAATTTGCTTCAGGCAGAAACTTGGCAGGGAAGGGCTGCCCAGAAACTAGCTTAGGAAAGGAAATTAAGTTCTGTGGCTCGTTCCCGCACCTCCCCTCCAAATGCCGCCACTGGCCTTCAGGAAGGTGGGGCAGACGTGAGGCGAAGACTCATCCAACCTGCCTTTGATGCCCTTTTCTTTGAACAGGCGTCCCTCTGTGTCCCCACATGGCCTTGTCATGCCCGTCTGTGGGGATGTTGGGGAGCTGGCCTTTTTCTTCCCTGCAACTGAACTGCAAGCTCCTGGAAGGCAGGGAATGTGTTGGCCCATTCCTCCGTGCTCAGCAGCTAGTCCAGGCCTGATCCGGGACAGGTGCTGTGTGAGTGCGGGCAGGTGTAGTTTGGTCTCTTAGAAAGAAGTAAGCCTCAACAGTCCCCCAAAGGGGCAGTGATACTACCCTGTTGCTCAGAGGTTTGCTGGCAGGTACCCCTGCATGTAGCTCCCCAGCCTGGTACTCTCCAGCCACATAATGCATGCCACCTGTGACCACCGGTGACACCGCGAGCCAGCAGGGGCCCCTCCACGGGCAGCTGTCCGCCTCCAGGACGGGTCTGTTCCCAGCTCCAGGGGCTGCCTCGGCTGTTGGCGCATCTTCCCTTGTCCTGGGCCTCAAGTTCTAAACTTTTCTAGTTCCTACTTAATGTGTAGTTGACGTGAGAACTTACTAGGCTCCTCCAGGCCTGAAAAACTTGGGTTTCCTTCGTGTTGCCTCCTGCTGAGGACTTAAGGCACATTTCCCAGCCTCTTGGGCCCCTTCCTTCCCAGCACTGCCAACAGCGTGGCTCTTCTGCCCTTAGGCTTTTTCCCATCTTTCAGAGGGAAAGGCTTCAGATGTTGAATTTTTTGTTTCTTTATTATGCTGATACTCATGTAAAGTTGCGGGAGGCCACACAATAGAGTAGTGGGACATTGACACAAAAGGCCAAGTTGCCCACCTATGCCTAGGAGGCCTGCTGGCACCTGACTTTACCCTTACCTGCCCATCTCCCCAGTCCTGTCAGGTTCAGCAGATGAAGTATTGAGCATGGCTCCAGTTCATTGGCTCAGCTCCATCTTTCAAAATTTGGTGCAAATTCTGCTTATCCCATCTTTGAGCAAATGAGTAGCAGGCAGGCACAGGATGGGTGGTGAAGGAAATATGTGACACCCACCCTCATGGAGATGATAGTCTCATAGGTCAGAAGCTCACTGCAAGGTTATTTAATAGCAGCAGCATTGCTACAAAAGAAAATTGTGATGCTCTGGGGGACCTGGTTTAGAGAGTTGGGAAGTCTGCCTTGGCAAGGCCCCAGTGGAGCCGGACTTGAAGGGTACACAGGACCTCGGCTGACCACCTGAGTCACCTGCACTTAGCCATGTCTCCGCATGCGTGGAATGTACACATTAAATCTCTCTCTTGCTTCCAGAATAACTCCGTGTCACCCTCGGAAAGCCTCCGGGCCAGTGAGAAGCACCGGGGCTCTGCAGAATACAGCATGGAAGCCAAGAAACGGAAAGCAGAGGAAAAAGACAGTCTGAGCCGATACGTATGTGTGAGGGTTCGGCGGGAGTCCCTGGGTTTGGGTTGTGTAGGCCAGGGTGTGGGAGAACCCCCGGGGCTGAGTGTGGGTGAGTCAGAGAGGCACAGGTGGGGGCAGGAGGGCGGGTGGCCTGGGTGGGGAGGTCTCGTACACACACATTGTGAGCATGTCAGCCGCAGCCAGGAAGGAATGAATGAGGAAGTTGTCCTGGCCTCCGTAGGGTCTGGGAGAGCTATGGGTGCCTCCCCCGATGGCCCGACAACTCTGTGCTGCCATTACAGCCCTCCCAGAGGGCCAGTCTGCTCCAGGGGGGGCATCCCCAGTGACCCCACTTTGACCCACAGTGTAGTTGAGGTGTCTGCTCTGCCGGGCTGTGCAGGGGTGAGAGCTGGGACGGGGAAGAGGTTGGTTCAGTGCTGGGGTCCAGTGGTCTCGTGACAAGCCCCGTGGCTGCTCTGTGGCTCTGGCTGCAGTGCACAGCTGAAACCTCAGCCTCGTTTCTGGGAGACAGGGCTAATCACCACGCCCACGGGGTAGTGGAATAGAGGGAACAAGGCTAGCACTCTTACTGGTAAATGATGGTGCAACCAAACCAGCTGGAAAGGGCTGCCTGGCTCCAGAGAGACAAGTTAAAGGGAGCTTAGAAATTCTGTCATGGAGCAGGTGATGGTATGGCTGCTCATGGGTACAGAGCCGAGAGACCCAAGCTTGGAGGGCTGGGCTGGGGAAACACCGAGGTGAAGGGCTGAGTGGAGAGAGCCTGGAAATGGGTTAGGCTGGTTCAGCACCTGGCTGGTAGAAGCAGGGGTGGGAGGGCACGGCCTCTTACTGGCTCCTCTGTTTTGGTTGCAGGACAGTGACGGAGACAAGAGCGATGATCTGGTGGTGGATGTTTCCAATGAGGTAAGGGCAGGCCCCGGTTGCTGGGCGGCTCTGGGTTTCGGAGGTTTAAAATTGTACCTTCCCTGGGCCTATTATATCTTGGCTGCTGTGCCAACATTACCAGCAGCCTGAGCAGGGTGATAAGGTCTTTCGTGCTGGGGCATCAGGCTGGTCAGCAGGAGCTGGGCAGGGCTTGCTGCGTGGTGTCTGGGCATTCATGGGCACCGAGTGGTTCCTAGGATGGGTTTCCAGAGAGGGACGCCTAACGATCCCCAGATAGGACCGTCTGTTCCTCCAGGCCAGCTCTGTTCTCCCCATCACCCCTGGGATCTTGAGCTGTGTGCTGTGAGTCCCCTGGGATCAGCCTCAGCAGCGAAGGAGGAGCTAGAGGGATCTGCATATGGCCGGGAGGCCCAGCTGCCAAGATTTAAGTCCTGAACTTAGGTTCGATCTTGGGCCATCACCCCCACAACTCTGCTCAACCCAGGCCTCAGTCTCCCCATCTGTGGGATGAAGGATTCAGACTAGATTATTAAGAACTAATCGCCTCCACTCTGGAGCCCCCAGTCTCTCTCAGCCACACTCCTCTTCCCATCATTTGCCTGCTCCCTTCCCATTCCCAGAGCGGGGATGACTCTAGGCTAAGTGTTACTTTGGGTGCATTTCTGCATCACTTGTGTCTGCAGGACCCAGCAACACCTCGGGTCAGCCCAGCACACTCGCCTCCTGAGAATGGGCTGGACAAGGCCCGTGGCCTGAAAAAGGATGCCCCGACCAGCCCCGCCTCAGTGGCTTCCTCCAGCAGCACACCTTCCTCCAAGACCAAAGACCTTGGTCATGTATGTGGGGTCTGCCCCTGGCGCCACAGAGGATGGGAGAGGACTGGGGCGGGTAAGGGTGAGGAAGAAGGTTCTGGAAAAGGGACTGGACCTGGAGTGGCGCTCATTGGAGGCCAGAGGGGTGGCGTACAAAGAATATGGGTTGGGGTTTGACCTGAGTTCAAATGCTGACATTCCCACTCACTGGCTGGGCCTGATGCTAATTATAGTGAGTTAACATTTCTAAACTTTGGTTGCTGCATCGATAAAATGGGAAAAGTCACTACAGTTGCTGTCAAATGAGGTTGGACAGAATTGAGGCATTGGGCAGAAAGTTCAAAATGGGGGCTGGTGCTGGGCTTCACGGGGTGACTGGCGCAGGGCTTGTGTTGGCTCTGAATGCCCAGCTCTGGGGAGAAAGGAATCTTCATGGCTTCCTGTGGTCTCCACATCTTCCCTCTTCAGAATGACAAATCCTCCACCCCTGGGCTCAAGTCCAACACACCAACTCCAAGGAACGATGCTCCAACTCCAGGCACCAGCACGACCCCAGGGCTCCGGTCAATGCCGGGCAAACCTCCAGGCGTGGACCCGATAGGTATAATGGGTAGGCACGACGGCACTGGACTGACTGTGCTTGAGGGGGAGGGGTGTGCCCCAGGCCAGGGCTGGGACTGCATAGGCAGGCCAGAGCACCAGGGGATGTGTTGGAGTTGGGGCTTTCCCAGGCCTGCCTCTGGGGGTACATATGGTCAGGTTTGAGAAGGAGATGGACACCTGGTGCTTTAACACTGACATCAGGACTTACTGGGGCCACTGCTGGGCTAGGCATGTGGAAGGAACTTCACACAGGTCAGGATGTCCATGGTTTGTACCCACCTCTGTCTTTAGATCTGTGAAGCTCTGAATAACTGGGCTTCCACGTCCTGCTTTATAAAAAGAGGTGGACACATCTCTTATCTCGAACCTCCTTGGGCTGTGGAAATGGAGATCCCAGTTAGGTGGGTTTAATCTGAGAGGACTGCCTGGAGCAAGCAGCGTTAGGATGTAGGAAGGACTGCTGCTGGGTGGGACCTGTACTTTTTCCTGGAAGGAGGGTGGGGCCCGCTCGCCTTGATGGCCAGCTAGCTGATGCCTGCCTCCCTGCAGCCTCAGCCCTGCGCACGCCCATCTCCATCACCAGCTCCTACGCAGCACCCTTTGCCATGATGGGCCACCATGAGATGAACGGCTCGCTCACCAGCCCCAGCGCTTACGCCGGCCTCCACAACCTCCCGCCCCAGATGAGTGCGGCCGCCGCCGCCGCCGCCGCCGCCTATGGCCGATCGCCAATGGTGAGCTTTGGAGCTGTACGTAGACCTTTTGGCTCCTTTTTTGGGGGGCTGGGCAGCGAGTGGCGGGGTTTGGGGGGACACTTCCTGCACACCAAAGAGGACCCCCGGAGTCTTCTGACCAGTCAGCTGCCTTTTGTGATAGAGTATGTATCAGAAACAAGAAAGGAACACACACTTTGGGGTCAGCAGACCTGGGTCCCCCCCCCTGCTTGCCCACTAGCCACCGTGTGACCTCCCACAGTGCAGCCTCCCCGGGTCACCCTTTTCTGTCTGGGAAGTGGGGCTGACACCTCTTCCCAGTCTCTGTGGGGATGGGAATACCAAGATGAGTCAGGGACTTCCCACATAGCAGGGGTTGATAACCGGGGCTGCTTGTCATACCAAGAGTTGGGTGCTGTTGCTGACGGGCAGTTTGGATTCGGGCTAGCAGAGTAGGGCCCTTTTTCAGGAGATGGTTTCTCTCTTTACCTTCCATACCTAGGATGGCCTCCTGTCCACATGAGAGGCACACTGGGGCACCAGGGGAGGGAGCAAAGGGCGATGGGGCTGGAGGATACTGGCTCAGAGCTGAGGGGTCTAGACTGTCACCCTGTCCCTGCCACTGTCCTGGGCAAGGCACTTGGCCCACCCGGGCCTGTGTTCCTCCTGAAACATGGGTTTGGCTCTGCTTGGCTGTCCTTTGGGCTCTGAAGAGGCAGCACTGTGTGGGCAGCACCCAGGAAGTGGCAAAGGAGGAGTCCGGGCTGGGGAGATGTACAGCGGCACTCTTCATTCAGAGCCGGCTTTGTTGTGCCTTGCAGGTTGGTTTTGACCCTCATCCACCCATGAGGGCCACAGGTCTGCCCTCCAGCCTTGCTTCCATTCCTGGCGGAAAACCGTAAGCTTTGGCCATACTTCCAGCATGCCTGTCCGGGAAGCCAGGGGAGAATGAGAATGCGCAAGCCCGCGTCCACACCCACCCACCCCCGGCCCTGGGGAACCTCCCCTAGCGGAAGCTGCCTGCCCCTCTAGAAATACTCGTGGGCCAGGTAGTAACCCCTGGAAACTGCTGCCTGGCCACACTCGCCATAAGCCCAGGGGATCCCTGTAAAGGGGAAAGGAGAAGGGAGTTGAGGGTGTGGTCACTGGGCCCCGGGAGACAGGGAACAAGTTCTTCAGATGCTGGGGCTTCCTAACCAACTTGACATGGAGCCGCTCTGGCCGTCGGGGCTCTTTTGGGTTCTGCCTGCTGGAAACGCCTCCAGCTGGCACCCACAGTAGCCCCAAACAGTGGGCAGGCCCTGCTGCCTCACCCCCAGCTCTGCTGTGTATTCTACAAGTCATTTAGGGCGAGGGGTGTGGGGAGCAAATGGATTTCCCTCCTGACTACCACTGGCTCCTAAATCCAGATGGCATTCAAGCTGGGTCCTTTCCAGGGTTGGCATGTTAGAGATGTTAGAGATGTGGGAAAGGACATTCCAAGCCACATGTGGGACTAGTGACCAGGTTTGGAGCAAGGATGTGTAAGCAGAGACAGAAGTCAAAGCTGGGAATGTTCACCAGTCCCCACCCTGGTAGAACAGGTCCAAGAAGGTTGGGGTTCCTTGGGGCCCCTGATATTTGGGGAGGGGGCACCAGGAGGCCGGGAGGCTAGTTGGGGTAGAGCTGGCTGGCCTGGGCAGGACCTGTGGGAGCTTGGGAGTGCTGGGGACGGTGGCAGTGACGGTTCTCACCCTTTCAGAGCGTACTCTTTCCATGTGAGTGCCGATGGGCAGATGCAGCCTGTGCCCTTCCCCCACGACGCCCTGGCAGGCCCCGGCATTCCAAGGCACGCCCGGCAGATCAACACGCTCAGCCACGGGGAGGTGGTGTGTGCTGTGACCATCAGCAACCCCACGCGGCACGTCTACACAGGCGGCAAGGGCTGCGTGAAGATCTGGGACATCAGCCAGCCAGGCAGCAAAAGCCCCATATCCCAGCTGGACTGCCTGGTGAGGATCCCAGGGCTGTGGGCATCTCCTGTAGCTGGCACAGGAAAGCAGGCAGCCTGGGCCAGGGGGAGCTGCCCATCCACCTGGCCTGGCTCAACCCTGCACTGGTGGGTGAGTGAGCAAGCTGACTAACCTCTCTGAGCTCTGGTTTTACCGTCTAAAAGTGGAGATGATACTGACCTCCTGGGGTTGGTGAACTGTGTGAATGAGGGATGGGGGCAGCCTGGCAGCAGCTGTGAGCAAGAGCAGGATATGAGCAGAGGTGGCGAGGGTGCTCGGTGTCTGGACACAATGCTCCTACCCCGGGAGGGGAGGCAGGCAGAGCTCAACACCACTCTTTTTCCCTCCAGAACAGGGACAACTACATCCGCTCATGCAAGCTGCTCCCTGACGGGCGCACGCTCATCGTGGGTGGTGAGGCCAGCACGCTCACCATCTGGGACCTGGCCTCGCCCACGCCCCGCATCAAGGCCGAGCTGACGTCCTCGGCTCCTGCCTGCTATGCCCTGGCCATCAGCCCTGACGCCAAAGTCTGCTTCTCCTGCTGCAGCGATGGGAACATTGCCGTGTGGGACCTGCACAACCAGACCCTGGTCAGGTGAGGCCCCAGAGAGGAGCAGGGCTGCCTCGTCCTCAGGAAGGTTGTGCTGGTCACCCTGCCTGGTTGGTGTTGCTGTGACTGGACCTGCCTGAGACGCCATGGGGTGGCCAGGACAGTGTGCGCGAGGGATACCCAGGTAAAAAGCCGGCTTGGCCTGCCTCACGCAAGGGGGCAGCTGTGTGCCAGCCGCTCTGTGTGGGCAGGGGATGGAGGGCTCCTTCACCCAGGAGCCTGCAGAAGCTCTGGGGAGAGGTGGAGCTGCAGTAGGCCTGGGAGGGCGGAATTCCGTTGGTGCCGTAGATCCCTGGCACCCACCCTCCTCCCGCTTGGCTGACACAGGCAGTTCCAGGGCCACACGGATGGGGCCAGCTGCATAGACATCTCCCACGATGGCACCAAGCTGTGGACCGGTGGCTTAGACAACACTGTGCGCTCCTGGGACCTGCGGGAGGGCCGACAGCTACAGCAGCACGACTTTACCTCGCAGGTGTGTGGCTCTGCTGCCCTGGCAGAGCAGCGTGTCCCCTGGTCCCAGCGGGGGACCCGCAGGAGGGGGTCGAAGGGGCCCTCCCAGGCGGTTGTTGCAAATGGACCTGAGACCAACCTGAACAATCTGGGACGGCTTCCTGTAGGAAGTGGCAATGAAATAGAATCACTAAGGCCTTGGAGTTGGACATACTGGAGCCAAATGCTGAGATTTCATTCCCTGCCCCTCTGCTTTTGAGCACTTTGGACTTTTTCTCATTCACAGGATGGTGGTACTAGTCACTACCTCATAGGTTTGGTGAGCACCAGAAATGGTTCCTGTGAAAGTCTTAGCATAACCCTGGCTCATAGAAAGCATTCTGTAGCAGCTAGGTATTATTACTTGTGTTGCTATTTTTAATTGCTCGTTTTAATATGGTAATCTTATATATTTAATATTTTAGTGTTTTATTTACTCTCTTAAGAAAGGGCAAAAAGTCAACGAGACAGAGTCACTTTGAAAGTGAAATGTCTATGCCACCTCTGACTTTGAATCCTGGCTCTTTCACTTCCTTTCCAGAGTCAGCGACCTCTCAGCCTCAACTTCCTCACCTATAAAATAGGGGTAAAAAATGATATCCCATACCCCTGGGTTGTTGGGCTGAGAGAATGGGAGCTTTGCTTTGCAAATGGCAGGTGGAGAGGTGTGTGGGGAGCGATGGGACTCCGCCCTCAAGGCCCTGAGCAGGCCTTTGAGGAGCCCCTGGGCCTGGAGGGCACAGGGTGCTGAGCTCAGTCCGGTCCGCCCTGCAGATCTTCTCGCTGGGCTACTGCCCCACGGGTGAATGGCTGGCCGTGGGCATGGAGAGTAGCAACGTGGAGGTGCTGCATCACACCAAGCCTGACAAATACCAGCTGCACCTGCACGAGAGCTGCGTGCTGTCCCTCAAGTTCGCCTACTGTGGTGAGCCTCACGGGACGGGGGCCTCGCCCGGCCTGCTCTGTGCGCAGAGGAGGGGCCCAAACTTATAGGAGGGGCAGAGTCCCAAAGTGAGCTGGCTTCCGGAACCAGGCTGCCTGACCCCAAGCAGCATTTCCCCTGCTCGAGTGCAAATATTAGTGCAGGGCGGGTACCAAGCACCCATACACCAGGCCAGCATCAGTGTGTGCCGGCCTAGAGCCAAGGAACAGTACTCAGCCTTGTGGCCAGTTCCTCCAGGTGGTTGAGACTCCTTGATGGCCGGTGGCCCTGGATTGGCATATCTGCTCCTCCACTGGCGAGCTCTGCAGCCTTGGGCACAGCCCATCCTCTGAATCCCAGTGGGTCTCTGTGGCCCGGGAGTAGCTTGGCACCCGCCCTGGGGTCTTGGGTAGCTTTAGCATTAACACAGGCGGAGCCCTGGCTGAGTGCCTGCAAAGTAAGGGACCTGCTGACCACCAGCTTCAGCCGGGTGTCCAGATGCTCAGGGCTTTGCCATTTCAGTATTTCCTGCTGTCTTCCAGTAGTAGCATTGAGAAGGGTCAGTTAACTTGAGTGGCTTTAGAAGGAATCATTTAGGGCAGGGTAATTGGTGTGAATAACTATAAATCCTGTTTTCTGTGCCAACCCTGCCCACCTCTGCCCCTTGATTGCTGAAAAAAGCTGTCCGGTGGGTGTCCACGTGTCTGTTATGTGTCTCACTTACAAAATGCCTCTCACACAAGCGGAGAGTTGGCTGAGTACCAGTTAGCAGTTCACAACGGGGTTTCCATGGCAGCTGGCTGGGGCTGGGGCGGGGCTTGCTTTAGGGGACTGCAGGCCGCTGCCTGACCTTCCTTTGCCTTGCACCTGCAGGCAAGTGGTTTGTGAGCACTGGGAAAGATAACCTTCTCAATGCCTGGAGGACACCATATGGAGCCAGCATATTCCAGGTACCATCCACCATCCCAGCGCCCCTCTTGATTCTGCCCAGAGTCGGCCTGTCTGTGGGAATGGGGTGGGGATAGTGAACTTGCCCCCGCCCCTTCCAGCCCCTTCCTGAGTGGAGCCCTTGCTGGGTTCTCCAAGGGCGAGGGCTTAAGCACATCAGCGGAGCGCTCTGCTGCTAGTGACCTCTGACTCCTCAAGGGCTTTCAAGCAAGGGCTCTTGAAGGATTTCTAGAGCAAGGAGGAATAAAAACATGCTCTTAGCCCTGGCCTGCACACTGAGCACTCACAGAGGTGTGCTGGGCAGTAGAGCAAGCCGAGCAGCTTTTTTCAGTGCAGTGTTCCCTAAAACTCAAGTAAGTTTGCATTTCATTTCAAATTTCAGTGAAAGGAGAGATGTAGGACTGGAGAAAAACGGTCCAGAAAGAGATAGGAGAGAAGAAAGAGGCTTTTCATGATTTTTCAAGATCTGGGGCCCACTGTATTGTACTCTCTCACTCTTTCACATGCCCACTTGCTCACACTCACGTACTTGCACACACATAATTATGCTTTCGTGCGCTCAGCCAGTAGCCACTTTCTGGAACCATGCCGGCAATGTCTGGTGTCCAGTGTGTTACGTGCATAACTTTGAGCATCTCTCTAGTTACAGTAGATCCTTCAGAAGTCAGGTACAAAGCCTTTGCTTAAGCCCGCAGGCTGAGTATCTTCTGGTCTGCAGATTCCTACTCCCAGCTCAGAGATGCTGCCTCTGATGTGTAAACTCTGAAGAGAAGGCTCATGCTAACGTGCTCTGTTTTGAGCCTCACAACTTAAAAATCACATTGCACTCTGTTAATGAGCTTTTCCTTGGGAGAAAGTAGGAGGAAGGGATGCGTCTAACTGAAAGCACGTCTTTGGGCTGTATTTGCATTCGTTGCTGTGTGCGCCCGGGATCGGAGCTCCAGCGCAGGGGAAGGGTGATCTAATGCAGAGGTAACGCCGAAAGCGTGTTGAATACCAAGACAGTGAATTTCTGCCTTCCTTTCTCCCCACATCCTCCTGCCCCTCCTTGTCTTCCTCCTCCAGTCCAAGGAATCCTCGTCCGTCTTGAGTTGTGACATTTCAGCGGATGACAAATATATTGTAACAGGCTCTGGTGACAAGAAGGCCACGGTTTATGAGGTCATCTACTAAACCAGGACTCTAACAGGGCCGTCAGACTCTGGGGGAAACAGACTCGGCCGTGACAGGGAGACCCCGCAAGGGGCCCCGCGGATGGCGGAGGTCGGACGGTGGGCGGCCGCAGGTGCCAGGGCTGAGCGCACCCGCCCCGTCGGGTCGGATTCCTGGGCGTGGATCGCTGTGTCTCACAGACTCGGATGGATCTCTCTCCCCCTCCTTCCCCCTAAACCATCCTGGCAGATGCTACGAATAGATCGGAAGGCTGGTTGCTCCAGCCCCCTGCAGACACCCTCATGAATCCCTTTCCTCCCCGTTTCTTTCGATCTGTCCCCTGCCCTGGGTCAGAGACACTGGAGTGGACCCCGTGTCTGTGCTGGGGGAGGGGGGTTTCATTCTCCCACTTGTGCAGCGCACAAAATTTGTGAAAAATGTAAATAATAGACTCCTATCTCGGACTGGTCAGTGGGGGAGGAGGCCCCGTCCCCCCGGCAACGCTAGCCGTGTGTTTCGCCTGCTGTATTTGTAATCCACTCATGGTGGTGGCTTTTTTTTTTTTAAAACAGAAGTTCCCATCTGGGAAGGGGAGGCGGGGAGGGGGAGGGGAAGGGAGCTGCAGCTGGTAACCGGACCGACTGTAAGGGGCCGCCGGAGGAGTGTGCCTCCACGTGGACTTGGAATTGGCCGAGGTATGTCAGGATTTTGCGCCTGATGAACTGACGGATGGACAGAGCCTGCGATGGTGCCAGCCTGACATGAACAGAAGGTCGCCTTTCTCTGTGGCCACCACGCTCTGCCTGCCCCTGGCCCACTCTCGCCTCCCTCCCTCCCTCTCTCAGGGGTCCGACCCTTGCTCTCTCTGTCTCTCTGTCTGTCTCTCTCTCTCTCTCACGTTCTCCTCCTCAGCCTCAGTCTCTCTTTGGTGCACACTTAGTTACCGCGACGACAGATGGAAGTTCACAGGAGCTCCATCTCCGGCCCTTCTTAATCTTTGGACACAACCTAAAAAGGACAGAAAGTTAGGAGAAAGCATAGCGACTCAGCTCAGGGAGCTACCAGAGAAAAACAGCAACTGATGTGGGTGCTTTTTTTTTTGAATAAAAAGAATTAGAAGTGATGTCCTTTTACAAAATGCCTTCTCCCCCTTTCCTGCCTACGACTCCTCCCTCTCTCCCTAGATGGGAAAAGATGTGTTTAACCAGCAGGGTTGTGAGTCTGAGGGATTCTCTCCCCTGCGGGAGCCTGGGCAGGACCTCGGGGTGGCAGGGACTAGGACCCGGGGACGGGGGCTCTGGTCCTGGCACACTCGGTGACTCCTTGCAGCTCTCAGTCTCTCTCCTGACCCCAGACAGTTACAGGTAAACATCGTCTCCTGCAGGTACCACTTTTTGGTACCCCAGATGTTCTGAGGTATTAGGATTTGGGTTGTTTTTTCCTTTAGGTCTTTTTTTTCTTTCAAACAAAAGTTAAAGGTCATTGTGAGTCCTGGTGGTGGGCTCTCCATGGATGATGTAGCATATGGGAGATAATTTTTATACTGCATTTTTATGGATATTTTATAACGTGTGATTCTGCCTGGTAAGAAGGCAGCATGGGCTCCAGGGAAAGCTGCACCCCTCGGTGACCTTGCTCATGCCCAGCAGCCTCCCTGACGGAGGCGGCGGGCACGGAGGCTGGCCAGGCGCCCTGTGCCTCCCTGAGGTGGGGTGGGGGCCATCTAGAGTGTTTCTCCGTCTCTGGGTCTCAGATTGTTTGTCTGCCACCTCTTGTTAAGGCTCTAGCCACAAGGGAGGGTGAGGGTAGAAGAAAGTTGATTCCTGAAGAAAAAAGAAAATGAAAAGTCATTGTAATGAGCTGTTTTTATATTTTTAAAAGTTGCTATTTAAAGGTTGGCTTGATTGTTGCGTTTTAATTGCCTCCCCCACTCAGTTTGCCAGTCTTCCCCCAAAAAGAGAGCTGGGGCCACTGTCACCCTCGTGTCCTAGATCCTGGGCAGTTTCCTTTTTCACCTGTAAACATAAGCTCTTCTCATTTCAAAGCACTACCCATGTGTTTCCCCCGTCCCCAAGCCAACAGTCTGATCTTGCAGGACAGTTAAGGGGCTCTCATGATACCATCCCTGTGCTGTCCCCTGGTCGTGAAAGCACCAAGGAGTGGTGGGGTGGGAACTGGGGGGGGTTTCCTCTGGCCAGGTGGGTAGGACGGAGGGGATGGGCCACAGGTTTACACCAAATTCCTGTACGGCTGAAAATGCAAGATCTTTAGGCAAAAGAATGAAATGTGATGAACTTCAAGTGAAATTGCAGTGTGTCTGTGAACATGTAGACGCTGAAAACCTACATCATCTTTTGTAAGTTTTACAAATGTAGATGTGGGGGGACCCCCAATCTCTAGTTCACAAAGGCGTGCTTTTGAAGGCATTAGGGGGAGGGATTTGCAGAAGGAGCAGATAGAACGTGCAGGTCAGGGCCCCCAGAGACGCAGGGCTGGGTTGGGGTGGGGGCCAGGCTCTTGTACTTTATGTACCCATTACAGAAATCTCTCCCAGAAATGGGGACGAACATGGTTTCCAACTCCTTACTTTGTCAGTCATAAATTAGCACAAACAATTGCCTGCTGTCATTTCATATGAGAAAGGGAATTTGCCATTTTAAAAAAGGAGTGATTATTAGAATAAAGCACAGTCTGTATTCTAAGTGTTGAAAGGATAGCTGGACTGTACACAAAGGGGTCATTTTGCTGGAGAGATGTCCTCTCAGCTTAGAGAGGAGAAGCTTCTGACACTTAGGAAAAATGCTGATCTGAGGCCGCAGTTTGGCTTACAACTCGGTTGCACGAACTTTAGTAAAACATCACCCTTTTAGACCAGTTTTCTCATTTGTCCAGATTATACATTGCAGCGGAGGTCTAGAGGGCCAGATGGCAGGCTTTGGCCAGAAAATTCTGTGTACACCCAGGACTTGCCTGGGGGTTGCCCATCGTTTGCCAAGATAGGGTTGGAGTTGGGGCTTACAGGCTCCAGTGGGTGCGAGAGGAGCATGGCTGTAAGGGAACGCTCACCTCCAGTCTTCTCCTGGGGGTGAAGGCCAATATTCCCATTTCTGAGAAGGGCAGGTGGTCCCTGGACGCCTGTTCTACCAAGGTCTCTTGGGCACAGCCCAGGAACGGAGAGATGAGCATGGTTCCGTTGTAGCCATAGAGGCCCACAGTTGAGGGTGAGGGCCAAGGGAGGGAGGTCCTTCGTCTGACCTAGGTAAGTGGTGGTGGGGACAAGTCCTTCAGCCCTAGCTGCTGGTGCCTTGATTCCTGCGTCTTCTCACTGCACTGTCCTTGTACCAGCTCCCAAGCCTCTGCACGCTGGTGCTCACACCGCCTGCTTGCCCCCCTTGTCTGTCCCCCTAGCCCCTCTCAGCCTGGTAGAAGTCCAGAATCTGAGCCCCCACTGCCCTCCTGAGGCCAAATCTGCATTTTCAGGATTCCTCTGATGGTTTCCCCTCTTGTAAGCTTGTGAGGTACTCGTCTAGTCTATGGGGAGGTGCCCACTCACTGAACAAATCGATTGCCGTCCCTAATACTCCCAGGCTGCCCGTGCCTCTGGCTCACCATGGCAGTAGAAGTCTTGATACCATTTTTCTAGCCTTTTTTAAGTCACCCCCTAACCTTTTCTTGAAAAAATCCAGACTCATACCAATCACAGCGTTTGTAACATTTCCCTGCACCTCCTCACTTGGCGGTGTGCCCAGCTAGACTAGTTTCCCCGGAGAGCAGTGCACAGCACGTTATTGGTGCAGGGCAGTACTAGTAAATAAATGATGAGTTTTCACTGGTTTTTAAAGATACCCTCCTGTTTCTTAGGTCAAGCAAAGCACCCGGATGCTCATGACCGAAGTCCAGAGAAGTGAATTGACCTCTGGAGTTCTTTCAGCTCTGTTGTGCTGTCTTCACGCAAGGCCAGACCAATCTGTTTTTAGAATGGAGAGGGCATTGCTGTCAGAAGGCAGCTTTCATGGATTTGGTTCACTCTGAATTACCACAACTGTCCAGGCCACCCCCTCTGCCCTGTCAGTCACTGCTCTTTCCCATCGCCCGCCCCTAAGTGGTCCTGACCCTAGCACGGGCAGCGATTATCCTAACTTGGAAGGTTCATGGGAAAATACAGAAATACAGAGCTCTGGAAGCTGGAGGTAGAAAGGTCCTTCCCAAGACTGCTAATGTGATGAACTGGCCATTGAATATTTTGTGATAATGAGGTGTATATTTTTCGAGAACAAAGTGCTTGAAAAGGAACATTATTTTTTAATATAAAATATAGCAGACAAACCTGATTGACCTTTTAAAAACTTGAATGGTTATGTACCATTTGATTTTTTTATGATAATATTCTGGTACCCGTGAAGCAGTTTTAAACTATACCAAACTTGGACCTTTTGGATTTGGAGAAAGATTTATACTGAGCCTCTGATTTTGTAAGTGGGACAATGAAGGCCCAGAGAGGGCAAATGACTTACCACACATCACACAGCCTGAGCTGAGATTACAATTTATAGCTCCACCTTCCTAAGCCCCTAGCACATTTTCTGGAAGGGAGGGCAGGAAGCTAGGAGGGAGCTGCCCTGGGGGCAGAGCTGGATAATGTTTGGAGGATTAGGATCCAGACGATGAGGCCTCTTGACTCTTCTCCAACAGTACTGATGAAATTTCTCATGGAAGGAGGACAGCCAAGAAAAGTCACAGAAACTAGCCTACTGCCTAGAGAACCCAGAACTTACCGATCGCACCCATGCTTCTATCCACCCATCCATCACCCACCCACCTTTCTAACCATCCTTCTATCCACCCATCCATCCAATTGACATTTATGTTGTGAGAATCTAATATATGCTAGGTTCTAGGTGCTGGGATGTAAAGATCAAGAACACAATGCCTGTCCTCAGCTTTCAGCCAGCTGGGCGAATGATCACATAAACTGACAATTTACTACTTTATGAGAAATGTGAAGGGACAAACCAGAAGATACCACAAACATAGCCAAGACATTGACCCCGGCATGGAGAGTCCGAGCAAGGGCAGTTCCTTGAAGGAGTGAACTAAACAGACCTGAAGAATGCAGAGTTGCCATGCCAAGGCGAGGCAGGGAGAGAGGTGTGCTGGGCAGAAGGAACAGCGTGCGCCAAGGCCTGGGGTGTGAGAGGGCAGGGCCCTACCCCGCAACCCTCTCCGTCCTGACTAGTTCTGGCTCCTCCCCTGCTCTGGCCCGAGGCCAGCTGGCTGCACCGCAGGCCCTTCGGCCTCTTCCTGGCTGACCTCCGGGGGCGGGAGCCAGGCTAGGACTCAGGCTGAGCAGGCTGGTGAAGCTGACGAGGGACTTGGGCAGAGGCCAGAGGCAGGGGGACGGGGAGTTGTAGGGAGTGGGCTGCGATTTGGGGATGGAGAGAATGCTCTAGGGCCCTGAAACAATTGGCCTTGAAGTCCTGGGGAACTTGGGCACCGGATTATGGGACATGGTCAGTCCCTTCTCTGGGGGAGGCTCCCATTTAAACTCCCTTCTACACTCACAGCTTCATAAACTGCACATTTGTCTACTCCCCCTGCTTGGAGCCGCTCACTGGCCTTCTGTACAGCACAGTATCTAAGCTCCTTGCCTGGGTGTCCCCGGACCCAAGCCCTTGATCTCCAGAGTCACAGTTCACCTCCCCCATTTCACTGTGCACACTGTCACACACACCCCGACACCCTGAAAAGCAAAGCTTTCCAATTTCACACTTGGTTTGTGATTCTCTTTTACCTGGAAATTCCCTGCATCCTTCTGTGAACCTCTGCTTATTCTTTAGGATTCAGCTTCATGTTACTTCTTCCAGGAAGCCTCCCCTGAACCCCTACTCTAGTCTGAGTTGGTGTGTCTCCGTTGTGCTCTTGAAGCATCCTTTGCCAGCTCTATGTAGCACTTACTAAGCATGGTTCATTGTGACTATTAGTTTAATGATACCATCCTCTCTCCTAATGTCTGCCTGACCCTCCCACTACAACACTCTGAGACCAGGGACTACGTATGTATCTTCAGTACTTAGCATGTAGTAGCCACTCAGGAAACATTAGTTGAATGAATCAGTGTGTGATGAAGAGAATAGATAATATTTCTGGAGTAGTTAGTATGTCAGTCAGTGCTTCATAAATATTGTCTAATTTCATACTCTTAACCATCCTATGAGGTCAATGCTATTATACTCATTTTTTAGATGAAGGAACTTGAACTTGTCCAAGGTCACACGGCTTGTAGTGTTTGGATGACATTCTTACTGGAGGGGAGGATGGGTAGACGGGAGGGTGGATGGGTGGATAGATGGACAGAGGGATGGATGAGTAGGTGGGTGGTGGGTGGACGGATGATGGACTGGCTACATCTTCAGGACTGGCTCTGAGGCTTGGAAAGAAGTGATTGGAGGAGGAGATCAGTGATCTTGAAATGAAGCGCGTAAGAGGAAAGGTCAAGAGACAGGAAGGAGGCCTTGCTCCCTGCCCGGCTCAGGCCTTCCTCACATCCATTAGGGCAGCTTATCAAGGCCCAGAAAACCCTACAGTGTGCTCATCCTGACCCTGACTCTGACTTCCCCTCCCAGCCAGCCAGGGCAGGGCAGATGGCTCAGAAGTAGGCCCTTGGGACCCCCCTGGACTGCCAAGGCCAGAGGAAGGTGCTATGGGGCAGTGGCCTTGTGTCTCCTGGATATCATATCACAGATGGAAACTGCGCTGTGCAAGTGTTTGATGTCAATAGGTTACAAGTCTTAAAAAAAACCTGGGCTAGAATTTTCACTTCTGACAAATGAAACAGCAGCTAGTAAGGAGCCCCTTTAACCATGTGGACATAGAAACATGTTGGATAAAATTAAACTAAAACAATTTTACTAGCCTACCTTGAAAGAAAAAAAGAGGAATCCTTTAGTGACATAAATAAATAACTTTAAAGGCAGAGTAGGGATCTCGCAAGCTCAGAACAGTACCCAAAACTACATAAAGCAAAAGTTGGCAAAATTACAAGGAGCAGTGGAGGTTTTAATATGCCACCAACAGAAACTGGTAGATAACGCTGAGAGGAATTTATAAGGGTATAGAAATTTGAACAACGTAATTCACAAGCCTGAGACAGAACCCTACAAGCAACTGTTGAAGATCACAAATTATTTTCCAGTGTTGGAAGACTTCGTTTTATCAATCAAAAGAAGCAGATAAGGTATTTTACAAAATTCAACCCTCATTCATGACCTCTCAAAATATCAGACTAAGAATAAAAGAAAACATCTTTAATCTGACAATGGATCACTAAACCACCACCAATCCAATAACAGATAAAAGTTAAATTTTATAAAAATTGTTTTTAAGTCAGTGACAAAACAAAATACTATTACTGCTTCTTTTCAACATAGTTCTGGGAGCTCTAGCCAATGTAATAAGACAAAATGAAAGTTGTGATTATATGCAGATGATATGACTATGTATATAGAAAACATACAAACAAAACAAAAGTTCAGTCAAGTTGCTGAATCCAAGGTCAATATTCATCAATAGCATTCCTGTTCAACAGGAGTAACCCATTAGAAAATATAAAGAAAAAACTGCATTTACAATGGCAACAAAAACTACCTATTCATAAATCTAAGTAAAGCTGCACAAGGCCTTTATGGAGAAAAATTTTAATTGTATTGAAGGAAATACTTAAAAAAAAAACTATATAGATCATAAGCTGTATCATACTCATTGATGAGAAAGTTCAATTTCATTTAAAGAGCTGGCATTCCCAGCAGTTTATAATGCAGTACTCAACAAAATCCAAATAGGATGTTTTCTATGTAATTTGGTTAGCTGATAGAATTTATCTGAAGAATATAGGACCAAGAAAAGCAAGTATAATTTTGGAGAGGAATAGAAAAGGAGGACCGTCTTCCAGATATCAAGACTTACTATAAAGCTGCAGGCAGCAGGAAGGTGTGTGTTCTTGGTGCAAGTGTAGACATAGATCAGTGGAGCAGACCAGAGTCTATAAATAGACCCCCGTATCAATGAGAATGATTATGACCTAGGTGGCATTATGAGTCAGTAGAGAAAAGCATTATTCAGCATAAGATTCTAGGACAATAGGGCAGAATGGAACTCCACCTCACACAGTACACATAAATCAATTCTAGTGGGTTTAAAGTCTTTAAACTTTTAGGATAAAATATTGCAAAGCAAACCTTAGCCTGAGAAGGGAAAGGATTATTGAACAAGACATAGCAAAAGCTATAATGAAAGAAAAAGATCAGCCTGACTACATTAGAATTTAAAACACCTGCACACCAAGAGATGCCGTAAAGTTAAAAAAAAACATGAAAAAATACAAGTGCAGTACCTATAACTTACAAAGAAGTATCTAGAATATGGAAGGAATTCTTCCAAATCAGTATATGAAAGCAAACAACCCAGAAAAACGGGACAGAGATAG
Source organism: Manis pentadactyla (assembly GCF_030020395.1). Classification (NCBI taxonomy): domain Eukaryota; kingdom Metazoa; phylum Chordata; class Mammalia; order Pholidota; family Manidae; genus Manis; species Manis pentadactyla. The sequence goes on along the minus strand of NC_080029.1, from coordinate 117,703,121 downwards.
CTGATTCACGGGAGAGGAAGCTTGAATGGCCAGTAAAATGCCCCCATTTCAGTAGTTCTCAGGGAAATGGAAATTTTAAAAAGTGAAACAGAACAACTCATTTCCACTGGATTGGCAAGCTTTTGAGTTTAATAATATGAAGCTTCCACGGATGGGGAATGACTAGTATTGTCAAACACTGCTTGTGGGAGCATAATTGGGTCACCCACTTTGTAGAGAGCATTTGGCAATAGTAAAGCAGCAGCAACTCAACCCTGTGACCTGGTAATCCTACTTCCAGGCATATACCCTAGAGAAACACACAAGTACACAAAGATATATACATATATATATATACACACAGAGATTTTCATTGTCCCATTGTTTGAAGTAGCAAAAATAACTGGAAATAACCTGCCCATTATTGGGGAAATGGTAAAGAAATATCTAAGCATTTTCGTATAATGAAATTGTATGTAGGCATTAAAATGCATGAGCTAGATCTTCATGTATCAACTTGGATAAATCTCAAAAATACAACGTTGTGTGAAAAGAGCAAGTTGCAAAAGGAAATATATGATATGGTACTATTTATGTCAAATATAAATCCACACAAAACAATTCTAAATTTGAATATATATATATATCAAAATATAAAAACATGATTGGAAAGAGCACCCCACCCCACCAGGATAACAGTTGTCTGCGGGGAGGGAAACGAAATGAGGGTCAGGTGGGTGCTCAGTTATAACTGCTACATTTTCTCACCTTTAAAAAACATCTAAGAAAATGTTAAAATGTCCACATTTTAAAAATCTGTCTGATGCCTTAGTGGTGTCATATTATTCCCTGTTCTTTTCTACACATTTGAAATATTTCAAAATTAGAGGCTAAATAAAGCCAGAAAAATCAGGATTTTATAAGGAATCACCCCTACCATAGTTTCTGGTGATAAAAAGGGGGAGCTTTGGGCATGATGGGGGGCAGGGCTGGGTGGGGACACACATGGCGGAGACAGGGCCCAGTGGCGACACACAAAGCCCCAAGCTGACCATATCGTCTCGGCTGTCTCTGGACCTGTTCAGTCCTTCACCTTCTTTATATCTTGTCTATGGAGCGATGCTTGAAGGCTGGATGAGCAACCCCTGGGTGTTTCGTGATTCTAATGCTTTTGTAGGGGTGCAGAAGCAACTATCTCATGACGTGGATTAAATTAGTTCAGCTTTTCATTATGAAACCTGCCAAACAGATACAAAGTAGAGAGAGCAATATACTGAATCTCCATGTGCCTGTCATTCAGCTTTGACAGTTACTGACTCAGGGCTAATCTTGTTTTATCTTCACCCCTCCTATTTCCATCCTGCGACCACCACCACTGGAGTATTATGCAACCAATCCCTGACTTCTCATCATTTAATTAAATATTTTAACATTTCCAAAAGTTAAGATCTATTTTAAAAATATAATCTCAAACACAGTCCACCTAAAAATTTAACAATAATTTCCAATGTCATCAAATCCCCAGAATTCAAATTTCCTCAATTGTCTCATAAATTTTTTTAAGTTGTTTATTTTAATTAAGACTCAAATAAGCAAGTTCCATATGCAGCACCTGTAGTTGCTATGTCTTTTATGTTCCTCCTTCATACCTCACTCCTGCTCTCATCCACCTTCTATCTGAATTCCCTTTCAAAGCAGATTCCAATCTGCGTGGTTTACATCTAATGGATGATGAAGTTCAAATCCTTCCCTTGTTGTTATCCATTTGCTGCTTGCCTCATTCTCCAACCTGACTGTGAACTTCTTGAGGGCATAGGTCAAGTTTGCTTCACTCTGTATTCCTGGTTCCTAACAGAGAACCTGTCATATGATAGGCGCTTAATAAACAGGATGCCTGAAAGAATGATGCTTTCAATGAAGAAGTCCCTTTCCTTAAGTAGAAAAGGAGAGTGAATAGAACCTAAAAACTGCTCAGAACTTTAAGCCAAACCCATCCGCCCATCCACCCACCTATTAATTAATTCAACAGATATAGACAGAGCATACATACCCAGTGTTGGAGGCTAGGCACGTGAGACAGAGAGATGAATGGTCCGTGCCCTGAAGCATTAGCGGGGAAAAGAAGCTCCAAAGCACCGGGGCAAGTATAAAACAGCGTCAGTAATAAATAGTGGCTTGGACAGCATGCTGTGCAGGTCCTGACAAGGGGGATAAAGCAACTCTCAGAAGGGGAGGTATCCACATAGGCTTTGCAGGCGATCACATTCATCCTGGGTGTTTAGGGATGAACGGGGCTTGTGGGCTGAGAGAAGGAAAAGCCTTTGGACCCACTAGTCCCCGAGTTGCCTGCCCTCTGGAGGACACAGCTAGTTTGTCTTGGAGGGCTAACGATTTTACAGATACAGATCTCGTGCTGGGGTGAGGGTCTACTCCTTAGAGGACCCCTAGTGTCTCCCGGGAGGGTCTGCAGGAGGGCAGCCACAGAGAGAGAGGGTGGAAGGGAAGGAGAGAGCACACAGGCCTGAGTCACTGCAGAATGCACAGAGAGGCCACCCCTCTATGCAGAGCTCTGTCTCTGCGGATCACTTCGTTTGTCAACGAAAGTAATTTGCATGCAAGCTTGTTTGGGGACACACTCCCTAGTCCCTGGGAAGCCCCAAGCACGAATGTAACGCAAGACTACCAGTTGATTCACCATCACCTTTTTATCAGGGTGGGGCACCCTCCTGTGGCCCTGCTGGCCCCGCTCCAGGAGCCACAGCTGTCAGGCCTCTGAGTCCTGCCCCGAAACAAGCGCAGCTAATCCTTGTGATGCAGCAGCCCCTGGATGCAAGGCCCAGAGAATCACAGTCATTTGTAAACGATCTAGTGATCCTTGCCCTGGCTTTCTAAAACCACCAGTCAAGGAGTTAGTTACTCAACAGTTTTTCTTTAACTAAATTCACTTTTTAAGCTTAAACATTAGTATTTAAAAAGGAAATCTACCATTACCCTAAGTAGGTATCACTCACATTTAAGAAAAGTATCTCATATTAGCAAATACAATGAGAACGAATCTGTCTGCACCTCAATTCCTTCTGACTCCCTCCTTGTTAAAAAAAGGGAGATGAGGCAGTGTTTGAGGGGTGGCGTCAGCTCCCAAATGGAACTTGCTCCTTGATCTGCTCAGAGGTCTCTGCTGAGAACTGGAAAGAGAATGACACTCCTGTGGGTCAATGGTTTTTGAGGCCTCCTCCTTTTACTTAAAAGATCCTCCCCTGTACCACACTTTGGGAAACCAGATCGAGTCTAGCCCCCCATTTACAGATGGCGAAAGAGGCCCAGAGAACACAGGCGACCCGGAATGGAAGGTCCCTGGGCGAGGGACTGCTGTCAGCCTCGGCCCACGGGAGCCCCAGTTCTGCTTGCAGAAGGAGCCGATGGAATAATATGAAGCAGCCTGGAGTCAAGATTGAAACTAAAGCCCGAGGTTCTCGACTCCGTGTTCTTTGCATGGCAGGTTCCCCCACCCGCCCCCCACCTCCGACCCCTCTCTGCAGCTTCCTCTTTCAGTTCCTTTTGGGGAATTCCAGGGACTGTGCTTCTTGGGCAGGGTGGTGTGGCCCTGCCTGGACCACGCTCTCCTGTGTCTCCAAGTGTCCCCAGCTGGCGGCAGCCCCATGTCTAGGTGGCCTGCCGTGTGACGCGCGCGCGAGAGAAGGCAGCGGCCCCATCCCCCCTCCTCCTGGCCTCGGCAGCCAGCCTGGGCCATCAGCCCTGCCCCGTCTCGCCTGCCCGTTGGCCTGAGGGGGAGCACACAGTGGGCTTGCCAGGCGCTGACTGAAGGACCTACCTGAAGCTCCTGTCCCTGCACCTTCCCTCCCTTGCTCTCCACTCTGAGGTCGCTCATCTCCGTCCGCACGTGTGCGCTTGGTTGCGCGCTCCTCCCAGCCAGTCCTCATGGGCAGCCATTTTGTCAGCTCTTGCTTGGGCCGCCCACCCACCCACATTCAGCTTCTCTCCAGTCAGCCCCAAGTCTTCAGAGATGCATGAGACACAGCCCTTGCCCCCAAGCTGCTGCCAGAGTTGGAGGTGGGGAGCAGACCTGTTTTCCCAGATGACCCCAATATTCCACAGTCAGTGCTCCAGTCTGGGTGCTAGTATGAGGGTGTAGGAGCCCAGAGGAAGGGCACCCACCTAGTCTTGAGGTCCAGATGGCTTCTAGGAGGACGGGATACCTTAACTGGGCTCTGAAGGACAGTGGGATGAAGAAGGAGAGCGGACAGTGTGTCAGTCTCTGGGCCAGCACATGCAAAGGCCCTGTGGTACAGCTGAGAGATGAGGCTCGGGGGAGAGCCCGGAGGGATCAGATGGGTCCTGAGGGAGACACTGACAGTTTGACAAAGGAGATTGTGGGATGTAGGAAATGAGCTCTAGCTGTGACATTGGGCAGGGCTCCAGGGAGGGGGTGGCTGGGCAGCGAGCAGCTCGGCTGCTACCATGGTGACCAGGGCCTCTGCGTCTGGCACAGCAGGAAAAAATGCGCTGGGTGAATGAGACACAAAAACCAGGGGAAGGAGGCCTAAGCCCCTCCTTTACCTACCAAACTCCCTCCTCCTTCCTTCCTGCCCCACCACCAGTCAGCAGAGACTTAAAAGGGAGACCCTTCCAGATGGGGATCAATGCAGCTGCGGCTCTAAAGCACAGGTGTCGTTACCTGGAGCTGACGAAGCTGGAGACCAGGTGTTCTGGGATGCCTGGTGTCACTGCAGCCCCTTGAACGGCAGCTCTGTCCTCCCCATGGCTCCGGCGTATGGCGGTGCAGCCCCCAAGCGTGGATTTCTGCCTCTGGCTTGCCCCTAGTCCCTCTTGGCTGCCCTGCCCAAAGCCCACCATGCCTGGATCTGCTTGATGGCCATCTCCCAACCCCTCCGCCCCAGCAGCCCTGCCCTGTGCCTGATGTCTCCTGCACTGTCCTGTTGGGGCCTCCTCGTTCCACCTTGGACTCATTCTGGGCCCCCCAGCGTCCTAGCCCTCGGCCTGGCCACTCACACCTCCCTGCAGACCAGAGTGGCCCCCAGCCTCCCAGCCTCTGTCTGCACCTTCCCAGGAGAGCGGGCGAGCAGGTGTGAGTTCAGGCTCTGCCCTGGGCTTGCTGGGTGTGAGCCCTTCTGAGTCCTGTGCCTCAGTTTCCTCATCTAGAACATGGGGGCAAGCACCAGATCCTAGCTTTCTACCTCGGCCACCACTAGGCAGGCGGATGACAAAGCCCCAGAAGAGCCAGCGCCATCGCCTCCCCACACCCCCACTCCAGATGCCGGGTTTCTGGGCTGCCAGAGCTGCAGGAAGGGGTGCACGCGCACTTCCCCGCCAGCCGCGTGGTCGCGGTCCCCGCCCGGGGCGGCCGGCTCAGCCCCTCCGCCGCGCAGTTCGCCATTAGCACGGTGGTGGCCCGCGGCCCCCGCGCTGAGCAGATGGCAGGGGAGAGGAGCGGCCGCGTCAGCTGCTGTTATCTCTCGCTGATGACACGGAGTGTAAATTTTGTTGGCAACACTCCCTCCTGCCTCTGCACGCCACCAGCTTTAATCGCTGTAATTGAGTTATAATGAATGATTGTGTGTTCGCATTGTCTGCGCCAGGCACAACCGGAGCGCGCGCGCGCGGGCCGCCCCGCCGGGCCCGGGGGTCCTCACTGCCCCGGGAGGGGGGCGCCCCCGCCGCGCCTCAGGCTGTGGTGCCCAGCTCTGCTGCGCCCTGGGCTCCCTTCCTCCAGTAAGGAGGCGGCCACACACCACGGCTGGCGGGCTGGTTTATCACTTGAGTATCATTTTCAAGTGACAATGAATTCAGGGACATCGTGGAATATTTGGAACTTAGATAAGCAAAAAGAAAAGGAATTGGAGTCCCTGAAATCCTGCCCCGCAGTGATAACCACCCACCCCAGACCCCGCTTATATTTTCGTGAATAGTCTTTCCGACTTTTCACCAGGCAAACTGTCAGAGCTGCTGCCGCCCCAGCCATCACTGTGCACTGAAGTGTGATACGGGTGTTGTGTCAAGCCTCGCCTCACCTCTAGGAGCAGCTCCATGAGGTAGCACCTAATACCCCATTGAACAGAGGAGGCAACTGAGGCTCAGAGAGCTTAAAGGACCTCCCCAGCTCAAGCAGCTGGTAAGTGGGCTGCCCTGCTTCAAACCCAGCTGTGTCTGAGTCTGTTAGCCCCCTGCTAAGGAGGCAAATAAAATGAATAGATTTTAAACACCCTTCTTTCTCTATTTTCCCCAGCGCCCTGGTGCCAAAGAGAAGCAAAATTGGCTCCAGAACTTTAAAACGCTTTCTCGTTCCAATGTGACAGTGTTCCCCCCAGGGGAAGTGAGTGTGGGGACCAGGCCTTTTTCCAGAAAGCAGCCACAAACCCTTGGGACCAGTGACCCTCACGGCCCTGTGGGCTGCTGCCCCTTCTGAGTCGGAGGCCCTAGGTGAGTGGCTGTCCCTTGTGTAAGTGAGGGCAGAGAGAGACTGCGCCGGGGAAGTCCGGCTGGGTCTGGTGGAATCAGGGTCCCTCAAAGCAGGGCAGCTGGGCAGCTGGGGGTGGGCCTCCCTGAGTAAGAGTGGGGGGAAAAGCTGGTGTGAGTCAGGAATCATCCCACCAGAGGCTGTGTGACCAGGCTGAGTGCTGGTCCTGTGCTGGCCACGGCTCTTTCAGTCAGTGTCGGGGCAGGGCTAGAGTGTGATAGGACCGCAGGGCTAGAGTGTGAAAGGACCATGGAGGCCAGGAGCCGGGAGCTCATCCCAGAGCCACCCCTGACTTCCTGCATTACCTGGCGAGCTTCACCTGGCCACAATCCCCCTCTGAGCCCCTGGTGTCTTTTCCAAAAGGACAAATTTGGAGGACTCCTGATTGTTTCTCCCACTCTTCCAGGTAGCACCATTTTTTAATAGTGTGATGTTATTATTATAAATAAATGTATTGTATTGTTTTTATGCTTATAATTAAATATTTGTAATACATAAATAATAATTCTTATTATATCTGACATCTATTGAGGCTCAGTATGTGCTCAGCACTGTGCTTCTCTGCTAAGTCTCTTTTCTTTTGTGACGGATTAGGGGACTTTTCTACAAGAACATTTTAAAATCCTTTCACAAGTAGATGCTTCGGTGCCTTAAAGCCAAGCTCTATGGGGGTAGTTGGCCCCATCCTTGGCCGCAGACCCACCTTCGCTTCTCTGGATCAAGACGGAGCGGGGTTTGTGAGCCGCCTCATCTGAGGAAGCGCTCAAAGCGAGTCACAGTGATTGTTCTTCTTGGAGCATTTCGTGGTGAGGTATTTCAAGTGCCCTTTAGAGAGAGAAAACAATGATTACTTTCGTCAAGGGTTCTCTGTAAACAACATTCCCCAGGTTTCAGGTTTTCCAGCGCCTTTACACTTTTCTTTTGATGATGGTTCCAGTTTCTAGGATCAGGAGTCCCTTCTCCTGGTAGCTGGGGAGCCCAGAGGACGCCAGGTGCCAGTCTTTGTGTTTCCAGATGCTTTGTGGGTAGAAGGGACACCAGTACAGGAAGCACACCAGGACTTTTCATTGTGTCATCGAGTCCACCCACCATCCCAGTCCTCGCTTCGTTTTACAGAAGAGGAACCCAAAGCCCAGGCAGGTTAAGTAACTTGCCCAGGGCCACACAATGAGGTGACGGTGCACTGGATGGGTACCCAGGGATAAGTAAGACACACACAACCCCCGTTCTCCAGAAACAGCCACAGGTCCAGATCCGTGACATACTTCAGGGCTCCCACTGACAGCTGAGCTCTCCTTGTGTGTCCCACTTGCAAACACCCCCCCCACACACATACACACACACTGCACACACCCATGACTTTTCCCGGCAGCTTGGTAGCCTCCCTCTCCATGCCCATCGCCAGATTCTGGACTTGTCCATCTGGACCTCCCTGGCAAGGATTTGGAGCTGAGAAGAGCTTCTCCCTCTCATTAGGAAGACCATGGTTAGGTCTTCATGGATTAGGAACCTGGAGCCATGGGGCTTCTGGGGACTAAGGCACTCCCACAACACAGGCAACTCATAGGGGCCAATGATGCTCACCCAGAAGATGCCCTGAAGCTGCTTCGAAGCCCGGCCTGCACAGACCCCCTGTGATCCAAGTGCTTGACCAGCCACCTCCTTCCCTCCCGGCTGGGGGCCTGCCCTCTGGAGGCTATGTTGCATTCTCCAGCGGTGAGGATACCTCTGCTCTGTGGGGGCCTAGCCTCCCTCAGCCCCTGCCCCAGGCCCAGCCTCTGTGGCTCCTGCTCCAGGGTGTCAGGGAGGGATACTCCCCAGCCTAGGCCAGGGACCCAGAGAGGAGGGGGGCGGGAGGAGGTGGCCATTCCTGTGAGCTCGTGAGGCCCCCTGACTGGGGACAGGCATCCTCCATCCCTCCATCCTTTCTCGGCTGACTTCATCCGGGGCTCCCTCTCCAGCCTCCTCCTGGCCCTCCAGCCTTCCCACCCTCTTAGAAGGTGTTCTCTGTCGCTCTTCTCTTATGCAGCATCTGAGGACTCCCTGGCCGGAGACAGGAGAGGGTAAGTGACGGGAGCTGTGCCCTTCTGCCTTTCTTAACCTCCCTTCTGGCAGCAGCATGCTCTCCAGGGCTGGGGGCTCTGAGCTGCACTGGGAGAATCTCAACGACTTGCAGCTTAGCCAAATGGTTGCTGGCCTAGAGTCTTTGCGCCCCTTTACATTTTCCCCATGTGGAGATGCAGCAGCACGGAATTTGGGCTGCTGACCACAGCTGCTTCCTAGCAGCTCAGGCGACAGTGCAGTAGACAGAGCACTGGGCTTGGAGCCAGGGCTGAGACCAAGCCCTGGACCTGCACTCAGAATGCTGGGGACATCTGGTCCTCAGTCCTGTCCATGAAGTGGGTCTAAACGGAACTACCTCCCAGGGTTATGACCTCCCAGGGTTTGAGAAGAGAATATGTAAAAGCATGTTTTGTGACCACCCAGTGTTGCCAAGTGTGAGGATGAGGAACTGTTACTCTGCCAAGGTGTGCAGCCACCCGGCGCTGGCTGTCAGCTACCCACGCGTGGTGATGAGGTTTGTCTTTCTGGGCCTGAGCTCGGCCCCCCTGGTGCTTCATCCTGACTTTCAACCCTGCCTCCCTCCCATCTAGGGGCCATGATGTTGGGTAGCTGCCCTTTGTAAAAGAGGATGCTCAGCTTGAAACCTGTCCTTTTAAAAAGAGGTGCCTAGAGAGGCCAGGGCTTACCTCCTTAGGGGTGCTCTGCCGTGGTGAGATTTCAGGTACCCTAGCTTTGGAAGGTATTTTTGGAGGAAGCTAGAGATTCCTCTTTAAGAGTGCCTTGAATGAATGACACATGGTAAGTGACCTGTCTGCACTGCTCTCGGCTGCCCGACCTGGGCCCCACTGTGCAGGCCCAGGCCCAGGAGACAGCTGCGGCATCTGCCATCCCACATGGCCTCGGGTGGCTCGCTTGGTGCCCCTAGCAGCCCACTCAGGGATGTGGCGAGGCCAGAGCACCATGAAGTACAGACGTCTCCTGCCCCCAGGGGCTCACATCCAGCCAGAAGGCTTGGAAGGTAGGTGAATTCCAGGGCAGGTCAAGCCTGGGTGAGCGAGGCAGGTGGAGAAGGCCTGGAAGACAAAGGGGTGTATTTCTCCTGTTTAGAGAAAGGAGAGAGGAGAACCCAGAGAGAACTGCCCCCAGCTTTGGCCGGTGGTGATCCAGGAGCCTGGGGCTCTGCTTAGAATCTCAACCTGGAAAGAACAGAGCCCAAGCAGAGCAGGCGGGAGTGGACAATGCTTAGGCCCTGATGGCCCACAGACCCGGCTTTGAGCCTCGGCTCTTCTGTTTACTAACTTCCCACATGATGGGCAGCACACTAGAGTGGTTGTGCATGTGGCTGGGTCAGGTTCAAGTGGCAGCTTTGCCAGTGAACCCAGGGAACCCTGGGCAAGATGCTCAGCCTTTCTGTGCCCGTTTCCTCCTTTGTAAGATAAAGATCATAATAGTATCCATCTCACGGAGTTGTAAAGGCCACATGAGTTAAAATATGGAAAGTGCTTGGAACAGTTCCTGGCTTTACTACTTAGTCGGTGAATATCAATTATTTTTACCTTAGTGGCTTAACTTTTCAAATGTAAAATAGGACAGTAGGCCTGTTGGGAGGATTCTTAACATTCACACTTTGTGATGATCTGTGCTGCACGCTACGTGCCTTTGAAGAAGTCATGACTATGGTGGTTGAGTGCAGCCACTGGACCTGACTGCCTGTGCCAGTCTGTCCATCACCTATTAGCTGTGTAATCTTGGAAAAGTTGTTTAACTTCTTAACTTCTCTGTGCTTCAGCTTTCTCACCTGGAGAATAGAGATAGATAAACAATAGCGTTCATGGGTTATTGGGAGGATTAAACGAATTAATACATAAAAAGCACTTAGCAGACTGTCAGGTACATATTAAGTGCTCAAAAAATGATGATAAAGTGGAGAAAATATATAGGTGGTTGCTTTATCTGAGTCCTGGTCTCTAGGCCTTCAAGCAGCCTCTGTGGGGCCCTATGAGTTATGAGTGAAGAGCCAGCCCTGAGTCCTTCAGGGACTGGGGACCACAGCGTCCCTCTGTCATGATTCCCTCTCCACTGGTAGAGTCCCATTCTCTCTCCAGCCACTAGATGGTCAGTTTTCAGGTAGGGACAGTGATCTTCTTGGAGTCAGGGACCATGTCTGGCTCATCCCGCATTCCAATAATCAGCACAGGGCCCCACGACACAGGCTGGGCAGTGATGGGAAGCCCCCACCAGGGACGCACCCCTGGCTGGGAATTTTACATACCAGCTGGATTTCCCAGCAACCCTGCGAGGGCGGTGACTGATGTCACCTCCCAGACAAGGCCCAGAGAGGTGACTGATGTGCACAGCGCTGCATTCGCCTGAACCCTGCTGCGTTTCTCAGTGGTCAGTGCTTCCTGGAAAGGCCAGGGGAGCCGTGATGAAGTGGCAGCTTGGGTGGGACTGGCGGAGGCAGGAGGCTGCAAAGTCTCAGGAGGGGCCTCAAGAGCCACCAGAGCCTGGGTTCGGGGGGCTGGGGGGACTGCCCCTCACAGCTCCCTTCGGAAGTGGGGGCCTGCTCTGTGGACCTGGCGTCCCTAGTTGTGACTGTCCCTACACCCTGTCTCATTCACCAGCTGTGTTTTTGTTTTATTGGGAGGTACTACATTTTAGGTCCTTAGGATTCCTTGGTGATCTAGACTCATTATTCCATCAGCCATTCCCTTCATGTTTTCTCATAATTTATACATTTACCCAGAGGTGAACATCCTTAGGAGCTAAAAATGAGGTGAATTAGCAATATCAATTTAAAAAATCATATGACTTTTTGAAAAGTAATTGATGAATGTAGAGATGGAGGCTGACCAAAGCTGAAATCTGGGTGTGGGGTGGAGGCGAGGCTGTGGAGATGCGCAGAGGCCCCGTGGGTCCTGGCGGCCATGGCAGACTGTTAGAGGCCTGGCCACTGGGTGGGAAGAATGGGGAAGTGGAGGCAGGGAGGCAGACACAAGCCCCTGCCCGAGAAACCTTCTCTTTCCCCTGCACATCAGTTAACACCCCATCCCCCAAGAGGGGAGAAACAATTTTAAGTAAAAACTTCCAGATGTGCAGAATTCTTATATTTTACGATGCACTTTCAATTTTATTGCTTATTTGACCCTTGTGGCTCTGCGGTGGAGTATCTTTATTTGACACTGGAGGAACCTGGGGCAATTCACTCAAGACCACACCACCGGGCAGGGGAAGCCGCAGGACTCCATCCTAGGTCTTGCTCTTGGCCCTCTACCCAGCTGGGTCCTGGGGCCGGGCACTTGTCTGGGTCTTCAGCCCTGCCTGGCACGCAGCCGTGTAGGAACAGTCTCCCAGCAGCTTCTGCAAGCCCCGTCCTTAACGGGGACTGAGAAGAAAGGCTTAGTCTTTCAACTAGAGGACCAGGAGCTCTGGCCGCAGACACTCTAGACTAAAGAACGCCAGCAGCGGGAGAGTGGCCCGATTCTCTGGAGGATGCCGCCCAGTGGCCCCTGGTGCTTCCAGAGGAAGGCTGGACTCGAGAGCCCTGCCCCTGTCGCATGAAGCCCTGAGGGACCTGGCCTCCGGCTGCTTCTCCAGCCTCTTGCCTCTACTCTTCTCTTTGCTGCCCTGGCTCCGGCATGCGGACTTTCTAAAGCCACCAAGTCCTGCCCCTGGGCTTCTGTCCACTCTGATGGCTGGGCCTGGCCCTTCCCAGAGACTGCTTGGCCCTCTGCTTGCAGCTGTCCTGTCTCTGCCCCCTTCGTCCCATCCAGCCCTCCCCCCCACTCTCAACACCCATGGGCTTTGTGTCTTCATCCTCACCATCATCATTGCTGGACATTACTGTTCAGCCCTTTGTTGTCTGTCTCCACTGCAAGTGTTGGAGGGCAGAGGCTCTGCTTTGTTCTCTTACTGGGTGAGCAGCTGATAAAAATTTATAGAAGCACTACATGGCCTGGAGGCCACTTTCCCATAAGAAGTAAGCTGTGCTGTTTCGCCAAGGAGAGAATTTGGTGGGCTGTGGGGGTGCATAGGCAGGGGAGAGTGAAAGAGAGGAGTCTGTCTGCAGGGGTGGCGGGCCCTGCCCGGGCACTTTGTTCTCAGCCGTGTGGCCCATAGGAAAGCCAATCCACCAGCTAAGCACCCCTCTTCCCCAGCCCTCCCGGCCCTTCTTGTACAGCTACAGTGTCTGCAGCTCAGGCTCTTGGCCCCAGCCACTCCACAGCCCAGGAGGGCTGCCCTCGCAATCTGCCACCCACACTGCCACCAGAGCGTGCCATCTAAGGCCCTGACCATGCCACCTTATTTCCAGGGCAGTGGTTCCTAAATGCCTGCCCATAAACTGGCTCTGGAGCCAGTTCTGAGCTCAAATCCTGTTCCCTCTGTACCAGCTGGGTGACCTTGGGCAAGTTTCTGAACCTCTCTGAGCCTCATCGTCCATCAGTCAAATGCAGGAGACAGATACAACAATTCTTAGCCCATGCTGAATGCCATTGTTGTTACCTTAACTACCTGCAAAATGGGGATGAAGATGCTGACCTCACATGATTGTTGAGGAGTTAATGATCTAAAGCATGAGGCCTCACCAGACCTGACATGGCCTGGCCCATGCTGGGTGTTCAGATAGTATTGATTTTGGCTCTGTCCCAGAACTGTTTGGCTATAAACCCACTGGTGTGGAGAGAGGAGAGAGGAGGAAGGGGCCGCCAGAAGGGGCCAGTGGGGAGGGCAGTGGGAAGGGCAATGTACATTTAATTACCCAATAGCTTGAGGCTGGCTCTGAGGAGCTGTCCAGGACTGGCCAAAGCAGCATAGCCATCTGGAGTGTCCCGCAGAACCTCCTCCCTGCCCCACCGTGTTCCTCACCCCCATGCCAGCTAAGGCTGCATGTGGGCCCTGCACTGCCTCTCGGGGGCCTCCCTCACAATTTGAGCAGACACCCACCTAACGCTGGTCTCCTGAGCCCACAAGGCCTCTGTGGGCTTCCTCTGCCTGCTTGGCTAACAGATCTCAGTGTAGGGACAGGGAGAGGCTGGAATGGAGAGCTGCAGCCTGGGGTTCTGGGCCCAGGAGCACCAAAGCCTCCTTGGTGTGGAGGGGTTGGTCTCATCCAAGGAGGGTGTTGGAGCCCCAGCCCCAGGATTAGTGACACCATGTGGAGGTGGCATTGACCACCTGCCTCACTGAAGCATGTGGGTCTCTGTGGCCTAGCCTGCCTGCTGACCCTGCAGGTGTGCAGGGAAACTGGCTAAGGTGATCCCCATCTGGACCCGGCAGAGTTGAGATCTGGGTGTGCCCCGGGTCCTCAGCTTGTCTGTGGTGTCTACACCTGGCACGTCTGCACAGTTGTGAGTATGTGATATGTGCTGACATGTGCCCAGCAGTGTGACATCTCTGGGTGTAGGTTTGGGCCTGGCATGTCTTGACTGTGTACATTTGTGTGTGCCTGCATGTGCACATGCATGTCTGGATTGTGCACCCGAGTGTCTGTCTCTGTGTGGGGCTTTCTTTCAGGTCTGTAACTGTAAAATCGACACCGCCATCCCCCTTCCCACTTTGCCTGCCCTGGCCCAGAGCTATGAACCCAGTAACGCATTCGGAGGAGGAGCCATTGAAAAGCGAAGGCAGGTCTTGACTCTTCAAAGGTGAACTCCAAGGGGAAGGACCTCCGGAGGAACTGTGGTGGAGACAGCTGGCTGGTGGCCAATTCCTCTTGTGAAAAAGATCCCCGTGCCTTTGGAGCCAGGATGAAACAATTCTGTGGAATTAACGGAGCTAATTTTGACGAGCAAACATTTTGCTACAATGAAAGTTTTTATTGTAGCACATAAAAGTCAAAACAACACCCAGTCCCCTTGGGGGAGACAGGCAGGCAGGAAGAAGAAAAACAGCACACACACACAAGCTCTAACTAATCATTGTGAAATCAAAAGTGCTTGGGCTGCCAAATTAAATGTGACTAAAAATACCCCTGGAGAGGAGCAGCCCCCAGAAGCTGTTGATTCCTTGGCTTACTCAAGGAATCCCAAGCCCTAAGCTCTTCAAGCACAAGCCATTATGTTTCAGGAAAGAGCAAGGCCAGAGGGAAAGGACATCGCCCCCTTCTAGAGCATTCCTCAGGCCAGGGTGAAGGTGGAGTCACTTGGCTAGCGTGGGGAAGCAAGCTGCCATTTCTGTGTGCCTGGTGGCTCTCCGAAGCCAATCTCCTTTGTCCCTTACACCCTCATTCTTGGGGCCACCTCTGTGCCTTTGTTCATACTGGGCTCTCCTGAGGGAATTCCCTCCCCCACTCACCCTTGCCCACACTTCCAGGCAAGGTCAAGTCCCAATTTCTCCACCTGGTCTTTTGATGACTGTTTGAAGCTGGGTTCCCCCTGTTGTTCACCTGCCCACTGTACTTCTTGGAGGGCCTCGGAACAAACACCCCAGAGTTTGGTAGGAGAAGCCCTCTTTGGCGGACAAGGATTTTATACTGAGCACTGGGTGTGTGTGGCCGTGGGGGAGGAACCCGACCTGAGGGAGCTGTCCTTACACAGTGTGTGGTTAGAGCTGAATCACGTGCCATCAAACCAGTGAGTCTTTCCTCAGCTCCTCCTGGGCATTCAGAACTGTGCTGAATGCCAGGCCACCCGTGTCTAAGACATTCAGGATCACCTGGCACTCACACACAATTAGGAGGAGGAGCGCATATGCACATAACTATCTAAAAAATATTTGTCCCTGAAAAGAAGTGGGCAAACACATGCTGTGGGGGCCTAGGTCTGCTTGGGACAGTCAGAGCGGGCTTCCTGGAAGAAGGGACACTTGAACTGGTCTTAAAGGATCCAGAGCAGAGGCAGCAGATGTATTCTTCCTCGTATCATTCACTGCTGCTTCTGGGGTGGTCACTGTGGATCCTTACAGACAGCACCCTTTGAAGGGTGGGACTGATTTCATCCTATACAGGCCCGTCCTTACATCTGTTTTTTCAACTCCAAAGAATATCACCCATCTGACAAGACACATTTCAGCATGGCTACTCACTGAATATCTGGAAATGGGTAATTCAGAGACAGATCTAGTTAAGGAGTAGAAATCACCTTTTCCTCAGATGCCTTTCAGTGGGACTCTTTCTGAGGGTGGGACTGTGTGGTGGTCTGGCGCCTAGGTGGGGTTCAGAGGGAGCTGGGTGTGAATCCCATTCCCTCTGCTTGCTAGGGATGGGTATGTAAAGTGGGCAAATCCAGTATCTTCTCTGAACCTCAGCTTCTTTACATGTACAACAGAAATCAGAGTGTCTGGTCATAAAGTAGATCCTATTATTATTATCTCTTTTATCAGAACAATCCTCGCTGCAAGGAACAAAATACCAGACCACAGCATTACCACCCACACAGGAATGATCTTACTTGACAAGATGGTAGTTACACGGGCAGTCCCGCAACTCAAAAGCACCAGTGAACATGCAGGTTCTCTCCATCCTCCTGCTCCCCGACCCTCAGCAGATGTTGCTTCTTGGTCACAAGATGGTTGCCGTGGTTCCAGGCATCATGCCTTTACTCAAGAGCATTGGCAGCAGGAAGGAAGGTGGAGGTGAGCAAGGGAGAGCCAAAGGATTCTTTCCTCACATGTCTTTTCATTCTAAGAGAAATTGTCCCCCGAGGTTCCCAGTGGACTTCTGCTCCCCTCATGCTGGTTGGAACTGGGTCATTTGGCTACTGCCTGGCTAATCACTGGTAGAGAAGAAAAGGATTACTATGACTTAGACCGATCACGTATCATCACCTGGGCTGGGCACTCTGAACACAAATCTGAATGAATATTGTGCAGGCCACCAGCAGTGTGTGCCACCCCCTGTGCCTTGTCACCAGGAGGGCACAGCAGGAATGCAGCCATAACTGGATGCAGAGCCCCATGTCTGGACCAGGTTTGGGAGGAGGAAGTATTGGCCACATCTCATCAGAATGTAGACCACAAAACGTCAAGGGTCATACCTGGGTGCTTTTAGAAAGCCAGAGAAGTCACTGCACACAAGGCTTTGCAGCAAAGACCCTGCAGCAGGGGGCTGGAGTCCTGTCTCAGCCGCGGAGCTGCCATGTGGCTCCGGGAAGGTCACCAGGCTTCTCTGGGTCTTACAACTGGGGCTCTTCTCTGATACTTTGTGGATGCCATGTGGCTGGTGAAGACCTGCCAGATACAGAGGCTCATCTGGAAGTTCTGACACAGGTAAAGAAAGGTACAGGGGAGATTCTTCAGCAGTGAACAGGTGATCGGACCAGGTGTACATTCCAGCTTGAATGTGCTCAGATCCTGTGCCCAGTAAAGTTGTAAAGTAGTGGCTGCCTGCGTTCAAATGCAAGCTGTGTGGCCTTTGGCCATGTTGCTTAATTTCTCTGAGCTTTACATTTCTCATCTATAGAAGTAGGGATACGATAAGGTTGTAGTGAGGAGTCTTTTAGAATAATGTCTTTGAAGCCCTTAAGAGGCTGGACATCTAATGTCTCATACACTGGCAAGTGCTGGGCAAATGGGAGCTATTGTGTATTGTGTATGACATTCTCACAGCAACTTGTCAGTGATTATTATCCCATCCATTACCCTCATTCCGTAGATGATGCTCTGAATGGTAAGGGGACTTGTCCAAGGTCATTCAGGCAGTAAGTGCAAAGGCAGGATTAGAATCCAGGTCTCCTGGCACCCAATCTCATGTCCTTTCTGCCACCCTCCATTCCAGTTTGGAGGGAGACAATAAGCAAGGGGGAAGGAAACCCCCAGATGTGTGGAAATGTATGTAGTCTGCCTGTGCTAAGACCTCAACAAAATTATAAATAATGACTGATCTGCTTTTATAAAATTTTAGTGCTTAACATTACTTAAAATTGGAATTGTTCTTTATCTCCATTTAATAAATGACAACGTGACACCCAGAGAGGTTAAGGAAATTGCCACATAAATGTGCACTAAAGCCCTGATCTTTTTGGCCCAGATTCTGGGTCCTCTCCACTGAGCAGGGCTGCAGTAGGTCAAGCTGGCCACGAGCTCTCTCTGGCCCTCTAGCCCCCCAAGACTCCTTTCTGCATCGGTTACTCCCAGGACCCCAGGGCCCTTGAGCCAGCACTCCTGCTTTGGGTGCCCAGGAGCCTCAAGGCAACCAGCTGTCCCCTCCCTTGGCCTTTGCTCCAAAGGCCTCCAGGTCTTGGCCCCCTCCCTCCTGGCTTGTGCCGCCTCCTGCTGCAGAGCCGACTACAAGTCGCACTGGGATGGAGGAGGGCCCGTGTGGTGCATCACTGCCTCTGCCTCCCCTCCCGGCAGAAACCTAGGCTGTAAGTCAGCAGAGCCTTTCGTATAACCCAGAAGCCGAGACCTCATGGTGGGGACAGCAGGCATGGGCAGGCGGGCGGGGACGACAGCTGGGGACAGAGCTCACAGCACACCCAGGAAAGGTCTCCGGCCTGGGTGGAGATGCCAGTGCTTGCTGAATACTTTCACCCGTGTGTGTCTCCAGCTGCCCTGAGTAGGAGGCTGGGCTGGGCAGGTCTTGCATGCCTGTTTGCAGATGTGGAAACCAGGGCCTACCTGTGCCCTGAGTCACACAGCTGGAAAGGGGCAGAGTCCCCAGGCCCTGCCTGGACCACTTCCAGCTTCCCAGGGGCTCTCTCCCAGGGCCTCTGAGGCAAGCTCTCGATCCAGAGCCTCAGCCCCAAGATGCCAGGGGGTCACCTGGAAGGTGAAGGGGCTCTGCTTGGTTCTGCCTCATGCTGTAATCTCCCATGTGAGGGAATACCAAGGAGGATGGCCTGGCTGGCCTGGAAGTCCTGTCTGACCTGGGCACGGGGAAACGGGGCTCACTGGTCGGGCAGCAGCTTCAGGGAGCCCAAAGCTCTCACACAGGCTGGCTGCCCCTTCACACCAGCGCAGCGGGCTGAACTGGGTCGGGCCCAAAATTTCACAGCAGGTAAAGAAGCAAAGCAAAAGTTTGCTCCTGCAGCAAGCGCTGGAGCCACAACCCAACCAGCTCTTAGTCTCTCTTTTGTGTCTCCTCCCTTACGTCCTGGACTGTGGATGTGGTGTTGCTGAGGCCCAGGCCTCACGAGTAGGACAGGCTGTCTCCCCCTCTCTGGGGCCTGGATGTAAAGGGAGGCAACTTGTGCCCCCAGCAGCCCTTTCTCCCTCCCTCCCATCCCACCGCGAGCTGCCCTCTGGGTCTCTCTCTTTGTACACACACAGACGTAGGCACACACGTAAGACACACTCTGACTCACATAGACTCTCACACACACAAGCACACGGATTTATACACACACCAGCGCACACGCAGACGCAGACACCTAGACGGTACTTCTGTGTCACATCTGCTCTACACTTAGTCACAGGCTCTTACGTCATAGAACCGACCCCAGAGGTCTGGTTCAGTGGTTCTCAAACTTGGCTGCACATTAGAATCCCCTGGGGAGCTTTTATAAATCCCGCACGGCCAGGCCACGCCCCGGAGGAATCGCTTCACGACCTCTGTGGGCCAACTCCAGGCATCATATATTCTAAAGCCCCCCGGGTGACCCCGGTGTGCAGCCAGGGTCGAGAACCAGTGACCCTCAGTTCATTGCCTCACCCAGCAAGGAACCCCAGAGAGTGGGTTGCAGGGGGCACCCAGCATCAGCTACAGCACCCACATTTCCAGGCCCGGCTGGTTTCCCCTCCTGTCTGTCTGAAAAACCCTTGACCCTAAGTTGCCCCCAGTAAGAGGCAGGTTGAATGCCCACGAACCGAGCCTCTCCTGCCACTCTAGGGCGAGAGCGGCGCAAGACTTACTGCTGTCCATGCAGGTGTGGGGAGGGGTGTTTCTCAGGCTGGGGGCCGCACCTGTGTCCGGATTCCCCGGAGCTTCGGAGTCCCAGGCCCTGAGGGCTGCCCTTGGGGCCTCCCCGGGGCGCACATGCAGTGGCTGGTCTGGGCATCGGAAGGGCAGAGTTGAGTCCCGGCTCCGGCCCTGACCCGCTAGGCCACCCGAGAGTGGGGGGCTCTCGCGGAGCACACGGGGTGTCCAGAGAAAGGCCGCAGACGAGGCACTGTGGGAGCAGATTCGCCTTCTTACTTCTGTGCTCGTGCTGCACTTCCCATTCCTGCCTTGCTGCTCCTGCCCCAGCTGATGCCCCGTGAACAGCCTGGGCGGCTGGGAGCCCTGGAGACGCCGAGGATAGTCCCGCAGGCGTCATGCCCAGGAGAAGGGGTGGCGACGGGAGCTGTGCGTCCACAAAACGTCCCTGGGCCACACTCGGTTCCTGTCCTCGGTGGGATGACGAGTGAGGCCTCATCACTGTGACAGGATGTCCTGTGGCCTCAGGCAGCCTGGCCTCTATTGGAATCATGGGGCAGGAGGAGGAAGGGAGAGGAAACTGAACATTTTTGAGCACTTGCTTGGTACTGAGTAATCCACTGGGCATTTAAAACATATTATTGCACAAAATTCTCATATCCAGTATTAGTCCCAAGAGAGGAGAGCATGAAAACCAGATGAGAGAACAGACGCTCAGGGCGGGCGGCCCATCCAAAGGCGCTCAGGCGACGGCAGAGCTTGGCTGGGACCTCAGGAAGCCCTGTCCCCTGTAGCAGCCTGCCCCCCATGCCACTCTGTGCTGCCCTGTTCCCCTGTATCACCCCGTCCCCCTGTGCCCCCTGTCTCCTCCCACAAGGCCTTCTTGTGTGCCAGGGTTGCAGGACTCATGAGGTGCCTGTCACTTTGTCTGGTAGAGGATTAGCTGCAGCCCAAGCTCTTGAAGAATTTCTTGCCCTTTTGATTTCTGGAGGAAAACGCAGCCCGAACACCCGGCCCCGTGCTGCCTCGACTGCCCTGAAGGGTGAGAGCATCTGAAGTCAGTAGGTTTCTAACAACATAGAGTTCCAAAGGAAGATAAAGATCAAAGGCAGAGGTCAAAGAAGCCAAAGTCAGGTCACCTCCAGATTAAAGGGAGAGGAGCCAGCTCCCCTCAGGCCGAGGTCTGCAGGAGGCCTGCGCCCCTGGAAACCCCTGCAGCCTGGGACCCCGGGGTCTGTCAGGTAGTGCTGCCGGACAGAGGGCCGGCCAGAGACAGACAGACAGAGACATGCAGAGCAGCGCCGGGGGCCTGAAAGAGAGAGGGAGAGAAGAGGGTTAGGGTTGGAGAGAGCTGTAGGGAGGAAGACACAGGGACAGGCAGGCGGAGACGCAGAGAGAGAGGAGGGAAGGGGGGAGAGGAGACAGAAAGACGGAGAGCAAGAGAGACGGGGAGAGAGTGACAGAGAGAGACAGAGAGAAACAGCCACCAGAAGCAACCCGCACAGAGCCACGGACGTGAAGTGAGGCGGTGAGACGTGGAGACAGTGTCGGAGACGGACAGAGGGGGGGCCTGCGGGGAGCTGACAGGCGGGCCTCTCTGACGCGCGAGCTGTCAGCGCGTGGTGCTCCTAGACCCCAGACTCGCTCTGGCGCTCCTGCTCCTCTGCCTGCCCCCCACTCTTGTGCTGGGGGCTGGCCTGCTTTCTGCATGAAAGGTGGGGGCTATGCACCCCTCTGTCTGCTCTGTTTTCTGCTGAGGTGGTCTTCAGGGGAAAATGCCTCCTCCTGCAGAGGCTGGGAACCAACCCTCCACCGAGGCAGGGTCCTGGTGCCTCAGGCCCCCTGGAGGCTGGAAGCCCTGTCCCCGCCCAACAGGGCCTGCTCACGCCCGGCCAGGCCAACCCACCTGCCTTCCCTTCTCCCCTCCGCCTGTGCCCACCATGCCTTCAAAGCCCCTCAAGGCCCCTGCTCCTCCAAGAAGCCCACTAAGGCCATGGGCCCCCAGAGATTTCTCTGGACTTCTTCGGCCTGCCATGCTGGGTCACGTTCAGTGACACAGTATTTGTCCTCTCCGTGCCATGTGCATAAATCCTCTGCTCCCATCTCTCCACGTGGATGTGAAACCCTCTTCCTGTTCATCTTCTCACCCTCCCCAGGCAAGCGTCAGGGCAAGTCCACAGAGAAGCACGCAGGGGGATCTGAAATGTGTTACTTTGGTTCACTTTGTGCTTGCTGCTCTGCCCAGATCTGGGCAGTGAATGCTGGCACTTGATGCTCAGTTTGGAGAATGTGAACAAAGGACACATTGCGCCTGTGGAGAGAGGGGAGCAGAGGCAGGGGCGGACAGCTCTGCAGCACACCCACTCCTGGAACCCAGCTCCTGCCCAGGGCCACCCCCTGCCCCCAGACAAGAGCGGAGTGCCTGCTGGGGAGGATGGGCAGCTGGCTGGGGTTACTGCACAGACCTGAGAACCCATCCCCGAGGGCCCAGCCTGCAGCCCTGACCTGTGATCTCACTTCCCTTTTTTGGTTGGGTTGGCACCTGCTGAGTGCCCCACGCCCTTGCTTCCACCCCTGCCAGGCACACCCTCTTCCTTCCCCCAGAGGCCTCCTTCTGGCTGGTCCTGCTTGGCCAAAGCAAGACACAGAGCCACTTAATTCCCAGTGGGTAGGGTCATGCTAACCTGCCACCTGCCCGGAAGGAACAAGGGCTGGAATATTGTGAGCAGGCACCGTAACTTCCACGTTCGTAGCAGTGGTCTTCCCTGCCAGGCTGAATATCTGGAGGGCACGGCCATGCTTGTTTGCCTCTGTATACCTGAGTCCTACTTCAGGGCTTGATGTGCAGTGGGCGCTGGGTAATTGTTGAGCAGGTGACATGGGCCCAGACGAAAGGCCGAGCTCTGACAGCTTTGAATGGCACAGCCCTCCACTCTGTCACGATGATGACCACGACAATAATGATGATGTATAATAGCGGTGAGCAAAGCACTTACACCGTTACAGCTGATAACCACAGAGTCTCGGACAGGGGCCTGGGGCATGGGCTGCAGGTGCTCAGTGACTTGTTCAGGGTCACACAGCTAATGAGGGGAGAGGGGCCACAACTGGGGTCAGGTGGACTATAACCAGATTCCCAGCTGGACCCTAAGCTGGAAGCCAGAAACATGGGTTCTAGTGGCTCTGCTGTGTGACTTTGGGTAAGTCCCTTCTCCCCTCTGAGCCTCAGGTTCCCTTGTGCATGATGAGGACTTAGACTCCTTGGGGTCTCTGTTCCCTTTCTTGGTTGGCATGTCCTAATTCAAAGGGAATTAGATCACACTCCACCCTCCCCACCCCATGGGAACATCATGAGGATTCAGAATCAAGCAATAGTTAGAACAGGACTCCTGCCTCCAAAGACCTTGAGTCCAGTGGGGTGAGAAGCCACACAGCCTTCCATGCAGGTTTGAGTTCTTGTTACTGCTCACACAGTAGGGTGGGGGGAGCCCTGGTTGGAGGACGTGGGTCCCAGGAGCCTGAAGGGCGGAGGCTCCGGCTGTGTGGAGAGGTGTGGAGGGTCGTGACAGGGGGGTGGGGGGATGGGGGGAACAATGGCTGTGGCCGTGGGGCTGAGGAGACTGCGGGGTGTGAGGTGGCCTTTGAGGACCCAGCCAGCTGGCATGGAGAAAGTGATGACCTTCTAGCAATTTTCCTCTCCACGCCTCCTCTCATGAGCGAAAGTGTTTAATTTATTAAGGGACTGATTTTAAATCATCCTCCTTCCCTCCCTGCCCTCCCTCCTGCCTCCAGTGCCTCTTCCCCCTGACCATAAATTTTTTTTTAATGACAGTTTAGAAAATGAGCAAATCTTTGGTGACACTTTTATCACCTCCAGAATACTTTTAATAAGAGGTTTCAGTAGACTGCATTCTGGGAGAGGGGGAAGAGAAGGCAAGATAGTAGCTCATCTATCTAGGCAGAAACGCTCCCCCTCCGCCCAGCCCTGCAGCCCAAATGCTGCCTTCTCCTCCCTTCCCTCTTCTTGGGTGGAGGCTCCTGCCTAGGTCCCTGGCCCCCCAGTGCCAGCCCACTCACCCCAAGGCCTTGGGCACCGGCCTGCACACCCCCCTTTCTGCTCCCATCTGTAAAATCTTGCCTCGGTGCAACAGATAATTAGTGCAGACCTATTAATAATGGTTCAAAGTAATTAGCTGCTGACATTGTGCACCACACCTAGTTACTCAGACTGGCAGATCAGGTCCAAGAATATTTCTCAGACTGAAAACAGAGCTGGCTGAACTGGATTTGAGAGCCTGGATCCAGCCCCTCCACTGATCACCCGGGAGGGTGTGAGTTGCGGGCCTTTCTGTGCTGTCCCAGGTCCCCATCAGGGAGCGGGAAGGCCCACGCAGTGCCTACGCCGCAGCGCCACCTCCAGGAGCCCTCAGCGGGGTGGGGAAGCGAGACAAACTGCCCAAATGAGGTTGCGGGGAAGAGAAGGCCTCAGGGGCTAAGAATGGGGTGCGGCAGGCTGACCAGCTGCCTATGACCTCTACAGAGGGCGCTGATCCCCAGAAAGGAGGGACTGATTATGTGGCGTCGCTTAGGAAGGGAAGGGCCTGGAGGGGCTTGTCACAGTTCAAGAGTGAGGGGAGGGCTGGGCAGCAGCCAAGGGAATGAGGGACATTGAAAGGTAAATTAACAGGATTTGGGGGCTGTCTGGCTGCAGGGCATGTGGGCAGTAGGGTGTAGCAGACAAGGGTGTCACAGAGAAAGGAAACCCAGGTAGATCACTGGACCAATCAGTCATGGGGGAACTTGGGAAATGGTTCTGTCCATGAGAAGCAGACAAAGGGAAAAACTAGATTTATTTTCTTTTAGAAACACACTGTTGAGGGCAATCAAAATGTAATTACTTCTGATTGGATTAAGGTTAAAAAAAAAAAAAGAAAACCCCAAGAGGAATGAGTTGTAAGTTAACCAAGGGAGAAAGTGACTTGGGTGCTGAGATCCTGCCTTTACTGGGCCATTCACTGTGCTGGCACATTTACGAGTTGATGCCCTGAAAGAGCTCAGTACTGTGCCTGGCTTTGTAAAAAGGAGCTATCCTGCCTGTCATCCTTATTACTGGGAGAAAATCATTATAGCCATAGGTGGACACTGACCATCTAGGGCATGGAAAATAAGTAAGTGCTATTGAGCACTTACTAAGTGCCAGGTACTCTTCTAAGTGCTTTGCTTTTGTCTAATATCACAGAAATCCCAGAAGGTAGGTGCTATTATGATCAACCTCATTTTATAGATGAGGAAGCCGCACAGAGAGGTTGAGTTAGTCTCTTGAGGCCACACAGTAAGTACAGTACCAAGTCAGAGATGGAACCTGGTAGCCTGGTTCCATTGTCCATTAATTTAACTATTAGCCCCCCCCACCCCCACCCCAGACTGCAAGGTCTTGTCTATTTCTGACCCTGAAGAGCAGTGATGGGGACACAAGAGACTGGAGAAGACTCCACAATATTCCCTGAGAGCAGGTCTCCTCTCTGAGGACAGAGAAAGTCTCAAGGGGAACAGATGGGAAGGCTGAGCTATTGATTTCCAGGGACGCAGAGATGCAGGAGAGGACTTGGGGACGGGCTTTTACGGACTCCTCCAGGGGCCGACAGGAGCAACCTGAGGGTGTGGCTCGGCTTATGGAACTTTCCTGGCCTGGAAGCAGAACCGGTGAGAAGAAACAGGTCTGGAGAGACACTAAATTCCCTTAAAACCAGGACTGGAGACTGTAAAACTGAGTGACAGATAGTTCTTGTTCTCCATTTTCTTTACATTCTGCTCTAAGCATTTGAAAACGCCTGGACATTGCAGATAGAAGGACACAGGAGTGAGGTGCTACAGCTCTGCCACCCCGTGTCTGTGGGATGGTGGCAACCCCCTGACCTTGCTGAACCCTGATCTCCTGGACGCAAAATGCACAAAGAGCCCCTCTGTCAGAAGGTGGGGAGTGGGGGCCATGTGTGTTTAGCTCCTGGCCTGGATTCGGCCTCCCATATTCTCTAATTGGTAGCTATTATTATTCTTATAGCTGTAACTATAGATCATTAATTTAGAGCTTAAATATGCTTCACCTGTTTCATTTTACCCTATTTTATGGAAGAATTACATTTTTATAGGAAATCCTCCTAATTGGCTGGATTCAGTGTCATCCCTGCTTCTTTCAAGTTGCGCAACACATAGACAATGACAGGCAGTACTTCTCTCGGGCGGCACCTACCCACCCACCCAAGCCATTTTTCTTTATCTCTTACCATCTATACTGACATCCCCAGAAAACCCGCTCAGGGGTTAGTTCCTCCCCAGGAGGGAGCCCTGCCTTGCTGGGGTGCCCTTCTCTTCAGAAGGAAGGCCGCTGTGGCCTGCAGTGAGCTGGGGGCCTGCAGGCAGCCAGGGTCCTCTCCCTGCAGCCGGCCAGGACGCAGTGACTCGGAAGGCTTTGCAGAGAGGAGCCCTCAGCAGCAGCCGAAGGCCTGTACTGGGCACCGGGGCTTTCCTCACACATGGCCAGGAAAGCCCATTTCCCAAGGGCTCCGGGAAGGCCAGCAGGAAGTGTCCTGGGGAGGACAGAGTTGGGTCCCAGCTAACATCGTCAACTCAAAGATGCACCCATCTCAGCCCCACTCCCTGCCAAGTACCTGTTATTCTTTCTAGGCTTCAGGGGGCTGAAATTACTCACAGCACTTGTGAGAGAAGGAGCTGGAATTTAAAACCAGGTCTAGAGCTCTGGGGCCTCCCTTACCCTCAGTCTGTGTACTTATTTATGGTCAGGCAGAAGGTATGCTTCATGGGCGGAGCCCAGGAACGTCCCCTCACAGCTCCTGCCCCTGAGAAGGCCTCTTAGATCCCTGGGAAGGGCAGGTGGGTGAGGAGGGCCTGGGGAAACAGGGAGGGGGTCACACAGTGGGAGAAAAGGGGCAGACAGGAGGCCAGGTGCTGTGAATGCCCTGCCCTGTCCAGTACCTCACACTGGGCGAGCATGTTTTTGGTGGGTGCTGGGGAGGGGAAGGCTGGAGGGGTGGTATCAAAGTGTGTGTGTGTGTGTGTGTGTGTTAGAAGCACAGCGGATCAGCTGTCTGGAAGCATGCCTGTATTCCCAGCCCTATTGGAAAGAGGACAGGAGACCATGGAAGTCACTTTCTTTTTCTGTGCCCGTCCGTCACATCAGGAAGGTTGGTTATGTGCTGCTGGAGCCCCTTTCACCGCCCCATCACCTCTCTCAACTCCTAACCTGAGCGAAGGATCAGATGCTGAAACTTGACGGCCGAGGGCCAATTTCAGCTTTACTGTTTACTAACTGTGTGCTTGTGGGTGAGTGAATTAACCTATCTGGTCTTCTGGCCTCCCCTACTACAGGGATCCTAACGATCCCTACTCTCACGGAGTTGCTGGGAGCATTCAGTGACTTAATGCATGCAAATCAGTAGATGCTCAGTAAATAGTAACTATTACCATCATTACTATCTAGATCTATCCTGAGATCTCAAACACTCTAAATACCAAAATCTTTTTAAAAATTCATTTAGCAACTATTTTTAGTCTTTATTTATCCCATGGACTGTGAATATTCATTAGTTTCCCTGCAGAAATGTTAATGCATTTGATTACAGGGCCCTGTCCCAGATTGGGCTGGAGTGATACAAAATATGTGGTATTTCCACCATATTCCATTTTGAAAATCCAAAAAATATTCAGAATCCTGAAACACATCTGGCCCCCAGGAATATGAGTAATGGATTGTGGACCTGACCTCTCTTTTAATTCTTCCAGTAATCCTGAAATGTAGATGAACTTTACTCCCATTGAACAGATAGAGAAACCGAGGCTTGGAGGAGTCTGGGATGCCATGGCCAGTAAATGGCCTGACCTCTGGCTGTAGATCATTTGCAGCCCCCCTAAACTGTCAAACCCTGGAGGTCCCTGAGAGCCTGTGCCTGCTTCAACTCCAAGGGCACACCGCCAGGTACTCAGGGCTTGGCCAGTGGCCATCTACTGAATAAACAAATGCATGCAACAGTAGAACACATGGGATTCTTCTCTTGGATGGACAAGTAGACTTGAAGAAAAAAGACGAACTCATCAAGAACATTCCCCCAGGAGCCTGTTAGGGTGCCCCGCCATCTGTGCCCAAGTTCGAGTCAGGCCAACTTAGCCCCACTTCTGGCTCTGCCCCAACTCACTCACGAAGGGACCCTGAGTAGGTCCCTTGACCTCTCTGAGCCTGGTTTCTCCTGTGTAATGGGGATAATAACAGCTCTACCTCTGATATCACCGTACTTGGCAAGGGGTTGGGGCGCCTTCAGTGAGCTGAGGGCCTGATCAGTGCTTGAGGAGAGCTGGAACGGACCCACCTTCCTCCCCAGGACACTTCCTGCAGGCCTTTTCAGAGCCCTTGGGAAATGGGCTCCTCCACATGTGAGGAAACCCCGGTGCCCAGTACAGGCCTTCGGCTGCTGCTGAGGGCTCCTCTCTGCAAAGCCTTCTGAGTCACTGCATCCTGGCTGGTTGCAGGGAGAGGACCCTGCGGGCCCCCAGCTCGCTGCAGGCCACAGCGGCCTTCCTTCTGAAGAGAAGGGCACCCCAGCAAGGCATGGCCCCCTCCTGGGGAGGAAGTAGCCCCGCAAGGACACAAAAACGTGAGCTGGCCCCAGTGTGCTCTAAGTCTTACCACCTGGGATACATAAGAGGCGGACACAGGTATCATCTGAAGGTATCAATTTTCGGTTTGATAAAGGAAAGCCTTTCTGCTGAGAATTGGGCCCTCAATGCCTGCTGCTTAAACCTCTCTTACTCTGCTCTTCTTACATGTTGGGGTCCCTAGTGCCCCCTCTGCTTGCCCAGATGACAGAACCTGGCTCTTCCTGACCAGCCTCATCAGCTATTGCTGCAAGACCCATCCTGCTTCCCCCCTTCTCCAGACTCCACTGTTGAAATAAAACATCCATCATGTTTCATTTGCCTAATAAGCCTCAGCCTCCATTCTGCTGGGTGATTAGCGAGCTAGAATACCATGTGCTCCCGTCACAAGCTCTTGGCCGTCACCACGGGAGGGGCGGCTGCAGCAGCCCTGTGCCCGTGGAGGGTGTTTTTTTCCTTCCGTTGCTAACCACCCCCACCCCCCACCCCGCCATCTTTTTTTTCAAATGAAAAATGACCGTGTGATTCCATTAAGTTCCCTGTGCAATAGCAATCATTCTGGAGAAATTGATTGTGACTCTGTTAATGACTGCTTGGTCGGATGTTAATGTACCAGGGGACAGTTTACACTGCCCTGCTTGCTGCAGCTGGAGCAGGTAAGGATTCCCAGGGAGGGCAGGCAGGCACAGAGCCAAGGTGGGCAGGGCAGAAATGCAGGGTGGACGGGTCATGGAAGCAAGATAGGCAGGCAGAATTTCAAGACAGAAGTCATTTCCTGCACTTCTAGGAAAGGTTTCCTACCCGCCAGGGATGTCTGAGAAGAGAATGTTTGTTTCTTGTGGAACCCTCTCTGTCTTGGGGGTCCTGCCCCTGGGTGGCAGAGTGGGGGTCTGGCTTCCTGCCCCTGCCCTTGCCCTGTGTGCAGTCAGGAAAGAGCAGGAGATGCAATTAGAGGTCAGAAGCTGACTGCACCACTAGTGCTGTGACCTTGGGCTTTTCGGAGCAACTTTGGCATCTGAGAAAAAGGCCCAGTCACACACTCTGCCTCCCTGAGGGCCGTGTGAGGCCAGAGGCCAGCCGCACCAGTCACCTGCCCATTACCCATCCCCTCAGCTCCTTCCTTGTTGGCAGAGCCCAAGTAGGGGGTCTTCGGTCGCTTGAGGCAGTGTGGGCCCACTCAGAACCTTTCAAGTGGAGTGATTTTTTTATGGTAGGGATTAGAAACTACTGTAATATTTTTCTTAATTGATTCTGCTAATTGCAAATCAATAGAACTAATTGGTACCCTGGCTGGGTTTGTTTTATTGGCAGGTGACTGTGGGCCTGAAGGATCCCAGAGAGACAAATAAAATACATTATGAGCAACCACTGGTGGATGGCTGGGGAGCAGGGTCCGGGGACTGCGGGAGCGGGCCCCTCCTTCCCCTCACCCCAGCTCGAGCAGGCAGAACGACTCTGGGCTGGGGGGCCGGCTGCCAAGCTCTCCCCTCCAGCCCCAGGGGTTAGTGTCTGCTCGGAAGTTTGACCCAGAGTAGGAGCTGCCCGCTTTTCCGGATTTCTCTCAGCAGCAGTAAGGTAGCCTGGAAATTCATTCATCCAGACAATACAGATATTTCTGGAGCCCCTACTATGTTCCAGGCTCCAGGTGGAGACTTGGGATTCAGTGGTGGATGAGAAAGATGTAGTCTCTGTCTTCATGGGGACAATGGCATTGAAAGGCTAAATCGATCAGGATTCAGCTGTGGAGAATTGAATCCACTCTGGCCAGTTATGCAGAAAGGGACTTATTCCAGGGTTTTAAATGGCCTTCAGAATGGCTGGGAGGGCCGGTGAAATGAGCATTGGGCTGAGCTCCCAGGAGGACTCAAAAACCAGGCCACTGAGAATGTCCCATTTGGGCCCCGTGGGGCACTGCCTCCGCAGTTGCATGTTCTAAGGACCCTCACGCCTGTGCAACAAAATGGAAGCTTCATGCTTGCCTCTCTCCCCTCTTGGCTTGGCTCTGAATTCAAGTGTCAGATGAGTCATTTGATTGGCAGAACTCAAATCAGTGTGGAACCCTAGCTGCAAGTGAGTCTGTGCACATACGTGTTAGCTCTCCAGGAGGCCCCCCTTCAAGGAGGAGGTGGGCATAAATTGTGAGTGAGCAAGGCTACACTCTCGACACAGCAACTGATGCACAATTCATTAATTGACTTCCTTCTGGTAAGTGCCTTGCAGGAAAAGCAGAGGGAACTTACTAAACTCTTAGCAAGAACTGAGAGGAAACTGTGTGTGTAAAAGTGAATGGTGGAACTATACACTGACCCCCTGACGATAATGGACTCTAGTCCCAAAGGCATGGTCACCAGGTCCACTGGAACTTGGCTGTGTTCCCTCCCGTTTCCAGTCCCCAAGCCCACATGGTGGTCACCACTGTATTCCTGACACTTCAAGTGAGATCCTGGTGATTTCCACTTCTCCTCAGGCCACAGGCCCGAGACCCTTAGCAAGTGGTCTGTGCAGTCTGGGGCCCACCCATTTGCCCTGAGCTCCTTAGACGGGCAGGGTGGTAGGCACAGCAAACGACCCCCACTCTTGGGTCAGGCCACCAGCCTTCCTGCCTCTGGAAGCCTCCGTACTGGCCTTTTCTGGCAGGAAGCCACACCCCAGACAGTGGGAGTGGCTGAGCCCACCGTAGAGCCACATTATCCCACAGCTTTTCTTTGTGTTTCTCCCGGTTTGCTTTAGGGGCCGACCAGCATTAGATGCCACACCCCCTCACCCCAGCTTTATTGAGGTACGATTGACAAACAAAAATGGTATGTATTTAAGGCATACAATGTGATGTTTTGATAAATGTATACACTGTGCAATAATTACTATAAAAAAGCTAATGAACACATCTATCACCTCCTGTGTGTGTGGTGAAAATGGCTGAGATGGACTTTCTTAGCAGTGCCATGTATATCACACATTATTATAAACTACCGTCCCCACGCTGTACATTTGGTCTTCAGAACTTATTTGTCTTCTAAATGAAAGTTTTGGCCTCTGATCCGGATCTTTCCTTTCCTCCCATCCTTCCTTCTCTGGGAACCACCATTCTACTCTTGGTGCAGTCCTCTGATTCCGGGTGTCCTGCTAGGAGGCTCAGTTTCCTGACCTGAAAATCGGGGGTACTGATGTCATTTGCTTCCTGGGCTTTTTGTGGCTGTGAAATAATATGTGCAAAGCCTCTGTCAACTGAAAAGTGCTGTTTACATACCCGTGTAGCCCTTAGGAGCCTCGGTGAGTGTGACATTTAGGAGGCAAGAGTTCAACAATCCCCAGTAATTAAAAAAAAAATTCATTCTTTACTCAAGTTTCTCAAAGGACATTAAGAGAGATTCAAATACACTGTTCGCAGCAACTTATTAAACTCCTTTTCTCCCACCCACTTCCCTGTGCTCCCCTGGGCCCCAAACCCCCAAGTCCCCGAGTTCCGCCCACCCAGTCCAGGGGGCTTTGCATCTCCTCTTCCCCGGCCCTCGCCCTTAGCCTGTATCACCCAGAGGACAAGGGAGCCCTCTTCTTCCCCTAAGGACCACCGTCCAGGAAGAGGGTGAAGGCACTGGCTGAGTGGACAATGAGGGCTTTTTCTTTGGGGGACTGGGTGGTTAAGGGGGATTGGTGAACATTCTCCCCTTAATCCGCTTTTCAGTCTGCACCCTCAGTATGAATACAGCAGTACCAGCAGAAGTAAGGATTAGGAGTGTCCACATGTGCTCAATGTTCAGTGTAGGGGGGCCCTTCCCCCCGGGACGGAAGCCATTCTCCCGCCACTGCGCCCTCCCCACTTCTCTCCTTTCTCTGTCTCCCTGTCTCTCTCTTTTACTTCCACCTAAAAAACTGGTTTATTCTTTTATCCCACAATCATTTATTTTATCTATAATACTTAACTAGTTTTCTTTGTAATTATAAAAGCAAATAAATGCTTGTGTGAACACTTTCAAATTGGGCAGGTGAGCTTAAGGCACAAAGCAACGGAGTCCTTCAGAGTGTGAGGTTTCCTGTCTGTAAAGTGGGGAGAACCCCTGAGAGAATGAGGTGTCACTGTGCTGGCTCCGAGCACCTGCTCAGGGGCAGGTGGCTGGCAGCTCCTCATGCTACTTGAGGAGCCAGAGATGCTGCAGAGGGAAGGAGATGCTGGTGTGATCACGTGTTTGCATGGGTAAAAATGTGGCTGGGGATGCAGGTGTCAGGACCAGCCCCCACGCTGGCCAAGCAGTGGTGCGTCCTCTGTCCCGCCCTTGGCTCGGCAGCAGCGTGCTCGCCAGCCTGGGCCCTCTGTTCTCTTGCCTCCCCAGGACCAGGTGACTCCAAGCCCCCACCATGGCCTGTTGTCTCAGGGCAGGCAGGACAGAACAGGTATTCTGGCCATGCCTGCTGGGCTCCCAGCAGAAGGGAGGAGAGAGGCTGGGGGATGGGGAGAAGGAGGCTGGATTCTGGAAGGCCTGGCTGGGGCTGGGGCAAGATATTTGAGGCTAGAAGGGGGTACTCCAAGGCACCCAAACACCATGCACAGAGGGCTTGAAGAACTCAAGCTGGGACCAGATCCTGGAGCCTTGCTGTCTCGCAGGGAATTTTGTATTCATTTAATCATTCAGTCTATCACCTATGCAGCAAATTCGTACTGAGCATTTTGTATGTGCCCAGCACTGGTTGGAATGAAGTGAATGAAGAAACAAAGTCCCTGCCCTGGTGCAGCTCCATTCTAGTGCAGGAGACAGACAACAGACAAGATCCAGTGAAATGGATCATACGCTGGAACGCAGTGAGGGCTATGCAGAGTATAGAGCAGAGAGAGGAAGTGTGAGTGATGGGGTTGACATTTGGAGAAGAGTGACCAGAGAAAACCCCTTTGAAATGATGACTTTGGGAGAAGATCTGAATGATATGAAGAGGGAGCCTGTGAATGTGTGGAGACAGAGGGGGCTCGTGCAAAGGCCCTGCGGCAGGAGCTTGTCTGAGGAGCAGCAAGGAACAATGTGGCTAGAGGAGAGTGAGCAAGGCAGAGAGCGGTAGGAGGTAAGGCTGAAGAGCAATGGGGTCAGATCCTGTAGGGCCTTGGAGGCCGAACACAGTAAAGACTCGGACTTGGCGTCTGAGAACGGGAACCATTGGACATTTGAGCAGGAATGTGCCATGATCACACCTTTGTTTTAACAGGACCCCCCAACTGCTGGTTGGACCCCAGACGATAGGGGCAAGGGTGGAATAGGGAGACCACAGGGCAGGATCCCGGGCTGGTAGCAGGGGGTTTGCAGTAGGAGGAGTGTGGGGTGCAGTTTGAAAGTGGAGCAGGTTGTATTTGCTGGCAGAGCAGCTGCAAAGACCTCAGGTAGAGATTCTGCACGTGGCCAGGCTGGCTGCAGGTTGGTGGTTCCAGTGATCTGTCCACTTTGAACAGGCCCCATCTCGCCTGGGGAGAGAGCTGACAGGAGCCTGGCACATGTGAGGGCCAGTCCATCCAGCTGGACTCGTTCTGGCCTTGCCAAATGAGCTGGTGGGACAGCCCATGGAAAGGCCACAGCTCAGTGAGCACGCCGGGGCTGCCGACACAGCCCTGGGGTTCCCAATTATACTTCCTGCTTCCCACTCTCAAAGCCCCTCTCCCTCCTCAGCTGGTCAGCACAGAGGAGAGCAGCTCACAGGACCTGAGGGGACTCACTAGGAGACTTGAGGCAATGTCTGCAGGCATTTTTGGCCATCACTGCTGGGTGGGACTGGGGTGGTGCTCTTGGCCTCTAATGCACAGAGGCCAGAGATGCTGCTAAATACCCTAAAATGCACAGGACGGCTCCCTTAGCAAAGGCCTGTTTGAATTCTGTACCCACATGTAAATAGTTCCGAGGCCGAGAAAACGTGGTTTAGGGGAATGTTGATTCACTAATTGTCTTGAGTGAGGCAGGTTGCAAAAAAAATGGCCACAAATTCTTCCCCTGTCCCTATGTATGGCCCTTTTCCCCATCAGGAGGTGGGGTCTAATTCTCCTTGCTGTGGCTTAGCTTTCGCCTACCACACATACTGGAAGTGGCAGAGGGGTTCTGATCTTAGGCCTCTAGAGGCCCTGTAGCTCCCACCGTCCGCCACTCAGAGCCCCAGGCAACAATAAGGACCAGCTGCCCCTTCAAGGTAACCTTAAGTCACCCAGCCTCAGACAGTGGCCAGACAAATGTGACTGGGTGAGAGATTCCAACTGAAGCCAGAAGACCCACGCAGAAAAGCCCAGCCCAAATTGCCAGCCCTCAGAATAGTGAGCAAATGTAGGTGGTTGTTTGAAGCCAGGAAGTTTTGGGACTGTCTGGTGGCAGTAGATAACTGATACACAGAGAGTGTGTGCATTTTAAAGGGGCTGTCTAGGGACCACATGCCTAGGGTTAATGGGCAGATTTCAGTCAGTGGAAGGCAACTGAGGCTCAGGTTTGGGGCAGCAATGCAATCCTTCCTGTCAATCAAATCCCTCTGGGTGAGTGGCCACAGTATGGTCCACATTTGAGACCTGGTGCAATGAGCATACAGAACAGCTATGATGCTGCCCTACTGGCCACAGGCTGGGTGAGGGAGCACCTGGGTAACGGAGGCCGGACTGATGGTAAACTGCAGTGGGTGTGGCTTGGAAGTGGGATGGCTGGGCAGGAATGCTGGCTCCCCTGCCTGCCACCTGCGTGACCTTGAGCAGGTCACTCTCCTTTCCTCTCTGAACCTCTGCTTTCTCCTCTGGAAAGTGACGATCATACCTCTCTCAGGTTTAGTGGCAGGATCAGATCAGATTAGATGAGGCAATGTGTGTGCAGGATTTAGCACTGAGCCTGGCACATGGAAGGTACAGTAAAGCTTGTTGACTGATGAAACAGGCATGCTGTTTGGATAGGGTTGGCTGACAGCGTAAAGGGTACAAAGGGATCATGCAGTCTGTGTGTCCTCTTAAGCTGAGGAGGGTCTCCCAGACTTAAAGAAAAAAAAGAAAAGATTGGGAGCTGTAGGAACTAGGTTATTGCTAGATGTTTCCAGAATGGGTGTCTTTAGATGAGATGGAAAAGCAGGTTTAAATCAGGCTGGCAATGATAGCAGAAGGCAAGCAAACAGTCACCTTAATATTATTCCTGTGTGAGCCAGCATGCGGTGTGGGTTTTAATTTAAAGCAAGCATTTAGTGAGCTGATAAACAGGCGTGCACACCTCCTGCCCTCCCACGCTCGGAGCCCCAGAAGAACAATTATCCTGGAGAGAAGACAAAAGGAACATATGGAAATGAGTCCTAATAATGTGGAGAGAGCAGGCGGCACCTGCTTTTCCAGGGCGGGCTTTGATGGGGCTCAGACTGAGATGTGTACCCGCCAGCAGGTACCTAAGGTCAGCCAAGGCCTCCTTTCCTGGTTCACTCCACTGGTTCAGTCCATACCGTGGGATGGAGACAAGCCAGGAATGTTGATCTTCTCTTAATCAAGGGATCCAAGGCGTACCCTCCACTAGTGTGGTCCGTATGCCATTGGGCATGGGTCATCCACATGCGTGGGCTGACTGTGTGTTTCTTCACCTTCCCCCAAAGGCTGACACAGAGTGGACCCATAGAAGGCCAGCTGGTCTCTGTCTAAGGTCCCCGGCCCCCACCGGGAAGGTAGTCATTTGGATTCTAAGTTACAATTCATGACAATCCATTTCAAACTAGACAGGCAAAAGAGGGCTTCATTGGTTTGTGGAACTGACCTACAGAAAAGGCAGGGCACCCGACCACCATCACCGAGAGAACCTTCATTGTCTCTCATCGTGTGTCAGCTTCAGACTCTCGGACGAGTTTTCTCTGCAAGACCGAGCACACTCACTGCCTGGAACTCGCACCCACAGCTTTCCATCCTTGTCTCAAAGCGCAGGGTCTCTGTAAGGGCTCTATTGGCTCAGCTTGAGTCACACGTCCGCCCTGCACTTGGGCCCGAGGTGGGGCTCTGGTTGGAGGGCTCCCCCACAGCCACACTGGTGAGTATGTGAGGCGGAGGGACAGCTCCCAAAAGAAGTGAGGATGCTGTTGCCAAAAAGAGGGGGGCGCTGGGCAGACCACAAGTAGTGATCCTAGGGGGACCAGCAGAGCTGTCACAGGGCTTTTTGGAGTTGTTTCTGTCATTTCCTTAAAGCCCACCAGGAGCCATGTATTCACTGACAAGCAGGTTATCCACGCCAGAGGAAACATAGTGAACTGCTCTGAAACACAGTCGTGTCCGGGTTGCTGCTCTGACGTCTACCTTGGTCGTTCTAGGTCTTGGATGATTGTACTTGGAGGAAGCAAATTAATCTTTACATCATGAATGCAGTTGGTTTTTATTTGAGACTTGTTTCAGACAAGTATCCTAGTTCTGAGGACAGAGCTTGGGACAGGGTCTTCTCCCCTGATGGCTCTTGCCCAGAGAGCACAGTGGGGAAAAGGAACGCAGAACCAGCTGTCTTACTGTATCACCTAGAATCTGTTCCAGCTGCCCTGAACTGCGGAACAAGGGCGGCTTAAATACACAGGGGTGATCTGTCACCCAGGAGAAGTTGGGAGGTATGTGCTGGCCGCCCATATGTGCACCATAGGCCTCCCATGTTTCCACATGTCTAGAAAACAGAACCATGACAGCTTTTGTTCCAGGCCATGTTTTCAAGGATGAATAGAACTGGAAGATGGATATAGTGCCATTCGTTGTGTGAAAGGGTACATATCTTTTTGTCCTGTAGAGTGAAGATAAAGTCCTGCTTGGGGAAGAGGTTGGGCAGGTTTGCAGATAGCCCATGATAAAGGATTGGGGGTTCCCAAGCCTGAGATTTCTCAGCTGCGACATAAACTCACTACATTTGCAGCATCTACCTGGATGGCCCCACATGGCCCCATGGGACTGGGGGACAAGGGGGACGAATGCAAACTGACATGAACATGGAGTTCATGCTGCTTGCTGTGTCATGAATGATGAAGCTCCTTGTTTCTGACTTGGGAGTCTAGTGTCTTCTGCTAGCATTCATGAAAGGGTAGCAGGCTAACTTGTTAGCTTGCAAGATAGGATGAAATTGCAGACCCTTCATAGTTTTTTGATAGTATATATTAAAGGGCTGGAATGGTGACTCCATAAGTAATTGAGGTCAGACTCTTTTTCTCTTTCTGTTCCATCACCCTCAAGGTCACTTCATGGCTCAGGATGGCTGTTGGAGCTCCAGTCAGCACATCTGCATTCCAAAAGGAGGACAGGAGATGGACAAAGTCGCCACCTCCCAGCCCTCCTAGAATTCTTACACAACACTCATTGCCTAGCACTTAATCTTGTGGCCTTGACTTACTACAAAAGAGGCTGGGAAACTTTTTGAGACTGGTGTAATGCTGCCCAGGCAGGGCTTTGCTAGTGAGGAAGGAGAATGGAGATGTTCGTGGCAACTAGCAATCTCTGTCCCAGGCCCACCTCCTGCCTGGCATCCCTGTTCTGGGTGGGGAGGAAGGAGCTCCCATCCAAATATGGGCGCACTGATGATGCAGGAGACAGTGCTACAAAGGTTTGGTGAAGGACGTACTAGACGGAATACCTTCCCCACTATCCCAAGGAGCTTGAAAGATAATGGGAAGGATGGACGTGTGGATTACTGAAAATAAAGCATTGTGAAAAGTGGGGATCGGAGCTGGAGAGAAGTTATCTAGCCCAGGGAAGTCTGGGAGTACTGGCAGCATGTAGCTACATTAATTGGGGATCAGAGAGGACTTCCAAGAGGAGGTGATGCTTGCTTTGAGTCTGGAAAGATAACTAGAAGTTCGCCAGACATGGGTTGGGGGTAGAGCTGCCAGATAAAATGCAGATGCCCAGTTAAATTTTAATTTTAGATAAGTAGCATATAGTTTTAGGATAAGTATAACCCATGTAATATTTGGAACACACTTACACAAAAGAAATCATTTGATGCTTATCTGAAACTCAAATGTAACTAGTGTCCTGTATTTTTGCTTGCATTATCTGGTAGCTCTGTGTGGGGCTGAGAGCAGTCCGGGCCCACTGACCTGACTTACAAGGGCCCAGACGCACTGCATGCAGCGTGGCAGGCTGGAGTGAGGGGCGTGTCAGGGAGCGCAGAGTGTTGGGGGAATGGGGTGAGGCTGCGGAAGGAAGCAGGGCGGGTCACTGTCCAGTTAATAGGAAGCAGGAGGATCTATTGTCTAACATTTATTGGCGCGATTTCGGCGTGCCAGGAACTCTGCCGAGCGTTCGGTATTGACTCGCTTAATTCTCATCTCATCACTAGGAGGGAGAGACTTATTCCCATTTTAGAGATGAGGAAACCTTGAGGTTAGGTAACAGCTAGAAGTGGTGGAGTGGGGATTCCAACCCTGGTGGAAATCCAGCTGTACTTTTCTGGAATTTTCCACAGCACTTGTGCAGATCTCATTCCCTCCAGCTTCCCATTGTCCTTCATTCCTACTAGTAGGGCAGGGCTGGCAGTCTCACAGCTGCCCCAGCAGAGGAGGGAATGAGTAGAAGTGCAGGCACGGCTCTCAGACTCCGGCAGCGTCCAGTCCAGAAGCCCTCCACACCAGGCATGGGGCCTGAAGGGTACTGAGAGGGGCCTCCGAATGCCCTCTTGGGAGGGGAGAGGAGACGGGGAGAGGGAGAGGGGCAGAGGGGTGGAGAGAACCTTGCAAAGGAGAGGTGGAAACGGGGTGCGACTCCAACTAGAGCACCTCTGCTTTTATCCACGGTACATCGTGGGCATCTGTGTAAGCCTGCAGGGGAATCAAAAAGTGGCTCAGCAGCTTTAAAAAATAAACATCCTGCTGGTAGCCCAAAGTCCTGCTTCGCCCCAGGAGGAAGGCAGCCTTGCTCCAGGAGTCCGGGGTGTGTGTGGCCCAGGCGGGAGGGGCAAGACTGGCATCTCTAGCAATCAAAGTCTCCGGGCTAAATGCCACCCAGAGGCAGCACCTGCCCAGAGAAGGCCCAGGGCTGAGAGCTGACCCAGACTTCCCGCCTGGGCATGGTCTCTGCTGGGCACCTCCCCCTTGCCACTGCCCTCATTGCCCCCGCCTCCCCAGGCAATGGTCTTCTGGGCCTCAGTTTGGGGCCTGGCTGTGGTTGGCAAGACCAGAGGGTTTACAGAGCTCTGTCTGGGTGGCTGTGCCAGGACCAGGACCAGGAGAGTCCCCGTCCATACCTGCTCGGCGCCTCTCCCACGGTGGTGGCTGGCTGGGGCGGCCCATTGTTGTCCGGGAAATGTTTAGGAATCAGCCATTTAATGAGAACAAAAGGAATTAATTGGTGGTTTAGGCCTAATGAGACCGCTGTGCAAATTAACAGTCCTCATCAGCAGAAACAAACAGAGCCCTTAAATGAATTGCCGAAGAGCATTAAACTGAATAAGCTTTTGCCGGGATGATAAATAGCAGGTCAGAGGAGACCATCTGGCCCTTCCCTGCAGCTCCTTCCAGAGAAGAGAGGGAGGGCCCAGCCGGGCGCACTCACGCTCGCTCAGTCCCGCTCACACAGTCACACGAACACCTCCCCCTGCACACGCACCTACAGCCACTCACACATACTCATTCACGTGCCCTGGTGCACGCACAATCACATTCGCACACAGCCACACTGAGACACATTCACGTGCATTTATACACACACACACACACATTCGTATTCACAGACACGCCTGTACCCACACTATGTATTTGCACACACATTCACTGGCTCACATTCACACACACGCGTACAAACACTATTCTGCAGGAGGTGTCCATCTGGGCACGAGGTGCGAGCAACAAGGTGACGTTTGTCTCCAAGGGGCTCAACAAGGCCCTCACATGCATTTCAGGGGCTCTCTGCCTGATCCACACATGCCCCAAAGTCAAGGCATGAACCGTTTGCCACCCCACCCCAATCCCAGCAGAGTTCTCTGTTTTGTGGGAGGCCAGAGAGAACCCCTGGCTCCCAAGGCAGCAGCCCCTCTCCCCATACCCAACAAACAGCAGTTCTCCCTGGAACTGGACAGGGTGCCTCCCATGTGCCCCTCACCCCTGCCTCCCACGTGACCCCTCTTCCACCCCTGCCCTGCAGTCTCGAGGTAGAAAGGCATTCCTGGAGGAGCAGACATCGCGTGCAAGGGTCCTGAGGTCTGTGTGTAGCCAGAGCAGGTAACTCAATGGAAAGTCACAGGCTCTCCAGGTGATTATGATGCATACTAGCTGCATATCTAAGATTCCTTTTAGAGTTGATATTCTGGATGCCTTGCCCCACTTTAATTTTTTTTTTTTTTAGTTTACTATCTTCTATATTATTTATTTACCACAAACAGACAGTGGCTGTTTTTGTTCATCACTGAACATTCCATCAAAGCACAGTGTCTTGCACACTGAAGGAGCTTAATGAATAGTTGTTGGTCGAATGAGTGAAACCAAATCCCTTCAAACAATCATGTGATAATCAGCCCTGGTGAAGCTTCTAGCAAAGTTTAGTGAAAATCCGAGAGTTGCGTTCCATGCGTGGAGGGCCCCATGTCAGACCTTCACAACATCTAGTGTCCCCTACTGGGGGCTCAGCTCCTTACGTGACCTGTCCAGTCCGGATTGCTCAGTGTCCTCTGAGGCTCCACAGGGACCCTCTGCCCTGGGGCACCACTAAAGACAGTTTAGTCATACATTCATTTATTCATTTGACAAACATTTGCCAGCATCTGGCCCTGTACTAAGTATGCGTACAACAGTAATGATTTAAACTGGCCAAGTTCCTACTCTCAAGGAACTTAACATGCATGGAAAGAGAGAGGAAATAAGAAATTTGTGTTGAGTATTACAACGAAACTGGTCAGGTGTAGAGCTAAAAGAAAAAATGGAAGGATCCATT
The DNA here is from genome assembly GCF_030020395.1 of Manis pentadactyla. Lineage (NCBI taxonomy): Eukaryota > Metazoa > Chordata > Mammalia > Pholidota > Manidae > Manis > Manis pentadactyla. Next base: position 117,662,264 of record NC_080029.1, on the reverse strand, counting down.
TTAAGAAGGTGGTCAGGGAAGGTCTCCCTGTGGAGGTGACATCTAAATGACATCTGAAGAATGAGGAGTCTACCATGCAGACTGTGTGGGCAGAAGGGCATTCCTGGGGGAGCAGATAGCATGTGAAAGGGTCCTGAGGTTTGTGTGTGGCCAGAGCCAGGAGGATGAGGAGGGAGAGGGGTGCAAGGCAGGCAGGTTGAAGTGGGCAACCATGTGAAGTGTGTATGAACCAATGACTGTCAGTTGTTGGAGTTTAAAGCATAAGCAATGAGAGAAAACTACAAGGATCCTCAATATAAAATTTTAGAGATCCTCAACCAGCTATAGTCACAGAACACCTTTTGGGTACAGCTTTGTGCCTAACAGTGTGGGAAACAGAATGATGTGTGAGATGTGCTCCCTGCCCCCAAGCCAGTGGCAGCTCCTTTGACACAGAGACCCTCTCCACACCTAGCACTTACTGAGTGTGGCCCGGATCCAGCCCAGCTGAGAATTAGAAAGATAATCTGAGGATCCTGAGGCCTCTTTTGTACCAACAGCCCTGGACATTCAGGAGGAAGCGACATGGAGGCTTGGTGCCGTCGGGAAAACTTAAGCCGAACTTGAGCAAATGAGCAATATTTGTGGGTACCAGCGCTTTCTGCTAGACACTGTACACATCTCCAGTCTTTTCAATCCACCTGGGAGGTTCTGATCATCAGCCCAGTTCATAAATGAGGAAACGGAAGTGCACAGAGGGAATTAGAGCTGTTGGGTAATGTAGTGATTCGATCCCAGCTCTGCCTGGCTTTTTCCATTTTCACTCAGAGGAAATTGAAACTGTGTGCCTGGGTCTGGGCAGCAGGGCCATATAATGACTTTCACGGCCCTTTTGCCTTCATGGGCCCTGTTTCTCTATTTAAAAAAATTACTAAAAATTACATTTTATGAGTGTGTTGATGTAAAGACAAATATATTCATTTTCTCCTGTTGCTTTTACAAAGGTTTACAACATTCTTGTGGACCCCCAAATGCATTATGGGACCAGGGCAGTGTGCCCACTGTGCCGGGAGAAGCAGCCCTATTGACCACCCACAATGCCTTGCAGCTCCTCCAGGTCTGCAGCCACCACAGCCAACTCCAGGAGCTCACACCCGCCACCCCAGCGCTCCCTGCAACAGCCAGACTGTGCCCAGCACAGGGGGAGAGGCTGCACAGGGAGCTCCAACGTGAGGGTCTCTGCAGCTGAGCCGGTGAGGGCAGCAGGGCCAATAAATCTTTGCCTGGGAATGTACGTCTGTGTTGATCAGGGACAAGAGTTGCTTGTCTTTTTTCCTGGAACCAGGGCTTAAATTCACCTGGGTGATAAACGGTTTGGCCTCTGGGATTGAGACCACCTCCATAACTCACAACGCCAAGGAGGTCCCAGAAGCACCAGTCTCATGTTTGCTGTTCAGGGTGGGCTAGGGCCATGCTTAAAAAATCAAGAAAAAAATGGCCCACCCGTCCTGCTGTGCCCCGAGCAGTGAGGCACCCAGATGGTGGGATTGCACGTTAGAGTGGCCCACTGGTCCGGCCCGCCACCCTTGCTTCCCTCTGATCCCCAAGCTTCCTACTGTCCTTAAATTGCTCCCAAATGTACAGCTCTATTGGGGTGCTTCCCTGTCTCAAAGACCTTCCATGGCTTCCCTTTGCCCACAGAAGGAAAGCCACGTGCCTCAGTTTGGTATCCAGGGCTCTCCAGGGTCAGACCTCAGTTTATCTTTCTATGACACCTTCCCACAAGCTTTCTCTTCCAGCCCTGAAACCTGTTCTGTACCTTGAGGTCTTTGTTGACCCTGACTATTTTCCCTTCCTGGAATGCCTTTCCTCCTCCAGGGAGTCCTCCAAGAAGTTCCACTTCGTAGAATTATTTTTTCCTTTCTCTGTGTCCCCACAGACTGTGTTTGGATCTCTGTTGCAACCCTTCGTGTAATTTGCTTGTAGTTACCTATATGTGCCTCTGTCTTCTCCTGGTATGGGAACCCCTACAGGATGGGGACCTGATTTTATTATCGTTGTCCCTCATACAGGGTTAACATTGTGTTTTGCACACATAGGAAATGCCCACTGTGAAGTGAAGTGAATTTCCAATGGGGAACTGCCTTGGTCTGGTTGGATAGTGGGGAGGCACACAGCTCTACTCTAATAGGAGACCTGTGCTTAGAGGCAGATCCAATCCCCCCATTTCTAATTAGACAAAGTCTTGACCTTGACTCATGTCCCTTTTTGGCCTGGGAGAAACTCAGGACACCAGGTTTGGCAAATTCATGTCCAAGAATCCATAATTATTGATTCATTGTTTGCAGAGTAATTTAAATGTCAGTTAAGAGCCCAAGGCAGATAAAGATCTGTATCAACAATAAAACTGGATACAAGCCACCGAGCCCCGGGGAAGCCTTCGAGAGGAAGGGCTTTAAGGGGGAGACAGATCAATGACTCCATGAGACTTGGCTGCCTGTGATGCTTAGGTGGGGATGTGCTTGCTCATTACCATGTCTGCTGTTCGTGGATGTAGGTGGTCATCCATCCATCCATCCACCCATCCGTCCGTCCGTCCGTTCATCCATTCATCCGTCCACCCATGCATCTACTGTGGAGTTCTGTTTCTCAGCTATTCAGAGGGAGATAGAGACAGATACGCATATATACCCAGACACACACACACACACACACACACACACAGAACAAAGATAGACACTGAGAAAAAGTGATCGACATATGGCCAAAGGTAGAAATATAGACACTCGTGGAGAAGGGAACACAGAGAGAGACCGAGGGAGATGAAGGGAGAAACCGCTGCAGCCACAGCAGGAGGGCACTAGGATAACCACGCAGGCTTCGGGCACAGTCGTGCATTGCGGGGCAGCAGACCGGGACTTGTTCTGAAACAGGGGAACTTGATTCTAACTCCAAGAGGTAGTGTGCTTCAGTGGTTAAGATCCTCAGATTAGGAATTAGATTGCAATAATCACATGGAGTTCAAGTCCCAGCTTCCCAGATAATAGAAGTGTATGATATTGGACTCCTTAATTAAACCCCAAGCCTCGGTTTCTTTACCTGTAAAATGGAGATCCTCATATAATACACAAGGATCCTTCCCGCACAGGTTTTGAGGAGTATATGTATATTAAAGGCTTAGTACACCATAAACACTCTGTAAGTGTTGGGTTTTGTCATCCAAGTCAGAGTCTGCCCCTAAACTATGTGACCTTGAGCAAACTGGCTCTTCTCTCTGTGCTTTGGGTTCCAAATCTGTGACGTGAGCAGGGGCAGCTTTTCGGATTTCCAAGTCCCTGCCTCCCTTCAGTGCCTTCTCTCCCCATTGCCCTCTGTCTCTGGCTCTTCGTGGCTATCCCAAGTGAACGGTTTTTCTCCTTCACAGAAGGTGCCCCCTCTGTCTCCGATTTCATTTAGCCACAGTCAGACCCGGCAAATGAATTGCTTGCCTCCTCGTGGCTGACACAGGAAAGCAGCCGGCCTGACAGCTTCCCAGGGGGGATCGATTGGAGGATGTCCGACTCTGAAATGAACTGGAGGACTGCTTTGGGATGGAGAACCTGGGCTGGGAGCTGCTGCTTCACCCTGTGCCCTCGCTGTGGCTGTCAGCGGCAGAGAGTGAGCCGCCCTTGGGCTGCGTGGTGTCCTTCTAGCGCCCATGAGTTCAGTCTCTCACCAGACAGTGTCCCCTACCCACCTTTTCCTGGGCTTCTTGATAAATATCCACTGGTCTTTGACACTCTGCCTGAATACCTTGTGCCTGGGAGCTCACGCCATCTCCACCTTTGAACAGTTCTTAGAGACACAGAGCTGTTTAGCCTGTCAATGCTGATAATACCATGACAGTGACGACAGCCCTTACTTTTGCACAAAATATTTTAAGGAGGTGACACAGCTAGAAAAAATATGTTAAGTTCTCTGTTGTTAAGAAGCAGGTGAGTAGAAGGAAAAAAAACCAAACCAGAATTAGCATAGCCTCATCTGCAAAGCTTTCCCACTCTGTGCTGCTGTAACATTCTGTCCTCACATGCACTGTGGGGTTATAAACACTTAGTAGGCCTGTTTTCTCTACTAGGTGGTTAGCTGGGGAGGCAGGGGTTGTGCCCTGCTCTGCTGTTTTTCTAGGTGACTAATGAATGTTTGCTTAATGAATATAATTACATTTTGTAGTTTCAGTGCATGCAGCCCTCAGTTGATTTTTAAAATTTAATTAAAATTTTTACCCCAGTAAATGCATATATACCTGTTGCAAAGGCTATCTGGTATTACATGATTTCCAGCTAGAGAGAGTAGTCCCATGTCCTCCTCTTCCCCCACCATAGTCTGGCTTCCTGGAGACAATCATTTTAACTCTTTTCTCTGCACTTTTCATCTCCATAGTTTTGAATAATATGACTATTCCTCTGGTTTCTGATTTTTTCCATTTTAAATATTGTCTATTGGCTTTGCATGATAGAATTTACCTTTTCTATACACACATGTGCACACCCATGTGTTTTCTTCTCACAATATAGGTCTATCACAAGTTTTGGTAGTATATGAATATTCAGTATGTATACTATTATGGCAATTGTTTACAGCTGAGCCATGTAGTGTACTATGAACACATTTCCTTTCTTTTACAACTTTAATTTTTCCTGCAATACCTAATTGCTTCTTTTTTGTTTGCTTAGTTATCTATATTCCTATCACTAATTTGTCTCTAAAGTTTGCCAAAGAATTGTAAAATTCCTCTAACTATGGTGGAACACATCAAATAGTAGCTCAATTTTCTTTTTTTCCATGGAGACACCCCTTCTGGATTTCCTTATCTTCTGCACCAATCTGGACTGGGGGGGTCTCCAAGTCTGCCATCTTGTTCCTCCCTCTAGCATCATCCTGGTGCTTTTAATTTTTTAATTTTGGGGGCCTTTTTGTATGTTGACTCCCCCACTTCTTGGACTTCATCTTTACCCTCTCTTGGCTTCCTCCTGTACTATGGTTGAGCACAGTTTCCAATCAAGTGCAGGATTTTCAGCCCTTCCGGAACCCCTGCCTGAAGAAGGCCCGGAACCATGGATTCCTGACACTTCCTAGGCTCCAGTACGTAACTGGCTTACTTCTTTGAGCTCAGTCCTTAGAAGTACTTGTAGAGAGAAAAAGCTGAAACTTGAGTCATTTCATCAGTTGCTCATCTTTTTCTGATCTTCCAACATTTTCTTGAAAGCTCATTTGCTGTCTTCTCTTTCATTCTCCCCATGTTTTGGTATTTACCCTTTTAAAACCTCTTTCCTGTAATTTCAGTAAAGTTTTTGAGAGGAAGCAAAGATGAACTGAAAGTCCAATTGATTTATTTTAAGAATGTTTAACGAGTATAATAATTGATTCTTATGTTGTCTCTGAATGAAGAAAAAGTGTCTTAGCCCTCATGTAAAATTCAGGAGCCAACAAATGGCTTTTTTCCTTTAAGTACTTTTTAGCTAAGTTTTCTTAGAAATCCATAGTCAGGATGGGGAACATTTGGGACCCCAACTCTTCACAGCCAAGTATCAGATGAACACTAATGAGCTGTATCAGTTATCTATTGCCACAGTCATGCTGTATTATAAACAACCACAAAACCTCAGAGGCATACAATGATGCTTACTGCTTTCAGGTGTGGGGTCAGTGCCAGGGAGGCCAGGCAGCTCTGCTGTTGTCGGCTGGGTTCTCTCGTGCCTGGGGCGGGCTGGCTGTCGGCTGATCTAGGACGGCCTCATCTCTGGTTAACTGGAGTAACTAGGTTTTGCTGCTCCTGTCTCGCAACCTCCAGCCGGCTAGTTTGAACATCTGCTAATGCAAGTGACAGAGTCTCAAGGCTTCTGGAGGCTCAGACTTGAGAATGACACCCTGTCCCCTCTGCCACACTCTGTGGGCCAAAGCAAGTCAGGAGGCTAGTCTAGACTTCAGGACAGGGAAATTTTGTCTCCAGCAATATGGTGAGACGAACTGAGAAATGACAGGGCAATGGCTATGACTGTGGTGCGTGTGTGTGTGCGTGCATGTGTGTGTGTGTGTGTACAGCTGGGATCATTCAGGCAATCAAGCTACTATGCCGACAGAAATCAGGAATTCTTCAGATGAAGGCCGCCCCTACAAGGTAATAGGTTGCTTGCCCTTATAATCTGCTTTCTTTGTAAACTTTTGCCTGTTTCTGGCACCACAGGAATAATATAATATGTGCTAAAAGCCCCCAGGACAGGATAAACCGACAGCTCTGATGTTCACTCCATTTGCTGATCTTGGTCTCATAAAGTGGATTCTTTAGGATTTTTGAAAATCCAGATTGTTGACTGGGTTAAAAGAAAAGCCCCTTAGGTCCTCCCCTTGGGAGTCTCCCGGGTTTTCCGTGAATGGTCTCCACATTCCTGAGCCAGAGCCTGCCTTTTCTATCTGGACCTAAGCCCGGGGCCCAGAACTCTGCTAGGGAGGCGCAGGCAGCATATCTGATCATTGTCCGCAGCCCGTCTGCTGAGTAGCCAGACCAGCAGCTTCTCTCTCTTCCTCTTACCTCCTTGACTTCTCACGGGGTCACTCTGTGCTTTGACCCGAAGGCCTGACTTCGTGGAGGAGCATTTCAGGCCGGCCTCGGGCAGGCAGTCCTGGCCTCTAAGTCCCCATACCTGTCCTACCCTCGAACGAACCCTAGAGCAGGCTTTCTTTCTTTTAGACAAAGTGGGAATGAGTATTGTTTGAAATGGAAGCAGTGTCTGTGGCTTTGACCCCACCAGTGGGGTGGGGATGGTACGGGAGCCTCCCTCCCACGTGCGCTCTAAGGGTCTGTGGAGCTGATGGCCATAGCGAGCCCTTTAAAAGTCCTACCTCCTAAAAAAAGGCAGTTCCTGTGTGGAGACCTCCAATGAGTTCTACACAAGGGTATAAAGGGCATATAAAAGTGTAGGCAAAGGGTCTGTTTGTGTTTATACAGAGGATCAAAGCCTAATTGGGCTACCCCGAAAATGAACTAAGATACGATATGAAAAAGAACTTCCAACATCAGCACTCTCTGGAAGACTCATGCCAGAAGATGATCATCAAAAAACCCCAACAAAGATCCACGCACTGCTACAGCTGTAGATGCACTCATCCCACCAGTTCCTGGACTTGCCATGGGAATGAGGAAGGAGATATCTAAGCTGGCCTGTGCATACAGTAAAACAAGAAATTTGACTGGATCTATACTGTTGGAACTCAACCAAGAATTAGGAGAAGTGCAAATTGTAGCGCTCCAAAATCTTACAACTACAGACTATTTACTGTTAAAAGAACATAAGGGATGTGAACAGTCCCCAGGAATGGGTTGTTTTAATTTGTCTGATTTCTCTCAGACTGTTCAAGCTCAGTTGGACAATATCCACCATATCACAGATAAGTTTTCACAAATGCCTAAGGTGCCTAACTGGTTTTCTTGGTTTCACTGCAGATGGCTGGTAATTACAGATATGCTTTGGTTATGTAACTGTACTCCTATTATGTTAATGTGTGTGTGCAATTTAAGTAGTAGCTTAAAACCTATACATGCTGAAGTTACTCTACAAGAAGATATGTCAAAGAAATAATCAATCTTCCCATGTTTTCTTCCGCCTGCTACTTCTATAGCTTTTCTTCTTCCTTCCTAATTACAACCCTTAAATAGAATTCATGCCTCATATCAAATTTACCGAGTATCATAATTCTTCCAAGTGGTAAAGATACCTCAAGACAAATGCTGGGCATAGAAGCCACAGGGCATAAATATGCAAAGAAGTAAAAAGCTAACCTTTTCAAACAATAAGGCTTCCCTCTCACTTACCAACTTCACATTTCCCTGTATGGCCCCGGAAGATGACTGGTTAGCCAGAGACGGGTAAGATTCCTCAAGGGAGGAACAACCTAAGACAGGCACAGTCACAGGGGGGCCATCAGGTGAGAAATTGGGGATCAACAGAGGTGAGGCTTAGAACCTCACCCCCCCTGTTCTGAGAGAAATCTTCTGCATCCGTGGATGTTTTATTGCCCTTGTCTAGCTTGGATTAACACATAGTCTACAGGCACACACCTGATCATCTACATTTGCTCTCTTACAACACTAAACTATGTTTTCTACCTTTATCTTGTATCTACCTACCACTTCAGCATTTTATTAAAAATAATAATAATAAAGAGAGAAATGTGGTATCCACATATAAATCAAGTATAAAAACCAAATGAGTATTCATATTTGAACTGACTGTTTATAGTTCATAATGCATGAGCAAAACCAAAAGTTTCTGTGATGACTGCCCTTGTACTGTTCACCATGTAACTTATTCATTATGTAAGAATTTGTTCTACATGTAAGAACTTGTTTGTTATGCATCAGAAGATTGGAGACTGACGAAAATTAGGCTTGGGGTGGATTAATGATTGTGCATTGAGCACTGACCCCCCTATACAGAATTTTATTGTTGTTAACAACCATTTGATCAATAAATATGAGAGATGCCCTCACAACAACAACAACAAAAAAAAGTACACACTTCCAATTGTAAAATAAATAAGTAACCGGGATATAATGTATAGCACAAGGAATATAGTCAAAATATTGTAACAACTTGGTATGGTGATAGCTGGTACCTAGAATTATCATGTATATAAATGTTGAATCACTGTGTTGTACACCTGAAACTAATGTAATATAATGCTGTGTGTCAACAACTACCCTTCAATAAAAAATAATTATCTAAAAAAAAAAAAAAGTCCTACCTCCTATTTATTCCTAGAGCTGTCAGCTGACCTGCTCCCTGGCTCCTCCCTGGGTGCTCTCTGAAGAGGCTGCCTCCAATCTATTCCTTTCTTGTTCTTTGTTCTCTGGTGTTGGGCTCAGGCTGTGTCATCCTGCTTCTGCTCCTGAGGCCTGAGCTCCTGCCCAACATACCTGTCTGCCCCCGGTGCGTCTGACCTGCACGGCAGGCCTGACAGCCTGGAGGGAAGGGCCCCACTCATTCCTTGGGGAGGGGGTCATCCGCACACGGTCCTGGGCAGGCTTGGACTGCCTGCCCCAGGTTCTGTTCCCGGCTCAACCCCAAGGTGGGCCCTTGGGAAGTTTCCTTGCCCTGAGGTCTCCACCCAGTTCAGGGAAGAAGACCTGAGGGTTAATTCTCACTTGGCTTTGTTAAGAAAGATGTGGATTCTGACAGTGTCATTGTTCCTTGAAAACCGAGAGGAACTGAGAGGAAGTTCAGCGGCAGCTGGGGGCCACACCTGTGCCAGATCTGGGGGAACAAATGCCCCTTCAGAAACTGCGGAAGCCCCTGGGTCTGAGAGCCCCCGGCTCTGGGCTGCTGAGACCTCAAGGAAGCACCTCCTCCCTTCAGAGCTGGGGTTTGTCCCCCAGGAAATAAGAGTCGGGCCTGATCATTGTTTCTTAACCCAAATAAGACCACAGGACCCCCAAAATGCCTGTGACCTTTCAGGGTGAGGAAAAGGGGGAAGTTTTGGGCAGGTCTGGGGGCCGGAATGTGAGGGAGGCACACGCTATGGTAGAGGGGCCAGTGGGGGCAGACGGGGCGTGCTGGGGATCCAGGCTCCTCCAGGCGTACCCAGTTCTTATTTTATGAATCTACCTCCCAAGCCTAATAGTGTTGACTTTTATTATCATCCCTGGTCCTAGTAACAGCTATGGAATGCTAGTCAGCCGTGAGTGCCATGCAGTATGTCAAGCATGTTGTACAAGTTGCTTCATTGCATTTTCATGCCTTTCCTATGAAGAAATCATCATTATTCCACTTTACAGCTGATAAACAGGCTAAGAAACTTGCCCAGTGGTCAATACCAGTTGCCCATCCTGACTAGTATTGCCAGCAGAGCTAGGAATCAAACCCAGGACTTACCTGGGTCCAGGGTCTTCAATCCTAATGGGATTTCTGGAAGTCAAGCTCTGGGCTAAGAAGTTTGGAACACAGAGCTAAGGGAAAGCTCCCTCTCCACCTTGGAGGCTGTAAGCCAAAACTTGTGCTGAACATTATGACAAGGTAGCAATAGAGAGCTATGGGAGTTGCAGGGACAATCCAAAGAGGCTTCCTGGAGGAGAGGACGTTTAAACTGGCCCTTGAAGGAAAAGGATTTCAATGGTGGAGAGGGGACTCTAAGCAGACGGCATGGCTTTTGTGGAATGCTAGGTGGGAAGGTTAGGGAAAGTGGGTGTGGTTTGGCCCCGTGCAGTTCCAGGTGTATTTCGGTTGCAATGTGCTCTGAAGAGGTACCGGTGGAAAGTAGACTGGAAAGCTAGACGAAGGCCACATTGATGACAGCACGGAACCAGGGAAAGGTTCCAGGAACACGGCAACGGAAAGGGAACTGGAGAGATGATGACAAGTTTTGCAATTTTATTCTATGCTGTAGAAAAAGTGGAAAATGGACAGATACGGACAATACTAGACCACATGTAGGTCAAACAGGGCTAGGAAACCTAAAAATATTGTGCTGTTTTTTTGCTTTGCTTTCATAGAGCAGCTGAATGTCCTCATCCTAGAAATCTGAGCGACCCTCCATAAGCCAGGCTGGGAAGATAAATGACCAACTCCTTTCTAACTTGCTTAGATTTCCTACTTGCAAAACCTCACCAGGCGATGTGGAGAACACATTCAGCTCCTCAGCTTGTGCAGAGTAGCTTCAAATGTTTATTCATGGGTGGCGAGTTGGGGGGCCCCTCGGTTCCTGGATGGAGAGAGACAGCTCATCTTGAAATGACTCATCCTCGGCCCCCACAGGCCACATAATCCCTTCATTTTCAGTATCAGCCGTTTACTCTGCTGATTTGCCTAGTGTCACCTGCAAATGTCTCAGTTCCTGAAACCTCTGTGGCTGCCGCTCAAGCTTTGGGCTCAGGTTTGCAGCTGGGCAGTTGGCTCAGCCACCAGCCGGGGCAGAAGGAAGGGCATGCTGCTGACCTGATGGTCCCTGGGCTCCAGCCCTGCTCCGCTGTCACACTCTCACTGCGTGACCTTGGCAAGTCCCTGTCTGTCTCTGTGCTGCTGTCACCTCACTGCAGTCCACTGAGGGTTGGCACCAGATCAGCATTTTCAGAAACAGTCATTCTCATTCCCTCTTTGCAGGCATCATCATACCTGAGCACCCCTTACTTTAAGTGGAGCATTCCTTTCAGTGGACTAACTTTTTAAAACATACCAATTGATGTCAATTGACCATTCCTGTAAATGATGCATCATTTGCTATAAAATGGACACTGAAGTTCCCTATTACAAGAGTAAATGCTCACTCTTGTACCACCTAAGATTAGTGTGCATGCCTACTTGTGGCACGCATGCACACCACTGGGGGAGCCCTTATCTTGGAGTTCAGGCAGCTTCTCAAACACGACATGCACCCGGAACACCTGGGGAATACACAAAAATGTAGATTCTAGTTCAGCAAGTCTGAGGCGGGACTGAGACTCTGTATTTCTAACAAGCTCCCAGGTGATGCTGATGCTGCTGGTCCAGAGGCCCCACTTTGAGTAACAAGGGTCCATGGGATTTTCCAGTCCTCAGGGTCCAGGGTAAGGCAAGAACTTCAACAGCATCAAAGCAGCAAATTCTCTTGAGCACATTTGAAGTGAAATGCAAAGACTCATATCCAAACTCTGAAACAAAGGCTTAATAAAAGAAAACTCAGAGAGTTGTTATTTCTTCTTTTGTTCCGAATATACATTTACTTTTTCTTTACTTTATGCACATAGAATTATTGCCTCTGCTCGCACCCTCGGTGATTAAACATTTGTGACTCCTCCCAACCCAACACCTTCATCTGAAGACCTGAACATAGAAAACCATTCCTGTTGAGTTTATCACAAATCCTGCTGGCTTTGCCTGCAGCCTGGGCCAGGCTCTCCCTGAGATGGAGCCCCAGGGCTCTGGCGAGGTGGACTGTGTGGGGCTTCTCTTCTCTGAGTCCCACCACCCTCACGGTCAGAACGACTCACTGTGGCTTTGTGTGTTCATGTCATGTCTTCTGGGCTGGGGATGGTACAATCATGAGGTCTAGTAGCAGATGGTGGGGAGCGCCTGGAAGCGAGAGGCGAGGGGCAAGCGAGCTGCTCTCCAGGGACGCACAAAGCGCCGAGGCCACAGTAAGCCCTTGACGAAGTATTACCTGTGTCCAAGACAGGCAAAGAAGTTGCCTTTATGAAAGGTGGGCAGGGGGCTGTTCATGGAGGCTATGTGGTGGCCTGGATGCATCACTCTCATGCTCAGTGTGGAAAACAGGCTCCAGTTGAATGTAAGGTATGCCCCCTCCCAGGAGTCAGTCACAGAGACCAGATGTCCCACCTCCCTAGCCAGTTGCTGGCAGGTCACTGAGGACCCACCATGCAGCAGTTCCTGGCCTCCTAATGAGATTTATTGCAATCCATGCTGTGCTTCTAGTGTGTCTGAGATGATCTGAGAGAGGAGAGCAAAGCCAGGGACTGAGGTCAAGGAGAATTGTTAGAGGGACGTGAAGTTTACGTGCTGAGCAAAGGCCTGACCCGGGCCCCAGGGCAGTGTTTTACCTGGGCATAGCAAGAGGATTGCAAAGACCCTCTCCCCTGCTCCGGGTCCCTGGCAAAGCCCCTGGAATGATGCTTCCCTCTGATATTGCAATATCTTTCTACCTTGTCTCCTGTTCTCATTTAGCCTGGCCTGGCCTGGCTAGAGGAGAGATGCAGTGCAGATCCCATCCACCCTAAAAGGCACAGGAAAGAGTTGCCCTTCTTTCATTCCTGAGGCTATGAACACAGACAAGAGTTCATATATAGAGAAATTAACACACTCTTCTCTCAAATCAGGCCATTCTCATAACAGCCTGCCTTGGCTCCCTATTGCTTGCAGAATGAAGTCAGAAGATCATAAAACCTCTAAGAGATTGAGTCAGGATTTCAGTCTGTCCCTGTCTGGTTCCAGCCCCCAGGTGTGTTCCTCTTTCATGCATGAGGCTCTGCATCTTTGAGGACCTTAGATGCACAGCTGCCTTCTGTGCCTGGCCAGGGGAGCAGCAGTGTGTCAGTAGAGTAGTTCTCCCGTGAGACTGCAGCCCTGGGGCATCAGGGAACTCACATTCTGATTCAAGGACCTGGGGAGAGATGGGAAGAGGAGGTCAGGAGGGGACGCCAGCCCAGGAATCACAAGGCCCTGGCGCCTGCTTATTCAATGGCAAGCCTTGCAAAACCCCCATCAGTCTTTATAGAGCTTTCACATGTGGCTTCTGTACTGAGAGTCCCCAGGCCATGCCAAGGATATGGTACACGTTTTGTCACTCTAGTTCTCCAAACAACCTGGTGAGGTGGGTTGTACTAGCTCCAGGGTTCAGAGAAGGAGATTTGGTAATTGAACACAGACATGTGTAGGGTTCAAGTTCATGTTTTTGCTGCCATGATCTGCTGCCTGTCCTATTTGAGGCTTAGAACGACCCTGGGAGGTGGACATCATGAGTCCCATATTAAAGAGGCTAAAAACAGAGCTCAGAGAAGTTAGGTCACTTTGCCTAGAAGGTAGGTGGTTGAGCCAAGACCAAATGCCATTCTTTACACTCTGATCAGAATTTTCCCCTTGGACTATATCAGTGATTCTTCAGGTTCATATGGCTTGTATGATTTCTGAAGGGCTCGTCCTTATGATTGAAACCAACCTGGGCTGGGCATTGAGAGGTCAGGGTCTCAGCCTGACTCTACCAATGACTGGCTATGTGACAGAGACAAGCTAACTTCTCTCTGTGGGCCGTGGCCATCTTCAAAGTTTCTTTCAGCATTAGGATTCTGCTCTTTCTTTGTATTACAAATGTAATACATGTATGTTGTGAACATGTTCAATAATACAGAAATATTAATAGTAAAAACAACAACAAAAAAGGCTTAAGTCATCATCTCCTTAGCATCGCTAAAGGCATTTGTTAGTAATTTGGTGTTTCCTTCCACATGAATTTCTATCTCTTTCTCTCTAAATATAAATAAGCATATATAAGTTTATTTACCATGACAACATATTTTTTCACTTAAACAATGTTTCAATGGTCCTTTTGAGCCATGATATAGAGATCTGTTTTATTCTCAAAAAGCAATATATCTTGGACATATTTTCTCAGCAGTAGATCTTTCCCCCCTTAATATGATAAATAGTTTTTCATAGTATGGATAAGCAGAATTCATCTGGGTGTTTACATTATTTCTAGGCTTTGTTGCTATTATAAACAGTGCTGAAATAAACATCTTTGTACATATATCCTAACTCAACTGCAGACATGTTTCTTTAACATGAATTCTTGGCAGTAGAACTGCCAGATTAAAGAATACACCATTTAAAATTTTGTAAGATGCTGCCAAAGTCACTCTCCGAAGAGGTCAGTTGACTTTCTCCACAATGCTGAAGGGCAGCCCAAGGATGTTTGCATTTGCCCCATTGGGCAGCCCAAGGATGTTTGCATTTGCCCCATTTGAGTCTGGCTCAGCAGGTGCAGGTGTTCTGATGTTTATATCACAAATGAGACAATGGAAGTGTAAAGAGGACATGTGAATGTCTCAGCGTCACACAGGAGCTGGGAGCAGAGCTGGGATCAAAGCCCCTTTGCCCCAGACTTTGAGTCTAAATGCTCTGCAGCTCTGAAGTGATGGCTGAAGTGGAAAGAACTTTGGCTTTGAAGTCAGAACTTTTGAGTTTCAATTCTTGTCATACAACTTGCCACCTCTGTAACTTTGGCCAAGATGCTTAACCTCCTCCATTTCAGCTTGTTTCTCCATGAAGTTGGAGATGGCAACACTATCAAGGGGGAACTATTGTGAGGATTAAGTGAGAATTTATGTAGGGGCCTGGCTCCTAGAAAGTACTTTTTAAAACCTCCTCCCCTCTGGGTAATTGGGGACCAGGGAATTCTTCTGTGTTCTAGAGCCCTTCTGCATTCATGCAAGATGGTAACAAGAATTTACTGCCCAGTTGAGTACAACTCAAAAAATTACTGCTGAATATTGTTGAAAAGGCTTACAATTCAGAAGGTTTTTTGTTCATTTAGAAGTGAAAAAAGATAGTTCTTCTCTGGTGCAGCAAGAACTGCAAGTGTGGCCCTGAATGTTAGAGTATGGCTCAGAGAGACTTATAATTGTTCCTGGTAGAATTATGAAAGTGACTTCAGCAGGGGCCTGTTGACTTTCAGCTTAAAATGCCTTCTGAGGCAAACTCATTTCTCCAGAGGTTCATCCCATTACTTGTAGCCTTATAGTGCTTTGGAGGTGCAGGATAAAGGGAGAAGAGGCAGATTGTTTTAAAAAAACAGTCACAGTAGTTCCACTCGCTCCCTGGGTCTGGGCCTTTGGGAACTCACGTCTAACGCTGACTCAGAGTTTGTCCATATGACTTGCACTGGACAGTGGAACATTACCAAATGTGACAGAAACTTAAAAAGAATTTGAGTATTGGTGTTTGCCTTCTCTTGTAGGCTTGCCCACCATACAAATAAGCCTGAGCTATCATAGGCTGCACAGAAGATAACTGAGGTGCTTCAGCCAACAGCTTCTCAATCACTAGGTATATGAGGCCATCTTAGTTTATCCAGCTTCAGCCAAATCGCCAGCTGACCACAGATAAGCCAAGAAGCCGAACAAAGCAACCCAGAGAATTATGAGAAAAGATTAATGTTTTAATTTAATCCATTAAGTTTTGGGATGGTATGTTATATAGCCAAAGATAAGGGAAAAAATATATTTATTAAATGAATACCTGGATGAACTAATAAGTATCCCAAAGTTAGGAGAAATAGCCTGTCCCAGTGCACAACAACGTTTCAGTACCATGGACAGAAGCACAGGCCGCGAGTGTGTTGACCTGACCTTTGCCTATGCCAGGCCCTGGGGTGAGAGGGAGAACAGTGGCTCAGGGTAGGGTAACAAAACATGGGTTTGATACAGGCATTAGTGAGTCCTGCCAAGCAGCTGTGTTGGAAACCCATCAGTCCCAGACAAACCAGGACCGTTGGTCAGTCACCTGACTTCCCAAGTTCAGGCAAATGGAGGATTACGGGTTGAGGGCAGGGGAGGCAGGGGACTGAATTGATTGCTGCCTGGCCAAGACTCACTGAGAGATGATGTTTCCATTTTTTAACTGTTTCCTCCATTCTTCATACACAGCCTGACTTACCATTATTTCCTTGGGAGAAAGTCAGACTTTGTGTCAAAGGAATCTTGAATCTGAATTTCATAATAATCATAGTCTCTTGTTTTTGGACAGTGTTTAGACACTGATACATTTTTTCCTAGTCATATATTACATGATATGGCTTGATCCTCATAACCCTTTCTGAGAAAAGCAGAGAATTCAGGTGCCTTCCAGTTCTTTACTCCCGTTTCCTTGTCTAAATGTGTGTGCCAGAGCATGGGAGGGAAGCCCAAAGAGAAGGAGACCAGGATTCCAGAATTTTGGATTGCCTGTGTCCTAAGACTTTCTAACTAGGCGAGTGCCTTTTGGATTCAACATCCAGGCACATGAAGTGGGTTTTCTCACCCTTATGTTAAAATCAGAGGTCAGGAGACTCCAGTCCTTAAATTCTTTGAGGCTCTGAATATCCAGAAGTCTATGAAAGCTGAGGAGATTCAGTCTTTGTTTATTATATGGAGTGCTGTTTGGGAGGCTCCTAGATCATGGCCTGTTTTCCTGGTAGTTGTGTTGGTAGGGCCTCTCAAAGTGGGCAGTGTGGTGGTAATTCCCAATATACATTCAGCAGTCTGGGTCCTAGGGCCTGGATGGAGGGGCTTCCCAGGTGATTCATAGGCTTGTGTGACCTACCCGGGGTGGGGGGAAGGGGCATCAGGGTCCCGGGGTCGATTGTTGATTGCATCTCAGACCTTAGATGCCCCCAGGGCTCTCCCATCTCTGCTCTGCTTTTCTCTGCACACCAGCTTCAATCTCTCAGGCCAGCCTTCTCTATGAGGCTGGAGTCAAATCTCATCTTTATCCCCCCAGAAAGGAAGGGGTTTTCCTTCATTCGATTTTGAAAATAATCTCAGGGGAGGCCTCCAATTGGCCTGGCTCCTGCAGCCAGGCAGCTGGGAATGCCGTAACGGGCGACTTCTTTCAGATCTACATTGTTAGAGTTGTGGGAGGAGCGTTTCCCAAAATATGGGGAGTCACTGTCTGAAGAGGAAAGAGATGGGGAGCAGATCAAGCAGGTGGCTCTCACTGCAGGGTTTTCTTCCCTGCCTATGCCAGGCCCCATGCCTGTGCAGATTCAGAGACCTTGGCCACATTGTCTGAGGTTTGATGACCAGGAAGCTGGAGCTGGGATTTGAACCTGGGCAGTCCGACTCCAAAGCTGGCCTTCCCACTCTGACTTCCCACCTATGCTCTAGGCTCATATGGTGATGGGGGATGAACCACACGACTGCTGGGCTTTGGGACAGTGGCAGGCATGGAGAAGCCGTCCATGTCTCAGGGCATTCCCAGTAAGGCAGCACTGTGCTCAGCGGAGAGTCCTGGGCTGGGCAACAGGAGATATGTGCGTTACTTCCAGCTCTCCTTGCTGTGTGACCTTGAGAAAGTCACTTTCCTTCTCTGGGTTTCAGCTTCTCTGCCAAATGGGGATAATGGTCCCTGAGTCTCTCCCACAGGCCCTGAAGGGAACTAATGAGATAATTCTGTGAATGAGCTTTCAAAAGCTGTAAAGCCCACACAGATGTGAGGATTATTCTTGTGATCCTGGGCCCCACAGGATTAGCTTAAATTTATGGCAACGGGAGGGATGGAGGCTAACAGAAACGTCCAGATGTCTAGCAGCCTTGCTCGAATAACACAATACAACCTGCTTTGATTTATGGAGGGAGACTCATGCTGGGCTTGTTGCCTCTTCCTCGAACTCGCTCTCACCTCCCCGGCTGCCCCGGGTCAGGGGGCTATCGGTTCCTTTTATGATGGTGTGCAAGGCCGGCCACATGGCTCCAGTTTCCCCTTCTCTGTTTCTCCTTCAGGCCGAAAAATGAGGACACCGAACTGTTTCTTCTAGGGTCGGCTACACTTGCGTGTTTATTGGCTGCTTCCCGGGGAGGAAGCACAGCCTGTGGGGACCAGGAAGGGTCAGAGGCTACCATCGAACTCCGTAGGAGGCCAGTGGAGGGAATTGCATGAAAAGAGAACTGACTCTAGGCAGAAACACCCCGGAACCTTTGGACAGAGTGAAAATAAACAATTCTATTTTTGTTCTGTAGGACCTCTCAGTGCCTTTAATATACTGATGACTTTTGATTATCACCAAGAAGGGGAGAGAACAGCCATATATTATAAAAGTAATAATACATTATTATTATTTTTTTGGTGACCAGACTTTTTTCCCTGACAGAGCATTTTTGGGGGTTGGTTACTGCTGAACGCTCTTTGGAAAAGAGCAATCCAGCGTCATAGCCTAATTTCACAGATGGGGATAGGGAAGCCCAGACAGGGCAAGCCAGGTGGAACTGGGGGCCCATCCCCTGCCCCCTGTTCCAGGACTCTTTCCATAGCATCACCCAGTTTACATCCACCCAGGAAACTCTCTGCCTCCATGAGAGTCTGGGTTGCTTTCCAATTCTGAGGTTCCACTGGGCTCCACGGACAGTAGAGAATGTGCATCTTTTTGGTAAAATAGCCAAGATAAGAGAGAGTGTGAGTCTGACTGTGACTGGGGGTTCTGGGTGTGGAGAGAACCTTCAGTTTCCATCTTCACTGAGGGCCAACGCCAGGAATGGAGTAAGAAGACTGCAGGGTGGAAACTAGGGTGCTGCTTATGGGCCATAGGTTGCAAATGGCTGTTGATTTAATAGCTACTTAGCAAAAGCTTGTCACATTCTTGAGGAAACATGGCTCCTGAAGCACCGGTCCAGTTGAAGCGTAACTCAGGAGCTGTCCAAGGTTTGTGTCCTCAGGCCCACATGTGCAGCACCTGGAGGGGCGGGTGCTGCGGTTTGCAGTCAGGAGGGTGGGGACCGTCACAGCTGCCGTCACTAGTACCTGCCGGGCCCCAGGTGCCGTTCTAGCAGCTTTGCACATATTTACTCATCTACCTGTCACTTCAGTTCTGGGACGCAGGTGCTGTCACTATCACTGAAATGTCACAGAGGCAAACAAAGCAAAGAAAGGAAAAGGAGCTTGTTCAAGGTTGTAGGGTTCACAGGTGGTAGAGTCAGGATGGATTTCTCCCCAGCAGGATGAAACCCCCCTTTTAAACCACAAAGCTCTGTCACTCTATGGAGTATTAGGAAGTTTTGGGAAATGCTGCCTTGATTGGCTGTGGAATCTATGGAGATGCTTATAAAATCAGAATCTTAGAGCTGGAATAAGCCTCATCAATCATTTAGTTGACAACACTCTTCATTGTAACTAATGCAGGATGGGTCCAGGGAGCACAGCCGACTGACCAAGGTCAACGGCTCTCAGTTACTCTAGACGAATGGAAGTGAACGTCCAGCAACAGTGGTGACAGTGGGAGTCTCCTTGCTCTGGAGCCTAAGTCCAGCCATGTTGCCTCCATCCCCACAGCACCTCTGAGCCCCACCTGCCCCACCTGCCCCACCTGGCAGCCTAGGCCTAGGGTTCACTGTGTCCCACACCAAAGAGCCCCAGAGTCATTCTTCCCCCACAGGAATGGAAGTGACCCTCTCAGACACTTCTACTCCCAATCCATGCCCATCTGTTGATCTAACTTTAAAAAGAAAAAGAAAAAATGAAAACCACAACTAAAACACTTTAAAATGATTTCTGAGGTCAAATGACTTCTTCAAGACATCACAAAGAATCAAGATCCCTACATCAAAACCCTCTTTGCTCTAAAGGTCTTTCTAATTCAATAATCCCTCCCACTTCCCTTCCCCCACTCTGGGGAGACACGGGCTGCTTACAATACAGCTTGGGTTAAGCTGTGCAGGTTGACAGATCTTTAATCTTGCTGAACACATGTTGAGAAGAATAAAACTTATTTTGTTTAGGAAACCAAAGGCCAAACTCCACTGGAAATGAGCCCTTTGGGGAATCTCAACCATGTATTGACCAAGGAGGCCATGCGGCCTATACCGGGAAGCACTTTAAGGCCTCAGGCTCACTGGGTCCCAGGTAGGAGAAGGGGATAGGGTCCTCGCTGAGCATTCCTGCCTCAAATCCTTTTACTTCTCCCCTTGCAGCACAGAAAGCAGCTCTAATCCAGGCTGGTTATGGATCAAAGCTAATCTGGATGTAACTCCCCAGCCAGCTCACTGCACCCTGAGCAACACATAAATACAGATAAAAGAGTTGTATAGTCGTAAGTTTCTAATCGATCAGTGCAATCCAGCCACTGCAGGGCACATAGATGGCAGCTTTTACGTGAGGGGTTTTCTTCTTTGAGTTCAGTTTACAAAATGCAAGTCCTGTTCCTGTGATTTCTAATGCTAATGGCCATGGGGTGCTGGTGAGGGTTGACAATTCCCAGGAATGTACCTGTAGTGGCCCCAAGTCCTCAAGTTCTGAGGAGACCCTGGACCATGGAAATGCACGACTTCTTGTGGAGTGGTTTGGGGTTCAATCCTAGCCTGTTCCTTGAGAGGCTGTGTGGCCTAGGACATGTTACCCAAATTCTCTGAGTCCCAATTTCTTCATTGTTAAAAAGATGATTAGATCTGCATCAAGGGGTTGCTGTGAAGATTCAGTGCCATGTTTGGAAGTGCATGGCACAGTGCCTCGTGAATTGCTAGCTGCCGTTGTTTGCAGATTCCAGAGGGTGCATGTGGGAGGAGACGGCCAAAAATCTCAGGCCCGAACCTTTCTCTTTGTTCTCATAGATTTTGTTGTTCAGGATTTGCCCTAGATAGGGAACAGGGTTCACAAATCCAGGAGGGGTGTGGTCTCCCCAGGAACCTCCTCTCCTCAACCCCCCACTGCACTGCCCCAAAGGTCTGAATGAGAGAACTCAAGTATCTGACCCATTACACATGGGGTCCGCAAGAAATCACACTGCACAGTGCCGCCAAAAATGCTACTAATTATCGTGATGCTGATGAGCTAGTCATGCTATGTCCTTTGTCTCGCTGTATCTTTAATGACAAACCTATGTGGTAGATACCAATTTTATTCCCATTTTTTGGTTGAGGAAAATAAGACTTTAAGACATTAACAACTTGCCTTATATGGCAGAGCTTTCCTTAGATTGGCTGCCATTCTACCATTTTTCCTTCCTCTCTTCACTGCTCTAATGTTCTACCCCATGGGTGTGTGTGTGTGTGTGTGTGTGTGTGTGTGTACTCAAATTCCCCCACACAGGCCTCAAGCACACAGTTATACACATGCTGCAGTATGCCAGGTGCATGCATTGGCCCAACAGCCCATGCCTGCATCCTGCCTGCTTGCGTGAGGCACCACCACACTGAGAAGGAGCTAGGGAAGAAGGCCTGCAGGAAAAAGGGACGAGGATAAGTTTGAGAATATTTTCTAAGCTGGATGATTTTAGTTACTTCAGACCCATCACCGGTTTCCAGTGAAGTTAAGCAAGGTCGTGGGCTGGAGGGTCCTGGAGTGCCTGCATTTAAAGAAAAACTCATCAAGCTCAGCATTTTCTGCAGACACGGGAACCCCAATAGGAAACAGAAAACTGCTTTTCTCTGAATCGTTCTCTAATTTTTCTTAGGCTTAGGCTGTGATCTCTGACATCATCCATGACCTTGGGCAACTTCTGGGCATCTCTGATCCTCAATTTTCTTCTCTGAAAAATGGCAAAAATCCCTCCAAAATCTAAACCTTGCTTATCTATCTTGAAAGGTAATTATGAAATGCAAATGAGAACATATAGGAAAATTTGCTTTCAAACAAATCATGGGATGAGTGGGGTGGTGTTGAGAGGAATGAGCTCCTAGACAATGATCTCTTTTGAAAACTGAGCTAGGCAAATTCAAGTTCTCTGTCTTGTCCACCACCCTCTGCCACATTAGAAGCACCAGGCCTGGGATTGCCCACGCAGCCTGGGGAACCACCGAGTGCTGTCACTTTAAAAGTAGAGTGAAGTGTTCATTAGCTGGGCTATTTTTTCAGGTGTGTTCTAATTGTACTAATTAACTCTAAGGTAGATTTTAGCACTCCAGCCTCCACTGCTACCTTCAAATGCCAAAACAAATCTTGCCATAATTACCAGCAATCCTTTTCATTACCGGCTGCCTAATTATCCTATTAATAGCACATCCTAAGAGACAGTATTTGCTTGGCAGGCAAATATTTGTTTTTAAATGAGCAAACACAAAGACAAACTGCTCTGTTTGCAGAAGGATTCCAAAATGCAAAATGGTTTGTATTCATGGAAAAAATAATAATCCAAGTAAAACCAAATGCTTAATCCATTTGAAGCATTTGAGCATTAAAAATATATATATTTTTTTCCTGCTCTGTCTCCAGTGCTTTTTTGCTGAAGGGATTGTGGCTAGAAAGTTTCTTTAAAACTCTTCTGTGATTTGGAGTCAGATGTCTTATTGGGTTGGGGCTAAACCCGGTCAAAGAAGGAATGATGACAACAGTAAGTGACATGGCATAAAGCAATGGTTGAGCTAGGAGGAACATGACAGGGTCTCAGGCCAGAGGTTCCCAGCCTGCCGACCTGGGGACTCGCCTGGGGAAGGACTGGCAAAAATGAAGCCTCCCAGGCCTGCTGATTTTTCCTTCTTTCTTTCTTTTCTTGCACTGGTCCCGAGGAGATTGTCATGTGTGTCCCGTTTTGGGACTCATCAATCTAATCCAACCCTCCACTTAACAAAAGATGAAATAAGTAATTGAGGTCGTACCTTGGATACAGAACTCAGGTCAGAACCAGGTCAGCCTTGAGGGTTAAAACACCCTCCATTCAATCTCTGTACTTAATTTTCCTTTAGTTAAAAAAAATAGCGGTCACCATACTAATTGTGATGAATGTAACCCACCTAGAAGTGAAGTGTTAATGTTAAAATAAAAGCTCCCACCCCTCCAGCCTACCCCAATTCCATCCCCACTCCAGCGTTGTTATCCCAGTGTACTTGAACACACAACACCTGCTTTTTTCTTTCTATGTAAACAGGACCGAGAAACCATATGAAATATATTAGGTTGAACCATATGAAACTGCTGATGTGTGGCTGCTTTATAACATACCAGTTGGCAATTTCATATGGCTCAATTTAAGCTAGTGTTCCCCATTTGTTGCTGCATTCTTTTGAATTTCTAGCATTGTGCATGACCAATGTGACCGGTCCCTGCACATGGATGCTGCTGTAACTTCTTCCTTTCATGTGTACTGACACTGGAGCACTGCTGCCATGCAGCACCCTCCTCCCCTGGCTCTCCACCGCGTGGCCCCACCTGGCACGCCTGCTGTCGTCTGACCATCTTCGTTGTTGCTCTCTGTGCTTGCAATGCCTGCCCCAGCCAATACGGACAACCGCATAGTAGGGGCTCAATTAAAGGACTTCCAAGGAACTGAGCATATCCTGCACTTAGGTGTGTCTCTTAAACAGAATTTGCGAGTGTCTTCACATGGCCCTTGGCAGACCCAGGTTCATCACGTGTCAAGTGCATCAACTTTGTAGAGCATCTGCAGGATTAGACCTCACCTCTCTGTACCTATCAAGCAGCTGGCATACAAGAGGGGCTAATTCAGGGGTCGAAGTTATTAGGATTCTTAAGGCTGATTATTTTTTTGACTGGGATTTCCATTTCTTTTTTTAAGTTGTAAATGGCACATATCATCGCGGGTAGTTTGATAAGGGAAAATAACCGCTCATAATCCCAAACACACGATCATTTTTGTTGATTCCCTTCCCGTCTTTAAAAAAGTTTATTGGGCTAAAATACATACACTATAAAATTTACCATCTCAATTATTTTTAAGTGTGCAGTTCAGTGGTATTAAATACATTCATGATGCTATACCACCAACACCACTGTCCATCTCTTCTCTTTACGTTTTGTAAAACTGAAACTCTTAGACCCGTGGAACAGTAACTCCCCATTGCCCCGTCCCTCCAGACCCCTGCAACCACTCTTCCATGTTCTGTCTCGATGAAGTGGACTACTCTCAGTCCCTCATGCACATGGCATCATACGGTATTTGTCTTTCTGTGACTGGCAGATTTCACTGAGCATCATGTCCTCAGGATCATATCTTAGAACTTATTTTAATGGTTTGGCTGTTGGTTTGAGAGAGACAGACTTTATGCCATGTCAGAAAAATGTTTATTCTTAATCTTCTCAGAGATTTAAAATTAAGAATACATTTAAATTCATTGAATAGTTGTTAGCAAACATGAAGAAGATTTTTAAAATTTTGCATTGAAATGCCAGATTTCATCATTAGACCTCCTCGTATTCAATGGTTCCTGTTAGCAATGCCAACCCTAGCAAATCATGGAAAACTGTTCTCTTGATAGATAGTCAAATGCACTGGCTTGTACTGTACCTTGAATTTTTACATCTGTGTTCACTTTTTAGCTGTGTTCATTTAATCAGAGCTTAATGATCCAGTTATGTTTTTGTTATTTAAAAAAAAAATCTATGTGTCCTCTCTGAAGACTTGTTTCTTCCTTTCACATTAATTTGGTAATTGTATTGTGATGTTTTAATTGATTTTAATGTTTGTCCCTAATCCTCTTGCACTCTTACACATTTCCCTTCATGAATTCTCCATTTTGGTTCTTCTCTAAGAAGCCTAAGGCATGTCTTGAAGTATTTCTTTTTCTAGGAGGACATGTGGGTGACTTATTTTCTGTGGCTTACATATCTGAAACTGTCTTTTTGTGTTGTCCTCTCAGATGAAAAACAAATACGTTGGGTGGGGAGCTCCTAGGTTTCACTGCCCCACCCCCATGTCAAGATTCTTTAAAAAAAAGAAAAAAGTCCCCATTTCCTTCTAGTGTATTACACTGTCGAGGCATTGGAGGTGAACCTGTTTGTTTCATCTTAAATGCTCACAAGACACATTTTAGTTTTTGAAATTTAAAAAACATCCCCAAGATAAGCCTTTGCCCATTAGATATTGCTATAACACAATGGAAACAAAGATTTCTTCTATTTTAGGTTTGACTGTTGAATATTCCATTTGCTTGGGTTTCTTCTTGAAGGTACAATCTTGACCTGTACAGGTGAATCTAAACAGGTAAAGCCTAGATCTGGGAGCTTAAACTGATGTGCCTATTTCTGGCCCTTTTAAAAAGTATTTTATTAAAGTTTAAAATTTTTTATTTATTTGCTTTTCAGTTTACACACAGTAAAATTCATTCTTCGGTGTAGAGTTTTATGAATTTTGACAAACGCTTAGTCATGTTACCACCACTAGAGTCAAGATAGAAAATATTGATCATCCCCAGCAAATTCCCTCACGTTCACCCTTGTAGTCAACTCCACCACCAACTCCCGGCAACCACTGGTATGTTTTCTATCACCCAGGTTAAATTTCTAAAAAAATCACTCATTTTACTTCTAAAAGGACCATACACTAAAATTGTCCGTTTTTCTTTGGGTGTACAGTTCTGTGAATGTTAGCCCATGTGTAGATTTCTGTAGCCACCTCCCCAGTCCGTTCCATCATGCAAAAAAGACTCCTCACGTGGTCGCTCACCCTTCACTGTCACCCATTAACCCCGGCAACCACCCCAATTTCTTCTCTATCACCTTAGTTTTGTCTCTTCAAGGATATCAAGTCAGTGGAACCATGCAGTATTCAACCTCTTGAAACTGGCTTCTCTCACTCCACATAATGTCTTTGACATTTATCCAAGTTGTGGCTTGTATCAATAATTTGGTCCTTTATCCTGCTGCGCAGCATTCTGTTGTTTGGATGTGCCACAGTTTATTATTCTGTTCCCCTTGCCCAGTTTTTAGGGTCTTGTGAGCACGTTATACTCTGCTTCTATCATTTCTTCTCTGACTTGCCCCTTCCCAGTCTGTGCAGCCAGCCGCCTCCAGCTGCCTGCCCGTTGCTCTTCTCATCCCTCTGTGTCAAGTCCCCCCGACCACCTGTCTGGGAGTGGAGTTTCTAAGTGCAGGATGGGTGAGATGGGGCTCGGGGTGAGGGGGCTGCCTGTTCCCCACCTTGGTGCCCACAGTGCCCTGAGACAGACAGTCGCCAGGGTGAGCCAGATGCTTCTGCCTTTCTGACTCTCTGAGCTATTTTGATTTAATGGTGGAGCGGGACCAGGCCCTGTGTGTGTGTCTCAGTCCAGCCCTGTAGACTTTGTCGCCAGAACTAACTCCCCCTCACCTGGGTGTGCGGCTACTCCTCCTCGCAGTGTCCAGGGTCACGTGTCTTTATCAGTTGAGACATTTTAACTGTGAGTTGCTAGTCTGCTCTCGGGCCTTGCTAGTCTGCTGTCAAATTCACCCTCGGGTCTTCTGTCCTGCATTTTCAACTTTCTTTCTACTGGCATTTTCCTTAGCGTATGAACCAGGTCAAAATTTCTACCCTCACTTAAAACACAAACACAAAAAAACAGCAGCTAAAAAGAATCATACATAATTTTACCCTGAGAACTGGCTCCCCTGTTATGCTATCTTATTATAAAATAAAAATTTCTTGACAGTTAGTATTAAAAGAATATCCTACACCTATTATCCCCACTTTTTCACATGTGTACGTTTAGTTTTCTTCCAAAAAAGTAATTTTTAAAGTTTAAAAATTTTATTTTTATAGCTATCAAAATTGTACGTGCTCTTTGTATAAAACTTATAAAGTTCAGGAAAGAATAAAAAAGTGGAAAAGAACAACCATATTCTTACCCAGAGGCAGCTAAGAGTAACATTTCGAACACATTTATTTCACATTTTACCTAAGGATGTTTTTCTTTTTCTACAAAATATTGTACTGCATACAATTTTGAGTATTAACCTTTTTCTTTCTTTTTTTTTTTTTGCTTAACATCACATCCTGGGCATTTTCCTATAGTATTAAAATAAAAGCTCTTCTAAAACCTGTTTTTAATGGCCTTGTAGTATTTCATCACGTGGATGTACTGTATTTCATTTAACCATTACCTGAATGTGGGACATTTAGACTATTTCCAGTAGTTACTCTTTGTCACAAGTAACAATGTGTTTGCTTTGTCCATTTTTATACTGTCTCAGGATGGGTTTCTAGGAGAATTATTCCTTAAATATTAACATTTCTAACACTCTTGATGCCTATATAGTTAAACTGCTTTCGCGCCATGCGGGACCAAGGCGCGGCCTGCCCAGCAGTGGTTCTGAGCGCTCGCTCCCTGCCTGTGACTGTGCTTGGCCCCGATGCCATCACCGACTCCGTCCTACTAATGGGAGGGGTGAGCGAGGCCTTTTGTCGCTTCATTTTGCTATTTTCCTTTGCATGCTCTGAGCGCTGCGTGGGAACCTGTGGCCTGGACCTGCCGTGTTGCATTCAGCCGTTTCCCTTTTACTCATCATCCTAGGTTGTGTCTAACTTCTCACTATAGTAACTAATGTTGCATTGAATATCCTCGTACATAAATTATCCACATTACTGGTTATGTTTTCTCTTCCCCCCTTATATCCAGAAGGCTTGTCCCTCCATTTCTTCTGGTCTCTGCTGCCTGCTCTTCCCTGAGCATCCTCCACTAGATAGCCCTCTACCTGTCGCGCTCTGACCCCCTCACCCTGCTTTGTTCTTCGGGGTTATCATCACCTGGCATGCTGTTCATTTATTGGTGGTCTGTGCCCCACCGCTGTAACAGAACCCCACAAAAGCATGGGTTTTTAACTGTTATTATAAAAGTAACACATGTTCATTAAATCAAATTTATAAATAAAAAAATAAGATAAAGGATACCAACACAATGGTTCCTAATTTGATATGTTTCCTCCAGTCTTTTGCTATTGTTTTGATTTTAACATAACTAAAATCACTAACTATATAATTCTGTAACAGCTTAACAGGCTACCATACATAGTATACTGCCATCTTTAGAGCGTGCACGTGTGTGTGTGTGTGTGTGTGTGTGTGTGTGTGGTGTTTCCAGCGCCTGTTGTAACCCACTGCAGTCTGGTTTCTGCTCCCACCTCAGCAGGCACCTCTGTTGCAAAGGTCACGTCTGGCCTCCCAACCTCCACCTGCACTGCCACCATTCAGTCCTCATGTCCTTGACCTCCAGCACCTTGAACTGCCTCCTCAATGTTCTCTGTCCTGGGGTTCAGTGACACCCCCATCTCCATTTTTCCCTTTCTTTCATTCCAGCAGTAATTTGGTGGGGCCATATGTGGTTTTGGAAAGCAACATTTCACTTAATACAAATTCACAACCCACAATGTATCACTTATTTTTAGAGCATGGTGGCTTGGAAAGAAACATACGGTACCAGGAATTTTAGGGCAGAAGGTGCAGTGTTTGGGGTGTTTTCCAAAGACCCTGGGAAGCTCTTTCCCTCAGAGTACCACCCATCCAGGCTTGCTGCCTCCTTCCCTTCTCCACCCTATTCTTTTTTGCTTTTTTGACTGATTATTTTTTATTGCAATAAAATATACTTAAGACTTACCATTTTCAGCATCTTTACATGTACAGTTCAGTGGCATTAACTCACACTGTTGTGCAGCCATCACCACCATTCACTTCCAGGGCATTTTCATCTTCCCAAAGGAAACTTGATCCCCAGTGAACAAGACCCCCGGCCCCCCGCCTTCCCTCCCGCCAGCCCCGGGCAGTACTTTCTGTCTCTATGCTAGACACTGTTCGAGGTACCTGAGGTAAGTGGAGCCATGCAGTACGTGTCCTTAAGTGTCTGGCTTATGTCATTTAGTGGACTGTCCTCAAAGCTTGTCTCTGTTCCCTTGAGGATTTCCTTGAGTCAGTCCCCTGGGGACCGACAGAGCAGCGAGGCCCTGAGACTGCCAGCCAGCCCTGCAGCGTGCCCGCCGATCTCTGTGGCTGGGCCTGGCCTGTGGTTGGGGCAGCCTGTCTGGGGCACATATCACAGCCAGGGTGACTCGTGCTTCACTCAGCCTCTCCCAGGCCTCAGCTTGTGGGGGGCAGACACACCTCTCAGAGCAAAGCCAGAGGTCCCAACAAGACTCACGCTTCTCCTCACTGCCCAGGCCCCACGTGGCCGCACCCAGGGACCACCAAGTGCTTTGTAACCTGAGGGGGCAGGTGCACCGTGTGACTCCGGGGGCTGAACCGCATGCGACCAGGGCCAGCCTCTCCTGCCAGCCGCAGCCCCATGACGCTTGAAATAAGCCAGGCAACACGTCTAGAGGGGGCGTGTGACAAATCGCACTGTGGTCTGTCATGTTGACACTGACAAATGCCATGGGGAGAGTGACGCAAGTCCCAGACTCAGCGGACCCTGGCATGACAGGCAGTGAGCCATCGCATGTCCACAGGAAGGCAGTGCCGCCTCGCCACCAGGTCACCAGCCACCCTCAGGTGCCCGAGCCTGGGTCGCCCTCACGCGCAGTTCGTGCTGCCAGCTCCTGGGCAGCACCAGCCGGCTGGGGAAGGCTGGAGAGAGGAGCGGGGAGGGGAGAAGGGGGAAAGAAGGAAGGTGAGAGGGACGGGAGACAGGCGAACGGAACAAGATCTCAGTGACCAGGGGAACGTGCCAGCCGGGAGGCGGTCAGAGGCGAGGTAGATTCTAGCGACATGGGGCGGTCCGGACAGCACACGAGGCTTGGGGAGGACATGAGGGAGAAACCCAGTGAGATGGGCCGGAGGGAGAAACAGGGGCAGTGAGACAGAGGGGGCAGAGAGGCCCGAAGGAGGAAGGTAAGGGGAGCATCCCGAGCGGCAGGGTGGCTGCATCTTAGGAGACAGTCCTGTAACGCTGCCTGAGAACAAAGTCTCAGGTCCAGCGAGCCTGCTGCTGTCACCTCAGTCCCTAGAGGTGTATCGGACGCCCTGCCGGGCCCAGCTGTAGCCATTTTAATGAACTGGGAAGGAGGTCCCTGCCAACTAAAGATTGATTTAGATCAATTGTCCCGTAATTGTTCTGCCAGCCCAGGAGCTTTTAGGTGATTGAAAACAGAGAGAGAGAGAAAGAGAGGGAGGGAGAGGAGAGAGACAGAGTCAGAGACAAAGACAGAGATAGATTTGAGCATTGCTCTCCCCCATGGCCCTTACAGGACCCCTCAGACCTTGTGCATCTCTTTCCATTTGTCAAGACACCAGATGTATTTGTGGCTATTTCCTCAGGAATACATGAGCCAAGGTGGTGTTTGGGTACAGGAGCCACCCTCAGACACAGTTGATTATTCAGAAATCGGAAGGGGTTGTGCCCTGCTGCTTGGCCCTCAGCCCCCACCTCTGTGGCCTGGCTCTGCCCCCACCAATCGGGAGAGATGGCCAGCAGGTGTGGCAGCCTTGGGGTGGGGGTGAGACCACCCGGGATCTCATCCCAGTCCTGGCCCTGCCTCCACTGGCAATGGAGCCCTGGTTTCTCCATCTGCATGGAGGTGGGCACAGGGGGTCCCGTCTAGGATGAAGGCCTGGTGAGCTCTGCTCTGAACCCTGTGTGTGTGTGGTAGATGAGCTCAGGTTCTCAGGATGCACTGAATGACAGCCAGCCCCAAGCCACCAGGCTCACTGGGCTGCAGCTGCCTGCTGCAGAGAGCTGCTCCCCCATGCACCCCTGCTCCCTGGCCTTGCATTTCCAGGGGATACAACTACCTTATAGAGCCATAGAGCTGGAAGAGGTTAGACTTTAGGGGTCACTATCTAAATGCGTTACATGTTCTTAGGTCAAGAGTGAAACTGTAGCCTCTGAAATCAAATACCCTTGAATTTGAATTCCAGCTCTGCCACATCCCCTCTGGGTGATTTCAGGTGATCGACTCAACCTGCCACAGCCTCAGCTTTCTCTTCTGTAAGTGGGGATAGCAGCAGTGCCTAAATCATAAGGTTGTCATGAGCATTAGATCAGATAATGCAAGCAAAGTACTTAGCACAGTGCCAGACACATGGAAAGTCTTCAATGAACATTCTGTTATAATGTTGACTATATGGATATGAATATATGTGTGCATTTGGACAAATCCATGAATATGCATTCATAATAGCATGCCACAAACTCTGACAGATGCAGAGGGACAGAGCAAGCAGAAGTTTGCTTGGGCCCTCCTTCATCTTCTTCCTCTTTTCAGAAGGGCTTGCTGTTAAGGGTTTGTATTCTTCCAGACGATTTTATAAGCATTTATATACATGTGTTAATATAGGAATACATGGTTTGTTTTGTTGACAAAAGAGCCTATATATATTCTTTTACAACCTGCCTTTTTTGCTTATTAATATGTATTTACAGATATTTTGATCTTTTTCACATAGCTCTCTTCTACACAGACACACACAGACACACACACCCCAACAAAATAAAAAACCTGCTGTGAAATATTTGATAAGATTGTGTTCATTTAACTGCCCTCTGGTGATGAATATTTGGTCCTTTTTTGCTGGTATGGAAAGAGTAGTGAGTAGCTTAGACATATTGCTTTGTGGACCTGTGCAAATACTATTTCTCCAGGAAAGTT
This sequence comes from Manis pentadactyla, assembly GCF_030020395.1. NCBI lineage: Eukaryota > Metazoa > Chordata > Mammalia > Pholidota > Manidae > Manis > Manis pentadactyla. The sequence continues at coordinate 117,630,798 of NC_080029.1, read as the reverse complement.
ACTAAAAAATTTCTTGGTGAAGGGTATGCACATTTAAAAATATGCACATAGATTATGCCAAGATGCTCTCCAGCTATGGTGTTCCAATTTATATACCTGCCAGGAACTCATAAGATCATTTCTTCAGTCCACCTCCAATACTGAACATGTTCTTCCTGCCTCTCCTCACTTTTTGCTGATCTGATAGGTGATAAGCAATGTCCTGCTACTGTATTAATTTGTATTTTCCTGATTTATCATGAGCAGGGGCATTTTTTCATGGCTTATTATCATTTCTTCCACTTTCTTTGCTCATTTTTCTACTGGATTGTTTGTCTATTTTCTTACTAATCTCTAAGTACAATTTTTATATGTGGGATATTATTTCTTTGCCTTTTATTCATAGGGCAAATATTTTCTCCTCATCTGTTTCTTGTTTTGTGATTTTATATTATCCTTTGTCATTTTTATGGCACTTTTATGAGGCCAGATTTGTCAGTGACTGTTAAGTCCTGAATCTTTAAGATATATTTCCTTTCCCCAAGATTACATTTTCTTCTAATATTCTTATTATTTCATTTATTATGTTTAGTTCTTTAACAGGAATCTTTTTTGTGGAGCATGGTATGAAGTAAGAAACCTAACTTTCTTGCACAATGGTTACTGTTTTTCCAACACCACTTATCAAATAGTCCGTACTTTTCTGGCTGATACAATTTGCCACCTTTACCATATAATCAAATATTCTGTATATGTGGATTGAAAACTGGCAACTCAGTTTGGCCAGACCTAACTCCGGTTTTTTCACACCTAATGGTGTTCATTATTTTGAATAATATAGTTACGCATTTCAAATCTGAAGAGGTCCGGCAGAGACCTGGTGGCTGCAGACCACAATCTGTTCTTCCTTTCTCCCTGGGCACTTCGAGCTTCTCTCGATCGTGTGACTGGGCCGGAACCTGTGACGTGTGAACCGAGATCTGCCTCTTTCAGGTGTGGCCCATGAAGAGCTGCCCTCCACACTTCTCTAGCTCTGTCCCCTTTCTCATAGTTTGGAACATTGATGCTTCAAGTCCTGTGTTAAAGATGGGAAAGTCACCATCCACTGAGGCCTCCGAATAATACTGCTTGTATAAAATGCCCACCCTGGATTATTAGATGGACAAGAGAACACCATCCGTTGTGATGGAGCCAGGAGATAGGGGAGTCTAATTTTGTAGCAATTCAGTTAATTCTTACTAATGCAGGGTCTTCACAGGAGGACCCTCTCCGAGCTATGTCTCCAGCCCTTCAGTTTTCCTCCATAGAAGCAACTGATGGCATTCGCCATCTATGTATACTTCTAGACATATTCTAGGCACTTACAAATAATCACATATATGTGTGAGTACATATATAATCGGGCAGGAAAATAGATACGAGCAGGGTGGAGAGAGAATAAGGCCAGTACAGCCCACTAAAAGGGACTCAGAGAGTTTCCAGGTAAAACTAGAGAGCCAGGAAAGACTCAGACTTAATGAGTTAATCAGTTGAAGCTCCAAAGGCCGGGAGTAACTTGGAATGTCCAAACATTCCCCAGATAAAGAAAAGTATCCCAGCATAGCCTATGTCTTCATCGTGTCAAATAGATCACACCATTGTAAGATGTACTTTAGCCTGCTAAAAGGCCCGGCTGATTCCTTAACTTCACCTCTAGGCTGCTTTTCTCCTCCTCCAGCCCCTAATCAAGTAATTTGCAACCTGGGCAGGAGACAGGCATCATGATTAATTTTCCAAACAAGCCCAGATATAAATAGCATAGTAAAAAGAGGAAAGATTCCATCTTAACTAAGATTGTGTTTTAAAACCCAGGAAGTTAAGAAGTTATATTCTTAACATATTCTTTAGCAAGTAGACAATAACTCAGCCCACCTTGGGGGCAGGGCAGGCGGTCTTGATTGATATGTTCCCAGAGGGAAGCCGCTATCCTGGGAACGAAGTGATCAGTAAATTTCTTGTGTTAATTTTGCAGAATTATGGGGAGGACTGATAATAGAAGAGAAGAGACATAGTGTCTCTCATCAAAGATAAATATCTTGAGACCACTTAACAAGTCTACACCCCCTAGCCCTTTGTCACATTCCTGAAAAATCCTTAATAGGGGGATCCTCCAACCTTTCAGCATGCCTCTCTCTGAGGTCACCTGCACTTTTCCTCAGCTTTTCAGCATGTCTCTCCACTTTGAGGACACCCGCAGTTTCTCTCTCTTTAAATAAAACTTAGAACTTTTGGTGCACATCCTCTCTGAGGGTGACCAAAATTTCTCTCTCTTTAAGTGTGTAACTTAAAACAAAACTTCTACTCTGATTCACTACTGTGTCTCTGCCCTTCAATTCTTTGTTGCAGTGGGGACAAGAACCGAGAAAAATAAACAACCATCTCCCTAACATATATATATATATATATATATATATATATATATATTTTTTTTTTTCATCTTCTCATACAAATGGTAGCCCCATAACCATCGCATTCTGTGCCTTGCTTTCTTCTATCGACACTATGTTTTGGAGGCCAGTCCATATTTGCACACACAGGACTTCCTCATTGTTTTAAGGCTGCATGGTATTTCAGTGCCTGTGCTCCACTGTACATAGAGATAACACCATTTATTTAATCAGCCCCTGCTGATAGACCACTGGAATTGTTTCCAGTTTTTTCTATTGCAGATAATGCTGCAATAACTTCTATAACCTGTTATGAAAGTTTTTGAGTCTATCTGTAAGATAAATTCTTAGAAGTAGAATTTTTGGGTCATGAGTATGAGCATTTATAATTTTGAAAGCATTATTAAATTGCCTGCCACAGTGGTCTGGGCCAGGTTAGACTCCCAGTGTATTAGAGGGTCTGTTCTCTCACACCCTTACCAACACAGTGAGGTAGCAAAATGTTCAAAATGTTCAAAACTAGCATCTCATTAGAGCTTTAATTCCCATTTTTCATATTATGAGTAGGATGAACATCTTTCTGTGAATTTCTGTTCACATTCTTGCCAATTTTTTTCTTGTGCTGTTGTTTTATATTAGGTCATTTGCCCTTGTCTGTTACATAAGATGGAAGTTTCTTTGTTCAGACTACCACTTATTTTTCATCTTCAGTCATGATGGCTTTTGTCATGAAGAAAGTTTCTCTATAATCAATTTGATCACTTGTTTTCTTTCATGGATTTTGAGTTCTTTTAGTACTTAAAAAGTATTACCACTGTAAGATTATGAAAATATTTTCCAATGGTTTTTCCTATTACTTTAAAGGTTTTGTTACTAACATTTACATTTTTGATTCATTTACTCAAGTCACTTATCAAATATTTAATGACCACAGTCGATGTGCCAGACACTGTTCTAGGCACAGAGGTTACAACAACAGGAATCAATACAGTCAAAACCTCTGGTTTCCTGGAACTTTCACTCTAGAGAGGAAAGCAGGCAACAAACAATACAGGTGAGAGATCGAGGGTGTAGTAGGTCGGATGGAGCTTACTTTTGCGTGAGGTAGAGAGTTAGACCTAACTTTATTTTCTTCTTAGATATGCTCTCTATTACCTCCCATTTTAACCCATGCCTCCATCTTGACATTTCATCTTTATCATATTTTAAATTCCTTTATGTATCTATGTGTCTTTCTAGACTTTCCTTTTGGTTCTACCTCCCTTTAGTCATGTGCCAGCACCACGGTTTTAACCACTGAAACTTTATACTATGTTTTCCTATTTGATAATGCTAGACTCTCTCTTGGTTTCCTCTTATTTTTCAGAATTTTCCTGACTATATTTGCTTATTTGTTTTTTCTGTATGCACTTTAGATTCACATGTCTCTTTCCCCCAAATTGCTATTAAGAATTACTTAAAAAGTATAGATTAATTCAGGAAGAATAAACATCCTTATGATGTCACCTCTCCTATCCAAGAACATGGTATATCTTTGCATTTGGTTAAGTCATCCATTATGTCTTTCTTAAGTATAAGAAACTTATAACATTATAACATTTAGCCTTTTTTTCCCCCCAATACCTAACAACATTGAAAAATTGAGAGGATTCATTTTTCTTTTAATCTGGAAAATTTTTGCTTCTTGTGAAATATGGGAAGATCTGGCAACACTGAGTGCATGTCCTGCGAGGTGACAATTGATTGCCCACTCGGTAGAAATCCACCTGTCACAGAGAAGGTGAGCTCCCCAGATCACCACACAGTTTGCAGTTGTATACCTGGTTCATCTCTTGTGTTTCCACCTGGCCCTTAAGGGTGTTGGATTGGGACCCTCACTTGGCAAGTTCTGTGCCCTCATGTGTGTATTCATCACTGTGAAGTCCACTGCAGGCTCCTCTCTGGGTCTGCCTGCCTCACCTCCCTCTGGTCCCTGAGCTTCTTTCTCAGAAGGGTCCCCTCAGCGCCACTCATCTCCTGGTACCAGCCTCCGTCTCAGCGTCCTATGGTTTGAGGGCCAGGCTCTGTGCGTCTGTGGGCCCTGGCCAGGAAGCCTTATCAGCCCAGAGCAGAGGCTCTAATTCTTAGCCACTCCTGGGCTCAGTGAGGTGCCCAGCCGCAGACAGAGGGTTGGCTCCCTCAACAGCAGCTCTCAGACGACGCAATCTGGGAGTCTGGAGGATTTTACACCTTGTGTGGAAAACTCTGACCAATAAAAAAAGTAGGAAAGAGACAGCAAACCAACTCTTTATTTCCTCCCTGTTGACAGACTATTCTAAGGAGCAGAGGTTCCAAATAGCCCCTCCAGACACAGCCTGTCTCTTTTTCTTCCTCAATTTTTAACACTACAGTAAACACATAGAACATAAAATTTATTATCCAGCCTTGCTGTGTGCAAAGGTGTGCCAGCCTCAGAATGTGCTGCCTCGTATTTATTTTCCCTCTATATTGATTTCCTAGGACAGTTATAACTCTGTACCACTAATGGAGGGGCTTAAGATGCCAGAAATGAATTCTCTCACAGCTCTGGAGGCCGGAGGTCTGAAAAGGTGTTGGCAGTGCCAAGCCCCCTCTGAAGGGCCCAAATAATTTTCTTTGTCTCTTCTAGCTTGTGATGGTTGCTGGCAATCCCGGACATTCCTTGGCTTATGGACGCATCAGCGCGGTGCCTGCCCCCCTCTTTGCAGCCACCCTCCCAGTATTCGTCTGCGGGTTTCTCTCTCTCTCCTCTCGTGAGGACACCAGCCATCGGATTTAGGACCCACCCTAATCCAGTATGACATCATCTTAACCAGTTACATCTGTAAAGATCTTATTTCCAGATTATGTCACACTCGGAGGCTCTGGATGGACCTGGGCTTGGAAGCACTAGTCACCCTTGGGCGGCTTCCCTCCCTGTCCTCCTTCCTCTCACTTGTGCTGCCCTGGGGCTGCGCTTGTCCCAATAAGGTGCCAGCATACAAGCTCTGGCTTTCCTTTCTAGGGACACTGGGGTGAGGGAGCATCCACATTCCAGAAGAACATGATAACATAGATTTGGTTGCCAACAAGGAACTGGACAAACTCTTTCACAGTGTGTTTCTTCCACAAACATTTATTACATATTGATTTTACTGTAAGTTCTGTGTAGTCATGAGATAACCTGTGAGAGAGATTTGGGCTAGATCAAGTTCTCACACACGCTGTGGGCCTCTAGGCTATGTATATTTTCTTACAGAAACTGCAGTTATGAGCACAGGGAGGAAGTAGGGAGGCCCAGAGGGGAATTAAGATATACAGGAAACTGGGTATAGAAAATGGCAAAAGGTCATATCATCTTATCTTTCCAGTCGCTGGACCAAGGCCTGGAAAAAAGTTTAGCACTGGCTGATGGTATAGTTAAATGTCCTTGTAACTAGGGAAGGGGAGTGCTCAAAAGTGTCAATCAAAAAGACACTGTTGACTTGATGCGTCTCTAGAGATAGGTCCCAGAACTCTGTCTGAAATGCTCCAGTTTACATTTCAACCAATTAAGCTGATGAAGGCAGAACAACAGCTTGCCAAATTTTCAGGTGATCTGATTTTGGGAAGGACAGTGAATACATTAGAGAAAAGGTAGTGTGCATACACACCTTGACAGTCTAGATTGAAGGGGCAAATCCAATGGGATAAAATGTAATAAGGATAGCTATCAAGACCTGTATCTGGGGCCCCGAAGTAACGACACAAATCCCAGGTGCATGTTCAGAACAGGTGGCAGGGGTGTGGAGAGGAGAGCCAGTTGTTAGCTCAGCATGCAGTGTGGCTAAGAACAGAGAGGTGTGATATGGAAGCATTAAGAGAAGCACAGCATTCCAACGGGAAGCAGGGGAGCACCTGTGCTGTGTGCTGTGCAGCCAGCATGCGGAGGACCCGGCCCGGAGTTTGCCCCGTGGGAAGCAGAACAGAAGGGCAGGCCTGCTTCTGCAGCAGGGGCTGCCTTGGAGAGAGATGGTTTCCTCGGGTATAAGGTCGGCACTCTGAACACCTTTCCACCTGGTGAGCTGGTTCTCCAGAGTAGAATTCATTAACTAATTAATTATTTCAACAGATACTAACTGAACTGCACCCTGGGCCATTTATGTGGAAGTGTTGGGGCAATGTCATGAATAAGACGGGCAAGTCCAGGTCCCTGTGGGTCGTGGTCTAGTTCGGATGGCCGTTCTGCAGAGTGCTGTGACCTCCATGAATGGACAGGGTGCTCTGGGCCGTACAAAGGGGACTTAGACTTGGACTCAGGGAGGGCTTCCCTGAGGTCACAGTGATTGGGTCACCTCTGTCCATCATAGCTGGCTAGAGGGTTACATATAACCACCTTAAGCCCATTATTTTTCCAGGAAAATTATCCTAAATTCCAATGTATATTCATTCACACTCACCTGTCATACAGCCATCTGAGGCTGAAAGTGGTGAGGCCTCTGGTGGTCAGCATAGAAGGGCTTAGGCTAGACCCAAGTCTGCTGCAAACTTCCTTTATGACCTCAGGCAAGTCCCATCTCCCTGGGCCTCAGTTTCCTCATCTGTAAAATGAGGACCCTTAGACCCAATGATTCTATGGACTTCAATCGTATGATTTTGGGATCCCATATTGAGCAGCACACTTGCACGTGTGTGCTCACACTCCCACGTCTGAATCTATCCCTGGCCCCTGGCCTGTGGCCTCACCATGCTCCTTATTTTATTGACCTGATCAAGCTCTTACAGGGACTGTGGCTCAAAGGGCAGAACTCCGCTGGCTCCGGGGACCCTTTGGGCATTTGCCCAACGCTTTTGGAGCCGCAGGGAGATGGGACCCAGAAAAGAGGGGTTCCCACATAGTGATACTCAGGTCTGTGTGTGAAATGAACCAAACAGCCAAATTCGTGGGGTCTGGAATGAAAGTGCTGTGCAAATTCCACTCCTTCAGAAGGGCTCACCTGGGTGGGTGAGATGTGTGTCACAGTCACCCAGCATGGGGAAGCGCTGCCTGGGTCCCCAGGCAACTTGTTTCTAAAGCATGGGTGCCCTTTGGAATCAGCCATAACAGGTAATGGATCCAGTTGCTGGAAACTTCTCCAAAACTACTTTGAGGGAAGTCTGCTGGCTGCAGATATCTCAGCAGAGTGAGGGACAGCAGAGGCTGCCTGCCTCCGCTCTTCAGGACAGACATTGGGGAAGACCTGGGACCCTCTGAAAGGAAGGATAGTGGGAAACTGAGAGACTTTACCTTCTTCCTGCCCCTGGTGGAGGCGGTGGGGTCTGCCATGATGCCCAGATTTCTTCCAACCTAAAAAACAAAACAAAACAAAACAAAACCCAGATCTCCAGCTCCATGTCTCTTTCTAGCTACCACCCTACTTCTTTCCTTCATAGACAAACTTCTACAGAGCTGTGTGCACTAAAGTTCTCCATTTCTATACCACCACCTTGAGCCACCACCGCCTGACACCCATCCCATTCCCTGAAGCCGCACCATGAAGGTCAGGAACAACCTCAGGTGGGCAGGTCCACAGGAAGCCTCTCCGTTCTCCTTCTCGGATCACCCAGCTGCATCCGACCCTGGTGGCCTGTCCCCTGTTCTAAAACCTTCCTCTCTTGATTTGAATAACACCATTCTCCACTGGTTCCCCTTCCACCTTCCAGATCACTCTCTGACCCTTTCTGCAGGCTCCATTTCCACAGACCGGTGCTTTCGACTCTGATTTACATTGTATCATAGTGTCACTGTGCACTGGATTTGCTTCTGCCAGAGGACTGCATTCATCCCAGCCTCCCACAGGGATTCAGAATGTCTTGTTTATTGAGAGACTGGGCAGGTAGATGAACGAACACATGAGTGGATACACTTAGCACTGCTCATGAAGCTTTGCCCAATGGAAGAGGGGGAGTCCAAGACCAGTATTGAAAGTGAGAAGTCATGCACAGGTGAAGTACTCAGGTTCCTTCTTGACTAGTGTGAGGACACTTCCAAGAGGAGGTGACGGAACCTTGGAGACAGAAAGATGGAACCCCAGTAGAACCAGACTAGAACCAGGGCTCAGAACTGCTAGACTCCTGGTTCTTTCCAGAATCTGAATCTTCTGTCATGTCCAGTTAACTACAGTTAAAAAAAAGAAGGGGAAATACGGACACCAAGAGGATCATTAAAGGAAAGGGACACTGAGATCAAGAGTGGAGGAAAAATTAGAGAAAGGGATGCTGAGAAGGAGAGACTAAAGGAGGCAGAAAGGGATAGGAGTGCGGATTAGGGAGAGGAGTCAGACTTTACATGCACTGAAGTGTGTTCACGAATTGTAATTGTGGTGACTAACCTGGCTAGGGGCAAATGAGGATTCTGGATGTTATCGCCACTTGACAGTTGGGCCACTCTTCACTGTTGTTCTCTTTCGAATCCTTATAGCAACAGAAGCTGTCCTCTGGGTGGGTCGGTTTCAGCCTCGTCTTGGGCAGAGTTGTCTGCTCACCTCCGGGCTCTGGGCTGCACCGCCGCATCCCCCATTAGCCCTTTGCTCGTCTGTCTCCTACAAAATGTGAGACCCTCTTTATCTCTACCACTGACCACTAACTCATGCCTGGCACTAATCAGTACTCAATATAATGTTTATTTTTTCTTTCATAAATGAAAGGAAATTCATAGACTCCACCCTCAAGGGCCTTACAATTTCCCTGGTGATACGAAACAATGAGACCGATTAGACTGATTGCTGACGCGGGTGTCCTCAACCGTGATGACAGACACTAGCAATGCTTAGCTTTCCTGATTTTCTTCCTACCAGTTCCTCTATCACAGAAGCCCTGTCCCATCATGAAAGAAACCAAGAACTCGGAGAGAGGCAGCTCTATGTTTAGTAGCCTTTGTCATTACATTTGTCATCTGCAATAAATTTAAGTCATGAAAAAAGGAAGACAGTATTTCACAAAACCACAGCTTTAAATGTCTGGTGCATACTGTTGTCTTGGCACCTAACATCAGAATTTAAATGACCTGTTTATAGGTCTTCTGCTATTGGACAGTAAGCTTTCCACAGCACTCTAATTTTATTTTTCTAGTAGTGATTATGAGTATGCATCCCAGAACCAGATTTCTGAGGTTCAAATCCTGGCTCTACCACTTAAATAGCTGTGTGATCTCAGTTTCTCCATTGGTAAATTGTTAAAAGTTGGGATCAAACAGTTCCAATCTCTATGGCTATTAGGAGAATTAAATGAGTAAACTCTCACCAAGAGCCACTATTTTTACCATCATCATCTTTGTGCCCCCAGTATCATCCGGCATCATGTCTTTCACCCGGTAGATCTTCGATGAATGTTTGCTGAGTTGGAAACGTAAGTAAAAGTATCCCTTGAGTTGAAAATTATAATAGTGCTATTAAACATAGATTTTGTAAATTCAGCTGTAGAACACAAAGACAATAAAAATAGTTAGTTGTCAAGGAATTGGGAATAGCACGTAATTGCTCTGATGACAACACAAACAAACAAGATTAATCATTCTAGGATTTGAAATGTATCCCAAGACTGGTTATGCTGCAGATGGCTGACCAGGGAATTCTGAGCGAGGTGCATAATTGCAATGCTATTGCCTCTACTTGGCTGCTGCACCCGGTGCTCCAGTGCATACTGCTGGTTGTCACTGGGAATTACTGCAAAGACTGGAGTCCCTGGGGGGCTGCCCTAGATGGAGTGACAAGAAGCAGTGAGGGCTTGGAGCTTTAGGGCCAAGGAACAGCTCCAGTTTTGAAGTTGACGTTATGGATACTGTGTATGTCATGGTGGTGAGGGAGACGAGGATCTCTCAGTTCCCAGAAAACAACCATCTCCAGCCACCCACTCGTCCCTGAGGACCAACTAATTTTATCTCCTCCTGCCAAGGCCAAGTGGTAACTTTGTACTCCAAGCACCACCATTAATGTGACTGCTCCCTTCTCAGGGTCTTCATGACCTTGTTCTGGCCTTGGCTGGCAGACTGCCCATTGTGCTCCCATTCAAATTCCAGAGGGGAAAGTCTGATTACCTCCCCAATCCTGATTGCACCCCTGGTCTGTGCTCTGGCTGCCCTAAGGTCAGGAGTCCTCCACGCCCCTTCCTCTGGCCCCCACCAAGGGTCAATCAGCGACAGACCCTCGCTCAAGCCACAGCCTGGTCTCTGCTGCCCTCGGGAGGGGGGCGGGGGCAGACCCCTAAGGAGGGTGATGTTCAAGGCAGTCTGGGGTTGACATGTCTGGGCTAATGAGCGTTGTCTGGTTACTGGGACCCTAGAGGAGAATGGATGCAGGAGGGGAGGGCCCTGAGAGGTGGAGGGAGGCTCTGGCGTGAGCACACCGCTGATGTCTGGTGCCTGGGGTCTAGTGCTGCTCTGAGGAAAACACTCGTTGCTGTTCTCAGTGTCACCGGGAGAAGAGACTGCTGCGTGCCTCTGCCATGCCTCTGCCTCTGGCCACCTCCTTCTGTCTCCCTCTGGAATTTTGGCTGCTGTCACAGTGGTGGGGTTGGAGGGCAGGCACCTGCCTGAGGATTCGTGGGGCCCCAGTTCTCTCCAGTGACACGGCGCTTGGGTGGGTTTCAGTGTGGCGTTCCCGTTCAGTGTGTCGTCAGCAGCCTCCTCTCAGGTGGGCCCTGGCAGCAGCCACCTGGGGCAGGAGGAGGTCACTACCATCCTTGACAGGCTCCAGGAAGCATCTGCCATTGGCTTATGCCATTTCTTTGCTCCCTCCCTCTCCACAAAACACAGACACATGGTATAATCATACCTTCTCCCTCACCTTAAAAAAAATAAAACAAATCAGGAAATATTTCTACTTTAATTGTCACAAGAGATCATGGCCTGCTGGTTTGGCTGCTTGCCTGACAAGTAGTCTGCAGGCTTCTCCCAGCTCCTCCCCAGAGTGTTGTGGCATGGAGCTAGATCGCGGGGGGCTCAATGACAGGGATATTGTCTCACCTGCACAGTGAAAGGGGCACGTGACCACCTACACCCCAGTTTGGAGCGGCGGCTGTAGGCTGAAGTTCACCTTTGTCAGTTGGGTTTCCTGGGCAGGTTCTACTCTTTGAGCTCAGAGTCCTCAGGCGGGGGAGACTCAGTGTGGCACAGCAGATCTGGGCCCCTGGGGGCCCTTACACCTCTGTCATGGGTGAGGCCATTGGCTGAGAAGCAGCTGGAGGGCCAGGAGGAAGTCCCCTCTGTCGCACCCTGCACAAAAGACATGCACAAAAGACGTGTGTTTCAAGTCACCCCCAGCTGGGCAAGAGGGGTTGGCCCCGTCTGCCTTCCGTTAGCACTCTCAGACTGCTATTCTGGCTTAATTTCCCTTCCAAGGTCATTGTTTCTGTTCTTTGAAGCATGAAGCCCAAGGTCACTTGTTTCTGGAATGTGAAGTAGATGTGTGGCCAGTGATGGACAGGGCACCATGTTGCCCTCCCAGGCTCGCTGTCTAGTAGGAGGGGGGGTCGTGCCAACTAGCAGTCACCACATGGACGGACATGGGGGTGCCCTAGAAGCACCCCCTCAGCCTCAGGTGGTGGGGATCACGGAAGGCTCCCAGATGAGGTTCTACAGGCTGAATCTTTAAGAACTAGTAAAGATTAATGTGTGGGCTAGGGCCTTTGAAGCCACTTGGTACTAGAGTCCCAATGCCAGGTTTACCTGCTTGTCAGGAGCCTGCAGAGCACCTGGGGCCCAGGGAACCAACTGCATCAGTTCCAGAGGAAAAGAAAACTGCAAAATAAAAACGAGTAAATGGTCCATTAAATGCCTACAAAACATGCTATTATGTCACCCAGTCAACTGCACCTCCACTAAACTCTTCCACACTTACATATAAACTACATCGAATTGAATGTGGCATGTGGGTAAACTGAATGGGCTTGACACCATTATGGGCGACATTATGGGTGAGGCCTCAATGGGGGTGCCCCAGGCCGACGGAAATCCTGAAGCCGCCCTGCTGGGGGGTAGTGCAGAGGAAGAAGAGAATTGCAGGTAAAGGCGCAGAGCCGGTCAAGTGAGCAGCCACCCTGGCAGCTTCAGCAGAGCCTTGGGGAAAGATGTGTGTGTACATGGGTGCGTGGGTGCCATGGCCAGGGGCCCAAGAGGCAGGACGGGCAGCTGGGGAACTCCTAAGAAGGTAGGGATCGCCCAGCCTGCCGCTTCCCAGGGCACCAGCGTTTCCTGCCGCCCTGGATCCGAGTACCCACCGCATTCCGGCGCTTCCGGGGTGCCCCTCCGCAGCCACAGCCGGCGCCACTGAAGATAAACACGCATCCCACAATTCACCGTGGTTTGTTTTCCGCTCCAAGTCCAGATGGCCTATCTGGGGACGGCCGAGGCCCCTGGGTGCGGGCCGTTGCCGTTTTTGATGAGCTGTGCACATATGGATACCCAAACATCTGGAGCGGCCATGTGCTGCTCGGGGCAGGCCAGCCCAGCGAGCCAATCAGGGGCCCCGGGGCGCCAGGGGGTGCGCAGCCCAGCCTGCGAGCACGGATAAATTATTCATGACCGAGTTATTTGTGGTGCAAGGGGTCCATCAGCTACTTTGATTAAAAATCCAATGAGTAATGAATATGCAAACGCCAGTGACTGCTCGGAGCAACAGATTTGTCAAATTGTCTATACTTCACCGAGATAAAGGAAAATCTCCTGGGGTCCCGAAATTGAAAAACCGCACCGTCAAATCACAGCATTATCTTAATTATCAAATCTCCTTGGCCGTGCAAATACCCCGCATGAAGCTGAGCAGGGCGACAGGAAAAATAGAGAGAGAGATATATATTTGTCTCCGAAACCCGGGGGGCCTGGCTTGTGAGAAACAGCCTGGTGGAGAAGCAATTTTAATTCACATGGTGACTCCACAGCCATTTAATTATTTTAATTAGGCTTAATTAGTGGTAAATTTACAATGATATGCTTGATACCTGGCATTAAATCTTTCATGCATAAATGTTTTGTTAAAATGAGAAAAAGGCAAGTGGCATTTCGCCAGCAATTACTGCTGCGTGTTCTAATGAAGGATTAGGCTCTGCGGTGATTCATGAAGACAGGCGGGCACAAACTTGTTCGTGAGGCACCCGGGCTCACCATGACTCACACGCTCCCACCAGCTTCATCCTGTCCTGGTTGCTTCAGGGAACACTTGCTTTGGATGAAGGCCAGGGCAGTAGGGGCAGCGGGAGTTCTGGGGGTGCCGGCTCAGAGCCCCAAGGCCCTCTGCGTGTAGGAGGCACTCCAGTGCACCCCCAGAGAGCCTTCATCTGTGGTGTGTCAAAAGCAACAGCAACAGGGGGTCAAGTGTCACTGGGCAGGGTGGTGGTTCTGTGGCCCTGGCTACTGCGTGAGCACCTGGAATTGCTCTCCACGCAGTCTGCCTGGCTGCAGCCTGGTGCAGACTGCGCATGCGGGCCATGCTGGCTGCCCTAGATAAGAACCTTCGTAAGTCTCAGCTGTTGGGCTGTGGCCCTGCCTAGGATAACTACTTGCGGTAACTACTACCTGTTTGCCAAAGAGGCAAATGTGTGCCTTGTTCTGAGCTGCAGGAGGTTGCAGTTTGTGCGGAGAGAGTTTGGAGATCCCGACGAGATGTCCCCGACCCTTATCCTGTCCAGAGCTCAGCGTCTGCTCTGCTCTTCTCCACCCGAGAGTCCTTTACCAGGGCACCAAGACTTGGTCCCCACACTCAGAGACCAGCTGCAGCTGCTCCCTCACCTCAAAGAGGAAACGCAACACCTCACACCTGGACCAAGATGGAGGCGCCAGAGAGAGCAGGTGGACAGAGGGGAGGGAACAAGGACAGGAAGGGAGAAGGCGAAGCCAACTCTACGTGCCTGCCCTCTAACACCCCGACGTCTGGCTGGCCCTGTCCCTGGCCACGTGCCCGTTCAGCCCTTGCCAGAAGTCAGGAGTCCAGACTGTGACCCTGGGGGGCCATGGGCAGGTCCCTGCCTCACCTCTGGACCCCTGGCTGCTGGGTGGCCGCTGCTGCTCCTCCCGCTGGAGGAGGCCATGCTTAGCATACTAACGGTGCTATCTGCCACCCTTCTTTCACCCAGTTCTTGATCCCTAGTGACCTTCCCTCCTGGGCTCCCTCCCCGCCCCCTCCCTGTTCACTAGCTCAAGCTCCTCCTAATTCAGTGCTATCGCCTTTGGCTCTGACTTACCCATTTCCCTGGAGAGTCCCGATTTATGTTTCTAAAGCCCATTTTGAATCTCCAGTCTACTGGGTTATGTTTCTTGGTTTCAGCCTCTTAATGGGCTTTCAGAATATTCTACCTCGGTTTTCCTTCCCTTCACAAGAGAAGATGGGACGATTAATAAGGAGACCTTTCCTTTTTTAGTTTCTCATTGTACTCATTCAAGGGTTTACGCAGCTAGGAGGCTGCTTCTCTCTTCAGAGCAGTCACTACTTACCTCCACTAGAATGGAAGTTCCATGAGGGCAGACACCTCACTGGTCTGCTTTTCTGTTTATTTCCAGCCTACTGGTGCCTCGGCACGCACAGGGCATGCCGTGAATCTCTGCTGAATCCACAAATGATTAGATCCTGCCCAGCATGTGTAATCACTTCTCCAAGGGAAATGGTATTTGGAGTTTTAGCTTCAAACATGAGAATCTACCAGCCAAGGCTGGGACTCAGTACATACTTACTGCGTAGAAAAAACGTACACACACACATAATTCTATTTATTCCAACAGGGCAGACATTGATACCCCAAGATAACACCCTTATTCATTCCATGGCTTTGTTTCCCCTCTTGAAGCAATGGCACACACTCCAAGAGGTACTGTGCTCCTCTTTGAGAAACAATGATCTGGGGGCAGACCTCGCTGGATCACAGTTGGGACTGGAATGTGGGAGCCCCAGGCTACAGCCAAAAGGAAAGGGGGGAGCAGGGCTTTGAGATGGCAGTTAGAGGGCGTCAGACCTCTCCAGGGGAGGAGGGGACTTTGAGGAGTCATTTCTGTACAGCATGGAGTAGTTTCTTCCACACATCTCACTCCTCTTACTTGGTTGGATAATGTGGAGCTGAGAAAAACTTTCTCTTCTCCGGGGGGAGGGGGTGACAGGCAAAGTCTAACTGCAGGACAACATATGCCATAGATGAGCAAGGGTCAAGATTCACCGACTACAGGATGGAAGCTACTGGACGTCCAATGAGGAAGGATGCTGGGAAGAAGGTAGGATTCAGACCATTTGCTGTTTTATACAACTGCAATGATGGGCACCCAGTAAATGCAGCACAGTGAACATACGCTTACTTTCACCCTCTCCCCAAACCATGCTAAAATAGCAATAAAGGAATAAAAATAGAGGCATACATCCACATTGGGCAAGAGCAAGAGGAGATGACATCAGACAAGAGATTCCAATAAAAATTTTGAAGCTAGGAAGTAACAGAACTAGGGGTAAATAACTCATTAGATGGGAGACAGCCAGGGCTTCTCCAAAGGCAAAGGAGTGGGGGTGGGCCGTTTCCCGCTACAGAACCCCAGAAAGCCCTAGGAGCTAGAAGCACCAAGGACCCCTGGAGGCTAAGGTGGGAGGTGGCGCCGAACACAGCTTAACTGGGCGGGAGGAGCTGGCGTGTATCCCCCAGCTCCCCTGCTCAGAACCCATGCCCGCGGCTCCTGGGAAGGTGGTTGGTGCACAGCTCTCCGTGAAAGCTCTCCACCGGGAGTTCCCCTCCACCAAAGAGGGTCATGTCCTGTCCCTTGGGCAGGCCTGCATCCAGTGACCACCCAGTGCAGGGCTGAAAAGGCCCTACTCTCGTGCTGAAGATGGGGAGGCTCCAAAGGGCCATCCCAGCTGCAGCACCTGTGGGATCAGCTGAGACCTTTGTTGCAGTGATACCGCAGTTCGCCTCCCCACCAGTGTGAGTTTCTTTGCTCCTCCCAGGTACTGATCTGAAGTACATTTCCAAATAACCTCCTGGATACAAGTCTTAGTCTCAGAGTCCTCCTGCCCAGAGAACCCAGCCCAGGAAGGGTGGTTCGAGGGAGCAGACTCTAAACTAGGACTGTGGAGCTGGGTTCTGGCAGCCTGGCAGTGAGGACTCCATCACTGGCGGTGGTGGAGCGTAGGCAACTCCTGACTTGCTGTCTTGGTGCAATTGTTAAAACTAATGTTGCCCTGGAATGGGATACCCAGGAAAGTACCCCAGTGGGGGCAATATTCAAGACCTTTGAGAAGTTTGGGGCAAGTGGTTGTATCAAGACTATCATGCTAAATGGCCATTGCTAGGGGCAATCAATGCAAGGAAGAAAGAAAATAAAAGGCTGAGGGTGATTAATCACCGATTAAAGGCTAAGTCTGAAAGCCAGTAAGTGCAATTGGCAGCAGACAAAAGGACGTCTACTCTTAACACCTGGAGGGCAGGTTCAGATTCACAACTTAATTATAAGGATAGCAGAACTCCAGAGGAGACTGAATTCTCAGCCTCAGAAAGTCTGTCACTCTGAGGTCAAGGCCATGATTGGGAAGGAGTGAGACCCTGAGAACTGGAAGGCGCCGTCTGGGCTGATGCACTTAAAGTCTTGCATCTCCTTTTGATCTCTTTTTGAACTCTGTGGGTCCACAGGAATAGCAGTCTTGTTTCTGTTAAAAGATAGCAATTCTCTCTTGCTCGCAGGTGGTGCAAAGGCCCCTCTGCCACAGGGCAGTGCACTGTGCCCAAGGCAACCCTGAGATCCTTTCTCAAGATCTACTCCCACTTCTCCTTCTGACCACCAGACCAATCGTGACACGTCTGTTGGAATGAGGGCATGTATGGGGACAGGTCATAAATGGAGTCCTGACCCAGTGAACTCGCAGTGGGTCAGTTAGGTCCATAGAGCTACCCACTGTTCATTTCGTAGACTTCAAATGTGTAATAGTCATGGGCATACTCAGTAGTTAGCAGAACTATTCCTTGACATGCAGGGTGGGAGTTACTCTAGAGGAGAAGGCCAAGTGGAAGCCCCTGAAACTGTCTCCCCACCCAGAGTCAAGGCCATCAACAAGAAAACAGTATCACATCCCAGGGAAAATGGGAGAGATTCACCTGGATTTTTAGACTTAGAGAATGTGGGGGTGGAGAAGGTGGGGAGTCTGCATCATTTCCCCTTTTAATTCAATAGGCTGACGCCCTCCTAAACCAGATAGGAGGATGACATTGAACTCTATGCACATTCAATAGGTAGTAATCCTAATTGCAACTGATGTGATTTTTGTTAGAGCAGATTAACATAGCCTCAGGTACGTAATATATGGTCTGTGATTTGATGAATGCCTTCTTTTCCAGCCCTATCAGGAATGAGGACCAGAGATATTTTACATTTGCTTGGGATAGATAACTGTATACATTTATAGTTTTACTCCACAGCTAAGGTAACTTTCCACCCTCTGCCACAGTTTAGTCTGAAGACATGGGCCATCTGGACATTCCCCAGAACACGTTATCCTATTGATGACATGATGCTAATGATACTGGGCAAGCAAGAATTTTGGAGGCTTTGGTAATATACGTGCTTCCGAGGTAGGGCAAAAAAGCTTACAGAGCTTCAGGGCTTGGCCACAGCAGTATTTTGAGATTCAGAGGTATGGGGCCAACTGGGACATCTTCTCCAAAGTGAAGGACTAGTTAGGTATCTTGCATCTCTCATCACTAAGAAAGAAGCACAGCAATGTTGTCTTCGGGTTCTGGCATCAGCATATTGTGCTCTTGGGAGCAATGCTCACATTCATCTGTTATATAACGTGGAAGGCTGGTGTCCTTAAGTGGGGTCCAGAGCAGAAAAGCGTTCTGGGGAAGGGCCAGGCTACGGTGCAAGTGGTCCTACAGTTTGGACCGTATCACCTGGCAGACCCTGTGACATTAGAGGTGTCAAAGACAGGACAAGATGCCATGCGGAATTTTCGGAAAATACCGTAAGAGAATCACAAAGTGGTACAACAGTGTTCCAGAGTAAAGGCTTCCCGTCTGCAGTGCAGGAAGACACATCTCCTGAAACCCAGTTCCTGTGCGCTTCCGGCCGGGCCCTGTTGAGGCAGAGTACCCGGCCATAGACTATCCAGCGGCCACGTGATCAGAACTGTCCCCTCAAGGCTGAGTTTTGTCAGGCCCATGCAGTCGTAATATCAAGTGGGCCCAGCAGCAATCTATCAAAAAAGGGAAGTGGCACTTCTGGGACTGGGTATGGGCAGGTCAGAGGGGGCAGGCAGGTGGTCCCACTCCTGTGTTTTGTACCTCACTGTTGCACTGTGACTAGCTGGTGGAGAAGAAAGTCTCAGTGTGGCTCACAGACAGGTCGGGGTGGAGGTATGGATGCAAGCTGAACGCGGACTGCTGTTGAACTGCAACCCCCTACAACTTAGCTGTGGGTGTCAGTCCTCCCAGGGGCAGGATGTCAGGCTGTGCGTCTGCCATCTGTTTTGTATGGGAAGAGAAGTGACCAGAGGCAAAAACACAACAGGACTCATTCATGGGCAATGGCCAGATCCCCGTAGGTGGCATCAGTGGTTCTGAGAACCCAGGAATGGGGGCGGCGGGGCTGCCTCTCCTCACTCCTGGGGACCCACTGGAGACTGTGTGTTTCTTTCCCCTGCAACTTTAGGCTTAGTGGGTGTGAAGGTCCCAGCTTCCAGGGGGAGAGGGTTTCTCATGAAGACATAATGAGAATTTCATTCACCTTTAATCTATGATTGCTATGTGATCACATTGGGCTTCTTGCACCAAGAGACCAGAAGGCAAAGAAAAGGGCCCTCATCCCATGGGGAGGAGCTGACTGTGGTCATCAGGAGAGGATGAGGCTTTGCTTATCAACAGGCAGAGAGGGCACAGATGGCACTCAGGTGCCACTCTGACTCCACTGCTGACTCCCACGGGTAAATGACGAGTGCAGCATCCCCAGCTTGCGAGGGGCATCGCGACAAGGGCTCAGGCCCCTCCGGGTCTGGTCGCTTCCTCCAGTTGCCTCTCTGGTCCAGCATAAACACTCAGATAAGATAAATCCAGACTGGGGAGTAGAATAAAAAAGACGAGGGGTGTCATTACAGCACAAAGACCAGCTTCAGTAGTGCTGGGTGTGGATGTGGGGGCCATGCTTTCCTCCTCCATGTGTCCCCAAGGAAAAGGACTGACCCTACCCTGGGGGATCCTGTGAGGGCAGGTCACTGGAGCAGAGTGGGTGCACGGAGGGGCTCGCAGTGGCGTGTGCCCAGACACTCCTCAGACCCCAGGTACTCATTCGCCTGGCTTGCTGTGGGTATTGGTGACACTCAGCTCAAGTCTCTCTCCAGGAATTGCTCTTAGAGGGAATCCTCTTGCCTAAGGTCACCACCCCTCTCTGGGAGGAG
Source organism: Manis pentadactyla (assembly GCF_030020395.1). Classification (NCBI taxonomy): domain Eukaryota; kingdom Metazoa; phylum Chordata; class Mammalia; order Pholidota; family Manidae; genus Manis; species Manis pentadactyla. The sequence continues at coordinate 117,611,030 of NC_080029.1, read as the reverse complement.
CCCCCTTCCAACAGACTGGTCAGTGTGGAAGCCCAAAGGCCCAGCCCCCTGCCTCGGGCACGGCAGCTGGGCAGGGTCTCCCAGCGCCTGGGCTCCCTGGGACGGGCTGAGCCCCTCGCTGTGACCACAGCACCCCTCCTCCCTCTGCCGACTCCTGCCTCCTTCACTCAGAGCCCAGCCACATCCTACGGGCCCAATCTAGAGTCTTTCCCCAAAACTTGCCTGATACGGTTTGTGACAGAACAAGTTTGACAATGGATTTCCTCCCCTCTCAGTGCCACCAAGCCACTGTTTCTCCCCCAGCCAGCAGCAAAGAGCTTTGCTCTCAGAGAGGCAAAATAGGGCAGGCCTGGCCTGGGGGCGCGTGGGCTCCCCCGAAGCTGAGATGGAGTGCCACCATCTCGCTCCGTCTGTGGAGGTGGGACCCTTTCTGTCACTTGGCTTCCACCACGTTGGAAGCCAGGCTTAGGGTCACCTTCTCCCTGTTCCTTCCCCAGCAACAGAAGATTGGATGATTTTTTTTCTCCAGGAAAATCAGCAGGCCCAAGAGATACTTCTTGCCAATACTGGCAGGTGGGAGTAGCCCAAGGAATTGGCGGGCCTCCCTTCTCGTCATCTCACAGGGACACCACCCAGCCAGGCACTGAGCATCCGAAACCCCTTTCCGTCCCTGATGAGTGAATATGTATGTAAACACAAGGATTACCAGATATCTGAGGGCTATGTCTTAGTGAAAGACAGAGGTCAATATGGAACCAATAGAAAAGAAAATCAGGGGAAAATAAGGTAGGGGGCAAATGAAAACTTCAAAAAAATAAAATCTCAGAGATAAGTGAAGACATTGTCATGCAACAAAAACAGGATGTTGCACAAAAGGAGCCGTCAGAGAGCTTCTGGAAATTAAGACTACTGCAGCCGAAATAAAAAGCATGATGTAACTATATTGTAATGTGTGAGTGTGTATGAGTGTGAGTGTGTGTGCTGTGTGTGAGTGTGCAAGGGGGTATAGAAGGCCATCAAATCCTCATCTGTAGAAGGAAGATTTTAGATTACATCTTTTTTTTTCTAAGTCAAGAACGGGAAGTATAAATATTTTACTGAAATATGAAGATACAAACAGAAAATAGATAAAAAATAGAAAGTGACTGCTTCTAAGTTTTGGGGCCAGGGGCCTGCTCCTTTTCACTAAAAGCTTTGTGGAACTATTTGACAGTTTAAGTTATAACACTCATATTACCTTGTTAAAAGGCAAATCAAAATTTAAAAATTAATTACAGTGGGATTTGAAATCTGAAAACTTTAGGCTGAAGTCTAAGATCTGCCATCTGCTTGCTGGGTAGCCTTAGGTAAAAGCCCCAGTTTCCTCTCTTATAAAGACCAGACTGCTTGCTTTTCCAGGCTGTTCTGTGAATTCTGCCACATAATAAATACGGGAGCACATTTTCACCCAGCAAGCTCTGCACACATGAAGCTGGCATTGTCATGAACATTTTACCCCCTCCTGGATTTGGCCAGGACATAGGCTGTGCTGGTTGTGCTTTTTGGATGGCAGTGTTCAAAAAGGCAAACCCCTTTTCATTTCAAAGACTTTAAATGTTTCATTCTGAGACAGATTGTCTCATCAGAAATACTAACATCTCCGGATGATTTGCAAACCAACCATCAGCTAAATTTGCTGCCTCCTAAAATAGTTTTGGGATATCTCTAGGACAGGCCCAACCCCAAACACATTCATGAAGGCAGCCAAGACTGTCTTTGGCACTCTCTCTCCTTCCTGGCCTGCAGTCTCTCAGCCCCCACCCCAGACACCCAGTATTACCCCTGTCTCCTCCTCCTCCTCTTCTCCAGTCCTCCGTCTCCAAACAAAACCTGCTCTCTGTGAGGAACTGAGAGCCTAACCACACTGCAGGGACATAATTGGCCCACAGTAGCTGATGTCACACTACCCCTCTCCCACGAGAACGTGTATTTAAATATGAAATAAAGTATTAAGCTAAAGAAGTAAAGCTCTAATGGTGAATCAATGCAGAAGCTAGACATTAAAGTAGTATATTTTTGGATGTGATGACACCCTAGCCCTTCTGAAATTATATTATACATACAAGTACCATTGGAATCTCCATTTCCACACACAGGTGACCCCCTGTCTGATGGGGCCCTGCTCTAAGGCCCCAGACAGGGTCTATGCACTTCATATTAATAGAATCCTGGGACTTTACAGATAGTCCTTGGAAAGAACCTTCACTTACTGCCTTCCTGGTGCAAGGAGCCCCTTCCCAGCATCTCTTGACATAGGATCATTCACCGTCTATGCCAATGACAACCTTCTTCAAGACCTAGCCTACTGCTAGTATTGGGCAGTCATAGTATTAGAAAAGACTTCGTCTTACCAATTTGAAATCTGTCTCCCCTGAGTTTAACTCATCGGTTGCACTTCCTCCCTCTGAAACAAAAGAGAACAGCGAGCGAGTGAAGCCTCCTTCCCAGGGACGGCCCTCGGTTTACGCGAAGACGTTTTGGTTGGCATTTTCCAAAATGTGTCCCACTGAGCACTAGTTCTGAGGGATGCTGCTAAGAGGTATGCGGTGAAATGGGTGGCCGGTCACACAGGTTCGGAGAATGCTGAGCTAACTGAAGCTACACAGGTTTCTTTACTGCAGGACCTTGGGGGCCTTTCCTAAGCTAATGCACCAAACCGTGCTCTGAGAGTGGGATTTAGAATGCTGTATTTTTCAAACTTGTATAACCTTAGAATGTTCCTCTAGTAGGTATCTTTTGGGACTAGTGGTGGGGAATTACTGGTCCTGCAGATAGAGCTGTCCTGGGAATTGCTGGTGTGCAGGAGCCAGTTCCTAACAGCCGACTGTGCACATCTCTCCCCAGCTCTGCATTTCGTGAGGGCACATTGGGAGCTTGGAATCGGCTGCAGTGGGAGGGTTTACACCGCAGAAACTGGCAAATACTAGAAGTCCAGGTTCTACATTCCCAGTGAGCGAATTGTTAAACTTTTACCAGCGCACCACTCCATCAGAGGCTTTGGGTAAAAGCCACCAGATACTAGACCTGGGACAAGTCAGCCCCCTCTCTAGGTCTCTGGCCCAGTCATCTGAATTTGTGAGTTCGAAAGTCTTTTTCTCTTCTAAGACCACGTGCCTCCCCTCAGAATGCCCCCCAAGGACCCAAGGCAGCTGGAGGAACACTCCTGCACAACACGCTGCAGCACTTTCAGAGTGGGACCTTCCTGCCGCCAGAGTGGCCGCTCCTGCCTCTCACACTCACACCAGGCATCATTCAGTGGTAAGACGTCCAGGATCTAGGGTGCAGTGTGGACCTTATCTACTGTGTGACCTTGAGTGATTAGACTCTCTGTGCCTTGTTCGGTTTCCTTCGCCACAATCTTGGGAAATAACAGTACTTAGCTATACGGTTATTACCAGGATTAAATGAGAACACATGTAAAGTGCAAAGGAGAGTGTCTGGCACATTAGTGCTCAACAATAGACAGCTTTCATGACTTGTTGTTGTTATTAATCAATTAAAATACTTTTCCCCACTGTCCTACACGCCCTGGTGCTCTGCCCAGATGCTCTTTGGCCGGTTCTCTCAGCTCCCAGCTGCTGTGAGTGTTCCGTGCTAACGGCCCACAGCTGTGCTCTTCTCTCAGCAGATGGGAGTTCCCTCTCCTGGAGATTCCTGGAAGGTCACAGTCTCCTCTGCCCACCCTCGGGGTCAGCCCACGGCTGACGACTGACTGACGCAGGGATACAAAAGCTTATTTCACGGGGGGACAGCTCTGTGGTATGTTCACAGCCCAGAACTCCCGGGGTATCAGGCTCCACTCGGCATCAGCTGAAACCATGCCTTTGTTTAGCTTCTCCTGCGTCCCTCACTTTCTTACAGGATTCTCTGGAGTCCCCTCTCTCCATAAATGAAGTGCACAGGAATACTTGTCTCAGGCTCTGTTCTGGGGACCAGACCTATGATACCCACTGAGCCTGGATACCGTCTAATCCTAACATCTTGCATAGATCTGCCCACAATCAGACTTGGCAGGAGAAGGGAGACCTATTGGTCATTCCTGCTCCTGGTCTTACCCTCTTCTTGGCTTGGTTGGAAGACTGTGTGGGGCTGGGTAGGGGATCATCGCAGGTAGACGGATACCCGAATGAAGCACAAAAATGAAACGGAACGGAGTTTAGTGAGCAGTGAAGCAGTGAGAAATGAAGCTAGATGGATAAATCATGACTGAGGAATACATGGCCTTAGGTGTAGGTCAAGATATTTAGCTCTGATTCAGAATATCCAAGGATTGAGTCAGCTGACTGATATTGCAGCGCCAGCTCTGCCCCTCATTAGCTGTGTGAATTGGAGAGATGATCCTAACTCTTACCTCACAGGGTAAACATTATGTGAAATAACACTGTGCATTTTAAAGTGGCTGTGGTGGACGCCCCTTGTTTTTGCTTGCTAAGCACCTATTTCCGCCTTTCTTGACATTGGCATTCAGGTGGTTTGGGTGGGCCTTACGCCAATCTCTCCCTTGAAGAGTGGCTGAGTCACTATGATTGGCACAGAGATGGGCGTGTGACCCAGATCAGGCCAATGATGGTTATCTCTGTTACAGAAATGAGCCACTCTCTCCTGCTGGTCTCTCTGTTTCTAAGACTCATGTAAGCCAGGAATTGCTAGGGGCCAACTGCTCTGGGAATGAAGCCAGTGTGGAGGAGAGCAGAGACCTCTGTTCCCAGCAACATTTACCCAGATAACCCCAAATCCCTCCCTCAGAAAATTCCTTTTAAAAATTAGGTATAAACTATAATAAATATGTGTAAGATGCCCAGCTGAGTTTACAAAATACATCAGGAATCAGAAGGAGTCCCAAATGAAGATGAGAGACAAAAATCAGAGCATTTGGCATATAAATGGATGCTATAGCTGCCTTAGGGTGGGGGTGGGCAGTGTCAGTATCTCTAATTTGGACTTGAGTTAAGATATTTACAGGAGTAAGAGACAAGGCTTTGAGCCTATGCTGAGTTTGAAATGAGAACCTGCATAAAGGTGGGCTCCTCCAAGTACTGTGCTTGGAGCAAAAGGGTGAACTGGAAATCATCTTATCCAGGGAGAAAGCAGGAAAGCTGTAGGTGTTGGCCTGAGCTCTGGAGAAGGGGGCATCTCTCCTGACAATTTATAATGCAAGTCTATCTTTGGTGAGGGGTTGAGCTAAGTCATAGTACCACCTGCATGGTCTAGGAATCTCCAAATCTATAAATTGACATAAATGTGATTCTAGGATAGATAGGGATGCCTCCAGGGAAATGGCTAGAACCAAACTCAGACTCTCTGGCAACATGCCATCAACCCAAAGGATCCTCTGAAGATTAAGCTCCACTGAAAGTAGTCTCATAATCCTACCTAACAAAACACGCAGGGACTCTCTCCCCTCTGAGTGGGAGCCAGGAGTCCTAACAAAGAGCAATATTAGATCCTAACACCCTCCACCCACAAAAAACCCAGATCACAAATTGCTAACCTATAAAAACGAGTATGGCTAAAGTGAATAAATATATGAGAAAGTATCAATAACATAAGAAAGAATATGACAATATGAGAAAATAACTTTCATGTTGCATAAAGGACCCTATAATTACTAGAAATGAAAAAATACAGTCATTGATATTTTAAAACTGTGGATGAGTTAAAGAACAGATTAGATACAATTGGAGAGAAGATTAGTGAACTTGAAATAATGTGAAGAAAACACTTAGATGCAGAGAGTTAGAGAGATAGAAATGTGAAAAAGTGGTTAAGAGACATGGAGAAAAGGACAAGAGGTCCATATACATCTAGATGGAGTTACAGAAGGAGAATAGAGAGGCAACATTAGACAATGTAATGCAGAAAAATATTTCAGAATTACTGGTAAGCATTAATCCTCAAACTTGGGGATCATAGATAGTCCCAGTCCGGATAAATAAAAGTAAACCCATTCCTTGAACACCACAAATTATACTAAAACTGCAGAGCACTAAAGATAAAGAAGTCTTCAGAGAAAAGATCGACTGTAGTAAAGGAATGACAATTAGCAACTACAGAAGCAGTAGCAACTTTCAATAGCAACTATAAAAAGAAGAAAATGGAATCATGTTTTCAAAGAGTTGAAAAAAACAACCTTGCCAAATTAGAAATCTAATTAAGAGTCAGAAAAAAATCAAAGTAAAGACATGTCAAACAAAAAGAATAGGGTTTCCTGGTAACAGATCCTCTTCAAAAGATCTATGGCAAGATTATTTTAGGAAGAAGGAAATGTGACCTGGAAGCAAGAACTGAGATGCAAAAAGAAAGAAAATAATAAACATGTGGATGAATCCGACCAAATATTTCCTTTATGGAACTATAGTGATAATATTAAATAACCACATTAAATATAAACAATGTGAATCTAAAGTATTGGGTAAGAATAAGATGGAAAGGGGCCAAAAGTGGTTGAAGTGTTCTAAGGTCTTATATTGTTTGATGATATGGATTTTTATTAACTTCAGACTTTACTAAGTCAAGTATGCATGTGAAAAAAATCAAGGACAACCACTAAACCAATGTATAAGTTACAAACCAGTAAAAGAAAAGAAGGGAATAAAGATAAAAGATCACCCAATTAAGTGGAAGCAAGGAAAAGAAGCATAGAAGGAGCAGAGTCAAAAGAATGCAAAATAGAAAATGGTATAAATAAATCCACATAGACTAATAATCACAATATATCTCGATGGATTTGAATTTCTGGTTAAATACAAAGATTATCAGATCATATTTTTTTTTTTTTTTTTTTTTTTTTGTTTTTTTTTTTTTTTTTTTGTGAGGGCATCTCTCATATTTATTGATCAAATGGTTGTTAACAACAATAAAATTCTGTATAGGGGAGTCAATGCTCAATGCACAATCATTAATCCACCCCAAGCCTAATTTTCATCAGTCTCCAATCTTCTGAGGCACAACAAACAAGTTTTTACATGTAGAACAAATTCTTACATAATGAATAAGTTACATAGTGAACAGTACAAGGGCAGTCATCACAGAAACTTTCGGTTTTGCTCATGCATTATGAACTATAAACAGTCAGTTCAAATATGAATACTCATTTGGTTTTTATACTTGATTTATATGTGGATACCACATTTCTCTCTTTATTATTATTATTTTTAATAAAATGCTGAAGTGGTAGGTAGATACAAGATAAAGGTAGAAAACATAGTTTAGTGTTGTAAGAGAGCAAATGTAGATGATCAGGTGTGTGCCTGTAGACTATGTGTTCATCCAAGCTAGACCAGGGCAATAAAACATCCACGTATGCAGAAGATTTCTCTCAGAACGGTGGGGTGAGGTCCTAAGCCTCACCTCTGTTGATCCCCAATTTCTCACCTGATGGCCCCCCTGCGACTGTGCCTGTCTTAGGTTGTTCCTCCCTTGAGGAATCTTACCCGTCTCTGGCTAACCAGTCATCTTCCGGGGCCATACAGGGAAATGTGAAGTTGGTAAGTGAGAGAGAAGACTTATTGTTTGAAAAAGTTAGCTTTTTACTTCTTTGCATATTTATGCCCTGTGGCTTCTATGCCCAGCATTTGTCTTGAGGTGTCTTTACCACTTGGAAGAATTATGATACTCGGTAAATTTGATATGAGGCACGAATTCTATTTAAGGGTTGTAATTAGGAAGGAAGAAGAAAAGCTATAGAAGTAGCAGGCGGAAGAAAACATGGGAAGATTGATTATTTCTTTGATATATCTTCTTGTAGAGTAACTTCAGCATATATAGGTTCTAAGCTACTACTTAAATTGCACACACACATTAACATAATAGGAGTATAGTTACATAACCAAAGCATATCTGTAATTACCAGCCATCTGCAGTGAAACCAAGAAAACCAGTTAGGCACCTTAGGCATTTGTGAAAACTTATCTATGATATGGTGGATATTGTCCAAATGAACTTGAACAGTCTGAGAGAAATCAGACAAATTAAAACAACCCATTCCTGGGGACTGTTCACATGCCATATGTTCTTTTAACAATAAATAGTTTGTAGTTGTAAGACTTTGGAGCGCTACAATTTGCACTTCTCCAAATTCTTGGTTGAGTTCCAACAGTATAGATCCAGTCCAATTTTGTTGTTTTACTGTATGCACAGGCCAGCTTAGATATCTCCTTCCTCATTCCCATGGCAGGTCCAGGAACTGGTGGGATGAGTGCATCTACAGCTGTAGCAGTGCGTGGATCTTTGTTGGGGTTTTTTGATGATCATCTTCTGGCATGAGTCTTCCAGAGGGTGCAGATGTTGGAAGTTCTTTTTCATATCGTATCTTAGTTCATTTTCGGGGTAGCCCAATTAGGCTTTGATCCTCTGTATAAACACAAACAGACCCTTTGCCTACACTTTTATATGCCCTTTATACCCTTGTGTAGAACTCGTTGGAGGTTACCACACAGGAACTGCCCTTTTTTTTTTTTTTTGCTATCACTAATCTACACTTACATGACGAATATTATGTTTACTAGGCTCTCCCCTATACCAGGTCTCCCCTATAAACCCCTTTACAGTCACTGTCCATCAGCATAGCTAAATGTTGTAGAATCACTACTTGCCTTCTCTGTGTTGTACAGCCCTCCCTTTTCTCCTACCCCCCCATGCATGTTAATCTTAATACCCCCCTACTTCACCCCCCCTTATCCCTCCCTACCCACCCATCCTCCCCAGTCCCTTTCCCTTTGGTACCTGTTAGTCCATTCTTGAGTTCTGTGATTCTGCTGCTGTTTTGTTCCTTCAGTTTTTCCTTTGTTCTTATATTCCACAGATAAGTGAAATCATTTGGTATTTCTCTTTCTCCACTTGGCTTGTTTCACTGAGCATAATACCCTCCAGCTCCATCCATGTTGCTGCAAATGATTGGATTTGCCCTTTTCTTATAGCTGAGTAGTATTCCATTGTGTATATGTACCACATCTTCTTTATCCATTCATCTATTGATGGACATTTAGGTTGCTTCCAATTCTTGGCTATTGTAAATAGTGCTGCAATAAACATAGGGGTGCATCTGTCTTTCTCAAACTTGATTGCTGCATTCTTAGGGTAAATTCCTAGGAGTGGAATTCCTGGGTCAAATGGTAAGTCTGTTTTGAGCATTTTGATGTACCTCCATACTGCTTTCCACAATGGTTGAACTAACTTACATTCCCACCAGCAGTGTAGGAGGGTTCCCCTTTCTCCACAGCCTCGCCAACATTTGTTGTTGTCTGTCTTTTGGATGGCAGCCATCCTTACTGGTGTGAGGTGATACCTCATTGTAGTTTTAATTTGCATTTCTCTGATAATTAGCGATGTGGAGCATCTTTTCATGTGTCTGTTGGCCATCTGTATTTCTTTTTTGGAGAACTGTCTGTTCAGTTCCTCTGCCCATTTTTTAATTGGGTTATTTGTTTTTTGTTTGTTGAGGCGTGAGAGCTCCTTATATATTCTGGACGTCAAGCCTTTATCGGATGTGTCATTTTCAAATATATTCTCCCATACTGTAGGGATCCTTCTTGTTCTATTGATGGTGTCTTTTGCTGTACAGAAGCTTTTCAGCTTAATATAGTCCCACTTACTCATTTTTGCTGTTGTTTTCCTTGCCCGGGGAGATATGTTCAAGAAGAGGTCACTCATGTTTATGTCTAAGAGGTTTTCGCCTATGTTTTCTTCCAAGAGTTTAATGGTTTCATGGCTTACATTCAGGTCTTTGATCCATTTTGAGTTTACTTTTGTATATGGGGTTAGACAATGGTCCAGTTTCATTCTCCTACATGTAGCTGTCCAGTTTTGCCAGCACCACCTGTTGAAGAGACTGTCATTTTGCCTTTGTATGTCCATGGCTCCTTTATCAAATATTAATTGACCATATATGTCTGGGTTAATGTCTGGATTCTCTAGTCTGTTCCATTGGTCTGTGGCTCTGTTCTTGTGCCAGTACCAAATTGTCTTGATTACTATGGCTTTATAGTAGAGCTTGAAATTGGGGAGTGAGATCCCCCCTACTTTATTCTTCTTTCTCAGGATTGCTTTGGCTATTCGGGGTCTTTGGTGTTTCCATATGAATTTTTGAATTATTTGTTCCAGTTCATTGAAGAGTGTTGCTGGTAGTTTCATAGGGATTGCATCAAATCTGTATATTGCTTTGGGCAGGATGGCCATTTTAACGATATTAATTCTTCCTAGCCACGAGCATGGGATGAGTTTCCATCTGTTAGTGTCCCCTTTAATTTCTCTTAAGAGTGACTTGTAGTTTTCAGAGTATAAGTCTTTCACTTCTTTGGTTAGGTTTATTCCTAGGTATTTTATTTTTTTTGATGCAATTGTGAATGGAGTTGTTTTCCTGATTTCTCTTTCTGTTGGTTCATTGTTAGTATATAGGAAAGCCACAGATTTCTGTGTGTTGATTTTGTATCCTGCAACTTTGCTGTATTCCGATATCAGTTCTAGTAGTTTTGGGGTGGAGTCTTTAGGGTTTTTTATGTACAGTATCATGTCATCTGCAAATAGTGACAGTTTAACTTCTTCTTTACCAATCTGGATTCCTTGTATTTCTTTATTTTGTCTGATTGCCGTGGCTAGGACCTCCAGTACTATGTTAAATAACAGTGGAGAGAGTGGGCATCCCTGTCTAGTTCCCGATCTCAGCGGAAATGCTTTCAGCTTCTCGCTGTTCAATATAATGTTGGCTGTGGGTTTATCATAGATGGCCTTTATTATGTTGAGGTACTTGCCCTCTATTCCCATTTTGCTGAGAGTTTTTAACATGAATGGATGTTGAACTTTGTCAAATGCTTTTTCAGCATCTATGGAGATGATCATGTGGTTTTTGTCTTTCTTTTTGTTGATGTGGTGGATGATGTTGATGGACTTTCGAATGTTGTACCATCCTTGCATCCCTGGAATGAATCCCACTTGGTCATGGTGTATGATCCTTTTGATGTATTTTTGAATTCGGTTTGCTAATATTTTGTTGAGTATTTTTGCATCTACGTTCATCAGGGATATTGGTCTGTAGTTTTCTTTTTTGGTGGGGTCTTTGCCTGGTTTTGGTATTAGGGTGATGTTAGCTTCATAGAATGAGTTTGGGAGTATCCCCTCCTCCTCTATTTTTTGGAAAACTTTAAGGAGAATGGGTATTATGTCTTCCCTGTATGTCTGATAAAATTCCGAGGTAAATCCATCTGGCCCGGGGGTTTTGTTCTTTGGTAGTTTTTTGATTACCTCTTCAATTTCGTTGCTGGTAATTGGTCTGTTTAGATTTTCTGTTTCTTCCTGGGTCAATCTTGGAAGGTTATATTTTTCTAGGAAGTTGTCCATTTCTCCTAGGTTTCCCAGCTTGTTAGCATATAGGTTTTCATAGTATTCTCCAATAATTCTTTGCATTTCCGTGGGGTCCGTCGTGATTTTTCCTTTCTCGTTTCTGATACTGTTGATTTGTGTTGACTCTCTTTTCTTCTTAACAAGTCTGGCTAGAGGCTTATCTATTTTGTTTATTTTCTCGAAGAACCAGCTCTTGGTTTCATTGATTTTTGCTATTGTTTTATTCTTCTCAATTTTATTTATTTCTTCTCTGATCTTTATTATGTCCCTCCTTCTGCTGACCTTAGGCCTCATCTGTTCTTCTTTTTCCAATTTCGATAATTGTGACATTAGACCATTCATTTGGGATTGCTCTTCCTTTTTTAAATATGCTTGGATTGCTATATACTTTCCTCTTAAGACTGCTTTTGCTGTGTCCCACAGAAGTTGGGGCTTAGTGTTGTTGTTGTCATTTGTTTCCATATATTGCTGGATCTCCATTTTGATTTGGTCATTGATCCATTGATTATTTAGGAGCGTGTTGTTAAGCCTCCATGTGTTCGTGAGCCTCTTTGCTTTCTTTGTACAGTTTATTTCTAGTTTTATGCCTTTGTGGTCTGAAAAGTTGGTTGGTAGGATTTCAATCTTTTGGAATTTTCTGAGGCTCTTTTTGTGGCCTAGTATGTGGTCTATTCTGGAGAATGTTCCATGTGCACTTGAGAAGAATGTATATCCCGCTGCTTTTGGATGTAGAGTTCTATAGATGTCTATTAGGTCCATCTGCTCTACTGTGTTGTTCAGTGCTTCCGTGTCCTTACTTATTTTCTGCCCGGTGGATCTATCCTTTGGGGTGAGTGGTGTGTTGAAGTCTCCTAGAATGAATGCATTGCAGTCTATATCCCCCTTTAGTTCTGTTAGTATTTGTTTCACATATGCTGGTGCTCCTGTGTTGGGTGCATATATATTTAGAATGGTTATATCCTCTTGTTTGACTGAGCCCTTTATCATTATGTAGTGTCCTTCTTTATCTCTTGTTACTTTCTTTGTTTTGAAGTCTATTTTGTCTGATATTAGTACTGCAACCCCTGCTTTCTTCTCACTGTTGTTTGCTTGAAATATGTTTTTCCATCCCTTGACTTTTAGTCTGTACATGTCTTTGGGTTTGAGGTGAGTTTCTTGTAAGCAGCATATAGATGGGTCTTGCTTTTTTATCCATTCTGTTACTCTGTGTCTTTTGATTGGTGCATTCAACCCATTAACATTTAGGGTGACTATTGAAAGATATGTACTTATTGCCATTGCAGGCTTTAAATTCGTGGTTACCAAAGGTTCAAGGTTAGCCTCTTTAGTATCTTACTGCCTAACTTAGCTCGCTTATTGAGCTGTTATATACACTGTCTGGAGATTCTTTTCTTCTCTCCCTTCTTGTTCCTCCTCCTCGATTCTTCATATGTTGGGTGTTTTGTGCTGTGCTCTTTCTAGGAGTGCTCCCATCTAGAGCAGTCCCTGTAAGATGTTCTGTAGAGGTGGTTTGTGGAAAGCAAATTCCCTCAGCTTTTGTTTGTCTGGGAATTGTTTAATCCCACCGTCATATTTGAATGATAGTCGTGCTGGATACAGTATCCTTGGTTCAAGGCCCTTCTGTTTCATTGTATTAAATATATCATGCCATTCTCTTCTGGCCTGTAGGGTTTCTGTTGAGAAATCTGACGTTAGCCTGATGGGTTTCCCTTTATAGGTGACCTTTTTCTCTCTAGCTGCCTTTAACACTCTTTCCTTGTCCTTGATCTTTGCCATTTTAATTATTATGTGTCTTGGTGTTGCCCTTCTTGGATCCTTTCTGTTGGGGGTTCTGTGTATTTCCGTGGTCTGTTTGATTACTTCCTCCCCCAGTGTGGGGAAGTTTTCAGCAATTATTTCTTCTAAGATACTTTCCATCTCTTTGCCTCTCTCTTCTTCTTCTGGGACCCCTATAATACGGATATTGCTCCTTTTAGATTGGTCACACAGTTCTCTTAATATTGTTTCATTCCTGGAGATCCTTTTGTCTCTCTCTATGTCAGCTTCTATGCGTTCCTGTTCTCTGATTTCAATTCCATCAATGGCCTCTTGCATTCTATCCATTCTGCTTATAAACCCTTCCAGAGTTTGTTTCATTTCTGCGATCTCCTTTCTGGCATCTGTGATCTCTTTCCGGACTTCATCCCATTTTTCTTGCGTGTTTCTCTGCATCTCTGTCAGCATGTTTATGATTCTTATTTTGAATTCTTTGTCAGGAAGACTGGTTAGGTCTGTCTCCTTCTCTGGTGTTGTCTCTGTGATCTTTGTCTGCCTGTAGCTTTGCCTTTTCATGGTGATAGGAATAGTCTGCAGAGCTGGGACGAGTGACGGCTGGAAGGACTTCCTTTCTTGTTGGTTTGTGGCCCTCCTCTCCTGGGAGAACAGCGGCCTCTAGTGGCTTGTGCTGCGCAGCTGCGCGCAGACAGGGCTTCTGCTTCCTGCCCGGCTGCTATGGAGTTAATCTCCGCTGTTGCTGTGGGCGTGGCCTGGCTCGGGCAGCTACTCCAAAATGGTGGAGTCGCGTTGGAGCAGGAGCTGCTGGGAGGCTATTTATCTCCGTAAGGGGCCTCCCTGCTCCCTGCAGCCCAGGGGTTAGGGTGCCCAGAGATCCCGGATTCCCTACCTCTGGATTAAGTGTCCCGCCCTGCCCCTTTAAGACTTCCAAAAAGCACCCGCCAAAACAAAACAACGACCACAAAAAAAAACAAGAAAAAAAAATTTTTTTAATAAAAAAAAAAAAAAAAAATTTTTTAATTAAAAAAAAAAAAGGTGGTCGTTCGTTTTTCTTTATTCTCCGGTGCCAGCCTCAGGCCTCTGCTCACCGGTCTTTCTGCCCTGTTTCCCTAATATTGGGGTCCCTGTCCCTTTAAGACTTCCAAAAAGCGCTCGCCAAAACAAAGCAGCAAAAAAGCAAAAAAAAAAAATGGTCGCGCGCTTTTCTTATGCCCTCTGTCGCCCAGCCTCCAGTGCCTGCTCACTGTTCTTGCTGCCCTGTTTTCCCAGTATCGAGGGCCCTGCACTCTGGCCCGGATGGCTGGGGCTGGGTGCTCGGCAGTCCTGGGCTCCGTCTCCCTCCCGCTCTGCCTGCTCTTCTCCCGCCGGGAGCTGGGGGGAGGGGCGCTCGGCTCCCGCGGGGCCGGGGCTTGTATCTCACCCCCTTCGCGAGGCGCTGGGTTCTCTCAGGTGGGGATGTGGTCTGGATATTGTCCTGTGTCCTCTGGTCTTTATTCTAGGAAGGGTTGTCTTTGTTATATTTTCATAGATATATGTTGTTTTGGGAGGAGATTTCCGCTGCTCTACTCACGCCGCCATCTTCCGCCCCCCCAGATCATATTTTTAAAGCTCAGCTCTATTGTCTATAAGACATACATTAATCATAAGGACACTGAAAAGTTGAAAGTAATAGAGAAAGATGCCATGAAGGAGAGCAAAGTTAAGAGAGAGGAAAAGAGATGCTGTTGATGGCATCAGGTAACCCTCAGAATCCAGCCTTTACCCCTTGAATGTCCAGTTATGTGAACCTGTAAATAAATATCCCATTCTTCTCTGCCAGTTTGCAAACTTGTTTGAGTTGCATGTTCTCACTTGCAGCCAATAGATGACTGATCAGTGCAGAGGTGGACGTGTGCAGCTTGGGGTCCTGGTCAGTATAAGAGGGCCAGATGAGAGTTCTGTTTTAGAGCACTGAGTCTGGTGGTGAGAGGAAGGGAGGATTGGGGAGGGGAGAGTTTGGAACTAGGCAGAGGACAAGGCAATCATCCAGGCAGGAGGTGAAGAGAGCTGGATTAAGAAAGTGCCAATAAAGCTGGAGGAGAAACGGGAAGGTTCCCAGAAACCCCAGCTGACAGTCTGACTTGCCTAGCCTTCCAAGTCGTCTTCACTCACACAGCTCCCGAGAGCGTGCTGGAGTTTATAGGACATTAATTGTGGGGCTTCTCTGCCCAGAGCCTTTTGAAAATATTAACAGGTGCTCAGTCGACCTAACAAAGGCATCAAAAAGCAAACCAAAACCAAAAACAATAGCAAGGATATTTCAGTCACACCTTAGACAGAAGTGATGAGGCTGTCTGAAACGCAGCCACTCAGGAACAAGAACTCAAGAAACATAAAGACAGGCTCTGCATCAAGGACTAGTTGATTTATATGTTTCTAAGCAGAAACCCTGAAACTCGGGCGTCTGTAAATGGGCCTTGGGGACTATTTGCTATCTTTCTGAGCTTCATTTTCCTTATATGTTAAATGAGATGATTGGACCAGCTAACATCCTTCTCACTTTGAAATTGTGAGCTTCTTTTTTTTCTTTTCTTTTTCTTGAGTGTGAGATACCTGAGTACAGATGTGTGTGTGGTTCCTTCTGTGCTTTCAAGTGTGTATGTGTGATCAACAACCACGTGTGAGTCTGTGTTTCCTCTCGGCGTCTCCCCATGGCTCTAGACACCTACCTGTGTGTGTACACAGCCATTCGTTTGCTTCTCATCCTCTTGATCGCCCCCCTTTCCTCTCCCTGTAACTCTGAGATGCATGAACATTTCTCAGTGATGCGATGTTCTCAGCAGGCGGATGGAGCCAAATAATTGTGTTTCTAGTTATTACTCTGATGAATGGCAAGGGAACAGCCTTCACCAAGGTAGAATGTCTTGCAGAGAATATGTTCACTCAATTAAAAAAAAAAGAAATTGAAAAATAAGATACTGCCAACATGGGGCTGTGAGTTATGTAGGGTTTATGCAGCGATTCTATTTGCAATTCAAGCAAGAAACACACCAGTGAGGCACCTGGGAGCAAGCTCCTTGAAACGGGGGAAGGGTTTCCACTGCCGGCTAAAAACCCTTTGGCTCTGGTGAAGTTTCTAGAACAGGGAAAGGGTAAGTACAGAGGGTCGTTGGTGTCCCCCAGCGCAGTCTGAACAAGACATTCTGTGCTAGAGATGCGATGTCCTCTACTAGGGAGGGCTGGATGGTCTGTGACCTCTCCTGACAGGTGGCTATGTTTTGTACCATGTGACTCCCTGCCCCATCACATCAGCTGATTGGCTCAGGTATGGACACCTGACTCAAAGACACCAGACTGACCTATGAGGTGGCCTGGCGCAAAAAGATCTGAGCCAATCAGATTCTGTTTCTCTGTGTTCCAGGAACTGCACTTGGACCTAGTATCAAGAAACTAGAAAGAATGAAGCAGTTAGCAACTGGGGGCTGTGGAGGAGAGACGGGTCATGGTGGCCACGTAGAAATGGAAGTTATGAGAAAGCAGAGAGTTAAAAAGACAAGGGGGTGGAAGTCAGGAAACAGCAGAGGTGCCGTGTGGCAGGCAAGACCACGTGGCCGCTGAGGTGAGGGGAGCTGTGTGTAAGGCATTGTTCTAGAAGCTGGGAAAGAGACAGAAGTCCCTGTCCTCACGCAGCTCTTCTTTCAGTGGGCCGTCCCTGAGGGGCTGCTGGGCCTGCGCCTCTGACTGGCATGATCACACTTCCTGTCATTCCCTACCCATTTCATTTTCCCTGAGCCCCAGACAACTATACTTTGGGAATATCAGCTCCTACTTCATGGCAGAATTTTGGTCACAAGCAGCAGAAATGAACTTTGGCTGACCTGAGCAAAAGGGGAGGTAAGGCCATGCAAGCAGCTCAGTAGAATTGAAGATGGAGCTGCAGGCTTCAGACCTCCCTCACTCTATCTCCTGCCCTCTCTGCGTGTTGTGCTTGACGGCCTTCTGCAGACAAGGCCACAGTGGCAAAGTAAATGGCTGCCTTCAACCCGCATTTACACTCTCCCAGCTCAGGCTCCTCAGGAGAAAGAGGGCAATGGCAGGGAAGGTTCTGAGGGGCTGGAGCTGGGTCGGGTGGACCCCAGACCAATCCCTGATGCCAGGGAACAAAGCAGCAGGAGTCAGCCAGACCTCTATACCTAGCCACTTTGTGGACAGAGGGGTAGGTGTCTTTACAAGATAAAGGGAGGTAGAGGAAGAAATACGAGAGGAAGCGACAATAGTCACCATAGCATACAAACCACCAGGGTAGATTTTGGCCCCAGGCCCCTCACTCACTGCTGTTCTTCCCAGACGTTGCAGCAAAGCACTTTCTACCATGTAACTTCTAGTCTATTTACTAATGGCCTCTGAGAAGGTGGCTGCTGGAATACATTAGGAGAACTCGATTGTAAGATTTTTAATGCCATAACATTGAGACCTCAGGAGGCCTGAGCCCTGAAGTCGATCAATTCACATACCTTTCACTCAGACCCAAGTGACTGGAAATCATTTTGCTCCCCAGGCTCTTAAAGGTCAGGAGTTGAATGCTTCAAGAAAATCTCTTTCTCTATCACAGGAAACCTCTTGCATTTTAGCCTCCTGTCAATCAGAAGCACCCCAGGAGGCCTCAGAAGGGGAGTGTGGAGAAAATGTGGCCTGTGTTCCTTTTCTTCCTTTTTTTTTCCCTGTCTAGGCTGGGGTGTGTGGGTGGGAAGGCGGGGTGGGGATGCTGGCTGAGGGGAGTCCAGATAAGGCTGGGTTGTTAGAATTTACTGGCCTCCTAAGCCATTGTGTGGTTCCAAGTTTGAACTCTCAGAGCAACAAAGCCTTTCCACCCCACCAAAAAAAAAAAGGTCTTTTCCCACTTGTGTCACAGTTTGGGAGGGAAACAGGGAGAAGCTGGGGTCACCATTGAGAGAGGGCACCCCCCCAGGCCCCCCCAGCTCCACAGTTATCCCTTCAAGAAAACCCTCTATTTCAGATCTGCGGCTCTGGCTCAGGGCAGGTGTCCAAAATGCAAATGAGACCCCGGAGCCTCTGTGCCCCAGCTTGGCAGGGAATCTGAAGCTATGTGTCCCCCTCCACTAACTGGCCTGCAGTTTAATGACATGCAAATGGAAGGGACACTGTCTGTCAAATGGGGCCTAATCCCTTTGTTCCTACCTGCCAGCCGGCCAGCCTTTTCGGAACCAGTTTTGGCTGTGAGGACAGCTGCGAGGTGCTAATGGGGAGCGCGGGGCAACGCGGAGCCTGTTGCCTGGTAACCAGGGCGGCTCTCGGGGGTCTCAGGTGGCGATGGGCTCTCAGAGCCCACAGCACAGAAGTAGGCTTCCTTCTGCCTCGGTGTTCACACCCAGGGAGCTTCAAGCCTCCCAAGGATTTGTGTTTCTCGAGAGAACACATGATCTTGAGCAGGGGGCCGCCACTGGGCCTCAGTTTCCTCACTTCTAAAATGAAGCATCTGTTCTTCAGACAGTGTTTCGCTGAGGAGGAGGCATCCTAAGGGGCCGCCATCTCCAACTCAGGCTGATCAGCTCAGTTCTTCTCTGTTTCATAAATTGGAGTTCTGAGTTAAAAAGAAAAAAATTTTTTTTTAATTTACCTGCTAAAATAAATATATGAAAGGCATTAGATCTGTTGATCTGCCATGCCTTTACCATCTCTGGTGGGCTGTGGTTTTCCTCACAGGGGCCTGTTAGATAGACAAACCCAGGTGGTTCCAGCTCTCCATTGTACAAATGGTGAAGCTGAAGCCCAGAGAGGTCAAGTGAATTTCTCAGAATCACACAGCTAATTAGTGCCATGCTGAGATTGAACTGGAGTCTACAGATAGTAAATGGAGTTCTTCCTGCTGAAAACTCATTGTAGAAGAGGCAGGGTGGGGTTAGGAGAAAGATCTGGGCCCTCTGTGGATTCCAGCCCATATGACATGGATATAAGAGGATCAGAGAGTTTGGTGCCCAGATTTTGGTCAGCCATGGATGAAGACTGTGAAGACAATACTGACCTTGGCTTCTTAGCCAACTGTGTGTGTGTGTGTGTGTCTGGGCAATTCCTTGCCCAACTGTCTTATCCTTCAACAGCATCCTGTGGGCCAAATACCATCCTCGCCACGTTAACTAGACACCACCTTGTGCATGTGTACATTCAACAAATGTTCACTGAGCACCTGCTTCGTGCTCAGCACCCCATGGTGGGGACTCCAGAGAGTCTGCGATTCCATCCTTGCCAGTAGGACCCTGCAGTCCAGGGGTGGATCAGCACACACCCGACATGCTGTGTCCAGGGCACAGTCCTGGGTTATAAATTCCAGATCTGAGTTATAAATTCAGGTTCACCTGCAGGTCAGCGTATTGCAGACTTGGATCTCAGGACTCTTGACTGAGCAGAGCTGGTCTCAGCTGATGAATCCTGACCTTCACCTCAGATTCAGGGAGGCTCCCACTCATTCTGTGCAGGCTCTGGGTGAGAACTTTCACTTACCAGCTCATTTACTCCTCAAGGTCATCCTTTTAGATAGGGACAGTTACCATGCCCATCGTGCAGCCGAGAACATGGAGGCTTAGCAAAGGGAAGGAGCCCTGACCAAGATCAGCTGGTTGTCAAGGGGCACAGGAAGGGGAGTGAAGGAAACTGCCTTTATAATTATGCATCTGTTGTTACCTCTACTGCATCCAAGCCATCCTTTAAGAAGATCTCTGGGGACAGGTTAACCAAATGGCCACAACTCCTTCATTCTATTAATGGAGGCAGTGTGGTAGAGTGGAAAGATCCACAGGAGGATGGGGTGGAGTTCCCACTCCTTTCGTGGCCACTGTGGGTCTTTCTGCTCCTCGAGCCTCCTGCCTGGACAAGGGGAGGTCAGATCAGCATCTCTGAATTTCCTTTCAGCCTGGCACTCCAGGTCACCATGAAGTTCTCAAGCCCCAGCCAGGTCCTTGGCTTAATTATAGTTCATGAGGTCCTGCAGAAAATGAAAAATCTGCTAAAATTTGCAGAGACCCATGAATTGGATGTTTTCTAACTAAAGCCAAGGACGCCAGAAGGGATATTAACTGTCTATGGGATTTATCGATCTCAGTCCCAGGCTATTTCGGAAACAATTAGAGGTCAACGTGCAACACAAAAGGAAATTTGCAGCTGTCAGATCAACCACTTGGAAATATTCCTTTGCCCTTTTACCTCTATTTTCCATCAAGAGAAATCATTCTTGGGAACAGACCCGACAGTGGGGCAGGGGAGCCATGCACCGTGTATGCCGGGAGGGCATCCCCCAGCTCCTGTCAGCCTGGCACAGCCTGGAGAACATTGCCCGGGGAGCTGCAGGCTGCCTCGCCTTGCTGTTTACTGTCCATAGCATCTGGGGCAGGTCACTCCATTCTCTGGACTTAGTTGGGACAATTCCTAATCTGAAAAAACCCATCCTGGATATAAAAGTCTCAACTTTTACCTTTCTTGTTTGGCTACATCCACAAATAATTTGATGTGAAATCTCCGTCTTGAAGAACTCTGAGTTGATAAATGATAAATAAAAGTCTTTGTTTTCTCCTTTGCCTCTCCACGTTCCATCCCCTGGCACCTACCCTGCCCGTCACCTCTGGCCTAGCTTGTGCTCATCCACCTGTTAGTTACATCCCAGCCAAAATGTCAACCCATACCAGCTTCAAGGTACCCCATCGGAAAGTACTTGTGTTTTAATGGGGAGACTGGGAGACCAACAGGCACAATTAACCTGTAAAGGTAGGGTTTCAGGTAGTGTGGCACCTGAGAGTAGGAAGTGAGTGAGTTTTATTTAGGGCTGGGAAGTTATGTTCTGAGCTCCCCACTCCGGCCCACCCATCAAATACTTGGGGAAATTTGGCAAAGATCAACAGTTTCCTTTACTGCAAGACTCAGAGCCCTCATATCTCCAGGAGGGCAGCATCGTATTCAGCATATCTCCAACTTTTCTCAGAGCCTAGTGTTCAGAGAATAACATTTTGGAGCAGGTCTAAGCTAGTCTCGCTCTTCATTTTAGAGCTGAAGAATTTGAAGCCCTGGCAGTTCGCAAAAAGCAAAGATGGTTCCGGGGCTCAGGTCTTTGCCTTTGTGCCCAGGCTTTACGCCACCTTCCTGCTTTGGACTGAAGATATAGTTAGTCTGCTCTTGCCAAGCCCCACTTTGCTGAGAGCCTCCAGAAAGCCACTGTCCTGGACTCAGCAACTCCAGGCACACCCTGCTTGAAGGGGCTGGGTATCTGCCCCCTGCCCTCCCCTAGGCACAGCCACAGAAAGCTCCAGAACTCTTAAGGGCCCACCTCAGTGGAACATAAATTTGTTTTCTCCCAATTGGATTAGCTCCATCCTTGAAATGTTGCTTCTGAGTAGCTGAGCTCAGGAGGCTGTGGCTCTTGAGATGCTGTTCTCTGAGCTGTTTGGGCGGGTCACGCCAGCTCTGTGTCTCCACGTGACCTGTGCCTGGGGACACATGCTCCTGCCGTCTCTGCTCCAGGCAAGAAAGATGGACAGATGCAGGCTCACTGCAGGCTGGGCAAATGTGCAGCACAGATGTGAACACTAGAAATCTGAGGGCTTGAAAACAACTGCAGCTTCTCTGCCTTCCATGGGCGGTCCCCAAACCTGTATTTGCAACCTCTCTTTCATGAGCTTTTTCTTTTCCAGTCTTGCTGTTACCACCCAAAACCCTGGTTTCCATCCCTCCCTCTGCCTTTAGTATTGCTGTAGCCTTCTAGCTGTTCTCTCATCCCTCCAACCAGCCCCTCTTCTGCCCCCAGCCACTCACAGCGCTAAGGTCTCCCTCTTCCTGGGTATGACTCTCCCCACCCAGCTCTAAAACTCTCAGGTGGTGTCGATGGTCACAAAGTCCTGTGAATACACTAAAAACTGTTGTACCCTTTACAAGGATGAATTTTATGGTATGCAAATTATATCTCAGTAAGACTGCTATTAAAAAAAGAAAATTCCCTGGGTACGCCTTCTGTTTATTGCAGTGTTTCTTAAACCTTTCCATCAAAGCACCCCTGTTAGCAGAGGACGGGGGATAATACCCCCAGGTCTGAAAGGAGCCTGAAAGTGCCTGTCTCAAATCATTTGTTCATTCACTCTTTCTGCAAGAAATTGTGCAATTCCATATATCAGGAATGCAAAAATAATCAAGTGTAAGCAGACCCCCATGCAGCTTAGTTAGGCAGAAAATGTTTTCAGTCTCACGTTTTAAAGCTCCACATACATTTTGCATTCAGTGATGTATCTGTGACCATTTTAATGTAACAGATTTTCCCAAACCCTTCAGTTATTATTGCTGCTTGGAGAAGTTACTCTTTGCCAGTCCTGGACTTCACATCTCTCTGCTCCATCTCTGTGTTGGCCTGGAAGGACCTCAAGCTGTAGAAGACCTTATGGTTGACTCTCTAACATCTTGCCCACTCTACCTCTGTGGGAAGCAGTTTGAATTTTGGGGGTGCTTGCCCCTCAGCCCAGAGAGAGTGCCTGGTTGTTGTAAGCGTATTCCTTTTGTCCTTGTCAATAGTTGGTTCAGAAAGGAACATGTGACCCAATTCTGGCCAATGAGACTTGAGGCTCGAGGTTTCTCAGGAAGCCCCTTCTTGTTCTCAAGAGAGAGCTCTGGGAGTATGTGCTCCCTTTCTCTCTCTTGCTGGGAAGGAACAAGGAAGCCCTTTGCTCTGACTGCTGTTTGCAGACCTGTTATATCCATGAGAACCAAACAGACACATAGACGGGGAAGCTGTCTGAGCAAATCATCAGAAATGATTGAGCTGGAGCTTTGATTGAACTGGACCTGAAGCACACACAGTTGTATGTTTTAATATCAAGTAAGTTACATTTGTGATACCAAAGCTGTGAGCACCCTAATGACTGGAAAGGATTATAGGATGAAGTCAAACTTCTTAGCCAGGTTTTTAAGCCTTCATGATCTGTAACCAGGTCTTTACCCACCCCCTCAAACCTAGGTGGGCTTAGCAAACACTCATCACACCGTTCCCTCACATTACACACCGTTCCTTCACATTACACACTGTCCCCTGAACCTACCTCACTTTCTCACATCTGCCTTCCTTTGCTTACCCATTCTGTATCCCAGGGGTGTAACTGGGCACGATGGGATCCTCACAGCACAGGCAGCTGCCTGGAGTAGGGCCTGCTGATTAGAATTGGGCTGTGTCTGCTTCTTTCTGAAGAGAACCCCTGAACCTCCTAATTGAGCTGACCTGGGTCCAAATGTGCAGACGGAGAGGAGGCATAGGATGGTGGAAGGAGGGAGAGGAGGGGAAGAGATGCAGACAGGCCTTGAATGGGAGGGCGGGAGGGAGTGGAGAGATATTCAAAGGATGTTAGAAGGAAAGGGAGAGAAGACAGGAGGATGAAAGGGTAGGAGGGGAGAGGCAGAATGAGAGGAAGGGAGGAAGGCCAGGAGAGAAGAGGAAGCCAGGGACCAGCAGCCTGCAGGGGCTGAGCAGTGAAGGGGCCAAGAGCTCTCTGTGTGAGTGCGTAGCTAGGTTCCGGCGGGAGCAATTTCATCAATAGCACTTTACTACACAAGTGATTCTCATCACAGCTGGTGCTAGGTGGGTTGGGAACAGCAATAAAAAAAAACAAAACACAGTGTTATAAAAAAAAAAAAAAGAAAACACCATCCAGGTTTTTTGAAAACATTGTACACACACCCCCACGGGCCCTAGTGGAGAGGCATGGCCCCACCATGATGGTGACGGGGACAGGCGCCCCCAACACACGCACACAAGCCAGAGGGGACAGTGCATAGCTCCTAGGGTCTCCTGGGAAAGGGCCAATTTGGAATCTTGGTGGAGCCAGGCCTGCAGGGCTCGAGGTTGGCATCCCTGGCAAGACTGGGGCCAGAAAGAAAGGAGGCTTCTCCTAAGGACTGGCTGGATGCTGGGCCCTGAGCCAGACACCTCTGTGTGTGTGACCCCATGTCATTAGAGGTGCTTTCCAGCCTAGACAGCTTGTCTGGCACACACAGCCTCAGGAAATAAGGCCACATGTCACAGAGGACCAAAGAGAGCTGGAAGAATCAAAGAATGTCAGAAGAATTGTAAAATCACAGAAAGTCACGTTTTAAAGGTTCTTCAAAGACCATCTGAGGAGTCGTTTTGGAACCGTATTGTTTGGAGTCCTGGCATTCCAGGAGGGCCGTGGTGGCCCGGGGGGCGGGAGGGTGGGGATCAGGTTTGGGACAGGCCTCGAGTTCACATCAGAGCAATTCTGTTTTTATTTTCTGTGTTGCATAATACAGAAACATCAAGATGGGGCTTTACCAATTTGCTTTTAACAATATATAAGATAAATGAATACAACAGAAAAAAAATGCTGGTGTCGTTCAACCCATTGGGCAGATAGAGAAACTGAGGCCCTTAGAGGTCCCTTAGCTTATTGGTGACAAAGTCAGGACGTGGGCCCTACTTCAAGGGGTTGTTCCCACAAGCAGTTTTCTTGCATTTATTTAATGTAAATGTGTGTTCCTGGGGGCTGATGGAAACTGGGAGTGAGGGGGTTTATTATTCATGATGAGGTGGCATTGATGCAAACACCAGGTTTATGGATTTTTCTGTCTTCCACTGTGTTCCCCAGCTATCAAGACCCTTCTCCTGGCAGATAAGCAGTTCTTACATGGCTAATGTATTATTTCCAGAACATATTTATTGGTTCTAAATATTTGAGAGGTGAGGTTTTATTTTCTCTCCATCTCCTTGTCTTTTTTTTTTTTTTTCTTAAACCATGCAACTCTCCATGGTGATTTTTCCTCAGAGCCATAGTGTTTCATAAACCAGGGTGGATTTAAACTTTATTGCCCCCCCCAGTTTTATTGCTTCTGCTGGGTGATAATGTAAATATTCCTGAGGTTGTTAATGTTCCCTAGTGTGAGCAGGGAGTAGAGGTCTATGAACAAATGGTTTGTTGCTAATGGGTTGGAAAATGCAAGTTTTAGATCTTTCCCTGACACTAAACAGAACAGCCCCTTGCTTTTCTTTGGACATTAGGTGATGCTTCTCAGAGCTTGGTTTACTAGGCACCACCTTACTGACCCTGACAACATCTACAAGTAGGAAGAACAGGAGGGGAAGCAAAGACCCAATGAGGCCAAGCCTCACACCCAGTGTTGGGGCCCTATTGAGGGCCTTGACTTGGGGTGAGCTGTGTGGAGCAAGCCAGTTTTGCTCATACCTCTGCCTGAGGCTTTAGATGGCCTACTTACATCTCTCCAGCCTGTGAGGAGCTGTTGTCCTCAGGATACAGGTAAGGAACTTGAAACTCATGGAAACTGAGTGAGTTCTTGAAGGCTGATGGTCAAAGGTCACTCACCTGGAAAGTGAAGGAGCAGGGGTGGATCCCCGGGAGCGCCAGGCTCCCCATCCCCTGAGCTAGATGGACGAACTCCTCCATCTGCTTTGAGGGGAGAGCTTCGCCAAGCCCCTGGCACATGGGTAAAGCAATGCTACCCAAGATGTGTGGCCCAGCCCGGCCAGTGGGCATCCGCTGGAGTGAGGATGGGGGAGGCCCCTCCCTTCAGGCTGAGACAGGCTCAGCTTACCCAATAGGATGGGAGCATTTTCACGTGGTGTCCTCCTGTTTGTCTTTGTAATGGTTTTACAGTCACATTAACACACTGTCAGCATCGACTTTGTGCTCCCACACACCAGCTGCCTCGGTTGCCCAATTCCCTCTG
Organism: Manis pentadactyla; assembly: GCF_030020395.1. NCBI lineage: Eukaryota > Metazoa > Chordata > Mammalia > Pholidota > Manidae > Manis > Manis pentadactyla. The sequence continues at coordinate 117,585,161 of NC_080029.1, read as the reverse complement.
TTTTAGTCCCCCTCTGAAGGGTCCCCGTGTTCTGTACTTTTCCTGATCTCTGAATCCTAACAAAATTTATCCTTTCTGCATCCCATGTCCTTGATACATAGTGCCCTACCAGCAAGTCTGGTAAATGAGGTTCAACCAAGTCTTTACTAAAAAGCTGACTACTAATACCTAGGTTTTTTCTTCTAGAAAAGACGTAAAAGCCTCCTGAAGTAACCAAACCCAGAATGATCTGGATTGAATCCTACTTCATCACTCACTGTCTGTGTGATCATAGGCAAGTCGCTTAAACTCTGAGCCTCAACTTTTTCTGCCAAAAAAAAAAAAAGGTGGGGGTTCTACAACATGATTCTTCTAAGGAAAGATCCCTTTTCTTTGCCCTTTCAATGCCCTGGTGGAAAACACAGGCTAGTGGTGGGGCATCCCATCCTTCAAACCCTGCCTCTATCCTGAAATCTTCCTTTCCTGTCCCAGAACTGAGGGCTGTCTCCTGCTTTGCACTCTGGAACCGTTTACTACCAGTCTCCCTGGATTGCCACCTTACCCAGGGCAAGAACCATCCTGACAATTTATTGGGAAAGAAACTGTGAGTATTTTTATTTTCCCCAGGCTTTCTGCAAAGAAAGCCATGACAACTATTGGATGATAGACCAGATTTGGGCCCTGTCAGGACACCAGCAGAAGAACTTGATTTCTAGGCAGGAACCCTCTTCAGTGACCTTGTAGTTTTGTATCTTGACAACTGCCAATCAGGCTATGAAGCCACAAAGACCTGCTCATGCCTCATGCCTTCCAAAACCTTCCCCAAAGTCCGCTTTCGTTTTGAGCATATCTCATTGTTCCAGAGAGATTTGTCCCTGATTTCCACCCGTTCTGTTCCCCTGCTCATGCCCTGCCTAAACCAGCGTCTGGCACTCAGCAGAAGTCTGCTAGTGAAGTAATGAACAGCCTCAATTCTTAACAGGGAGAGAAATGCCAAGCTAGTGTCTACAGCACCAGCCGAAGCGGGATTGGTGACCAGGTCCGTCAATAGGTACGAAGCAGCTACGGTCAGCACACCACCTGTTTCTGAGCATTTGCCTAGCAGGAAAGGGGCTGAAAGTGTTTGAGAACAGTTGTTTTTTAAACTGACTGCATATGCCCTGCCCTTTACTTTTGTTGAATCAATGAATGAATGCACGCATGCGTGCCAGTGGATGACGCGCATGGGATTTTACTTGGCCTTGAAGTCCTAACAGATGGCATTGGTGGTGGGCTGTGGGAACAGAAGGGCAGTGCAGTTCCTGAGAGGTGGGGTCAGCCATTCTTGGTAAGGGTTATGGTATCTTCACCTGGGGGGGGGGCTGTGATGTTCTTGAAAGAGGCAAAGAGGTACAGAGTTTTACAGACGCTAACTCACTCATTGCTGGAGAGACAAAGGCAGAGACTGTGAGATAAGTGGGGTAGAGTCAGAGAGTAAGTCACAGTGATAAGGAAAGACTCACAGAAAAGTAGGGCTGGCCCCAAATGATGGAAAACAAGATGGACTTGATTTGGGGAGGTCGTATTGAGTGCGGTAGGAAGGAGAAACACGGGTCTGCCCTGGAGACGTTTGAATGTAGCCACGGGGGCAGGATGCTTGCTTATATGACGGCGCAATTCCTCCCTCGTCTCAGCACCCACATCCACACCGGGCAGAGGAGAGGCTTCACAGCCCGCGCCCCTCTTCCTGGCTAGTTTAGCGGATGATGCACTTCCTGCTGGTCTTGGCAAGGGGATTGGTGCGCAGGAAGTGCTTCGTACAGACCACCTAAGGAGAGCGCGAGAAGGTTGCTTGGAACAGGACTCAGCCCCGAAGGGGAAGGTAGGAGCGGCTAATCCCGTTTGCTTTCCTCTGGTGGTGTGTATTTGGGTGGGGGTGGCAGGAAGGGAGCAAATGGAGAGGGGAGACACGCACAGTGTGCAGAAACATGGTTTGTCTGCCCACCCTCTCTTTTTGGGGGGACCCACCCTCCTCATTCCAAGGATCAGGGGTTCTGGAGGCCACGTGACGCGCCGGGGTGGCCATGTCACAGGGTCTGGCCCTTCAGAGTTGGCTTCCCTGCTGGGTCCGCTGACTGGTTCACAGCTGGGCAGCAGGGCCACTCAGGGACCTGACAGGAATTTGCTGGGATTCTGGAGAGAGAGGCTCCTTCTGTCCTTGAAATAGCTGATGTGAGGATTGTTCAAGGCTGTCGGTGCCTGGTTTTGCCAGCATGGCATGTATACCTGCCTGAGAACAACACCAACACAGAAAAAGCAGTCAGGAGACGGAGGAAGGGAAGCCGATTCTTGGAGTCTTGATGGAATCTGTGGTTCAGAAGGGCTTGAAGCCAGCTTGTTTCTTGAACCTCTCATCAGCCAATAAACCCCCTTTCTGCCTTTTTGGAAAATTTAAAACCAGTAATTTGTAACCAAAGAGTCCTAATATAGAGAGTGATAGCTAGTGCAATTTACTCAGACCCTGGTTTCTAAAAAATAGCCTTTTATACTAAGGTGAGAATGGATGATAAGCTAGCAAGAGGGGTGAAGAGGAGACAGCCTTAGACTGTGAGCACACAAGCCTGTCCGAGTGCCAGAAAGGAGCCCGGAGCAGCAAGATCTGAGGGACGGCATTCCAGGCAGAGCATCCGCACAGGCTAAGGCCCTGAGCACAGAAAGGTCTTGAGCTACTGAGGCACAGAATGAACCAAGGCCACCATGGCTGCAGGCACGAGCGTAGAGGGAGATTGACAGGACTAGACAGATGCGGACCCTGGAGAGCCTGAAGGGAGAAGGCGGGGGTTCAGGGTTTACTCAAGGATGGAGAGTCACCAGGGAGGAAAGTGAGCTGACTGGCTCTGGCTGCTGTGAGAAGGGCCCCGAGGGGAGCGGGGGAGGCAGGAAGGCCGGTGAGGAGGCTGATGCAATAGTCCAGGTCAGTGGCAGATGGTGGTGGGTGGAGGAGATGGAGCAGAAAGGGTGGACGCTGCGTGCACCTCGGAAGGAGAGCCCACACGTTGCTACCCTGGATGCGGGAAGTGAAACAATGAGAAATCAGGTACTTCTGGGATGATAAAGACTGGGGGACAAGTTTGATGAACGTATGTAAACTACAAAAGTGGGGTTTGGGGAAGTGGGAAGTGCCAAATGAGGGTGCTCCTGGCTGTCATTTCCTCAAGAGCAGGTGCTAGGCTCAGCCTGGAGACTGGCTCAGAGTGGGCTGAATGACTGGGTGGGTTGGCTCGGTGGGCAAGTGGCTGCATGGGTGGATTTGGGGAAGGATGGGTACAGGGGTGGACAGGGATAAGTGGTGAGGGTTGGTGTAAGAGAGGACGGCAGGCTTCATCCACTTCGGATGTCAAGGTCACGTCAAAATCTTCCACTGCAGGAAGAGATGGACCTCACCTTCTCCCACTGGGGCTGGGAGACTGTCTCAAGCAAACACTGATACCCCAGGGGACTCGGTGAGGAGTGATTTAAGAGACAGCTGGATTTTGCCCGCCTTGCCCTGGAGAGTGGTGAGCCTAGGCAGCAGAGTACAGATTCCTGCCAGCACCCCCACCCGCTGGGGATGAGCGGGCTGGGTGGGGTGTCACCCACACCAGTCCTTGCCTCCTCCTGGCCTGGCCTGTAAATGTGCTTGGGAAAGTTTCCAGGGCTCCTGTCTCACAGGACCAGGGAGGGAGCAACTGGCATCCACCCTGGGAGTATCTGTGAACAAGTGAAGGGAAATCCTTCCTTCAGTCAGACTCCAAATAAACTCTGGGAGGACCAAGAGGTTGGTGCTATCTGGGCACCTAAGGGTCTAGATTCCAGGGGCTCCTGTAACTACCTTCTCATTCCTTTTATTAGCTTCTAACAACCACAGCCTTTCTCTGGACCGTCTGTAAAACTGGAGTCAGTCAGCTCTAAGACCTTTTACAGAGCTACTTTGTGAAATATCAAATTCTTGGTTGTTTTAAAGATTCTTGCTTTTTGGAAAAACAACTTTATTGAAGTGTGATTTACACAGCTAAACCTCATCTATTTTATGTGTATAATTTGATGGTCTTTAGTGAATCTACAGAATTGTGTTATCATCACCCCCCAAAAATCCTTGTATCTGTTTGCAGCCAATTTCCATTTCCACCCCCAAGCCCTGGCGGCCATCAGGCCACTTTCTGGGTCTAGGATTTGCCTTTTCCAGACATTTCACATAAATGGAGTCATACAACATGTGGTCTTTTGCCCCTGACTTCTTTCACTTAGCGTAATGTTTCTGAGGTTCATCCATGCTGTAGTACTTTTTTTTTTAATAATGGAAATAATTATAAGTATTTAAACAAGGACTTAATCTTACTTTTCTCCCAAGAAATTCCAACATTCATTTCAGACACACTGGTTTTGAATGAAATTCGTTCCAACTTCCGTAGCTTGACTTTTCAATGTGCAGTTTGGAAAAGTCTGGGTTCTTCGTGGTAGGCAGCACACGTGTGGTGGGTCTGTCGGCTGGCCGGCTGGGTCTTTGTGGACCAGTTGGCCACTTCTGCTTATTATTCCTTTCAAAATGGTTTGCCTGACACTTTACCTCGGAAAACATCCATTGTCCACCCTTCAGCTGACTGGCAATGGATTGCTTCCTCAGCCACAGGGTTTTTGTTTGTTTGAAAATCACATTTCAGCATTTGTCTGGGGACATGTTAGGAGAGAGGCCATTTTCAAGCAAAGGGTGAGCCAAGATACAAACATTTACAGCCATCCGCAGGCCAGCCCTGACACGTTTGCCTGGGAGCATCAGGCTGCCTTTGTCCACGTGATCTTTTCAACCTGTCCCAAGGGGCGCCTTAGGCGCTGAGAACCTGGAGATGCACAAAATTGACACAGATCTTCTGCTTTCTTCAATATATCACTGTGACCAAATCAACGCATAACTTCTCCAGGCCTTAGTTTCCTCATCTGTAAATTAGGGACGATTGCCCTGTACAACTTCTTTAAAGAGATAATACTTCCTGAATACTTAGAACAGTGCCTATCACTTAATAAGTGCTCAGTAAGTGACAGCTATATTATATATTATAATTGACATTATAATTATAATTGACAGCACACTCCTGTCCTCAGACAATTGATGTTATTTACAGAGACACGAACATGCAGTTAAACAATCATTAAACAGTGTGAGGAGTACTAAGTGGGAGCCTGGCTAGGTTACCGTGGGTGCACAGAGGAGTGATTGGCTTCCCCGAGAGTGGGATGTGGAAGGCTGACCAGTCATGGGCACTATTCCACATATTGACATGTCAAGTGTATTTTTTGAACAACTCTGATTACATACCACCCACTAAAGTGATAAGCACCCAGGTCAGCTGAGACTGTCCCCTGCACAGACCTCTGTGTCTGATGTGATGAGTCCCGTGGCTGGTCCTGACACCTGCCCTGCTCCTTCCAGTCACCACGCCTGTGCATATGCTGTGGTCCCTGCCTTTTCTTCCCTCCCTTGTCTAGTCTTATCCTTCTGAATCCTTCCCAAGGGGCTGCTCAGACCTGACCTGTTCCCAACATTGTTTCTGACTCCTCCAGCTTACCTGGGCCCTTTCTTCACAACTCTAAGGGCTTGAGGCATTAGGAAGTAATGTGAAAGACTCTAGAAGATCCAATTCCCTCCTTTTACAGATCCAGAAATGGAGGCCCAGGGAGAAGTGACCTGACAACATGAGCCCAGCCCGGGAGTCACCTGGACTCCTGCCTCCCTCTGACAGGCTCTGCCCCCTCCCCAGGGCCTGCTGCTCCTGGGTTCTAAATACCTCTCCTGTCCATCCACCTCGGGCTCCTCAGCCACCACCTGGGGCTGAGCCACCATCATTTTTAAGCCTCCTCCCAATCTCTCTGCCTTCACCCTCACCCCCTCTGCTCTGGTGTCCCCAGGACAGCAAGAATGATCCTCCTAAGATGCAAACCGGACCATTCCACAACCCCCCACCCCCAACACACACACACACATAGAACTTCAGTCACATCCCACTGGCTCCAGAATGAAGTCCACTCTCTTTAGCAACACTTTCCAGGCCAGCATGATCAGAGCCTCAACAGCACTGGAGCCTCTGCCTCCCGGGGTTCCATAGGTGCGCCCTGAAGCTTCCCTGAAGTCTCGGAACCTGCCAGACCCCTTCTCACCCCTGGGTGTTTGCGAGGGCCCTTGCCTCTGCCTGGAATTCTGCCGACCCTTCCTTCCTCTCCCCCCCACACTCCTCTTTGCCTGGGCAATACCTATTCTTCTTTCAGTGTCGCTGAACGAGGAATGTCCCGGGGTTAGACCTCCTGCTCTGGGCTCCCACGGTTGTCTGCACCTCCTCATCAGATGCGCGCCCAGTGCTGTAATTGCTATTGTAATGCCGCGTGCACCTTCAGTTCGGCTCAGGCTGGTTCACCAGCAGGTCTTCAGCTCTCAGCGCAGCGACCCACAGATAAGGCAGCCAGTGCGTGCTTGGACTGCGCTCTTCTTGTTCTTCCTCTTGACTTTATTGTAAAAAAGTTACATGCTGCCTATTGCTCTGCAACTGGCCTTTGCCACTTGACAGTGTAGGGGGTGAGGGGCGGAGCGGGCCTAGAAATAACTCCTCCTGTCCAGTCAGGCAGGTAATGAGATGAAAACTAGCCTAGAGGACACAGCTTTTGTACTTGACCCTGCCCCTGTCACTCCTTGGGCCTGGGGAGGGACACACTTCCCCAGGATTGTTGCCTCCTACTGGCAGGAGAGGAAGGAAAAGAAACGTTGGAGGGGCTGAGTCACCTGCAGGGAGTGGTGGGGGAATGGGGCGGGTGGGAAGGGCTGCGTTCCAACCAGACTTAAGCAAGGTGTGTTTCTCAGAAGAGGAACATTCTAGAGAGATGGAACAGAAGTGTCCACTTCCCAGTATATCAGAGCACCTCAGGCGTATTGTTTATGCTCTGGACGCTGCCCTTTAAGAGAAATATTTTAACATGACATCATGGTTCCCGTCCTTTGTGGGGAAGGCCTGTTTATGATGTTAAAAAAAAATGTTCCAGCCTCCCTCCCTCCTATCTCCTTAATGACATTTCTCCAATGCAAGCTTGGGACTTACGGCAGAGATTCCTAATCAATTACCAAATATCCATTGTCCCCCTCTTAGTTAACAGAATTCCACATTTTGGCTGACTGTGTTACAGCCAGGATAAAAGGCAGGATAAAATCCCCTCTTGGACTGGGCTCTTCTTGATCACATGGCCAGGTTCTGGCTGATGAAAGCACCAGGCGGCACTTCTAGAATATCACCTTAAAAGAGAGGGGGTAAATGGCTTACTTTCCCCTTTTTCTGTCGTCTGGAACATAGATGTGATGGCTGGAATTTCAGCAGCCATCTTGGACCATAAAGACAGAAGCCACATTCTGAAAATGCCAGAGAAGAAAGATAGGAGTTTCAGTTTCTGATATAATCATAGAGCTTCCATCTCAGTTCCAAACTGTGTCTCTCATACTTCTTTTATGTGAGAAAGTAAGAAATGTTGACCTTGTTTTACAGCACTGCTCTTTGGGTTTTTCACTGTGTGTAGCTGACTCTAATACTAAGGAATTCAATACTGAAATATTCAGAGAACCCTTGGAATAAGGTTCCTGGAAGTCTAATGTATAGAGTTTGGAACAATTGAACTAGAAAGAATGTTGCAAAGGGAATCATATGATGAGGGAGGCAGGATAAATGCCTGAAAGCCACATGCACTAGTATGTAGTAGTTAAACTGGGGATGTTTAGGCAAAAAGTGAGCAGATCTAGGAAACACATTTATGAGAGACAATGCCAGAGAAGAGAGATGAAAGTTCTGGTGTAGTTTAGATAATATAAATTACCATGGGGCAGAATTCATCACTAACTTCAGTAGTTAGAATGGCTTAGAGGCAGTACAGGTGTGTAAGCATGGAGTGAATAATGTGTTAGGGTTCCCCAGAGAACATAAGCCATCACAAATGGCTATCAATTTTTGGATCAGCTAATATTTGATTAAATTATGTGATTCTACAACAAATTGGAAAAGGCTCCCCCCAAAAATGGGGACTTTGGGTTAGAATTTCCAGTGTCGACTGTATCTCACAGAAGCCTGGAACAGTGCAAGCACATAGTAGGTTCTTAGTAAATCTTTGTTGAATGAGTGAGTACACTGCCCATAGACAAATTTCTATTTTGAGCCAAACAAAAGAAAAAGTGGAGAATTTTGATTGAAAAAAAAAAAAACCTAAAGACTTGTCTCTATGCTTGCAACAAAATGCCATTGACATTGCTGTGCACTGAAGACTCCCTCATGCCCCTTGGAGGCCCGCCTTCCTGGGGTGCACATGGAAAAGGGCATCACTGGGCACCTGCTCCTGGGTCTCTGCAGGGAGGCCATTCTCTCCGTGTCTGTGGGGGTCACGGCCGGCAACCCCAGAGCCTCTGTCCTCCTGTTACACTGCTGCTAGTGCCGTGGCCTTCGTGGAGAGGGAGCCACACTTCCTGGCACCCTGGCACCCCTGAATTCTGCCAAGGCAGTAAAGAGGGTTAGTGGAAACCTGAAAGGCATTGGAGTATAGGGGGAATATGGGGAGCCATAGTGTCAATGTGACACTTCCCATCAAGAGAAAATGACAACAGCAATAGAGGGGTTGACTCTCAGCTGGTAGGGCACACATGGGGCCCCTAGGCCTCATCTCCTAGTTACCGGAGCCCCAGTGCCATCCTTCTTCTCTGGAATGCTTCTCTTCTAAAAAAATCTCTGGGGGTGACTCTCCAGCACCTTTTAGGGGAACCCCATCTCTTACCCATAAGAGCTGGACTTGCCTAAGGGTGAAGCCCCTTTCAACTGATGGTCAGAGGGACATCAAATTCTCCAGTCATGGCTTTCCTAAAGCCTGAGGAATCCAATTTCAAAAAGATACTGAACTGAATTTGAGTGGAGGGGTTGGGGACAGTAGGAAAGTCCAGAGGGGCCCCAGTACTCCAAGGTAGGCTCTGTTCTAGGGTTCCCTGCCTCCCCATTCCCCTAACCATGCAGAGTGTATGCATGCACACACGCACCCCACAACACGCACGCACACACACACATACACACACACACTCCCAGGGACCAACAGTGATCTCCAGGGAGACATCAGGGTTCAGACCCACTGGAAGGTAGGAAAACCTTTCCCTAGAAACATTACCTGCCATCTGGAGAGAGAGCAGAGTGGTACCCGTTGCCTTTTATTCACCCTTATACTTGCAAGCCATCCTCAGAGGATAGCCCGGGCACAGGAAATTGCCACATTACCTCTGCTGCCTCCAAACAGCAGAGGCCCTGTCCCTGGTGAGTCCTTGGACTCCACAGAAGGTAGTAGAAACTTAGAAGCTCCTGCCTTTCCCTTGCCAAGCGCCCCACACTAACCTCTTAAAGCAGAAAGGAGGCGTGAGGAGGACTTACAGCCTCTCTGCAGATGGCAAACCTCTGGGTGGGCTAGGGTGTTGGTTCCTCCTGTTACAGATGCATGAAATATATCAGGGGTCATGATCTAGGGCACCACGGAAAAATGTCATCTGAAATAAAGTTTCCTGGTATTCAGAGAAGGAAAAGTAGCTGACCTGTGCCTTCCTGCAGCCCTTCCCTAATTCCAGCACTCCGGAAGAAAATGATCAATTTCTGCACAAAGACCCTTTCTGGAGGCAGGCAGAGCTTTAGCACGCTCAGAGCATCACACGAAGCATCTGGTTTTTCCCCTTTCCATTATTCAAGCACTCACTGTATTGTGGAAGGTTGAATAAGGCAAAATAATAATGCACATGCTTTTATCTCGAGGGTTGGTAATTTTAGAACGGGAGCCAGGTGAAATGAAATTAAAATTTTTTTTAAAAAAGGGAAAATATATTGAGGCTTAGATCATGGCTGAGATTACACGTTCTTCAGTTCTGAACCTCCATGGAACGGTTCTTGTGGGTTTGTGTGTGCAGCGGGGTGGGGAGCAGTAGTAAAGCCCATTTCAGGGCAGAGAGCAAGGCAAGGGGCAGGGAGGGCGTCAGGATTGTGGGGCAGCCTGTATCCTTGAGAAACCTTATCATCCCAGTACCATTCTACTGGGAAGGGGGCAGGAACCCACAGTGTCTGAGCACCAACTATGTGGCGGGTCCTGTCCTGAGCATCTTGCCATGCACAGTTTCATTAACTCTCAGATTATCCTTGCAAGGTAGGCCCCATCATTCCCACTATATGGGTGGTAAGACTGATGTCCAGTAGCACACCCTGACACGCCCAGGTCACTCATCTGGGAGCAGCAAAGCCAGGGGATGGGCTCCGGACAGCACAGTCCTTGTTCCTTCTCGACACCTGTCACCACTTCTAGGGAAGATTCGTCTCAGGCCTCAGGAATGTGGGCAATCAACATATCGCCACCCCTCTGCCCCAAACCTGTTTTTCTGGATTAAGAGGAAGCCTCAGTCCAGGCAGACCTTAGAAAATAATTGAAGAGTGCTGAGAGACGGCCCCGTCTGGGACACCCCCTGTGTCAGTTTGGTCTGGCACTGGCTGAGAGGCTGTAAGCTAGAGTCCGTAAGCTCTCACCACAAGATGACACCGGGATGGTCTGTAGGGACCGAGGCTGGCAGCCTCCTCACCGTCCTCGTGGTCCTAGGTGTGGGCCACTCTGCAGGTGGGCCTGGTTCAGCTGACAGTGGCACTAGGCTGCAGATCAGAGCACGGCCACTGCCCCTCCCAGGTGTGTGGCGGCGCCCATTGTGCCAGGTCTCCATCCAGGCTGTGAGGCAGGCTGAGAAATTCAGCCAAGTTCCTCTTTGGAGAGGACAGGTCTGTGACCTGCAGGTCTATTCCATGAACCCTCTGTGCCAGCAGATGAGCTGAAAGTTCCTGGAGACACGGAGTAGAATAGAAGGAGGCCTTTGCACCTTAGAGGCAAACAGACCTGGGTTCAGATTTCTGCACTACCACTACTGGCTGGAGGACCTGAGGCAAGTTGCTTACCCTCCCTGGGCCTCCATCTCCCTCTATGATGAAAGTAACTATAGGGACCCCACGGGGTTATTGTTCAGGGAAATGAGACAAGTACTGAAAGCACTTAGCGCAACACCGCCCTTATGGCCAAGGCCCTCTTCTATCCTTGCAGGGAGCCTAGCGGACTGTGGGGCGAGCCCTCTGTTCTCTTCCTTCTGAGGGAATAATAACAGCAGTCCGAGCTACTGCCCAGAAAAGGGCTGAGCCCTTGAGGAATCATTTTCCCATCTCAATCCCTCAACAAGCAAGTACTGTTTCAAGGCTCACTTACAGGAAAGGAGCTTAGACTGTAACTTGCTTCAGGTCACGCAGCTAATATATGACAGCAGGGATGCCAGCCAGCCCACACGTGACTCCAGAGCAGCATTCTTAATACGCTTCCTATTCCAGTAGACGTCATGGAGCATGGCCTCATGTGAAATAGGGTTTGCATAGTCTCCAGAGCCCATTGTGCATGGCCCAGAGGGGTGCGTGCGTGCCTGTATCTTCCCTGTCACGAGTAAGGGATGAGGTGAAGTGCAGGCCTGTGCAAGTGCAGCAGGCGCAGGCGCTGTCTGTTAGAGCGTGCCCCTCACACCCTATTTGCCTACCCTTAGGCAAATCCCTGACTTCTTCGAGGCCCCCCTTTTGCTGGCTTTGAAGTGGACAGGAGAGTGGCTTCCAGGGTCCCGCCGGCTCTCAGGCCGCCTTGGAGGCGGAGACCGTCTCCTTTCAGCATGAGCAACAGCTGGCTCCGGGATTGTCCTCCCCTCCATGAGAATGCTCTCTGCTCTTCCAAAAAGACCAGAATCTTCCATGGAGGGAAAGCCATACCTGAGATTTCAGTGTCCCCAGTGCTATCCTCGGAACACAACTGAGGGTTTAAAGAATCTCTCCTTGATCGTAAATCAAAATTGTGGGCGCGTGTGTCTGAGAGTGTGGGTACATTTTGTGTTCTTCTTTGAGAAAGAGCAGGCTTTCTATTTACAGCCACATGCTTCCTGAAGTCCCTTGTAATTGATCACCAACTTTGGCCCTCGGGCCTCCCCTGCCAGGCATTATTCCCATTCTGCAGATGAGAAACAAGTTCAGAGAGGTTAAGTGACTTGACAGAAGTCACTGACTCACTCCCGGTCAGCTGCCTCTCACCGACCTCCCCTCGTGAGAGAACAGTCAGGGCCATGGGGTGCCAAGGCCCCCTTCCCTGGCAGAAGGTGGGTACTGTCAGAGGGAGCCCTGCTGCCTCACCCCTGCTGCGTAGACACCTGAGGGGCTACCAGGTAGGGAATGGCGGGCAGCATGGTGGCCCTTCCAGCAGGTGGCCCCTCTTCTATGCCCTTTCAGCAGCCCTCCTGGGTGGGCTTTGCTCACAGGGCAGACCAGCATGCAGGTGCTTTGGATGGCAAGGAGGAGGCCCCCACCCAGGGTGTGTGAGGGTGGGTGCTGGAGGCAAGGGGGAGGTTGGAGGGGGTGTGTAGCGGGCTGCAGGTCAGGGTCCTCCTCTGAGCCAGGGTGGCCCCAGGGAAGGGCAGGAGGCCCTGCAGTGACACAACAGGTGGTGGTCAGTGTGTGTGTATGACACACACAGACAGAGGGAAGCTGGCGGGGCCCTCTAGGAGAGGCAGAGGAGCCACAGGGCAGCAGAGGTGACTCTCTAGACCTGGTGGCTCCAGGATGTCTGTCTTGGGTGCTGCCCTCCTCTTTTTCCATGCCCCTTGGCCTCCGGGCCCCCATAGTGCCCTAGAAGATGGACCATGGAAACCTCCCGGTGCAGGCAGGCCAGTAGGCGTCCTGGCCCTGATCTCCGTCCTGTCCCCTTTCTGACCAGAGCAGGGGAATTAAATCCTCATCTGGGAGGCGGGGCTGAAGTCCTGTGCCACGTAAGGCTGTGTGACTTCAAAGAGATGGTGTGTTTGGCAAAACCGTCAACAATAATATAAGGGGTTTAGCTCTGCCAAGAGGAGTTGAGGCTCGGGAATTAGGGGAAGAGGGCGCCTGTGTTCTCAGATTGAGTATTACTCCCATTCTGACTATAGTGTGTCCAGAGGCTTGCCTGAAAAGGAACCTTGCAGGGAAAAGGAACTGTGTGGCCGGCTGGGGAAGGCTGGCCCAGCATCTCCATCGATGGACCTTATGGCCCCTGGCAGGGCAGGCAGGGCTGGACGTCCAGGTGGGCCCTGCCAGGGCACTGTCACCTGGCACGTGGCTGTGTGAGGCCTCCTTCCCTAGGCAGAGGGCATCGTAGATAGTCAGGGCTTGTGGAGGCCGGACTGACCAGCTTTTTTAATGGCCCACTGGGCAGCCTGTCCTGGGACAACTTGAAACATGCCCACCTAGAGCTGCCCGGCTGTCCTGGGATATGGGCTGCTTGACCTGGGCATCTGTGTGCCCAGACTGGGCTCTTCTCAGGAGGTGGCATTTTAGAGTGCCCAAGGGGATTATTATGAGCAGGAATTTCTCAATGTCTCTGAAATTAAAAAAAAAAAAATCATCCATTCACTCCTCCAAACATCCATGCATTCATTCATGCATACAGGCATAGACAGGTCCGCATGGACATCTGGTGAGCAGCCCCAATGCTGGCGGCACTGCCAGAGACCCAGCAGTGACCCGGAGAAGTGCTTCCAGTTCACTGGGGACCAGAGGTCTGCCCAGGACGGGCAGGTGGGTCTCTTTGGTCGCAGCTCTGTATTCAGAAGAGCAGTACCTCTGTTCAGTAGTCCAGTCCCCGTGACACTCGGCAGGCTTGTGAGCAAGAGAATGTTTCTTTCCCTTCTAACGATGTTTGGTCCCAGAGGATGAGGAGGGAGTTGGGGGAGGCTTACAAAGGGGAACAGACTGGCGATGTCCCCTGGGGATGATCAGGTTGTGTGTATAAATGGGAATTTCACAACTAACTTCTTATGGATGTCAGTGAAGCAACCCTCGGGAAACCAGGGAACTTAGCATCTGGCTTTCATTGATTTTCAGGCATCTTTTCTTACATGTTATCACCAGCTCATCTACTCCTGGGTCACAGCGAGGCTTAATTAGCTTGTGTGGATAAAACGCTTGCAGCAGTGCCTGCTGAACAGCGAAAATGCTATGAGTGTCAGATATTACTGTTGATGAAAGAGCGCCCAGTAAATGTAGGAACGGTAGGTGGTCAATACATGTTTGTTGAATGAATGACTGAGGTTGCTGAGTGCATGAAATTAAAAAGCACCAAGCAGAATCACACAAAAGCTGCATGTCAAGGTCTGCAATGGCCTTTGCTGCCTGCTCAATGGCCTGGTGCCATGACCAAGGCAATCACAGTACGTGCAGAGTCAGACAACCATCGAAGGCTTCGATGATGGGCTTTGTGGATGTGCCCGGGACTTTGCCTTCCTGGCTCTGTGACCCCCATCTTAGGGCCATGAGTTCTCCAGTAAGAATGGCTCACTTGACATTGCCTAAGACCTCCTGCAGCTGCAGTGATCTAAGAACGGGCCACCTGTCTCTAGCTGGGCCTTTTCAGGGCCAGAGGCATAATGACAACATCCACATCTCCAGCCAGGGCAGCTCCAATAATCCACCATGTGAACATACTCAGAGACAGGAATTTGGTCCCAAATGACCCATTCTGCAACAGCCCAAGAATTTCCAGTTGTGTCTGCTAATGAGCATAAACTCCAGAAGTGGGATGGCCCTGTAGGACATCTCAGATGAGTTATGGAAGCCCTCTTGGCTCTGCCAAGGGAGAGGGCAGGCCAGTGTCCACGGAAATAGACAAAACAACTCTAACAAGGTCCAAATTGCACACTATAGAATTCTGCAAACTTAGTTTGGGTGAATAACCTCTTCTGTGTCTGGCTGCCATGAAGCCAGACACAGTCATAGCTCCTTTCTGCTGGCTGCCTTCAGCCCTCAATGTGGTCTTTGTCTTGTCAACACAGAGCCCTTTGACCTCCAATTCTATTGTTCTGATTAAAATGCTAGAATTGGTCCCCAGATCACTATTGATTTTATATCCTTTTAGAAGAGGTGGGAAAAATGGAAGTTGAATAGATTGGGTAGCCCAGGTTTGAGGAATGGGCCACGCTTCAGCAGGAGAAGGTGGACGGGGGAGAACAATCTGGGGGGTGGGGGTGGCAGGTGTGAGAAGATTCTGTCCTGCCAAGTTCCAGGGAATGAGGTCTTCATGCTTGTGTGGGGAGCCAGGCTGTGAAGAGAAATGTGTGTCGACATCTCTTGGCATGACCTCAGTCTCCGAACGAGCCCGTCCAAGCTGGTCATTTCTGAGGAGGGACAGCCCCGGATCTGTATGCCCGACTGGTGAGGGGCTCTCTGTGCTGCCCCTTCTCCTCTGCCTGGTGCGGCGATGAGTAGGGAGGACGGAACTTGGCGCTTGGAGTCGCCAGGGCCTGGCTGGCTCAGGTACTTCCTGGTTATGAACATGAGGGGAGTTTGTTCACCTCTCTGAGCCTCAGTTTTCTTAACTATAAAATGGGATTCCAAATCTATCTTACAGAATCAATGGGGATGACCTGACTACAAATGAAAGAAGTTAAATTAAGCAAAGTGGAATTTTCATGATCATTATTGTCTTTGTTCAGCTTTCTTAAAGCACTGAGACATCCAGTGGACTCCACCCATCTTGGTTTTCTCAGAGAACCTTCTTTTTAATTTCACACTGGGCATTTTACTCCAAGAACTGCTGGCTTCATGTCAGTTCCTTCAACCATCTTTGGTGCGCACCTTCTTTGCTATCTGATAAGTGCTCCCAAACCCTCCGTTCAACATTTGCCAGTCAACATATATTGAGCATGTACTTGTACATTATCTGTATGCCAGGCACATCTGTGAACAAAACAGAGATTTATGCCCTCATGGAAATTACATTAGAATGGAGGGAGAGAGATGATAACCATCACACCTAAGCAAATTACACAATCTGTTAAAAAGCACTAAGTGCTAAGAAGAAACGAAGAGTAGAGCTGGGGGGTGGGAGGCCGAGAGGACAGTGGGAGGGGTGGGCTGCCGAGGGCGGCCTCGTGGGCAAGGACATGATGAAATGAGGGAGTTGACCCAGCAGAGCTTTCTAGATAGAGAGAGCTGTTGAACACAGCTACCAAGTCGTGCGGGAGTGTGCAAGGACAGGGTGGAGGCCAGCGTGGCGGGAGCAGGGCTGGGTGCAGGTCTGAGGAGAAGTCTTGAGGATGGAGTTAGGCAAGTACAGGTCACACAGGGCTTCCTTGGCCACTGCAAGAACTTGGGGTTTGATTCTGCCTGGGTGGGGGCCATTGAAGGGTTCTCAGCAGAGGCAATATTTGACTTTCTTTATAGAGAGACCTTCTGGTTCTGTGTTAAAAAGAGACGGTGAGGAGGCAGGAGTGGGAGCAGGGAGACCCTCCGGGAAAAGTCTGTCGTATTGCAGCGGGAGAGCTGCTGCGGCTTGGAGCGGCGTGGTAGCAAGGGAGTAAGGAGTGGTCCGAATCTGGGTCCATTTGAAAGTAGAAGCTCCAGTTTGCTGAACTACTGGATGTGGGCTGTGAATGAAAGAGACACATCAAAGGTATCTCCCAGTCTTTTGGCGGGGCGAGTGGAGGGTGGAGGACCACCAGCTCAGCTGGGGACAGCTGTGGGGGGAGACAGTTTTGGGTAGGGAGAGATTAGGTATTTGGGGTATGCTGAGTTTGAGATGCCTGTTGGACATCGACATCAAGATGTCGAATGGGTGTTTGAGTAGATAAGACTGAAGTCCAGAAAAGAGGTCTGAGCTGGAAATATAAATGTGGGAGTAATCAGTATATAGTTGGTATTTAAACCCATAAGACAAGATTGCCATGAACCTTTCTTCCCACAGTGCTTCTGCCAAGTCATAAACCAAACCTTTCCAGGAGACCAATGAGATCCCATTGCAAACAGCACCTCAGACCTTTCTGGTTCTTTGCCCCCCACCTGCTGATGCAGAACCCTCAGCCCCTGAAAGTGTCCCACTCCCCTCTGGTGTTGCTGGGAGTTCTCAGGTGATGTCTCTTCCATGCTCACAAATAAGTCCAGGCCCCCCTACCACACTGCTGTTCCACTGCCATGTCCAAGGGCGACTGCCAAGGTGCCTTGGCCCGTCCAGGGGCACCACTGTTTCCTCCTGTCACAGCTGCCACTGGTGCTCCTTCTCTGCTGCAGGGGCTGTCACGATCTGGCATCACCCACCAGGGCCTGACCTGGGCTGGGAATGCACATCGCCCTGACTCTGTGCTGAGATCTGCCTGCTGGAGATTTCCACAGCTCTATTAGTTTAGAGCCAGGCTTCTCGCACTGAGAGAGGGCTTAGCTAATGATGCATTTTATGGGAGTATTAGTTTTCCTTATTGGGATCTAATTGAAAATCTTTTTTAATGGGAAAAGAACAGTGATATTGAAGAGGAGGATACAAAATTGACACTCAGTTTGAAGTCAGACCCAAGTTACACGCATAATCATTTTTCCCTGGCAGCTGTGTCACAGATCTCTTCTGGAACCTCCCGTCATCTTTCAATGGATGGCTAATTACAAAATTTTGAAAAGTCCACTGGACACTCTCAGGGGACAGAAAGGGAGTATGACAAAAAAACTCAGGGCATTCATTAATTTTTAAGTCCCTTAGTTTTGGACTGAGTTAAGCCAGGCAGACATCCGCCAGAGCCCAGCATAACCAGAGGGGGCAAAGTGGGATGGTGAATTACATTTTGGGGGAAATCATGATTTGGTGTGGTGGGGGAAAGCTTCTGCTTTGTCTCAGTCCCAGTGTGTTTGAGTTTCTGAAGTCACGCCGCCCTGTAGCCAAAGCCAGTCTTGACTGGGTAGTTTGCAGTTCCAGGCTGATGGTTTCCTGATAAGGCAAGGTTGGCATCTCTCTAGGTCTGGAAGGCAGGGATGCACGGGCCTAACCAAGGAAACCTCACGCTGGGATTTGATGGAGCTGAAAAACGTCTTTCAGATGTGGTATGAACTACATAAGGGAAGCTGAAACAGGAAACGAGGAGGAGATGCTCAGGGATCTCTAGGGGACACAGCTGGAAAGAGAGTCCATGCCTGGACCATTCTAAAGAAACAGCTCACACGTCCCACACCTAGGGAACGTTCATGTGAGCTGGAAGCCGTATCTGAGTTCTGGGCCAGTGGTTTCAAACGATGGTGTTTATCAGAACTTCGATGCTTAGTAAACGTACTTACCTCCAGGCACCTCTTCCAGACCTCTTCAATCAGAATCTAAAGAATATAGTTCCACAGGGGCCCCTGTGGGCTTCCAGGTTAAGTTCCATCTCATCTCATATGTCCCGTATTGACCCTTGTTCAGTCTTGATAACCACGGAACAGCTGCTCTGTACCAGGGAACGTGCCACATCCTTGGGAGAGTACAAACTATTTAAGACATGGGCTCTGCCCTCAAACAGCTCAAAGACATGAGAAGAAAAAGACAAATAACAACTTCATGATTGAATTCAAGGCAGTGAAATCACGGTTCTCACAGGGCAGTGGTGCTGAGAACCCATAAGTACCCCTGCACACTGGAAAGGCTATGAGGCCACCGGAGGGCTCCTGCCAGTTGTTATCAACTGGCCAGGAGAATTACAAAATGTGCCATGGATTTGGGGCAAGGATTCCAGCTAGGGAGTCAGTGTCTCATGCGGGTGTTGAATTGGTGGGTTGGTAAAATCCCTGGGGAGAATTTGCTGCAGGGGGGAGGGTGTGGGGGTCTGTACAGAGAAGTTGGGAGCAGAGATGAGGGGCCATAGAGAAAGACAGCATGAGCCCTCTACCTGGCCCATCCTTGGCCGTGTCTGAATGCTGGGAAGTGAGGGTGGCAGGAGGGAGCCGATGCCGCTGTTTCCACAGGGGCCCCAGCAGTGCTGTTTGGAAGCCTCGTTGGCAAAGTGGCCTGCAGAGCAGAGGAAGCAGGCGCTCCTCCCTGCTGGGGCACCATGGAGGTTGTCAGAGACAGAAGGCAAGAGCAGGCGAACCTTGATGCCAGGCTGTGAATGTCATTCCCAGTGGCAACTGGGCGGCCATGGTTGATCCTCACAAATGGCAACAGGATGGACTTCTGGGAATTCACATGAAACCTTCCTTGTAACCTTCCCAGAAACAAGCTGACTGGGAGGAGATGCCTTGGTGGGGTTCCTGTGTCAGTGGGTGAAGGTGATAAGCCAGAGAAATCTGAGGTAACACTGGTAAGTAGGCAGGCCTTTGGTGTCCCAACAAACTGATGAAGCCGGGAAAACTGCTACGACAGGACCAGAGCATTTTGGGGGATGAGGGGTGGGTTACCAGTGTGTAAAGCTGTCTGTGTGGGCTTGTGTTCGTGGGAATGTGAGTTGCCAAGGACAGCAGTCCTAACCCATGGTTCCTAGAGACACATTCTTTGGTTATGTGAAGGTCTGAAAGTCCAAATGAAGTAAGAAGGAGGTACTTGGTGGGGACCAGAGTGGGCGAGGCGCATGTGGAAACCACAGGCCCTATCGGATTGCTTGTCCAAGGCACCGGCAGAGGTTGGGCCCTCCCAGAAGGCAACCACAGACTGAGGCCATCTGCCGATGAAGCCAGGGGGATCAGGGCCAAGAATTCAGGGGCTTCCCTGAGGAGGGTTCCCTAAAAAGATGGAACCAACAGCCCTCTGCCTTCTTTTGCCCACAATGAGGGCTCCTAACGGGCATCCCAGGAGCATTTTGGGAATGAGCATGGGCACACACCCCAGTGAGCATTCCTATTGGCGGGGCTGCAGATCTGCACCCACCTCCTAATTACAATCGCACACGCCTTGACCATTTGTTCCAGACTCCTCCTCTCCCGTGTTAGGGGCTTCCTTCCTCTCCTGGCGGAGAAGGTCCTGCGTGCCAAGGTAGCCACTCACCCAGGAGACAGGAAGCAAACTGGGCTTCGGAGAGCAATTTCAATGCCATTAATGATTCTACTGCCTCTCCATTGTGCAGCTGAGAGCTCAAGGGACAGGCGACCTCATCCCCCCCAATCCCGACAGAAGCTGGAGGACTCTGCGATCCGCGGGTGAGATTATATGACACCACCTAATTTGCTCTGAGCTCCGTAAAAGCAACAGGGAAGACACTGGGATTGTAGTTTCCAGTGAAATACAAAAATAAAATAAAAGGTTGTGACAGAGATTTAAATGAGAATGAAATGCCAATTAACTTGGAGGTATTGGATGAGAATCTGTTTCTCAGAAGAATCCCAGGTCGCACTTGGTGGATCGGTTTCAATTTCCCCCAAAGCACTCAACAAGCCACATGGAGGAAACAGACCTCAGAACAATCCAGAACTCAGTGCCAGACCCACTACTTATCACTTTAATTGACACTTACTCCATATGATGCTCATACATTCACCGAATGGGTTCAATTTAATTTGAAATGGAGATTTTTTTTCTTTCCCCTACTGAAATATTAACTGCAGTGCGCTTTTTAAAGCTGAATAGCTTCAATCCTAGCATTCCATCACTCTTCTGTTTTGCTTTAAAGATACCAAAGACCCCTCCAACCATGATTTATTTTGAAAATATTTTTTTAACAACTCTGCAATTACAAAGCCTATTGGTCTGTAACTTTTCTTTTGATAAGGCAATGAGATAGGTAACAAAAAAAAATCTCTTCTTTGTTATTTATTATGTAGTCCTAAAAGTTAAACTAACAAGCACAGATCTGTTGGGGAGACGTCATCCTCAGAATCAGGGGGGTGGTCAGGCACTCTTCTACTCCTGGTGAATGTGTTTCTGCTCAGTTCATGCCTCTCCCACCACCATGTGCTGTGCTGAGGGAGGGAGGGGCAGGAGGGGGAACTAGGGTGGGGGGCAGGAAGGAGCTGGGGAGGCGGCATCTCTGCTGAGCAGGATGGATTGCTCCAGATCCAGGCTGATCACAGGAAAGCACGTGGGTTCTCCGCCGCCCTGTGTTTATTAGTGCTGACAGACGGAGTGCAGAAGCATCCTTCACCCTGAGGTGTTACATACTGATACACTGACAGGCAATTATCTTTGGAGATAGTGTTAAAACACAATAATTAATTGGTACAGCAAGCGAAAGAGTGGTGGCCCTAGGCCCAGGCAGAATGGTATTTCTAAAAATGCTCTGTGAGTCTGGTAATTTGGCCTCAATGGGTCATTTGATTTCACCCTGCACCCCTCATTCCCCCATCCCCCATCCTGAAACCTTCCCAGCACTTTGTTTTTTAAAAGCATTAGCCTTGAATGTGTCTCAGACGTCATTAAAGTACAGACCAACCTCCCATAGCAACTTTCCAAAACGGTGCCTGGCAATAGAAAAAAATCACTGCCTTCGCAAAGATGTCTCACACAGTCCTGCTTTTGCGATGGTACATGCCGGCAGAGTGCCTTTGTTTCAAACTGAGGCTGACACATGTCTGCTTAAATAAAACATTCTCACTTCAGCTGACTGATTTGGTGGGAGCAAGAAGTTCACACGCCAAAGCACGGGCTGACCTTCGTGACCCCCCCACCAGCAGGGGGAAGACCACATTGTCTCCTTTTACTAACAAGCATTGAGAAGTATGAGCTTTTCTTTTGCTTGTTTTACTATGGTGACATCCATTGACCCATATTTGATATTCTGCATAATATGCGTGTGTCAGAGATCACACATTTGATTGAGAATGCAGAAAGAGGACAAGGAAGAGAAGGATGGAGGAAGAATTTACAGTTTAGCAAGAACCTGAATGAATTGTAGAGGATTCTTCCGTTGTAAGGGACAGAAACCATCTGGATTTAACTTAAAAGGAGAAAGGGGAGATTTATTTTTAGGGCACAGGATGTCTAACAGAATCCAAAGGAAAGCAGGCTTCCTGACATAGGCAACAGGTCAGAACAAGAAGCCATTTGCTCTCTTTCAATCTCTCGTTCCTACTAAGATTTTAATTCTCATCTTATTGTTCAAATGGGACCTTCTTCCTCTTTGGTCCACATGGTGACGGACGACTCCAAGCCCCAGGAGGCAGGCCACTTGTTGAATGCACAAATACATGAATAGTGTCTCACTCATGCTGTCTCCCGGATAAAATTCCCAGTTCTGAACAAGGGTTCTGATTGGTCTAGCTGACATTAGGCACCCATCCCTTGTTAAGCAACCTCACCTCCAAAATTCCTACCAGAAGCTGGAGGGGCTGGGGACTTATGGGTGGATAAGGCTATATGACACCACCACCTAACTTGTTGCAGAGAAGTTATTGGAATTGTAAAAACTAGAATAAAATAAAATAGGAGGTTGTGGGTTATCCTTGAGGGTCAGTCCCTTTGAACAAAAAGACTGTGTCTATGTTGGGGCATTAGAGTTTAAGGCAAACAGGTAAACTATCCAAAACAGTCGTGCTGCAGGGCTAGCAACTTATTCTTCAACTAAAGAAAATACTGGGGGAGAATTAGCCTTAAATGTGCTGAGTTATTTAGAGAAAGCTTAAAGGGCTGATGTCAGAATTGAGTGGTTGCTTGCAACCTACCCTAGACTGTAGCACCCTTGACTTCACTTTCCAGGGGAAGCATTTTATGGTTCTGTAACATCCTACATTTACTTTTCTGGATAATCTACAGGAATCTTTGGTGTAGAAGGTTTAGAAGAGCTGGAATCTTTTGCCTTTCTTTTGTTGGTTATAAAGGAATTATTTAATCGGTATTATAGGGTATCTCTGAGTTATGTGTGATAGACTCCAATTCAGACTGGCTTGAAATATTAAAAGAGGACATGTCAATGCGTGTTGTAACTGGGAAGTGTTCTGGGGCGTCAGGGTAGGCATGGCTGTGTCCAGAGGAAGTTGGGAGTCTTGGTAAGGGCTCTCTCTCACCCGCCTTCTCCTCTCAGCCGATGCCCTGTGTGTGCTGGCGCCATTCACTCCTCCTGAGACTTATTGTTTCCCCTGTGGTCAAGGAAGATGACTGCCGGAAGCCCCAGCTTCACATCCCCCTGGACCGACATTCAGGCAAAAAGCAGCCCCGGCAAACCAGACCTTGCAAGACTCTGATTAGCCAAGCTTGGGTCCTGGGCACGTCTCTAAACCGATCACTGCAACCAGGGCCAGCCCCAGTCAGAGCCTACCCCAGAGGAGCGAGAGTGCAGGGCACCATACTGTGGCACCTACTGGGCCACATCGTGTGTGAGAGGGCTGGTTCCCCTAAAGGAAGGGCTGTGTGCACACCAACAGGATCGGACCGCCATGCCTATTCTTCTTGTATATTAGTGTTGGACATTTAAAAGGCATGTGTAGGGCCGATAAATAGCTTTGATATCAAGATGTTAAAAATCCAAGGACCCATCTGGCAATGTTCCCAGTGTCCACGGACTCTTGGCACCCTCCACAAGGTGCTAGGACCTCAGAAGCCTGGGTGATTCCTAAATGGAGCTCCTAATAATAAACCTCCAAGGTCAGGGTTAATGTCACCTTGACAGGTTCTTCCCTCTGGCCTCTCCTGAAAATATCCTCACCTTTCATCCTGGCATCTGGTTTGTTATGATGATGGGAAAATGGAAAGGAGGGGACTGCCAGGGGACTATAGGGGGAAGTGTTTCAATGGGGAAGATTTTTTGTTTGCTAGTTTTTGTTTTTTCTTACTTTTTTATTTTGAGATAATTGTAGATGCACGTGCCATTATGAGAAATAATCTGGAGAGATCTTCATTACCCTGCACCCCCAAAAGTGACATCCTGCATGAGTATAGTATAGCATGGCTACCAGGACATTGACGCTGCTGCAACTCATGGATCTCACTCAGATATTACTAGCCTCACATGCACTCATTTGAACACTGGGTTTTAATCTGCATCAGATTTTCTCAAAAGTGACTTCTTTGAGCTGGGCTTGATACTGGTGCTCATTACGAAAGTGATAAATTTCCTATGTTTTGCATCCAGATGCCTTGCTATGATACTTGGATCTGATAAGATCACGCCTTGAAGGAAGAGTGGAGACGATCTATATGACTGAATATAAATAGGCTGTTCATTTCTGTTTTGGATTCCCAACTGAGGAACTTGGGACGCACCCAAAAGGCGCTGGAGACACGTGGGCAGTATTTTGCACTTTGCAGCAGACTGTAGGGTGGCTTGGTAGGGGGGAGACTGCAGGAAGGGAAAGACCTAGCAAGCTAACGTGACACTTGAGATGAGACCCAGCAAAGGATTGAAACAAAGCTGTGGAAAATCAGTAAAAGGGGACGTGCTGGGGTGATGCATAAAATTGGAGAATGGAGTTTGCACTTGGTTTTGTGTGTGTGTGTACCCTTATCTATCCCAGGACACAATCAGGATACAATATTGCATGTAGATGAGCTTTATTTTTAATTCTTTTGTTTTGAGAAACTGACAGAACATCCGAGTGTGATTGGTGCTTCAAGGCATGGACATCTTATCTCTGTGCTTGGCTAAATTTGGCAGAAGATAGGAGTGGGTTGGAAAGAATCTAGCTGCCAAAATTTTCATTTTCATTTTACAGATTTTTCTAGATGTTACCTCTCTTCAAGAGATCTGCAGGGAGTCTTGCATGAAATCAGGTGAGGCATCATGTGATTCTCCAAGTCCCTTTCTACTGCTAAGGTGAAGAATACGAGGAGGCTCAGGGGACACACGACTGGCGGTGGGATCCTGCCCCTGCCTGCTCCTGTCCGGCTCACCTGCCCCACAGAACAGATATGGTTGTTCCAGACAAGAACTGTGATTGTCTTTGGATCCCTAGATGTGCCCACTCAGTGGCTGACATAAAGAAACTGCTCATTACATAGTTGTGGAAGCACCAGAGAGGAGGAAGAGGAGAAAAAAAATAGTGTGAATCCATATATTCAAATCCTCAGCATTAGGGGCCTAATTAATCACTTGAGCTGGGATTTAATTAGGGTTAAAACAACAGCCGTTTTATCTTGAGTACCAACTGCATATGACAGCGTATGATCCACAGTGAACTGCCTCAGACACTATACCTACTTAAAATAAGCCTCCACAAACTGAAGGCGAACAGTGAACTATATTTAAATGGAAAAAGCAA
Organism: Manis pentadactyla; assembly: GCF_030020395.1. Lineage (NCBI taxonomy): Eukaryota > Metazoa > Chordata > Mammalia > Pholidota > Manidae > Manis > Manis pentadactyla. The sequence goes on along the minus strand of NC_080029.1, from coordinate 117,560,181 downwards.
TCTATTATTCAAACCCTTAAGTCAAAGATTGCTAGTTTCTCGCACCTTTGGACAAAGCTGGAGATGAGTAATAAAGTAGAAGCAAAAACGCTAAGACTGGGAGTCAGGAGACCCACCTGGGTCTTCGTGGTTTGTGAACCGTGGGACCACTGAGCAAGTCCCCCTACCCTGGTCTCCACGGCCCCATTTGACAAATGATGATCTAGATCTCTTGCAGCTGGGAAGTTGTGCCAACCCTCGGATGACGATGGGCACACTGAGCTCTCAGTGTTCTTCCTGAGACTCAGGAGGAATAAGTGCTGTCAGTATTCCTTCTGTTTAAAGCCACGTGAACTCCCCAAAGCCATCTTTGCTGGGCTCTTTGCCCTGTCTGGTCTTTCTCCCACCACTCGGGGTTTGATGGATCAAGGAGGGAGAGGCCCAAGCTGGCCCAAGTGTTGGTGTCCGCCTTATGCTCAGAGCTCCATGAGGACAGGCCACAGGGGGCAAGTCCTGTGTGACCAGTGCCCACCCAAGGGCAGGCAGGGACTGGAGCTCTCAGGAAAGGGCGATCAGTGAACGCATAGAGGAACAAATGAGCAAAGAACAAATGAGAGACCGTAACTCTCAGGAAGAGGGCAAAACCCTAAACAGCCCAGAAGGTCTGCCTTTTCCTGGGAATAAGTGCCCACATGCATGAGCTCCTGGTTGCCCAGAGTCAGGCACTGTGTTCAGCCTTGCCCACACACCTTGATCCTTCCAACAGCTCTCTGGAGCAGGTGCAGTTATCTAAACCATTCCACAGAGGAGGGAGCTGAGATGCCAGGTGCCCAGAGAAACACAGCAGGGGTTTGAAGCCCTATCTGCCAGAGGCCAAAGCCAGTGTCTTGATTTCTCCACCGAGTGGCACAATGCCGTGCCTTCCCGGCCTTGGAGCCCATTGTTTGCATCAACAGCTTCCTTTCTTCAAATGTGGCACTAAGAGCCCCTTCAGCCATTGAGCAGAAATGATTGAGGAGTTACCCTGGCACCCTTAGGGAAGAGGGAGAGGCACCTGCTTTGAAATGAGACCCAGCTGGGTCTCAATCCCAGCTCCTCCACTTGCCATCTGTGTGATCTGGGCCATGTCACTTAACCTCTCTGAGTCTGTTTCCTTCTGTGCAAAGTGGGGATAATGTTACCTGCCTCTTGGGGCTGCTGGGATGATTAGAGATCAGCCGTAGAAAGTGTTTTGCACAGGGCTTGGCATGAGCTGGTGATGGATGAATAAGCGGTAACAGCCACAACTGCTTAATTGGGAATGGTTTGTGTTTATATTCATCTCCATGAGTTAAGCATGGGAATCGCCATTGGACATCCTGTTACAGAGGGGGACACAGAGGCGCAGAGGCTGAAATGACAAGCCTAACAACAGTTTATCAGGGGCAGTGCTGAGACTAGAACTGGGACCCTAGGCCACCCTCCGTGAAAGCGCCCTTTGTGTTTGTGTTCTGCATTTCTGCCCCACTGTGTGGCATGACTCTTTACTTGTCCTCCTGGCCGAGAGCGAGATGCGTACCCTGGTCTGGAGGCCCGCAGCACCATCCCTGGGCCTCAACTCGAGGAAGCAAGGCCATAAAGCATTTGCTAAAGTCAGTGTGACTGTTGGGTCCCTTGTGTGGTGACAATGAGGAAACTGAATACCCGGAAACAAAGCGGTGAGGAACACTGGGTGAGATGGCACAGGCATGAAGTCTGGTCTGATCCCAGGAGATGGGGGCCTGAGTCTTTTTTTGCTCTGCATCTGGGGGTAAGGAGAAGGGAGGCTGGGGTGAGACAAGCCTCAGAATGTTGTGCCCCAGGTCCCTGGCCTCCTCAAACGGGGACACTCTGACCTCGAGTGCACTCCAGGCCCTCGGAGGTCAGAGTGGAGGGCAGCCCAAGAGAGCAGCTAACGCGGTCAAGGTGGACTCCACAGAGGCTGAGTGCGGCCTCCCAGCCCCAGCCCTGCACCTCAACTTCGTCCTGCCCCTCGCCTGCCGCCAGGCTGGGCAGCAGATTCCTCCATGTCTGTCAGTCTTCATGTGGAGAGAGAATGGAATCCACCTGCTTTAAGTTCACAATTTACCTGTGTGGCTTTGCACAGGGAATGTCAGAGTCCGTGGAAGCCGAATGCACTGGCCATGGGCACTGGGCTGTGTGGGGAAGAAGTGGGTCTGGGTGGCGAGTCTGCTGCAGGCATAGCCAGCGCTGTCCCGGGGTGGGAGCTTTGCTGCTTGGGGGTGCTTGATTTTCTGACCGGTCCGTGCAAGCAGGAGTCTAGACTTGCCCAAGTTTACACCAGCAGTCAGGGTCACAGACAGGATGTGTGGCCTTCTGGGAGGACATTCTGGCCCTGCCCCTCAGTCCTAAAAAGCCTTCAGCGCTGACTTTGGGTTGCACCTCGAGATGCAGTGATTCATAGAGGCACGGATGGGACATGAAGAAAGCATCTGTCCCAACATTCTCAAGGAGCCACTATTTTCCATAACCATATCTTCATTTTAAATACACCCAGAGCTGCACGAGATAAGCCTGCCTCAGCCTCTTGGGAGTGTCAACACTCAGGATGAAGCCAGGGAACCCAGACCCACACAGGAGTGGGGTGCCTGTCACCTGCCTGCCTTGTGACAAATGGGAATGCTCCTCACCCCACCTGCCCCCTTCCCAGGGCCCCCCAGGTGTGCGGACAGCATTGATTGAAGCCACAGCAAACAGCCAGCACTGCCCGCCATACTGAGAAACACGCCCGGCTGCTTTCAAAACGCCTTTCTCTCCTCTCCTTTCTAATGAAAACCCTCTTGTAATCTGTTAGTGCCTGTCTGCCTGAGCATGAATTATTCAGAGAAGTCTCTGTTCCCTTATCACGCCTCCCCCGGGACGCCCCTACCATTGTCCGCCCTGATGGGTCATTATGCACTCTGTGAATTTAATCTTTTAGGCTATCCGGACGCACAGAAAAAAATGTATGAATAACAATTTTCCTGTAATAACCTTCAACTAACCTTTCAACCAGAGTGAGTCATTCCAATCCCATTTTCACATCAAGAGGAGTCAGAGGCAGGCAATTACCTCTTATCTGTTTCAGGAGCTGCCCCCACCTCTGCTGCACCCTTAATTTTTAAAGGGGTGTTGAAAAATGTTGTGGGAGCTCGAGGAGGAGGTAGGAAGGATTGGGTGATAAGAGGCGGGCTCTGCAGTCCCAGTGCCAAGTCTGGGCTTGGGGACCTGAGCCTCGTCAGTCACCTGTGGTCCTGGGGACCGCCCCTGCCCATCTCGTAGGGCCACTGCGTCCGGCTCTCACCAACTAGCAGTGTGCTTTTCTTGTCCCACTGAAGGAGCCACTAATTCCTTCCCTTGCCCCTGCTAAGGAAAAATGACTCCTCCGCCCAAAGATTCCCTTCCATGGATAGCAATTTCAGATCAATTCTAGCTCCTGGTGAGAGTTTTGGGGTCCACCGTGCTGCTGACATAGAAGAGGTTGGAAGAGCGTAGGGGCCATGCACATGCCCAGGAGCCCTGGCCTTCGCCCCCCTGGCTCCCGAAGTGCAGAGATATGGAAGGAGCCTGGAATATGGAGTCAGAGAAAGCTGACTCCTGCTGTGCGACCTTGGGTAAGTCACTTTCCCCCTCAGAGCCTTGAAAGGGCTTCAGGGATAAAATGGGGATAATAACACATTGCAGGGTTTTTTTGAGGATAAATGGTACACTGAAGCACTTGATCCAGTGCACAGCCCTGGGCCTCTCCTGGGGCTGAGACCCTCAGCCTTACTCCAAGCCTCATTTTCCCCATCTCTGTTTTCTGTTCCTGAGTTCAGCCTGATTCTGAGCACCCTCCCTCCTTCCCTCTGGCAGCTTGGCTGTGAGACGGGGTCTGATGCCCTCCTGTGCACTCAGGTCTGAGAACAGCTGCTCCCAGTGACTCGACAAATCCGAAGAGGAAAGGGGCGCAGCGCTCACCGCACGGGGACTTAGCGCATTGGTGTCTCGTGGAACTGACTCACCTTTGACTCCTGGACCACGTCTCTGATCCTGCTTTTCTGGTTTGCCTCATACCCAGCCTCTTCTTTTTTAACCAAATGACAAATGTAAGCCCAGAGTGTGAAACGACTTCTCCAAGTCCTAATTCAGGGGGTCGAAAACAGATCCTGGACTGGGACCCTGTGTCCTAACTCCCCTCTTGGTGCTCAGGCCATCATGCTGCCTCTTACGGTGCTTGACCGGTGGCAGTACAGGCAGGGTGGCCTCGGGCAGGAGTGGGGATCCCTGACATCCCTCCCATCAAACCATGCCAGCTCAGCTTTGGTGAGTTTCTTCCCTGTAGTCACAGAATAGTCAGGGACCTGGTTCTCAGGGTCTGACAAATATCTCAACATGGCAGTGCCACTCTGGGCACTCACAGAGATAGCATGGCAGACCTCAGAAGGGCTGTCTGCATGGCTGGGACAGACAGGGAGACGCCAAGCATGTAAGAAGGAGAAAGAAAATGATGCGCTAGGACTTAGCAGGATTCACCCGCCATTCAGACTGTCCATTAGAAGATTCCCACGCTCCTGGCCAGCTGTCCTGGCTCCCACAGAGCAGGGAGTTGAAGATCCTAGCCCACATCTGCCCCCCACATCCTCCCTGACCCCACCCAGGACCTCACCTATTCCTGTTCTCCCACAGCCTGAATCCCAGACTCTGGCACTGACACCCTGAGGAGCTCCCTGCCTCTCTCTCCTGACCTCTCATCCTCCAGAAAGCTCCCTGCCGCCCTCAGTTTGTCTTTGAGGACTGGAGGAGGCAGCCTGGACCCAGCCCTTCCTTCCTGTCCATCCCAAGGCCTGTGGGTCTGGTTCGGATCTTTCCTCCACGCTCTCTCTTGTGTGTTTGCATGGCTCAGAGCATCGCTGCTGCAGCCTCTGCAGAAAGATCTCGAAAACCAATTCCCCAAGCGCTGGAAGTAAACACAGAAATCATGAATAGCTGCCTTTGAGCAATGGGATTAGAAGTTGATTTGAGTTTTACATTTTGTCCCTACTTTTTTTGGTAGTTGCCAAACTTTAAAAATGTTATGTTATAAACATTGACAGACTTTAAGAAAATCACCATTCTCCATATGTTTACCTTCCCACTTAAGATCTGATAGTGATGCTTTGGTGCCCACCTGACACACAATTCTTGAGACCCTACTGGGCACCAGGCAGCCAGTAGGGCCATGTAGCAGGCAAGCCTCACAATTGGCAGGTGTTGCTGCGATTTGTAAGTTCAAGGTCTGCTGAAAGACTCTCAGGTAAAAAGAGAAACCCTCCACCTGCTAGTGGGGTGATGCCGGGACTGGTCACCTGGCCCAGCCCCTCAGGAATGCATGCTTGAGGCACGGAGGCAGCTGGGGAGGCTGATTTGCTGAGCTGTGTGATTGCCAGGCCCAAGCGGCCTGCTCTGGGCATCTCCACAACACGATAATGAAAAAGTGTCCTCCCCTTCACTCTGTGATGATGCCTTGACATTCTGAGGTTCCCAGGTCTCAGCCAGGGTGCTGGGCTGAGACAGTAGGACAGCAGGGGACCCTGTGGGGACCGGCAGGCTGGGTAGGGCCTGCCAGTGATGGGAGACAAAGGCAATGCTGCTTGTCGGAGGCCACGGAGCCCGCAAGGATCGTGGCCCTTCAACTTCACATGGACCTGCCGGGCTCATTTGTAGGTGCAGGTGAAGCAGTCCAGGGCCTCCTGGGGACACCTGGCAACCTTCCCAGACAGTGGCTCTGCTGCTTCGTGGAGGAGGGCACAAGAGACAGCAAAGTCCCTCATGATGGAAATGCAAGCCCGCTGTCACCCTCAGACGTGGTACACAGGCCACTAGGCTTCACTGGAGGGGGTAGTTTGCACACCTGCCTCTTTGGCTTGGGGACTGTGACTGATCCTGTCCTGTTTCCCCAGTGCACTTTGCCAGTGCCCCAGCCCAAGCTAGGGTCATTGTAAGAGTGTCGCCTGGAAGGTAGAGAAGACAGAGCCTCTCCAAAGGGCAAGTGTGGATGGAGGGACTGGGGCAAGGAGCACCAGGGCCTTTGAGCCATTTAGGAAGGAGGGAAGAATCCAAAGTGACAGCTGAGGGCCCCAAGAATAAACCATGGGGACCACCGTCGGCATCTCCCGGATCCGGGGCTGGGCTGCTGCCGTGATGTCTGCATGGGCTCCCAGGAGGAAGAGCTCTCCAGGAAGGACCTTGCCTGGGCCAGAATTCACACTCAGGTCCAGCTGCTTCCAAAACCCGCATGCCTGACCCACCCCATTGCCCTCTCCAGCACGCATAGTTCCCATTCCTCACGGACTTCACCTTAGCTTGTCGATTTCCCCAACAGCCATAGTACAGATACATTCCCTTCCCCTCTACTGTCCCTGCCACCACCCCTCTCTCTGCCCCCTTCACACCTTCATCTTTTACAGTTATTCCCAACTGCCCACTCTGAGACCCTATTAGGTGCCCAAGACCCTTCTGCTCCTATGCCAGTTAGCATACCCAGGCTGTGCAGGCTTGGCTCCTGGAGACTTTGCTGTGGAATCTGGGGCAGATTCTCCTATAAGGGAAGCTCACAGCCAGGCTGAGGAAAGGGCTCTGAACTTACGGGGTGTGTTCGCTCAGATATTTCACATTTGAGTATATATAACAGACCAAAATGGGCTGAAGAGCCAGCATCTGTGCTATAAAAACATGTCATATCCACAACAGCAACCTTTTCCCCAGAGAAAATTAAGCTGTGTATATGTGTATGTGTTTTGTTTTATTTTTTCCTGGGGGTGGAGGTGTTGCATTTTAATGCCTGATTTTGGCACTTGGTGCAGAAAAATAATTGAGATGCCAATGGCCAAATTTTCCTCCATCCCATCTCCGAAAATTCCAGTTTATGTTTAAATTTCTTGCAGCTGAGTTATATACACAGTACATGAGGGCAACTGTTCAAGATGTACACATTTATAGCTCCACTGTATTTTTTTTTCTTTGCGAAAGAGAACTGAGACATAAACACCACCCCCGTCTGACTGCACACAAGGTATGTATGTATGCGACAAAAATAAATCCCCCAGGATTTCTACCACCAGGCTTTCACGCACACAGGCACGACACATGTCAGTGCAGACTGCCATCAGGTGTGGCTTGAGGGAGGCCACAGCAACAGGCAGGATGACTGTGCGGAAGTTGGTGGAAAGGTGTCAGAAGGGGCGGCAGCTTTTCTCTCCCATAGCCTGGCCCCGTCGGCCTCCTAGACCGAGTATGAAGCACGATCCCTGGCGGTGTCTGGGCAATGCTACAGCTCCTGCTTGGGCCTCTGTAGGAGAGACGAGGAGACATACATATAACCCAGAGTTTCAGGGGCTGGAGTAGCCACTCTGGGAGGAAAAGCCAGTTACTGCCCACTGTTCCCTGGTTAAAAACCAGCTGTTCTTGGGTCCTTGTGAAAACCAGGGTGACATGTATTGGGGTACTCTAGAATCTTCTTTCTGGGCCTCCCCTCCACCGTGTGAGATACAATGGGCAGGAATTGTCCTCCCATTTCACAAGTGAGTATCGGAGAGGCTGAGTGACTGGACCACAGTCACAGAGCCAGTTGAAGACAGAAATGAGTTTTGGAGCCTTCTGAGGAGAGGCAGAGGGGATTGCCATAGGCACAGGGTGACTAGAGGGACAGAGGAAGTCCTGCCTCACCTATTTGCAGACCTGAAGTCCCATGGGAGGAGCCCATCATTAGGTTTTGACAAAATTTCTCAAAGGTGTTGGGTGGAGCCTTAGATTCCCAGGATATAAAAAAGTGTTTAAAGACTGTACCCAAAGAACTTTGGGATATGCTGATTTCAACAAATGTAGTTTTCTAACCTACAGGACTTATCAGAGCCTTTGATATGCTAATGATCCCAAGTGGGGTTGTAGCACACAGGATTTCCCAGCCCCATTGACAAGCAAAATATTTTCACCAAGCACCCTTACTAGTGCTCTTGCAGACACACACTTTCTGAAATAGGGAAGTGATGAGTTTAGAAAGGCATATTTTCTTGGGGAGGAATAAAATATTACTCTAATATTGGTTAAATCCTCCTAAATGCAAAGTGGTTTGACAGATTAGCTTTTTATCATCTGGGAGGCTCTGGAGAAAATGGGTCACAAAAAAGGTAAGTTTTGATTAGAAGAAGAGCGGAGGGAAGTGAAACCACCTTAAATCCAATTTGAGCAAAGCTTATTTAAATGTGTTGCTGAAAAAAACAAAAAGAGGTTTCATGTAGAAGTCAGACTTTGCACCAGAAACTTAAGCTGGTTAGAGTTCTGAAAGGTGCTAACCCATCGCTTAAGGAGTCCATGTCTGGTTCAGTCGACATGCAGCCAGAGGCATCATGGGAAAAACCTGTTGTCTGGGGCATGGGGGTGGCATCTGGAAGAGAGATGTTTCTTTACTTTCTTTTTAAGAGGAGATAAATTTTTTCTTTCTTATGGGGAGAAAATAAATCCATGCATTTTGTGGTGATGCTATGATAAGAAGACATTTCTCTTCCACTGAAGGGTTTTAAAAAATGAAGCCCTTAACATGCAAGCTCCCCAAACGGGCTGAATCATGTTCATCCCTGTTGCCTCACTCCTAGTTCAGAGCTGAGCACGTAAGGGAAATACTTGTGCTGAACTGATTGTTTGACTTCTGTGCCTTTAAGATGGGACTCTATTGAAAATAAGTAAATAAACCCTCGGTCTGCACACAGCTCCTTCTGGCAGGATTGTCCTGTAAGTTGTGATCCGGAGGGACAAAGGTCCAGAAGGAGCCCTGAGTTGGGAGTCCATGATTCCTTCTGCTCCTTTGCAGCTAGATGGCCACAGGCAAGTCTCTGAACCTCTCTGAGCAACAGCTTCCTCATCATAAACTAGGGATCCTAAAAGCTGCCTAGCTGATCTCTCAGGTGTTAGGAGCATTAACAGAGAGAGGGAATAAACACATGTTGTAACATTAAGATGCTGGACAAACACCAGTTGTTATTACATGACAGAATTTAAGCAATGTCAGGAAGACTTCTTTTCTGATGTAGAAATATTTTATTTTTTTTGTCAAGGCTTGTCAAGGGTCTGAAATTGTATCATTAGAAATGCAATCCCTGGGATGTTAAAGGCTTTTAGATCTTTAAGACACTTTCACTAAAAAGCATTAGGGAGACATCAATGTGAAGCCGTTGAGAGCCTGGCGGAAGAGATGGACTCTTCCAGAATGGCAGCAAATCAGCGAGCTGGCGGTGGATGGGGCTGACGGGGGAGGGGAAGGGATAAAGAGGTTGCTGTTCCAGGAAGGGGTCCCAAGTGAGTGACCGACCAGCGCGTCTCACCCTTGAATGTGCCTATGAATGACCTGGGGATGGAGTGAAAATGCAGATTCTGATTCAGGGTGCCTGGCAGGGGCCTGAGAATCTGCATTTCCCAGAAGCTCCTGGGTGATGCCAAGGCTGCTAGTCTGGGGCCATGTTTGGGGAACAAAATGATAAATAACAGCAATCTCATCTCTCCCAAGAAAACCTGGCTTGGTTAAAGGCCTAAGCACTGCAGCAGTTGATGGTTTGGGAGGAATTCTGGCAAAAAGCGGTGCTTCCTTGTGAGAAGCGTGCCACCAGTATACAGGGATGCTTTTTGTTAATCTGGATTTATAGTTTTGTGTTAGCCTGGTTAGGAAATTCTTAAGAACTGTAAGACGGGCACGTGAGATGGGGCCTTGAGACCTTGCTGGGCCCCACCTGACAGAGCCCAGTGGGACCCAAGTCTCTGTGCCCACACCCACTCCCGCCCCACATGCCCCTCCCTGGCTTTGTCTTTCTACCCGCCCCCACCCCAGGCTTCTCTGAGTCTCTGGCTCCCTAACCTGCGCTGTGTGTCTCAGTGGTGTGCGTGTGGTTTCTCTCTGTTCCTCTCTATCTGTCTACCCCTCTCCATCTCCCGCTCACTGTCTCTGTGTCTCCTCTGCAGTAGCTGGGTCACAGAGGATGGGTGACTCACCATCTCCCTGTGATCAGTGTTCCCCCTCCAGCAATCCGGGGCAAACACAAGTGCTCCCTGCCTGCAGCTGCACTGCCCAGCACAGCGCCCAGCACCAGGTGCCCATGGAGATCTGACAGTGTTCCCACCGCTTGTCATTGCTGCTTGTGGAGGTGGGTTTGTGAGTGTCGCAGTCTAGGCCTCCAGCCATGGGGAGAGGGCACAGTGCTCCCCAGGCGTGCACTTTCCTGCTTGCTGGAGCCTGGAAATCACCACATGAGAATGAATGAGGAGGACCTGGATGTAATGCATGAAACTGGTCATTTAAGGCAGCGGAATCCCAGCTGATCGGCTGTGCATGGGTGACAGAAGTGCCTCTCCCACCTGAAGGACCAGGGTAGCCCTCAGGGAGGACTGGGCAGGGGTAAAGCCAGGGAGAAGCCTGGGCCTCCAGAACCGGGTGAGCTGCACAGCACTACCAAAGAGGGAGGCCAGGTGGACCCGGCACCATGGGCACCGGGCATCTGGCAGCAGGAGACCTGACCTTGCAGGGAAGATGAGGTCATGAATATTCAACTTAATGACTGAAGCTCAGTGATGGGAGCACAAAGGCTCATTGCACTATTCTTTCTACTTTCTGTAAGTATGACATTTGCCAAAATAAAAAACGGGAAGGAAGGAAGGAAGGAATCAACATACTTATTATCTCTAAGGATTAGAATCCGACTACCTACCGCCCTGCTGGTGAAGGCTGCTCTTATCCTGACCACACAGTCCTGGTTTACCTGGTGGTTACATTTCCCTTTGCAAATAAAGAATGTGGCAAGCAGGTTTGGATTAGCTCTGCTCAAGGTGTGGTGTGAGGATCCGAGCCTGTCTGTGAACTGTCCGTTACCAGGATACAAGGTCATTGAAGCAAGTGTCTAGAACACATGTTGTGGCCATTTGGCATTGACCTAACATCCAAGCACATGGCTGGCTCACGTGTCCATTGGATGGAGCTTGTGGATTGTCAAACTCAAGTGGTGAGTGTCATGTGGTGTGAACTGGGGCTGGTCATGCATCAGACCATGATGGATTGGAGATACAGATATATTTTTTAAAGTGGTATTTCCCAGCACGCAGTTTGAGTCCTTGGGACTTTCAGTAGCATCAGTCAGTCCTTTAGAATCAAGTTATGGCGTCCCCTAACAAGATCAAGTTTCTAGACCTGCAAGAGAAGGCCTCCATGCAGGGACTGTGCTCTGGACTGTGGACTTCCCTATGGGGCCTGCCTAGGCCACCTGCCCATCCTCCCTGTCCCTTCACCCCCTCCCCCTTCTCACCCAGTTTGTCCAAGAGCAACAGATGCAAAGGACACGCAAGGGCAGGACAACTTCTCGAGCGAAGCCAGATCCTCTCTCCCTCTTTCTCCAAATTAAAATGGAGATGTGCTGAGGCTGCCTGCCCCAGATCTCTCTTCCTGGGAGGAACTGGCAGGGGCAGAGGGGCACCCGGGAGCTCCATGCAAGCTGTCGAGGCTGGTCTGTGAGTGGGTAATCTCCGAGACGATGATTTAGAGCGCAGCGTGGCAGGGCTGGAGGCGGCGAGGTAGCCGTTCCCCACGGCGCTCATTAAGCGTCCATAGATTGCATTTCCTGCCTCCCCCCGCTAGCCCTCCAAAGTGCCTGTTATTAATTCATAAAAACACTGCAAGCGTGATTGAGTCCGCTGATTACTGGAGCAGGCAGACACAAGAGACGGTAAAATATTCTGTGCCGCTCTATCAGGCTCTCAGGGGCTCAGGAGGAGGAAAAAAATAAAAAAGAAAAGCACCAACATGAAGAAAGGAATAAGAGGGGGAAGAAAAACTGTGTTGTGAAATATTAATCAGAGCTGTTTGCCCCCAGGGGCCAAAAAAATGAGGCAGCATAATCAATGTAGCAGGAGCTGCCCGGCGACATGTCTTTGAGAAGCTGATTATTGCCCGTAAACACAGCTAAATATTCTGGATCTTTGGACTGCGCCTCCAGGGTTGCTGGAGAATCCGATTCCCTTATCTTCCTTCTGCAGGTGTGGCCCCAGGGGAGTGTGGGAGGTGCCGGCAGGATGTGGCTGCAGGGGCAGGGAGTCACTTGGGCGCTACTAGGAGCTGCTTCAATTCCTTTCCAAATGCTGATTCAGGTGTAGTGGGAGCTGGGGCGGGTGTGCGCGCCTTGGAAGGGGCGTGGGAGTGTGTGCGTGCGTGCGTGTGTGTCTGTGTGTGTGTGTGTGCAGGCGCACATGTGGGTTGGGGCTCCAGATATGGCTCTTAACAGCTAATGACCTGATACTGGCCATGCCAAGGGAGCCCCAGTACTAGAGCAGCCTTTCGGAGGCTCTCCAGTAGTAGCCCACGTGGCTTTGGAAGGAGCTGGGGTGTGCATTCAGAGACCTCCAGCAAGACTGGAGTCTTTTCAACAAACTGCATCGGGGAGGGTGCAGATGGTTGGCTGCAGCATAAGCTCACAGTACACATATCATCGCATTAAGAGGCCCCCACACCTGCCGCACATCCCTCAAGCTCAGCGATTGGGGTATGAAACCTGCATGCAAGGCTGGAAGGGAATGCTTACTGGTCACAATGGGTTGGAGTGAGCCTGGGGATCAACCATTCCTGAGGGTGGAATGGCGCAGAAATGGATCTCATCTGCATAGAGTCTGAGACTCTCAGAGTGAAAGTGAATTTGAAGATCAGGTATTCCAAGCTTCCTCACTGGTCAGAGGCCCAGAGAGGGACAGTAAGTCGCCCAAGGTCACACAGCAAAGATAGAATTTTTGGATGCATGGGTCAGTACACTGCTGGGGCAGGAAGGAGAAGGAGTAGGAGCAAATGATGGAAATTGGTTTTCATTGAGCCTTTGGGCTTAAGGAAAGCTCCCTGTCAGCTATAAGTGAAAGGAAAGGAGCGACACACAGCAGCAATTCACCGGAGAATTCCGCTTTATTAGGGAAAGGTGCTGGGTTATATAGGAAGGGGCATGAGCTGATTGAGGTGTCACTTCTACGGGGCTGGTGGCTATTGGCTAGGTGCTGGGATTAGGGGGGCGAGGGGTGGTTGGGCTTCAGGTGGCACCGGTGGGAACCGAGGACCCGGAAGAGAAGCAGGAAGTTCACCATCTTATGGGTGGGGGCCCTTCAATAAGGAACTGGATCAGAGGAGAATGAGCCCAGAGGAAGATATAGCACCCCCAGATTCCTGGGTACTAGCCCCAGCTCCATGACTAAATGTTTGGAGAACCTTGATCAAATCGCCTCCTTCTCTGGGTTTCATGTTCCTCCTTTGTAAAGGCGTTTGACTAATTAGTAATAACAAAGACCTCATCAAGTCTGAGAATAAGAGCAGTATTGGGGGTGAGCTTTAGCCAGGGTCTTCTCTATGAAGAGCAGAAAGAGGACCGGGTTAAGCATGGCACACTAGACCAATCATAGCCTTTTCTTATCCAGGACCAGGAGAGCAGCTGTCACAGTGAGACTCAGGAGAAGAACTGCCCTCTGCCTCAAAGTGCCCTGAATTTCTCCACTGTCCTCTTGGTGTTTATTACAGAAGTGCAGAACTCTATCTCTGTTACCCATCAGTCACATCAGCAGAGGACCCAGGCAGGCAACACTTGATGGCTTTGGTGAGTAGCTTAACTTGGGAAAGAAGTTTTCCTTCTTGATTCCAAGAAATGGTTGCTTTAACCACTTGGGATGGTAATGGTAATTATAACTATCATTCACTGAGCATGTACATCATTCCCAATCTTAAGCCAATTCTGCGCATTTTACAGAAATGGAGAGCAAGGATTTGTGAGGCTGAACAACTTCCTCCAGGTCACAGAGCTGGCCAGTGGTGGAGCTGGGATTTCAACAAGGATCTGTCTGGTTCATGGGGCCTATGGCCTTTCCACTGATGACAGAGGATGCAAAGGAGATGAATGTTTTCTGTTGCTGATTTCTTCTCATGTCAGGAAAGTGAGCTTTCCAGGAAAGGAAAGAACGCTATCGAGTTGATGGGACATCTGCGATGGAGGGAGGAGATACCTAAGCTACCCTGAACTTAGTTCAGTCTCCTAAGGTCAATGAACTACACCTCTGCGTCCTGGCAGCTTCTTGCAAGATCATCAGACAGCTGATAGTGATGTCGGGAGGACTGTGGATATCAGAAAAATTGAATAGTCATGGAAATATTGTCTACTCACGTGAGCCTGATGTTGATCCAGGAAGGGATTGTAGTATAAGCAATGAAAGTCACAACTTACCAGCAATTGGAAAATGGCATATCATCAGGGCTCAAGACGGCTTTACAAAGAACAGCTGAAACAAAATAAGCCCATGTTAAAACAAGAATTCTTTGATAAGGTTACTGGAAGTGTGACCAGAAAAACACAATAAATATAACAGATCTAACTTTGTATCAGGTAATCAGCATGGACTCAAGATGCCCTGATGGATGAAATGAAGAAATGCAGGCAGGAACCAAGCACAATGAATTCAGTGTCATTCACAGGACTTTGATTAATGCCTAAGGCCTGGCCCTCAACAGATGCTCAGCAACATTTCCCAAATGGAATGTCAATATGGGCATTAGGATTGTGCCCAAGAGGATCACACCCCAATCCACAACTTTGCCCATCAGCTGATATAGACAGAGAAGTCAGGCTTAACTTTACCTCGAGAATAATAGTAAATGTATAGCACAATCTTTGTAAAGTTCTCCAAGTACCCTCAAAATAAAATAAAAAATAATTGAGCATACAGAAAAAGTTCTGGAAGGATACATAGAAAACCTGATGTCAGTGAGGAGGGCATTAAGGGAAACTGCTTTCTCTGTGATGACAGTTTTATAAGAATGCAATCATACCTTATAAGTGTGAATAGAATTAAAGAAAGAAAAATAAAAAGAACAGTCAGGCTTGCCAAGTATTTGGTGAGATTTGAACATCAGATATGTTGTTGGCTGGATGACAGGGAAAACCCTGGGCTCTGGGCTCACCTTTGCTCCAACTCTTATTCATGGTGTTGACTTTGGAAACGCCCTTGCTCACTTGGCCAACACTTTCTGGAACCTGGTCTCCCCTCTCACAGGAAAGTCTAATTTAGACTTGGGTTTCCCAAGTGTAGCTGTGTATCACTGTCACTTAAAAAGCTTTTTAAAAACAAGAGATTCAGGGGTCACCCTATCCCAGTGATGAATTAGGTACCCACTCACACCCTCCGTGCAGTGGAAAAGACAAGAATACGAGCAGCAATGGCCTATTAGACACAAGACGCTGAGCTCTCCCTGACATTCTTTCCAGTCAGCATGTCATTACCATAGAAGGATGAGGACCCAGAGGCTTGGGAAGGTGGGGTCCTTTTCAAGGCTATGCACCTAGGAAGTGGCAAAGCCATGGTTTAGACCATTTCATAGGAGGTGTGTTGTGGGGCCTTCATGGAGGAAGGAGGGGTTCAGTGAGATGTCACTGAAATGACGCATGTGAGCAAAGGTGAGAAGGATGAGCATGTTTTGCTATTACAGGCAGGCCTGGCAGGAGAGAGGTATAAGGCAACTGAACTAAACTGTGGAGATAGGAAATCAGGCACTGGGAGGGTAGGAAGTGTTCTCCCCTGGCTCAGAGCTCTGGCCTGATGGGATGGACGGGAGCAGGGGAGGCAGCAGTGCTGCCCACCTCTTCCACTGGGGTTCCCCAGACAACAGCAGCTCAGGACTCCATCTGCCCAAGGTCAACATTTATTGATTCTCTACGGTATGCCACAGCCTGTTTGTGGCATAAGTTGGAGGGTGGGACTAATCTAGAAAGGAGGAGGGTGGGCATACCAACATAGTTTGATGCCCTTGAAGCCTCTGGTGTCTCAAGCAAATGTCTGTCCCCACCAAGGGCCCCACACAGCCCCAGCCCAGGCAGCTCTTCAACCCTGGCCTTTGAGGTCAGTAGCCACCTTCTACCTACAGAGCTGCTGGGACAAATAATGAGCTTGTATTTACAAAGGACTCTCAGCTCCTCAGGAGAGCTCTGCACAAGTACAAGTGGGTTATAATTACCACCACTGTAATTAGTAAGTCCAAACTTCTTAAAGAATAAAGTGTGTAATAAAAGGAGGGGGGGAAGAAAGGAAAAATCTCCATGTGTTTGAATTTGAGATTTTTTCTTTTGTAAAATACACTTTGGTAAGGTGTCAAATGATATTATATTCTCTCCTTTCAAAACTGAGAGGAAACCCAGATGGGATGTCTCAATGCCAAGGGCAGGGTTTCCAAGAATAATGGAGCGTGTTGCAGCTCTTTGAAAAACACTGGGCTGGAAATCAATACTGCCATTCCAGGAACTTGGATGGTGAGTCTGTAAGGGGATGATGCTACCCAGGTGGAGGGGGCGTCACTGAGCTCAGGAAGGTGAAGCACTGGGCTCAAGCTGGCTTTCAGTTCACACCAGTTCTGTGACCTTTTGCACCTCAGCTCCCAACCACTCTGCTCACTGGAGGGGAGAGAATGCCTTCTGCTTAGCCCAAACATAAAAGTAAGAAAACTCACCCATCTGATTTTCTACTTTAGTAAATGTAGTTATTTGTAACAGACATCTTTTAGCTTTTATCTTTTGGTGGTAGTGAGGTATCACTTCCTTGGGATAAATTCCCAGGGTTTAAAGGAAAAAGCATTCTTATGGTTCTTGGAAGACACTGTTAAATTTCTCCCCAGAGGAGTTTATGCTGAGGCCACCCAGGTGGCTAAGGATGTATGTTTTACCACAACTTCACCAGCACTGTGTATTATGATTTTAGTGTGTGCAGACAGGGCCACCATTCCTTTTGCAAAGTTTCCACGAATGGTGTGGCACTTGGGAGGCTGGGAACTCCTACTTTGCCCTCTGGTCCCAGCTGGTGCTGGTCATGAAGCCGGTGGTGGTGCTGAAATTTTTGTAACAAAATTGGATTATTGGAAAAATTAACCAGAAATTCATTATATTTTAAAATAATTTTAAATAACTTGCATTTATTACCTATCAGGCAAATTCAATTTTAAGAAATCCTCCTAAGGGCGATGAGCATGTAGTGGCCCTTCAGTGAGATGAAATTCACTTTCTGAGCTTGGCTTGGTTTATCTGGCCATCTACAGAAGCCTCAGACCTCTTCTTGGCTGTGGTGATATCAGGCTCTATTTACTCTTAGCTGTTGGGAAATTAAAGTCCGAGTGCTATTTTTTTATATTAATTCTGTCATGTCATTTGCTAGAATCCCCTATGTCTCAGTCAGTTTTCTTAAATTTGTCGGCTGAGGTTCATTTCCATTGGCTAGTCAGCATCCCCCACCTTTGCTCTTGTTCCCAGTCTGTGCATCCGAAATCTGTCAAGAGGACTCCTCTTACTTCTCCAAGTACTAAACATGCTCAGATCCCACCTGGGCAAATAATTCAGCATGTTAACCCCAGGTCTGATTTAACTGGGAGTCACAGGTTTACATGTCTATCCTCCACCCCCAGATTATGAGCCACTAGAGCCAAGGGCAGTTTAGTTGTCTTTGACTCTCTAGTCTTGGGGAAAGGAAAATAAATGTAGAAACAAGTCTCAAGAATAGTTTATATGTTGCCTGCCCTAGAGCCTCAGAGCCTTCCTGGAAACAGGCCAGCCCCTACAGACACTGAAGGGAGTCCAAAGGAAACTTTCCCCACACGCCTGGAAGGAAAGCTAGGGCTGTGTAAAGGACAGTGAGAAGAGCAATGCTATCCTCGGGTATTTGTGGGGACATAATGGCCTAAGTGTCTGGCTGCCCAGCAAGCTCCCCAGATGACCAGCTCCCAGGGGCCTGCCCTGCTGCACCTGCTGCACCAGGCTGGGTGGACATCTGACCCACACTTGAGCTATCTCATGATAGCCCAGGGATTTTAGAATTGGGTCATAGAGACTTTAGGCAGTCTCTGTGGGCTCTTGAATTGGTAGGCAGGGTGACCATTTTCTGCTATATACATAGAGAAAAGAAAGGCAAATATCAGAATCAGAGACAGACAGACAGAGTCAGACAAAGGGAAGGGGAGAGAGAGAGAGAGATTTGAAGTAGATGAGGTGGGAGGGTTGGGGAGAATCGGAAACCGAGACCATTAGAACTCAAGAAAGGGAAAGGGGTCGGTTTTCCTCACGGGCCCACCAGCCTCCTGCCCTTGGTGCCTCAGATGCCCCCATGGTACCTTACAATAAATTCCCTGTTGTACTTAAGGCAGTCAGGTAGCTTTCTGTTCCTTGCAACTAAATGATCTCTGCCCAATACTCATGGTTTCCTTAATAACTTGACCTCATTTACTAATGTGTACAAATTTTTTTTTTTAAAAAGGAAAATCTAATGGGAAAAGGATGATCATTTCTCCTGTTTATTCCTTCTGCAACAGAGATTTCTAGTTGCCTACCCAATATCCATTCTCCTCATTTTATAACAGAATCCTTATATTTTAGGGGTAGCAAGCAATGCGCCCAACTAAAAAGCTGCAAATCCCAAGCTATCGGTTGGTCCCTAAAGGAGTTAAAAGTAGAAGTCATTGGGTGGGACCTCCAGGGAGGAGGTTAGAGGGAGGTATTAGCTGCAGACGGCTTTCCTTCCTTCCTTCCTCCTGGAATCTTTCTGTCTGGAACATGGACATGATGGATGGAGTTCCAGCAGCCATCTTGTGAATAAGAACACAGGGTCAGACTTCGGGGCTGGCATAGCAGACAGCTGAAAGGAACCCGGATCCATGATGAACTCATGGGCCACCCTAAGCAGTCAGCAAATGGTTGTTGATAGCCTACTTGGGCCTACCAGCCCTACCTGGTGTAGCCTAGGGAATCTCAGTCCTGGATCCTTCATCTTGACCTCAATCTAGGTGCCATCTCTTCTCTAAGAGATTTGCCTGCATGACCCCAAAGCTTCCCTTTTCCTCCTGTTGCATCAGCAATCCTGGCTGCCTCTTTCTTCCCTCACTGACTTGGGTATCCATCCCTGCTCTTCATGGAAACCCACCTTCCTGTTGGGTACATCCACTCCGGGTTGAGGGTGACACCATGCAGTTGCCCGCATTGAGAGACAGGACAACAACAGCAAATCTGGTTGTTAAGGCAGAACCTTGATCCTGAGGCACAAATCTAGAACCCTAAACAGGATCCCAACCCAGGGCTTCCTAGCTCTAGAAAAGACCATATAAGCTTCCTAGACACCCAAGACAGACATGGGAGGCACCCTCTCACCACAGCTCACCTCCCACCATACTATTCAGAGGACCACCCTATTCAGGCAACATATCTGCTAATCAGCTCTCAAAGCCATTTTCTCCATCCCATCGCCACTGCCTGGCCCAGACTGCTGGCCTCCCTCTCCCGGGTTGTCTTAACTGCCTCTGGGACCCCTCCCTGCAGCCCTACTCACTTCCAACCCAGGCTCCACTCAGCAGCCAGCATGGCTTTTGCAGAACTGAAATCTGATCATCACCTTCCTCTGCTTAGCACCTTTCAAAGATCCCTATTTCCTCTAGACGCACACTTTGCTCTTGAGCCTCGTCTCCTGGGTAAGTGTGAAGCTGGAGCTCTCGACTCTGCCTGCCTTTCTTCCATCCATCATCCTCAGGAAGCCTTCCCTACCTCTGCTCCAGGTAGAATTCCCCTGGAACTCGGTCCCAAAGGCCCTTGGAGGTCCCCTGCCACCGTCCTTAGCTTGTGGTTGAAAGCATTCATTGTCAGATGCCTCCCCTGCCAGGCACAGGCTCTTGAGAGGGTGGGTGCTCTAGATTTGGGGTGGGCCTGAGAATCTGCATTTCTAATAAAAATGTTCCCAGGGGATGCTGATGCTGTGGTCACGGGGGTTTACCTGAGATCTGGAGGAGCCAGCTAGAGCCTCGGCCACCCCTGAAGCAGAGGAGGAGCCCAGGCTGGCCCAGCTGCCAACCAGACGCCACATCAACCACCCCAGAGAAGGGCTGCTCAGCACCCCAGGGTGCTCACCCCACACCCAGACCCTTTGCTCCCAGAGCCTGGGCTCCATTCAGCTCCCTTTTCAATCCCTTCCTAAAACCCTTGAAAAGAAGAAAGATCTGATGTCCTTACTCCACACTAAGGAAAAAAAATATTAAGGAATTATCATGTAGCCTTAAACCTTATATATGCAAATGCACTCATTTGAATAACTGCCAATTTATATGCCTCATCAAATTAGGTATTCAAATTCTAGCCTATGTATGTATAGTTGTTCCTCTTCATGGTTCAGGCTTAAATAGTCACATGAAGGATGAGCTGCTGGCTTCTCTTCTGGGCCCCTGTCTCTTTAGAACTGAAAGGAATAATTAGGGATTCATTTTCTGGAGTATAAATTGTCCCTTTGATGGTTGGGCTGGCCCTTTTTTGTCATTTCTGCCACAGTAATACACCACCTCCTTCTCCTGTGTGTGGGACTCTTGAAAACGTGTTTTTTTTAATCACCCGGGTTTCCCCACACCCCAGGAGGTTGCCAGGGTGTAAAGTGGGACCCACATGTCACAGGTGGGGAAACCGAGACCTGTGGTTCACACAGGCTACAAACTTGGACTCAAGTTTTAGATTCAAAACCCAGGCCTCTCTGTTATGTTAATCCTATTTATTGTGCTTTTTTTTCCTTTTTTTTTTTTTTTTTTACCTCAGATAATCAAAATTGGTCATAATTTAAAGCTCTTTTATTCTTTTCAAGGAGTTCTTCAAAAAATAGCAAAGCCCTTCTACCTGTTTCTTTCCCTGATGACCTCTGTGGGGCATATGGAGACAGTGATTTTTCCACCTCATTGTGTGTATGAGAAAACCGAGGCCTGAAGTCAGAGGGCAGGTTAGAATCAGAGCAGCAACCAAGCTGAGGCCACACTCACGCAGTGAGGTGAGACCAGCCTGCGAAAGGATTGTCAGTTTCTCTTCCCACTTGCGTTCAGTGACCTGGCCTTGGCAGTTTGAGATCAGCCGTGGTGGGAGTATTTACACCATGGGAATCAGCAAACTTTACAAATCAGGGCACGTACCACATCCTCCCCCAAAACCTAATTAATTCTAGATCCATCTTGCAAAGAGGGGGTAACTAGGATAGAAAGCAACCATACTTCCCAGCCTCTCTCAAATCGTCATGCTACAGCCTCTGCATCCCTTTCTCATCTCTGGAGGCAGGCCAGGCCCTGTGCAGCGGACTCCCAAGGGAGGCGGCCCAAGTTCAGCAGAAGTCCACCTGCCTCTGAGCATCCTCCCAGATCCTGCCAGTTCCCATGGGATCTGCAGGTTCCCAGAAGATGGCCGAAAGAACTCCCTCCATTCCAGAATTACACACCACCTGAATGCTGCCTCCCTGTACCCTTTGACCTCTGGGACCCAGGATCTCATGACTCAGGACACTCAGCACCTGCCTTTCCTCCCCTGCCTCATCTGGTTCAAGACACTTTGAAGGGAATGAATTCTCTATCCCCGAAGATGTTCAAGGTGAGGCTGGACAGACACATGGCCAAATTGCTTCGGGGTTAAATCCAAGCATCATACAGAAGATACGGCAAGACGTCAACTTGAGGAGCTGTGATGCCCTCTTTGGGCTTGACTCTTGATCTTGCCCAAATTTTAGGAGCTGCTGCCTCCTCCTGCTGGGTTCAATACCTGGGCCTCTTCTATCCCAACCTATCACAGCCCAGGACCGGTGTGACGCGGTCCAGCATTGAGCTGTCCGGATGTCACTGTGAAGGCTCTGCCCTACTGCAGAACCTAGGTAGTGAATTGGGCCACTAAAATCTCAGATTTCCTGTTGACATTCCCACCTGTAGAAACTCCTCTTTGAAACAAGATGCTAGCTTGAAAAGGCCTCTGTTAACTGGCTGGCATGGGCTCATCAGCCTAGGGACACAGTAGGGCAATCATGCAAGGATCACCAGGTCAAGAGGGGCCAGGAGGGACTGGGAGATGTGGCCTGTGGTTGCAGCCTGAAAAAGCCTGTTCTTTTTCTTGGATGTTGGTGTTCTCACCCCTGGGTTGTATATATAGGTAAAGGACATCAGGTAGTTAATAATGTTAATCCCTTCCTTTTTCTGAGACCTGTGGTCCATTCCAGCTCTGACCTCCCTGGTCTCAACATTACTGGGGGTAATTTTATTACCTCTCCAATAAAGAGAATGCATCAGCAAAAAAGACATAAGATAGCTGCATTTTAATGGAGGCGGGAGGAAATGTTTGGTGCATTTGAGGTTTATTTGCTTATGACTTCCACCCCCACCTACTTCCTGAGAGTATTTGAGACAGTTTGCATTATTAAAACATATAAAACATAAAGAGTAGCCAAAAGTGAAATAAAAAAGAGGTTTCCTGAGCCATTTAGAGAATTGGTAGGAAGAACTCTTCAGGAGCCTGGAATAAGATCTGATTTACCTCTGAGCTCCTGGCAGCCAAAGCAAAATGAAGTAACCCCAGAAGTAACGGCACCTTGGAAATCGTTGTGAAAGGCAACCTGATCCTTTCCTGGATGTGGGTCAGGCTTGGTGCCTCAGGCAGGGAGGGGGCTTGCTAACTCACCTTCTCTCTCCTCCTTCACCCAGGTAATGCCCGCTTTCCCCAGCTGACCTCGACTAAAAGCCCAGAAGGTACAGTGGTGCCTGCTCTATTTCCAAGCCAGCGTCATAAATAAACATAGGCGTCTAGGAGGAATTCCCCAAAGAAAGTTAGGAAATCAGAGTCATGTTTAGACTAAGGAGCTGTGCATGCAAATACAGCAGCTGCTGTCATCCGTAAATAGGAGAGGAGAGGGATTTGGCGGCTGTTTGTGATGATCAACTGCGGTCTAGACCAAAATAGTCAAGTGTATTTGGGCTGGGAATTAGGTACAGATAAACATGAGGTAACTCTTTATGCAAGGACTTTGCCTGGGCAAACTGGTCGCTTGTAAAGTGAACATTATTCTACATACTCAGGCAGGCTTCAATTCAAGGGCTCCAATGGCTAATCTTTTGTTGAGGTTCCAAAGCATCTGTGTCCTTTCTCTGTTTGATTCAGGTGACTTTCTAATCAATGTTTTGATAAGAAAGGGAGTCTGCCGGGCTAAGGAGGAGCGCCTTCAGCTTTCTCATGCCTGGACGCCTGTCAGCGCCTCTGTGCCCTTCCATCTTCCGGCCCGCGCCCTGCCCTGCGTCCTCTTCAGGACAAATCAGCTTTTAGTTCGTACCAGCCGAGTCAGGAAAGGGACACGGTGTGATTGGGGACGATCTGTACAGCTCCAAAGGCAAAGGTGGGCCCCCCAGCTGTGATCCCCGGAGAAGCCCTACCCGCAGTGCACGTGCTGAGACTGCAGCTCAGGGGTGGACAGGGCAAGAAGCCTGAGGCCCACGGCGGGGCTCAGATGAGCAGAGTACCTTCCACAGCAATGTCAAAGCCTGAGCAAAGCATCTGAAGCCTTTCCTTAGTGCCCTGAGCGTGTCTGCAGCCTCATCTACTCCCAGAGGAGGCCTAAGGGGAGTGTCAACTTGTGTTGTGGCAGCTGCAGGGCGCCCCAAATGTGTCAAACCTCCTCTTTACCTGGGATGCCCCTCCTTTTTTCCTCTAGTGGTTCTCAATGGGAGGCAATTTTCCTCCCCACGGGACATTTGGTAACATCTGGAGACATTTTGATTATCACCACTTGGTGGAGGGGGTGTGCTCCTGGCGCCCAGATGGAGGAGGTCAGGAAACCCACAGAACACCTACAATGCACAGGACAGCCCACAGCAGAGAGGTGTCCAAATGCTGACCGTGCCCAGGCTGAGAATTTCTAGGTAACTCTGACTTGCCCCCCAAAACTCAGCAAGGAACAGCATTTGCTCAAGAGGGACTCCCTTGCCCCCTTCCTGGCTGTGTTGGAGGAGCCCCCCCTATGTCCCCAGGCCAGCAGAGAGGTTGACCACAAGGCTCTGGTGCAGGACAGTAGGAATGAACACAGGTATTCATGTGTTCCTTTTCTGTCCTGCCTTCTCTCTCACCTGCCCAAATTATTTCCTGGCTAGTGGGCACGTGCAGGTCTTTGCAGAGAGGCCCCCGGCCGGTCCCTTCCAGCCTTGGCTTCCCTACTTGTAAGAGAAGGAGCCCAGAGCCTTGCCGTGCTGACCTCCTTCTGCTCCAAGCTCCCACCCCTCCAAGGTGACAGCTGCCCACTTTCTAGTCAGCCTCAGTGTCAACAGCTGCAGTACAGGAACTGAGATTAACTCCACTCCAGAAAAACCATGGGAGAACCTTGTTAGAAAATGCCTACTAAATACAAATGAAAGCCACATTTTAAATAATTCCCAGAGAAGAGCTTTCTCTTTGGGGCTGTTGATTTGCACCCTTTGAGCTGTTTCTCCTGTCACCACAATCCCTCCAAATTGGCTGATTTGGCCCAGAGAGCTCCTCCCGAGTGAGAGCAGAAAACTGAGACCCTGGCAGGAGCTGGGTAAGGGCCGCCTGGGGCATGAGCCTGGTTACCGGATGACCCAGGATGGCCTTCACTGCCTTGTGGACTTGGGCAGGTCTCCTTACCTCCCTGGCCCTCAACTTATCCATCTGACTAATGGGGATGATGATGCTCAGGCTACTTCATAGAATTATTGGAAAATTAATAGGAGGAGAACAAGATAGGGGACACAGCTAATATTCCTGGGACTGTACTGTGTGCCAGGCCCTTCACATACATCATTGCCGTTACCCTTCATGGTTATTCCTCCGTCCTGCAGAAGAGGAGACCAAGGCTCAGAGGAGGAGATCGGTGCTCACGGTCCCCTGGAACTGGGCACATGAGCCCAGGTCAGCCGACACCAAGGACTGTGTCCTGTCATCCACACTACACCGTCTCAACTGCATGTATGCTGCCTGTGGAACAAGAGAGTGCTAGCCACGTGCAGGCCTTTCCAGAACCATCACCCCACCACACTTCCATCCTTCGTTGAGGGCTGATGATTGTGGGGCTGAGGATGATATCCTGGGGGAGGAGAGGAGAGGAGCCGTGTGAGTAGAGGACATCTGGTCCTAACCAGGCTTGGAGAGTGGGACAGGAAGGGGCCAGGGGGGATTCCGAGCAGAAAGAAGGACAAGACCCAAGGCAGGGCAGCTGGAGGGGGGCAGTGGGTGTCGGCGGCCGTGAGGAGAGCATCTGACTAACGCAGGGGGTGGGGAAGGGGTGCAGTGGGTGCTGTGGGGATGAGGAGGGCATCTAACTAACGCAGGGGGTGTGGGGGAAGGGGTGCAGTGGGTGCCCGCGGCGGTGAGGAGAGCATCTGACTGACGCAGGCAGGGCGGGAGAAGGGGCGGAGAAAAGGGGCAGAGAGATGGGTGTGTTGGGGACTAGACCATCTTCACCACCTTCTCCACCTTCCACCCCCGAAATGCACTGCTCAGCTCTCTCTCTCACACTCTGGAGTCAATGGCAAACCAGTGGAAAAAAAGGTAACAAGTAGAATCTTGCAGACAATTAACATTTTAATAGGGATCGCTGTTTCTGGCTAAAAGGGGATGCCTTACTGTGGAATCCCAGGCAGCAGCTGGCTCGTCCAGTAGGACGTGGGACCCTGTCACAGCACGCAGGGATCACCAGGCTTCTCTTTTCCTTCTCCCCACCTCTCCCTTCAATTACCCTCCCTGCTACCTTCTCGACAGCAGCCCTTCCAGATGCTTTCACACACTGTATCTCACTTAATTCTCTCAGCAGCCCTGTGCTACCTGCAAGTTATTTCTATCCATTCCGCTCTCAGGCTGGCCACTGTTTGTTCAGCCCCATCTCCAGGGGTGGTGGCAGAAGGCTTAGACTGTTGAGGTGACTTGCCCGAGATCTCCCAGGTTTTGGTGGCAAAGCTGACCCTTGTTATCAGATCCACCTGCTCCCTGGCCAGGGCTCTTTTGCTGACAACTCTTGACCTGATGGAAAGAACAAAGAAGAGTTTAGGACCCATTCACCAGACCCCAGCGGTGTCAGAAAATGCCAACTAAATAGAAATGGTTTGGGGTTTCAGTTGGCAGGATTAAACATGAGTGCCCTTTGACCTAGAGACCAAGGAAAGGTTCCAGAATGTCAATTTCCAGCAAATTGAAGTTTCTCGTTGTAAGGACTACATTTAAAAAAATAAGTATTTAAGATTTCATATGGAAATCATTCTTTCCTGCTCCAACAAGTGGCCCTTAGGGGACCCAAGGCATCGTCTGTAACAGAGGAGGTACCTGGAGCTCAAAGGCCGCTTAATGTTTGTAGTGTTTTCACTGTGGCCTGCTTGGGTGGGCAAAACCCATGACCCACCTGCATGATTCATTCTCATTTTCCAGAAGTGAGAAGGCAGAGAAAACGTAATTGGAGGAGGCGAAATAATGAAAATTGTACCAATCTCGGAGCCCCTTTGTTAACGTGGAAGTGTAGCCTCTGCAAGCAGCCTCTGAACAGTCCCCAAAATGTCAATTGGTGAAATTGCACATCAGTAGCTCATAAAACCAAACAGGGGGAGGCGCTTATGCTTTTTATTCAATTGGCAGTTGATGGAGAGGCCCCAAGCCCCCAGCGAGAGTTTCTTCCCAAGTCCTGCCCAGGCTGATATCCTAGCCACCCAGCAAACACCCTCTTGCCTGATGCATCCCGGGCTCTCCCTTTGGATACAAGCTTGGAGGTGCTCTCAAGAGAGATGCCGCTCACCCAGCTAGGAGCAGGCCCACGCCCTGAGCTGAGCCAGGCTACCACCCTCCTGGGGCTTTGGAAGAGAGCGAGAGGGCGAGGGAAGGTGTGACCTGCAGTTCCGACAGCCTGGAGACCCAGGACACACTGGCTTGGCGCCCATTCCA
This sequence comes from Manis pentadactyla, assembly GCF_030020395.1. Classification (NCBI taxonomy): domain Eukaryota; kingdom Metazoa; phylum Chordata; class Mammalia; order Pholidota; family Manidae; genus Manis; species Manis pentadactyla. The sequence continues at coordinate 117,533,434 of NC_080029.1, read as the reverse complement.
TCCCCCAGATTGGTTTCTCTTCTGTGGGCTTCCTGCCATCCCTCCAACAAGCACCCTACCTCTCCTAGTGGCCAGAGCTATTCTGTGGCTTGTAACTAATGTTCCTGAGCTGAATGTCACCATGTCCTTCTTTGCTGCCATCTGTCCTGGTACCATCTCACCATGACATCAGCACGTTGGCCTTCAGAAACCCTCCCCTCTGGGTCTGTACTACTTATGGGCTGTGGGATGGACAAGCGCCCAACCAGCTCATCAGAGGTGTGTGCTGTGGATCCAGGAGGAGTCCACAGGATCCACGCGGTGTGGGAGGCCCTTGTGCATCGGCTACGCAGTCTGTCAACAGACATTTATGAATTCCTACCTTGTGCCAAAGTCAGTGCCAGCCTCCGGGGAGTGGGGGGTGGCCAGGGCTGCCGGGTGTGTAAGCCCTGGTGGGCAGCACCTACCACATGCAGCAGAGAGAGGTACAGTGCCTCGCCCCTGTCAGTGTTGACCGTCCTGCGCTGGGGAGCTTCCCGCTAAGAGAACTGAGGTTTCAAACAGCAGTCCCAGCGGGGCCCTTTGATCCAAGCCTAAGTGCAATACGGAAACTTTTAAATAGCCTTTTATCTTTACAACAGGAAACTGGGTTGCAACTGAGGGTCCCTCACATGCAGACGCCAGGCTGGTTTGGCACATAAGCCCTGTCTAGAAGAAGAAACACACACCAGCGTGTGGATTAGGCATGCTGGGAGCTGGCCCCAGGCTTCATGTTCACATTTATGTGTTTCTCTCTTTAGTGGGCCTTTTTTGAGCCCCTCCTATGTGCTGGGTCAAGTGCTGGGCACTTAAAAAAAAAAAAGAAGATAGATAGATAGATAGATAGATAGATAGATAGATAGATAGATAGATAGATAGATAGATAGATCCACACAAGCATGGCAACAGCAGGCTCTGGGAGGCAAGAGGTACCCGCTCTGGGCAAAGCTGCCAGCTCAGAAGATGCCTGGCTCCTTTTATGACCCATCTGCTCAGGTTGCTCTACCGCACTGACCCCCAAGCCGCTCCCCAAACACTGCTCAGAGCCAAGGTCGGTGTTAAGCACCAAACATATTTTGTCTTTGACCTGACCTCCCATCTTCCCCAGGTCCATGCTCCACGCCAGGCCAGAAAGGGGCCTGGGTCTGGTCCCACTGTGGTGTTAGGAGTGGGGCTTTTGCCCTCCCAGCACGGGGAGCGGGCAGGGTGGAGGAGGAGCAGGCCAGAGGTGCTTTTAAAAAGAGAAACTTTGTGGGGGTGATGCTGAACCCAAAGGGGCGACCGGCCAATAGGGGAGCCCTGGGCTCCAGGGCCAGTTCATGGACTGAGGGCTGGGAAGGACGTGGGTGCACTGTCCTTAGACCTTGGCAGTGTGGCCCAAGGCCACCTCTGGCCATGACCCACCTCAGAGGCAAGGGGTCACAGGACCAGAGGGCCATGCCCATCCCAGCTGGTGAACCCCTCCTTCTAGAACAAATTTTGGAAACTGGGACCCCAAAATTCTCCACCCAAAATGATCCTGACTGTGCTTCTGGAGTCTGACTAAATCTTTTACTGGGGGTCCAGAAATCTTGACCACATATCATTGTGCACAGCCCTGGGCCCGAGGGGTACCCCACGGCTGGCTGTTTGGGAAGCAGAAGGGTGGCCAACAGGTAGAGCACCCACAGGCATGAATGCAAGGCCTCATACAGTGTGCGGTGCAGTATGAGTGGAGATGAGCTAACTGAAGATGACTTTGTGTGCATGCTGAAAATCAGTGGGCTGATTACTCACTATTTTTATCAATTCATTAATCCAAACTTTCTGAATACTCCAATCTAAACAGATTTTTTTAGTAAGTATAGCTTTTGGAGATTAGGGACTCACTCAAGTACTTACTGAGGGTGTGCTCAGGGCTGGCCTCCTGGAGCCTGGAGCTACTGGGGGAAGACAACAGGAAGCAGATAAGGGTACGAGAGATAAACACTCTAGAGGGAAGTGCAGGTTTCTAAATGCAGGTCTCAACTAGGGCATGTGGTTGGAAGGCTTCCCTGAGGAAGCGAGAAAAATGTTACAGATGGGTAAACTGAGGCCCAAAGAAGCTAAGTGGATTAAGCTCAGAGGGGCTGCATGATTTGATGCAGCTTTCCCAACTCTGAGCCCGGTGGTCTTGTGGCTACCTTTTGGGGCCTAGTTTTCATTTTAGAATGACTTAGGAGGCCACACACCAGTGGCTTTAGGTAACTCTCACAGTGTGCACCCATCATTAGAGCTCATTCTAGCCCACACATGCTTGCACACACACACACACACACACACACACACACACACACACACACACTCACACACACATTGCTTCCAGTATGAGTGTGGTGACAAGCCTGAATGGCAAAGAGAGCCCTGGGTCCTCCCTTCAAGGAATTCAAAAGAAAACAAGAAGCACCAGCCGGTTAAAATGTGCCCTCGGCACAGCTTTGAAATTTGAGCTTGGGCTCCCGGCCCTTCCCTGCCTGTGGTTTTCCTCGCCGGGTTTCCCCTGGGGAAGCAGGCCCAGCCCAGAGGCTGGATTTGATCAAAGCCTCCACAAACGGAGCCGAGGCCGCAACTCTCTGCATTATTAAAGTGTTTAATAACTTTCCGTGACTCCTCCCTCCCAAAGACCCTGAAAGGCCTCTTGTTCCTCTTTCATTCACCCTCTGCCTTTTCATGTGAGGAGGAGGGGGCCGACGGGGTGGATGGATTTGATTTCCCTCCCCGAGTTCACTATCATAATCACAACGTTCGTAATTTCAATGTTCTGGAAGGCTCCTTACAGTATAACAAATGCCCTAATTACCATGTTTGCCGCCCCTTGATGTCCTTTTCAACACACGGCTCCGTTTCAGTCGCCCACAACGTGGCAGATAAGCTGCTGCTAGAGTTTCCTGTGTGCAGAACAGGTCTCCGGCCTGCCTGAATCCAGAGATTTCAATCTTATCTGGCAGGCAGAGTAATTTGAAATTTAATCATCTTTCCCCCAAGTGACAATGCCTTATTATTACTTTTTTAGAGAAAAGAACAGGCCTAGAAATCAATCTCCAAAATTTGGGGGTGGAGGTGGAGGGAGGGGGTGCATCAGGCTCTGGATCCATGGCTGCCCACTAGGGACCTCTGCTCCTGGGGCAGTCATGGTGGCCGTGTCAGCTGGAGCAGCGCCTGCGCGCCCAGGCAGGCCAGGATGCTGGTGGGCAGGCCCTGGCAAGGTCCCTCCATCCAGAACTCTTCCCTCCACCAGTCTCTTCTGTGCTCAGAGTTTCAAGGGGGAGATTTTCTTCCCTCCTTGCTGAAAAGCAATCCTCTGGTAGAGATGGTGCATGTGCCCAGGTTAGCCAGCAAGTTGGCAGGAGTGCCACCTGGTACCCAGGTTCCCCAATTGCTCGATGAAGATGCTTTAGCTGCAGCCTGTGGTCAAGTGAGAGAAGTAAGCATGTAGGAAGCTTTTGATAAAACCAGATTCTGTCTGTGGATTATGGAGGAGAAAGAAGGTTTGAATGCACAGAGCCAGAACCTAGTCTAAGGGAAATTCTTCTTGTCATCAGCTGTGTACACTTCTAAGTGGAAAATCTGTTTCTCATCATGTCTGGCCAAAATGGAAGTTCTTTCCCCTCTGGAATATACCTGATAATCCTGTGCATGCAATTAGGAACATATAATACATTGGCAGGTCATCTATGAAGGAAATTTGATAGAGGTTTTCCCAAATTTGGCAATAGTCTTAACATTTAAATGACCTCACAATGATGAAATGACTAAGCTGAAAGAAACTTCTCTAAAGGATCAGTAAAAAACAAAATTCAATGGACAATCTAAAGGGAAGCCAGAATTGTCCTATTCTCCCCATAGAAAATGATAACAAAAAGTTGTTGACATCTGAAGAAGGGATCAAAGAGTATGTCAGAACATAGGGGGAAAAAATCTCTTACAATATGTCAGGCCGGTAACTATTAGATATTATGCAATTTTTTTCCTGGATTTTGTCATGTTTGCACTGTCAGCTTTTGAAGATGTGATTTCTCATTCTAAGTAACACTCACTCTCATGCCTAATTTTGTATGTGGCATTTGGCCTTTTTTTCTTAACAAACACCTAACCAAACCCGAGTCCAATCTGGGCAGAGCAGCCAGGGTCTGCTGGTGGGTTGGGTGTGGGCAGGACAGAAGGGTGATCACGGATGACTCCAAGATTATGCCTTTCCAACATTTAGGTAATAAAAACCAAAAAGCAAAAAAAGATATCCTCTTATTTTGTAGGGTAATGGCAATAATTAGATTTAAAAATGACTTCACTTGACAAAGGAACTAGCTGGTCCCTTATGCTGACGTCCCATTATACTTACATTTTGAATGCCTGAGATCTCAAGTCAAAGTTGGGCAATGCAATATGCCCGAGCAGGATTTCCTGGAAATAGGTCTTACAGAAGTGCTTTTGAAACTGGGGGGCTGGGAAAGTGTTGGTGCTACGAAGAGATACAGAATTAGCTGCGTTTCACCTGAGCCATGCCGTGGGCCAGAGCGCAAAGCTGGAAGAAAACAAGGACTATTTCCCAAGGGCTGATCCTGTCTGCCTCTGTGGTCCCACCCCTCATGCCCCCCAGGCTGGAGTCTCCCCCGGCAGCTCTGACCCCGCCCTTCACACCCACTCCCCTCTAGGCTTCAAGCTGTTTGTGGACCCAAATCTCCAGGGTTTATGTTTCTCACATTGCGTATCCATGTTGCCCACATGCCTTTTGGGGCTTTCCTGCATCCTTGTACACACACCCAAGGTGGTCCCCTACTCCCCCCTGCATCGCCTTGTCATCGCAGTTCTCACCCTAACGCTGACTCATGGTTTCACCCGGACTGGGCCACTTGTGCCCTCTGTGCACTGACAGATGGGACATGTGTCACAGGCATAGGAAACCCTCTGCAACAATGAACAATACCTCTGAATCCTTCCCTCCGGCCAACAAGAGGTCCAACCAAGGCTGTCTTGGAAGACAAATTTAGCCTGTTTAAAATCATCCTTAGTTGCACCTAATTCTTTCTGCCCCTTAGGCATGAGGCCAGCTGCTCAAAGATGCTGTTGACCTTCACTGATGACACCCCTTAGATTAACCTAGAATAATGGCATCCCCAACATGGTGGTGATGGGGACAACAGGTCCCTCTGCATGTACCTTTTAACCTCAGCAAAGCAATTTCTCCACCTTTGGACTCTGCCTGTGCAGGAGGAGGTGAACTGGACTTAAGCAATGACATGGGATGGCGAACACTTCCACAGTGCTTAGGTGTCAGGCCATTCCAAGCACTGAAAAGACGTAAACTGCTTCCTGAACTCTCCCGGCAACCCTGCGATGATCTCCAATTTAAGAGGGGAAACTGAGCACAGCTCCCATTTTCCAAAAGTTGACTTCACCCTAGGCCCATCACTAATTCTTCACCAGGGCTAATTCACATTAGTGCAGTCTGAGACTAAGTGCAGATGTGCAAGAGATGCAGTTTGTCTCCATCATCTTGAATCTGAGTGTGAGGCCCCCTCACCCCAGGGTGGCAAAATTCTACAGCAGTTATTCTTGCTACCCTGCCCCACCCCCGCCCCCTAGGGAACTTCAGGTTGTGGAGTTTTCATGGTGCCCAGAACTGAAGCAAGGCCTTTGGAGGCCTGGCCGTCCTAGGTGTCCCCAAATTCGGCACCGTGTGAGCTCCACAGCCCCTGACTTGTGACTCCTCTCCACCTCTAGGCCACAGGAAGGGCACTGGTCTTTGCCAGGTGAGCCGCCCTGAACCAGGGCCTGGCCTCTTTGTGCCTTCTGGGGTCTTGCCTCTTAGAGCTGGGGGAGAATGCTCACAGTGTGGGGGCCCAGCCACTGCAGACCCATCCCTGCATGGGGCAGCTCCCCTCTTTTCCTCAAAAGCACTCCTTCCCCATTGCCCCTTGCCCAGTACCTACATAAGCCTGGAAAACATACAAACCAGGAGAGAAGAGGCCAACATTCCCAGTGTGATGAGTGATGTTGTTTCACGGGCATGATCTGATTTTTAACCCTCAGAGAAGCCCTCTAAGTTAGGTATTCTTCTTATCTCCACTTTGCAGATGGGGTAACTGAGGCTCAGAATTCTTAAATGACTTACCCCATAGTCTCAGAACTTGTTAAGTGCAGAACAGAATCCAGGTCTGTCTTAGTCACACCACAATAACTCCTCCAGGTTTTATCTTTTATCTCTGTGTGCAAAACCCCAGGAGCAGGCTTCTCTCTGCGTCTGGCCAGGCCTTCCAGGAGAGCTGCCTCCTGGGGTCTGTACCCGGACTGCCAGAGCCACTTTCTGACCCATCCAGCTGCTTCTAAGAAAGAATGGCAATAAAGGCTCAAGTCCTGATTTCACTGAAGAACAGTTTAGCTGGGTCCAGTCCCCCATCACACGGGAAGACCCTGCCATAGCAGACGCCTGTCCCCACTGTCTTCCAGAGGATGAAGGCTGGCCTTCCCAGTGAGGGATGCCCCGAGAGGTGGCATGACAGCAGACAGGTGCCCCAGGGGAGGCAGGAAGCAGGTGATACAGGGGCTAGTTGGGGACAGGAAGCAGTTCCCGTGAGCAACCAGGCTGTGATTGATGCTCCCTTCTATAATCTCTTTGCAATTGAAAAGCAGGGTTTTGAGGAGTCTGGCAGCTCTGAAGGACTGGGTTGGAGGCAGTGACCCTGTCCCCTAATTAAATGGAAGGGCCAAGGGAACAGGATCAAAAGCTGGGCCCCTGGCAATGGAGGTGGCTGCCTTCCTTCATCACGCCACAGCTAGGCTCTGCCAGATTCATAGGGGCTGAGACAACACCAATTTAGAGATAAAGCCAGGAGTGCAGCAATGTTAGAAAGAGGCTGGGCAAGACTAGTTCAGGAGGCCCTGGAAATTCCCAGGCCCCCTCCCTGATATCTGATGATTTCAGGAAGTCAGCTTGTCTGGAGGCAAAAGGTTTCCATGTACCTGTGGGCTGCTACATGCTCAGGTGTGCAGTGAACACTGCTGGAGGCCTGGGATTTTACACCATCTGGGTAAAAATCTTTTACCAGAAGAGAGAAACAGAGGCCCATAGAGGGGAAGGGTTGTGCCCAAGTTCATAAGATGCTTTAATGCCAGCACCCTGCCTGTGTCCCCTGAGGGTCTCTCACCAGGGGGAGCAGTTGGGGGTGCAGGTGCAATCTAAAACAATGTAGCTGCTTCTGGAGTAGCCAAGGAGTGAGGAGAAGATGTGGAGAGGTGGCTTTGAACTCAAGGGAACAGGGGTGGCAGAGAGGCCAGGAAACCAGCCAAGGCCATCATAGCAGGAGCCAGCTGTCATGGTTGGCTTTGTGCCTTCAAGAGGGAAGTTGAAGTCTGAGAAAGCCTGGGAGGCCAGGGACTGAGGTTAGAGGCTGGAAGAGGACGGGGGGCTGTTTCAATCAGTGAAGATCAAACACTAGGGAGCCCTAAAAACTAAGAAGCCCAGGTCTGTCCCTCCACTTCACAGATAAGGACCCTGGAGCTCTGGAAAAGCGGCTTGCTTGGGACCCTCGGTGGGGAGGGCCAGGTCTTCTGCATGGTTTTGTGAGACTGGCAGGAAGTGTGGGGCCTTCCTGCTTGCTTCCTTCTGTGGAGTGACTGAAACTTTCCTTTTCCACCTCAATCCCCTTTCTTTTCCTCCCCCCTGTCCCTGGTGGGGAGGGGTCCTGGATAAAGCAAAGCAAAGTGAAAACAGACGCTTTGTCAGCTTAATAAAGCATCCAAATGCTATTACGACAAGGGGTATGTAGCCAGGGCCTTCCCTGGAGTTGGAAGGGATGGGAGACCTAAACACCTGAACCCGGCTCAGGGCGGACCGTAAGGACCACTTCCCAGAGCTAGGAAGGCTGTCGGCACCCCTCAGGAGCCCACGGGAGCAGGGGGAAAGGCTGAGGGACGAGAAGAAAGAGAAGAGTCCCAGCGACAGCAAAGGGACCAAGGAAACAGCCAGACACAGACCCGCCTCGAGGGAAGCTAGGCAGTAACAAAGAAGAACTCCCGATCAGCAGGTGGCCGGGCATCCCCATGCAAATGGTACACTTCCGTCCCAAGCTCCCACACACGGGTCAATCAGCTGGGTCACAGAAACTGTAGAAGAATATGTGATGTCAGGGTAAGGGAAGATTCCTTCTCAAAGTACAAGATCGCAAACCCCAAAGGAGAAGGCTGACAAATTTAGCTAGTTACATGCATTCAATATGGCCAAAAAGTTTTTAAGAAATAACAAAATGCTTCCCCCCCCGAAAAAGGTGAGAAGAAAAGCTGCTGACTTAGAAAGGACAGTTTCCCAACATTTTATGTGAAATCTTCAAGTATCCCCCAAAGTTCAAAGAATACCCATGTTCCCATCACGTAGATTAGGGGTGGGCAAACAAACTTGTAAGCAGAGAGTGATTTTTATGTTTTGAAGTGTTGAAAGGAAAAAAAATCCAAAGAAGAAAAGATATTTGGTGACACGTGAAAATTATATGAAATTCAGATTGAGGTGACCGTAAATAAATTTTTACTGGAATCAGGCCGTCATTTTCGAACTGTCTATGGCTGTTTTTATGATACATCTGCAGAGCTGAGTTGTCGTGATAGCCACCGTATATGACTTGCAAGGCAGAAAATATTTGCTATCTGGCCTTGTAAGTAAAAGTTTGTTGACCTCTGACTAGGTTCTACATGTACTATTTTACTGCACATGCTTTATCACATACCCGCCCAGCTATGAAAACAGATACCTGCAAATCAGATGCTAGCAAAAGATTAATATGCAAAGTATGTTAAGAAGGAGCTTTGGACTTTGAGGCAGCCTGGAAGGGACGTGAAAAGGGCCTTCGTCGGGGCTCCTTGTGGGTTTCCAGCTGTCCGACAGTAATATTATTATCACTGCTGTTGTTTTTCCTTATGATGGACTCGGCCAGTCCCAGTCTTGAAAATATAAAGCATTTCCACAATGTGTAATTATGTATTTGGAAGAATATTTGACTAACACGGACCCTAGGCTCCCAGGAGGCAGGGTCCAGGCAGCACCGTGCGTGTCTGCTGCCTAGCACAGCGCGCGGGGCCATATTAAGACCTCCATCGGTATTTGTTAAATGAATGAAGTACTGCCTGTGGGGCTGGAGGTGGGGGGCAATGGGCGGGTGGCTGATGGGTCACCGGGGTCCCCTAAAGGGGAAGTGAGCTGTGCGGGGTTTGCGGAGGAGGCCCTCCCCGCACTTTAACCAATGCCCGTGGCGCCCGCACACCAGGCAGTGGCGGGCGCTGGTCCTGGGGCTGGTACCCTCTGGCTTGCCCTCCAAGGAGTGCTGTGGTTCGTCTTCAGCCTGGAGCCCGGTGGGCTTCTACCAGCCCTTTCCGTTCAGCTTTGGTGTCCAGCGCCTGCGCCTTGGGAGCCGAGGGGGCGGCGGCGATGGGTTGGCTGCAGGCTCCATGGCTCAGGCCTGGAGGCCGCTGGGGCTGCTTGTGGCGCGGCCTGGGCCGTGGTCAGCGCTAGTACGAGAAGCTTCCGCAGCAGCTGCGCGCCCAGATGCGGCCTGGGCAGGGCGTACTCCTTGGCTGCCACTACCAGCGCCAGCACGCCCTTGCCAGGACCAGCCCAACGCCACGCTCTGCCCCCGCCCAGGGCCTCACCGCGAGAACCCTTCAAATCTGAACATAAGCGATGGCCCTGGGGATCATGCACTGGCTCCTGGGGAAGCCTCGCATGCACTTGCAATAATGAGAAATTCATTCCAGTTCCAGAAAGCAGTCAAGTTAGTGGTCAACACAGTTTCATTGGACAAAGATTCCACGGGCCAAGCCTTTGGAGCCACGATAACAGTCCTAGGAAGCCTCCTTTCCGCTCACAGGATAACTGACTCCAAGCAGCCCTTTGGTAACATGACAGGGGTTATGATAATGAATTACTGCAGCTGGCTGATGACCTGGGCCTGCTGCTCCTCCTTGCTACTTTGAAAACCCAGACAGGGATTCCCCTGTGCAGAGGGAATCTAACGACAGGCATTCCTTCTGACGGCTGCGATGAGAGGCACATCAGGAGCTGCTCCCCTTCCGGTGCAATTTGGGATTCTCAGCACACTGTTGGGGGATTGGACTTTGGAGTGGGTGGCCAGACAGGCCCTTTGGAACCTCGGGAGTAGTGATACAGGATTATTAGGCAATGCCGTGGACTTTCAGGCTGGCAGAGTTTCTTGGGTGCTAAACTGGACTCTTCAATGAACTGGACCTCTTGAAATCTTACATTCTTTTTGGAGAAAATGAAAACCTGGAAATATTTAATGCTGCATATCAGAGTATTCAGAACTACTTAAGAAGAGGCCAGGAAGCCTATAGAAGGAGAAGGAGACCCACCCCTCTATGTCAATGTGCACATGTTCCCCGGGCAGCCGACAAACACTTGGACTGACTCTGCAGGCCTTCTCTGGACTGAAGGTTCTGTAGGACACGGGGAAGATGCCCTTGGCGTCCATGCCTTTTACTCCGTGTGCTATGTGGTGATGATATGGGGCCCTCCCCGAGAGCTTTAGCTGCTAGAGACAGGCCCCTGGCAAGCTCTACTCTCCTGTGAGACCGGAGTCAGTGAAGTCTGCTTATCTCCTCTACCAGGCAACCAAGAATCTCTTCTACCTCCATGTAGGAATAGACATTCTACAGGGCTGGAAAAGTACACAAAAGCCGAGTGTCACGTCATCACTACACTGCATCCCGCCCTAGACACACCCAGAGACGACCAGGTGGAGAGTTTCCTTCTCAGTGAGACCTGTAAGCACTTGTATCTGCTATTTGATGAGGAGAATCCAGTACACAAATCTGGAACCAAATACATATTTACAACTGAAGGATACAATGTATTTGTAGACAAACATCTTCGGGAATCATCCTAGAAGGAATTCTTTTCTGAAGAGGGAAGGCAAAGTAAGTGTTCACAAATCTCACAAGTTAAAAATCATCAGCTCCAGCGCCAATTGCAGTCGTGTCCCTGACAAGAGGAGCTACACCCTGACCTTAAAGAGCATCTACATGCAGCGCATAGACCAGATGGTTGGATTGATCTGATCCGCTTTCCTCCATGTGGCCTTAGGTGAAACTGGATCAAAAAAGCTGAACATGGAGATCCAGGCTGAGGCAGAAGAGGAGGGAGGTCTGGCTGCCCACCGTTCGGCAGGAATTTCTGTCTAGCTCTTTGCCACATCTGGTATATTCTTGCATAGTTTAGTGTTTCTCTTCTACTCAATAAAATGCCCTTGTTTCTTAAGGGGGGGTAAAAAGAAGGAATGATTGAATCTCTGAGACAGGAAGTAAGTCTCCAACCTCTGCTCTGCCCAGGTATTGCCTTTACTTGCCTGCAAAGGGAATCTCTGGCCCACCCTGTCACCTGGAACAACTTGGGGTGGCCTGACCCCAGGAGAGACTGGAGGGAAGGTGCCAGTTTAATCAGGCATTAATCCTGGTGGGAGCTGCAGGGATGATCTGGACTGGTCCCTGCACCTGAGGTGTTCTCAGACAGATAGGGCCATGTGCCATTCTCACAAGTCACCATAACACAAGGCAGAAAGGCAAGCGCACCCTCCAGCACGAAGCACGCATGATGTTTTGTGCAGGTGTTAGCCGTACCATTTTGGCTTTCTAGGCAGCTCCTGAAAACAAGCTTCAAAATAGTTCTATAACAGGCAATGCAATTGCAACCAGGCATCTCAAAAATGGATAATATAACTACTATTTATAAGTAAAATTTTTATAGAAAAACAGAAGAGCAGTCCATTTGGAGTGGTGAAAAAGATCAGAAAAGTGGTATAATTGAGTAAATCATAAGATGATCATATGACTCAATTTGGGTTGATTTGATGAGACTTGAGGGAATGTCTTTTGAGCCTTGGAAAAGGTTTCTTAAAAATGGACAGAAGGGTTTTCTTTTAAGGTAGTAAAAATGCTTGGGAATTTGATATAGGACAACATTATGACTGTACTATATACCACTAACTTATACCTTTTAAAATAGTTAATTTTTTGTCATGTAAATTTCACCTCAAAAAAAAAAAGACACTAAGAAGGGTCATTTGCCCTTCTGGCCTTATTCTAATGCCATGTGAGCATGCCAGCCTGGAGCTTCGGCAGCCATCTTGTGACCATGAGGGCACTAGGCTGGAAACACTCATTGGTATACAGAAGATGGCAGAGAGAAAGATGGAAACATTTAGCCTTGATTGCATAGAGAAGCTGTGAATTAGCTAGCCCTCAAATAGACTTGTTTTCAGATCTATTATGTAAGATATTAAGTAACTGGTTTGCTGAAGCTGTTTGGAGTCAAATTTCGCCAAAATATTTTGTATTACCTGCAGCAGAAAGCACCCCCATTTTGTGTGGTTCTGGTCTGTTTCCTCCAGTCCAATAAGGCAGGGATCTCCTCTCTGCTCAGCACCCTATTGTCACAGCCCCATAGTCATGTCTAGCATAGTGTAGATACCCAAGAAGTATTTACAGAACGAATGGTTATTTCATCTAAATTATTTCATTGACTTTTTATAACACTGAAAGATAGATCGAACCAGCTGATTTTAAAGCAGAAGAAGTTGAGTCTGAGAGAGATTAAGTAACTTGCCTAAAGTCACAGAGGAATAAATTCAAATCTGTCTGACTGCTGTGTTCCCTACAGCCTTCAAGTGCAAGACCGTGGACAAAGACACGGCTGCAGCTTGTGTCTGTGCAACTGATTATGCAGTTAGATAGAAGATTTAGCTTTGAAAAAGCACAGGCTCACATGGCAGCTCACATGGTCACCCAGCTCCCACGTGTATGGTCTTGGGGCACAGCGTACTCTGACACAAACCTTCTGGGATTCTCCCTGCAGCTCTGGAAGGAGGGTGGGAGGTGGAATTTCTTATATTTTAGAGATGAGGGTGATATATGGAGAGAAGGAAAATAAGATGAATTTCCTCCCCCATTATTGTGAAAGTGGATTAATAGAAAGAAAGTCATCCATGAGCTGTAAGACACTGTACATGGTAGGTGATTTGCTGGAGCCCAGGAAAGGGAATTGCAAAGTAAAAGGCTTATGATTACAGTAACAGCGAGCAATTATTAGGCCCCTACTATGTGCCAGGCACTGCATTAAGCATTTTATTGTGAATTATTTAATTCTTACAATATTATTATACAAATGCGATTATCATCTCAGATCTGCACATAAGCCAATGGAGGCCCAGAAAGGTTAAGTGATTCTACCAAAGTCACACAGCCATACTCGGAGGAGCTGGGACTTGGGTCCAGGCAGTCTGACTACAGTCTGAACTGGCCACTACAGTGAACTGTCCACCTGTTCCTGAGTCTTTGATGGGAACTATAATCTCCAATACAACCAACCAGACAGAACATTATACCTTTTCCGCCACCTTCAAAGATGACCAAAAAATGGCCCCAAATGAGGCATGTCTCTATGGAGTTGTTTAGACCCATTATAGCTTAGCTTTTCATTGCTAAAGACAATTAATCATACAAATTGTCCTATTCAGTAAGACAGCCGCCTGGGAAGGGTACTCTTGTTAACTCATATAAGTTATCCTTTTAGTTAATAGATGATAAAAGTGTCACATGAGAGTAAAACACCCCTGCTCACAGGTGCACAAAGGCACGAGAGGAAATTTTAAGCATAGCTTCTGCATGGGGTGGATGAGGTGGGGGACTCGTGTGCTTACTTATGCAACCTAGAAAATGGCATAAATATAAACTCAGTGGTCATGTACGTGGAGTAGATTTTCTCTTCTGTGAAAAGTGGAGGAGGTCTACAAGACCCTCCAATCACCAAAATGCAAAGAGAAAGAGATGGTCGTTTTATACCAGGCACCTGCAGGAGACGTGATGGCCAAGTTGTCGGACACTCACATCTCCAGCTTTTGCAGCAGCTCTAAATAGGAGCAAAAATAAGCAAAGCTTTGGAGATGCAGCTGATGAAGACCCCACCCTTAATGTGTGAATTTTGCACAATTTTAGAGTGAGAACTCTTCAGCTACTGTCAGGCCAGCCCTGATGCAGATGAGTGAACACCTGGTACAGGGTGGACCGTCAGAACTAGAGTCAGGGTGGGCATGGAGAAGCAAGGACAATCCCTGGCCCAGATGACAGAAGCCAACCAGGGCAGTGGTAGAGCCCTACCTTACCTAGCTGAGTAAGGGGCTTCTTCCTCACTCATGCCACCCGGGAGGTGAGATTGCCATTAACACAAGATCCCAGAGTAGCTATAGTTACATGCAATTTATTATTTCAGATCCATATTTAAGCTTAAAAATTGGGCTAGAAACTCTACAGTTGAGTCTATGGCCTGCATTCAGTCCTTAGCCAATTCCCTTGCTTTTTATAAAACCCAACAATCATTCCTGGCACTACTAAGGAGAGGGAATTCATCCAGGCAGACCCTAAAGCAATTGCAGTTAACGATCTGGTGCTTATCATGTAAAATGTTGGTAGACATGTGAATTGCTGCAAGCCAGTTGGATGGTAACCGAACTCCATGGATCAAAGTCTTTCATACTTCTTAACCATACTTCATTCTTCTGAAAATATATACTAAAATCATCCAATATATGGTGATGTTCCATCCATATCTTATAACTTCAACAATCTGGAAACAAGCATAATGTCCAACAATAGGGGAGTGCCCAGGTAAAGTGGTACGTCCACTTAGGGGACTAGTAGGGAGCTGTTAGGAATTATACTTACAAAGACCGTGATAACATGGACATGCTTACAATGTAGAGTGAAAAACAGCATTCAAAATTGAATGCACACTGATTATACTCTATAAAAAAATAATAACCCTGTTTACTGGAGTGAAGTCAGAGCCTGAGTCATATGTGTGAGGATCCAGATGTTTCTAAGCATGCTTGGTCATCTCGTGGGATGGCCTCCTAGGGGCACACCTGCATGTACTGGCTTGGCTGAGGGCTTGAGGGAGGTGCCCTTCAAATGTGTGTATGAGCCCCCAAGGGGCAGGCACTGGGGAACTGGCGTCTGCCTTCAGCATACTGTTCCCCGGTCCAGCTCCACAGGCTAAGAGCCAAGGAGCAAGGGCTGCAGGAGGGACACCAGATGCTCTTTCATGAGGCACCCAGGTGACCAACTGTCACGTAGAATGGAGAACAGGCATGCTCTCTGCCTTCAGGACAGAAACCCATGTGGTAGCTTCGTTCCTGGCTGGCTGCAGCATCCCTCTGGCACCTTGAAGTGTTGGAGGTGATAGTGAGGCACTGTCACCCTGGGGAAGCCTCAAATGTAGGCCGCACCAAGGGCAGCACTGGAGCCCAACAGACGCTGCATAGTTTGGGCTGGCCTGGTTTGTGAGCACATGCCAGGTCCTCCAGGTGACTATAGTGAATGTGGGGTGTGTGTGTGTGTGTGTGTGTGTGTGTGTATGATTGACAGGTGGGACAGAGACAGAGAAACCAAGTGACTACTTGATCGGGGGTAGCCTGCAGCAGTCTGAGTGACCCATACCAATGTCTGGAGAATACCTGTCAAAACGCTAACAAGGAAAGGAGGGAAAAAAGAATTCTGGAACCGAGTAGACAGATGACTTTAACAGCACCCCTTAGAGGTAACACATAGAGGGTCTGTTTTTTTGCTACAGAAGTCCTCGAACTAACTGCCATCCATGTAAAGGATGACCAGTAACAGCTTCCCACATTCCTCAGATACTCAGCTCCCAGCCTGATCCAGATACTGTCATAGGAACAAGAGGACATACTGGCCCAGCCCTGACCTCCCAGGAGTTCCCGTCCAGTGCAAGCCCCTGCCTCCCTCTCTGACCCCAGCCCTGCCCCTCTCACCCTCACGCTGTGCTCCTGTCACTCTGGCTTTCTTCCAGCTCCCTGGCTTTATATGTGCTGTTCCTTTTGAAGAGAAAACTCATTTTTCCTTCCTCCTGGTTAGCTCCTTCTCTTGGTCCAGGTCTCATCTTGTATACCTCCTCCTCACAGGGTTCATCTCGGCACCACTCCAGCAGCCCCTTGGCTCTGCACATTCATCACGCCTTATCATCTTAGACGTAAGTCATCGATGGCATTGATGTCCAGGTCCCCTGCTAGACGGTGAGCTTCCGTGGGTGCAGGGCTGTGCATGGCGGCTCAGCATTGTGTCTCAGAGCCCAGCAGAGCACTCACCTGGCAGGCACTGAGCAAATATTTGTCAGACGGATGGATGGACAAATCAATGAGGTGTGAAAGGACATGATAAGAAGAGTGGGAGGTTGAGCATGACAGGAGGGAAGAGTATGCAAGATGACCCTGGGGGGTAAGGGGGAGCCAGACTAGACGGTGGCTGGTAGGTCATGCTGAGAACAATATGGAGTCACCAGGGGTCTTAGGGAAGAAATTAAGGGGACTAGGTTAGAGTTGGGGCCGAGAGGAGGGGACAGCCAGGAGACAACGAGGAGACATGGGTCACAAGTCTCTGTGTCTGTCCATCCTCTAGAACTCCAAGCTGGACCATCTGCGACCCCAGTCCAGGCCACCTGGGACCGATTCCAGGGCACTCCAGACCCCCAAGGCTGGCAGGCCCCTCCTGGCCCTGACATGTGCCTGAAATGACACCCAGCTCTCAACTCTGTGTTGGCCCCTGGTGCCCTTGGGAAGCTGGCTCAGGGTCCCTGGCTATGCCTACAGGATCCTGGCCTAGACTCCCTTTCAAGATCCTGGGTGGATGCCCTGGCCAAGTCCCTAAAAGCTAAGCCCCGAGGCCCGGAGCTAGTGGACATTGTAGAAGAGAAACCTCTCTGCCGCTGGAACCTTTATCCGATGAGGACCACCTCTTGAACACAGCCTGGGGCCAGAGCTGGAGGACTGGCTCTCTCTCACCGGGGCCCTCGGAGCATCTGAAGGCCCGTCCCCCGTGGGAGACCCGGAGCGCGTCACAGCCGGCCGGCCGCTGTTCTAGCGTGCTCAGGCCGCCATAACGAAGCCCCACGGACTGGCTAGCTCCAACAGCAGCAATCTGTTTCCTCCCAGGGCTGGAGGCTGGGATGCTGAGAGCAAGGGGCTGGCAGGGTCGGTTTCTTCGGAGATGTGTTCCCTTACTTGTAGACGGCCATCTTCTCCGCATGGCCTTCCCTCTGGGTGTGTGCGTGTCCAAATCTCCTCCTCTTATAAGGACACCAGTCACATTGGATCAGGACTGACTCTACAAAGCTTATTTTAACTTAATTAGCTCATTAAAGGTCCCATCTTCAAATATGGTCACACTCTGAAATCCTGGGGGTTAGGACTTCAACATAGGAATTTGGGGGGACACAAGTCAGTCCATCCCAGAAACCCAGGGTCAGCATGTAGAGGTGCCCGTGCTCCCCCTTAACATAGACTGACCCAGGGCTGGCACCACAGGGCAGGAGGGGAAGGGAAATCCAGGCAAGCTGGGGCTGCCTTCTGCGGGAACACAGTAGGGAGGCACTCCTGACCCTTGGGGCCTCCCCTCCAGCCCTTGCAGGGACCCGCTCTCCCCGTGGCCAGCTCTCCGGCAGCAGCTACACTAATTGCTTGGCAGGCATGCCACAGGCAGACAGAAAAGGCCTCAAGCAGGCTTAGAGCTCCTCCGAGATAGGGAGGCTCCAACCCAGAGCTCATCAGCACACTGCTGGGGCAGGATCCAATAATTAGAATGACATTCCCAGAGCACTTCGGTGGAGCGTTCGCCCTTCCACTCACGCCAGCCAGACGGGCCCTCTGGTTTGTAGCTTCAGAAAAACAGGAAATTCCAGTAAGGGATTAATGACTTAATTATAAATGCGGCTTGGAAATGCAAAGGTTATTAAGAAGGGGAAAAGATACATGCTAATCAGACACACACTGTTAACAACAGAATAAAGATTCATTGTTGGCGCCGCTGTGAAGTTTTCCAAGTTGGGTAATAAAAACCACCTGGCCTGCAGAGGGGTGGCTGCCATGGTGACAGAACCGGGGCCCTGGGGCTGTCTCAAGAAGCCGTTCTGTTCTTCAGGCCTCTGATCACGCTCCCTGCGGGGCCTGGGCTTCCTGTTAGAACTGGCCAACAGGCCTCACACCACCTCAGGAAGTGCCGGGCCTGTGCCCATTTGTCAGGAGAGCACGTGGAGGGTTAGGGACGCCTTCAGGTATTGTCAGACCCGTAGGATGTCTGACTCTCGGAGCATCTGCAGACCCATCAGTGGGAGAACCAGGGATTAGAACTGGGATTCCAGGAAGAGACTTCAGCCATTTCAGGTCAAAGTCAGCATCTTCCCATCCATGGTGATGAAGACATCACCCTGAGCTCCCAACATCACTACTGTGTCTGTGAACTTTGGCTCATCCACTGGAAGAGTGTTGGAATGGAGTTAGTCTGTGTGCCAGGGATTATGCAAGGTGCTGTGTTGCATGAAGTTATTTAATCTTTGCAATCATCTTGCAAAGCATTGTTTCCACGTTTCACTGACAAAGAAACAGAGGTTCAGAGAGGTTAAAAATTTTGCTCAGTGTCATGAGCTAACAAGTGGCAGAGCAGGGAGATTCAAAACCAAGGCCCTTCTGAGGAGGGTGGAAGTAGGGGTTGGAAGGACCCCAGGGCATGGCGCTCTGTTCCCATTTGGACTAGGGGCTTCTGGGGGGCAGGAACAGGTCTTCCCCACATGCTCCTCAGACTCGGGGCTCAAATTCCAAAACCTGGAGCAGCTTCATGAAGACCTGTGTCACCAACTCAGGCTTTTCTTCCAACTAAGCAGCAGTGCCCACGTCCCTCTCCAGGGCCACCAGGCTTGCGGCTCGCCCACTGCATATGCTCAGGAAGTGGCTTCCCTGAGTTTTCTAGTGGATTAATTGCTCCAGATAATCATTTGAGGGCTGATGGGGTGCGGGTGGGAGGAGAAGGGAAGAACAGCTGGTCCTCGGGGGGAGAGACCAGTTTCTGGACCCAGACCCTGCTGGGTTTGAGTCGAGTCTCTGCTCCTTCCAGCCTCTTCGGAGCCTCAGTTCTCTCATCTGTAAAGTGGTGATAATGCTTCATTTGTAGGGTTGCTATGGAGACAAAAGGAGATAATGCTTGTAAGTGTCTGGCACATAGTAGATAGTCAACCGATATTATCTAGTGTTATTGTTATTTTAAATATGCTTTTTACTGCTCATGCCGTCTGAGGGAGGGGACCTAGGGTCTTTGTTTTGCTTTGTTTTGTTTGTTTGTTAACCAGGAGGGTTTTTGAAGAGACCTTTAGAACCTGCTGGGAGCCCCAGCCCCAAACCAGGCCTCAGTGTCCCTCCCCTCCGGGAGGCACGCAGCCCCTCACTCTACGGCTGTGCCTGTCCTCTAGCCAACTTCAGACCAAAGCAGGACAACCCTTTGGCCTACCAGCCACCCCAGAGAGAAAAGGGGTCCTGTGGGGAGGGGAGGCAACCCAACCATGAAGGAAGAAGGTGGGTGAGAGCCGTGGAGGGGCCGGGGGAGGGAGACGGCTCATTTAAAATGGGAAAACTAATGAAGAAATCTCCGTCTAATTAGACAGCCTGCAGTTTTAATCAGAGTTTCCTCGGCAAAACCTGTTTGCATGTTTTCTGTCATTCAGCCAACGTGTTAATTAGGCAAATAATATTAATAATGATATTCACTTCGGGAAAGTTAGGAGGGGAGGGAACAGGCGGAAGCGGCAGGTTGGAGGAGGGAGGGCAGGGGAGGGGAACAGAGGTAGTGGAAGGGAGGTGGCCTGGAGACGGCCGCGCCCTGTCGCCGAGCTCCCGCCCCTTTCTGAAGCTCAGTCTCCCCACCTGTACAATGGGAGTGACGACACGTAGTCCCCTCCTCACTCGTGGCGGGAGGGTGACACAGGATGAGGTGTGCGCTGCCCAGAGGCTGTGTGCGGCCTCCCAGAGCAGGTGGGGGGGCTGCCCCCGGATTCCCGCCCTGCCTGCATTCACTGCCCACCCATGACCTGCTCCTCTGCCCCCTCTGGAGTCCTCACGGCCGCATCGGAGGTGGGATGGGGAAGTGAGGGGCTTTGAGCCCCACTAAACGCCTTGCCTGGCTTCCCGGAGCCCCACATAGGGGCCACCTCAGCCAGGTGCATCCCGACCCCACAGCCTTAGGCTGGCCTCTGACCCTCCTTTCCCGCCAGCCGAGTCCAGGCGCTGGGATGAGGAGAGGCTCCTTGAAGCCTCCCTGCTGCTGCCTTGAGGCCCAGCCTGTCCAAAGTCAGCTTTCTCCCTGGCTCCCCCGGCACCCCAGATCAGAAGAGGCCTGCAGGAATTAGCTGCATCCCCTCCAGACCAGGTTCCTCGGGGGGGGATCTTCCTCCTAACTCACGATCTCATGTCACAGAAGGAACCTCAGAAATCAACCAGTGATCCTCCTTGCTCCCGGGACTCGGAGCCCCTCCATGGCATCCCACTCAGTCTATCTCAGACACACCTGCGGTGGGGCGCTCACACCCGCTGATGCTGCCTGACCAACAGGCAATTTGGGTACCTCTTTACTTTCGGTTAAAATACTGCTGTTTGTAATGTTTGGTCAACATTCAGAAAGGCCTGGTTCTGCCCTCGGTCCAGCCGCTCTCCCTCATGGTCTTCTTTCTCTGGCCTGTGGCCGTGGCCTCCAGGCAGACCCCGGCAGACTCCGTACTGTATCTTTGAGAGCTGATTGGGCACCTACTATATGCCAGGCACTGAGCCCATATATCTACTACACAGTATGTCTGCCATTTAATCCTCCAAGCAAGTTGGTGAGATAGAGCTCCGTGCCCCCACTTTACAGTTGAGAAAACTAAAGCTCAGAGCCATGAAAGTTACCCAAGATTTCTCAGTAATTTAGTCACCAAAGAGGGACTAGCGCTCAAGTCTTAATATTGTACCCCATGATCTTTCTAGAAGAAACCTCAGGAATGGTTCATGCACAACTCACTTTTCCTCATTAAACCCTATTAGAGAAGCGCTGTCACCCTCCCTGTTCTGCAGGTGAGGGAACCTGAGCCTCAGAGAAGTCGCATAAATTGCCCTTGTGCACATGACTGACAGGATATATAGCTTGTCCGCATCTGCCCCTCTGCACTCCAGGCAGAAAGAACCAGACTATTCTGGGCTTCACAAGGCACCGTCCACCAGTCCAAGGACTTATGCTGGGTTATTGCATTTGCAGTGAGGCCATGGGGCTGGCACCCCAGTTGTTAATGTCTCCTACTCCCCATTAAAATCCTCAACCTGTCTTTACAGTTCACCTTCAGGGAGAGGCTGGTGAACCCTTTTAACTGCAGCCAGAGAACTTGGCTATGTTCCTCTTGCCTGGGGTCAGACGCATTGCACACCTCCCAGCCAGCCGTGAACAAGGTGATTATGAGCTAATAACCTTTGGTTCCATAACTCCAAGTGAGCACTGAATGGGGGTAACCCTGAAGGTCACTCTCAGGGAGGCATGGGAATGGTGACTTACCTCACCTCTGCAGCCACAAAAGAGGATTTCTCTTTTTAATGGCAGTGTCCTGACTCCACTCTCGGCATACTGTCATTACTCAGCAGCTGGAACAGTGCCTAGACCACAGCAGGTCATACTCAGGCCCCACATGTTGCAGAAAAGAAGACAAGCCCTGAAATGGGATGGGATATACTCAAGGTCTGAGGGTTAGTGGCAGGCAGGGCCTGCTGGAAATCCCAGCCATCCACCTGTGCACCTCTCAGCCTCGCCTTATCAGCTCTCAGAATCTGCAGAGGGTTTGGTTTATTTGTTTGTTTGGGGGTGCAGCCCTCTGCACAGGCCACCAGCCTATTGTCATCTTCTTCTAGACACTCCAGTTCTCTTCCTTTAGTAATATTACCTAGACTTTAGATGCCGGCTCTGGTTCCTGAGGGGTGCAGAGCCACACGCTGCTGCCTTGGAGGCCAAGCCAAGGTGGGGAGGAGAAGCACATGGTAGGCAAGAACAGGTTGGAGGTGGGGGGGGGCCTGCAAAGGAGCCCCGCAGGCAACAGCATTAACTTGTTATGTAAATACCTATTCAGTTATTCCTCCTCCTCCAACACAGTCAGCTAATCACTCATGCCTGGATAGTTCATGAATATTAAGCCGACTCCCCCGCCAGAGTGCCTAGTGGTGGGAAGCCTGTGGCCTCCAGGGGAAAGGAAAGTGGGAGCCCCCAGTCCCATCTTTAGTGAGCCCTGAAGCCTCAAAGGGACACCTCATTCTGCACAATCGTAGCCTACCTTTGGATAATCAGTCCCCCAAGATGCTGAATGCCTTCTCCCGTGGAGACGCTAGGCTAGACTCAGGCTCAAAAGGCTGTGTGCCCAGAGGCAAATGACTCAGCTTCTCTGGGCATCAGTGTCCTCATCTGTCAAATGGGGTAGCGACCTCATCAGTGGTTCTGATTCCTGAACCGATATATGTATAATGTGCCTGTACCACGCATACAGTTAGGAACTCCCAACTGAATCCTTCTTTCATGACACAGACCCCAAGTTTGCCCTCAGGGAGCCCACATCCTGGTCTCCATGGTCATCTGCTGAGGAGGAAGGCGCCCAAGGCCCGAGGCCGAGCTAAGAGAGGACCCCCCACCAGGGTCAGGTGTGGAGGCCTTCCTGGCAGGGTTCGGCTTGGCATGGACTGTAAAGATTCCATGCATTCACTCACCCATCCAGTACATATTTACTGAGCAAGGCACTCGGAACAGAGCCGTGAACAAAAAGCTCTGAAGACCTGCCTTCGGGAAGCAGTTGAGATGGCCACATGTTCTCTGGGACTCCTCCCACTGAGAGGAGGTCTGCTCCCCACCCTTGAGTGCACGCCGGCCTCAGCGACTTGTTTGGCCAATGGTCTGAGGCAGACGTGATGCTCTGCGGCTACATCAGAACAAGTCTGCAGCTTCTACTTGAAAAGCTCACTCCAGGAGCCCTGGGTCTCCGTGGGTAAAGCCCGCCTCCAATCACGTGGAGAGGCCTTGTGTGGCACTCCTGACCTGCTGAGCACAGCCTTCCCACCCTCTCCACAAGGCAGGCAAGCAAAGAGAGCTCTGAAGAGAGCTTGGGTGCCCCATTCCCAGCCACCTGCTGGAGCCCCCACAGCAGCCTCCAGTGCCAGCAGGTGAGACGCCGCCAGGCTGAGCCTCAGGGCCTCAGTCACTAAAGTGTGAGATGTAATAAGAGGTTTGCTGTTTCAGGCTATTACATTTCTAGGAAGTGTGTCATATAGCAACAGGTAACAAGAATATTATAGTGGGGAGATAGACTAAACAAACAATCAAACAAGTAACGAGTATATGCGGTGGTAAGTGCTAAAGAGGAAAATAAGTAAGGGGACCGGGAGTGTGTGTGAGTCTGTGTGTGTGTACAAACACACGCAGTATCAGCGTGCCCAAGGCAGCACTCCCTGAGGATGGCGTCTGAGCAAATGCCCCTATCTAGAAGAGAGTTGCAGGTAGCAGAAACAGCTAGTGCAAAGGCCCTGAGCTGTGGGCACGCCTGGCTCATAAAAGGAGCAGCCTGGGGCCGGTGGGGCTGGCATGCAGGGAGCAGCAGCCTGCCTGCCCACAGAGTGTCTGCCTCCTCAGCAGCGATCCAGCAATCCAGGGTCTGCTGTCCGGATCTGCATGCGCTGTGAGCACTAGGCATCCCCCAACCTCAGCGTTTCCATTCTACAGACTGGGAAACCCAGGCCCAGGAGACGAGGAGCCCACGGCCCACGGCTTAGCGGGAAGGCCAGGGGAGAAGCCCTGCTGTGACTCCGTGGCCAGGATTTTCCAGCTGGGAAATCTTCTTCTGCTCTTGCCTGTCCTTCCAGAAGCCCTCATCCCCCACCCTGCTCCTTGATGACAGCGTTCTTCTCTGCCTGCCCCTCCTCTGGCTCCTCAGCCTCCCTAGCAGCCCTGCCGGCTGAAGAGTTGTCCTCATACGGACCCTCCGAGGGGATTCCAGAAAGTCCACTGTGAACACCCACCCCCACCCACTACTTCCCCTGTTCCTACATGGAGATTTTAAGGCCATCTGATCACCAAGAGGTCAATGCAATGAGAGGGAAGCTGTGAGCATCAGAAGTGAGAGGAAGGAGCTCATGCAGACTGAGCATCTACCAGACAGGTAGAGACCCTCCCCTGGGAGGTAAGACTCATCATAGCTGGCACTGAGTGGGCACTGACTGGGTGCCAGGCCATGCTGGCCCTTTTATGTCATTATCCCTCACCCTTCTGAGGTCATGCCATCATGTCCCATTTCAAAGATGAGGACACTGGGCACAGAGAGACTAAATACTTTTCCCAAGGTCATTGAGTGGGGAGGCAGAGGTGGGTGCCATGGGCCACAGTTCATAGCCGAAAGCCCCTGAAGCAGTTTCCTAACATCGGAAATAAACGTCAATCCCAGTGTAAGGGTTTCTATGAATGGTGGGGTCTCTGTCACCACTAGATAGCAGATGAAAAGATGAGAGAAGACTCACAGAGCTCTTCAAATTATGCCATGAAAGGGACACCTTCATCCTCCACAGCCATGTCTAGGTCAGCCCCCAGGGAGCCCACTGTCTGGAGGAAGGACAGGGAATCAGGATAGACACTTGCAGGACTGTGGGGTTGATGGTTCGGGAGCTGCTGATGCCATTGACCCCAGGCAGTGAGAGGAAAGGGAGGGTGGGAAGGGTCCAGAAAGAACTCTTCTCTGTGCGCCCACTCTCCAAGAGCTCAGAATGGGGGAGAGAGAGAATATCATTATGGTTATGAGCAGATAAATAATTTATTAAGGATGATCATAACATGGTCAACCCTGACTGAACCCTCACCCTGCACCAGCCTTTCAACACAGCTCATTAACTCCTCACCATGAACAGAGAAACAGTAACATCCGCTTTATGTAGAAGGACACTGTGGCTCAGAGGGGTTAAGTAATCTGCCCAGAGTCACACAGCCAGTAAGTACACTGAACCCAGCTCTTTTCAGTTCCAAGGCCCAAGCTCTGAACCACTGCACTGTGTATGGAACAACTCACAGAAGTCTAGCCCATGCGTAAGGGAGTCTGCATCCAGCTTTATGTCAGCCTTGAAGGATGTCGTCTATTGGTAGAATTTCAGGCACCAGCATTCAGGATTTAACAATTTACAGAAGGCTCCAGTTTTATCTGTACATAGTCTCATTTGAGCCTCACAACAGGTCATTGAAGTTGACATCACTCTTAGTTTTTACAAGTAGTAAACCAAGAGCCACGACTACCTAAACAGAACCTCAAAGAGAGTTAGCTGTGCAGTTGGGACTTGACTCCGGCTGCCTCCTTGCAGCTGGGGAGCGCTGCCCATGGGCCTAGCCCTGCATTCCCCATGGGGCAGGTGGGCTCCCAGCTGGTGCCTGTTACAGGCACCCTTCACACAGCTCTGGCCACACTTACCACCGGAGCGATGTGCCCACCGGGAGGCCAGTGTCCCGGGATCTAGCTTTCTGAGTGGAGGGAAGGACAGGCCCTGCAGAAGGTCTCTGCTTGGGGTCTGCAAGCCAGGCACTCGCTGTGAGTTTGTTCTAATCTGAGAGCTGGATGGTGCAGAGGCCTATAGTTGGGGGCTTTCATGTTCATTTTATACCCTTTTGCACTGCTGCATTTTTAAACCATGCAAATGCCTTCCTTCCCTTTTTTTTTCAATAAAAAACCAAAATTACTTAATAAAAGAAAAGAGAAGAATGGGCAGAGGTCTTAATGTGGCACTTCAAAGAACAGTGCCAAGCTGATCAACCTCACTAATAATTAAGGAAAGGAAATAATAAAAAGGTGCTTTCATTTACCTGCTTGGCAGAGAGTTAAAAGACAATACTCAGGGTTGGCAGGGGAATGTTAATGGAGAAACAGCCACTTACGAAATATTCATTGCAGAATAACCTGGCCATCCATTTGGATGACCAAATTGGCAATATAAGCTAAATGTAAAATATTCATCCCCTTTCATCCGGCAATTCTACTTCTAGGAATGTACCCAACAACTGTTCAAATGCGCAAGGATATCTATGCAGGGATGTTAGTTGCAGTGATGTTTACAACTGGAAAATTAGGCAGTCCTAAACATTGATCGATGACGAACCCATTAAATTAGTTCAGTGGAGTAATATATACATAGTTATGGAAAAAATGTGATTTATCACTATACAGTGGCATATAATAGGCATGTATAAGTAAGGGCATACAACTACTCACTGTGGGGCTGGGGTATGTCACAAAATAGTATATTTGGAATAACTATCCTATTGTTTCAAAGTGTATTTTTTTAAATTTATTTACATGCTAATTTCAAAAACCTAAACTTAAACACATCAAGCTATTTTGTTATTTTGGAGGCGAATCACAGACAAAAGGAGTTTTCTGCTTTCCGTGTTATGTTTGAAAATGTTTACTCTGCCTTCTTTTATATTTGTAAGCAGAAGAAAAATATGGCTAATGAATAAATCATGCTTTTAAAAAATTCATTCATTTGAATGAAAAGAGGGTAGGATCTGTGATGCCAGAGAGCAGGGGAAAGGCGTTCTGGGCAGGAGGAGGAGGACGGGGAAGGCAGGGGCTGCAAAGACACCTGAGTCTAGAGACAGCAGAGAAAGGGCTTGTGGGGCATCTCTGAGCACTAGGGACAGGGCATCTGAGAAGCTCAGGCCCCTCTGCACTTCGTGGAGGGACTTACAGGGGAGAGGACAAGATGGGAAGGAGGGGAAGGGAGCTGGCTTCACAGAACAGAGCAGAAGGGGAGGGGAGGAGCCCACACACAGGGGAAGAACTGGGACCAGAAGGGATGTCCCAAAGTGCAGAGTCTTACAGCTTGAAAGACATTCCCACCACAGAGGCATGGAACAGAGAAGACAAAGACACCTCGAGGGCATGGAGGAAATCTGACCAGTGTAGAGGAACAGTCTGCCGGGACCTGGGGTGGGGGTGGAGGGGGCGGGGGTTGGCACTGGATAGAGACTAAGCCCAGGTGCAGAAGCCCATGATCTTAGGGCCTTAGAGCCCACCTAGACCTTAGATGCAGCTCTCCTCCAAGGAACTCCAGACCCTCACGTCCAAATCACTAAGGGTCTGGTCCCAGAACCTTCATCTTAACTCAATTCTCTCACGAATGTCAGGCATTCTGAAGCTGGAGAACCAACAGTTGAGAAATTACAAAGCTCACCATCTTTATTTTAAAATGGGAACACTAAGGCACAGAGAGGCTGAACCATTTGCCCAAAAGTCACACAGCCAGCACATGGCAAAGCATACAAGAAGCCAGGTGCTTTGCCCCTGGAGAATCCAGGGCTCTGTCTCTTTCCATCCTTCCACCCTGACAGAAGACCGGGCCAGGCCATGGAGTCACTGGGACTACTTGTGATCCCTGCAGCACCAGGTTATCTACAGGCCACCTTGTTATTTGTTCAGCTCGCTTCCCACCAAGCAAACCCTGGGGATAGAGCTCTCAGGCCATAGACTTAGGTCTTGTATCTCAACTGGGTTTCCCTTAAATCGGTATCTTTAAATCAATTTGGAATCTATTTTGGCAAAAATATTAGCTGGTCAGTTCAGAGTCTTCTCAATCGATCCAGTGCTTTCTCAGCCATGTCACGGTTTCCCCAGCCCTCCCCACCCCACCTTCCCAGGGGTCGATCTAAGATTGATGAAGGTGGTGGTATATAGACCAAGGCCAGCCAACCTCTACCAGGCCCTCTCTGCACCGCCAGGCCCCACCAGCTGCCAGCCTGTGCTCTCCAAGGCCCAGGTACCGCTGGCTCTGCTGGGATGCTCAGGGCTGGGAAATGCCATGGAAGGCCTGGTCCCACCTGTTTAGACACCACAGCCAATCACCTCCTCTGCCCCACTGCCCAGCCCACACTTGTGCTGCATGGCTGCAGCCAGAAGTTCCCCAGGCTTATCTGAGCGGTGGGATCCACCATCACTAGCTCCTTTTGGTGCAGAGTCGATTAGAGAGGTGGGCCACAGGACCCCTGCTCCTCCAAGAACCAAAGCCAGCAGCCTCCCACGTGCTTTTCTCTCAGCATCTTCTGCTCCACAACCACTCCTCCTCCACTACCAACCTCACATCCAGAATCTCTGTCCCCCTCAGGTGGGGAACAAAAACAGCTCAGGAAGCATCCCCTCCAAATTTAGTGTTTGCAACTCTTGAAGCTCAGAAAGCCAAGACCTGGTCCCTGTCACACGCTGGTTCTGTAGCCACAAGCCCACAGCAGTGACCTGACTGCCCTGAAGAATTCAGGCCATGTGGGGAGAAGGAGGGGAGGGACACATGGACCAAGGCTGTGCAAATTCAGCCTTCCCCCAGCCTTCAGGACACCCTAGACCCTTGTGGCCCGCTGCAGGAGCACCCCACTTCTCTTTGCCTGCCCCCCTTCCCCCCATGGGACCAGACCAAGGGCTGCATCCCCAAGTTGCTCCTGATTGCTCTGGGAACCCCTCTTTGGAGCTCCTGGAATCCTGGTCTACTCAACGGGCACTGCTCACCTTGTTATTTTATGGTTCCCAAGGTGTCCGAAGAGTGTGTCTGCACACACATATGCGCGTGTGTGCATGTGTGCACACTCATGTCTTACCTACCCCACTAAACTGGGGTTGCAGTACTTCCTAATTGTTCTAGAGCCTAGCTGCATGCTAGCAGTGTTGGCTGGGGCACAGTGGAGGCACCCAGCCAGGAGATCAGGCCAGGGCTGGGGGTGCCAACCCAGATTCACTGTGCAAATCTGGGGGAGTTGGTCCCTTTTCTGGCCAGTTTCCTAGTCTACATAATTAGGAAGGTAGACCCTATGTCCACAAGGTCCCCTCAGGCTACATGATTCATCTAAAGATAGTACCATA
Source organism: Manis pentadactyla (assembly GCF_030020395.1). NCBI lineage: Eukaryota > Metazoa > Chordata > Mammalia > Pholidota > Manidae > Manis > Manis pentadactyla. Next base: position 117,504,630 of record NC_080029.1, on the reverse strand, counting down.
ATTGTGATATCCTGAATCCCTGTCCCCTCTCACCCCTGCAGCCTCTGTGCTGGGCAAGTGAGAATTCAATAAATATTTAGCTGATTGATGTAAGCAAAGCATTAAAGTCACTGAAAGCGATAGGAAGCTTCCAAGACACACTGGAACCTTCTATGGTATCTCTCTCTTGTGAATTCTCTCAGAGGGCAGAAAGCATAAATAAAGTAGGCAGCCAATGTTTTTTTCTCTTTAAAGTCAAAGACCCATAAATCATGCATGTGCAAATTCATTTCATAATTAACATCACTGGGTATATGGCTGTGAAAGTTGTGTTTCAGCTGGGTGAGATGTTCTGCTAATTAAAGGCTTATTTTGTGATGGGAATCATTTTGTGGAAGCTACTTCACACGCACGAGCATAGACTTTTTTTTTTAATGACCCATAGGCTCTGCAAAGTGAGTCAACTGATGGCGCTGAGCAGCTCACGGCTTATCAGACAGTAGCACCACCTGCACTCCAGAGCCTCCGTGTTCAAATGCAGCCAACGGCGAGTGTGTTCTCGGAGTCACAAAGAACACACACACACAGGGATCCTCTGAGCAGGAAGAAAACCTAGCAGGGCTTTGACATAACAGAGGCCTAGAGAGGGAAGGGGAAGGCCTCCCTGCAGACTGGAAGAGTTTGAGAGCCCCATTTCTCACCAGTCCCCAAACCTTCATCTGCTCTCCCTTGTCCCCCACACAGGACATGCCCACGTGACCCTTAGTTGTCTTGGGAGCTCTGGATTCAATTGCTGTGCTTGCCTCACGCTGAAGGGGTGCTCAGCAGGTAAGGCTGCTCACCGCTTTGCTGAGCACCCCCTGGAAGCAAGAAAATTGGAGAGAGACAGCTGGGATTGAGTCTTAACTATTTTAATAATGTTCGCTACCATGGCTGTTGCTGGGAGATTAGGGGAAATGTAACGGTGTATAATTTTTCCTAAGAATTCCATTAACAAAATCAAATGGGCAGACGGAGGTGGGAGTCGGGGTTGGGGAATGGAGAGCTTTCTGGAAGCTTCCTTGGAAGAGAGTTTCTAGTCTCAGGATCTCAGCCAAAGCTCTGGGTGTGACTTCCAGGTTCCCGCGGACCCTCTCTCATTTTTCCTTTCCCTGTCTCTCATCTGTGTGGAGAACACAGAGACTGGGTTCAAATCTCTATCCTATACTTTCTCACTGTGTGGCTTTAGTAAGTGGCTTAACCTCTCTGAGTGTCAGCTTCCTCACCTGTGAGTAGGGATAACCATGCAGTGCTCTTCTGTGGATCGGAGATGATGCGAAGTGGCCTGGATGAAGGCATGTCATTGGCTAACTCTCCAAATGTCCACTCCCCAGCCCACCCATATCTATACCACGCTCCGTTCCTGTTCCAGTTTCTATATCTGTAACATTCTTTCTGCAGGCCAGGGTTGAGTGCCAAGGATAATGTCAGAGAGGGCACAACATGGTCCCTGCCCTCTGGGAGCTTACAGGTTGTTGAAGAGGCCAGGTATTTACATCCACTCCTTGCTAGCCTGATGACAAACTTCGGAGGTGCTACAGAGTGTGCTCCCAGCCAGTATCATACAGATCTAGCTCAAAACTCTGGGGAAAGGGGGTATCATGCCCATTTTACAGATGAGGAAACTGAGGCTTGGGTTGTCATTTGCCTCAAGCCGCACAATTAGTCAGTAGCAGAGTTAAAAATGCAGCCCAAATATCCATATTTAAAATCCCAGATTCTTTCTCCAATACCCCATGCCTGGATCTGTCCCATCTAGTTTCACTTATTATTTTCTAATTTTCTGTTTGGTCTGGTCTTGTACTATCAGTTAGACTGTAACCCCCCTGAGGGCAGACATTTATTAGGTGCTTCCAGGAGACATGGCACACAGTAGGTGCTCAAATAAGACATGCAACCTCACAGAGACCCTGTGACACTATTTATTTAACAAATCCCGACTCTGAGTTACCCCTTTCTCTTGTCCTCCAGTCCACACACCACACACACACACACACACACACACACAGCTTGCAAAATCTAATAACAACCAGTTTTAAAACATACTAAAAACAGAAAATTTATGTAGCATGACCCAAATTGAATTATACATTACAGCACTATAATTGATTTTTTAGAAGAGAGATTAAATTTATTTTATGCCTCACTAACTAACAGCTAGATTTACCTAATTGCTTGGAGTGCAGAGTTAGGATGATTCATTAAACGCCATACATGCTTGGGTACACTGCACACTGAGTAAAGCTTCCCTGCTCACAGCAATTAACGAGGAGACACCCAGGGCCGCGCCAGTAATTGACGAGAACAATTCAGCCTGAAGTTTGCTATGGATGCTTTATTAAGTTCTTTGAGCAAAACGCAGATTCTGTGCATTCTGGGAAAGCAGTTCTAACAAATCAAAGACAACTCATTCTGTCTCTCTCTCTCTCTCAACTCTGCTGTGATGGAGAGGGAAGGAAGAAAAGAGAAGAGGAGAAAAAGCAAAATATAAGCCTTGTCTCAATTTAATTACATCCATCAGAGCAGTGTTTTAACAAATCTCACCAGCATCTGACAGCAGGCAGGCAAAGGCAGCCAGCCTAACAGAGAGAGAGTTTGAGTGGAATCAGGGAGCATTCAGTAATTATATACACATTATCAAAAAGGTAGCAATTTAGGAAAATGGGAAAAAAATATGCTAATTTTTGATAGCAAGAGAAAATTAGAACTCTGTGAGCTATTTATTTATTAATTATTATTAGTAATAAAGAACATTTAAAGTGGCATACCTTCAAATAACAAGTGTGCTTCCTTTTATTGGTGCCTGTCTGGGTGTGTTTATGGGGTCTGTAGACATCACACTCACACACATCCTCCTCATTCAAAGGCACGGCACACTTGGATTTTTTACACTTGCTCCCGGGCCCTGCGAGATGCATGTTTCAATGGGTCTGTCTATAAGATGGATGAAATTGCTCTGCCCACATCAGACTTTAAGTTGTAGGCTTTTTGCAGCTGTGGAAACAGAGAAAGAAATGCTCTCACACCCCCTAGCCAGATCTTTAGAGCCCAGTGCCTGTATTTTGGGGTTGAAGCAATTTGCTTTTCTCTGGGAGAGACGTTTAAAAATATAAAAATATCAGCCATAGCTTTTATCTTCCAGGAATGGACAGTATAACTGGGGAGGCAAGATGTCCTAGACCTCAGTTATGCTGCCATGATACTACAACTTCCCTCTCTTTGGAATCCTCCCAAGATGCACAAGTGGGCTTCCTGCAGCTCTGCCTGACATTGATTGGGCAGGGATGGACACTTCATCCCAGCTGGCCAATTACGTTCTCTCTTCTGGGGATCTGACACCGAATGAGAGCCACAGAGGCCGGCAGCTAATTGGAGTCAAGGCACATCGGAGGCAGCACTCCAGAGAGATGTTTCACCAACCCCCTCTTCTGAGGTCCCCGAAGTTCCTGACGCCCAGTGGTTCTGCACATCCTGCAGTGCTGTGGCTGCCCCAGCCTTTCTCCTCCAAACCGTCCTTTTGTCTTAAGTCATCCAGGGTCATTTCCACTATTTGCACCCAAAGATCCTTACCTGTTACCTAGGGTCAAGAAAACAACCACGTACAGCAAAGGGAAGGCTGGCTGACCCGTCAGGCACTCTGCTTGTGCCATCCCTGCCGAGGATCCGGGAATCGGGAATGCTGTTGCTGACTGGGCCTCAAAGAGCTCTCTTCCTCAGGTTTGCAGATTCGGTTCCCAGGAGCAGCCTTCATGAGAATATGGCAGGCTGACTCCATCGAGAGCGGCGATGGCATCAGCTGGTAGACATTTCTGCCTCTGTGGAGTTTCAAAGCATCTGCTGTGCAACACACCCCACTTTGGAAAACCACAGTTCTAAGTGAACCCCATCATTGACAGATTGTAAAACTGAGGGCAGAGGAGCTTTAAGTGACTTCTTCAAGGTTACAGAGCTGAACTGAGGCAGAAGTGACTTGAACCCATGTTTTCAGACATGGATACCATCTTCTATTTTGCTTCCACTGCACCATGAGGTATTTCCAAAAAAGTCCTAGAGCAGTCCCCGCTCTAGCCCCATAAGGACACGCTGCCACGCCTGGCCACGCTTCACAGGATGCGTGCATGAGCGAGGAGGTCGTCTTCCTCATGTCTTGTTGTCCAAGGGCAGGCCCTCTGGGATCCCCCTCATGCCCACAGTGCACCCCAAGTGTCAGGGACTTGGGAACAACTCTTCAAGTCGCTAAGGGACAATTCCCAGGAAAGCCTCCATTAGTCAGTGGCAGGTTGTCCTCACAGTAAAGGCAGGAACACAGGGAATCAGGATCCCCGTCCACTCTCCTCACAACAGATCCTAGCCTGGAGGCGGCAGGCAAGGGCCCACAAGACATCAGTCTCCCCCAAGACACTCAGTCCTGCCAGGGACGATGCTAAAAGGCATGGGGCCCCACAGGGCAGCCCCGTCAGCCTCATTTGTCAGATGGGCAAACCGGGGCTCAGAAAGCCAAGGCATTGCCTTGGGTCAGAAAGCTAGAAAGCGGCAGAATCTGGGCCCATCTGACTCTAAGGAAGTGCCACTACTTTCCTCTGTGACAGCCGTGGCCTGAGCGCAGACTCCTGGGGAGCCGGTGCCCCAGGGGCCTGGCCGGAGTTGCCTCCAGGGCCAGGTCCCCGTGAGGCTTCCCGGGGTTTCAGCCCTGTCTGAGGAGCGTGAGAGGAAGACCCAGTCAGTCCTCTAGACTAAGCAGGGAGACATGCTGAACGCCCTGGGGGCCCTTCCGCTCTGCTGACCACCCCTCCCCCAGTGACCACCAGCCCGCCTCACCCGGGAGCTGCCTCCTGGATGTTCTCAGAGAGGCGACCTGTACCTCAGGAACAGTGCATAAAAAGGGGGCTCCCCGGGGACGAGAAATCTCCCCCAAGTCCAATTCATCCATTCATTCAGTAAGCATTTGTGGAGCCCAAGCTGTCACACAGGTGCTAGGTGGACCCTGGGAATCCCAGAGTCACCACCTCTGTCCCCGAGGAAGCACAGAGTCCAGGAGAACTTGCACAGGTTGGCGAGGCCAACGCCAAGGAGCCGATAAAGCAGCAGACAAAATGCCCTGCACTGGAGGCTGGAGACACAGCCTGGGGCCCTCTTTGCCATTATCTCTTGGTACATCACCTTCTAGACCTCAAGTTTTCACATCTGCAAACAAAAAGGTAGAATAAGGTAAGGATCGGGTCTAGCTCAAAAGCTGTTCAGATGCGCAGACTGCCTGCCAGACCACAGAGGACAGGTGAGGATTTTCGAGAGGAGGCATTCCTTCACTCCCCGTGGTGGGAGGGCGAGCCTGCAGCTCCCCTGAGGAGCTCCAGGTGATTTTGCAGCTTCTAGGCTGACCCCATTGCCCCCTTTCTGCCTCCCTCCCAGGTGACCCAGTTCTAGGGCTAAGGATGGATCGTTGCTCATGTCAGGATAGCAGGAAAGCCAGATTAGCACTTTGTTGGACCACCTTAGCATCAGGTGCACACAAACAGAGCTAATTGTTTCTGGGCCTCGCAGCCTGACCCTCCTCCTATGAAGCTCCATCCTTTACTGCTGGGTCCACACACCCTGCCAGCAGCTCATCTGTCTCTGCCCCTGTGCGGTGTATGCTGAGAGCACTGTTTCAACAGGACTTCCTAGCTGGATGGCTCAGGTGGTGGGCAGGGGTGCCTGGAGCTCTGTAGGGCTCACCCTTGGCTCATAGGACATCCTGCCCCACACCACAGCTCTGTTTCCCAAATGTCCCTAGATTCCCACATGGCAGCCACCCTGGCCACAAAGACTGCCAGATGGATTGGATGGTCAGCGTAGGATCCTGGCGAAGACCCAGCTCCGACTTGTATCTGTCCTAGATTATGTGACCCTGGGAAAGTCATTTCATTGCTCTGAGCTGCAAGCTTGGGCACACGGAGGATTAAAATGATTATTTTACAGGGCTTATGTGAAGATTAAATGACACATGTATTTCAAATGTCGAAATTATTAGCTATTTTTAACATTAGTAATCTATTTTTCACAACCTTCCTTCTCACCCCAGAAAGGTTCTAGAAAGCTTGTCAACATACCTGCTGATCAGCAGTGTGAGCCTGTCAGTTTAGCATCTTCAGGGGGTCAGAGATTTCAACACATCCCAGTCATTTATGCTGGAAGGACATGAAGCTCATCTTACGCCATCACTACCCGAGTCTTATCAGGGGAACAGGGAGCTCTCAGCGCCAAGGGCTCCGCAGATACAATCAGTGCTTCAGCGACAGAAACCAGATTTTTGGCTTGTCCCTCCCTAAAAACCAGCCAGATTCTGAGCTTTAATGTAACTGACCCAATTCTTTCTAAGGTGGTATCCTTCAAGCCAAACTGGGAGTCTCTTCACCTTCCTCAGAAGACTGAGGGTCTTTCTTCCCCAGGTCCTGGTCCCCCCGGGGGCTGCGAGAGATTTCTTTAGTTCACTCCCCCGGGACCCCGAAGCCTATGATGCAAATGAAGTCCAAGCAAATCCTTTGGGGAAAAAGGTGAACACACAAACTATGATGTAGTCTTTTGGACAGAAAGAACATTCTAGAAGTTCCTCGGTTCTTCCTGGTATGAACATTAATTGTGATCCAGACTAAAATATCAGAGAAGCGAACAGATGGGAGCAGACAGAGCGGGCAGATGATAGTGACACCTTTCATCTGTGTAGAGCTGCATAGTTCCTAGGATAATTGCATCTTCCGTTTCATTCCCAGAGCAACCGTGTGGGCAGATGAGGCACTTTGCCCAAGACCCCTTCACCTAGCCGGTGACCCCAAGAGTTCTGGTGTTGAACTCCATGCACTTTCCCTATAGCGATGCCACATTCAGGTAGATGGGGCTGCACACGGCAGGAAAAAGGGACCTCAAACACTGTGTGATTGACTTTGGATTTCAATGAGAAATCACCTGAACAGCAAGGCCTTTGTACTATAGCACACCTGGAAAGTCAAGCTGAATGGGGAGCTTTTCTATGTGAAATCAAACCATGGTTCACTGCACATTAAAATCCCCAGCACAAAGATTCGTTGGCGGCATAAACAAACCCAAATCACTGGTGAATGGGGGAAATTTCAGGCATAAATTCCATGTTTTCTGTTCACAGGCTTGGCATAACTGAAATCCGTTTGCTCTGAAAGAGGAGGTAGCTAAGAGTCGAAGTAACATTTAAAGAAAGTCTCAGAAATCTCTTTATTTTGTCCCTTGGTCCTTGGTGAAGCCATAGCAGTAAAGATATCTAAATTGGCCCTATTTATATCCTTCTAAAGGCAGTTTCCCCATTTGGCAGAAACTCCAGCCTAGTAAGTAATGGTTTGGGGGAATCTTGTGGAGGCCTTTGATGACTGCATGGAAACTTGGGGGTGCCACTGATGGAGAATGCAGGGAGGGGGCCAGAAGTGAGTCGCTATCCAAAGGGGTTTTACTGAACTTGTACTAGCTGATGAATGCACTTAATGGGAATAGTGTTGGATGTCAATGCAACATAACGACAATCTATTTGGCTAGATTTGTGTGGCTTTTGAGGAGGAAAGAAAGGACCTGCATGAGCAGTTAATCACTGTCTTTAGCCAACTTCATTTAAAATTTCACCGTGTTCTCTCAACTGTGCCAAGGGGTGGTGTCACATGTTTCAGTGAATCATTTGTCACCACATCTAAAACAAGCAGGGGACCAAGCGTTTTTTTTTCCTCTTATTTTTGAGACTGTATTTCTGGTGACATGTGATTCGGAGCAATGGTAGGGCCTGACCAAAAAGTAATGGTGGTGACTTCTATGCCTGGCTCCGTCCTAAGCACTCCTAGAGAGGTAGAGATTGATGGGGAAACTGAGGCCCAGAGCAATAAGGAGACTTGCTCGAGGTGGTCACAGAGACAGAGCGGGGCTCCAAAGCTTACTGTGGTGCTGCAGTCCGACCTTGTTCCCTCCGAAGCTTGTTCTTTCCTCTGTAGTGCTAACGAGCCCAGGCAGCAGTTCCCCAGGGAAGAGCATGACGCTGCCTCTGTCCTTACTGGGAACATGCTCTGCTGTGCCCTCCCTGTTAGCCGGGCCTGCAGCACACCTGGGGGCTGCCATAGGGAAGCCCCCGCTCTGCCCGCCTTCACTTACAGCGCCACAGGCAACCCTATCCACCTCAGGGTGGATTCCCAGGGTTGACCCATTCCACGTGAGGGGAAAATAGACCCAGAAAGGTAAAGATTTGCTGAATTCAGCACTAGATTCCATCTACAGATTCCAACATTCCTGCTCTTTCCCTCCCACCATATAGACTGTGGAGGAAAAGCAACTATTTGTATTATCTACATTGACAGGGCAACTGAAGCCCAGCAGATAAAGAAGCCCAGGCTAGAGCTCTGAGATCATGGATATTTAAGTAACGGGAAGTTTAATAAGCAGATGCCACCTGATGAACAATGGCCGACCGCAGATAAAATCACACACACTTCCAAACGCACATTTACACTCACCTCCAGAAATGAATGATGAAACTTTAACTAGGACATGGGGTGTCAGAGAAGGATGTGTGTTTTTTTTCTTTCTTCTCTTACTCATTTCTCCTCTCTCTCTCTCTCTCTCTCTCTCTCTCTCTCTCAGGAAGCTGAGCTCAGAGATAGTAAAAAACGTGCTTTTCAGCGCTTGTGCTGGGATTGGAGCCCAGGCTGGTTTGGCCGTGGCCTAGAATGCCATTTCCCAAGCTGGGTTCCATTCTTATCCTATGTGACACCCTTGCTGTGGGCTCCTGTGAGCTTTCTGCATCCTTACGGTAGCTTCCCACCTGTCGTAAGTGGCATTCGTGGCCCTCGCTGACCAACCCAACCTCCTTCTCTCAAAGGGGGATCCCGACTTCTTACCCAGAAGAAATTCTCCAAATGGAATTTCAAATTGATTGAAAAACCAGATTCCCCCATGTGGAACCAGGACTGTCACACTCTGCCTGGCTCCTCATGAGCTTAGTGTTACTTAAGATTTGCACTCTGACCCCTGTCTGGTTTTCCTGAGGACATCCGCCAAAGGACGCCAGCTGCACAGCCAGGGACCCTTGGACCCTGTCGCCTGGTGACGTTCTTCCAGCCGGCACTCAGAGTAAAGCCAGCCCTGCCGTGAACACTTCCTTTGAGGGCTGGAGGAGGTGAGGGAGAGGACAGGGAGTGGGGACTGAGGGCGAGAGCAAGAGATCAACACACACCCTCTTCTGGGCACAGAAGCCGGGTGACACCAAGAGGTGTCAGCTTTTCCGGGCCTGGAGGCTGAGGAGCCCAGCACAGGGCTTGTGGCCCACAGGCTCGCTGCACCAACCTTGTCCGCTCTGTTCTGGGCACAGCAGGTCTGTCCGCAAGGACCCTGCCATGCAGCCTTTGGCGAAGGGGGAGGCTGGGAGAAGGGAGGCCAACAGAACGGAAGCCTCGACTCCAGCAGTAGGAGTCAACAGGCCTCCCCTCTTAGGAGAAGATGAAGATATATCTACATATTACAAATAAAACATATATATGATTATAAATTTATTTACACATATGAAACGTATATATATATTTATATAATTAAGCCAGACGATGCTATCTCAGCGAGGAGGGACAATTCTCTGCCCTCCAAAACATCAGCTTGTTCTAGTGGATGGAAAATGAGGGAGTGTTGACAGAGGCACCCAAGATAGCACTTAACAGGCTCATTGTCATCACACCAGAGCAGGGGAGATTCAGGGCAAAGCAGCAGGGGCTGACAGACACGGAGAACCCAGCTGCCCGGCTGCTTGCACGTGCTTCCGTCTGAGGGCTCAGTTCCCGGGCCTGTGTGCCACTGGGGACCTCGGCTGTGGTCACAACTCCCTGCCCACTATCCTCGACGAAATTCTAGGAAATGGAAGATCATTCTCTACTGACAACGAAGAGTCTCCTTGCTCCCAGAATTGCTCCTCAGCCCTCTGCTTCCCCGAGCCTCACCTGTCTCTCAAGAATCAGCACCCAGCCTCCCTCCCCTCCCTCAGGAAGCCCTCTGACTGCTTCTGTCCCACCTGCCCTCCTGCTTCTGTGCCTGTTCAGCTCAGCACATTGTGCCAGAACCACCCTCTGGACTGTGAAGCCAGTTAGCGTGACTCCCTCCCAAGACTACAGAAGGCTGGGCGGAAGTACATATTTTTGTATATTCTTGATGCTACTGTCAGGGCTGCATCAATTGAGGGAGTCTAGGTTTATTTAAATCCCCAAATGTAGTCTGAGTAACTCTTTTGGCGTTATGCTTGAGTTATCCAGACACTTCCAAAATTATGCTCTCCCACTACCTGCTCTGTGACCCTCTTGTATCGTGTTTCCCACTCCTAGATGAGGAAGCTAAGATGTGGAGAATCAAGACTTGCTCACAAGAACCCGATGAGGAAGTGGCAGATCTGGGCCTTGAACCCGGGCTGCTCGTGAGCATCAGTGTTTTCCCCACCAGCAGCCTCCATCTGCCATGCACGCACACCCTGTCTGGGTTCAGGCAGGGCACACCCTGTGCACAACTCCCTCCACGGTGCATTCTGCGGAAAGGTGAGAAGACCTCCAGAATGGAAAGCCAGAGCCCTCATAAACCTACTCCTGGCCCAATGCTCTGGTGACACAGCTAGTCACAGAGGCCACACCCACATCCCTCTTGGTCCTCTGCTGAGTTCTGGACACCCCTGGGCTCTTGCTGTGATCTAAAATTATTTCCAGAAGGAATTGTCTAAAGACTAAAACAGCAATAAAAGACTCTGACTTTTACATTTCCACATGTCCAGATGGGCTGCATGGGGCTCCCAGCATCCCTGCCTCAGGCCAAGTCACAGATAACTTAGCAATTTTTCCCCTGGAAGGCCTGGTTTCACATGGAGGCGGCCCATGTCACTGCCCAGAGGCTCCTCCTTGCGGGTCTGCCAGGCTGTCTGGGGCCTTAATGTGTAGAGGAAAAATATGGGTTTTGAAGACAGACTTTGGACAGATGCAGGTAAAGCAACCACTATGTGCTAGGAATGGTGTCTGGGGACAAGAAAAGGAAAGACATTGAAATCCAGTGGGGTAGGCCAACAGGCCACTAGACAAGAATGCACAGTGCTGCAGGAGCATAGAGGAGTGGGGGCTGGTAGTCTCAGTGTCCTGGAAGGCTTCTTGGAGGAGGTCAAGTCTGAGTGGAGAATATGGGAGTACTGAATATGCAAATGCGTGGAAGCCAGATTGAGTATATTAGGGTTCTCCAGAGAAACAGAACAAATAGGACAGACAGGTGGAAGGATAGATAGGTAGATAGGTAGATAAATGATTGATTAATAGATAGATAGATAGATAGATAGATAGATAGATAGATAGATAGATAGATAGATAGAAAGATAGATAGATAGAAAAAATAGATGATAGGTAGATAGATAGACAGACAGACAGACAGATAGATAGGTAGATAGATAGATAGATAGATAGATAGATAGATAGATAGATAGATAGATAGATAGATAGAAAGATAGATAGATAGATAAAAATAGATGATAGGTAGATAGATAGACAGACAGACAGACAGACAGACAGATAGATAGGTAGATAGATAGATAGATAGATAGATAGATAGATAGATAGATAGATAGATAGATAGATAGATAGATAGATAGATGGATAGATAGATAGATAGATAGATAGATAGATAGATAGATAGATAGATAGATAGATAGATAGATGGATAGATAGAAGAGATTTATTACAGGAATTGGCTCCCATGGTTAAGTAATTCAATCGGAGTCCAAAGGCCTAAAAACCAAGAGTGTTGATGTCCAAGGGCAGGAGAAGCTCGAGCTTGACTCTGTTTTTCTCAGTTTAAGCAGAAAGTGAATTACCCTTCCTCTGTGGTTTTCTTCTATTCAGGCCCTTGGTGACTAGATGATGCCCACCACCTCGGCAAGACTCCTAGCCCAGTCTGCTGATTAAATGCTCATCTCTTCCAGAGCCGCCCTTATAGACAAACCCAGAGAGACTGTTTCGTCTGCTATGTGGGCGTCCCTTAGCCCAACGAGTGGACACATAAAATTAACCGTCACAGAGGGAATGCTGTGGCAGGTTGAAAACACCTCCGTACGGCTGGAACACAGGACAGTGGCTTTGTGTGGGGAGGGGCCAGTAAACCCAGAACCAGGCAGACCAGGGTCACAGCAGGAGTCATTCTCGCTGTGACCTGGGGGAGCACCTTCAGTCTTTGAGGGTCCACTTGCCCATCTTGACAATAATTCCCACCTTACAGGCTGGAGAGTGGATTCAGCATGACCATGTGCTAAGAGTCCACATGGCACGGGCACACACCAAGGCCAGCCCCAGCCCACACCTGCCCTCCCAGGTCCTGCTCAGCAGCAGGCACAGAGCCCAACCTGGCTGCATCGGTCTGGCCCAAGCTTGACATGGGTGCGGCAGGAGACCCAGAATCAGTTCTCCTGCCCAGCGGCGCTGCTCCTGTGCCTACCCCACCACCCTCCCAGTCCTGCCCTGTGTTCTGCTCATCTTTGGACCTGGAAACCCCTCCACCTGCTTCCTGAAAGTCCCCTGGTGCCCTTCCCAAGAGCCAGCCCTTCCTGGACCCCAACAAGCTTTTACAGAACCCTGCCCCATGCCCAGCCTTATCTGACCAGGATCATCCAAAATTGTTTTCACTGCCCTAAATATTTATAACAAAGAAGAGACAAAAATACTAGCAAATGAAGTAGGAGGAGGGATCAGAATGCAGGGTGCAGGGCCTATCTGGGGTCAGCCAGCCCTCCCTTGCACACTCCCCATCTCCAGCCAGAGAGGGGGACAGAGGGACAGAAAGAATTCCCAGTCAGAGGTGTCCCTGAGGCTCCGGGTACTCTGCAGACAGCAAAGGTCAGCCAAGCACAGCCCTGGGCTGTGACTAAGGTGATCTGGGGGAGTTGAAAACAAATTCTTCTGATTCTCAAAGTTACCCATGAGCAGGTAGATTGCGATTTTGCTGACAGAACTCAAATCATCCCTCTTTTGAAGGTTTTGTGAAGTTTCATGGCTCAGTTCATAGCACTGTCAGGCCCCACCCACTGCCCTGTCTTAGGGCTTCCTTCGTCACTCCTCACATCCAGCATTTCAATTTATCTGCCTCTGATGTGGTCCCTTCCCGCCACCCCAAAAGCCACTGCTCTCAGCCCTGGCTTCCACCTTTCTCCCTGGATTCTTGCCTCCTAGCAGGCCTCTTTCATTCTCTTCCCCCAACCTTGGAAGGATCCTCTGTACTGAAGCCAAGGTCATGCCGACAGTCTAACTGGAGAGCTGGGCTTTTGAGAACTGTAAGTCAAGGCCCCGCAGTTGGAAACTCTCAGGCTAGCGCAGGGGACATGCAGTAGCTAGTTTGGGTTGGAACTTAGGACTCTGTAGGGTAAATCCAGGGAACCCGAAGTTTAGAACCCAACCACAGAAGGCATTGATGCCAGGCTGTGGAGGGCTGTCTCGCATGTCCAGACCATTGGCTGTCACTCTGCTGCCTGGAGCCCAGGGCTTCTACAGAATCCCCAGGTCTGCTGCAGGGTGAGGGGTGGGCTGCCGCATCCTGAACCCCCCCACCCCCCTGCAGCTGTAGAGACTCCACTCCTCTGGGTTCCACACCATCTGCAGTGCAGGGCTGGCACATGGAGACCATGTGAGTAAGAGGCACCTTTGAAAGTTGTCAAAGACAAATGAGATGGCTGTTAAAAGACCCTGAGCAGGAGAGGAAGCTCCTCTGGGCTGATTTGGGGGACAGGGTCTGTGGTGGATTAGAGAGGCTGGGTCACTGTTAATAGTTTACTTGAAATAGAACACATAAGAGCCAACTGATTCCCAACAAGGTTGGAGGCTCTAGAGAAGAGGTGGAGCCCACACTCCAGAGGCAGAATAAAATGCTGGCACCTGGAAGTAGGTGGGATGCAGGCCTTATCTCCCCTGAGTGGTTACTTGAGGATAAGAACCATGGCCCATACACTTTTCTGACTGTCAGAGTGTCAGCATGGGCAGTGCCTTGAAAGGCTTAAGTGCTTCCTAAGCACCTACTAGGGGATCGAACAAGGGGCCAGGTCCTGCAATCCCCAAATTTAACTTCTATGGAAACACAGGAGAGGGTCATGACCTCCATTCAAGGGTCCCATAAGAATGTGGGTAAGGCCGTAAACTCTGCAACAAAGGGTTCAATCCTAACCCCTCTTTCTGCTAGTTGCCTGACCTTAGGCAAGTAATTTAACCTCAGGGTGGTTCCGTTTCTTACCTGTAAAGTGAGAATAATGAGTATATATTTCATAGAGTTGTGAGGACTATGCTATGGATGGAATGTGTTCTCCCCAAATTCAAGCATTGAAGCCTAACCCTCAATGACACAGTATCTGGAGGTGGGGACTTTAGGGATAATTAGTTTTAGATGAAATCATAAGGGCGAAGCCCCTGAGGTGGGATTAATGCTGATTAGAACTATCTCTCTCTCTCCTCTCTCTCTCTGCCATGTGAGGACATGGCAAAAAGTCATTATGCAGGCCAGGAAGAGAATTCTCACCAAAAACAGAATTAGTGGGCACCTTAATCTTAGACTCCCAGCCTCCAAGACTGTGAGAAATGAACATCTGTTGTTTAAGCCCCCAGGTCTATGGTATTTTGTTATATCAGTCTGAGCTGACTAAGACTGCATACATATAAATAATGTGCTTAGAACAATGCCTGGGAGCACAGGTATGTTAAGAATTTAATAAAGGGAATGTGGCATGGATCCTGCAGCCAGGCTGTGTGGATTCCTACCCGGCACTACCGCTTGGGCTGTGTGTCCAGTGGCAAACTTCCTGATCTCTCGCTTTGCTCACCTGTGAGAGGGGGGTGATAATTTATCTGTTTCCAGAACAGGTATATAACAATATTCGACTGCTCTTGACAACAATGCAGCCACGCTTATGGCTAAAATATTGAGATATTTCCCCATCAGCTGGGAACAATCAGTTCCTCATCTCCCTGAGAGCCACCCAAGGCCCACCCACACATTCCCCACAATCTAGCCACTGAAGAATTCATAACCAGCACAAGGGACTGCTCTTCTAACTGGGCACAAAAGCAGGTGCTCGGATGAATTAAAAAGAGTTCTAAACATGCCCTAAGAGATGACATCATTGCTTTTACTCATCCATTTATTCAGTAAATATTTATTGGCTACCTCTAATTGTTACAGATGACAGGGCCTGGGGATCTAAAGAGAAAGAAAGCCTGGTCTCTCAGGAGACCCACAATGTAGGGGGAAAAAAATCATCAGAAAATAAAGGGCCGTGTAACAGGATGCCGCGGTCCTGGGGGCTCTCACAAGGTGATAGAGACAAACTCCACCCAGGAATTAAGGTGTGACTTTTTTTGGTGGTCCTTTACTTTATACTCAGCCTGCTTATGTAGAGTTGCCAGATATAGCAAATAAAAATTCAGGGCACCCAGTTAAATGTGAGTTTCAGATGAACGAAAGGAGAACTTTTTTTTTAGTGTAATGTTTTGGGGCACACTTCCACTGGAAAAGTTTTCGTTGTTTACCTGAAACTCACATTCGTGTGAGTGTGCTGTATTTTTACGTAGCAACCCCATTCCTCTGTCAGTTATGACCAGTCCCCCTTGAACTGTCAAATGGGACCCTTACCCTTTTTCCTGAAAGACCACCTCAGATACAGGTTTGTTTCCTGGAGAGAACAGGAAAAGGACAGAGCAGAGAGGAAAATGACAGAAGGGGCCCAGGAAATGGAGGTGCCACAGGAAAGGCGGAGGGAAGCGAGGGGAGGACGCCAGTGCTGGGCAGACGAGGGAGGGAGGGAGCGTCACACTGGCTGCAGCTGCGTCTCCCTCGCGGCTGCCGCCCCCAGCCATGTGCCGGGAGGCGTGGGTGCGATCTGGGAACCTGAGTGTGCTCTCTGAAATGTCAGCAGAAATAAACCTGGCTAATCCTCCTCGATGGCCCGTCACATTAATATCCCTGAAATTCCAAGCGGATTAAAATAACCGCGAGCATGACACCATTTGGAAGGCCAGGGATTTACTTGGAAGCGGCGCCCGGCTGGCAAGCATTCCTCTAATTGCTGCTTCATATAAATAGAGGGTTCTTTAATATCACCAGCAGCCCCGGCTGACAGATTTAGATGGGAGCTGTCGAAGTCATTAGTGCCCGGGCCGTGGTGAACCGAGGCTCTCTGTTCGGGCTGTAAATGGGATTCTCGCGGGCCGATCAATCTTACCAAAGCCGTCAGCGTTGCCTGTTGATCTGCAAGGTCCTGAGTGGCTACAGCTTCCCAGAAATGTGCTTGCATCTGTCAGAATTATAAGCAGCTGGCAGCTGACACAAAGGTCAGATTTGCTGCTGGTGTGGAAACAGAATCTCCTCAGTACAAGAAATGCTACGTTACAGTATATCAATTGCAGGCGGATCATTAAACGAGGTGTATGCGTGTGTGTGCGTGCGTGTGCACACGTGCGCACACATGTGTATGTACTACAGCCTTGGTTGACTGGAACCCACTTCCTCTCTAAGTTTACACTGAGCACAAAAGCAGGTGCTCAGATGAACAGAGTTAAATAACAATTAGTTCCCTGTGAACTTTTTAGCATGATCATCATCTGGCAGTTGTCATTCTGCCATCTAACCCGTATTCCTTGAGAGCTCTGCTAATTCAGGCACTGTTTCGGGTACCGTGTAGAGACTGGGTTACGACCTCTGTTATGCGTGGGTTGTGTGGCTCTGGACATGTTGCTTACGAGCCTCTCTGAGCCTCAGGTTTGCCATCTTTAAAGTAATCCCTACTTCAGAGAGTACTGAGAAGGCTTGGGGAGGTCAGATCCCTGATGTGCTGGGACTGACCACACTCCGCGTGTGTTAGCCAGCGATGGCAATGGTAACGTAAGTCAGATGGCCATCTGGGAGGGTGGCAGTGGAGGCAAGGGAGCCAGGAAAGGACAGGCCCAGACCCAGAGGGTGCACACCAGTAGTGGACACTCCATAATGGGTGATTAAAGGTCTAGCTCTCGCATCTGAAGCTATGGGGACTCATACTCCGTCAGAGGGGCAGATCTAATTTGGGGGACGGTTTCATAGCAAAGGTAGTTTCCACAGTCTGTGTCTGTTTGACCACCATTTGATTGGGACACATCCCCAGTCAAGAATGGAGCCCCAGGGAAGTGGGTCCTGTCCCACCCAGGGAGGGGGGCAGGTGACAGGGGGGCCCCAGAGCCTCCTGAGCACCAGACTCGGGGCAGAGCCCACCCAGGGAGAGCCCAAGCAGTTTTCTGGACTTTGTTCTGGTTCATTTCACCTTCTAGAAGGCTCCTCAGATCTCCAACAAAACTGTGACCTGGTTTTGCTCTCAGATCCCCCAAATTATTGGGCATTCTAGTGTCCCCTCAGTTCCAGGGTGTGGGACATAAGAGTGTGGGGCAGGACCATTCCCAGAGATCCGTGTCAGCGTCTAATTCTCTTTCCTTCTGAGGCCTCCTTCTGTTTGCTCAGAGAAGCACTAATCTAATCTGGGTAAGTGTGTAATCCCGTACTAGTCCTCCTGAGCTCTGCACACTCAGCATTTAGATGCTCAAAAAGCAAGATCTGGAGACTCCCAAACTCTTGCCTCTGCCATGAAATCTGAAAGCTACATGCCCGCCTTTTTCTCTCTCTCTCTGATTTCTGCTGCAATAAACTGTACCATGAGGTCAGTGAGTAAAGAATGGCGAAAGGCAGGAAACACCAGGGAGGACAGTCTAGGTGAATGTTTCAAATAATTTCAAGATTTTATCCTTCATGATGAGTAGCCACCTATCAAGGACCATGTAGTTAATTAAATCAAGATTTTAAATATTTATAAAAGAGATTACACTTGGTTGTATCAGATGAACTAGGAGGCAGGAGATGGGATCTGCAACCTCACTCTGCCCCCAGGGATGGATGAGCTTCCTTTCTGTGTGAGTCTTGGTGGCAGACAGACTCCAGGCTTCAGCTGCAGAAGCCAAAAACAAACAGACACCTGACAGCTGGGGAGGGGCACAGAGCCTGTGTTCAGCCAATCGGCTCCTTCCGCGAATAGTACACCAAGCCATGGGTGAGTGTCTAACCCATCGCGGCCCGAGCTTAAGCAGCCTAACCTGACCTTGCGGCCTGGTCTGGTCATGTGCTCTCGCTGCCCACCTTCCCAAGGCTCCTGCTTGTTTCTGAGCCTGGTTCTCCAGCTTCCCATGGGTTTGGCGGGCTCCCTGACGTACCCCTACCAACTCCCTCTCCCCATAGGTTATCCAGCATGTGGCATCTGTGGTTACAGACAAGAACTGTGACTGGTGACAGTGAGTGACTCAGTTCCCCTCTGTGGACCTCAGTGGCCCTTTCTATAAAACAAGGTGTTTAAACCAGATGAACTCTGAGATTTTACAATCTACCTAATGCTTTAAATGCTCTGGGGTGACTCACACAGCCTACTTGCCTGGTTCACCCAGCCATGCCCCAAACTCCACCATCCTCTAGGTAGCCCTGTCCACATTTGGGGGAGTAGTCACCCTCAGCACAGACGGCCTCACACCTCATTCCATCCAGCAGGGAGGTGATCCATCCAAGGTGAATTCTGCGATCATTCTGTCAGCCAGGCTACTTTACCTCAGGACTTCTCAGGGTCTTTAATATGCTTGTGTGCATTGTGATCCTCCAGGACAGGACCACAGGGTACATAAATGATTCCCAGATTAATTTTGCTGCAAATACATTTCCTTGCTGCCCATTTCAAGAATTAGAATACAATGAAACACACTTGGAGAAGCAGTGCGGTAGAAAAATAAATAGCAAATGTCACACGAGGAGAAACAGCATCTTGCACGACTTCTAAATTCTCTCTCTCTCTCACACACACATACACACACACACACACACACACAGGAATTCCATGATCCAGCCTGACTTTGTATTTTTTTTTTTCTTAGCTACCTCTTAGCTTCCTGGATGTACAGCTATAAGCAGCGTTAAATGCCTTCAGCTGGAGTCCTCTGCCTGAAGACGCCGTCAGCTCTGACTCAGAGCTTGGGGTTTCCACACCCTACGTGGCTCTTTCATCCTCTGTGCCACTCCAGACACAGCAGGTGCGGAAACAGGTGTGCTTCCCTAAGCCCCAGGCCCTCAGCTGGGAAGTGGCCGAGGGTGGCCGCCTGCTTCACGGGGTACCTGACAGACAGGCCCGGTGGGATGGTGAGCACCCCGCCCTGGTGCCCACGCCAGCCTCTCAGGCAGCCCTGGCTTGGCCCCAAGGGAGAGTGTGGGGGCCTCCCCACCACCACCTCAAGGCCAGAGACAGCCCCGTGCATACCACAGCCCCTCTCCAGTTCTAGAACAGAATTGCCCTTCAGGAGCATTTCAAAACCTTTTGAAACCATTTCTATTTTCAACTTGTACCCTCTCTGGAAAGAGGAGCTGCCCTAAGTTTGCTTCTCGCGGAATAAAGAAGGCTGCCCTCACTCAGTGCTGAGGGGCGCTCCTCAGGTGTCCATCAAGGGCCTCGGAACAGCCTGCCTCCCTCCCGCCCCCTCCCCCAGGAACCTGTGGCGGTGAGTCCGCCCATTTGGCGGGGACATGAGCATTGGCCGCTATAGCCTCTTTGCCTTTCCAAACGGAAGATGCATAATTTCAAAACAGTATTTATTGGGGATTTTTCTTATTGATTTACTTTTTTTTTTTAACAAAGCATGCTTATTACAAAAATGTAGGAAAATAACATAAAACATATAAAGAGAGAAATAAAAATAACCATAATCTTGCCACCCAAAGCTAATACTGTAAACATTTCGGAATTTACCCTCCTTATATGTGGTTCTTTTTTCCCAGTCCTGTAATCACACCTGCATAAATGAGAACTCATTGTTCTTCAGGTGACTGATAATCTGACTCAAATGAGGTTTAAACATAGAAGAGAATGTATGGGTTCTCATTGCTAAGAGACCCAAGAGGAGCCATCTTCAGGCAAGACTGGATCGGGGGCTCTCTGGCATCCCCAGGATACGGCTTCCTTCCAGTCCCCAGCGTCAGTCTCAGGCTCTAGGATGCCATTCTGGGCTCAGCTCACAAGACTTCAGGCTCAGGTCTAGAGGGGAAACCTGAGCATCACTTCCGGGAGTTTCCACTAAAGCCCTGAACCTCATTCTGATTGTGTCAGCCTCCGGGGACATGCCCACCCCTGGACCACTCACTGTGGCTGGTGAAAGAGAACCGCTGACTGGCTGGGATCAGTCATGTGATCTGCCACCAGAGCCTCACACAGGCCACCTGGACTAAGAGAGGGCTGGTGCCCAAGTGGAAAACCAGGAACTGTTGGTGGAAAATGAAGAAATCAATGCAGGGGAGGGATTAAACAGTACTAAAAATTGGAGATGAGATGTCTAGCTCAAAATAGTGAGTGGCTCACCAGTTAGCCTCTAAAACTTCTCACTAAATATGTCTAGGAATGCAGACAAATGGAGCATTCCCAGCAGTATCACGTAAGCTACCCAGGATGCCCTTCATCAAGCAGAGGCCCCCAGGAGAAGGTGGAACTTCCCACCTCTTCTCTCATCTGTCCTGTCTCAGCACTCAGGGTTGCACCCACCAGAAATGGGGCCGGCCGCTCCTCTCCATCTCTTAAGAACTGATCTTTGAAGCAGGGTCTTGTTACCTCTCCTCAAAGCAGCACCCCTCTTTCTTTGTCACCACCTGTTTACAACCAAGCAAGAAACAGCAAATTACAGAAAATAGAAAGTCAAGGGCAGGTGGGGAAGTGCACTCTGAGTTGCCCTTCTCAGTGGAAGGCTGGGGCTAGACACAGGGGGGAAAAGCAGGAACAGCCAGAGCACTGGGAAAACACTTTCACCCCCAACAGCAGCTAAGAGTGTCCCAAACCCAGGCAGGGGTGATGGGATCCCCACCCAGAAGAGCACAGATAAACAGGAATGAGGGGCTGAGCTGGGAACCCTCCCTGCAACGTGCCTGAGCTGGAGACAGGACAAGAACATTTGCCCACCTTCCCAGAGAGCTCAATGTAAGAGAAGGCATGACCTGTCTAAAAGAGAAGCAGGAAGTCTTAGGGAGAAAATATATATTTCATTTCAAGATGAAATAGCAAAGACATATGAAAAGGAGTAAGAAATCAAAGGATTAGGATTACAAAGTGACAGAAAAAACATAATAGCTGAATTAAAAAACACTTTGGAAATAGGTAGTAAAAAATAGACTTCATGACCCAGCAAAACAAATCAGCAAAGTAGAGAAAGAACTTGGCCAGCTCTCTTGAGGTGCAAAGAGAAAGGATGAGGAGGTAAGTTTTGAGGAAGAAGAGGAGAGACACTCAGGGGAGTTGAGAGGTGAAAGCCAGAACTGCATCTTGAGCAGACCAACCAAGCCGACCAACAAACCTTGGGTGAGGCTCCTCAGGAAGACAGGGAGAGGCACAGCATGACGGAGGAGAAGGGGCAACTAGCGGTGGGCCTGGCATCACCAGTTTACGAGGAGAGCTGGGAATTCCATGAGCTGTGTTGTGCCTGAGTTTTTCTCTGCCTGGCTTCACCCACCTGCAGGCTCAGTTTTTAGTGTTGTTGTGAACTTTGTCTTTTTTTTCTTGGACTATATTCTCTATGCTGGACTTTCATCCCTACAATGAATTTACATTAAAATTGAGATTTTTGTGCCTCTTTATCCCCTTCACCTATTTTGCCATTTCCCCCAACTCTGTCTCTATCTGCAACATCACAGAGCTGAGGTGAGGTGTGGGGGGTGGCCTCACTGGGGGGTCCTAATGCCTGTACAAGGTACCAGGAGTTGGGGGGTAACTGGGGCACTGTAAGGACATTGGCCTGCAAGGTCAAAAGGGAGGTGAGTGTGATGTGGGGCAGAAACATGGAAAACGTACCATGATTAACTTTTCCTGCCTATGATGAAAAAAACTTGAGATATAAACAGTATAGTAAGAATAGGAGGGACTTGATCTTAAGGCTACGATTCCATTTTAAAAACCAGGAAGTTAGGAGGTAAGATTCTTAATGTATTCTTTGGTAGTCAGACACTAACCCACCCAATCTTAAGGCAGGGCAAGCAGTCTTAACTGGTATGTTCTCAGTGCTTAAGGGAAACCACTATCTTGGAGAGGAACTGAAACAATAAATTCCTTGCGTTAAGCTTATCTTACAGAATTATCTAGAGGACTGACTGTGGGTGGTGACATAATGTCTCTCATCAGAGAGAGACGTCGTGAGACCACAAGTCAAGACTACACCCAACAACCCCAACCCCTGCCCTTTGCTCCATTCTTGAAAGCTTTAAAAGACAGAATCTTAAGCCCTTAAGCGCACCTCCTCTCTGAGGTTGCCTGCACTCCCCTTTCTTCGAGTGTGTATTTTTCAATAAAGCCTTCTCACTGCTCAACTTGCTGTGTTTCGTCTCTGCGCCCTTCCAGGGCTAAGTGTCTTTATTACTTCGTTATTTCATTCTGTTTTCTAGACTTTAATACAAGTGTTCACTCTCTCTTTCCCACTTCAGCGTCCTTGCTCTTCGCTGCCTGCACGGCAGCTGCCATTCCTTGCTGCTCTCGTCCTAGTGAATTTCTTCCTTACCTACACTCTTCGCCCTGCTCAACGGTTCAGAGCCAAGAACCCTCCCCTGTCCAGGCTGAGGTTTCATCTGCTGTGCAGGAGAGACCTCCCCAGACACAGCTGCCTGGCAACAAGTGGACAACAAAGACAACTGGTAGCACCACCACCCACTGAAGAGAAGTGGTCCATGAAGCAATGGTTGTGCTTGGCATACTAATGCATTCAGGACGACTCTGAAAAATAAAGAGTGATCAGCCCAGGGATCCAGCAATTCTGATGAAGCTAGATTCAGCAAGAGGATGAATCACAGTGTTCAGGAGGGGTGGAGAGTACCTGACGTAAGAGGGGACATCCGGCTGGTTGGCAGTGGCCCTGCACACTCTCAAACCAGCCCCCACATCACCCAGAGCCCAGCCCCAGGGCGGTCCCTCCAAGAAAGCTTGCTGAGCCTCAGGACCCATCTCATGCCCACTTGGGAAGCGGAGCGAGCATTGATTTGGGAGTTGGAATTCTTGAAGTTCTGACGTTGGTGGGCTCCCTGAGTCCCTTACATCTGGGGCCATGGTCTCTGCAGAGGAGGAATCCCCTGGGCCTGGCCCTGTGTCCTTCCCAGAGCACCATGGCATCCCACTGAGACCTTCAGTGAGAGAGGGCTCTGAGAAGGAGAAAATGATCCAGTGATCAAGGTTTGGAGAATTCTAA
Source organism: Manis pentadactyla (assembly GCF_030020395.1). Classification (NCBI taxonomy): domain Eukaryota; kingdom Metazoa; phylum Chordata; class Mammalia; order Pholidota; family Manidae; genus Manis; species Manis pentadactyla. The sequence goes on along the minus strand of NC_080029.1, from coordinate 117,481,327 downwards.
GGACCCTGAAACTCAAAAGAGAGAACCTAAGGGAGAATATTCTAGAAAGGGAGGCAGAAATGCCAGAAAGTCAGTATTCTACTTATAAGAAAAAAAGGAAAAAAAAAAAGCCTTTGGGGCTTCTTAGTAAGAAGGAAAGATTCCAAAGGTATAGCTAAGTCCTGACTCTGACACTAGCTCTGGGACCAGCCCCAAGCCCCTGTCTGTCCCTCTGTCTCTACTCTGGGGGATGTGTGTCATCATCAGCTTTGACATGATTGCAAATGAGGCTCAAGAAGAAAATCCCAAAATTATATATATGTAAATATATGCAAATTTAATATATATATTAAGTGAAGAAAAAGGACAATTTTCAAGCAGGCTGAGATGGCACCCTGTTGAAGTAGGACAGAGTCAGAGAAAAAAGGAAATAGTTCTTTGGCTGTACATCCTCTAATGCAGCCCTGTTCTGTCATCTATGTTTTCATTCCCAAAGAATATTTCTTACGGGCAAGAAGCAGCCCTTCAATGTACAGTTATAGGAACCAGATATCACAGAGAAGAGTCCTGGACCTAGAGAAAGGAAATCCAGAAGCAAACGACACTTCCTGTGTGCCGTGCTCACGTGCCTGCCCCTGGGCCTCAGTTTCCCCTCCTGCAATAGAAGGGGGAGGAGAAGATACTCATCTGTCCATCCCCATTCTTTAACAGAGCTGTAGTAGAACTATTCTGGGAAAGGGCGTTTTTAGAAAAAAATATTTTATTCATTTTTCTTTTTCGATATACTCTGCAAATATATTAACTCTTTAAGTGCATAAATGCGGTCTTAGGCACATGTGCTCATCTTCATTTTTGCTTGGCTCTCCTTCCTCTGGGGGATCTTTTTATGACATTTCTGGCTCTGGTGGCTCATATTTCTGGGGCCCTAAAAATTCCAGGACAAGGTGAAAGGAAAACAAATGGTGGCCAGGGGCCATGGCTCTGCCTGGGGCTATGACAGTGAGCCAGGCTCCCTGGGGGACGGGCCTTGCTTGCCCCAGGAGCACAGTGGGTACGCCTTTCCTCTGCCTTTTTAGCCCCCTGCCCCCTGCATCTGATAGTCAGTCACCCCACCCTAATTCCAGAACAGGTCAGAACTCAGATCTGGAAGCCAGGCCATGTCTGAGCTTGGCCTCCAAATTCCCAATCTTTCATGACACCTGGGAATCAGAGAAACCACCAGAATCTTTTGGTCCAGCTCTCTCTTCAAGGCAAGGGGTTGTCTATTCTCCCTAAAACTCTCTATGGAAAGCTTTCCCGCCTATCTCCCTTCAGGGGGTGGAGGCTGGCACATTCCCACATCTTTCAGGCCGATTGGCTCCTTTCCTTCCACATCAGAAACCTCTGGAAACTAGGATGCCAACATCCTGGCTCAACTCTTAGCCATCAGTTCATCAGAACTACTCCTTCCAGCCAAGAAAAAGCAAAAGCCAATACAGAAAGGTCAGCCTAGATGAACAAGCAATTCACAGAAGAAAACAGAAGAAGCCAAGAAACACTTGAAAATATTTTCAATCTCAGTAAAAACTAAATAATTGCTGAATAAATCAACAATGATATTTTCATCTTTGGCAAAGATGAAAGGTGGAGGTAATATGCCGTGGGGACAAGGCTGTAGGGAAGTGGGCATCTGTCCGGACCAACAGACCCTCTGTGTGGAGACAGGCAAGGAGAGCAACCTCTCTGGGGGAAAATGTGCTTATCATCTGCTTGCCTCTGGACTTAGCAATTGTCTGTCTGGGAATCCGTCTCAATGGAATAATAAAGATTGGACACAAATATCTGAACTCAGGAATGCTCACAGAAATTAGAAAGAACATACTCTTCCATCAGGAGGGGATTGGTTGAATTGTAGTACATCTATGCAAGGGAATTCTCTTAGAATTAAAGCTATAAAAATGTATACATTATCATAAAAAGATGGTTCTGATATATTATTGGATGAGAAAAGTACTTAGCATTCGCAACATCTATACAATAACATGACGTTTCATTTCTGTTAAAAAGTACAATTTATAGCATGACAGATCATAAATAGACTTCTGGATGACTTGTAAGTATTTTGGCTACATTTTCTGATTTTTCTGTATAAACAGGCACTACTTATGGGTCATAAAAAAGACAAAGCCAGTCCAAGGAAAGGGCTCCTTGTCCCAGGGGGAAGGGTGCTCTGAAGCAGCAGCCGAGCTTTAGATCTTTCTCACAAAAACTTCCCCTACCGGTGGGAAAGAAGAGGTGAATGTTCAGGCATAAATCCTAGAGCCCACGCCTTTTCCTTTTCCCTCTGCTGTCCAGGAGGCCCCCTTCTCCCCCAGGCCCCGGTGGCCCTGTTGTTCCCCCCTGTTCCCTTCCTTCCTCCTTCCCTCCCCCACCTCACATGCCAAGAACATGGCTCACTACCTGGATCTGAACTCAGCCAGGCCGCTTCCCAGCACTGTGGCCTTGAGCCATCAGAAAATGCCTTTTTATGCCTCAGTGCCTCATTTATTGTGACTTTTAAAAGTAGAAAGTAAAGAAAAAGAAAGGGAAGGGGGGGTGCAAAAAGAAAAGAAGATAAAAAGCTTATGAATGTGATGTGATATCTTGGACTTTCTCCTGAAACGGGAAAAGGACATTAGTGAAAAAACTGGGGGAAATCTAAATAAAGTCCATAGTTTAGTTAATAATCATATACTAATGTTAATTTCTTGGTTGTGACAAATGTACCTCATTTGGGCATAGGGGAACTCTCTGAACTCTCTTTGTAACTTTTCTGGAAATCTAAAATTACTCCAAGATAAAACTGTAATTTAAAAGAGTACAGTGCTTAAAGTAAGGCCTGGTACAAAGTAAATATTCAGTGACTAGTGACTATTATCTCTTTCTATTTTAACTATCATCACCCGATCGTTAATTATTTTTTGAGGCTTTATTAAACTATTTTGCATATTGTAAGTTGGTTCAAAATTCTTTTGGAAATAGTCAGGATATCAGTATGAATAAAAACATTCCTAAATGAAATTAATCTGTTGGTTGTCGGCACTGCACACACAGGCCAAACCCTTTATATAAGGTCTTGGGAAGAACAGAAGAGCTATGTTTGTGAGTGTCCCAGCCCCGCGTCTGTGGGCTGTGTGACAGCGGGCAAGTCACACCGGGTGTAATGGGGGTTGGGAGCTGCCCCTCCTTCTCCGGGTGCCCTGAGGATTCTCTAAGATAATGCTTGTGAAAGCCCCTGGCAAGGCTCCAGATTACTGGCCACTCTCCCTCTGCAGCCGAGAGTCCAGTAGTCAGTTTTCACCCACAGGGACACCCAGGCCTGGGACCAGATCCTGCCCAACAGGACTCGCTTCTCTGGGCCAACCACTGCTCAGTCATGCGTGCCCCGCACCACCACAGCATCACCCATGCCAGGCTAGTGCAGTTGCCTGACACAGGCCAGAAGCCAGCCTCTGTGGAGTCACCCTGCCCAGGCTGGCCTTTCCCAGCATGCCGCTGGCCCTGTCAGGCCTGGCCTGCCCCCTGCACTGCTGTGTGGCTACTCCAACCTCAGGAGAAAGCTACCATCTCACCTCTGCCTCCCTAGGGGATGGCTGCAGCCCCCATGTGCGTTGGGGTGGGGAATGACATGTGAGTAAGTACCTCTGGGCTCCAAGGGCCGAGGGAGGAGGGGGCTAGAGATGTGAAAGGAGCCCTTGGGCAAGTCCCACCGTGAGCTCGGGAGCTTGGGCCCTCATCCCAGGAGAGAAGGAGGCCCAGAAACACCCTCTTGCCCTCACTGGCCTGGGCATGTGCTTAGTTCATCCTATTTTTGTGGGGGAGAAAGAGGTGCTTCAGGAGGGAGAGAACTCAAGATGAGGTCTTCATCCATCCAAACTGGTGACCTCTCTGTTTTCTAACCCCAGGGGAATGAGAGCAGGTGGGGAGGGGAAGCTGCCCAGACCCGTTTCCCACCCATTCAATGCTTGACCTCTCATTTGCTCTCCAAGTCAGTCCTTAGACACTTCAAGTTCAGGTTGACGGGCTCACGTCGTTCATGGGCATCTCCATCATGCTCTTGCTCATGTCCAAAAGCACGCTCAGGTCCGTGCCCATGTTGGAAGCAGCCATCCTGCAGGCCTGGGCAGTGTCTTCTTCCACCTGCCCTCGTAGCCACGCTTTGAGGGAGGTCAGGCAGGCACGCACCCCCATTGTACAGGTGAAGAAGCTGAGGCTCGGCATATATACTGGCCATCAGCACCCCACTATCTAGGACAGCCCTCTAAATCCAATGCCCTTCAGCGGCACGTCACAGCACTGCCTGCGAACTCAGATGCGTTGGTGCGTCCACAGGTCTCTAAACTGCTGCAGCTCCCATGGACTGCCAGCATCAGAGGGCTCCAAAGCCAAGCCCTACCAGGGTTCTGCAGGCCCCTGCGGGGTCCTCCCCAACCAGGAGGCATCCTGCCCAGCTGCTGAGGAGGCGCCTCTCTTGTTGAGGTGTCCCAAGGCAGTGAAGATGCTGTGAAGGAGACCCTGCCATGGGCAGCCGGAGGGTCCAACTTCGGGGCAGAGTGGGTGAGGTCGTTCTTCGGTGCCCCAGCTGCTCAGGAGGGACTCCATGGGGAGGCTGGCCAGGCAGGCCCCCCAGTGGTGCTGGCAAATGAGAACTGTGACACAAAGACCACAGAGAGGACTCCCAAGAAACCCCGTGGGTTCCCTGGTGGGGCCTTCATCTCTCCTCCAAGAGTCTGGCTTCTGTTTCCTGACATTTTCCCTCCTAGAAGACAGATACAACAGGTCTATATTTTGTTTGTTTCGATCCTATTTGTCAGAAGAGGAGACTGGCCCGGATAAATGAAGTTCTAGCCAGTTAGGAAAGTGCTGCAGTGAACACCAAAGTCTGGCGAGCTCAGAGCCCAGCTGCCCAGTGCTGTGACCCAGCCCTGTCCCCCGGCTCCGGGCCCTGCCTGAAGGCTCTGTTGGCCCAGAGGAGACAGAATGTGGCTCTGAGACCACCCTTGTGAATGCTTGGTTTGTAGACCCTCAGCTTTACCCCAGAGCCTTGGGCTTCCGGAAGGGGCAGGGTTGAGGGATTTCCAAGGCTTTGACCTGGAAGGAATTCCAGGAGATGGGCTGCCTCCACCAGCAGCCCGATAAGATCTCCCTGAGACAAGAACTCACCCAGATCCCACTAGCGAGGATTCCCCCAAGCCACCCCCTCTGTTCCTTCTCTTTCTGTCTCTCCACTCCTCACACCCGTCCTGAAGTTTGCAAAGGGCCACAGCAGCCAAATTCCACAACATTTAAATTACAGTTCCATTTCACTCTGGTAAATGGCATTTTCACAGAATCACAGAATGTGAGAAGTTGAATGTATCTGACTGATGGTTCTGGCCCCTTCTCTTTTTCAATAGACGAGGAAGATGAAGGTGGAGAGGGAGGCGGCCCGCCCAGGTCAGTTGGCGAGCCAGCACAGGGCCGGGGCTACAACCCAGGGCCCAGGCTTCCTAGACACGTCAGTTGCTCTGCATGAGCTCGCCTCCCACTTCGCAGCCTGAGTCACGCAGTGCCAGCACAGGAAGCCCGTGGTCAGGGTGGGAGCTGGGGGCAAACCCGAGGGCCGCAGGGGCTACAGGGTCACGTCAAAGGAAGAGGAGAGCCAGGATTCGGGAGGTGACTGCCCTACCGACTATCATCCTGTAGGCCTGGGATCTCTGGACATTCTGACGTTTTTAAGGAATGTCTATAAAATACAATTTTTAATGTAAAATCATCTAACTTTTCAATAGAGAAACAATTCAAGTTTAAAAATAAAACACCCAAGACTAACTTGTAATGTTAGATTGCAATAGATGAGGAAACAGCAGTGGCCCATCAGAGAGCTGTCCACGCAAAGACCGACATCCAGTGCAAGAGTCGCTTCCAGGGGATGCCACATCTGGGCCGCCTGTCCTGTCAGCACTAACCACGAGGTGACATTTCCATGAGAGCAAAACCACAAGTACCTGCACCCCAGCCCTGACTCCACAGGTCCGATGTGACTCGCCTTGGGTGACCTTGGCCTTCTATTATGCCCTCCCTGTGGTCTATATTCCCAAAATCTTTTGGAGTAATTTTTCCTTGGCATATCCCTTTAAGACTCCAAAGTGGGCCAGAACATTCTGAGACCCTGCTGGAGGCTGGCAAAGGCTGCAGACGCCCTTGCCCTCTGCCAAGCCCTTCCCACATGCCATTCCCCTTGCCTCTGGACATTCTGCTCTTTGTGGCCCGGCTCAAAACAGCATAGCTGACGCTCCAAAAGAAATCTCATAAAGCCGAATTAGGAACATGTCAGCAGAAGGGGAAAATGAGATCATGGCCACCCTGCCACCTTCCCTGACTGGCTAAATCTGTCAGCGGGCTGTCAGTCATCAAGCCCTCCCTGACCCCTCCTTCATGTCCAGTCCTGTGCCTGAGATGGGGCCTGGGGCAGTTAAGAGAGGAGATGACACACAGTCTCATAAAACCATGGGAGCAAGTCAAGTGCTAAGATGAGCATTACAGATAATAAGGGTTTGGTGAGCTGTGAAAAAGAGGGGGCCAAAAAAACAATGGCTTATCAGAGAAAATGGGTCTGGAGCTGTCTCAAGGAATAGACAGAACTGATTTGAATGGAGAGGAGGGGAGAAGACAGTCAAGGTGCTAGGCGGGCACAGAGGTGGGGTGGGGCGTGGCATGTTGGCAGAGAGTGATGGCTTAGTGGCCCCAGCTGCCCCAGCTCTTGGGTGAGGCCCTTGATTGCTCTGAGCTCTGCTTCCCCACCCACAAACGGAGGCTTGGGCCAGACGAGCCCAGTGTTTTTTTTCTCCTTTAGCAGAAAACCCGTGTTTTATTCTCCCAGCTCCTAGCTTATGCTTCACACATGCACTCTTTGAATGAATGAATCATTTAACATAAAGTCAACCCAATGAGAAAAGTATGAGAATGGATACCCAAGTAAGTTACTTGAGTATTTTACATTTTTTGAGGCATTCCCCACCACTATCTGTGTCATCCCCATGCCAACCTTGGAGGCACATAGTGTCGGTTTCATTAATCCCATTTGACAAGGGAACCAAGGCATGGAGCATGTTAGGAGGGATCAATGACTTATCTGAGTGACCTTGGGAAGGAATGGAGCCCAGTGGCTTTACCTTGCTGGCTTCCCCCTCTTGGGGACCTGCCTGCAGGTAGCTGCCCTCAGCCCTACTCCTGAGAATGGGGCCTGTGGTCAGCCCATTGGGTCTGTGCCTGGGTGGGAAAGTGGCTGATTCAAGAGGTGTGTGTGCAGCCCACCTACCCTCAGACCTGAGCCTCATCTGCATGTGCAGCACTTAACACAGAATAAAGCTGACATTTTTTAATCTCCGTCTGAGTGACCTGCAGCAATCTCTCAGTGTGATTCAAGCAGGGGCAGAGGAGTGCTGTTGATTGTTTCTCCAAAACCCCTAAGGACATGTTAAGCAACTTGTTCAGATAATCCACGATCGATCGGGATTGCTGGGCTATGAGCCTTCTCGTCTTTCCAGCTGGAGAAACCCTGTCATCGAGGAATGGAAGGCATGAGAGAGGTAGCCAGACACACAAGATTGTTCTCTGTTCATGCATATTTGGGAAACAGCAGTGGTTCAAAACCCCATCAGGTTCTATTCTGTGAACTCTTATCAGAACCATCAATATGCTTCCGTGCTCTCTTGAGGCCCTCCAAGTGTAGATAGACAGGATGTGCATCATTTTCCAAGCTTATTGGACCACAGATGTTCTTTTCTCATGGATCAAGACAAGGGTCTAGTGTTACATGGTTCCATGTTTTGGGAAAGGTTGCTGGAGACACCCACTTGTTTCTTGGGAGGTGGCATGTGGGGGAGACAAAAGGCCTAGCTTCACTACCTGTGGGTTGGCTAAATTGGACAAATTCCCAAGCTCCAGTTTCCCATCTTTCCAACAGGGATAGTATGCTGATCTCATTATGTTGATGCGAGAATAAAATGAGATAACAGGTGCCCACAGCGGATTCCTCCAGCCAAGCCAAGGAGAGTGGGATGAGGCTTCACATGAAAAAATAACAGGAAAGTAACTTTTCATTTGACCAAGGGATTCTCTAAATTGCACAATGACCCACAGGTTTCTTTAAGTTGTGAGCCCCTGCTGGTCTCTCTCTTCCAAGCTCATTTAAAATAGGGTGCAATTATAAATACTTTGATTTATCAGAAATGAGTCTATTTAGAAAAAAAAATTCAGGTGTAGAATTCTTGGAATTCATTCCCAGGCTCACCAAGGTCCCTTAACAGCCTCTGTGGTCTCTGGACAAGATGCCTGATGAGTCCTCCTGGTAAGTAAGGCCCTGTGTCTCCAGTGTCTCCATTAGTTCTCTCACAGCTGCCCTTCATGAGCTCCTCACAGACTCAGGCCCTCATCACCACACTCTCAGGTCAAGTTCATGCCAATCTCCCACTGCCTGGGATTGGCTCCTTTGGGGGGCAAAGCCTGCTGGGGAACCATTTCCTGCATGGTCTTTAGTAATAGAACCAAAGACCATCCCCAGGCTCGCTTGCTGGAGGTGGGCGTGGCCACCAGACAAAGTTCTACCAGTGAGATCTGAGGCCAAGTGTGTGTACGAGTTCTGGGTCATGCCTGTCCTTAAGGAAATGGCATTTGTCAGCTTCCACTTTTCTTCTTTCTATAGTCTGAACTCATGATATGATGGCAGGTGCTGCAGCAGCTATTTTGGACCATGTGATAAAAGCTGCTGATTGAGAATGGCAGCACAATAAGATAGGTGGATCCTGGGTCTCCAAAACCAAGAAGCTGCCATCTTAGCCCTGGGATGCTTAAATTAATATTGTTACATGAAGTAGAAAAAAACTGCCAGTGTATTTAAGCTCCGTTATTTTACTTTTTAGTTACAGCAGCTGACTTCACTTGGCATAAGTACTTCAAACCATTCTTCAAAACCTACCTGAAGGCCACCTCCCCAGGACGTATCCTCTGATTATGCCAATGATATCTGTCCTCACATACCATATCACCTATTGCAGAACATATTGCCAAAACCAAATGTTAATGCACTGAATTCTACTTTATTTAAAATCATTCACTCCAATACAGAGTGTGGCCACATCAGCAAGGCATGGAAAGATAATTATTGAGTTGGCTTGTATGACCTTCCCTTGTCCGTGGTTGGTTTGGTGTCTCTTTCGCAGGCACAGTACCTTCCAGACAGTGCTGAACGCCCTGGAGAGCATGGACAGGTCACAGACCTCCGTCACCACCATTCATGGCGTATAACACTCAACTGTGACTCAGGGCTTGACCTACATGTTACCAAAGAAACTGATGGAGAAATAAGGCCAGCCAAGGCTAGTGGAGGGTAGCAGGGGACAGTCCCGGCGCCGAGACTTTAAAAACAGCCTGATGTCAGAGAACTCTGGGACATGTATCCCAAGAAAAGACCTGCTATAATCAGATTCTTCCGATGTGGAAAAACAAGGCAGGCTGACTGCCGCCACTGTGGAGAAGTGACAAATGTTTGACTTTGGGTGCAAGGATGACTGACTGATTCCATGCTGTCACAGTGAGAAATGTACACCTGTTCCAGCTGGAATACAGTCAACCCTGACCAGCTGCCCCCAGACCAGCTGGAATCCTGGAAAAAAATCAGTCATGCTAGCAGATACACAACGAAGCTATTGAGCAGCTGCCCAAGATAGAATAGATTGCTTCATGAGATAGTGAGCTCCCTGGCACTAGAGGTAATCAAGCCCTATGGCCCCTGGTGGGGATACTTTAAGGGGATTCCAGCCTCAGGATGGGGAAGGAGGTTACTCTGGGTGACCTGAGGTTTTATGATACTGTGATTTTTTTTCAGTCTGTAGTGTGAGTCACCTTCCCATTGATTCCATCTCAATGCTTCTCCTTGGAGCCTACCATAGGACCTCAGGTTTTACTATTAGAGCTTAATTCACTGGAAGGAAGATGCTATGATCTCTTGGCAAGGTCAGTTAAATAAAGGGATGCTCCATAATGTCATAGTTATTGACTCTCCTTTGTCAATTCACTGAGCAGACCCTTCTCCCAGATGGCTGGAGGCACTGGTCACATAGCAGGGGCTCTGACCATCCAGAAGGCAACAGGAAGGCAGCAGGTGCTTGGTGGGACGGGGTGGTGGGAGAGCTGAGGGTACACGAGGATCTGAGAAAGCAGATGAAGTGGTATGCATGCACCACCAAAACCACTTCCATCCAGTTCACAACGGGGCTCCGGCTGGCTCTGCCTGGTTCCAGAGCCCAGCACCTGCACAGCACCTTCCCCTTCCCAATGGGAGCAGCAGGGGCCTAGGAGTCCAGAGGCCTGGCCCTGACTCTGGCTGGGCCACTCTCCAATAGTGGGCCTCGCCTGTGTCGCCATGCCCCCTGCAGAACTCAACCCACTCCCCTGCCAAGTAAAAGGAGGCATGTGCTGATCTCCAAGGGACCTTCCCCCGGATGGACTGTGGGGCCAGGCCCCCAGACTTAGTTACAAGACCCAGCTCTGCCTTTCCTATTTTATTTGATGCCTTGAGCAAGTTACTTAAGATTTTGGAGCCTCACTCTCCAACTCTGTAAAATCGGGACAGTAATACTTGCTTCACAGGTTGGTTAAGAGGATGAAATATAAGATGACTGGCTTGCAAAGTGACAGGGTGGATACTAAAAATGCCCTTTATTCATCATGTCATTTTATAAGTTAATGCCCCTGTGAGAGATTGTAGGCTTTGCCGGTAGAAGGCCAGTGGGACTGGGATTCAGACCCAGCTGCCAGACTTTGTCATCTTCCCAGGCAAGCAGGGAGCTCTGAGCTCCTGTGGATTTGGACACTGATTTTCTTTCTTCCTTCTGGCAGAACTGTTCAGAAGAAGCCATGGTTTTAACGGGCCTTGTGCCTCTGAGCTACAGGCATGGGGAGCCTGGGGTCCCCTCCCAATATCCTCTTCCCTCGCTGGTTGTCCTCACAAAGTGGCCTCCACTGGCTGGGCTCTCTACCCATTCAGGGCCCAGGCCTCCAGCCTGGGACCAGATGTTAAGGTTGGCATGCCCACCCATGCTGTCCCTCCACTGCCCCCAAGAGGTGGGAGGGAAGCTCATGGGCTTAGAGGTCAGGCAGCTGCAGGCTTGAAAGCCTGCCCAGCCACTAACCACTGTGAGCTCTAGACTGCATACTTTGAATCTCTGAGCATCAGTTTCTTCATCTGTAAAATGAGCATAAGTGGTGCTACTTCTTGAGGGCCCTGGGGACATCTAAACATGCCAGTCAGTGGCCAGCACATCGTGGGTCCTCCACCAGCAGGTGGGATTGCCTTTCTCCCCCATGGCATATAAGTGGATGTCTGTAAGCACTTGTTCTTATATCTTTATAGAGAAATTGTCAAAGGGCTTGTGAGCAGAGGTTCACAGAGAGGAATCCAGACAACTTTGAAACAGATGGAAAGATACAGAGCCTCAATCATAATCAAGAAATGCAAAATAAAACAAGGGCTATTTTTCACTTGCCAGATTAGCTAAGATCACATTTGGTGAGAACCCAGGGAAGCAGGGTCTGCCCCACTCTGCGGGTGATTTGTAACATCTATCAGAACGGAAAATGTCTGTGCCCTTTGACATGGCCACTCTGCTTCCAGGAATTTATCCTCAGATACAATCGTTCATATGCAAAAGGGGGCTGTGTGGTGTGTTTATTGTCATGTTGCTTCTCTTAGCAAATGATTAGAAGCCAAGTCATCAGTAGGAGGCTGATTAAATAAATCATGGGGCATTCCTATGATGGAATACTGTGCTCAAAAGGAGTAATCTCAAAGACATATTTATAAGTTGTAAAGTCAAGATGAAGAGCAAAGTACATAATAGCTTATTTTTGTAAGAAGAAAACGTGATTTGTATGTATACCTCTGGTGTCCCTGGGGAGAGAGATTGGGATAATGAAGATCTGCATTAGAGTCATATTTTGTTGTTTATACTGTTTTACTGTTGGGTTATTTAATCATGTTCATGTTCATGTGTTACATTTTCAATTTTGACATGGAATTAAAAAATAAATACTCATTGAATTAATAATTGGAGTAGGAAGCCACAGAGAGGCATTTGGATGTGATGAGATGTGCCCTAGGGAGCCACTGCTGGTTCCTGAGTAGGGGAGGGCAGCACGAGAGTGGTTCTTACCCAGGAGCACCCAGGAGAATGGCAGGGAGAGGCTGAGAGCTGGAGAAGAGCTGACCAGATGGACCAACAGAGCCGCCAGCCATCAGGTGGACAGGCCGCCTACAGGGGAATCTAGTGGGCTACTCCGTGAGTGGCCTCTCATCCTACTCAGTTCCCACCCCCAACACATTCCACACGTTTCCCAGGTGATTTATGGAATGACGGTCAGTCTTTTGACAGTGTAGATATTTACTTACTTAACCTAGAGTTTCCTATTTAACCTCTCTCGGGTTCCCCTCTAGCGTCACCTGCTGTGTTAGTTCCCTTGTCCTCCTCTCTCTTACACTCCCTAAGCTCCTGTCAACAATTGCGCTTGCTGTCACCCTGCATGCCACCTTTCCACACCTTTTACCTCCCCCATTTCTTAGCCACACAGCCCCTGCCCAAAACACACACAGCGCTCCTCCTCTTCCCTGGCTCAGCCATTCTGGCCCCTGGCTTTTCTGGGAGGAGCCTCCTAGCCTACTTGCAGTGTGTCCACAGCCTGCTGTGAGATAGGTTGCAAACAGCCTTCTTCCTTAAGGCTTTAAAGGGTCTTAAGCCCCAGGAAGAGGGTTGTGGGGAGGGGAGTGGGAGGGAGAGTAGGATTTGAGGGGAAGGATAAAACCCTGTCCTCCCTTATAATACGTGCCCTTACTTTCATATTAAATACTGTTTCAATTATTGACCACAGAGTGAAATGAATGCTCCTGGAGATGCCCCAAACGGATCCGTTTAACCCATAGTCCAGGATTTCTCAGCCTCAGCACTGTTGACATTTTGGGCTGGATAACTCTTTGTTGTTCTGTGCATGATAGAATGTGTAGCAGCATCCCTGGCCCCTTCCCTTAAGATGCCAGTAGCACTACCCCTTCCAGTGTGACAAACAAAAATGCCACCAGACTTTGCCAAATGTTCCCTGAGGGCAAAATCGCCCTAGGGAGCCACTACTGTGGTTTCATGTGTCCGCTAGTGTAGTACCATGTGCCAGTGGGGGAGGCACTGGTGCCCCTTTATTGGTCTTTGCCTGAATCATAGTGGGGAGTTTTCAGCATTGTGGGGAAGGCCGCTTGCTGCTGGCTTGATGCCCTATTAATCACAGCAGAGACAACCTCTACTTTGCCACTTGTCCCCTCTTAGAGCGCTGACCTGGAACCCCATCCTGAATCACTTCCCAAATCCTGAGATTCTCAACCTCTGTCTGACCAGATTCTTTTTGGTTCTTGAGTTTTTCACCCAGAACCACCAATAGCTCGGCCTCTTAGACTCTTTTATTGTTAGGTCTACAAGAGCAATAAAAAGCCTGAAAGAGTTTCTGGGACATCAAATAGCTCCTTTTAAATTAAAAAGAAAGAAAGGGGAAGGGGAGACCTCCAACTTTTGTATTTTGTTACACAAGTGAATTAGACACATATGGAATACGTTTCCTTCTAGCTGGGCACTATTTTAAAAACCAAGGAGATTGCCCTTAAAATATTTCCCAGCCTTTATGACTGTCTAGGATTTTAGAGAAATTGGTCTGGGTGTTGCCAGTTGCATAGGATGTAGCCCAGGATTCCAGACAGTTGGCTGGCCCATGAGGAGGAGCCCTGGGCAGCATGGCCCAGGATGGATATTGTACTGTGAACTGGAGTGGTCAGAGAGGACTTTGAAAGAAAACAGTCTGGATATGTTTATAGTTCTCAACATTTTCTGAATAGGAGATGCATTTTCAGCTTTATGAGTCTTTGCTAAAGCTGCTCTCTCTGCCTAGAAAGCCCCATCTCTTTTATGTATTTATTTTTGCCTTACTCTTTCAAAGTACCTCGAAATCTCCCCTTCTCCTTTCCTAATGTAATAACAGACAAATGAGCAAAGATACATATAAATCTATGTATGTATGTATGTATGTGTGATGAATATATATACATTTCATTACAATGTGACTTATAGTAATTTAAAAAAGTGGAAATAGGCTAAAATACACAGTTATAGGGGATTGGTTAAATAAATTATCATATAGTCATGCAAAGTCATTCAGCCTTCCAAAATTGAAGACACAAATGACTATTGATTAGATGAAAAGAAATGAAAAACAGCATATATGATCCTATTTTTTAAAAACGTACTGCATAAGGAGGATTCTGAGAATATGGTGGAGTAGGAAGCATTAGGAATTGGTCTCACCACTTAGGTAACAACTGCAGAATCTATCATGGAACTACTTTGGAACTCTAGAGGAAATTGAATGCCTACAATCTCCAGGGGAAGGCAGGAGTGGTAAACTGCAGTTAATTTTAATCAACTCCAGCTTTCAGTTGCAGCTATCCATCCCCCACCCCCAACTGCATGGCAGACAGCTGTGCGCATGTTCACACAGCTTGTGGAAACAGGGCTGGCAATGAAGACCTGTTCTCAACCAGGAACCCTATTCCTGCAAAACTGTCCTTCAAAAATGAGGGAGAAATTAAGACATTTCTAGATAAATAAAGACCAAGCATCAAGGACCTGTGCTGTGATTGCGGAACACTGCTTTTGATCACAGAGGTACAGACAATTGTTGCACCTACCCTTGTTGTTGCAAGCCCCTCCACTTCCAGCTGAAGCAACTTCTAGGGAATTTGAAGGATCCAAATCCTTTTCCTCCCCCTGCATTTTTCTTTTCTCCCTGTTTTGATAACCAGACATTAAAAACTACAACATTCAAAACCAACTGTAGTCATGGGGGAATGTAGAAAGTCACTGAAGCATACCAAAGGAAAGGCATAGGACTAGACTTTAAGTTTATACCTCAGACTGATCCTCAGTACACAGACAGCTTAGAACAATCAAAACAAAGATAAAAAACAGTAAATCCTGGAGGTAGGAAGATCTGATTTCCAGAGTTACTACATTACTAGATTTAAATGACCAGTTTTCAAAAAAAAAAAAATTACAAGACATTCAGAGAAACTGGAAAATATGGTTCATTGAAAGGAAAAAATAAGCCAAAAGAAGCTGTCAGTGAAAAAAAGACCAAAAGGTGGACCTAATAGACAAAGACTTTAAAACAACTGTCTCAAAGATGACCAAAGAACTAAAGGAAAATGTGGAGAAAGTCAAGAAAACTATTTGTGAACAGAATGGAAATATCAATAAAGAGAAAACCTAAAAAGAAACCAAAAAGGAATTCTAGAGCTGAAATTAAATTTCATCAACTGAAATGAAAAACTCACAAGGACTCAAAGACATAGTTGAGCAGGCATAAGAAAGAATCAGTAAACTTAAAGATAGCAAAACTGAAATTATTGAGTCTATAGAACAGAAAGAAAAATGAACAGTCTAACAGTCCTCTGGGATGCAATCAGGTACATCAATATATGTGTTATGAGAGTCCCAGAAAGAAGAGAGAGAGTGAGAAAGAGGCAGAGAGATTATTTGAAGAAAGAAATGGTCAAAAACTTCCTAAGTTTGATGAAAAAAAAAATGAATATAAACATCCAAGAACCTAACAAACTCCAAATGAGAAGAACTCAAAGAAAGACTTACACAATGACATAACCAAACTATCAAAATACAAAGACTAAAAGAGAATTTTGAAAGCAGCTAGAGAGAAATTACTTCTCACACACAAACAATCCACAGTAAGATTAGCAGTGGATTTCTCATTAGAGACTGGAGACCAGAGGCAGGATACTGATATATTCAAAGTGCTAAAATAAAAAAAACTGTCAACCAAGAATCCTATATCTGGCAAAACTGTCCTTCAAAAGTGAGGGAGAAATTAAAACATTTTTAGATAAATGAAAGTTGAGGAGGTTTTTTACTACAAGACCTGCCCTGTAAGAAGTGCTCAAGGAAGTCCTGCAGGTTGAAATGAAGGGTCACTAGATAATAACTCTAAGCTACAAAAAGAAATAAAGATCTCAGTAAAGTTAAATATATGACAATTATCAAAGTTAATATTATTGTAAGTAGTTTGTAATATCACTTTGTTTTTTACATGATTTAAGAGAATAATACATTTCTTAAATTATTAGTATAAAGCTAATATTGCAATTTTGATTCATAATTCCATATTATGTTATCCATATAATTTAAGAGAATAATGCACTAAAAATAACTACTAGTTTATGTTTTTGGATATGCAATGTATAAACATGTAATTTTGTGATATCGATAAGTGAAAGGGATAGTAATGTTGTTATGAAGGAGCAATGCCATTATAAAATTTTTGTATGTTATTGAAGTTAAGCTAGTATCACTTCAAATTAGAATATTATAATTTTAGAATGTTAATGTAATCCCCATGGTAATCACAAAGAAAAGAGGAATAGTATATATACAAAATGAAATGAGAAAGGAATGGAAACATTTCACTACCAAAAAAAAGAAAAGAAGACAGTAATGCAGGAAATGAGGGACAAAAAGCTATAAAGCATATGAGAGAAGTAAACCTCATTTTAATAATATTAAATATAAATGGGTTAAACTCACCAATGAAAATACAGATATTGGCAGAATGGATTAAAAAAACATGATCCAACAATATGCTGTCGAGAGGAAATTGACTTTATAGCCAAAGACACAAAATAGGTTGAAAGTGAAAAGGTGGAAAAACATATTCCATGCATATAGAAAGCAAAAGAGAGCTGGGGTGGCTCTATTAATAAAGGGCTCAATATGTCAAGAAGTATCAAGAAGATATAATATTTGTAAGCATTTACACACCTAATAACAGACTATCAAAACATGTGAGGCAAAATCTGACACAACTGAAAGGAGAAATAGAAAACTTTACAACAATAATTGGAGGCATCAATACTCTACTCTCAATAGATAGAATAACCAGACAGAAGATAAGTAAAGAAATAGAGGACTTAACCAATACAATAAACCAACTAGATCCAACAGACACAAACAGGATACTCCATCCAATAATAGTATACACATCCTTCATATGAGCACATGGAACATTTTCCAAGATAGACCATATGTTAGGTCATAAATCAAGCCTCAATAGACTTATATATTATATCTTTATAAGATCTATAAAGATAGATATTATACAAAGTATCTTCACAATGGAATGAAGTTAAAAATCAGTAACAGAAGGAAAACTGGGAAATACACAAACCTGTGGAAATTAAACAACACGCTCTTAAACATCCAATGGACCAAAGAAGAAATCATAAGAGAAATCAGAAAGAATATTCAGACAAATGAAATAAAACACAGAACATACAAAAACTTATGGAAAACAGTGAAAGCAGTGCTAAGGGAGAAATTCAGAGCTATAAATACATGAAAAAAAAAAAAAAAAGAAAGCTACTAAGTCAACAACCTAATTTACAACTTAAAGGAACTAGGAAAAGAAGAACTAAACTCAAAGCTAGCAGAAGGAAAGAGATAATAAAGATTAGAGCAGAGATAAACAAAACTGAGAATAGAAAAACAGTAGAGAAAATTATCAAAACCAAACGTTGGTTCTTCAAGAAATCAACAAAATTGACAAACCTTTAGCTAGAGTGACTAAGACAAAAAGAAGTCTGAAATTACTAAAATCAGAAATGAAAGTGGGAATATTGCTACCAATTCTATAGAAATAAAAAGGATTCTAAGATAGTACTATGAAAAATTGTATGTGAATAAATTGGATACCTTAGATGAAATGAATAAATTCCCAGAAATATATGATCCTCCAAGACTGAATCACACTGAAATAGAAAATCTGAATAGACTTATAACAATTAAGGGAGTTGAGCCAAGCTAAGAGAGAATCTAGGACAAGATAACCCTAGACATGGTCTGCACTGTCTAGTTCCTGGAAGCCAGACCATGAAACAGAGAGCCTGGACCTCAGCCAGGGCTATTCCCTCTCTCACTGGGAAGGGCTTCACAAGGCAGGAAGCACCCTTCAGCTCCTGCCCTCCCTGACCCCCATGTCCCTCCCCTCTCCCCTCAGCCTAAGTGTTGGTACCCTGCCTACACACAGATTAAGCAGCTCCTTCTTGGGTGTGAAATGAGATGAAGCCATACATTTCTCCATCCCAAGCCCCGGAGCTCCCCATTGTCAATGTACCGAGTAGAGGTAAGCATTACCCTCTCTAGGCTCATCTTTCTAAAAGCACGTTCCCCTGGGAAGAGAAAGCATGTTAATGTCCATGGATCCTAGTGTAAATAACCTGAGCTGTTGGCTGGTTCTGTTCTGTGCTCTGTGTGGAGGAGCCCAGGGAGATGAGAGCCCAGCACCTGGAGTCAGACAGCCAGCACGGGACAGCTGGGGAAGGACGAGGCGTGGAGCAAAACCACGGATGTCACGACTGGATCAGGTGCCAGCTCTGTCTAGGATCTCACTTCCTGAAGAATCACAAAACCCCAAAAGGACTCCTGGGTCCAACTCCATCACTAGACAAATAGGGAAACTGAGGCTCACAGAGGCAAAAGGGATTCCATGGCTATCAATGGCAGAATTGGGATTAGAACCTGGGTATATTACGCCAAGCCTGGAGTTTTTCTTTTTTCATGTAAGATTTCTAGAATTCTAAAAGTCTGGGAGAGTAAGGAACCTTAGAGATCATCTAATTCAGACTTTTGTCAAAGATGGGTACGTTCTAGAACTCAGCCACCCAGTTCAGATGACAGGCCTGCGCTGTGGCCATCTCTGGAGAGCAAACCTGCTGTGAAATTTGCATCCAGCTGCATCCAGGTGACAGCAGATTAAAAATCGGACCAGGGTTATTGAGGGACTCCAGGCCAGAAAGTTGACGGAAATCACTTCAATCTATATTTTGAACTGTCCATCGAGAACCATGATTGTCCACACTTTATGATGGAACACGCTGAGGATCAGAGAAGTAAGTCATTCATTTAAAGTCACAAAGTCACAGAGATAGTAAGCTGAGAATATGGGATTTGAAACCAGGTCTATGAGACTTGGAAGATCATTAACTCATCATGGGCTGTTCAAGCGTATGTGCGTGTGTGTGTGTGTGCATGTGCGTGTGTGTGCATGTGTGTGTGTGTGTGTGTGTGTGTGTGTGGAGAGAGAGAGATTGAGTTTTAAAGAAAAGGGGCAAGTTCTACCCTGTTACCCTCCCTAGCCTCTCAGAAAATGAAGGTGATGGTGCTAAACAGGCTGAATGTACAGTCCTCAGACTAAGTCATCTTTTAGTATTAGCCCCTGAACGTCCTCCTGGACTACACCAGGCTCTCCTGTTCCCTGCCCGCTCTCAAAGTACCCCGCATCTTCCTCTACAGTGCTTATCACGGTAACATTTCAGTTACCCATGTCATTATTGGTTCAATAGTCTGTAAGTCTCTCGAGGGCACGGACAGTGTCTGTCTTGGTCACCACCTTATCATTTTGCACGTAGCACAGGGCGTCATATTGTTGAGCAAACAGATGAATGGTTGGATGGAAGGATGGGTGGATGGATGCTCAGATAGAGAGATCATTGAATCTCATGTCACTGGAGATCTGAGATGAGCCGTGACCCAGAGCCCCAGGCCTGGGCTCTTGCCTGAGAGTCACAGCAGACCAGGACGGTATCTCTGTTCCCAAACTCTGCCTGTGTGGTGAGTCACCCAGTGTCTGAAAACCACATGCATCTTCCACAACAAGGCTGCCCAGAGGGGCCTCCAAGCCTCAAAGAGAGTCAGGAAAACTCCGCTCACACACACAATTCCTGCCAGCCCCTTATCGTGCTGTTTCTTTGATGTGCTCTTTGTGAGTCAGAGCGGCTGTTACCTCAGTGCTGTTCCTGTTTCAGCTGCACTCGGACATTTTTAAAAGAAAAAAGTCAGAAGTGGTAGACTCTGTCATTGGGCTTTGACTGCAGACAGCCCTTTGATTTGATTATTCCTTGATTTAATCATAAACAGACTTGGGGCTGAAGGGGACAAGGATGTCCAAGCGGAAATGGAGGGCCCCTCCCTCCTCGGGTAAAACAAAGAGAAAGGCTCCCAGCTCTGGAAGAAACCACCCCCACCTCCTCCTTTTCTCCAGCAGATCCACTGTATGCACCCCATTCTGGTTAGATTAGGGTATTGCTGTTTCCTGACACACCTGGAACTCTCTCACTGCCTTTCTGACCTACATGTTTCCTCTTGCCAAGAAAGCCAACCCTTCTCCCATTTCCGTCGCTTGCAAACCCAAACACTGTGCTGCCTTTGGGGTTCCTTGCACTCCTCTCTCCTATCGCACAGCCGCCAGCCTCCTGACCTGCCTGCTCTCTGAGCTCTTGTAACATTCACTCGCCACGTGACAGTTACAATCTATTGAGAATGAGCATTTTCTTCAGTGTTCTGTGGCAGCTGACAGGAAGAAAGCTGAGGAGTCTCAGGGACAATGGCACTCTTGGGGTCAAAAGAAAGAATCTGGGACCCACCACAGCTACGTTCTTCCTATATGATCTCAGACAGTTATTACTGTCAGTTTGTTCATCACTAAAACGGTGGGGGGGTTGTTTTGATAGCCTTGAGTATTAGGTAAGACAGACAATGGTCACGAACACGCTTTGTAGACCGGGCGCAGCGCTATGCCTGACAACCAGAGTATCACCGTTCCCATCCTTGCCATCGTCTCCAGCGTCATTACCATCACCATCACCATCACTGGGCTGCTCTTTCACTTCCCACTCAGAAATGTGTGACCTTCCAAACTGGACGGTGAGCCTCTCATGGTTAGGGACCCGCCTCCTTCCACACTGAGCACGGGCCTGGGGACACAGTTGGTGTCCAGTGACTATTTCTTAATCAACTGATGAATTTAGAAGAGAATAAATCAAAGGGAGAAGGTTGCATTTGACAAAGATGTCTTCAAGAGATCCGGTTTGTTACTTCCTCTGTCTAAACAGATGGAACAAAGCAATATTTGTCTAGGACCAATAGAAAGCAGGGGTATTACAAAAGTCAGAGACCCGTCTACTTGACAAGGATTGTCTTGGACATTCTTTGCCACGCTCCAAAATAGCACCAGGGCACTTCCCATCCCATGGTTTCATCCAGCCTTCAAAAGAATCCTAAGAAACGGGAGAGGGAAGCACAGGTGCTCGAGCATCCCACTGCACAGTCAGGCAAGGTGAGGCCCAGCAAGGCCCCATGTCCCGCTCACTCCAAGGTGGAACAGTGAGTCATTGGTAAAACCCGGCCTATGAAGCAGACTCCCGACCCCTGGTCCCTGGATCTTTTCAGGAGGACACTCATTCCACTGAAAGAGAATTCCTACCGCTAATTATGAGAGCTACTTTATAAATGTTACATGGTTTATTCCTCATGCTGTGCTTGCCAGTGACCCATCATCACCCCCATTTCATGCATGAGGAAACTGAAGCTCTGAGAGGTGAAATGACCGGCACATTCTAGGCATGTGGGCTGAGGCTTCTGCTGGGGCAGATTCAGAACCTACTCTGGTTCCCCCATTCACAGGAAGTTTGGGTCAACCACATCCTACCACGTCCTTGCCGATGAGATAATGATTCCCACCGCCACCGTCCTCTGTCCCGCCACAGCCCAGCCCAGCCCAGCAAAGGCAGACGGGCTTCCTTTACTCTGCTGACAACCACTGAATGTCAGAGCCAGAGGAGACCCAATTCTGTGCTCCTGGGAGTGTCCTCCTTCAGAATCATCTGGGGCACTTGTGAATACCCCAGAATCCCCAGGAGTTTGAGACATCCTTAGAGTTTGACCCAAAGTAGGGGTCTAGGGACCTGCAGTTTAAATAAGCACCCTGAGTGTCAAGTTTGGAAAACCACTGGTCCAACCCTCTCATTTTAAGAGGCAAACCAAAGCCCAGTGGGGAGGAGGGGCTCTGCCCGCCCACCCAACGGTGCACGTTAGCTGCCTCTTCCGCCTGCCTGCTGAATCTCTTAAGGACCACTGAGTGCTCTTGAATTCATGCTTTGCCATTGGGGAAACAGGTTGGGAAAGTTAATTAAGCCAGCTTGGGATCTAATCCATCTAGCTCCACAGAAGCCAAAGGCACGATGCTAGGTGGAGGGTGAGAAAGACATTTGGAGACCCTCGGGAAGAACTCTTATATTCAAGGCTGAATCCACAAACAGACAGTTTGCAGGTGCTCTCTGGGAGTCATCTGGAGCTGACGTCCAGGCCGGAAGCATTAGCACTTTCGCCCAGAAACAGGCTAATGCCTGCAGGTCAAATCTGGCCCACTGCCTATTTCTGTGAAGTGTTTCCGGAACATAACCACACCCACTTATTTATATGTTGTTTATGGCTGCTTTTGTGCTACAATGGTGAAACCCTAGACTATTTACTCTGGCCCTTTGCAGGAAGAGTTTGCCAATCCCTGCTTTAGCACATTAATCAACCAGGAAAGCTTCATTCCTGCAACTATTCCAGGTCTGTGGTTTTCCCACTCCTGTATTTCTAGTAGCACAGTGCTGGGCACATTATAGGTACTAAGAAAAAAAATTGTTGAACAAATAAGCCACCGCAATGCTACTTTAATTCCAATTAAACAAATGAGAAAACCACAGTTTTTAGGAAAAGAAAGTATATAGTGCAAGTTCTCAAATTTAGAAAGTGCTAGAATTAGAATTTGTTTTGATTCATGGCATAGTATTTTCCCCTTGAATCAAGAGTCGGGTAGAATCTTGCCAGAAATCTTCAAAAATGGAGCCAAGGGTACATCTTTAGGAAGAAGGGACTGGATCATGGGGTTGGGACAGGTGGAAAGACCCTAGGAAACCAAAAAGGGATTGTCTGAAGGGATAAGAAGACCTGGTTCTGCTAGGAAAACTGATACCTTGCGATTATACTAAGCTAATTTATACTACAGTGTTAACTTCTTTCTGGACCTGCTTTCTTCTAAACTAATGGTGAGTAATGGAGCTTTTGTCCTCTAGGGAAAGGAGGGCTCTTCAAGAAGCATAGAAAAGGGGAGATGAAAATGAGGCAAGCATGCTAACCAGAATACAATTCAAAATGAGCCAGGGTCTGGTCTCAGTGGTGTTGAGTCCCTGGGGTATTCATAGAGAGCCTGGGCAGCCATTTGGCAGTGGGGCTGTGGTGGCCATGCCTCTCCCACCTCTGAGGCTCTCACCCTAATTATGTGACTTGATTCAGCCCTGACACACTCCTCTTCTAGTTCACAGAAAAATATTAAAAGTACAAAACAAGCCCTATAGAATCTGATTAGATACGGCTTTATCAGGGTCACTTGGCCCAAACAGTCCTAGAAAGTGGGATGCATTTGAGTTAGCTGATTGGAATTCTTTGTTAACTTTTCCAAATAAACCACAACCAAAAAGTATCGTTGACAATTTCTAGCCTCTGTTTCTTTAAAATGGGAAACATAAAGCTAAATGCCAAAGAAGCAGTTTTCAGTTTTTTCTTCTAACCTTTACAGTCATCTCACTTACATCCAATTCCCCAGCAAGTTGTTTAACTATCCGTGTATTTGATTCTCTCCAAAGCATTCAACCTGGCATGCAAAGAAACAACTCTATTTTTTTGCACTCCTATTTCATTGCATTACAGAGTTATTTATTTAATTAGAGTCATAGCTACAGATTAAGAACAAACACAAATAACACTTGAGAAGCACACACAGTTCAACTGATGGGAACAGATGAGCTCAGGAAAAGTGGAGAATGGCCTGCTAGCTTCAAGGATCTGGTGTGTCCCGGGCATGGGCACAGTGTTTGCCAAGGGGCATAGAGAGCCTGCAGCAATCTGGTGAGCTGGTTAATTGAAGATTGTTTAAGAGGGTTTCTGCTATTCAACCACATATGCCACAGCCCTTCATCATGTGCAAAGCACTACCCTGTATAAGCCTCATGACCCTCTGAGGCAGACAAAGAAGATGTTCATACGGGGAAAATGAAGATCAGGGGCATTAAGTGACTTTCTCAAGGATAAATGTGCAGTAATATCTCCCTGTGTCTGTACTGGTGGACAGTTTGTACTGAGCCCAGCACAGAGTGGACAGAATAAAGGATTGTTTGAAGGAATAAGAAAACCCTGCTCTGCTAGGAAAATTGATACCTTGAGATTATACTAAGCTAATTTATACTACAGTGTTAACTTCTTTCTGGACCTGCTTTCTTCTTAACTAAAGGTGAGTAATGGAGCTTTTTCTCCATTGTTTATGTGACAGAAGTGATAAAGCTAGGCCCAAACCCAGGAATATCTGTAAGATCCCAAGTTCTTCCAGTTTGCTTCTAAAGCATGTGTGAAATGCACACCCAATGACAAGCTCTGCTATGCCTATGACAGGCTTGGGTATCAAAGATGTAGCCTGTTACTTCTCACCTGATTAGGGTCTTGTGCTTCCTAATCCTCATTCCTCTCCCCACCTTTCCTCCAGGGGAAAATATAGTTTAATTGTTCTGTGTCCTTTGGTGTTACTGTTAGATTCTCCTGCAAAGTGGTGCAGGAAGAAACAACTGAGTTGCTTGAGGATTATGCCAAAGCTCTCCAAGCTTCCCACACTCATGCTAAAGGTCCTGGCCTGTCTCTTGTGAGCTCTAGGGGAAACCCGTAACCTCAGAGTGAAATTAAGGGACCCATTTGCCCAGGGAAATTAGACACAAACAAGCCTGGGGTGAACCGCTGGGCCAGAACCGTTCCTCCAGATTAGTCACAGGGTTACCCACTCACGAACGTCCCTCCCCCGGGCCCCCTTCAGCCCCAGTTAATCTGGAAGGCTGGCCTGGTTACAAGCATGGCCAGAGGAACAGGAGGTGAAGAGGGGGACCCAGGGAAGGGACATTCACCAAAGAAACCACAGCGACCTTCCGTCTGGGTGGGGCTTCTCTTCTTTTAACCTCCAGCGAAACTGCTCTGAACTGCTTGTCAGCACCTCCGTTTCCTGCCAATGCTGCCGGGAGAGCTTTACAAATTTAATAGGAGGGGGTTGGTGCCCCATCCCCATCTTCACTCAGGGAAGGAAGCAATGTTCATGGGGCTTACGTCTCAGAAAATATTTATTAAAGCTTGTTTTCTGCCAGGTACGTGTTAACCATGGAGCTGATGGTCAGTAAAGCAAAGCCATCAAATAACCCCTAAATAATATGGTCACTTCTCTGAGGGTGGGGGTTTCTGCCTATGCGGTTCATGGATGTATGGTCAAGGCTAGCGAGAGTGTGGCCTGGAACAGACTCTCAGGAGTCCCTGCTGAGTGAATGAAAGACAAAGAATTGCAGATGTCACACCGAGTGCTAGAGTTAAACATACCCTGGGCCGTGAAAATGCGTCCTGGGATTTTTAATCTCCTTTGAGTCCAGGGAAGGTTTCTTTGCAGAAATGATGCCCCGGCTGAGATCCAAAGGGTGAGTAGGAACCTGCTAAAGGAAGGAAGGATGGTAGCGGGAAGAGTTGTCCGGGCAGAGGGAAGAGCATGTCTGAAGGTCCCGAGGCAGCAGGGAGCACAGTTCATGAGGGGCTGACTGAAGGAGGTCTCTGGAGCTGGAGGATGGGTGCCAAAGGGAGTGGGCAAGGGGACTCTGAAGAGGAC
Organism: Manis pentadactyla; assembly: GCF_030020395.1. NCBI lineage: Eukaryota > Metazoa > Chordata > Mammalia > Pholidota > Manidae > Manis > Manis pentadactyla. The sequence continues at coordinate 117,455,680 of NC_080029.1, read as the reverse complement.
AGCAGAGCAAGCCTAGAGGGCTGAGTGGGGGACGCCAGCCTCTTCCTCATAAAGCTTGTTCAGCAGGAACTGATGTGGCCATATTTGTATCAATGTCACGAGTTCAAATGCTTCTGGTTCAATATGTTTGGGAATCTTTAGGTACATATGACAATGGGAGCTGGTGAATTCACCTCAGCTGTGGCCGATGCACTTCCAGTCCCCTACAAGTTTACCTTCATGTCGCTAAGCAATGACTTTTATTTCACAAATACCAATATTGCATTACGACATGCCAGATGCCACTCTAAGGGCATCGCAAACATTCACTCATTTAATCCTCACAGTGACCTTGTGATGTTGGTGCTAGTATCATCCTGTTTAAAAGATGAGACAACTCGGGTGGGGCGTGAAAACAGACAACAGATGGCAGTGCCCGAGTCTTCCTCAATTCCCGTGGGGCACAGAAGGCTCCAGAAATCTCCACTGCTTTGTGGAGGGACTGGGAGAGGCTGGCCCAGGAGCTGCAGCGGGAGTGACTCAGGAAGCCAGATAACGCTGGAAGCAGAGTCAGTCAGCTGTCAGTCAGGGCACTGGCAGCCCCAGCCACAGTAAGGCGGGGCCTCGAGGGCAGGAAGAGATGGCGCTCTGTGCCTGCTTGGGTCACGGCTGCGATCCTGGCATCTCTCCATGTCATCTCAGGGACCTCTTCACCTTCTCCCACGCTGGATTAGCTGTGTCATGGACCCCACATCTGCCTCTTTTCTTGGTCAACTCCTTCATTTTAGCAGAATACTCCCTCCCTGAGAATCCTGAGATAGGGAAAATAGAGGGCAAATTTAGGAGGAACTTGCATTTAAAACATGTCTTCAGAGCCTCTGCTCGACTGTTATTTGGCTGGGTACGAAGACTACTTTGCCAATCCCTTTTCTTCAGAATTTTGAAGATGTGGCTTCTTTGCCCACAGTTGATTAATAGTTTGTCTGGATAGAGAAGTCTAGGCTATAAATCAGCTTCCAGAACTGCTGTTGAGGAATCCAGTGCCATCCTATACCCTGAGCCTTTATCTATGTCTGTTTGGGGTTTTGTTTTGTTTCTCATCCTGCCTTTCTGGAAGCTTTCAATATCTTCCCTTTATCCATGGTATATTATGAAATTGCACAATAATTTTCCTTGATGTGGGTCTTTTTGTCATTTGCTGTGTTGAGCATGTGGTGGATACAGACATGGAAACTCATGATTTCAGTTCTGGGAATTTTATTTTTGTATTATTTCCTTGAATAGTGCCTCCCTATGTCTTCACCATTTTTCTCTCTTTGGGACTCATACTATCTGGAAGCTGAAGATCCTGGATGAATCCTCCAATTTTCTTATCTTCCTTTCCTATTTTCAATCTGCTTTATCTTTGTTTTACTCCCTGAGAAGCCTCTTCGTATTCAAATGTTGTGTTATTTAAAATTTTCTTGGTCTGTAAATTTTAATTTTCAAGAGCTCTGTTTTGTTCTACGTTTGATCCCCCATTGTGTTCTTTGTATCTTCTGTTTTTGGTTTTTTTTTTGGATGCAATAACTTCTCATCTCTTTGATAATAAGTTTTTGAAGTCCATCCTATGCAAAATGGGTCACTAAAGATCAGATGAAAAGCTCTGTGGGGTTAAATGGGGGTTATCAGTAAATCCACTACAAGGTAATCATGTGGGGAACTAGCCATTTCACTGAAAGACCCCCAATCATCAGGAATATCCCCCTTTTGCAGATGGGAGAACAGTCACTGAGAAAATAAGTGACTCATCCAAGTTCACCCAGCTAACTGGTATAGCCGAGATTCACACCAAGGATATCTCACACCAGAGGTGGGGTTGGAAACCTCTATGCTTCACTGCCTCCTGGGACAGCAACAGCTGACATTTATCAAGTGCTTTCTGTATACCAGGCATAGTTCAATGCCCCTAAAAACATTACATTAATTTAATCCTCACAACGGCCCTTTGAAGTAGGTACTGTTACTAGACCCATCATTGACAAGCAATCTGAGACACAGAGATGCTAAGCAACTTGCTCAAGATCACACAGCTGGTAAGTGATAGTGGCAGGACAGACTCCTAGGCCCTCTGGCCCTCCAGCCCTCCCCCTTAGTCCCCCAGTTTCAGGCTCCCCGCCTGATGAGTGGCAGTGTGATTCCTAACTCACAGTTATTTTGACACATGTAAGAAACATGTACATTATCGATTCTCGACAAATGTTATTTTCATTAAGAAACATTCCTGCCCGCCCCCCACCTCCCCGGCGCTTCAATTTCTTTAAAACCAGAAGCAACAGACCGGGGCTCTCTAAGGTTTCTCCTGACTGTGAACTTCCACAGTTCCAACAGCTGCGCTGCAAAGTTAGGGGACTCCAACCCAGCGGGGGGAGCTGGGTGGGGAGCAGGCCTGATGGCGGGCGGGAGGCACCAAACCTCAAGGGGTAGCTGAAGAAAAAATCAGGAGGCAGCAGCCAGTGTGCCGTGTTCCGGATGGTTCCATTTCCCAGCATGGGCCCAGAGCAGCACCCCTGTGCTCCCAAATAGCTGTGAAGTTCAATAACATACTCCAACTGGAGCATAAAAAGGAACACATGTAACCACTTACAGGCCAATTAATATTGGGGCGGGGAGAAACCACGGGGCTGGGGGCCACTGCGGGTGAAGCCAGCGCAAGAAGGATGGCGTGCTTCCGGCCCTCGGGCTGAAATGGGCTATTATGTGTCATCAGGAAACTTAAGAAGGGGGAGAAACAACCTCTGATCAAAGTCCCTTTTGTCAACTTCTAACAGATTAATAGATGACAGATTTTGCACTTAAAGCTCCACTGCAAGGTCAAGGGCGGTGAAATGGGACTTACGGGGACTTTTTTCTTCTTTCATTCAGCTGCTAGGCGGCGGGACTCGTCATCCTGACAGCCTGGCTGCCTGCAGTGGCTCAAAGAAGGTCTGCTTTTGCCAGGGCTTTTGTGGGGCAGAGCGGGGGAGGGGTCTCCTGCTTAGTTCAGACAAGCCGGGCTTGTCCCCTGCCCATTGTCACCTCCCTGCCCAGGCTCCTGCTTGGGGTCCCTCTCCCTGCAGCCCCAAGCTCATCACACCACTGTCCCCAGTTTCCCCATTACGGCCGTGTGGTGGCCCTCCACAGACCACTGGAGCCTGCCTTCTAAGTGCCTCAGTGATTTGGCCTCCCCCCCTTTTACCCCAGTGCATTTCTATCCATTATCCTGGATTACCTGTGGCTGCCTTGCTCTGCATCCCGCCTTGCCCTCTGTCTCCACATCTTGGCTTTCTCTGCTCCGCTTTTTATCTTTCCGCAAACATCTTAATTATTCATCAAGTCTGTGCCAGTTTTCAACTCCTTTGGGAAGCCCCCTGACACCCCTGCCCTGCCCTCCCAGCCCAATGAGAGGCTGTCCTGTGTGAATCGCAGATCCCTCAGGCAGCCTTTCGGGGGGTAACTTACTGTAGGGCCATTTTCTGCTGGAAGCCTCATCATCACCACTCAGCTGTCTGCAGAGACCAGTGTGATATATGGCATGCAACAGGGGCTTCCTGTTGTGTAGAGATGGGGTGCATGCTGAGCAAGTCACCAAAGTGAGAGAGGTTCTGGAGGAAGATTCGAAGGTCACCCTAATAATTCCCACCCCTGGCACAATCTGTGACTTGTTTCTAATCAACAGACCATGGTAAAGGTGATGTGATGTCACTCCCATGATTAGGTTATGTTATATGGCAAGGGTGATAAACTATCAATTTCACAATTATGTTGCTTTCTATAAAACTCCATGTTGGCAGACTAGAGTGAGAGATTCTCTTCACCTGCCTGATGAAGTTAGCGGCAGTGTAGAGGAAGTCCTCGAGGCAAGAAACTATGGGTCAGTGACTTCTAAGACCTAAGGACAGCTTCTAGTTCATAGCCAGCAAAAAGCTGGGGCCCTTGGTCACACAGCCACAAGGAAATGAATTTGGCTGCAGCCTGAGTGAGCTTGAAAGTGGATCTGTCCCCAGTTGAGCCTCCTGATGATAATGCAACCCAGCCAAGACCTTGACTGCAGTTTTGTGAGATCTTGGGCAGAGGACACAGCTAAGCCATACCTGTTCTTTTGACCCATGGAAACTGTGAGATGATAAATGTGTGTGTTGTGTGAAGTTGCTGCATTTGTCCTAATATCAGCAGTTAACAAACAGATACAAAGATCCTTCCTAAAGATGCATTCCTTGGGGTCTGGAAGACCCAAATAGTCCTGGGGAAGTTCAGTTTCACTCTTACCAGTTGATAGATTAACAAGAAATTTTTGCCGGCCAACTCAAAGCAGAACTTCTGCACAAGGGCCTGGAGAGTAAATGTGGGGTCAGCACCTGGGGCAGAGAGACATAGGAAGATGCAAAGCCACAGTCCGTCCAGGAGCAGGAAGAGCCCTGGGCTTGAAATCAGGTGTTCACGTGTAGGCTCTGCAGATGATTTGCTGGTAGACTTCAGGTGAGGCAGCCCGGCTCTAGGCCTCTGTGATCTTATCCATGACCTGTGTCATGAATAGTTTGAGCTCCACAGCTCTCTCTCTGACTTGGGCCTACTGGTTTGATGATGGTTCAGTTTTGTCAAGGACTCTGTGTTTTAATCACGCATAAAAATGAGTTACTTCTACTTTCAATAATTTTGGGGATTGTTTACCATAAAAGACACATATTTGCTAATACCATGAAAAGAAAGAGAGACATAAAATGAATTATGGGGGCGGGGGACAGAAAGCTATGCCAGAATCCTAGGCTAAAGTAGGTTACCACTTGCCTAGTTCCCCCACCCTTTCTCTATATTTCTAATAAAGAATATATTCCATATGCTTACAGTGGGGTTAATTTTGCCCCTCTTCCCACCTATAGGGATGGTCACATGACCTAGTTATAGCCAATCAGAGTACTCCAACCTCTGGCCACTGTGATTGGTTAAAAAATGAGCTCTGTACCAAGGCGGTCTAGCCAGAGTCCTCCACCTTTGCTGGCAGAGCTGATGGAGAAGATCGTCTTTCAGTTGGAGTGGCTGAACTCCGAGGATGTGAGTTTGGAGTAGTTTGGGGCTACAGCAGATGCCCTGTGGAGAAAGCCCAGCTAAGATCTGGAAAGGGATCCCTGGTAAAATTGAGCTCCTGAATCCAGACATCTCCGAAGCCATCTGTATTTTCTCGACCTGATAAATTATTTTTTATTTAAAGTAGCTTGGATTGAGTTTCTGCCACTTCTAACCAAAAGAATCTTAACTCATGTAGAAAGCTATTTCAACTGAGCATATAATTTAGCTCTGGGTCTCTTGGAAGCCAAAGCAAAAAAGGAACCACATTGCGTCGCAACGCTCTAATCCTCTAATATCACGAACCCAAAGTGCCAAGAAAGAGAGCCTTTTCTCAAAGGCTCAGGCCTGTTTCTCATGGTCTTTCACACTGGTTGCTCAGAGCAACATCTTTCACAGCTGTTTCAGAAATGACGCAGAAACATTCCTCGTGTGGCTGGCTGCCTTTTAGACAGAACTTCGACAAAAGACAAGCAACTGAAATCGAGCGTCAATCAGCGCTCGTGAAGACCTCCTAGGCTATCACCCAGAGAGGCAAATGGGCCATGAGGCCTGGGGCCCGGCCCTCAGCTGTCCTTGGCCCCTCTTTATAGAGCCTCTCCAGGAACATCTCCAACTGCCGCCCTGAGGTTTGACGCTAATCCGTCATCTCTCTGGTAGGAAGGTTGGTGTTTCTTTGCAAGGGACCGCAAAGCCATATTACATTCAAAGTTAAATAAACAAACGTTTGAATCTGTGTTTTATTGGTTCCATACCATCTGCCATCTGGTTTGGGGGAACAAGAAAAACTGTGGTTTTGTTGGTTGTGTGTGTGTATGTGTGTGTGTGTGTGTGTGTGCGCGCGCGTTGCTGGGGTTTTTTTTTTTTCTTCTCCCTGTGAAAATTCTCTAAGGTTGAACCCTGGCAGCAATATGGACTGGTTAAAAGCCACCTAGTTTCCCACGTCTTAACTTGAAACTAAATGTTGGAGGCTGGTCTGGGTCCCCATCTGCTAAGCAGCCTGTTGTGTGAAAATGAGATCTATACATATGCAGAGCACCACAGCCTGGCTTCCAAGAGCGAAAGAATTGTTATGAACTAACCACAAGAAATGCTTATTTAATGTTGACAAGCTGCACCCAAAGGCTAGAGAGGGGCGTGTGGAAAAGGAACAGAGGAAACCTGGTGTCTGAGCGCCCCGAGCTGTCATGAAAGGCAGCTCCACCTTCAAGACCCTAGGTTGCCAGTGATGTCGAGCTTGTAATGACTTGAAGGAGAAAACATGCCCCAGACACTGGGTGGGAGATATGCCCCAGCCTGCCTGGAATCTTCAATCTGGAAAATACAATGGTTGAGGGGAGGGGGAGGGGGCACATTCCACAGTGGGGGTGGGGTAAGGGCCAGCATCTCAGCATCTCCCAGTGGCTCAGATGTTTTTGGCCAACAGAGCCTGGAGCTGCTTATAAAGTGAGGGGCAGGGGAGGGGAAGTACTCTCAGAGCTTCAGTTTCCACAGCTCTTAAGCGAGTTTTCAGCTTCGTCTTCTACACAATAAAGACAGACAGATGCAGATGCCACAGGGCCAGGCAGGTGATGAAAATGAACGCGCTGAGTGAGTGGGGACTGAGGCAAACACACTTTTGGCTAAAGAGTGCAGAGACTCAGCCAGCACCAGGGATGGTGGCCATGTAGGAATCGAGCCCAGTGTGGCCAGATTTCCCAGGCTTTTAAGAAAGGCCAGAATTTCTATGTGAAAAAGCCCAGTGTGGCAATGCTAGCAGCTATTGCAATCCTTGGGGGAAGAAAAATCCAACCACATAAACCTGTCTGCAGCCCACATAAGGCCCACTGGTCTCCAGCTGGTAGCCTCTGTGGAAGAACTCAGGAGACAGTCTTTGGGAAAAGCCAGAGACAAGGACCGTCTCTTCTCTTGATGAGGGGCAGGAAGGCCAGTCAAGGAATGTCGGGCCTGCTCACACCTGCATGGGCCTCGGGCAGCACGGGCATACTCTCCAGGCCCTGGGTCCCCCAGGCTTGGTCCACAGATGCTGGGAAGGGCCCACCCTAAGATGCCCACCCTCCCAATTCCTGAGCCCCAGCACGTGGTGAAATTCCAGCCCAGGGCCAGCTCCAGGCCCTCTGTGACACAGTGACTGCTCTGGGCCAAACTCTGAATATCTTTGCCTTGCAACTCATTGCTGGAAAAGAAATGAAGTCTGTCATGTACACATAGGATGTTCCTGCTACACGTATCCACTGGGTCTCCAAAATTTGGCCCCTCCCAGACACCCTTTTATAGTATCACGAGGCGTAAGTTGGTGATCTGCACAAAGTGAGACACAACTCTGTGGGTAAAATCATAACATTTCTAGAATATCTCGCCTGGTTTTAGTATATCTGCATATCAATAGGCATTCAGAGGTAGAAAGAAGTATGGCTTTAGTGCATTTGCATCATTCCTCAGGGGTGGGGAGAAGTTCATCTCCATATCAATGGGTAATTACCTGGGGCAACAGAGGGCTTATCTGTACCTGAGAGGTGAGGGGAGGGCTGGTTTTGCTTCTGCTGGAGCAGGAGAGAGAGATGGGCCGGACTGCAGTTTGTAAGCAATAAACAAGTTTTAAACTTTATTTCTCCCTTAGACTAATTTCGGTTTTTTAAAGGTATTTTGCCCTGGAATTCCTCTCCCCAGACTTACAACCTTTTAAGCTCCTGCCGGATGTCATCTCTCTTGGCATAATGTGGAGCAGTCCTTACTGTCTCAGCAACCAGAGAACTTTTGCTGTTATATGTTATCAGATGGGTCGGAAGAGGGGAAACGAGTAAACTGTAAGTCTACTTTGTCTGGGGTTTTGTTGTGTTTTCTTTCTAACTGAGGTGTGAAAAAGTCCTAAGCTCAGTTGAAGTCCTTAATAAAGAAACAATTCAGATTTTTTTCAGTGATAAAATCTGCATATTTGTATTTCAAATAATATAGCCAAAACTATGCAAATTCCTCCATTTTTTTCCTTTTTTTCACTTAGTGAATATCATTTATTCAGTATGAAATCTTTATATTGTATGTCCCACATATTGAGAATAAATGTACATTAAATCTTGATAAGATGTTAAAAACAAAACCAGGAGCCCCAGTCTCCCAACGGCCACCATCTTGCTATGGGGTCTTGGCGACGCACTCATTTCTCTGAGACTCGTTGGTCTCAGCTGCCACATGGACAAGAGGGTGTACAGAGGCCCCTCCTGCTCTGCATCCCTGCAGAGTGAACATGTGGGGTGGGGAAAGAGTGGGAGCACTGCAGGATGGAGAGGAGGCAAGCATGGCAGAACCCCATCACCAAAAGTCATGGGCAAGAAAACTGTATGCCACACAGGCACAAGAAGCACGCAGACTCCAAGCCCACTACTAGGAACAAGAGTCGATTATGAGTTCCTGGGGGCAGAGGGCAGGTCCTGCCATCTCTGGATCCTGGAGCCTAGCACAGCACTTGCACAGACTCTGTACCTGGTCCTTGCGGAATCCCAGGGTCCACTGGAGCAGCCTGAGCTGGCATTTCACAAGTCTTCCACCCCCTCAAGCCTTGTATCAACCTGTGAAGTAGGATAGAGTAGGCGTTACGGGTCTCCAAACAGAACTGGGAAATTAAGGCCCAGTTAGGTGAGGCAGATTGTCAAAGTTGGGTTGGTGGAGAAGAACCTCCAGATTCATAGTCTCCCACCTCCTGGAGAATAATCTTCCTTTTTGAACAGTAACTCTCCGTGATTCCCAAAACTTTATGGGGGCAGGTGGTATGGAAATGAAGGTGCTCTCTGAAAGACCTAGAGAGAGCTCAAGAAAATAATTAACTCATTGATTAGATGTCACATCAGATCTGGACTTTTACCAGATTCTAATATAATAGATTCAAATAATAATATAATATAATATAATATATCAAAAGATTTAAGAAAACCTGTGGAAAATAAAATAAAGATGAAGAGAATTGTATTGCTTACCTGATTTTGTTATCTATGATTCACAACATTATTTGATTTTCCCAGGGCAATCCCCCCACCCTGGCCCAGCCTGTATGAGCAATGCACCCCATTTGCACAGACCGCGGTCTGCCCAGGCATACCAGAGTGTGGCTGGGTCCCAGAACATCTTGGCATGTTGGGTAGATCTGAGAGTCCTGGGCTCTCAGGTGGACATGAATCCTGGGGCCAGTGAAAGGCAGGTAACTCACACACATATACTTGCTCACACACACAAAGAAAGGAAACCACAGTTGGTCTGGGCTGGCCCCAAGCTGAGGAAGAGACTTTGAAAAGTGACTACCCCACTCAGTAAATCAAGATGTGGGATTCAAACCACTTCCTCCCCCAGCTTGTGTTAGGAACATCACTATCTGCTCTCGGTGGGTGCTAACAACCCCAAGAGGAAGGAGTCACTGTCAGCAATTACGCAGATCCAAAAACCTGCTCAGATGCCAAGTGACTTACCCGCACACAGATAGTGAGAGGCAGGCTCAGGATAGGCATCCAGTTCTGATTCACCTACGAGAAGAAACCCCTGCATGCTCGCCACAGCCTCTGGTCCATAGAGAAGTCCCGGCTGCTGCCCAGAACTGAATGCTCCACCATTTCCTGGCCTTTCATCTGCCCCATCAGTTCCAGCCGAGTGTCTGGGCCAATCCCCACCCATTTCCCCAGAAGGAGGTTTTGTAATATCCTCTATGTGCTGTGGCCTTTTATCTACTTAGACATCCCCTCCGGGACTAAGGTTAAATTACAGGGCCCAGATGTACATTTCAGAGAACATACCACAAAATCTGTGGTTGATGGTCAACAATGAAACCTCTTTAGGCAGAAGGCTTTTCCTATCACTGGAGCCACTACCACACCCCTCCCTGCTCTCCCAGTTTCCCAAATGGAAAGGAGGCTCAGATCTCGGGACCGTGGGCTTTTGCGGTAGGAGGTTGACCCTCTTCAAGCTGATTACTACTTCACACTCTTGGGGGTCTTACGAAGCTCCTACTTGGCCATCTCCTGCCAGGGGGAACTCACTACCCCTCAGACAATCTTCAAGCAATTCAGACAACACTGAGCATTAGAATGTGCTTCTCCAAATGAGCTGTCATCTGCCTCCCATTCATGAAGACCCGTGGTTCTCATTCTTTCACTTGAGACACACGAGAAAAGGCAAATGGCTCCTCAAAACTGCAGCCGCATCTTGCAGCAAAGCCATCAATTTCTAGTCTTAAAGTTGACCCTCATCTCCATGTGTGCTTGCATTATTAGTCAATTCAATCCTTTCTGGGCTCAATGTCTCAAATGTAAATGGGGAAGGTTGGATAGAGTGAGATCTAACTCCCTTTCCAGGTCTGTCCTTGTGCCCACGCCAGGATGGGTGGGCAAGGACTTGAGGCTCCTGAAAGCCAGCATCATGGAAACTATGAACAGAACCTTTATTTCCTGGCTCATGATGTGGTGAACTATTTCCACCCACAGAGATGAGGGGGCATCACCGAGATATAAACACCATTTGAGATGAGGAGGATCACTCGCCACCGCTGAGGTGGAAGTGACTAGACGTGGTTCGGTAAGTTTCCGTGGAGAGAGAGCTTGCAGCATGAAGGCAAACAAGAGGACAGAAGAGCTTGAACTGAGAGGTAAGAGACAAAGATTCATTTCCCATTCAGCCATCAACCAGCCAGCTGATCTGGGACATGTTGCTTGACCTCCCAAATCCTTCATTTCTTCCCCTGCTAAATGAGAGGCCTGGGAACAGCTGATCTCTAAGCTCAGGAAGTCAGAGAATCAATATAAAACATAAAGGTGGGTCAATAACACAGCCTGGAGTTTGATGAGGTTTAGCAAAGCTATCCACAAGGCTGGTGGGAAACCGGCGCCATACAAATACGAATGAAACTCTAAGAAGATGGAGATCACATGTTTGTTAAAGCCTGGTGCCTAGCCAAAGAAGATGCTCCCTAAAGAGGGGAGGGTGCAGGCGCTAGTGTGGCAGAAAAAAGACTAGAATCTGGACCGAGGCTTCGCTGTTACTAACCAGGGGCCTTAGGCACGCCTTTCCCAGCCTTGGTTCCCTCATCCTTAACACAGGGGCAATCTCTTCTACAGTATGGAGTTATTGTGAGGCTTAAAAGGATTAAGCGCCTGGCCCATAGTAGGAGCTCAGCTGCAGGCTGCGCCTTATGTGTGCCTGCGTGGAAGGAATGAGCCTTAGCAAAATCCTGGAATCTTCTTTAATTATTTAGCAGCCTAGAAGGAACCTGATCCTGCAGCTGGCTCAGAAATACCTCTCTTTCTCTCTCTCTGTTATTCTCTCTCCCAGACACACACACACACACACACACACACACACACACACACACACACAGGATAAAAGAAAGAGAGCCACAGTCAGCCTGGGGTGTCCCCAGGCATAGGAAAAACATGTGTGGAACAAGTACTCAATGCAATAAATCAAACTGTGGGGTCCAAATCCGAGCCGCAGTCCAACCCCCAGCCCCAGTTGCGTCAGAGGCTGGGCGGTGCTCTCTGTTCCTGCAGCCAGTGATGCCTGGAGTCTCCGGCCAGCTCCTCCAGCCCCTCCCGAGGTAGTTGATCCCTCCTAGGAGCTAAGAGTACCTGGCATGGGAGGGAGAGGGGAGATCCAGGCTGCTGGCCCTCGGGATGTTCGGCTTGCCTGAGCCAAGGAGATGGATATAAAAGCTGGCTATGGCAAACTGCCTTGATTCCCAGAGTGCCAATGTTGGAAGAGACTGTAGGAAAACATGGAGGTGTGCACACAAGAGCACCCAGGGGTGGGGGTTGGAGACTTAGACTCTAGGTATGCCTAAGCCCCTAATTGCTGGGTGACTTCAGGCAAGTCACTTCCCTTCTCTGGGCCTTGGTTTTATCATAGAAAATGAGGGGCTTAGGTTAACAGATAGCCTCTAAGAGCCTTTCCACAGTATGATTTTGCTGTATTTCTCTGATATCATTTAGCTAGTCTGCTTCTTACTGGCTTCAATTCATTTCAAGAAAGCAGTTACTAAATGTTGATTGCATGCCAGGCACTTGTGCTGAGCATTGGTTGGGCCAAGAAGTAAAGACATGGTTCCCATTTTGCTGCTGCCAAGGAGCTCACAGTCTTATGAAGCAAAGCATATATTTAATCAAATAAATGTAATTCAAGACAACACACACTGAAACAGCAATCCATCCTCCCAGGGAGCTTGGGGAAGGTTCCATAGAGGACAAGGACACCAGAGTGAGAGTTTGAGAGGTAAACAAGAATTTTCCAAAATACTGAAGGCTGAGGTACAGCAGAAACCAAATCAAAGGGAAGTGTCAGTGGATATGAGTATTCACGTATGTGGTTGTAGCATGGAGAAGGGATGGGAGGACATGAGACTAGAAATACAATCTGGGAACAGAAGTGTGGAAGATCATGAATGTCAGCCAAAGAATCAGTTCTTTCTCCTGTGGGTAATGGGGAGCCACTGAAGATTTCCTGGCAGAGGACTGACAAGATCAGGGCTGCATTTTAGACCATTCATTTTGGCAGTAAGTAGAACCTTGGGATAAGCAAACCAGAGCCCATGGACCAGATCTGGCCTGTGGCTTGTTTTCATATGGCCTGTGAGCTAAAAACGTTTTTTTTATAACTTTTTACTACTACTTTATTGAGATAGAATTCACATACCATATGATCTATTCACTTAAAGTATACAATTCAATGGATTTTAGCATACCCACAGAGTTCTGTACGCATTACGACTGCCAATTCTAGAACATTTTCCTCTCTTCAAAGAGAAACCTTATTTCCTGTATCACTCCCTACCCCCTACCTGACCCCCAGCCTGACTCTCTGTGTCTATGGATTGCTTATTCTGCATATTTCCTATAAATGGACCCTAGATATAAATGAATCCCTTGTGTCTACCTTCTTTCACTCAGTATGTTTTCAAGGTTCAACTGTGTCATAGCATGAACTAGTACTTCACTGCTCGTCATGGCCAAATGTCTCTCCACTGAATGGATATTCCATTCATCAGTTGATGGACTTTTAAGTTGTTTCCACCAAAGAAGAATATGCAACATAGATGCATGTGGCTCACGAAGCCTAAATGTCTACTGCCCGGCTCTTCACAGACTGAAGTATGCTCTCTACAGCAGAGAAGCAAGGACTGGAAGTCTGACAGTTTCCAAATGAGACATGCTGGAGGCCTCACCTAGGGTGAAGGAAACACATTTTGGGTGGGAAAATCAACTGGATTTGGTGACTGATCAGGTGTTTGGTTGAAGGAGAGTTACTGAGGAAAATTCATTTACCATAAAGAAACTGAGATTCTGGAAATGGAGTGAATAGTTTTCTGTGAAGCTGCTAGCTGATGGCAAAGCTAAGCTAAGAATCTATCTCCCTCTTGAATACAGCACAATCTGGAAGCAGACTGAGCGGGTGGCCTGACCTCGCTGCACCAGGCTTTCACCCCCAGGCTCACCGGCCATGCGTGTGCCCCTCGCACTGGCACGGTCCCTCAAGAAGAGCAGACGGTGGCCCCTGGAGCTGCCTGGAGTGTCAGTGTCTCCTGTATTCCCCACAACACCTTCATGGGCGTCTCTGGGGCAAGCCACTTCTTCCAGGTGAATGGACAGATCTTACCTCCACTTCCCCAACTCCCTCCAGTCCTGCCTCCAAATTTGGGAGCTGATGCTGTGCTCATCGCAGGATAAAGCAGACGTGGCTGTGGGGCCCTACCAAGTGTGCCTGGGAAAGCCAGGCATGTGGCTCCGGCACGACTTCCCAGGTGCTGGGCCAGTGCCCCACGGGTGCCCAAGGAACCAAGTCAGAGTCTCTGGGCACTGCTTGTCTCTGATAACGATGCTTCCCAATCTCCTTCAACTTCTCTGGATCTCAAAAGAATCCAAAATCCACCTTGGCAAAGAAGGCTTTCCCCACCATGCCTCAGCCATACTACCCCTTTCATCCCCACGTCTACACGCCCTGTTTCGCTCGCACTCCTTGTTCCCCGAACTCACCATGCCCCTTTCCTGCCTCTGAGCTTCCTGTGTGCTCTTCCTTCCCTTAGCATTGTCCTTCCCCACTCGCTTCTCCATGCAGAAACTCCCGTTCATCTGTCAGAGCCTATTCAAATATTCTGCCTCTGGGAAGCCTCTCCTTCCAGCTCTTGTTCATAACTGAGTTGTGACATTCCTGTTTTTGGGTCTCTCTCCCCCACTAGGCTGTGCCCTCTGTTTATGCCTTGAGGGTTTAAGGAAGAGCCTGTCCCATAGTCTTCACCTTCTAAACGTTTGCTGAGTGAATGAGGGAGCTGGAAAATATTTTTTCCCCTTGTCCTTAAATTTCAAGGGGAATTTCATTACTGAAGACCCTCTGGATATTTCAGAGGAAGCTGTTACCAGCCTCACTGCTTTCCTTTCTATTGATCCTGGGATTTATGGCACTATTGTTTTCTTTTATTAGTCTGTAATGGCCTCTGTTAAAACGTTACATGGAAATAGGCTAATTAAGTGTGTCAGATAAGTCACCATCCCACACAGTGGCCAGCCCTTCCCAAGCCCAGCCATGGGGCCTCATGCTGGAGGGAGACAGGTCAGGTGCAGAGGAAGCGAGTCCTCCTTACCCCTGTTTCTCAGAGCAGGGGAGGCCCCCACATGTGTCAGAGGGCTCACAGTATTGCTCTGTGTACCTCTTGGAGTCAGTGTGAGATGCCACTCCGAGCACCTTGGTTCTCCCACACAGCTGGAGCTGACAGCACCCACACTGGGGAACTTGCTTCTTGCGCCCTTGCCTGTTCCTAGTCTAGGTCCTACGAGGAAAGAGTTCACGTCTCCATTCCAGGGGAACTTTTGTTAGCAGGCCTGAAATGGTCAGACTCATTTTGGGAAACCTGTTTCACCCGCCTCTGTCTGTTTCCAACCTAGTAACACTTCCCAGTCCGTGTCTGCAGGAAGCCCAGCTGGCAGGAGACGCTCCTGCCCTCAGATGAGAGGTGAGTGCCTGCCTTTTGAGGACTTTCCAATAGGCTCTCGGCTAGTAAAGTCCAGTCTCCAGGACAGTTGTGGTAGCTCTTTCAGTCAATAGCTTCTCAGTTCTTCTGTCCATTTGAGAATGGCATGTTTGATAAGGTTCTCAGGAGAAAGAGTCCCTGTAACTCATGACCAATGGTCAGTTTCACTCTACCACTGCTAAAAGTCTTATTATTTGCTTAGTTGAATCCACTCTCCAAGGCCCTGTCAAGTCCATTGCTTTCTCTTCCCTCCAACTTCTGAGATGAACTGCCTATGGGAGCATATTTCAAAATATTAATCCTGCAGGAACACAGGATTCTCTGCTTAAGGAAGTTTGGGGAACTCCATGTTAACAGTTAAATAGGCTTATTTACTACAGAACTTCTCAGAGCCTTCAAGATGCTAATACACATGATGAATTTTCAAGAAAAATGTGGCAGGTCCCATCTCCTACTATCCCTCCCCAGTATTAGAATCATACATCCTCGCCCTTTGCTGTGTGACTTTGCAGCACCTCCCCCTAGACTAGGTCGCATGCATTTCCAGTTCCCACTGATGGTCAGCTTGACCACGTGACTGCCTTTGGCCAATGGAAGGTGGGCAGAAGTGGGGTGTCTCTAAGCTGAAATGACAGCAGGCACTGCAAGTGTCTGCTAGTTTACTCTCCATTTTTGCCATTGCCATGGAAAGAACACACCCCTGGCAGCCATTGTCCCAGAATGCAGCCGGTGAAGAGACTCAGAACCAAACAATAATCCAAAGCAGAGCTGCCCTACCCAACCCCGAGGCAGGGATGAGAAAGCAGCATAGAGGAGGTTTGCTCCTTAACAACAATTGACTGTATGGGGTCTTATTGCTGCTATAACAAATTTCCACAAACTATGTGGCTTAAGGCAACGCACATTTACTCTCTCACAGTTCCAGAGGCGAGAGGCTGGAAGTCCAAAGTCATTCTCACTGGGCTAAAGTCGAGGTGTTGACACTGCTGTTGCTTCTGGGGAATTCAGCAGGGAGTCCGTTGCCTATCCTTTTCCTGCTTCTAGTGGCCGCCTGTGTTCCTTGGCTCACCGCCCCTCTCTCCATCTTCAAAGTGCAGCACTCACGTTCCCCTCCTCCTGTGACATCTCTTACTCCTCACTTTGACCCTCCTGTCTCCCTCTTAACAGGAACCCTGTGATTATATTGGGGCCACCTCAAATCCAGGATAATCTTCCCATCTCAAGATGCTTCCCATCTGCAAAGGTTTTGTGCCATATAAAGTAACATTATAGGTTCTGGATATTAGGATATAGATGTATTCAGGGGCCCATGATTCATTACCACACTGACAGGAACAAGAAAAGGATACAAATATATAGGATCTCCCTAAAGTATTTGGAACTTTTTTCCACAGGGCATCTCAGAATATCTCCTCCTTCCTCTTGAAGATACCGCTTGAGGAAACTGGGCCTTGCCCCTGTTATGAGGCATTTCTGTTGCTAATCTGCAGTTACTGGGTAAACGGATATCCCACTGCCTACGGTAGGAGTCCAAATTCCTGTATATTCAGTTCAGCCACTTTCTTTGCTTGGAGGCCTCCTACTTTCCTAAACTGTATAAAATAGAGACAACATCTGTCTGTCAGGGCTGAACTGATGATCAAACTGTGAGATGATTGTGAACACGTCTACTCAATAAACAGTACCTGCCTTCGTTGCCTGGCAGCCTGTGCCAGAACAGGGAGAAACTACATCCTATGCAGGATTGGCTGTCATGGCAGACGATGCTCTTTGCTGATGGAGAGGTCACCCTGATACCCATATCCCCACTTTCCCCCCTCTACCTTGCCCTCTTCAGTGTTAGGCGTGCAGCATGCCCTGTCCTGTCTATATGTGCCCTGTTGTCCTCTAATATGTGGGAGTCCCTGGGGGAGGTGGGCAGAACCGATCACCACTCAGTAGTCAGATGGCTTTGGGACTGTTTCTGGTTTTCTCAAGTCTTGCATTTCCCCACATGCAAACATGAGGTAGATTAGGGGCCTGTGGCCTCTCCCTACCAAGTCTGAAACCCTTGAGTCAGTCTGTGACTCACCCTTCCTCACCATTTTACTCAGCAAAGGCTTAGGACCCCAGGAGTACTAAATAAACATTTGATGAGTAAAACATTAGCACCCCTTTTTGTGCAATCTTTTCTTATTTTGCATTCTAATGGGCTGTTTAAACTAAAATACCTTTTGAAAACCAAAAGAAGAAAATGGCAAATTACCCAGGCTCTAGAAGGGACCACTGAGACATATTCAGATTATTGGGCCTTTCCAGGGACTCGAATCCCCTACACAAAGCCAATGCTGCAGAAATAAAAATGCCACCAGTGAGTCCTGTGTCACAGAATCACAGGTTGCAAACCCACTGGGAAGCTTTGGTCCCCAAACCTACAGAACCCTTTAGCAGCCCCTGATCTTTCCAAGGATTGAAGAAAGATCTATTTTGTGAGAGGAGGATGACCAAAAAAAGGGTTAAGTCCTAAAAGATTTGTTCCCACTACTGTGTCTTCTCTTGAATCTGGGGTGATTCCTGCCATTAATATTTTAAGCAACTAATTTGACATTTTTCCATTTAATTAACTTGCATACATATGACAACAGGGTTTTGAGAGTACCATGCATGACATTTAAACAAAGTCATTTAAGCTTTCCCATTTCTGCTTTTTTTTCTTGGTCTTTTTTCTTGTTGCTCCATTTCTGTTTTGCATTCCTGACACTGAAGCTGGCTTATTAGCTCAGAGAAATGACCAAATTTCCCAAAGCAAATGTGCCACAGCCTCAACCTAGATGACGGGGGTGGGCCCAGGGCTCTGGGCTTCGGCTCTTTTAAAGTTGATCCTGCTCTTTTTCATTTTTAACAAATAGCGCTCGGATCACAGCAGGCCCGCGTCACAGGCTGAAGCTTCCTGTTGCCACGCCAACCCCCCCGTGGGAGTGGGGGAGGGGCGGCGGGAATGGAAAACATTTATCAAATGTAACCATCCCCACAGAGGAGCCGGGGTTTCAAGAGGGAAACAATAGCTCCGTGACGATTTTCTCTTCCAAATGACAAATAATTGCTGTCATATCATCAAATGATTAAGAAATCAAAGGAAAATAGACAAATGATGTGTATCCATTGAGGGGTGGCTCGGGGAGATGGGGGAGAAACTCGCTCAGTGTTCCGTAATTGAAACATTGCACCCTAATTAGCTCCCGCCCCAGAGAATTCATGAGTTCTCCGCGCCATCCAATCCGCAGCCCGCCAAGGCTCAGAACTTGCAGCCATTAAAGTTTACTGCTGGTTTCAGAAGGCGCGGTGCGTCTCCAAATGCATTCAGAGAGGGAGACTCCTCAGCGTGCCCAGCCCTCAGAAAGGATTCATTACTTCATACTTTCATCTGCCATAATTAATCACAGATTTTCTCTGCCTATCAACAGCCCCGGCTGCTCTCCCCAGATGAACCTGGGCACTCATGTCTCCAGCTTATCAGGGGTGGCCAGCCCTGCGCAGACAGACCAGAGCCGCATTCCCAGGATGCAGAATGGCCCCCCCCTAATCCCAGGCGCCCTGGGGGAGAATGGGGCCTGCGCTTAAAATGAAATCCCATTGCAAGCTGAGCTCATAGGACTCTGGAGAACTTCCATGTCTTCATTTCTGCCCATGCTCAGGATATTCTTTTGGGATTTCTAATGAGGCTGTCAGACTTTAGAAAGAATAGCACCGTAAGAGAGGTGGGTCCCGGTTCTTCACCATTCCCTCCCCCTGGGCCTGGATTTAAATCTCAGCTGCGTGGCCTCATTAGCGGCATGACCTTGGAGAAGTGACTTGGTCTGCCTGAGCATGAGTTTTTCTTTTAGGAGATAATAGTCCCTACCTTTCAGGAATATCATGGTGAATGACGGATGCCATGTGTAAAGGCGTCCTCATAACATTTCTGTGTTATTATGGTTGCTAGCAGGGCCTCTTGATCCTTATGTGTAAAGTGGGGATAAATAATCTCACCTCCCCACTAGAGTATTCATGAGAATTGAGTAGAGAATGCATTATATGTGTGTAAAATGCCTTGCACAAAGTTGGTGCCCAGTCAAAATGTGCATTGAACTGAACTGAATCATACATAATTAGTTCATTCCTTCATTTAATCCATCAGTTTATAGTTGTTAAATGACCACTTTTTGTCAGAAACTTTGTTTGGCATATATACCAAGGGGAATAAGACAGACTTGATTAATGCCCTTGGGTGCTTATATTCTAGGGGAAAACAATAGAAAACTAATTTTAAATACACACACACAAGTTGTAAAAAGTTCAATTCAAAAAATTGGCAAGAACACAAAGAAAACTAACAGTTGGGTGGTGACTTTCAAATGAAGACCTAAAGGCTAAAGAGACAAGCATGTGAAGAATAGCAGGGCAAAGCATTCCAAGCAGACGGAACAGCATGGGAGAAGCAGGATGAATCTTAACTGAGAACAGGCCTTTAGTCAGGATAAGTAATCTAGCTGCTGGAGCACACAACTCAAATCTCAGTAATTTCACACAATAAAAGTTTATTTATTCTCCTTCTAGTCTGAGCCAACAGGTGTCTGGTGTGTAGTTTTTCATTCAGTTATTCAAAACGAAAGCTCTTTCTAATTAGCTGCTCTGCCACCCCCTAAGGTCTCCTCCGAGTTGTCTGGTATATCCTCTGCATGCAGCTGAGAGCAAAGAGAAAAAGCTCCTGGTACGTTTGGGGGCTAAGCCTAGAGGTGGTGTACGTCACTTTCCCTCATATTCCATTGACTTAAACTCAGATATAAGGTCCTGCCCTCCGGTAGAGGACCTGGGAGAAGGAGTTAACTCTGTGCAGTGGAGGGCAATAAACATAGTAGGAAAACACATAGGAACTTTTCTGCCCCACAAAGTGAATAAGGGCAGCATGGCATGAGAAATAGGTGGCCAGGTTGTACAGGGTCACGTAAACCAGGGGAAGAAGTGTAAGGATTACACAAAGAGAAAGGGAAGGTATTCGGCAGTATCCCTTATATACCAGTTTGGGTTTTATTCAGTGATCACGGGAAGCCAGACAAAGTCACCAACATGATCTGATTCACATCTTAGGAGGACCCTTCTGGCTGCTAGGAGGAGAACATGTCTGCAGAGGGCAACAGTGGAACCTTGACAGGTCCTTGGGTTGGAGTGATGGAAAGAGGACAGGGAGTGACTGGGCAGGAGACTTCAGTCTCTCTGGCTGGCCAGCATGCAGACTGACCCCTGCTGACCAACTGGGCAAGGAAGCAAGGCTCCAAAAGCTTCGAGAAAGCAGAAACATACTGGGACTGAGTGAGTGGCTGGCTGTGCAGAATGGAGTAATTCCAGAAACTACCCCCTGGCCTGAAAGCTGGGGGACTGTTTCCTTGCTGGCCTCTGGCACAGTGCAGCAGACCCTCTCCAAGCCCAGTTTTCAATGAGGTAGAGATGTTAAGATTCAACCAGGCTGGTTCCACTGGTCCCAACGTAGGGAGCTGCAGGGCAGCTGGGAGGGGCCGACAATTGCCACCGAGCATGACTACTCACAGATCACAGTCTGCAAGCTGTTCCGTGTAATCCTCCCAACTGGGCCGGCAGGATGCAATTACCACTGACCCCATTTGACAGACAAAGGAACAGACTCATGTTGCTCCTGTGACTTGCCCAAGGATACCTATTGGCAAAAGCACCAGGTTTGAACGCAGGTCTTCTGTGTGCTCTGGTGACACATAGCAGAGTGCTCCCCTGGCAGGATTTGTCCAGGCTCACTTAAAGGCTGAAAGGTGAGTGAGGATCTGCCTGGGACTCTTTGCAGGCCATGCTTCCAAGCCAGCATGGCAGTGGCCTCCCAAAACTGGGTGCTGTCCAGTCCCCCAGGGCACCAGTTGTCCCATTCAGCAATGCCTTTGGACACATCACTGGTCTTCAGAATTACCTGGCAGCCTTTAAACAACACGCCATTCTGAGCTCCTCCAAATGTATGGAAGCACAATCTCTGAGAGGATGGGAACCAGTCAGCTGTATTTTTTAAATCTCCCCAGGCGCACAGTGATGGTGGTCAGATGAAAGCATGGTGACATTGTCAGCAAATGTATGGGTGGGTTAGGTGAGCCTCAGGAGAAACTGTGAGTAGGTCATGAATTAGCTGCAGAGCCAGGAGCGGAAGACAGGTCCCCTGCCTTTCCTGTCTTTTTCTCCGCAGGACTGTGCTGATGCTCTGCAAGGGGTTATGAGAAAGTCCGTCCTTATCGATGATCTGAAAACGCCAGAGCTGGGGAGTAGCTTATCTTTCCAACCCAGTGGTTCCCAACTGCCCATCGGACCAGCCGTGCCAGAGTTGAAGGAGGTTCTTGTCACAACACGGGTTCCTGGTCTCACTCCACCCACTGTATTAACGCTGCAGAGATGCGACCTTAGAATCTATCCTTTTTAAGGTATCTCTGATGATTCTGATATCAGCCATATTTGGAAACCACTGATCCAAACCTTCCCATTTTATAGTTGGTGACACTGAGACCCAGAGATAAATGATTTGTCTGAGATCACATGGCCTCGAAGCCAAGTTTTCTGGCTCAGTCTGGAGCTCTTTCTACTACCCCTTACTCATCAGAAAGCCCAGCCATGCAGGGGAGCAGGGGAGGGTGGTCAGCCAACAACAGCAAGCTGGGCCCTCATGGTGAAAGGGCTCTCCTCGGAGAGTCAGCTAATTAGCTGCTTGTAGCAGGTTCCCCCCCTCCCCAAGTTATTGATGCCTCTCCTCCCTTTTCTTCCTACTACTTGCTCTGGCTCATCCTAATGTGATCAATTACTCACAGGAATACATTATGCACACAGCCTACAGTCTATTAGGCCATCACTGCGTGCAGGCTAGCAGGCAAGACAGACTGTCTGGAGTGAAGGCCAGCGGAAGGGACTGTGAGGGCCCAGTGGATAGAAGGCTCTCTAAATGGAAAAGCCCCAACCCTCTAAGCAATCGTTGAACATTCTGGGCCCCCAGATATGGACTTTCAGGCCAAACTTTCAGAACAACTGCTGCTCTGCTGGGGCTGCAGCTACGCAGACTATCCACCCTCCTTCCCTCCCTATTGCCCACACCCTGATCCCCTGCAGAAGGCCTGCCTCTGATCCAAGTGGAACTAGAGCCTGCCGCTCAGACCTAGGTATGCATGTGAATTGCCAAGGATCCTATTAAAATGGAGGTCCTAATTCAGGGGAGTCTGGGGAGCCTGAAACATGATTCTGACAAACTCTCTGGTGATGCCAGTCTGAAAGTAAGGGCCTAGAGATGGGAGCAGGGAGCGGGGAGTGCAGAGTTGCATGGCCGGCCAGCTTGTTTACTCTGTGTTCTTTTCCAGGCCCGCCCCTTTGCATGTGCTGCTTCCTCTACCCACAATGCACTCCTCCCTCAGGTCCACTTAGAAAAGTTTGCCATTCATGCTCTGGCCTAGGCAATGTCTGCTCTCCAAAACCTGCGCTGACCCCTGCAGACCCAAGCAGACTTAGGGGAAGATGATATCTTCACTGTACCCCACTCCCACTCCATCAAGCAATACTTCCTCTTCTGTGACAGTAGTTTGTCCATCTGTCGCTCAGTGACCTGGGAACTCTGTCCAGCCTGTACTGTCTTTCCTCTCTTCCAGGTCCCTCTCTGATAGGCTCTATTAGCCACCGGGAGACCTGAAAACTTTTCAGAGATCCGTGAAAAAGTTTAAGACCCAGAAACAGAGCTATTGGATCCAAAACATGAAGGAACAGCTTTGCAATGGAAATTAATAAAATTTTAATGAGACGACTACAAAACAAAATATTACATCAACCTTATTAATGGTTTGTTTAGTAGTCGTAAAAATTCATAAAAATTTCATTAGACTGGAAAACAATGTGCAGGTTAGATTTTTTTCACTTCGCGAGAATTCTTGAGTACCCCAATAATTGCTGAGAAATCAACGCCAGCCATAAATCAAATGAATGACTTACAGCCAAATAACTTCAAATGCAAAGTTATAAAAATAATCCTTATTTTTGTTTACAGAAAAAATATACTTAATACAGAATCCGAGTGAATTTAGGTTTGATGTGTGGGAGGGGCTTCCGAAGCAAGTGTGTCCAGGTCTCAGGAAGTCTGAAAGCAATCTTGGCCTGACAGGGGAGAAGCATGCAATTAAGACATTTCTTCTGAATGAATGGATGAATGACAACCCAGAATGAATCTGAAAAGTGTAGAGGTGGGACGAAAAAAAGACTGGAATAAAAAACAGGTTAGAGAAGTATATAAAATATGAGCCAAAGTTTGAAGACAACAAAGGAAGTCCTTGTTAGCAAGAAGTCTTTGTTACTGAGTCCCAAATGGCTGACAGGCCGGGGAGCCCTGCATCGTCCACAGACCGTGGCTTCATTTATTGATCTGCCATTGCTGCTTCTCCATCGCCAAGAACATCAAAGCCCCTTGGAATTCCCTCAAAGACAGAAATCAGTGGTCCTGAAGGATGAAACTCTGCCTCTCCTCCGAGAAATGGATTCAAGGGGAGCTTTATAAATGATTCTGTGTCAGACACCCTGAAACGGATCCAAACCCATCTTGAACCGATTTCTACCTTCCTCTTGAACCACCCCTTGCTTAACATGTTCCATATGTTTCTTTTTCTGATGGATAATAAGCTGTACTTTTATTTCAAAGGGCATCATTGAAAACTCGGGTGGACAAGACTTTGTTCTAAGACAAGCAAAATTTGGGGAATTCTTCTAAGGAAGCAATCTGAGATGAACAGAAAGATTTATATACAAGATGTTCACTGTGGCATTGTTTGTGATAGTGAAAGGTTGGAACCGGCCTAATGCCCACCAGCAGAGCATTGGTTAGTGATCTACCCACATGAGAGAAGGCTACACAGTCATTCAAAGTCATGTTTTTGAAGATGATTTTCTTCTCGTAACAGCCTATGAAGAAAATACTATTTGTGTGGTCTCCATTTGACACACAAGCAAAGTGAGGCACAGACAAGCTAAGGCCACAGAGCTGGAGGTGTGCCTTGAACTGTCCCCTAAAGCTGTGCTATGGCACACCGCATGAGGCTCCCTCCCTCTATCAGGGATGCAATGAAATTCCGGGCTTGGGAGTAAGAAGGGAGTGGTGAGATCTTCCCCAGATGGACCACAAGCTGCCATAAGGGAGGGAAGATCTGAGCTGCCCCCGAGGAATGATGAGGTCTTGGTCAGGCAGCTCTCACAAGAAGTGTTTAGAGAGACAGAGCCCACATGAACTGCAGGGGCAGTGATACATGGGGGGAGCTCAGAGGCCACTGGGAGGCAGGGGTGGCCAGCATTAACACTGTCCACTGAATACCAACAAATTAGCCCCAGGACTGGCCTGAGGGCCTGTGTGCCAAAGCAGGGACAGTGATCACGGGAACGTGTTAGCCCATCCAGACACCACGCCCAGTGCTTTCTCCCAGTGTCTCACTGAACCTTCAGGACCTTTCTACGGGCTATCATTATTCCCATTTCCCAGGTGAGAAAACTGCGGCTTGGCAAGGTTTAGGTGATCTGCCTGGGAGCTCGTTTGGTGAGCAGCAGCGGCTGCAGTTGCACTGGGTGGTGCAGCGGCCCGAGGCCAGGGCAAGTGCTTAGGCCCTTTGAAACATCTTCTCCCCCTGGGGTGGGCTGCCACGCTCAGGGCCAGGAGCCCACGTTCATCCCCCAGCAGCCAATGCTGTTTTCCGTTCCATCAGCTGCAGCTGGCCTCCTCTGCTATTCAGGGAAACCATTCTACACGAAACAGTTGCAGGGCCTCCTGGGTTTGGGAGAACCCCTGGGAACAACATGTGAGAAGGGAAACGGGAAAGATTCCTCCGTGTTTGGGGAAAACTACCAAATGGCTTCTGGTTCCTGAAGCTGGTGCTGTGTGAAGTGGGGTTCGGCGGGGCTGCATCTGAAACGAGGGAACCCAGCAGGCCCACCCAGAAGTCCTGGGCCCCTCCACAGCCGGGGTCGCTGGCTCAGCAGAGGGGCCCAGCCGTCCAGTGCCCTAACCGGCCCAAAGTCACCTCTCAGACTCTTCAGTTCTCTGAGTTCACTGTCAGCAGTAGCAAATATGGGGGCTTTTCTGGGTTTTACTCTCACCATCTCCATCCCCTTTCCTGGAGATGTAAGTGGAGGTGACTGTCTCTTGAGGGCAAGCCCACCCCAAAGCCCTTGACTGACTCAACTGCCCCAGGGCAGGGGTCTACACAGAATAGACAGCCTCCAGGGGCCAATCCAGTGCCAGCACCCCTCCCCTAAGGACCACCCCCACAACAGTACCACAGGGGTGGGCTCTGGAGCCATGCTGTCTCTGAGACACAGCCCTTCCTGGCACAGGGGCCCCTGCCCCAAGGCTGTCGGTCTGCTGCCTCGGCTCAGCCAATCAGACTGTGCCCTGAGAGATTAGCACCAGGACTAAGACTCTCTCTGCAGCCTTTGACACACTTGGTGGTGGGGTGTAGGAGCCCACGCGGCTGTGTGCTCCCTCTAACAGAGCTGGACAGAAATGGAGAGAAGAAAGAGGAAGAGAAGCTGTGAGAGAGGCGAGAAGAGCCACCAGGCGTGACTCTGCAGTTCCTGATTCTAGTTCCTCAGAGGCAGGGCTGAATTTTTGCCCTTGCGTTTGTGAAATACCATCATCTCCTTTCCACCGAGGTCATCATTTTGCTTGAGCAAAAGGCTGTCCCATGCAGGAAAACGGGCCCCAGCTAGAGCAGCCCCAACTAGACCAGCGGGCTGGAGGAGGCCATGCTTGCAGAGGGCTGCTCTGAAGACCTTGGGCCTGAGGAGAGTTCTCCCAGCCCTGGGCCCCCCTCCTGGCCGCAGTGAGGGAAGGATGTGGGGAAGCTGTGTGAACTTCCCGGCCCCGGAAGCGCAGTGGTGCTCTGGACTGGCTCTTCGATGGTCTCAACTTCAGAGATGCACCTTTCATGTTGGCCTCCAGGACTTCTGCGACCTGCCTCCCCTTGGCCCACTAAAACTACCGTATTTGTGGCAGAGCCTGATTATTCCTTTTGTGCTTCTAATTCTTAAATTATGTTCCCCCACAGCATATCGGATAAATGCACATTCCCTAACACAGCCTTCAAGTTCACCATCTACCTTCTGTAGCCTCATCACTCCCCATTTCAGATTTTGTGTCTGAGTTGGAGAAAACACTCCGACTTCCACCCCCAGGCCTTTGCCTATTCTGTCTGCTCGGCCTAGAATCCCCTCTGCTCCCTCCTTTGCCTTGCGAACTCCCACCTGTCTGTTAGGAAGCCTCCTAGCTCTGCTCATAGGGCCCCTCCTCTGGGCTCCCCTGTCTCCTGGCCTTGCTCAGCCTATCAAAACTCAGACTGGACGGCACCGCAGTGGACTGCTTTCTGGTCTTCCACTGCTCCGTGGACCCTACAAGGACAGAGGTCATGACATGTTCTCTGGATCCTCCCAGTGCCATGTTCAGTGTGAACGGGCCCCTATCCCATCTGTTTCTCTGTGACAGTCCCTGGCGGCCACACTGCCTACCCATTCCTTATGGCTCTCCTCTAGGAGACAGTGACCACCATAGTATTCAGCTCCTAGCCCAAACCCTGGCTTAGAATAGGTGCTTAATTAAGGTGCATTAGAAGAAAGAGGGAGAAAAGGATAATGTTTGCAGAGCATTTCATGTGGAGAAAGCACACAAGCTCCACGAGGGGGGAATAAGTTTTCACTCCACTTGATTCCTCGATGGTATCTAACTAAGGGCTCGGGGCATAGTAAAGAATCAGCATTTTCTAACCATATTCTACATACCACGGCTTTCTTCTGTATTTGTGCTGATATTTACAAAGTACTTTTGCACACATTGATTTATTTCATTTTCATAATAATCATGAGGGCCTTATTTTTTTCTTAATTTGCATGGAGGAGCCACTACAATCAGCCTCTAATCCCAAGCCTTACCAGGTGGCAGCGTTACCCCCCAGCACACACCTGGTTGAGGTCAGAGACCTACCGTCCAGACATATCCACATATGTTACAGGCCTCCTTGTCCACTCACCATGGTCCATGCACAGCGTGGGTACGTAATACTTATGGACACAGGCTAAGAAATGGTCACTTTTCCAAGCTCAATGGCCCCCAATCAGATAGCTCAGCCACTTTCAGCCTTGTAATTCTGTGATTCCCTCCCCTTCCTAACCTCCCGCCAAAGAGAAGATCCCATGCCTTCTGAGTTTTTGGTGTCCCAGGGCACAGCGCCAGCCTCTCTAAGATGTTGGGAGGCAGGCATAGCCAGCATCACATCCCATCTTGCCTTAGGCATCCACAGTGCTGTGCAGGCTGTCACCCTGGGCCCTCAGTTTCCATGAGCATATCCATGCTGAGCCATCCCAGCCACAGCAGAGCTCCTGCTCCTGAGGTCTGCTCCAGAGAAGGCCTGCCAGACAGACAAAGACAGGGTCCCACCGCCACTGCCAGGATCAGTCCCAGGGGGAGGAAAGCACAGCAGACTGGTAGGAAGGGTTAAGGCCAGATGGCTGCGGACACCCTTGGAGGCCCCCCTCCCCCAGCTCATGTCTAGCTTTCCATGCCCCCACTGAGCAATGAAACAGCAATGCCCAAAGCATCCACCACTCCCAATCCTCTTTCTCTAGCTTCTCTTGGAAATGACTGACCTCCAAGTTACTCTTCCCAGAAGGCCAAGGCTAACGTGCTAGCTCAGTGGTTGCCGCCCCACCAGGAGCTGCAGCTCTCTGCATCACAGAGGCTGACCTTATGCCAACTGTTTCTTTCAAGAGAGAAACCAGAGTGGCCGCCCACAGAGAGAACAGGACAGGTAGGTAGGAACCTGAGTTTGAGGCACAGTTTTGCCACCAAATTGCTGTGTTTCCTTGGGCCAGTGGCCCCATCCCTCTGGGCTTATTGATGCCTCCCCTCTCAGTGAGGGTGATGGCTGCAGTGAACTACCCATTTCCTCTTTTCTTCCAGTCCCCTCACTAACCAGAAGCCACAGATCTGGGTTAGGGATAAAGCTTAGGGCACAGACAGTAAAGGTTCCTCCCTTTTGCAAAAATAACAAAACAATTAAAAATAGCAACATTTCTATTTAATAAATCCTTCCTCTGTGCCAGCCATGTTTATATACATAATCTCATATAATCTTCACAGCAATACTAAGAGGTAGATATTCTTATTGTTCCCATTTTAAAGATGAAAGATAAAGCTCAGAAAAAATGCGGCATTTTGTTCATGGCCACAGCGCTGGAAAAGATTAGAAGCAGGATAGGAAACTGGGCGATTTATTTGCCAAGCAAGGACATTCTAGAACTCCTTTCTTTTCTGCATCAGTTTAGCAGCTCGGCTTTCCCTTCCCTATTGAACACTTACAAAATTTGATCCCATACTTGGACACAAAGAAAAAATTCTTAATTTAAAATTAGAGATTTTACAGGTCACAATCTCTTACTATAACCCAAAATTTTAAATGAGAAAAATAATGCACCTGAAAACACTCTTAATTACTTGGGAATTATAAACATACTTCTAGATAACCCATGGATCAAAGGAAATAATAAAACCAAAATTAAAAACCATCCCGAAACAGACAACAAGGGGACTATTTTATTTCAAAACCTACGGGATCCCAAAAAACGTTTGACTCAGAGGAAAATATGTTGCCTTAAATGCCTCCATCATTAAAGAAGAAAGGCTTAAAGAGCTGAATGCACATCATAAGAAATTAGAAAAACAAGCAAACAGAAAAAGAAAGTACAAAATGGGATGAACCAATAGCTGAAATTAATAGCCTAGAAAATAATAGAAAAGGCAGGGGAAATACACAGATTCTTGGAAACTAGGCTTGACTAAAGAGACCAGTGGCATTACAGGGGCAAAGCTCAGGTCTTGGGTTCCCTGAGCGTGTCCCTCGTGCCAGGCCCCACGGGTCAGCAACAAGGGCTCCTGGTTCACGTGCCCCTTGGTCTACGGTCCCCTGGGCCAGTGGCTTCCTTCCACCTGGACGGAGTATTGCTGCATCTGGCAGTTTGACTACCCAACCGAGACTCCTTGGACTAGAACTTTAGCATTTCCTCCCAGAAATACAGCAAGCTCCTCCGTCTGGGCTTATTAGGAAAACGAGTCCGTTTTGTGTTTTTCAGCAATGAAAGCGGCTGCGGTTTTGTTTCCTCTCTGTTGCCAGGAGTCAAGAGGAAGTCTGTGGTTAGACATCTTCGGGTGGAGACATACACAAACACTGCGGCTAGAAATGGGCTCCTCGGATTCAGCTCTCCCAGCCTCATCAAAAATGAACAAATGGTAAAGAGGGAGGGAGAACGGAGAGGCCACAGAACCTTCGGGCCCTGCAGCAGCACCCGCCCTTCCCTCGGCCTCAGCCTGCCTCCCTTTCCCGTGCTGACAGTAGGAGACCAGGGATCCATTTCCTCTCCAAAGGAAGAGGCAACACGACTTGCCTTCACTCAAATCCAGAGACCGAATGTAAAAGATCCCTGGGTGTTCAGAGCCCATCTCAGCAGCGCTGTGGCACGCACCGCCACCTGCACCCATTACGGATCCTAGCCTCTCCTTTCCATCAAAACCCTGGATGTGTTCCTGGTGGTCGTGTGCCAGGCCACAAATACTCCCCTCTCCAGCCTCCTATGCCACGTGATGGCAGCTCTGGCCGGCGATCTGTTGCCTGTCTAAGAAAACTCTCACATTCCTAAAATAGGTGCCAACTCTTCTTCCTTCTCCCTTCTTTGTCCTGCCTGGAAGTTGAACACCAGGCCTGGAGGTGCAGCGCCCATCCTGGGTTTTAAGGCAGCTGTGTGAGGATGAAGTTAGAACGCAAAACAGCAAGAGGCCAGGCCTGCAGTGGCATTGTTATATCACCTTA
Source organism: Manis pentadactyla (assembly GCF_030020395.1). NCBI lineage: Eukaryota > Metazoa > Chordata > Mammalia > Pholidota > Manidae > Manis > Manis pentadactyla. The sequence continues at coordinate 117,425,734 of NC_080029.1, read as the reverse complement.
CATTACTGCTCTGCTAGGACTCCCCAGCCCCGACTCCTTATGTCATGAGAAGAATAAAGCCTCTGCTGTTAAAACACTGTAGCTGGCCATTCTGTTCCTTGCAGCTGAATGCATTCCCACTTGAAACAAGAACCTTAGCTTTTTTAGGTTTTTCCAAACTCTCTCAGCCCATCATCTTGGGTCCTCATAGAAATTCCTCAAAGTAGATTGATGTCTTTCTATCCAACTTCAGATGAGCAAATGAAGTATCCTTCGATGTGCATTGGGTCAGACAAAGAGTCAGGTTCTGAACTCCAGGACTCTATCCCCTAGTTCATTGCTTTTCCCATGAAAACCCTTTCTGGCCTCTCCCAGCAATCCCTCCCCTGCACAATCTTATAGGCAGAAAGTGGAAGTTCCTAAGGAAGCAAGGAGCATGTGAACTGATTTCAGTCCTAGCTTCTACTGCCAGGAATAGACATGCTCTTTTAAAATCCATCACTTTGCGTCAAAGAATCTGGGTTCAGGTCTTGGATCTACCCTTACTTTCTATGTGATCCTGGGGAGGGAAATCTCTGAGAATCTCCTGCCCATAGGATGAGAATGGCAGCTCTTCTCCTCCTAAGGCTATGATAATAAATTCAAAGATATGTAATAATACATGATAGATGACAATAAGCTCAGAGATAGTGATCTCTGAGCACGCAGGATGTCAGGGGGAGCACTTTGCATGATGAAGCTCTGGTGTCCTTATTATGGTGCTGTTATCATGATGGCTTTGGTTGGCCTCAAGGCTGTGACTCTCCCATAGCTCAGCCCTCCTTGTGGTTGGTGTGTAAATTACAGATACACTTCATGAGCGCTCCTGGCCATGTGTCAACCTCGTGAGAGCTGAGAAGGTTGATCTCATGAGACTGTACTTGAAGAAAGGATAATGTCAGTGTCACAATATTTATTTATTCAAAAAATATATATTTATTTGTTCATTAAGCCAAGCTATTTTATTTCACAAGTTCTTTAGTTTCTTAGTGACCAAAATGTATCTATTCATCCACTTTCAAAACAAAATTGTGTAAGACTCTATGCTGGGGACTCTCAGGACTGGATGGGACTTAAATATCATGTAGTCCATTGGGCCCCTCCTAGCCCCAGCCCTCCTCATTGAAGGCTGGCATCTCCTCTTCATGTCCCATTCCAACTAAATCCCCCGTGGACATCTAACACCCACTTGCTCACCTTAGAGACAAGGAGTTTACTGCCTCCTGAGGAGTCCATTTTGCCCCCAAGCATTCTCTGCTAAAATGTTCTTCCTCCAACAGACACTTGCTGGCAGACACAAGGATATGTTCTTGGCAAACCTCTAATAGTGTGCGTACTTGACTGTGTAGGATGGGGACTGGCAGAGCCCATGGGGGACGAAGGAGCCCACGTGAGGCATCACCAGACAGGAAGTGCCATCTGTGCTGCATGGTGACAGGGAGAGAAAGCATCAATCAGCTGCCTTGACTCCAGAGACAGCTTTTTCCTTCATCCCGTTAAAGAACTCAAGGAGAGCAATTATTCAGTTGATTCTGACATTCTGGCTGTTTACTTGGATAGGCCAGGCTCTGCGGCAGTAACACCATTGAAATCGTGGGGGCTTTCATATAACAGAAGTTTATTTCTTGTCTATATAAGGTGCAATGTGAGTTGAGAGACCCTTCCTCATTTTGTGTGCCATCTGGAATGCAGGGCCTCCAAAGTCACTAAAGGAAAGAAGGAAGAGGAGGTGCACCAGCTCTTAATTGCCTGCCTTAGCCTGTTGGTCAGAAAGAGCCACAGGGCCCCAACCTAGCTGTCGGAGAGGCTGGGAGTGTAGTGGAGCGTGGGGAGTACGTGGTGAGGGCTAACCCTCCCGCAGTCTGCCTTCTCCCAGTACGTCTCCCGTATGTCATTAAAGAAACAAGAGTCAACTTTGCAAAAAAGGAGTCCCGAGTAATGGAAATGAACCCTGCAAGCTGATGGGGCCCTCAGGGGTGCAGAAGAACCTCTGCCTGCTGCTGTTAACTGCAAGTGTCTGTCACGTGGCAATCTGTGGTGGGCTTGTACACATGGGTGGCTGGGCTCTTGCACCCACAGTAGCCATGTGCTAATGCAGTGAGGACAAGCTTCACATACAGTGTCCCCAGGGTCCCTAACACCCCTCTCCTTGTCACGTTTGCCATACACACCAAAAATGCAGTCCTTGCCTGCTCTGCTTTCCCCCCCTCCAGCTCCCAGAGAAGAGTGCTGTCTTGACCACCCCAGATCCCAGGAGGATGTGGGGAGGCAGCCAGCACTGGAGAACTTGGAGGAAACGAATAGAACCCTGGCTTGCAGAACTGGTTCCTGGCTTCTCAAGGAAAAGTAGACGTGGATGGTAAGCCCATCTGTATAACAGAGATGCGGAAGGACAAAAGAGAAATGGACAAAAAGAAATGTCTGAGTGGACATCAGGGGGACTTGAGGTGCCTTGGTAAAGGAAACGGCTCTAGAGAAGACGTGAAGCACAAGGTAATGAGATAGGGGCCCCCTCCTTTCTCCTCTCTTTGAGAGAAGTGTGTGAGCACTGAACACCTCTTTCGCTTGCTTGCTGGGTTGGGCTTCTTTCAATGCGACTTAATGCAGAGACTGGGTCACAAGGAATCCCTATATTTGCTCAGGTTACATTAATAAAAAATCAAACTGAATGAGTAGTGTAGTCCCAAAGCAAATTAACAAAAGTCGGGAAGGGCCGATAATTGCTCAGAAATATATGAATATGCTTTGGTGAAGACAAAAGGCGAAGACAGCGACACAGCAGCAGCAATAGAAGGCGCCTCCTCGCTGCTAGCCTGGCAGGCTGTCAGTGCCCCTTTCCCCCTGAGGTTTCCAGGCCTGAACCCCATTTTCTGGATGCAAGCTGACTTGGCAGTACCTCCTTCCTCCTCTGCTTGTTGTACCTCCACCGGAGGCGACGGTGACATTAGCTTTGCTGTCTGCTGCCTCCCACTAGTGACTCATCCGAGGCTTCCTGTCAACCAGAACCCCCACATCTTTCACTTGTGCTGTTGACCCAGGTACCCCACATCCTGCGTGTGCCCGGTGGGTGTTCTGAGCCCCAGTGCCGGCACAGATCTCCGTTGTCTTTCATCTTGATACGCATTCATTTTGGCCCAATGCTGATTTCAACCTTGTTAAAGCCTTTTTGGACCCTGCCTCTCACCCTCCTTGTATTGTCCGTACTTCCCACCTTCCCACATGGCTCTCAGTGACAAGGCTGATGCAGCTGGATTCCTCCATTCCATCTGCACATGCAGATATACTGTGGGAAAGAAGGCAAATTCTGCATGAATTTTTAAACACCTTAGAGTTCCAAGGTATTACCTATCTACCATTAACATAGGACCCTCAAACCTGCAGGTACAAAGTCACTTTCTGCCCTTTTAAAGTCACCCTACTAGACTAAAGTGACCTAGGAGGGTATTTGGAGGCACAGAGAGCCAATGGCTCCTCTTGGCCCCCACCACACTCCAAGCCACCTCCAGCTTCAAGAGTTGCCTCTTCCCCTGGAGCTCTCTGCCCTCTACCACCTTCTGTCCAACTCTAGGAGCTCTCCTCCTCTTCTAGAGGAATACGTTCCCTGTCAAAATAGACAGTCAAAATTGTAGTTACCTGGACTTTGATCCTGGACCCCATTTCTGGACTGGAAATGCAGAAAAAGCACAGGGCTGAGTGCCAACCCTGCTCTCTTAGACCAGCTAACCATCTCACACAAGTTCCTACCTGTCTAAACTCAGGTTCTGCAAAATTGCAAATTGGGGTAAGAAGACCTACCTCCTCAGTGGTTGGGGGAGTTATGGGAGAGGGCTTGGTCCTCAAATATCCTCCAAGACCCTCCCGCCCCTCCTTCCTCTCTCCCTTGATTCTTCCAAAATGTTAGATTCTTCTCTTCCCTTCTAATTTTTACTGCACAGATCACAACATAATGAAAAATAAAATAATTGGGCCATCCAGAGACCTAACTTTGAGCCCACCCAACTCACACCATGACCATCAGGTCACTTACAAAAACTGTGCTTCCATTTTTCATCTTTAAAATAGAGGGCTGAGTAAGAGATTAACAGTATCGGCCTCCACAGATGGCATGACTGCTATGTGCCAGTCACGTCATGAACATCATTTATGAACATTATCTCAATACCTCCAGGAGGCATTAGTATATGGGAGAGAACAGGTGCAGCACTCAAGAGCATGTCTGGGACTAAGGCTGCTCAACTTCATCTCCCTGCTCTCTGTTAAGTTGTTTTTTGAGATAAGATGAGGAACTTAACGTCCCTGTACCTCAGTTTCCCTTCTGTAAACGTGGGCAGTGGGGAAGTCTAGATCAGATCCTCCCCACAGGGGCTCCATCCAGGGCCTGGCACAAGGGACACCCTGCATGAGTAATCACTCGAGAGGATGCAAGGTGTCAGAGACCTGCCCACGGCTACCCAGCGTGGGATCGCACTGCTGCAGACCACATGCTGGTCCTTGGCAGGAGGTGGTCTCTTTACATGACCGTGGAGAGACCCTCCAGGAGCATTCCTGGTGTTGACTCAAGTTGGTGGGCTGGTCATCTGGTACCCAGCAGGGAAGGATATCAGGGGTAGGCATGAGTTTCTGAGAGGCTAAGGCTTTCCCCACATATGGCAGACTACGAAGACCCCAGCAGGCATGCCCAAGGACCACCCCTCCACACACACATCCTCACTGCAGGAGCCATTTCTCCAGCTCCACCAGCTGACTGACTACCAGGGATGAGTAGCCATTGAGTGGAGTTAACTTAGGACAGGCTGGTTTTTTTCTTTAGCCCCCAGAGAAGTCAGGATAGAGGAAGTAGACTTGGAGGAGCTGACAGGATGGAAGGTAGGACTGGTGAGCCAGGCTGGGTCAGCTACAGGGTAGGTGGGATGGGGGGAAGCCGAGGGCCATGGTGGGAGGCCTGGCAAATGCAGTTCTCAGGAGTGACCTAGTTTCTCTCAAGAGCTTCACTTTCCTCCTGACAATCTTTACCAGCCCTTGTAACATGAAGTTGATCCTTGCAGGCAGGGAAACTGGTAGCAAAGTAGCAACTGAGCAACCTCGCAACCTCGCTTCTCCCTACGTCCATTTCAGCTGCAGCTCATCCCACCTCATCTAGCCAGTCAGTGCTTGCTGCTCTTGGCTAAAAATGCTCTTTCAGATGCCAGGGAACATTGTCATGATGTTCACGTGGGAATAAGAGAAGAAAAATAGAGCTAGGGCGTCAGGTCCCTTAACCAGGCATTAGAATCCATGATTCTGAAGTCTTTAGAAAGTATCAGATTTAATCCACCAAAAACTTTCACTGTCCATGGGACCCCTTAGGGCACTTTGTAGGGGAGGGACAGGTGACACAGCAGCCCCTCCCAAAGGCCCCTGGCTGTTCTGTGACTCAGGTGGGGAGCTGTGGGGACAGTCAGTCAGGCCACATACTTCCTCTGCTGGCAGCCCTAGTCCTGGAATCCAGGAGGCAGAACCCACATACGGGAGGCTTTGTTTGCTGCAGGGGGCATGGAGGGTCGTCCACCTGCCCTCAGAAAAGCCCTCTCGGAGAAACCCCAGGCCCCCACCCAGGGCAGCATGGACAGTCTGCCCACAGTACATGTTCAAGACACGACAGTTGAATGCCTGAACAAACGCCTGAATGACAGCTGAATAACCTGATCCCCCAGCTGTGTTCATCAGCCCAGGCTGCCGTAACAGAATATCAGCCTGGGGGGCTTCAACAGCAGAAACTTATTCTGTCGCAGTTCTGGAGGCTGGAAGTCCAAGATCAGGGTGCCAGCACGGTCAGGTTCTGGGAAAACCCTCCTCCTGGCTTGCAAATGCCCGCCTCCTCACTGCGTGCCCCCCTTTCCTCAGTGCAGATTAAGGCCCCACCCTTATCAACTCATTTAACCTTGATGACCTCCTAAACACCCCATTTCCAGAGGCAGTCCGTCGTGAGGGCTTCAACACACAGATTTAGAGCGATACAGTTCAGTCCAAAGCGCCAACCAGGGAAGGGATCTGATGATAACGCCATGACGTCATGAAAGGCCTTGAGCATTTAGCGTTCTTGGCCAGCAGACCTGGCGGAGGCCTCACCTTCCTTGCTCCACCCGGGAACCCCTTTAGGAGCAGTTTCGTTCTTCTAAGGCTGCCATGATCAGGCCACACTGCAGAGCCTGCCAAAGTGGAACTGTCCCCTGGCTGGCAGCGGGAGCCCAGAGGGCTTCCTGCAGAAGGGCCTGTGAGGGACTGGAGAGATGTGGTCCGCCTGGGCCATGGGGAGAGTGCTGACCGAGAGCCCTGGCCTTCTTGTGTCCTGCTCCTCTTCTGCGAGGCCTTGAGACCACTCTCTCTCTGGGCTTCAAATCTGCCATCTGCGAAACGAAGGGCTGGGTTGATCATTTCCAAGAACCTGCTCCTAGTCTTGCTTTGCCTGTTCCTAGGGAAAAACACATTCAGGGGGCCAGAAGTAAATCAAGAGTAAAGCTAATAAAGAAGCCCAGCTTCATTGCTAACTGCTGAGACAACTTGGGCAAATGACTTAATCTCTGGATTTCCCTTTCTGCATCTGGATGTTGGGATTGCAATAATGTGGAGACAATGAAGGGTCCCATGGCCGGGAGTCTCACCTGGCCCTGGTCAGCTCGCTCACTGCACATGTGTGGGCAATACACTGTTATTGACTCAGTCTAATGAGCTCTACCCAGTGCTCTGGGCTGCTGCAAGGCTGCAGGAGAGCAGAGGCTGCAACGGTGGCAGTGCCAGGACAGAGGCTGAGACCGGCTTGCTGCCTGCAGACTCGCTCTGAGTGGACAGTGTTCTAGTGATTGACCTGCCCCATGGGAATAAAGTTAGGTATAAACTCTTTCATCCCAAGAATGTTCCACTATCATTAGTGTTTGGTCTCACTGAATCTATAGTGAACTTACCCAGGGCTTAAACCCATTGGCAAGACAATTGGCAACATGGGCAGGATTCATTGTTGACCAAGGAACAGAACAGGCTGCCCTCATGGGAGGGGTGCTTCAGAGGGCTGCCCCTGTGAATGGGGAGGCAGTTGAGCATCCCCCAGTGGGCATGTGGTCTGAGGTGGCTTCCTTCCTAGAGGGCTGGGCCCCACCCCAGGACTGGAGGCAGGTGGAGGTGACATCTGAGGCAGTAGGGGTCTTGGTATATAGTAAGTAGGTCCTTTAAGAGACAGAGTGCCCGGGAGGCAGTGGGGACTGTGGGTTGGCTGCTTCTCACAGTATTAAAAAAGTCTATGGATGAGAAGAATGTGCTGCTGAAGGAGACACAAGAAACGGCAGCACAAGAATGTGAACTGCAAACTGCTGTGGATTCATTGCAGACTGAAATGGCATTGATAGGAGAGGAGGCAGCACAAGAATGCTGGCTGTGAGGTGCTGTGGAGGAAGTAAAAGATTTGTTAAGGAATGAAACGGTGTTGCTGAGAGGTACCGTGCAAGAGGTAATGGCCATGAAGGAGAAGGACGGACCCCTGCAAAAACCACAAGAAGAGGCAGTGCGAGAACGTGAGCTGTGAGGCCCAGGGGAGGAAGTAAAAGATTCTTTACAGAATGAGACAGCAGCCCTGCCAGGTGCTCTGAAGGAGGCAGGGGCCGTGGAGGAGAAGGATGTACTCCTGAGGGAAGCACAGGAAGAGGAGGCATGAGAATGCCAGCTGGGAGGCACTGAGGTGAAGGTAAGAGAGCTTCTGAAGACTGAGCCGGCATTGCTGCGAGGCACTGTAGCAAAGGTAAAGGGTGCAGCAGGAGGCACGAAGGGGAGTGGGGGAAAGGTGCCATCAGCCCCGGAAATGGAGGAGCTGGGGCAGGATGAAGGGGTGGTGCTGGAGGCACTGACCCCTCCTCTATTGAAAGCACACCCAGTGATTGTAAAGAAAATAAAGACATAACAACTGAGGGTCCCTCCAGGAGAGGAGCAGCCCCCTCCCCGGGTCGTGGAGCTCTCTATGCTCTGCCCCTGTACTCAGGCACAAGCAGTGAAAGCACAGAACAGAATACGATCTGCTACTCGAAGGAAGAATTTAAAGGGCCCGAGAAGGTCACAAGGACCCAGATGTGGGATGATTTGATGAAGACAGGAGCAGACAGAGAGAAATTGGATGGAAAGTCAAATAGAATCTTACTGGAAATGTGGCAACAATTGAAACCGGAGCAGCAGTTCTGGCTGCTGAGGACGAAGCAGAAGCCAGAGACAAAGCAGCAAGACCGGCCTGTGCGTCTGCAAGACCTTCTGCTGCAGAGGCTGGAGAAGGCGGGTGTTGTCAGGCCCACCCATAGTCCTTTTGGTTAACTCATTTGAGTAGAACTGGTTTGAATATAGCCAGGGTGACTACTTGGTGGCAATGGATCTCCTTAGGCTTGAGAGTTATTATAATTTGTAGTAATTTTTGTTATTTGTATATATTGTCATAGCCTCCATTGTTATTGCAGAATTTGGTTACAATGTTCCAGCTTCCTCTCACAGGGACCATTGCAGAAGATTGAAGGCAGGTGCATAGATTGAAAGATGAGAATCCTGGAGGGGTGGAGTGTGGAGAAAGTGAAGGTTCCTCTGGCCAGGATTCTCACCTGGCCCTGGTCGGCCTGCTCACTACACACTTACGGGCAATACATTGTTACTGACTCTATATAAAGAGCTCTGCCCAGTGCTCTGGCTTCTGCGCGGCTGCACCACTGCAAGGCTGCAGGTGAGCAGAGGCTGGAGTGGTGACAGAGCCAAGGAGCTGACAGAGGCTGAGACGGCTGTGGGTACAGAGAGGCCCAGAGGCAGAGACCGGCTTGCTGCCTGCAGACTCGCTCTGAGCAGATGGGATTCTAGTGACTGACCTGTCTCCATGGGAATAAGGTTGGGTATAAACCCTTTCACCCCAAGAATGTTCCACTCTCATTTTTTTTCAGTCTCACTGAATCCATAGTGAACTTGCTGGGGCTGAAACCCACTGGCAAGACAAATAATTACTTCCTTCATGGGATTTCCAGCATCACTATGATAGGTTAATTGCATTAAGAGGCTCTGATTCTTTACCCCTCCCTGTATCATGTGATTTTGTTAGAAATTCCTCTCACTATAAACAGAGTCTATGCCCCTCTGTTTCAAAGGTAGGCCATGCCACTTGCTTTGGCTGATGGGATGCCAGCAAATGAGAGGCAAGCAGAAGCTGGGGAAAACACTTGAATGATTGGGTTTGCTTACTTTTGCACTCTGCCATCAGCATGCAGATACCCTTGAGTTAACCTGGTGGAGGATGAGAAACATGTGGGGTGGAGCTGAGTTGCCCCAGTTGTCCCATATGAGGCCAGCCAAGCTCAACCAACAGCCGATCTATCCCAAGACCTTTAAAGAGCTCAGCTAAGGTCAAAAGGATCTCCCATCTGACTCAATCAAGAAGATTAAAAAAATGATTGTTGGAAGCCACTGAGTTTGGGATGGTTTGTTACCCATATTATTTTGGCAATCAAGAACTGATACAATCACAAAATGGCATACAGTAGATGCCCAATATGTGTTTATTTCCTCCCCTCACTCTACTCACCCCCAGAGCGCAACATAGTGCAACTTCAGATGCAAACTTAGTTCTTACCGAGATAGTTGGGAGGCGTCAGTCATGGTCTTGGTAGATTCTGAGCTTCAATCTCATTGTTACTCCCACTTCAGATTGATTACAGACGCTGACTGCTCAATTTTGATTAAATACTAAATCATAAGCTGCTTACAAAATGCCTGCAAAAAGCTGACATTTATGAAGTCCAATAAACTACTTGTAAGAACAGGAGCGCTAAACCGGGAGAAAAAAATAAAATCTTCATCCAAACAAACATCGGTTGACAGCAGACAGATGGTCAGAATCCCTTACTTGTAAACTAGAAAAATTAAGATCTGGCAAGGGTTGTCGGGAAGTAACTAGCAAACATCAAAGTTTCCCCTTTCTATGCTGGTGTTTTTCTGGGCCCGACTTCAATATTTTCACAGGCTACTGCACGGAAAAGGTGTTGCAGGCCTCCGCGTTGCTGGCAAGGAGAGGCTAAGAAATACCAGCAACGATTTATAGGAGGCAAGGTTGCCAACATCCCAAAGAGTGAGCGTTTAGCAGCCAGCAACTGCACATGCCCACAAAACCCCACAGCTCAGCATCAGGCCTTCCCTTAATCTGCTGAGGTGTGAGGGGAAAGGGGAGGCAGCATTTTCTAACTTGATTTTCCACTCGGATCAGCTTTCACAGGAGTGACTGTGAGTTAATCTTATGGGACCAGCAGTGATCTTAATAGAAATGGAACCCACCTTTAAAACCACAGGGCGGAGCTTCCCTCACCTTTGTTCCATCAAGGAATGAGGATGCTGAGAGGGGCTTTGGCTCGGGCTCCCAGGAGCCCCAGAGGTCCAGTAGAGACACAGGCTGTGGCTGCTCTGGTTCTCTTTTCTTCCTGCCCTCTCCACGACCTCTGAAAAGCTCAAAGAGTGAGTTTCTGTACTGAAGAAGTGGGTTTATGTGCCCATTTGGCTGTATACAAGGATCGGCAAGTGGACATCATCCTAAAGATGGCCTGCATGGTGCCCCTTGGGGCTTTGCTGCTGGCTGAGTTACGTAGCTCACATACAAGCCTGTGCCCTCACAAGTCATAGAATTTGGGGCCCCTGCTAGGAAAGCAGCAATGTCTTGTGGTAGAAAGATAGTGGACTTTGGGCTTGGGAACCACACCAGCCATCTCTGCCTCCTCCTGACTTCACACACAGGGCCTTTAGCCATGCTGAACCTCAGATTCTCCACCCCTTGCAATGCATGGTGAGTACAATGATTATGATATGCCCAGGGCATTATGGGAGCACAGAGGATACCTGGTGTAGTCTGCAGTGGTTGGAGTGTGCAGGGAAGGCTTCCTGAAGGAAGTGGTATCTGAGCTGAGACTTAAAAACTGAGTAAGAGTTAATCAGCAGAAAAGGAAAGGGAAAGACATTACAGAAGGAAGAGTCCAGCTGAGCAAACGATTGCCAATCCGCTTCAGTTTGAACCCCTCCAGCGATGGGTGTTTGATGGGTGTTTGATGGGTGTCATGTTTGAACCCCTCTGTGAATCAAAGCCTGCTGAAGAATGCATTCTCAATCAGACAGCTCAGGCTATTGACAAATCGTTTCTAATAGAGAATCTCTCTATGGCTCCCACCTATTGTCCCTATTCCCCCTACAGTGCATGTACTGAAGTTAACTCTGTGCCTTTACTTCTCCAGGGAATAGGGCCCAGCGCTGTCGGGTACTGGGGCTGCATCAGGAAGTGGAGTCTGCACCACGCTTGTTCCTTTCCTGACCTGTGTCATGGCCCAACATTTCAGGAGAACAGGGGTCAGAGCCCCAAAGATGCTCAGTGAACCCATCCGGAAAGTAAGTGAATTTTAGGGAGGACGGCGCAGCTCAGAGTGGAGGGTCTGGCTCAGGTCTGCCCCCTACAGCCCAACAAAACCGTAGTCTGAGGCCCCGACTGGCAGCCAGTGATAGCCTTTCCAAGCTGATGGCCAAGAGGAGGAGGGGCCATGAGGGAGGGTGATGCACCTGACCTTTAGGGCCCCAATGCCAGCTGACCTACGGGAAGCCCCAGGCAGTCTCCCTTCAGTGGGCAGTGGTTAGGTCATCCACGAGTACGGGCCACACATGACAAGCAGTGGGCGGCCCGCCTGGCCCACAGGAAGGACTCTGCACGTGTCTGCTGTTGCTGTTATTACCTCTCAGAGCTGGAGGAGGTGAGCCTGTGTGATTGAAAGGGTGCCTGAAACAATGCCCGGCCCCGCATTGTCTCCCCCACCTGCCTGAAACACACTAAACTCCACTACGAGTTGTCCCTATGTTCAGTACAAATAACAATCATCCCAGCAGAGCCAGCTCAGCGCCTCAAATTCCTCCTTCAGCCAATGGAAATGATAGTGCCTCACTGCGAGTGCTTCACTCCTATGGCAGTTAGGTGAGTTCATCAATATCAAGCAGTGCCTGGCAAATAGCACTGTATGTGTGTTTGTTAACTATTATTATTGTTTCCATGATCATCATCATTATTACTACAGGTACACAATACTTGAGTGTAGCAAAAAAGAGGAAATTGCAGTGTGTGACAGCTCAGAGGGAACCCTGTGGTTTGCTTATGTACCATGTATGTGAAAAACACTGAGATAACTCTATGGAAAAACAAGGTTGGTCTTCACATGACTCACAGCTTAGTTCCAACCTGACGGTCACTAGAATCTCCTGCCTATTCTTTGCTCCCCCTGAGAGCTGCAGCTGAATGCAAAGAAGCAGAAGAGCTCAGCACTGCGCCAGGTGACTTCCATGTGAATCCCAGCTCCACCCCGGCTCTCTTAGGCTCTGCTGCTCCCAGGCCCCGGAGCCTCCTGCATGGAGTGACAACTGGTGGGCAGTAACATTTAAACACTTGCATCCTGCAGCTCACCTTCCAAATTCCTCAGTAACGTTTTCTAATTAATCACCCTGTGTACTGCATTCTAAATTAATTAAATTAAAAGTCATTAAATCCAGGAAATTGAAATTAGTCTAATTAGATTAGACGTACATCGAATGACTGTGGTGAGGGGTTCCATGTAAATTGGCCAATTTCAGTGTAAAAAAGATAAACTCCGATTACAGACAGGCTGTTAAGAGGGAAGGGAAGCCTTAGGAAGATGGAAGGAATGCTCCCAGTGAGAGTAACTATCATTCCAGTAACAAGTGCTGCCTTCTGTAGGGCTTCCCCATGCCGAGCCTGCCTAGTTAGTCCCCAGGACATCCCTCGACAACAGGTGCTATCATTACCCCCACCTAGGGACAGGTGGAGAAACAGGCTGTATTCCAGGAGATCATGGGAGAAACCCACGTGGTCTGACCCCAGAGGCCGTCCTAGCTCTCTCCCCTCCCTGATATGCATGTAGAATTGGCTCTGGGGACTGGACAGAGAAGCATGTTAGATGGTGACCCCCACACCCACCAGCGTGCAGTCTGGCACAGGCCAGTGCAACAGTGCTTTCAGACTTTCCCCTCCCCTGATGCACATGATGGTTAATGTTCACAAGTCCACCATGCTCAATGGTAATCCAGGCCAAACATCAAGAACTGTGAGATGCCCAACATTTACCTTACTTGAAAGCTATCAAATTAGCTTATCATACTCTCATAGCAGCTGGCAGAAGACACAAGGCTCCAGGGTCAGAGATAAAGGATTTCATTACTCACAGAAATAGCAAGGGCCAGAATAGCAGCATTTTCTTGCCATGGCACCCCAAGCCCCAAATCCCACCAGGCATCACAGAAAAGGCCAGATGACACCTGCACATGCAGTGGGTTGCATTATAGGAGAGAAATGCCAGGCTTATGGAAGGTGAATCTTTTATAAGGGACAATGAGACTGCCTGCCCTCTGCTTCAGAGGGGGACACTTTCCTCTGAAGCTATTGGCTATACAGTATTGTTAAAAAGTCAGTCCAGAATAAAGGCGGGCAGTGCTTCTGCTCACAAAGCATGAAGAAACTCCAAAGGTCCATAGAGAATTGCCTACCAACAATATCCACTGCTTGCTTTTAGTCTGTTTCTGGCAAAAATTCTCTTGAGTATAACCACTCTGCCAGCCACTCTAATTAATCTGACCAGCCAAGAGTAGGACCAAATCTGTTGAACTAGTCTCATGTAGCATTTAATTAAGTCAACTATCAAAAGGACTCTAAGCAGCAAGATGAGACCAGCCTGCAGCATTGACCTCAAACTTGCCCTTCTAGAGTCCCAGACCCAGCCATCTAAACATAGGCCATAAACAATCAGGGATCCTGAGAAAGCCAGGGGGATTCTGCCTTACATACTGACCTTTCCACTTGGCCCAGGGCAACGATCCAGGGAGAACAGGATGCATTAGGGACTACACAGTCTCTGCCTAGGACTGCCAAGAAAAAGTGTAGGGCAATTCTATGATCTATAACAACCCTGGCCAGTAAGCTGAGGCTGACACAGTACTTTCCAGGGTATAGGGTGAGGTGAAGTCAGATAAATTCAGGGACTAATTTTGTGTCACCATTTCTAAGCAGAGGACCCCCGTTATAGGGATAACTGGCTACAGGGTACACACAAATAATGAGCCAGTTATCCATCTAGGAAGCTCCCTGTCTTGTCAATGGATTTCAGCCCTGGGCAAGTTCACAGTGGATTCAGTGAGACCAAGGAATGACAATGGAACATTTTGGGGGTAAAAGCGTTTATTACCAGGCTTTATTCTCCCGGCAGTAGGTCGAGCACTAGAATCGCGTCTGCATCAAGCAGTCTGCAGGTCTGCAATCCCCCTTTGACTCCACCTCTGCCCAGAGCTCTGGGAAGAGCTCTTTATATAGCAACTCAGTCAATTACAGCTTATTGCCTGCAGGTGTGGAAGCAGGAGCCTAGCAGCAGGCCAGTTACATCATCAAGGAGTTTAGGGTCAGGTGAGGATCCTGGCCAGAGGAACTTCCATTTTCCCTACACTCCCCCAAGTAGCTGCAGTCATCTGGGGGCTGGGTGACGTAGTAGTGTTGTTTTCTTAGACACTTGATGGTCTCTTTATGGTGACTCCTAAGATGCAGGTCATTGGGTTTTCAGGAGGGTGTCAAGTTAATGTGTGTCTTCCATACAAGAAGTACAGTCCCAGGGGTGCTTATGGAGCCTCTAGAAGGAAAGTATTCTTTACAATTGTTGGGCTTTCCCAGTGGGACCTGCATCAGTCAGGGGCACAGGTTGACAATTCCTCCAATGGCCCAGCCCCTCAGTGGGTGGTAAGCTGAAGGGTTCCTAGTTCAGTTAGAATAATTGAGTCTACAGTCCTTGATTTTAGAGAGGCTTTCTGAGGGAAGCCTGCCTAACTTATTCTGTTTGTCCAAACAAGAGAATGTGGGTGGTGAATATATCCAGAGGGGTGGTAGGTGTTTTGTATAGGATGTGCAGGGGCTGGGCCATCTCTGATGTTCCTGTAGGCTTCTCAGTAAGGTTAAGGGGACCAGGGACCAAACCATAGTCAGAGCTGGCCAGCAAGGGATAGAAGACATGCAATCTATTAAATTAAATTAAGTTTGAGAGAACTGCATCATGCCATTTTCTTTTGTGAAGACATCTCCAGGTGTGGTTCTGAAAAACAAATCTCATTAATGTCCCTCCCTCCCCCATACCCCTGAGTACAAATCTAAAATACTTCCTCCTCAGGGCCAGGGCTGTTGCCTTCCCTCTAGGGCCATTCCAGTAGGTAGGACATCACCCTGCTCCCAAATACCTCCTCGTGCTCAGACCTTTGGTCCAGAAGGGTCAATGTGCAACAGCAGCAAGAGCATTTCCATAAAACAGAGAGAGACCCACTGTATCCCCCAGCGCAGGAGGACTTGGTAAGCTGTGTACTTGCCCAGGTACCCATTATCCTAATGCTCTAAGATTACGGCAATCCAGCAAGAGAACCCAGGTGGCCAAACTGGAGTGCAGTTTGAATGCCCCCATGCCCTCCAGGTCTCTGTTGGGAAAGAGAGACATCATGCCAAGGAATGGTGGGACAGAATCCTGGGTCTCCAAAATAGATCCAAGTAACCCCCTACCCAAGCCCTCTGACTCCACTACTCACGACGTGGCCAAGGGAGATGATTCCCTTCTGGGTTGGCAGCATTCAGGGAGCAGACCTGCCTGGCTTAGTTAGGTGTATGGACCAGAGGGAGGTGAGGGAGGCACGGTCAGCTGGGGGGTTGGGGGGTGGGGAAGAAGACCAAAGGAGAGACCTCGCTCTGGTAAAGCCACACACAACAAATTCATCCCCCACATACCCTGCTACAGTATCTATATTCAGGTTGTTTCTCAGTTTTTCCCGGAACAGTGGGAGAAAACTCACTTTAGAGGCCCAAGTTCCATTACGATCATTTCGGCTGCCCTAAAGATGAAAGTCTCCACCTCTATCAAGAGAGGAACCACTTGCTGTTTTGAAATGACAGTTTTTCCATCTTCTACCCATTACGCGGTCAAGCCCCTCCTGGGTTCCCCTCATGGGCAGCTGGCACCCCACCAGCAAGCCGCTCATCCGAAACCGCAGGGCAAGGGCCCCAAACAGCACAGGCACGCTTCCAGATGACTGCTGACGTGTGACAGACACCAAGGTATATTTTCAACTTCCCAGGGACAAGTATGCATTTCGTATCCTTCAAGAAAGCCTCCACAATATTAACTTTTACATAAGTGTTGATGATAAGGCTGTGGCTTCATTCCCAGGCATTCCCTGCACTGCTGATGTTGCAAATTAGGAGCGGTGTCGTAGGGCAGCTCCATATGGGCGGGAAGGTTTGCTGCTCCTCTAGGCCCTGCTTGGGCAAAGGGACCGTTCCCCATCGGCCTCGTGTTCCCCCAAATGCCTAGCCTGGTGCAGGCACTCTGGTGGGGAGAAGAAGGGACCTCAGTTAGTAATGAAAGCTGGCGTGCCTGTCTTTGAAGATGCCAATGAGACACTGTTAGGAGCAGGTTGGAGCAGGCAGGAGCAATACGCCCCACCTCTATTGGCTCCTAACCAACCATCAGCCTGACCTTTTCCTCAGAAATTACACCAACTGCAACTTCCACTGCTGCTTTGCCTGATTTGCTTCACTGCTGGGGGGGGAAACAAGTTCCAAAGAGGAATAAAAGCAGCTGGTTTCTTTCGACCATCAAAGGCAAAACTGGATGCTGCATGGTGATTTTCAAGGCGATTCAAAATCAACTTCGAATTACCAAGAGCTGCCACCTCTCTCTCTCTCTCTCCCTCTCTCTCTCTCCCTCCCTCCCTCTCTCTCTCATCTTTCGCCTGACTTGTCCCCAGCCTCCCTGGGCTCTGCTTTGAAGCCCACCCATGTCTTTCCCCTACACCCCTTGAGCTATGGGACACCATTCCCGCCCCCTCCAAAGAAGCAGTGAAGAGGCTAAAATACCAACTGTTCACTTTTTCCAAGAAGAGGCTCCAAGATGCCGACGCGCTTCACAGTCAAGAGATTGCATCTGGGGTGTGCTTTCCAGAGACGGTGTTAGACCCGCCAGGCAGGGTGACCTCCAGGGGCCTCCAGGGCACAGGAAGGCATTCGTGAGTGCTCCACAGCCAGGGAAGGAAATGGTGGGGAATGGAGGCAGAACAGCAGAATTGTGCTAGAGAGAAGGGGTTGATGGCTCAGTATGTCAACGATGCCCAATCGGAGCCCACAGTCCTGTTGGAGCCAGTCCCAAGCCACCTCCTGCAGTCTGTTAGTTAGGAGCTCTGCACATATGTAGGCCTCTGACACAGCTGACGCAGCGGGGTCTCATGAATGTGGTCCCATCCCCCTTTCTCTCCACCCTGTCTCCCCTCCTAGCAGTAAGCTCCAGGGCAAAGGGGACCATGTCGCACTCCAGTAGCCCCTGTGCCTAGCCCAAGTCCTTCCGTGTCTTCATCACAGTCAGAACCCAATAACTGCTTGTAAATTGGATGATGGCTTCCTTCAAATGTTGCAAGAGTTTGTTTTTCTCCTTTAATGACTGAAAAAAACACACGTTAAAAATGTTTCCAACCTCATCTCCGGTCCCTGCTGGCCCCAAGCCTGTATACAAAGTAACCAAATTTCCCTTCAGTGTTGGACCAAAGGGCTGGTTGTTTCCAGTGCAATTAAAAATGCAGTGGTGAAGGGGCTTCTGTCTTCCCCTTGCCAGCTGACTCACTTGGAAGAGCTAGGCCACCT
Source organism: Manis pentadactyla (assembly GCF_030020395.1). NCBI lineage: Eukaryota > Metazoa > Chordata > Mammalia > Pholidota > Manidae > Manis > Manis pentadactyla. Next base: position 117,407,982 of record NC_080029.1, on the reverse strand, counting down.
TATACCCTTTTGAGTCCTTCCTACTCAACACCCAGTTTGACTGTAGTAACCAGGCCTACAGGGTCCCCAGGTGGCTTTGGGCTCCTGAAACTAGACCATGTGAGGACGTCTCTCCAAAGGAGACACCCTCTGCCAGGTCATGTTATGCAAAGGGAGTTTGGATCAGTTGCAGACATCCCCCAGGCTACAAGCAGAGTACCTGGCTTTTTAAAGCAGGCTGGACTGATGTCTTTAATAAGAATTTAACTAGGGTGGTCATGGGAGGCTTAACTAGGGAGGTGACATTTGCGCTGAGGCTTGAATGACTAGACCATGCCGTGGCAGATTCTGGGGAAGGACACTCCAGGAAGAGGGGACAGCAGCTGCAAAGACTCGGGGCAAGAATGAGCTTGATGTGTTCAAGGAATTGAGAGAAACCAGTGTGGCTAGAATGTGGGGGGGCCAGGGAAAAACAGAGGTTGAGAAGGAGATTGGCTGAATGAAGGTCATTCTGGCTGTGGTGTGGAGATGGATGGCAGGGCAACCAGGGCGGGAACAGAAAGGCCTGTTAGGAAGCTGATACAGTTGGTCAGGAAAGACCTGGTGGCTTGAGCCAGAGTGATGGGAATGGAGCGAAGTGGACAGATTCAGGATATGTTGGCAGGGTGATCAACCCATCCTACTGATGGATTGCAGTGGGGTCAGGGAGAAAGGAAACGATCAAGGATGACCCCTGTGATTTTGTGTCGGGCCACGGGGTTGGACATGAGTGCTCGTTACTGGGATGGGGAAGACAGGGAGGTTCATGGGCAAGGCTTCTAGCTTGGTGTAGGTGCTCAGCAGATGTCACCTCATCACTACTACAGGAGCTGTGCTGCTCGGCCCAGATCCCCTCTTCAGAACCAGCACCCTCCAGCGGATGGGCAGCTCAGGGCTCATCCCTCATGAGAACCTGCCTTAGACGACAGCAACAGCAACTGCCCAAGGGAGCAGGCCAGTGACTGGCTAATACGTGAATACACGGCCTAGCCTTGGCTCCTCAGTTGGAGACCACCCGAAGGCCATCCAGGCTCCGGAGCAACCCCGGTGGGATCAGCTGGGGCCTCCGTCCCCACTGCCCTGTGGCTTAGCTTCCCCCTCTGCCCGGCCGGCCTCCTCACCTCTTTCTGTGTGTGCCTCTGGTGAATACTTCCTCCCCAGCTTCTCACACAACCCATCTCAGAGTCTGATTCCAGGACACCTAATCTAAGACAACTGTTATTATCATCATTATCATTATTACTAGCTCATTTCTAGGATCCCATTCAGTTTGAAAACCCTATTCTGAGGAATTCTGAAATAACCTCTCACACTTGTCTAGTACCTTTTATCTGAAGACTCCCAACTCCCCCATCTTGGGTCACCACCAACTCACAGTCCCTCAGAAACAGCTTCCTGTCCTAGGTTTGTTGAAAAAAGGTTTATATTTGTTTTGCCTTTGTCTTAGAAGTACAGTTGTGTGATGCAGACCCTGGATCTTTCGTTGAGAAAGGGGAGTTACCCGGTGAGCTCTGACACCAGCAATCACAGGGGCCTCTTAATAAGCCGTCTAAACCACCGGCCCCCACAGAGGGTGGGAAATAGGAGGCCGGCACTGAGAGCTGCCTTTTACATTCAGGGCAAACTGTCTCAACAGCTGCTTCTACTGTCATACATATATTTTATCTGTAAAAAATGTGTTTTCATCCATGTGCACGTGTGTGTGGTGTGATGCCCACATGTAACAGGGCACATCTTGCCTGACACCACACAGCTCCTAAGTGATGGGCAGACTTGAACCCAGGGCTTTTTTAAACAAGTTTGTTTGTTTTTTAAACAAGCCACTTGTCACTCTTATATTTGGAGAAGCTGGTTAATCCTCATGTATTCAGCCGAGGGGAAGGCTTCGGATACAGATGTTTTTACCCTGCTCGGCCCAGGCCAACACCACCAGCCAGCAGGGCCGCATGTCTGGGTTTCCCCTTCTCCTCAGGTGTAGATTCTTAGAGGAACATTCTTGGAAGGTTAGAAGCTGATGGTAGAGCCCCCAGTGTGGAAGCGACCTCCAGACAACGTGACGAGACTGAACGAAGAGTGCTGTGGAGAAACACTGAAACGGGACGACAGCCTCTGCAACCTCATGTGCATGGGATAGAAATCTAGAAGCAAAGAAAGTTCGAGTAGGAAGAGCCCTCAGAGCTGGTAGAAGATACTGGTTGTACTCTTGCATACAACCCCAAAACCTCATCACCACAATCCCTCCTGTGGTAACCGTGCCATGTGAACAGAACTGACCTCAACCCCAGTGTTAGGGTTGGGCCTGACAGTTCCAAACCAACCAGAGAAATCTTATACCCCTGCCAGGGGGATTGGTTTGGGTAACTTAGGACTTAAGCCAATCAGCTGGAAATCCTAGACTTTGGTTCAATGACTAGTAGAAGTGGCACTCTATCCAGGCATGATGCTCAAAATATTTAATAACTTTTCCAGGTCAGGATCTGCCCCACTGCAACCAGTTGTAGGCTCAATCAGAACAGACTTGGATCTAAGCAATGAGTTTGATACCTATGCTTAATGCCTTAAACAGTCCCAGCTCTCTCTCCTGGATTATGAAGCATGCTGTTAACAGTTGATGCTGGCAGCTCTTTTGCGATCATGAGTCAACCACTCCGAAAGATTAAAAGCATACCCAGAGGGCAGAATTAAGAGCCCTGCTCAGACTATACCAAGGCCTACACTCCTTTGTTGTTGAATCCTATTTGTGTGAGGTTTCTGTACCTTGTGGTTGATGCATTTTTGTTTGTTTGTTTGGTCTTTGCATCCTCCTGTGTATTTCCTTACTTTACACACTCCCAGAGCAGAGAAGGGCTGTGTCCAAATTCCTGAAGCACCAGGATCTCTAACTTTTGTCTGTCAGACCAGTTGTGCTTCTAATAAACCATAAAACCTCTTATACCATGCTGCCAGCAGGAACGGGGGACTCAAGAAGTATTTGTCAAATGAATTAATTACTGAGCATAAATGGGATCAGAGGAAAGTGCTCACAGGGGCACAAGATAAGCAATGGTTTTGGGTAAGGGAGAGATGACACAGAGGGGGACAATGAGGAGAAATGCCCAAGGGTCTATTCTGCTTCAGTCAATGAACACATTTGCAGTACGAAAGTCTTCACTGAACTCCAGGCTTTCTGTGGATAAATCTCCACTTGCCACTAAGTCCAGAATCAAAATATCCAAAGCACGGACAGCTTTTGAAGTTTATTATAAAAATAACTGAAAGGTTTTTATACAAATGTTAAAGAGTGCCAAACGCAATCATGGACTGTGGTTTAGGGGGCAGAGGGGTGGGCCACAGAGTCCCAGTGTTATATCCCAATTCTCCTCAGAACAAGAGGGTTTGAAAGGCTGTCACAGCACAACTAGAGAACAGTTATTCTAGCCTCTGAAGTCACACACCTTTAAGAAGTGCAGGGCCTGTTTCTGGTGGTTGAAAGCAGGATGGACTGTCAGAGAGCCCTGGGTTCAAGTCTGTCCATCACTTAGGAGCTATGTGGTGTTAGGCAAGATAAATTATTCTTCCCAGAACCTCTGTTTTCCTTATTTGTAAAATAGAAATAATACAGGCCCACTATTGTTTATCTTAGCGCCAAATTTTTCAACATTCAGAAATGTGGGATTTTAGGAAAGTTATATGGTGCATAACAGTATATTGTGTAACACCAGTAGGTTCTGGGGGACACCCTGTAATCAAAACACATTAATATTTCTATAGGGAAACATATACAGATTTACAGTAAATGGAGTCATAACTAACATACAGTAAATGAAGACCATAGCTAACCTCACTTCACTGTAGTCCAGGACTTGCCACCAAGTGAGTTATAAAAATCTTTTGGTTGTCAGGACATTTGGGGGTTTTGGAATTGGGGATAAGGGATCGAAAACCTGAAGCAGCATGTACTTCTCCAGGCCATCAGAGCACCGAGTGAGCTAAGACCCCCCACCTAGCACCCAGGGGCTGTTGTTCCATCAGGTAATAACAGAGCGGCAAGCGCAGGACCAGCGGCACCAGCTGGTTCAGCCTGGCTCCCTCTGTCTCCCCTGCAGGTGTGTTGCCAGATCTCAGGGCTTCCTGGAAACCCAGCCTGGAACCTCTTCAGAGCTGGTGCCAGAACACTGTGCTCATCTGAGCATCTCTGAGCTCAGTCAGTCCAGCTCTCTGCCCCGAAAGGCCTGCCTCAGCACCGGCTGCCTCATCGCCCCCAGGGAACCCAGAGGCGGAGGAGTGGTGGCTGTAGATAGGATGGAAGGGGAGCCCGCTGCCCTGCTGTCTACCTCTTACTAGCTCTGTGGCCATTATGAACCAGAAAGAGAGGAGCCCACCTTCATTTCCTGCCTAAAAAGCATTGGCAGTGCTCGTGGATTTCCCTCTGTCTTCCCATAGCCAGGGGTGTCAGCAGTGTGAAGAGGAGAGAGCTGTCTGCTCCATTCTCAGCAAGGAAATTATCCATATTTAATTTCTGACAATCCCATCAGTGAAGAAACATCTTCCTGCTCTACTGCTTTAATTTACACTTCCCTGTTTTCTGAGCAAGTTGAGCATCTTTTCTACACATGTATGATGATCAGCCACTTGCCAGTTGCTCCCCCTGCTGTGACTGCAGCCCCTTGGTTTCCCTGTGGAAGTGCAGCTTCTCCAGGCAGGTCTGACCAGCGGGAGTGGAGCAGGACTCTGCACTCCATTGCTTTGCCCACTGCACTTCCCTTCATCCAGCCTCATGACTAGACACTGGGCATGAAGTCCTTGCAAAGTAACGCCCAATGCTGCCATTCCCCTGGGGTATCTAATGATGTTACTTGTCATGGAGGCATGGCTAGTGGGACCCATTTTAAGTTGGGGCTAAAGGTCCTCCCTCACTCAGCAGGCTGGGTGGGGATAACACAGCAGAGGGAATGCAGGAAGCCTATGGTAGTGGGAGCCTCACACAGGCAGAGTGCATGGTGCAGGGCAGACTTGAGAGCCCTCAGAGGAGGCACTTACAGAGCATGTGCAGAGGCCACTCAGTATCGAGGCCAACAAACCAGGTGCTCAGGTCAGACCTGTTGAGGCAGGTAAGGCAGCCAGGTGCTAATTTAAAGGGAGTACTCACTCTTGGGGAGCACCCTGCACTTGTACGATGTTAGGAGAGAGCATCTCCTTAAATTTTGCACCTTGGTGCCTCTGTTTGCTAACTTTTGAGACAGGGACAGGGAAGGGCCCAGAGCAAAAGGGACAGCCCCTTGTCCACAAAGCTCTGAGTGAGAAAGAAGTGCTGACTGCAGCCAGACTTACTCTCTTTACTGTGACTTTTGAAGTGTGTATTGGTTCAGTGATTCTCAACAAGTCCTTCGGTGTCTTTGTAAAGTTCTGCATCAGTCAGCAGGAAACAGAAACCAGTATAGCTATTTTAAACAGAAAGGGATTTAATACTGGGATTAAAAAAAAAAAAGGAAGGGCTGGAGGACTGGCTCTTGCCTAGGCCTCCAGGACTATCTCTCTGATGCCACAGAACTGATCACCTGGGGAGCTGCTGCCTCTGACCCAGCCAGGAAGATGGAGAATCAAGGAATCAATGTGTTCAAGGACACAGCCCCATCACTACAGTCCAGGGAACAGAAGCCAGGGACACAAAGCCATCACTACTGCTTTTTTTTTTTTAGCTCCTACCACACAGAAGCTTAGATGCTAAAACACTGCAGCAGACAAGCCCCACATCTCCCTATATTGTTTGCCCACAGAAATCAGCTAAGAGCAATAGGAAAGTGGCATTTGCCTTGTTTCTGCTTCCAAATCTCAGCTTGATGGCATCTAATTGGCAGAACTGAGCTCACTATGGTGACTCTCACTGACAATCCCTTGAGCACCCACAGGAGGATCAGGCAGCCCAGAGCAGCAGGTGACTAAATCACACCACCCTTAGCCCCAATCCCAGACTCTGGGTTCCTAAGATATTGAAACTGTAAACATGAGATTAATCCAAAAAACTTGCTTCTCTTGAATTTCCAGCCTCATTACAACAGCTGTGTCTAGAATCTCCACTTAGTGAATTTGTGTCTGCCTCAGAGCCCGTGCCTTATTTCACCTAAGTACTTCTCTAGTATCTCCAGCACCAAGGTTCAGAAATAAATTAGCATCTGGTCTAATCATTCGGTGGAGTGTGTATGGTATCACGGCTGTCAGATGGAGCTCCCCAGCCCCTTTAAGACCTAGATCAGTGTGACTGCGACCATGAGTCCTTGCCTGTGGACGGGCAAGGTCTCGCCCAGGATTTCACCGGTTCCTGGGTCAGGGCCTACAGCCCCAGCACTGCGTCTCCTGCCACCCTCCCTCGCCGCGCTGCCCCTGTGCCTCACACTGCTGTGGATGCCACGGTGAAGCCCAGCGTCTTCCCGGGCTGCACAGAGCAGCTCACCAAAGCAGTGAACAGGAGAGATGTCCTAATATGGTTCTGAGCACATCGCATGACAAATATCCAGGGCCACATTCTTGTTCTTTTTTTTTTCCAACTTGGAAAAATAACAAAGTAGTGCAGAGCCACCCTTGATTTCTAAAAGCCCTTCCGTTCTCCCCCACCAGACATGTCAGGTGGGCTCTGCCACCCCACGAAGCATCTCAGCAGCTCACTGTGTGAGCCACCTTGTCTTCCCCTTCTTTTTTTTCTCCATTTCTCATCCTCTTTTGTATTTTTTCCTACTCCCCCTTCTCAGAACCAAAAGTTGCACTCCGTCGGCTTTCCTCAGCAGGCCAGCTTGTGATGTGGGGGTCCAGCTGAGGAGTTCGCCTCCAGCACCCCTCTTTCCAGTCCAGTGGCTTAACCAAGGAAATTCCTCAGACAGTGCCTATTCCACATGGCATGTGGTGCCAAGCTGTTAGGACTGTTTCATCACATGGCACATGTGTGTACAAATTCATATACATATATAAATATGTTACATATAGCTATAAAATCATGTATCTTGGTGTCTACATATACAGACAAACCATGCCTATGCAGTTCTTTGGGGGCAACGATTTAAAGAATATGCTGCTAATACACAGCTCTTCATAAAACTCTAAGATGACTTGCCCTCCCCCTCCCTTTCACCTTTCCACAGGTGCAGCTTCCAGCCCAGGTGTGTCACACAACACGTCAGGTGTAACTCAATAGCTGTCATCACAAGAAACCAGTGGGACAGCAGCACCTGACTCCATGTGTGTTCTCAGGTGAGAACCTCTCAGAGAGGCTGTGTCTCCTAAGGGCCTGGGACGGGCCTCTCACTGGCTTAGCACTTGTGGTTTCTTCTAGATGAGTCAAGATGGGATGTTATATGAATCAAGCAGATGTGACAATGATGCTGTGACAAAAGGTGCCCGTCTCCATGTCCTCACACACACACACACCACCCTCAAACTCCTGGCTTCAGATGCGCACCTATGCCAGGATCTCTCAGCCCCCAGTTGGGACAACCAAAAGTGTCTCTCAACACTGCCAAATGTTCCCTGGGAAGCCAAACGGGCCCCTATTTGAGAACCAGTGTTCTATGTCTATGTAGACACATATTGTGTATACAGAAATGTATATATACATACAAACAATGAAATATTTACATGTCCTTATTTTAAGTTGGCATCTGGTATAAACTTTTCATTCAATCAGCATATGCACAAAACAGAAATGTGACATATTTTCTTTTTCTCTTAAAAATTAATGTCATCTGTGATTGGTGACATTTGTGGTGATTAAACAAATATAATTATCTTATATCTTTCTGTAAAGTTGGCATTTACCTTAACCAGCAATGACAAAGGGGTTTTTGGGATCCTCAATTTATTTCCCATGGTCCTTTCTGTCAGGTCTCCTGACTCGCTGAGCTCTGGGACCCCAGAGGGACAAATCCAGTGTCCAATACCATCTACTTTTGTCTCTTTCTAGCTGAGACATCCTGAAGATCCCGTGGAAACCAACTGAAAAGGGAACAGAAGACAAGTTGAGATTCAGAAAACCCCAATTACATAGGGTTACTTTCTAAACCAGCCCAAATACTGTATATTAGTCAGGATAGGATAGGCTATGGTGCAATAATAAACACCCATTTCATAGATAAGGAAAGCGAGGCTCACAAAGACTAAGTGACTTCTCCAAACTGTGTAGGAGTTAAGTGGCAAAACTAGGACTAGAATTTGGGTGCCCTGACTCCAAGATTGGTGCTTCCTGGTCCCTGGCAAAACCTTAGGAAGGCTTTGAGGAGCTGAGAATATCACTGATGCCATGGCAGGATGACTGTGTTTCCCACACCCCTATACATTTCATCAAAGGAGGCTGCCTCAAGGAAGATTAAGATTATTATATCAGGAATAGGAAATGCAAAGAGAAAGGGAACAACCCTTTTCATTTCAAAATAGATTTTTGATACTCATAATGGAGACAAGTTCTTGAGAGCTAAATCTGTTGATGTGCAGCAACTGTTTTTAAGTTCTAAATGCCCCATTTTTAGCATCAGAAGCAAAGCTCTGAAGGAATTGGGGCATAGAGTGTAGACTGGAAAAGGGATAGATGGAAGCCAGAGATTAGCTAAGGATAAGCAAGGTGAGGTGCTCATGGGCGGAGGCAGAGCTGAGAGCAAGGGAAGGCACTGCCAGGAGAGAATCCACATCGTTGAGTCCTCTGGGGGTTCAGGCCTCCATGGGAGAGCAAATAACCATACCAGAGCCTCTGAAAAATCTGGGGTGCCTTGGGATGGTAGCAAACCTCAGAGGGGGACACCCGCCCAGTGGAAGAGCACGGCTACGTGGGCCCTGAAAGTCCCACTCGACCCAGCCTGGTGCAGAGAATAGATTGGTGTTTCCCTGCCTGTAGAGAGCAGGCGTTACCTGAGAGGCAGAGCCTCCGGAGGGACTCTCAGCAGCAGGAGAAGGTGTCCTGTGAGTTCAGACGAAGACACGGCTAGGGCCCAGCTCATGTCAACAAGGAAGGGGACGGCTGTCCTAAGACCAGACTGGATGGCAAATGTCAGCAGACACCAGCAGGAACATATACTGACAAGTGTACCTCACCGGAGCAAGGAGGCAGAGATGGATGACAGTAGGCACGGAGAACATGGCCAATGTCCAGAGACCGTTCTGATTGGACCAGCTCATGTCACATGCCCAAGACCACTGAGCCAATCACTGTGGCCGGAGGAAAGCATGGTCTGATTGTATGAGCCATTGGGTGTAAGATCCACTCCCCCAGCTGAGGCTGAGTCTCAACCAGACCTTATGGACCAAAGTGGGGAAAAGTAGAACCTAAATAAAATTAGGGCTGTTATTAGAAGGGGATATGGATCATAGGGCGATGAACAGGTGCCCATGAAAGGTCTTTGAAAAAGTCTCAGGGGGATGCAAATAGTACGGTTGCTTAGCGAGCATGCATTCTGTGTCGTCCTCGGGCTTGTATTAACCCTAATCAGAAGGACAGCGGGTGTTTCCCACTGTTTGCCATTGTCACAGAGCTAAAGTGGAGATTGAATGTGTGTCTGTCAGATTTGCCTAGATGAAAGTTACATTCCTTCACAGGTGAGCTTCCCTTTTAAGACGAGCCATCTCGGGGCATACCCATTCTGTGTGGATGCGGGCTTTGACGTCGGCCTGCCGGGACTTCACACAGGAGGACTGGTTGGGAGACCCGGGCAGGAGGCCTGCTCGTCAGTGCTAAAACTGCCGCGGTCTGATCTGTGGGAAGCCGGCTCTGTGACCCCAAGACAAAAGTAGGACAACCAGGCAGAGCCCATGTCCTTCTCTGGAGACTGCCTGGGCTCATCCCCATTGGTCACCCAGCCAGTGTCCTGATTACTGAGGCTCGGGAGATGAGCCCAGTTACCCAAGGACACACGAGCACCAGAATTTGAACCCACAGCTATGTGTTTCTCTTTCTAAAGCTGCCGTTTCCTAGGGCATCATCCAACATATCTAAATCTCAACCCTGCTCAATTTTGTGGAAGCCCCTAGCACGGCTCCCTCACCCCACAGCGGGCACACGCAGATGAGGAAATGGAGCTACGGCAGGCTGTTCAATGTCACACAGCTGAGTAGTGGACCAGGTGGTCCCATGAGAACACAGGCCTTCTCCTGACTTCTCCTGACTCGTGGTCCAGAGTTCTGTCCTCTGCCCACTCTTGTCCAGCACCCCTGGCCCTGCATCCTGAGGGGGCCAACCATCTAGGGCACTGGTCTGGAAGCAGACATGAAGCCATGAGCCAGGCATTGGCATTTCTATGGCCCCATCACAGTGCCTGAGCCCCGGGCTTATATACAGAGGTCTGAATGCACATCTTCTTGGAAGAATGAACCTGGCCGAATCTTCGCTGCACAAAGTGCGGAGCTTGGACCAGCAGCACTAACGTCATCTGGTCTCTTTTAGAAATGCAACCTCTCAGGCACTTCCCAGAATCAGGGTCTTTGTTTGGACGAGATCCCCAGGGGATTCTTTGACACGTGCTGGTCTGCACACCTTCTTCTGAGCACTGGGCCTTATTCCAGCCACAGAGGTTTCCAATTCACAGGCTATTGCTGCACTTTGCTGCTGCCATGAGTCCCCTCATCACTGCCCCCACTGGGTTTATACTGGAGGTTCCCAAATATAACTGGCCCTTGTGTACATGAAGGTGCCACTGGCTCTCCAGCGTACAAGGAGTGAGTTAGGGGAGCCATGGTCCTTCGCTGTCATCCGTGGCCAGTCCTGCTTCTGTTCCTCCCTTGTCTCCTGACTTGTGGTGTCTGCCTGCCTTTCCCCTTACTTACTGTTTTTTGTGAACAGACCCACCCAGAAAGGGGAGCTGATGTGGGAGCCCCACGCTGCCAGAACCCAGCAGCTGCGTGTTTTATGAAGCCCTGCCCTCCTTGGTCAGAAGAGAACTCCTTCCCCACCTCCCCTATGGTTTTTCTCCTCCAGGGCAATTCAGTTTTTTTAAAATAGATGTCAGTTCCCATTTTTCGATAAATGTCAACTAGAAATACCAAAAATACTAGAAATCTCTTTCCTCCTTGACTGAGCTTTTAACAACTGGTACTCACATCCTATAGAGAATAGCAGGTATCAGTCATATAAAGTCCTGGTGAAAAATAAGAAAGAAAATATCAAAGCTTACATCTTCTATTTAGCACAGTACTGTAATGTAGGAACACTTTCTAATCCCTCAGCAAGGGGATGTTCCCTCCCCACTGTGAGCCCCTGGGGAAGTATGCTGATGTGCGGGGACATTACTTGGTGGGGGTGGAGGGTGTGGGCAGGTGAGGTGGCGGGGAGATTATCCCCTCCCAGTATTACCTGGTCAGTATTACCAGATGTGCTATCACTGAAAAATTTAAATTAAAACCAAAACAAAGTACTGTGCCCCCTCACCCTTTCTTTATTTTTTGTTGATGGGATTTAACATAAAATACTGCTGACCCAGCTGAAATCTCCAAAATTTGAAGTTGACATCAGATCCCCATGTGCCACGTTTTTGACTTGCAAATGCCTTCTGAGAATAGCTGAAGGGTCCTTGTTAAGCCCAGCTTGCGATGCATCCTTACAAGGCGAGGCGCTGTCTGCCCCGGCACTGTGTAATTCATGGCCTTGCCTTAGGAAGTAAAGGGGGATCGAAACTGTGGCCAGCCTGTGAACCCAAGCTGGTATCTCCGTCACTTTAAAAGGAGCACAGAGAAAGCTGAAACCTGACCGCTCAGCCCCATCTGGCAGGGATGCCAAGCCCACCTTCCTTGAACCAGGTAGCCAGGTGCTGGGTCCCCCTCCATGCGGACCCTGGGGCCATCAGATGCAGCGAAGGGAGACGTAGGCCCATTCTATGCTGGGAAATGAGGAAAATGGATATGCAGCAGGCTGTCCAATGTCACACAGTGGACTTGCCATCAGTGGAGGTGACGGGCAGTACAGAAACAAGCCTAGGGACCCATGGTAGGTGGAGTTGCATTTCATTCATTTAAGCCAGAAAGGGAAGCCTAGTCAGGCTAACCATCCCACAGTGACCGTATGGGAGCTCTCCCAGCCTGCCAGGCCCTGCACCAAGCACCTTCCTCATTTAAGCTGCAGAGCAAAGTAGGAATCGTTATCCTATTTTACAGAGGAAGAAACTGGCCCAGAGGCTAACCTACAGCCACCCAGATAATAACAAGAAAGGCCCAGGTTTAAACACAGGTCTGTTGGGCTCCAAAGCCAGTGTTCTTGTCAGTGGTTCCCAAAGACTGTGCATAACCCTCAGGACTGGACAGGGCATTTGGCCCATAGGAAGAAAATAAGAGGAATGGTAATTACATTAAAAATCTCATTTCACAATGTATATTTGTACATTTTCATGTATACATAGTACATTATTACATTTGGATGTGCATGATAAATAAACAAATACGTACATATTTTGAGGACCATGTGGTATAAGTTTTTCTTGATAGTGAGGCAGAAATTGAGGTTTAGAGACTGCTGCCCTTAGCTCCTCCCCGTACTGACCCCTGCCCAGGGGCTCCATAAAGGGCTCCAGGCAGCCATACCCAGCCCTCTCTCCTCCAGACCCTTTCCGACACCCTCACCTGAGACCCTGTTAGCACCATGCTGACATCTGTAGCTTTACCTCCCTGGCCTGCCCACCTGGCCTGACAAATGAAGAAACTGATGGATATGAAGTCTGAAGACCACTTCTAATTTGCAGTGTGCCCTCTGACCAGCCACAGCACCTCCCTGGGTTTTAGCTCCTTATCTGTCGGAAGGAAGAGCTTTATTATAGGGGCCTTGCACCCTCGGGAGTTGTAGTCCTGAGATGAGAGCCTGAGGCTGCATTCCAGGTGGAAATGTGCCCCCTGGTGCCTGATCCAGTCATAGGACAGGGAGCCACACTCCTGCCGCTGTGCCTTCAGCCAGCTGGGCCATCTGGACCACCATGCTTCCCCTCCCTGCACCTCAGAACCTCCGCCCGTGTGCGGAATGGCCTGGGTCCTGCTGTGGGCTACCTGAGGATCTGCTGAGCTAGGGGCCATGAACACCCTTCAGAAGTCAGAAGAACTTTCTAAATGAACCTCGTATTCCTCCTCTCCTGCCGTCATGTATCCAGCCTGGCAGGATAATGAAGGCTTCTCTTCATTTAGAGGAGATTTTCTGAGCACCTTCAGTGCCAGGTGCTTGGGTCTCAGCACAGATTAAACATGCACCATCTCAGCAGGGGAGTTTCCACTGCAGTGGGGGAGATAAAAAAGAAGCAAGAAACAATCTAATAAGAGTCATTCCTGCTGGAGACATGTACTCGCAAGATCCTAAAAAGGGCCCCCTGCCCCAGGGAGGGGGACCCCGCGGGAGGTGAGTGGTCATAAGAAGGAGTCCCCTGCACAAAGAACAGGTTCTGAGCAACTGCCCACCCGCTGATCCTTGGCTGTGAAACGGGGCTCCTCGCCCACTCAGGGCAGCCCCCCCTGAGTTCCTTGCCTCCCTCTGGACACCTGGAGGTGCCAAGGAGCTGGCCTCGGCTCTCAGGATTAACAGGAACACACTTGGAGTGCAATTTTCATAGCCTCCACCCACAGCTAGTGAGACAAAGGCAACAGCCCCTGTGTGCCTATCAGCTAGAGGCCCCCTCCACACATGGGTCCAGGAGAGGTAGGCTTCCTCCAGGATGGGAAGGCCAGGTTGCAGTCGGGAGCCAGAGGCACCCCAGAGATGCCTCGTGTAATGAGTGAGCTGATGGGAGCAATCACTGGTTCGTATTGTGCACCTACTATGTGCCAGATTCCATGCTGGAAGCCTGACGCTCACACCTTATGCCTAACCCAAACGTCACACAGTGAGCCTGAGACTTGGGGTTATTACTATCCCCATTTGAGGAAGCTGAGGCTCTGAGAGATGAATTAAGAGCTCAAGTCCACAGTGCCAGGAAGTGGCAGGTGGGGGAACTGAAGACCACCTACCTGCTCAGGGGCCCATGCTGCCTCTGCGCCATCCCTACCTTCTCAGGGCCTTGAGCCTTTACTGACTATGCACACCCTGTATTAGCTGCAGGCCACACACAGGGACAGGCTTTCTGCAGTCATTGGACTTAGAACTGAATCACAGAGACAAGATAGCACCTATAAATGACTGTAGAATAATAGAATATGGGGCTGCATAAGGGGAAACAGTGCATTGAACATGGGAGTCAGACAGAGCTGGGTTTGGAGCAGAGCCCTCCAAATTCTCCATCTGTAAAATGAGTCCTTCCCAGGGTGGTCCATAAAGATCCTCCGAGCGCCTGCACAGGAGTTGGCAAGGAGTGGGCGTTTCATGAATGTGCCCTTCTTTCTTCTTATCCTTATTTTCTTTTTCTATCTCTCAAAATAAGTGCATTAAGACTTCAGAGAAGGAAGCCCTGTGCGTGGGCTTCCTGAAGGAACTGGGGCCTGGGCCTCCCAGGGGACTGTGGCATCTGATCTCAGCAGAGATGAAGACATAATATCCACCAAGTTTGTCACTGTTCTGAGCTTCCATTTCCTTATCTGTAAAATGGGATAATGACAGCTACATTATAAACACAACAGAGTGTTGTGGAAAAGAACTAAAAGCTAGCAGCTCTAAAATATGGGTTCCAGGTAGAGCTCTGCCACCATGGTGTGGCCTTGGGCAGTCATACTTTATCTCTACGATTTCATTTCCTCATCCATAAAATGGGAATAGTAAGTCACTGAGTGAATCACATAGGATTCTTGGATTCGTGCTTCCCTGTGGGTTAAATGTCCTGGTTGTCTCTTTCCAAGGTTTCCTTTTGAGTTTAAAGCCCCCTGAGGCTTGGTTTTGAAGCAAACACCCACCCATCCCAATGTCCTGCCCTCCCAACATGCCGACCAAGACCCTGCACCCAGGGGGAACAGTATTCATTCATGTCCAGAGTGGGAAAAGAAATGCTTCGAGGCCATATCCACTTCCCAGATGCCCAGAGAAAAACAGAAGAGGGACAGAGAGCAAACAAAGAGGAAGAGGTACACATTGAAAAGAATCACAAGATATAAATCAAACTCTCCTGGGTAGCTGATGGCAGAGCAGCCCTGTCACCTACAGAGGCACCTCAGAGTGCCTCCTGCACAGGCTGGGGGGCAGCACTGGCCAGGACGTTGGTAGAAACCAGCCTCAGCCAGGGTAGGGCCATCTGACCACATGCCTGGTCACTCACAAGGGTGAGCAGAGGTCTATTTCTGACCAAAGGTTAACAGCCTGTGGCAGGTAACAAAGCCAGGTGAGGGGCCACAAATGGGCTCCTAAGCACAGAAAGTCTCCCCACCTTTGGGTTTCCCACTTCCTGGGATGCATTTCTCTCAACAACCCTCACGCAGTGGCCAGTGGAACCTTGTCCTTCCTAGACAGGCAGGAGTCTGGGACTCACACACCTTCAGTGGGGCTGGGGGGTGGGGTGGTTGGCCAGGGTCCGGGGTGTAGGACGCTCAGCTTTGAGTACCTCCAGCCGCCAGGAGGGCTGGGGAGCTGCGGCGGGGTTTCTGGAGTCTCGGGGATGGAGCTCCGTGTTGCTGGGAGCCTCCTCCAGTGGCCTTCCCCACCATCCCTTCCAAGGTGATCTCCATCAGGAGGAGCAGAAAATGCCACGGAAGGAAAGTAGAGGAGGGCTGGGTCAGGAGGGACTAGACAGAGGGTAGAGCCGGCTGACGGGGCTGTCCACCCCAGCCCGGGCCCACCTGCCCCTCTCCCTCCCTCCGCCTTCCTTTCTCCCTCCACTTCCTCCCACAGGCATTAACTGAGCACCTTCTATGTACCAACCCTGTCTAAGTCACTGCATACACTGTGGGGCCGGCTCTCCTGCTGAAGCAGAGAGACATACAGAGAGGAAGAGCAGGAAGGGCTCTTCATCCTAGGAGCCTGACCACCCGCCTAGTTCACAGATGTGGTCACTGAGGGCCAGCAAGGAGCCCTGTTCCATGGCGCCCTCCTCGGGACCCAGCCTCCTGCCTGCCAGGGCTGAGAGGGCCCTCGCCAAGCACATGCACCCCATCCGGTGGATGTCCCTGGGGCACGTGCTGTGCATCCCTCTCTGTGTCAGCCCCCAGGCCTGTGGGGTGAGTCAGGCCTGATCTCTGGGTTCAGGTGCAAATATACATAGAGCTGACTCATTCGGCTGGCTGGTGCGTGGGGCTGGGGAGGGTGCAGAGAGAAGCCCAGACGCCCTGCTGCCCCAGCCAACCTTGAGGAATGCCCAGTGACCCTTCACCCTGCAGAGGGCATGAGGAACCAGAGGCCTGGGCCATATTGATCTCTTTCATCCCGCACCCTGCATGCCCATGACATGAAGCCAGGGGTTGATGGGACTGGGGCTGGCATCTGCTTATGAATCATTCACTCCTGAGTTGAAAGAATGAAAGAGGATGGGGCTGGGACCAGAGACACTGTCTGAGCTGCTAGGCTTTCACTCTCTGCACCATCCTGGGCTCCAGTTATTCAGGCACCAAAGGAATGGGATGCCAGCAGTTGAATTCCCGGATGGCAGAGCAGAAGAGGGAGTTCAGGATAGAACAAGTCTTGCAAGGTCTTCCCTCACATGGCAAGCCAAGGGCACTGACAGCACTGTCAGTGAGCGTCCCGGTGCTGAGGCCCAGAGAGGTACAGCACCTTCCCCAAAGTCACACAGCAAGAAGGGGCAGGACTTGGCCTGGCGCCCAGGTCTCTGCCGTCATCTCAGGACCCAGTGACTCTTCCGAGTGGGTGGTCCTCCTGCTGGCTCCACTCCCGGACTGGATGTCCAGGCCTGCTGTTCGTGCAGCTCAGGAAGAGAGCCTGGTGGGGAGTGTATGCTGCAGAGGGGAGGAGGAGAAAACAGTGCTAGCTGATTCACATTTTGAAATGTCATGTTATTCCAGGCACGTTCTCGCTTTGCCACCACCTTCAGCCACCCCCCCACCACTTGCCATCTTGAGGACCGGCTGCAGGCAGCTGGTGGGGGTGAGGGCTGTGAGACCCGGAGGCAGGCAGCCGGGACCCGGGTTCTAGCCCTGGCTCTGGGATCACTGCTGTGGGAGACTGGGCCTGCCTGTGCTTTATTTGGGTCCCTCTCTGTATAAAGCGGGAAGGGGCGGTGTATCCCGAGACTGGCTGCTTATCAGTATCACCTCAAAACAAAACAACCCCAAACAGCTTCTTGGGCTGCATGCCTAGAGACTCCGGGAGTCAGAGGTGAGTCTGGAATCTGTATTTTTCGGGCATTCCCAAAATCCACACCTGGTGGTTCTTGGGCAACCAATCTGCACAAGGGTATTTGGAAAGGTCCATCGAGGTATATGTTTCCATCCAGGTTCTAATTCATCTTCAGCACTCATTTACCTCCTCCAAAAGGCCCTCCCTGATTTACCCACCCCATCTGTCGCCTCCAGTCCTCATCGCTCCTGGCCCTTCCTCCCTTCCCAATGCTCATCTACTGCTCCCAACAGGCATTTAGTTATTTGTGGTGGCGGTGGGTGGGTGGGTGGGTGTCCTATGTGGGTTCTGCAGGGTGACCCTCCCACACGGCACAGAGGAAGGGGCTTGGCACTGGGCCCAGCTGGCCCCCAGTGGGAAGCTGTGCTCTGCTGCCTAAGGATGGGTGGCCCTGGGCAAGTGGCTTGACCTCTCCGAGCCTCCATTTCCACATCTCTTAGATGGGCATAAATCATCTCCCTGGGCCACCATGAGCTTCCCCACAGTGAAGTGGGCAAATATGTATCACAGAGCCTGGTGGGGTGGGGACAGTCAGAGGCTGAGACAGGACAGCTGGGTCAATGGCAGAAGGCTGCCAGAGGGCCCCCAGTACCCTGGGTTGCTACAGGAGATTTGGATGCTTGCCATCCCATGTGTGCCTGTAGAAAAAGAACTGGAGCAAGGATGGGTCCTCGGTGAAGAACAGATGTCACTCAGGGCCCCCACAGGACCTGCCAAGTAACCAGGTGCCATCTCCGCAAGAAACAGAACTCCCCCCAGATGTTCAGCTTTAGAGACAGAAATGGAGAAACTGTTGGCAGAGGCAGGCAGGGATAAAGGTATCTAAAAGGGTGGTGAGACTCCTAGGGACAAGTGACAAGCTGTTAGCACCCCAAACCTAAAATGGTAGGGGCAGGTAGCATTGCTAGGGCCCCGCAGGAGCTGGAGCCATGGAAGAGGGCCCACCTAAGAGCGGCAGCTGCAGAGGCGAGGTAGCCATTCCCAAAGCCACAGCCTCACCACAGGCCAAGCCCAGGCAGCAGTCAGGCGCATCAGCAGCCAGCCCCTTAGAGGTCCTTTCCTGGGGCACAAAGCAGGGCGGAGAAGGCAGAGAGAGATTTGCATAGTAGGTGGCAGGGGGTAGAGGGACATACAGAGAAAAACCAGCTACCCAGGCAGCCTGGCAATCACCCAGCTCCTCCACGGCCCCAGCCAGCTTCTCAACTCCTCAGGCCGGAGGAGGCAGCGTGGGCCTGCTGCATCCCGCAGAAGACCAGGGTCTCAGCCCGTCTCTGCCACAGACGCACAGGGTGCCATCCGGAAGTCCCTCCTCTCCAGGCCTCAGTCTCCTCATCTGTAAACACAGGGGCTAAACTAGCTGTTCCTGGACTACTTCTTCAGTTCTGACCTGAGATTTTCCTTTCCTGCTTTTTCTAGAAGGGAGAAAGCCCTGCTTGACAGGAAAATGAGCCTGGAGAAGGAGGAAGCCTAGCAAATGGAAAATTAATTCTGGGCGGTAAAGCGCAGAGGCTGTTGTTTGTGATGTATAACTTACTCTTCGTGTCAAACTGTGTACTGTGACTATCAGTGGGATGGCAAGAAAACCGAGATCTATTACTTAGAGTTTAATCTGTTCTCCGTGTTGGAGCAGAGAGAAGGAGGGGGGACGAAGACTGTAACTTTAATCACAGGCCCAGCTCGAGATGTCAAGCTGCTCTTGGGTGTGTTAGTAAAATGATGTTGTATTACAGGCTTCCCAGACAGAACCTACTGCAGCTTTATCTGCTGAGCTGTAAATTAGCACACCTACTTTACGCTCTTCAGGTAAAACCAGTAATTTAGCTGAAAAATACATACACACGCACACAGAGCCTGTGGGGGAAACTTGGAAGAGGGGTCTTCCCCCCTTAAGCAAGAAGAGCTAAAAATGTGCAAACGAGGATGAAAATGACACCTCGCTGCACCTCCGTCATTAGCGCGTGGGCTCCTGGTGCAAGCCCCGAAGCCAGCCCACCTTCCTTTCTACCTGCCTGGGTGCCTCCCCCACCATCACTCCCTTTCTCCATGAACCGTAAATTACATGCTGACACCTTTAATTTGTGCAAAGCATGCCTGGCTGCGCCTGGCACCAGCAGCCGGCTGCTATAATAAGGTCAATCTATATTCATTGTCGCAGCACTTGATGTGCCAGATAACACAGGGAGGCAGCACTGCGGTGGCTCCTCCGGGCTGGGGGGGTGAGGTGGGGGTGCCCGCTGCCGCTCATTGTAGCCTGGCACCAGTTGGTTCATCACTTATGCATGGCGTGAGCGATGTTATGATTTAGCTAATCACCATCAGTTATTCATCCTATGGCTGCCTGGAGACGGCCGCTGCATGCACCTGCCTGCCTGAGCCAGAGAGGGAGCCCCTGCCCCCTGAGAACACCCACCCACTGGGTCTGATCGCCTTTCTGGGTAGTGGCCCCTGGTGCTGTGTGCCTCAGAATGATAGACTCCCTAACCTCATGGAGGAGAAGCTGTTGGGTGTGCCTCACATCAGGGCAGGGGCACTGATGTGATTTGTCCATCCTGGGGCCCAGCCAGGGACAGGCATCTCAGTGGTACCATGCAGCATGAGCCCAGGCAGTGAAGTCACAGAGTTTTGGGTTCTAATCCCAGCTCTGCCTCTTGCAAGCTGTGAGAGCTTCATCAAGTCACTTAACCCCTTTGGGCTGCTGAGTCTTCATCTACAGAATGGAGAAACACCTCCACTCCTGGCAGGGTGAGTGCAAAATAATATATGAATATGGTTCTTAGCATGTCTGCACATAGTAGACACTCAGTCAATGGCAGCTCCCATCATCAGAGCCTTACTGGGTTCATCGCATGTGCTGTTGGGTGAATTTCTGTTTTCAATGGGGAATTCAGACCCTAAAGGCCCCTAATGGATGGGCTGAGATCATTGCGGGACATGGGGCTGTGCTGAGACAGGTCTCACATCCTGAAATATTTACACTGGAGAAGACTCAAGAAGCATCTAAGCCATGGCCAGGGAGGGTCAAAGAGGCAGAGATGAACCAAGTTCTCAGCATCAGACAGGCTGGAGGCAACAGATGCAGCACATGTGGCCCCGGCTAATAGAGGTGAAGGAGCTTAGGGATAGCTCAGCCCAGCCCTGTATGCTGGAGATGGAAGAACGGAGGCCAGGGGAAACTGAGTGGGCCACAGGGACCCAGCTGGGGAGGGGCAGAGCTGGGGTTCCAGCAGACTTCTGCCTTAATAGCTCTTCCCAATGCCCCACAGGACGGTCCCAAAGAGAGACAGATGGCCGTCAGCCTCCAGAGGGCTGCCCTCCCTTGGGGTCGCCAGGCACCCTCTCCCTTCCTCATGGAGCTTAGCCAGGGGTATATAACCCATGTTCCCAGCATCATCCACAGCCACACAGCAGTGGGAGGCACAAGGTTGAACCCTTAGACCTTTGGTCCCATTTCCTTATTTCCATAATGGACCACTAGCATTTACCCTTCTGGGCTGATGAGAAGATTAGTGAGCCCGCTGTGATGCCCGGGGCGCCTGGACAGCCAGATCCAGGCTCCTTCCTGAGAGAATAAAGAGCCGTGGCTGAGCTGACACCAGCCTAAGGCATCACCTGAGAGCAGCCGCAAGCAGCCAAGCTGAACAGCTAATTCTGTGACCTGGAAACAGGCCAGCTCAGCCCATGGCCACAGCTTCGCCCTCACTGTTCCCTCCCCCAGGAATGCCCTTCCCGCCTCACCCTCTCCATGTCTACCACATTCCCCGGGTCCTAGTCAGATCCCGCTCCCCCGAGAAACGCTGCCTCCTTCTTCAGGGTCAGGAGGGCCTCCGCCTGCCCACGGCCCCCACCGCGCTTACCGCCAGCCTGTGGGCTCCTTCTCTGTCTGCTAGTGGCTTGGCCCCAGATGGGAAGCCCCAGGAAGGTGAGCCATTATGTAAGAGCTAAGCAGCCTCAGGCCTCTCTGGGTCTCCACCAGCTCATCTGCAGACTGGACTGGCAAAGGTGGCATGGGGTGCCCTTAGTGGCCCTGGGCATCACAGTCCGAGGCAAAGCTTCCATCAGAATTTAGGCCCTTAAGGTACTATAAGGGCCAGGCCAGTGACCATCTCCATGGAAACCAGTGCCACTAGTCTGGGTTTTCCCCGTCTCCTTTGGACAGAGACTCAGGGTCAAAATTAATTGAATTTTAAGAAATGCAAATGTTCTCTCCCACTTAGGCTTGTGCCCTGAGAGTTCTCCCCACTGCAAGGCGGAATTCCCTGCCCTGCCCCTGTTGGACCTGCGCCTGCCCCACCTCTGGCCCATCCTCTCTGCTCCTGCCCGAGGCCAGCCCAGGGCTGCATGTCTGCACTTGGCCCGTGTAGCACAATTACCCACACACCTGTGCCGAGAGCGCCTGCCAAGCCATCACGCTTCCGTTGTTCAGTCGCCCTCAAAATGTGTTTCATCTCTTACCCACAACATTTGGGCAGAGCAGAGGGCAGGGCCTCCTCCAGCAAGCAGGCCCATCAACTTTCCACCACCCGCTGGTGGGTTCGCCTGACCGGACGCCTCCAGGCCCAGCAGCCCTGAGCGAGACCGAGAACTCCAGCCTGGCCAG
Organism: Manis pentadactyla; assembly: GCF_030020395.1. Taxonomy (NCBI): domain Eukaryota; kingdom Metazoa; phylum Chordata; class Mammalia; order Pholidota; family Manidae; genus Manis; species Manis pentadactyla. Next base: position 117,386,179 of record NC_080029.1, on the reverse strand, counting down.
GCCTGGGCTGGGCCCACACCATCATCCTAAAGCATCCTTATCATCCACTGGCAGGTGACTATGATGCCATTTTGCTGCTGAGAAGCCAGAAGCTAGAGATCATGGGGCTGGTGCATTCTTTCATAGAGTAGGATGGGAGCCCCCACAGAAACCAAGGTATCCAGCCCCTGTGAGCACCTGCTCTCAGGGCCAGGAACTCGGGACCCATTGCTACAAACACCCCATTTCCTCCGTGTCTTTTCTGAAGTTCTTGCTCTGACACCTGGCTGTCCCCTTCCACACCAATTCCCTGCCCCCTCCCAAAGGGAGGCTGTTTTCTCTTCCACCCACCAGCCACCTGGGGCCAGGAGGAGAGGCGAGCACCCTCCCGGCTCCCCGTTGCCCTCGCCAGCGTTTATCCCTGCCCCTTCTCAAGCCCTGCCTTCTTGGAAGTCCATGTCGAAAGATTTTATCTCCTACCACTGTCCTTGCTGCAGGGTCACCCAGATGCACCCTGGGCCGCACCCCTCATTCACTGCAGACTTAACTGACACCCTCACCCTGTCTTCCTCTGACCCCCATGCTGTCACCGTTTGGGTGACCTCAGCATCCACTCTGAGAGTCCACCCAGCTTTGGGGCCTCGCTGGCCCTCCATCTGGCCACCTCCACCTGGCATTCCCCGCCTGCACCATGGGCATCATGCCCCTTACCTTGCTAACGTGGCAGCCCCGCCAGCTACACAGTTTCCACCTCAGCGACCTGCCGGGTGCCCACCTACTGCCTGTTGTCCTTCCAGATCACACTCTGTCTGCTCATCCGGCCCTCCATGCACCCCTGCCTTCTCCGGGCCTATCCCCTACTGCCCACCCAGCCATCTCTCACTTTCTGCCCTTGTGCATACTTGGAACCTATGCCCAACCTTATTTAAATCCGACTGCACGCCTACGCAGTGCCTGCACGCATGCAGGAGAACACAGCTGGGGAACAGCAGACTTCCCCCCAGATTCAGGGCCTCAAATCTCCATGGGCACTGTCACTGCTCTGCAGCACTATGACAGCTGTCTGGCTGCCTCTGTGTGGAGACCGTCTCTCTCCCCACTAGCTGGGATTACTGCGCTGCCAGCTCCCCAACCCTCTCTTTGTTGCTGGTGTGGGGTAGGCACCCAGTGTGCATTCAAGGAAAGGGTGAGCAGTGCAGTAGTGAGGAGGGCTGGGGAGGAGCAGAGGCCCTGGATGTGGAGGTGCAGATGCCAACCTCAGAGCTTGTGTTATATCCTATAGGTACCAGGGAGGCACTAGAGAGTTTTAAGTACAAACGTCACATGGCCTGCTCTGTATGTGAGACAAATCTGTTTGACAGCAGCGGAAGATGAATTTGATAAAGATGGGGATCACCCGAGAAGGTCATGTCGAGTGAGAACAACAGCACCTCCATGGGAAGGTCAGAAAAGGACGAGGACCCCACAGAGAAAATAAAGAAGCAAAGGACTGGGGAAAACCAGGACAGAGTGGTATCCCAGATGCCAGGGAAGAAGGATCAGGAAGGACTGGTGGTCAAGGGAGGCAATATCAGTGGCAGGCAAGAGAAGAGCCAAAGGCCTCCCCTGGAGGTCACGGGTGACCTTTGCCAAAGCAGTTTCCTGTGAGTCAGGGGGTGGAGGGAGTCACGTGTCTCTGGGCTGAGGAATGAGTCTGATTAAGTAGAGGCAGCCCTATAAGTTAGTTAGTGACTTTGTTATAATTGCTACTTTGCCCTCTTCCAAAAAGAAACAATTTCTCAACTGTAAAATAGAGATTACAACAGATCAAAAGAGAACAGATTTAAAGAACTGAGAACTGTGGCAGGCATACAGTGCTACTCAAAACAGGTTAAGTATACTTGCTTCTTTATTAATAGGCATACCGTCAATAAAGCTGTCCAAATAGGAACTTAAAAATCATATGTGGATATATACTAAAAATGATGGAAAACAGAAAGTTGAACAGATATTTGTACACGCGTGTTCATTCAGGATAGCCAAAAGGTGAAAGCAACCCAAGTGTCCACCAATGGATGAACAGGTAACCAAAATGTAGTATATCCACACAGTGGAATATTATTCAACCTTAGAAAGGAAGGAAATTACAACACATGCTACCATATAGAAGAAACTTGACGTCATTATGCTCAGTGAGAAAAGCCAGTCACAAAAGAACAAATGATACAGTGGAATACTGTGCTGTTCCATACGCGTCAGGTGCGTAGAGCAGTGAGTTGCACGGAGACAGAAGGTAGAAGGAGGGCTGTCAGGGGCAGGGGCAGGGAGAGGACAGTGAGCCAGTGCTTAATGGGTACCGAGTTTCAGTTTGGGAAGATGAAAACGTTCTGGAGATGGATGGTGGATAAGTGTATGTACTGAATGCCACTGAATGGCACCCTTTAAAATGACTATAATGGTAAGTTTTATGTTGTGTCTATCTTACTGCAATTAAAAAATTACAAAGAGAAAGGAAAATATGTACTACAGGGGGTGCTAATAAAATGACTAGACTGAGCATTTCATTGTGTTCTGGGCTTCCTGGTAACTGAGATATGAAAGGAAACTTTTGAATCTTGATGTTTAATAAATGAAAAAATAGTACTATTTCAGGAGATGTCAAGTCCACCCACCCCCATCCCTGACCAGGATTGGGTTATAATAGGCATCTGCCTTTGAGAATCTTATAAGAGGCATTTATAGCATAAAGGACAACACAGAATACCAACAATATACAAAGACGTATTCATTACATAACCATTTCTGGCAGTGATTCTTGAAGAAACATGAGAGAAAAATCAATAAAACCTGTCTCAAGAAAGCCTTTCTGGTAGAGGTGAAGTTAATAAGGTCTAGATATGAAGATTTCTAGGATGGAACTTAGAATTCCCCAAAAAGCATGTTCACTTACAGGTGCCTGTGGGGTGTCCAGGGCGAGGAACCCCAGAGGCGGCTGGCACTTTGCCCCCGGGCTCCGTGGAGAGGCCCGGTGAGAGGTGGGGGTCTGGGCAGCGTCATACAGAGACGGTATCCAAAGCCACAGGTCAGAGTGCAGATGTCGGGGGAGCGTGGGTCCTAGGAAACGCCGTCTCGTGAGCACCTTCATTTCCCCAGGACCCGCCCAACTACACGGAGCAGCAGGCAGCAGCTGGCAGGGCCGGAGCAAGAATTCCTACCCTCTGCCTCTCTCGGCATACCCCATATCCAGAGCACCTCTCTGCTCAGGAGAAAGAACACGGTGCTGGACACCGGAAGACCTGGGGGCGAATCTCGTGTCAGCCCTTCTAACGCTGTGGACTTGGACAGCTTACAAAGGTTCTTGTAACCTCCGAGTCCTCAGGTGTAAACAGTGGCAAAAATGTAACAGTCCCTTCCCTGCCGGCCGCCCGAGGTTCCTGGGGGGCAGAGCGGTGGCTGAAGGAGGCCTAGCCAGTGCCCGAGTCATTTCCCTCCTTCCTCCCCGCCATTCCAAATAGACATCAGTCCAAATGGAAGCGGTGAACAAAGGCTGCTCCACAAAGCCTCCTTTCTGGCTCACTGCCCCCAAGGCCCATCTACAGGGATGGTCAGGACCTGCCCCTAGTTGGAAGATCAACTACGATACGCCATGTGACGCAGAATGCCACCTACAGACCACTGGCATGCCTGGGTGATTGCGACTGTGCCTCAGAGCCGATTCCAGCTATGAAGGCCATAGCGATGCCCTTTGCCAGGCAGGGGAGCGTGGGAGGGTGGGCAGTGGGATGGAAGGGTGGCATCTACAGTTCAAGCCTGCTGCATTTGATGAGCCTGTGCACAACACAGGTCAAACACAGAGATCTAAAACCCCCAGTAGGTCTGGGGGAGAGACAGAAACTTGAGGATCATCAGCTTATGGGTGAAAGTGGGAGTCAACAATGGGACCCTTTCAAAGGGAAGTTTGGAACTGAAAGTAGTAAAACCTTTAATAGTGGGATGATTATTGGGCATTAAGAAGGGGCTGGGAAGATTCAGATCTGGAGGTTTCTACACATGCTGGAATCTGTACCACAGCCAGTTGCCCATGTCAGGCCTAGTTGGACCCTCACCAGGAAGGGCTCAGGCCATTGACAAAGTAGCCTCTGCAGCAAGCAGCCTTCCATCAGGTTGGAGGGATTTGCTGGCAGGACCCTTTCAAAAACGTCATCTCTTCAAACTGCAGCTTGGATGGCTGTGCCCAGCAATCAAGTGTTTAAAAAGCAATAAGACTAAATGCTTTTCCGTTTCCCCTTCGAGAGACCATGTATGATAAATGATAGGCAATTTCATGGTTGGAGTTTCAATTTCCGAAAATATTAGTGCTATTCCCCAAGCTCCACTTCCGAGATAAATTCTTGTTGGCAGCCTCCTCTGTTGTCTCCTAATTCCCTGATTCTGAATATATTTGGAAGTCTGGTGTAAATTTCTTCAGCTCAGCCCCAGCATTCACCTGTCTGGTCTGTGTTGGAAAGAGTATTACCCATCTTCCAACACTTCCAGATTTTTACATTTACTTCAAGTCAATGGATACTTACTAAGTGCCTTCTGTGTTCCTGGCCCTGTGTTAAGTAGCTTATGGTGGGTGTAAGGGAGCTACAATCAATCATTCAATCAACAAACATTGATCATGCATCTAGTCCCTTCAAGCTCAAAGCAGCCACAATAAGTCTACAGCGCTTCCCTAATATCTCACGTTTATTTCACACTGAAACCTTTTTGTTGTTGAAGAAACTGAGGCTCGGAGCTAACCTAGGAAAGTTGGGAGGGACTAGTGGACAGGGGCGAGATGGGCTGGAGGAAACACTTACTGAGCACCTATGATGGGTCAGTCTCTGGGCTGAATGCTTGTCCAACCCTCTGTGCAGAAGTCTAAGCTATTTATCTCACAAAACTCAAGGTAGGTGCTATTATCCCAATTTTACATATGTGGAAACTGAGGCTCAGAAGGGCTAAGCAGCTTATGCAAGGATTCTCATTCGAGTGAGCCACATTGCCTCTCTTGAATTCAGCAGGCCAGATGATGTCCCAACAGTCATCTTCAAACCATGGGAGTTCCCTTCTTTGAAAACGTCAGAGCACCAAGTCAACCAGGAGAAGGAGATTCACCTACGTCGGTCCCTTTATTCCCCATTCCTCAGTACCCTCTGTTGTCCCAACACTAGATTCCCTCTTGAGTTTCCCAGACTGGTGTCCTCGGTATACCACCAACACTTAGGCCATTCCTTGCTTTTTCATTTGTCATCCTCTCTTCCTAACCTAACCCTCCCCACCGTGGGTCAGCTTTGATCCCTGTGACAAGCTTTCCCTCTCTCCCGTTCACTCACCCTTTTGAGGGGCTAGCTCATGCACGGGGTGACATTTCCTCCTCTTATAATCTCATGGATCCCTATCAAAAGACTGGGCACAAAGTAGATATTCCAAAAAATCTTCATGAAAACACTAAGGTAAAATGGAATGCAGTGGGGCAAAGTGGGCAGAATAGTCAAGTAGAATGAAATGGAACAGAATGTAATGGAATAGAACCAAGAAGAATAGTATTGTACAGAAAGAAGTAGGAAGGGAGAAACAGAATAGAATAGAACAGAACATAATAAAAGAGGATGAAACACACCAAGCAGGTTGAACTAGACTAAGACAGGTTGGAACAGAATAGACCTGGATGGAACAAAATAGAACCAGATGGAACAGATTAGACAGTTCAGAACAGAAGGCAACAGGATAGAAAAGATGAGAACAGGAGAGAAGAAGATTTAACAGACTACAGCAGGATGGAACAGACTGGAACAGGTCTGAACAGAATAGAGTACAATAGAATAATGAGGCTGTAGCCAAATGTTATATAACTAGATGAAATAAAATACACTCCATTCATTCAATAAATATTAATCAAGTGTTAATCTGTGCTAGGTAATAAAAAAATAGAAATAGTCCCTGCCCTCTTAGTACATACTCTCTGGTGAAAGGCACACACACAAAAAAGATGTAAGTAAACATTAATACATTACAAATTACAAATTATGAACTTCCATGAAAGAATGGACAGATGGCCATGATTAAGAATGATAGAATGGAGGTAATGATATTAATAATAAGGAGGCCAGGAAAGCTGAGACCTACAGAATGCAGAGCAGCCAGAGATCCCTGAAGAACCAGGGAAGAGCATTCTAGGCAGAGGGAAGGGTACAGGAGCCCTGAGGCATGGAAGTGTTTTGGCCCATTCAGGGAACTGAAAGAAGTTCAGTGTGAGCAAGACCTAGGGTGACAGGAGAGCAGGGTGGGAGGCAGGGCTGGATGTCGTAGGCCTCGGGGGTTGGCTTTTATTTCAAGGGTGATGAGAAGCACAGAGAGCAACAGGACTGGTTGTATGTTTCAGGCTTCCTTCTTGGCCAGTGGAAAGGAATGTCTTGGGGCAGGGAGACCATGTAGGCATCTACCGTGGTCGCCAAGGTGGTGACCGTGGTGGCTTGGAGCAGAGTGGCAGTGGCGCCAGAAAGGGAAAGATGCAGGTGCCTGGAGAACTGTTCCAAAGATAAACACTGCTGAAGGTTTGCCAGTGCTTTGGATGTGGGGCTGGCCAAAGAGGGGGTCGGAGGGGCCCCTGGGGGCTGGGCTTCCATTTCCTAAGATGAAATTAAGGAGATATAGTTTGGGGAAGAAATCCTAAGGTTCAGATGCCTGGGTCGTGTCCAAATAGAGATATCAAGTAGGTGGAGATACAAGCCTGGAGCTCTGAGGAGGTCTGAGCTGGAAATATAAATTGAGGACTTCTCAGCTGATAAATACCATGCAATGTCTTGGGATTGGATAAAATCATATATGCAGTAGTGCCACACAGAACTTCATCAAAGCATGTTCCGTGGACTACAAACACTGGAACCCCTCAACTGGGTGCCTGGTCACTGAAGTGGGTCTCTAGGAATGGGGCTCAGGAGTTTGTATGTTCAACAATCACCCCGGAGAGTTGAGATGCCAGCTGGCATGTGTGAATCACCGGTCTTGGGAGAGAACAGAGGAAGGCAAAGTCCCCCTGACTGAGAAATGTGGAAATTTGTCCATCAGGAAGGAGAAGCCGGCAAAGGAGGAGAGCAGCCAGAGATATAGGTTGAAAATCAGGAAAATATGGTGTCTCAGAGGCCAAGAGAGAAGGCCCGATGATGATCAGGACCAGATGATCAGCTGAGCCTGACTCTGCCAAGAAGGATGAGCGCAGGAGCCTGCCTGTGAGACATGGACACGTGCCCACCAGGCCCGTGCTGGGCCACACCAGCGTGGAGTGAGTGGGGCAGGAGCTCAGGGGGCCAGAGGAGGCAGCAAGTAAGTTTTGTTACCCAGATCAAAAGAACATCTAGGGACAGACCCTTAAACATATATCCCGTGTGATTTTTAGCCTCTGGTACCAGCTCCCAGAATCCTCTGGCAGAGGAAGGCAGACATGCTGATAGGCCTTTCTCTGTCCATGCCAGAACGGCTTTTCCTTCCTACCACTGGGCTCAGCAACCTCCCATGTCCCTCTCCTCCTGAGAGACCACGCTGCTGAGGTCTTCCCCAATGCCGCATCTCCCTCCCCAGGCATACTCCCAGCCTGTGTCTCTCCCTTCTTCTCCCAGAGCAATTTGCTGGCTGCAGCCAACTGTAGGGGCTATAGGACCCACAGCCACCTGTGTCCTCAGGCATTGCCTCTGAGGAGTGACTTGCTAACGCTGCCATTTCTTGCATATACGCAAGTTAAAGAGGCAGCTACTTTTTGTTCAGAGGGCATCTTGGCACAGCACAGATCATCCTGACCGCTCCCCAAGCAGCTGCCTGGTCTACCCAGAGCCCTGATTCTCAATAGGAGTAATGTGATGAAATGGGCACCTTTTAACAGACACGTTCAACTTCATATTAGACTTTCATATTCATAAATAGAAATCAACAAACTATTGCTTTCATAACACAAACCTCAAAAGGCAAGCCAACATCATGAGAGAAATTAAAGAAGCTACCAATAAATGGAAACACATCCTGTGTTCATGGATAGGAAGAATTAATATTGTTAAAACGGCCATCCTGCCGAAAGCAATCTACAGGTTCAATGTAATCCCTATCAAAATACAAACAGCATTTTTCAATGAACTAGAGCAAATAGTTCTAAAATTCATACAGAACCACAAAAGACCCCTAATAGCCAAAGCAATCCTGAGAAGGAAGAATAAAACAGGAGGAATTATGCTCCCAGACTTCAAGCTCTACTACAAAGCTACAGTAATCAAGACAATTTGGTCCTGGCCCAAGAAAAGACCCATAGACCAATGGAACAGACTAGAGAGCCCAGATATAAACCCAAGCATATATGGTCAATTAATGTACAATTAAGGAGCCATGGATATACACAGCCTCTTCAACAGCTGGTGTTGGGAAAACTGGACAGCTACATGCAAGAGAATGAAACTGGATTATTGTCTAACCCCATACACAAAAGTAAACTCAAAATGGATCAAAGACCTGAATATAAGTTATGAAATCATAAACTCTTAGAAGAAAATATAGGCAAAAATCTCTTGAATATAAACATGAGCAACTTTTTCCTGAACGCATCTCCTCAGGCAAGGGAAACAAAATCAAAAATGAACAAATGGGACTATATCATGCTAAAAAGCTTCTGTACAGCAAAGGACACCATCAGCAGAACAAAAAGGCATCCTACAGTTTGGGAGAATATATTTGTAAATGACATATTTGACAAGGGGTTAACATCCAAAATATATAAAGAACTCATACACCTCAACACCCAAAAAGCAAATAACCTATTAAAAAATGGGCAGAGGATCTGAACAGACAATTCTCCCAAGAAGAAATTCAGATGGCTAACAGGCACATGAAAAGATGCTCCACATCATTAATTATCAGATAAATGCAAATTAAAACCACAATGAGATATCACTTCACGCCAGTTAGGATGGCCAACATAGAATAGGAAAAACAAATGCTGGTGAGGATGCAGAGAAAGGGGAACCCTCCTACATTGCTGGTGGGAATGTAAACTAGTTCAACCATTGTGGAAAGCAGTATGGAGGTTCCTCAAAAAACCAAAAATAGAAATACCATTTGACCCAGGAATTTCACTCCTAGGAATTTACCCTACAAATGCAACAGCCCAGTCTCAAAAAGGCATATGCACCCCTATATTTATCACAGCACTATTTACAATAGCCAAGAAATGGAAGCAACCTAAGTGTCCATCAGTAGATGAATGGATAAAGATGTGGTACATATACACAATGGAGTATTATTCAGCCACAAGAAGAAAACAAATCCTACCATTCGCAACAACATGGATGGAGCTAGAGGGTATTATGCTCAGTGAAATAAGCCAGGCGGAGAAAGACAAGTATCAAATGGTTTCACTCATCTGTGGAGCAAAGCAAAAACTGAAGGAACAAAACGGCAGCAGACTCACAGAACCCAAGAATGGACTAACAGCTGCCAAAGGGAAAGGGACTGGGGTGGGTGGGTGGGTGGGAAGGGAGGGAGAAGGGGAATAAGGGGCATTACGATTAGCATACATAATGTAGGGGTGTCGTGGGGAAGGCAGTATAGCGCAGAGAAGATAAGTAGTGATTCTATGGCATCTTACTACACTGATGGACGGTGACTGTGACTGTAATGGGGTATGTGGTGGGGACTTGATAATGGGGGGAGTCTGGTAACCACAATGTTGTTCATGTAATTGTATATTAATGATACCAAAATAAAAATAAAAAAATAAAAAGGCAAGCCAACATTTTCTTGTTGGTGAGGCCCCTGGAAAGAGATTTTCAGCTGGGGACACGCCCATGAGGGCTATTTCAGAATCAAAGTTGGTGAGGCGTTTATGTTATTCAAAAGGTAGAATATAATTGGAAGGCAGTGACAGGAGCGAGGCCCACCCCTGCTTCCCCCAGGTTGGACTGTGACGGCTCTCACCAGTGTGCTTCCCCAGTCCATCACCTCGGAAGGCCTGAGGAGCCCCTGCAACCCCTCTGGAGGCAAATTCCTGACAAGGAGCAGCATGAAGAGACTTCACAGAAACCCCTGAACCTCTCAAGAAGAATCTGCAGCAGCAGCCGGATTTTCCCCAGGAGAGTAAATGACAACACAGTGGCTGTTTGTTTTCGATGCAGGAAGGAGTGGGGAACATCTGCTCCAAGAAGCCACTTGAAAGATAATCAGGCAGCAATGTTGGCAAAACAGCTGTGTGGCAGGCAGGGAGGGGGCGGCTGGGAGCTGTTTGGGGGGGACTGGGAAGAGGGAAGTTAAGCTAAGCTAGAAGCACCCCCTAGGAACTCTGCTACTGCCTGGGAAGACCCCCCCATGCCCAGACCACACCCACCAGAGCTCAGAGGGGAGCTGCTCACATGGGACGGGGCTGACAATGTTGAATTTTTTCCTGAAGCCACCATCTTGAAAAACAGCAAGAGTTAAATAAATCCCCCCCAACCCCTTTGTGGTCCCCCCAAAAATTTATTGCCATTGCAATTCATGAACATCTTTTCCCATAGGACTTAAATAGGACTCACAATGTCCCCTTGTTTACCTGTGACAAAGCAGACACAGATCCTCCAAATGCCCATTCTTTGTCTTGTAAATGATTAGCTGGATTGTTTTGTCCCTACTAATAGAATGGAACAGAATGCTTATTAACTAAATGAGTTTAAGTTCTCTTGTTTACCCAGGCCCCTGAATTTTAACCCATCCTTAACCAGAGCCAGCATACAAACCCTCCTTAATAGCCTCTCTAAGGAACAGGCTAGCCTCAGGGTAAAACATTCTGTGATCAACTTTGAATAAAGTTGACCCCTTTGAATCAAGTCCCTCCTTACCTAAGTCTGCATTTGCTTTTTACTGACAGGACTTGAAGGTCCAATGAATGACCTCCTGCAGCACAAGTTGCCCCAAAGCCTGAGATTCCACCACAAAATGTCTCTTTGGGATCAAGAACTGAGATGAAACCTCAGAAGACTCAGGTTTCTGTCTGCCACCCTCCTAGGGAACAAAGAAGCAACTCATTACCCAACAAGCTCCCATTGGGAATTGAACTCTGCAGGGCTTGGTTCAACCAATTCTGTGCCTAGGGCCAAGCAGGGTGGGAGCCCCTCAGCCCCAGTGCCTGCTCACTTTCCTGCTCCAGCCTCAGAGCCAGACTGTTGGAATTCCTGGTTCAGGGGGGCCCTGGAAGCCTGCAAGGCCTTTGGACAGCAGGGAGTCAGGCTCAAACTCAATACAGGGAAGAGGCCTAAGACAGGGAAGCAGCCTATAGCACTAGAAAACCTTTATACATCACAGCTTCAAGAAAGGTACTTTCTGAGTAAACCAAGACAACAATAAGGATATCAGCAACCAAAATGTGAAGGCCCATTCACTGGCAGATACCTGTGAACCATGCTTTGACTGTCTGTTCCTAACCAGCATGATCTTAGAGGCAGCCTATGGGATGAGAGGAGACTGCCCTGCATGCCAGGACAGTGTGGCAGGTGCAGGCAGCACCTCAGTCGAGTCTGAAATGAAATGCACTCCGAGGACGGAGCAATGGGAACAGAACACACTTATTTATCATTTCTGGGTTAGCTCCCGCCACCATTCACACACACAGCACTGATTACATTGGTCAAGTTTGTGTGTACGTCCTGTCTTATTTTGGCTCCTCCCAGAAGTACACCCTGAGACCAGGATTTGAAAGAAAGTAGTTCATTTGAAAGATAATCACAGGATGCAGTAGGGAGGGAGTGTGGGAGTGAGACAGGGAAGGGAATGCAGCCGGTGCAGGGTCTGCTAGTGAGCAAGTGAATGTTGTGGGCAACGGTGGCTCAGTTGAGAAGAAGCCAGAAAGCTCCTCTTTGTCTAACATCTACCAGACCCTGAAGTCCTCAAGTCTCCCCTCCTGTATGGAGCCTCTCCTCATGGGTGTGTCCCAAATTATAGGAAAAGGAATGGACTCAACAGCAGTTTATTAGTCACATATACTCACAGCCCAGTGGAAGAGGATATTTCAGCCATAAGTACAGCAGAGGAAAGAATTAGTGAACTAGATGACAGAATAATAGAAAGTATCCAATCTTTTGAAAAAGCAAAGAGAAAACAGATTTTAAAAATATTAAATAAACCCAGACTCAGAGCTCTGTGGGACTATAACAAATGATCTAACTTCATGTCATTAGAGTCTCAGAAGGAAAAGAGAAGGAAGTCAGGACTGAACATGCACTAGGAGAACAGTGGCTGAAACTTCCTATATCTTAGTGAACTCCAAGCAGGATAAAGCCAAAGCAATCAATGCCAAGATTTCTGGAAACTAAAGACAAAGAAAAAAATCTTGAAATCAACCAGAGAAAAATGATACCTTAACTATAGAGGAAAAACAATTGAAAGGACAGTAATTTCTCATCATAAACTATGGAGGCCAGAAGAAGTGGCACAATATTTTCAAGTGCGGGAGGGAATGTCAGTTGAGAATCCTATACTTAGCAGAAATATCCTTCAGAAAGGAAGGGAAAATAAAGATATTTACAGATTAAGGAAAGCTAAGAGAATTTGTCTACAACATTCCTGGAAGAATAACTAAAGGAAGTTCTCTAAACACAAAGGAGACCATCAAAGAGCATAACTTGAAACATAAGGAAGAAAATAGAAACATGGTAAGCATAAATACGGGTTAAAAAATTACTTTCCTTCTGTTTTGGGATTTTTGAAATTATATTTGATGGTCAAAGTAACAATTTATAACACTGATATGGTTTTAAATGGCTGTAGGGGAAAGAAAGAGTTAAGACAATTTAAAAGTGAGGGAAGTAAGGAGACATAAAGGGAGGTAAGGTTTCTACATTTTACTTGGATTAGTAAGACAATGACACCAGTAGATTGTGATAAATTATATAAGCATTATGTAATACCTAAAGCAACAGCTAAAAGCTATACAAAGAGTTGTGCTCAAAACACTATAGATAAATCAAAATAGAATTCTAAATCATGTTTAAGTAACCCACAGAAAGACAAGGAAAAAAAATAGAGCAACAAAAAACAAAATTGCAAACTTAAACTTTGACATATTAATAATCAAATTAAGTCTGCATGGTCTATATACATCAATTAAAGGACACAGCTTGGTAGAATGAATTAAAAATCATTACTCAACTAAATGTCATGATACATTCACTTTGAATATGACATAGGCAGGTCACAAGGAAAATAAAGGAAAAAGATATGTATCATGCAAACATTGACCAATGGAAAGCAGGAGTGACTATTTTGATAATCAGTTAAAGGAGACTTCAGAATAAAGAAAATTATCAGATATGGAGAAGGACATTATATAATTATAAAAGGAACAATTCAGCAAGAAGACCTAGAAATCCTAAATGCGAATTCACCCAGCAACAGTGATGCTTATATAAAGTAAAAGCTGATAGAACTAAAGGGAGACATAGTCAAATCTATGATTATAATTAGAGACTGAAATACCACTCTCTCAGTAAGTTAAACACAACTAGACAGAAAACAAGCAAGGGGATAGAAGGACTCAAAACAATCAACCAACAGATTCCCATCAACTTCAAGAGAACACTCCGCCCAACAACAGTAGACTACATATTATTTTCAAGGGCTTACAGAACCTATACCAAGATAAGCACTATCTTGGGCTATAAAACAAACCTGAAATTTAAAACAATTGCATTCATACAGAGTGTGTTATCCACTCACAAACGAATCTAACTAGAAACCAGTAACAGAAGGATAAAGGAAAATCTCCGAACACTTGGAAACTAAAGAATGTACTTTTATATAAGCCAGGGCTCAAAGAGAAAATCTCAAGAGAAATTTAAAGACACATGGAACTGAATGAAAATGAAAATACAATGCATCACAATCTGTGGGACACAATTAAAGCCATGCTGAAGAGGATATTTACAACACTAAGTGCCTACATTAGAAAAGAGGGGAAGCCTCAAATCAATCATCTAAGCTTCTATCTCAAGCACCTCAAAAAAGAAGAGTGAAATAAACCCAAAGCAAGCAGAAGGAAGGAAATAACACAGAGAAAATCTGATGAAATTGCAAACAGAAAAACAATAGAGAAAAATGAACCAAACAAAAAGCTGGTTCTTTGAAAAGATTAATAGAATTGACTCGTTTCTTGAAAAACTCACAAAGAAAAAAGAGAGCGAAAACACAAATTACCAATACCAGAAATGAAACAGTAGATATTGCTACAGACTCTGCATATATCAAAAGTATAATAGGGACACTATAAGTCTAGACACATAAATTTGACAAGATAAAATGAACCAATTCCTTAAAAAACACAATCCACCACATGTGAAAAAGATCATTTGAACAGGCCTTAGTCTACGATTATTCAAAGAAACTGAACTCATCACTTTTTTTAAATTCCAAAGAAAGAGGAAATCTTTCCAGACCCAGATGGAGTCACAGGAGAATTTTACCAAATGTTTAAAGAAGAATTGACACCAATTCTACACAATCTCTTCCAGAAGATGGAAGAGGAGGGAACACTCCCCAATTCTTTTATGAAGCTAGTATTACCCTCATACCAAAACCAGACAAAGTTGCAATTATCCTTCATGAAGACAGATGCAAAAACAAAATATTTCATAAACAGAATTCAGCAATATATAAAAGGAATTGTATACCATGACCAAATGGGATTTATGCCAGAGATGTACACTGTCTCTTTGAAACTCTAGGGATTAAAAAGTAACATGATAAAAGGGTACTTGGGAGAGCCAGTTAGATAGTGATGTGCAGAATAGATTGATGAAGGAAGAGATCTAGCACCTGGGACAATCTGTCACCCTAGCAGTGTCTGGAACAGAGTATATATTCTTAGTAAATATTTGATTCATGGCTGGCCCAAGAGTCCACTGGTGTGAGCTAGAATTAAGGCAACAGAAACAGAAGAGGAGAATTGACTGAACCAAATGTGGGGCCATTCTAGAGAATGATGGGATTGTGTGGCCATGAGATCTGAGGCACTGGAGACCAGCGAGAACTTGTGGTGCAATAAAAAAGCTGGAAGAGAGACTAGGGTGGACCAATGACCACAGTTTGGGGTCCTCTCAGCTTCTGGTGCTGTTGGGCTATCCGAGTAGAAGCTAGACAGGTGGACATGGGGACTAGGGTCCAAGACGCAGCTCGGGGATCCTGCCCACCAAGGTGACCTCTGGAACAGTGGAGGCAGAATGAGCAAAGTGCTGGCAGACACCCTTTGTTGTCAGGGAATGGAGAAAGAGATGTTTCCAGTCCATGTCCTTCTAGCAACCATACCTCCTCCCAGAGCCCCTCCAGCAACCCCACTCCCTGCTCTGGGGAATAAGGTCCCCACCAAGGCCAAATAAAAAGTTTCCTCTGGGCATCTGTGCTGGCATTCAACGCTGGCATGCCTGTGTTGCTCCTGACTGTCTTCTTGCTTCCCGCTGGCCTTGACACCCCTGCCTCGGCCGCTGCTCTCCCCTCCCTGTCCTTTCCCTTCCCCTCATTTTACTCTTTCTTCTGCATTTTACTCTTTCTTCTTGGCCACCTTTCCCTTCCTCCCTCAACCCCAACTCTTCTCTCCTTTTCTCTCCTCTCTTTCTCTTTTACTATCTCTTTCATTTCTCTCTTCTCCTTTTCTTCTGTCTTTCTGCCTGTCTTCCCAGCCTCTCTCCACTTCTCTGCCCCTCTGTTTCTGCCTCCCTCTCTTATCCTCTCTCTGTATGCTAACACAAACTCACAAGCACATGTGAGTTTTTAAGAGATCAGACTCACGGAAACGGCTCTAGCTGACTAGTGTCAGCGGTTCCCCTTGGCCACCTTCTTTCGATGATATATTATGGAAATACATTAAGGGGCTGTCCTGCTGACATCAGGCTAAGGTACTATGTCAAGGTACCAGCCCTGGGATGATGAACGTCCCCCATAGATCAGGACACCATCACTCTGATTACACTCCAGCACTGTGTGTCAGAGTGCCACAGGAGCATGATGGACGGTGGGGATCCATCACCAGCCAATGGCCCATTCCTAGCACCACACTCATATCCAGGAGATGATTTAGGGGCGGAGCTGGGATCCCTCCCAAGATGCACACACAGCAAAAGTGGACTCTTTCTTTTCTACTAAAGGTAGAAGTACAAGGAGATAAACACTTCCAGACTTCCGCTTCAAAGTCAAGGGCTTAGGAATCAGACAGACTTGGGTTCAAATCCTGGCTTCTCCATTTAGAAGCTATGTGACCTTGGGGCAAACTTTCCTCCCTCCCTGAGGCCATTGCCTTGTATATAAAATGGGGGAAATAATACTAGACTCCCAGGATTAAGGTGGGACTTAAATAACTTAATACAGTAATACCTGCAGCACAGAGCCAGGTTCAGGGTCCTGGGGCTACCACCCCAACGGTTCAGCGTGTCCAGAGCAGGAGACGCAAGCCCCAGCCTCTACCAGCTGCAGCCTCCGGCACCACCTTTACCTTGAACTCTCTCCTTCCCACCTGTGACGGCTCAAGGACAGTAGGGATGGTCCTGTGCACTTATTCATCTCAAATCTGCCACCCAGCCTGTCTTTCAGGACTGCCCTTCAATCCACCCCCCATTCATTCTTCATTCAATTGATAGGGTTGAGCAGCTCCTGGGTGCCAGACCCTGTCCTAAGCATTGGGGACTTAGAAGGGAATGAAGTAGGTGAAAACCCCTGCCGCCACATGCCAGCATTCCAGGAGCCCCCCTTATCCATGGTTTCACTCCCCACAGTTCCGGAAGCAGCAGGGCTGTAGTAGCCTGCCTCGTTCACCTCACTTCATCTCCTCATGGAGGCATGTTGCCATCCCACACCACCACAGAAGGAGGGCGAGTACAGTACAGTAAGATATTTTGAGAGAGTGAGAAACACCACACTCACGAAACTTTTATTACAGTATATTATGATTGTTCTATTTTATTATAAGTACTGTTATTAATCTCTTACTATGGCCAATTTATAAATTAAACTTTATCATAGGTATTATGAAGAGAAAAAATGTAGTATATACAGGGCTACAGTTCAGCATCCGCTGCAAGTCCTGGAACTTACCCCTGCAGATAAGGGGGGATGACTGTATTGAGACCTTTCATCAGTTAATCTGTCTGTGGGCGACAACCCTGCCCAAGGGCCCTGTGTGCCCAGCCCTGACTCAGACGGACTAGGAGATGGAGATGACCATGACTTTTAATGGTGAGGTTCAAAGAGAATCACATCATGATAGCTTTGTACAGGACCACGGCCAGTCCCTCATTTGATCCGAAGAGCTGAAGCCCAGCGGTGGATGGTGAGTTGCCTAAGGTCATGCAAGGAGCATGAGGTTGAGTCAGGGCTGGAACTCCACAGTTTCAGAACTTTTAGCACCTACTTTTAGATCTTAATGAACACCAGTCCAATTCCTCCTCCTACAGTTATATGAAGGAGCCACTAGATTCCTGCCCTTAGGAAAATCCAGCCTGCCCAGAGAGAGAAGATAAGGGTGCATGAAAACTTAGAACTTACATCACGGTCAAATGTATATCTCATTTATCTTCACAGAGCCCCAAGGGTCATGATCGCCTTTTACAAGGGGGAGGATTGGGCAAGAAGTTAAGTAACAGAGCATGTCAATTCTACTTTCCCACATCACATACAGAAGCGTAGAAATTTGATATTCTCTTCACGTATACATACACACACACACACACACACACACACACACATACACACACACGCACACACAGAGCTTTGATTATTTTTAAATTTTTAACTTTCCTTGTAAGCATATTCCCATGTTATTAAATATTGTTTGATATATGCTTTAAAAAATGTATTCAATAACCTACTCTACTTATCAATTTTTGTTTTCATATGTCTCAATTATTTCCAATATTAGATCTGATAAATTATGTTGTAATGAACATTCTGATTCCATAAGCAGTGTTTTCTTTTAATGGATTCCTAAAAATAGAACTCACATAAGTAAAAAAAAAAAAAAAGTAAGAAAACTGTTGAAATTCTTCTAGACCAATTGTATCAGTTTATGTTCCAAGTTCATTACATAGTCACTAATATTTATTTCCTCCTCATCCTCATCACCAGCACCAATCTGAACAATTGGACGAATGGATATGGGACATATTTCTTTGTTTTGCATTTCTTTGGCTAACAGTAAAATTAAACATTTTTCATGTGCTAGCCATTTGTATGTCTTATTTTGTGAATGTCCTCTGCCAGTTTTTCTATTGGAATGCTAGTCTTCTTTTTTAGGTTTTAAGAGCTCTTTATATACTAAGGCTATTAACCTTTTGTTATATCCATTGCAAATATTTTTCTCAATTTGTCATTTACTTTTTAATTTTTTTGTAGTTTCTCTTTTAATATATCTTTGGAAGTTTTGTGTAGGCTATCTTCTTTGTGATTTCTTTAATTGCTTTTCAACTTAGGCATTACCCATTGTAGGATAATTTAAATATTCATTTACGGGTTTTTTTGTTCTATTGTGATGGGGTTTCTTATGTTTAGTGCTCTAATTTATCTGAAATTTATTTGAGGAAAAGATAAAAGACTAAAATGATCATCTCCCAAGTAGTCAGGTTTCTAAGCACCAATTGCTAATCCAGCCTTTCCCTGTTGATTTGCAATGCTTCTTTTTATTTCACACTGCTTTTATGCCGATAGTAAGGTTAGTTTTACAGTGATTAGTTTTGAGCTATTGACGCTGGCTTATTCTTGAGCCAGTACCATGCTGTACAGTTGTTGTAGCTTTAAAATACATTTTAATATTATTAAAGCAAATCATGTCTTCTTGTTCTTTCAAATATTTCTTACCTACTTTTAGCTTCTTATTCTCTCAGGTTCATTTTAGAGTCATCTTGTCAAATTACCAAACATTTCAACTGTATTTTTGCTAGATCTACATATTAATTCAGGAAAAAACTAATGTCTGTTCCTTGTTCCCTTTCCCCAACAAAAGACATGTTCTATTTCTCCACTTATTAACATATTCTCTTACACAAAACTAATAAACTTTTGTGGCTTTCTTCATGGAAGTCCCACACAATTCTCATTGAGAAGGATTCAGCAGTACATTATGTTTCTGTTTGCTTTTATCTTCAAACTGGTTATTGCAGGTATATAAGAAATTGATTGATTTTTGTGTATTTGTCTTGTGTATTGGGGGGAGAAAATAGTCAACTAAATGTTCCTAGTGACTATTCACAAGAAAATTGCTGGCAGTGAAAGAAGAGCCATGCTCCCCAGGGGTTCAGCCCCTCCTTCACTGTTGTGTGGATGATGCCGGGGTTCACGAAGCCAAAGAATGAGCTTCACAAACATTCAAAGTAGGAGAGCAAGGTACAGGCTTTTATTTGGAGATAAAGTGAAGGGACAGAGCTCCCGGCTCACACCAGGAGGGACAAGAGAGTCTGTGGTGGTGAGTTGTCTAGGGGATTTATAGGCAGTTGAGGATATTTGGGAATGTGAAAAAGAGTTTAGGGGTGTGGGCTTGTTAAGTGGTCCCTGAATATTAAAAATTAACTTAACATAAGGAATTTCCTGCCTTGATTTCTCTCCAGGACACCGGCACCTTGGTCTGGGAGCACATCAAAAGGCTGCCTGCCCTGCCCCCAAGGTGGGCTGAGGTACTGTCTACTTGCTAAAGAATCTTGCCTCGTAAACTTCCTGGGTGTTAAAATGCAATTTTATCTTTAAGATGGAATTCTTCCTACCCTTTACCATGCCGTCTACAGCTGGGTCTGCATGCTAAGTTAGTTGCTCAGTTTGCAAAATCACCTCACCAGGTCTGAAGGAGGAAAGACAGCACAGAGGCCTGGGCCTTTTAGCATGCTAAAGTGAATCTTCCACATGGTCACAAATGATTAGCATAATAAAACATGTGCTACTCTTCTTTATCTGGGGAACATTAACTGATCTCACTGAAGAATGATCTAGAGCTCAATGTTTAACACAGAGTTTTAGTAGGTGGGGTTCCTTGCATGTAGTTACATTGCTCTGACTGCAAATATCTTGCCCTGCCCCCTCCGGAGGCCCTCACCCTTCTCTAACTACAATGACGGTCCCTGTCTCACTGGGACCACTTATTAAGTTCACACCCCTAAGCTTTTTTTCATGTTCTCGAAAATTCCTCAACTGCCTATAAATCCCCCTAGACAACACACCACTACCGACTCTCTCCTGGCGTGAGCAGGGAGCTCTGTCCTTTCACTTTATCTCTAAATAAAAGCCTGTATCTTGCTCTCCTACCGTGGGTGTTTGTGAAGCTCATTCTACGACTTCGTGAACAAGAACCCCAGCATTGTCATGAAATTTTGCCTTAGCAAGAAGTTCTAGGAAAATGTTTTAAAAGGTATTGTTGATAGAGGATATCTTTGTCTTGTTCTTACTTTAAGATAGGTTTTCTTTATCAGGTCAGGGAAACACCCTCTAATCAGAGTGTTCTGAGCCGTGTGCGTTGTGTTTTTCCCCAGTAACGGAGCTCTTCGGGGCTGATTCGGTGGGAAGGCGGGGAGAGGCCCGTCTGGGAGCTGCTGTGGGGACTCTGCTCGCTGCAGACTGAGCGAGTGAGCGGTTCTGACCCACGTGGGCACTGCCCCGGGCAGCGCCCAGCAGACGGGACACTGAGGGAAGGACAGGACCCCAGGTGGACGCCCCTTTGTCTCCCTGCAGAAAGAGAAACAGCCCCTTGGAAAGGCACTGCTTTGGGGATTCACTCCTGGAAGTTTGTCCTTCTGTGAAATTTTGGTTCCGAAGAATCCAGATATTTACCTCAAGTATTTTGGGCAAAAAAAAAAAAAAAAAAAAACAGATGCTCTGGGAAGGATTAAGGAGATGCCATTGGCTTTTTTCACGCTTGTGGTTTTTGTTTTCTCTCCTTGTCTCGCCTCCCTTTTTTCTCTTCTCTCTTCCCTTCTCTGCCCCTCCATCTCCTTTGTTTCTCTCCCCTTTCCTGCCTCCCCCTCCCCCTCTTCCTTCCCCTTCTCCCCGCACCCCCTCCAGGCTCCCCGGAGCTCCAGCCTTGCTCCCTGCCTTCCCTGTCTTCCCTCGTGTTCAACTTTTTACCCTCCTCCAGCATTCACTCCTTTTTCCTCCGTCTTTCCCTCTGTTCCTCTTCTCTGTGCCTCTTTCTCTGTTTCTACACCCATTTCACTCTTTATTGTCTCTCTTTCCTATGAGTAAAAACAACTAAAAACGAAAGAGAGAAAAAAACCATTTGATGTTTGGATTGCCAAAGACTGAATGAGGCAAAGACCATTTTATTACCCACACAAAGAGCAGAACCCACATTTCTCGTCAAAGCTGTAGAGAAACTTGCTGAGAACTACTGCCCCTCACATTTTAGACTCAACTGGCACAAAAACAGTCAAGGGCAGAAAGGCTGGAGGCAGGTTCTAACAAAGTCTCCTGCACATAAACCTCCCCCTGCCCACCCTGCCCAAGCCCTCAAGCCCTGCCCACATGCACATCCCCCAAACACAAACACACAGGCCCTTACTCCTGGCAGAGCGACCTCTCCAGAGACCCATGAGGATGCACAGGACTTCACTCATGTTTCTTCCATCACCATCCTTGGCCTATGCTCCCCTCATCTTCGCCTCCACAAATCCTTGCCAACCTTTCAAGCTAAGTTCAAATCCCACCTCTTCCAAGAAGCCTTCCACGACTGCCCCAACTATCAGAAACTTCCTTTCTCTAAACCACAGGACTCCAGCACTGCAGGAATGTAAAACTCATCTAGCCCAGCGTCCACCCAACCAAAACACATCTGGGGCTTCGGGAAGCTAAGTGACTTACATAAACAAGTAATATCTATCAATGAAACAAATAAAACTGTGTTGAACAGAAGAGAACAAATATCCTCTGTGGCTGGGAAATCACTCTTTGCCATGGTTTCTCAATTAAAGTATAAGCGTCCAAAAGTCAAGAATCACAACTCGGTGTTCTTTTATTCCCTCAGGTGGCCAACATCGGCTGAACACATAGTAAACACTCAATAAGGACATCGTTGAATGAATGAATGAATGAATGCAGCTGCATAAATGGGGTGCGCATGTAAACAAATGAGTGATTCAGAGAGTGAGTAAATAACCTCAGAAACAAATCAATAAATTGTTGTTTTAATAACTCAGGCAGGGTAACAAATGCCAAGGAAATGTCTTCAGTAATGATTGCCTTTTAACGACAGAGGAATCTGAGGTGAGACTGAAGACAAGCTGAGATGGAAGGTGTTGGAGCGGAGAGCAAAGGGCACTAGGCTGAGAACCCACGCACCTGGGTTAGGTGCCACATGCGCGTGTGACTTCATGGTGGTCCCTACCTGCTTCCCTTTCCGTGTTGTGTGAGATCATGGATAGGAGAGCATTTGGCAAGCTCTGAAGTGTTGTGTATATACCTTATATCTAACCTGTAATCTCAGGATGAAGCCAAAGGCAGTAGATGGTGGACCACCCATGTCTGTGTTTGCAGGGGCCCAGGGCCACCCTGCTGACCAGGAGGGCCCGCATCCACGCTGTGCCGCCTGTGTCACGCCTTGGCTGCCCTCTGAACCTCAAACACTGGGAACAAGAAGAGATTCTCCAGGGCCACGGAGTGCATGGGCTGACCAGGACTGGCTCCCGGGAAGGGATGCAGGTGGGAAGGGCTTTTCACCCCCGTGCACCACTGTGAGAAACACACTCACTGGTCCACATTCAGTAAGTGGACACGGAGACAAGCAGAACAGCGGAGCGAGGCTGTAATGACAGTCTTGCAAGACTGGGTGTCTGGTGGGCAGGCACACCTGGGGAGACTGGCGCCAGTAATTTATCTCCTAGTGCGGGAGTCCCTCCCCTGGTTCCTCATTGGCTGAGTACTACAGGGTTCACATTCTTCCCCGGAAGTCGCCTAGGCCCGTTATATCTTTCCTTTACGTCTGTCTTAATCTTACTGGTAGGTTTAAAAAACTCAAACAGGTATCGCCAGGCCCTTATCAATTCCCCCGCCCCCGCCCCCACTCTCAGCCCGAGCAGCTTCCCCCACGTGGCCCTTTGTTCATACCTTACTGTTAAAACGTTTAAACATTCCAGTGGGAATAAATCACATTTGGGTTTTATACTCTTTCCTAACAACCACCCACAGTGGAAACATTGGATGCCCAGGTGCACCCAGCCTTCGGCCCCTGCCCACACCCCCTTTGGACCATGGAACATTTACATCTGCATTTTGCTGAAGCGTACACTCATATGCTCTTCTGAAAGACTGTATTGGGCAAAGGAAATGGAAACCTTGGGGCCTGATTCACATTTACCAATACTCAGAAAGTCCCCCAAACAGCCTCCAAGAGGAGGACCTACCCACCCAGCAGCTGTCCCAGCCGCCTCGTGATGGAGGTCCCAATTTGCCAATGATGGCTGTGTGGAAGGCACAGCCTTGGGGAGCCCTGCAGGACAGCCCCCTCACTCCCGACCTGAAAGTTCACAGCTCACCAGAGCCTCAGACCCCAGACATCAACTACACCAGGGGTTTTCAAGTACTTTTTAAGCAATGGAAATCTTTCTTCGGTTAGAAGCCCTTATGAAACCCCAGTCATTAGGTAGATACGAGTGAAACTGCCTTCAGTTGGATGAGGGGTGAAAAGTCCTGAATCCCCTCTTCCCCAGCCCACTCACCATGCACTTGGAGTCCCATGTGCCATTCCTGGAAGGCACTTGAGGCATTCCTACAAAATCGCTAGGGCAGTGCCAAACACAGTCTTCCTTTTAAAGGTGGGCAAACAGGCCCAAAAGGAGGACCACTCTGGGCCAAGATCAAGCCACATATTAATGGTAGAAGTAGGCCTGGAATCCTGGCTCTGTCTGTCTGTCCAAAACCAGCACAGAGGCAGAGGGCTGTGCTCGTGGGGATTAACCTCTGAGTCAGGGCGGGGTGATAAAGAAGCACCAACAGGGGGTGTCAGGCGGTCCGCTTGGACAATGTGGTCTTACCGGAAAGCTGCTCCTGGTCAGAACACATGTAAGAGTGCAATGGAGCCTTGAGTTACTCATGGGTTCAATTAATCAGCAGGAGCGTGAGAGCCAGAGCCCAGGGTCTGGTTTCTGCCGCTCGTCTCACCTGCAGAGACCTTGGGCCTTCGGCTGTCTGACTGGAGTTAGACTCATGATCTCCGGGATCCCTTCCAGCTGCTCTACTCCTCACACAGGTGATGAGGTGAAGCTTCATTACCTACGGCTGGCACCAGAATTCCTCTAAGGAGCAAAAGGTGTCCAGGTGGGGTTGCCTCAAACAGCAGACGGTGAGGTCTGAGGCCGTGAGGTGTACCAGATGCAAGGCCAGGGGGCAAAGGCCAACGTGCAAGCAAGGGAAGGAACTGGGGATTGCTTAACATGGGGAAAGGAAGCAGGGAGAGAGGATCAGAGGAGGGAACTGGGGAGCCCAAGAGGTGCAAAGCTGTAGCTACCAGGCACAAAAGGGAGCAAAAGCCCAAAAGACAAGACCGCAGCATCCCCTGTGGAGCGGCCAGAGGGCATTTTAAGAATGGCAACACTTCATAGTCAAACTTGAAGTTGTTTGCTTTGCTGTGATGTAAATCATTCCTTCATTCCCATCCCGCCCCACCCTGTATCTTCAAAGGAATCTGCCTCACCCCTGAACACTTCGCGCCAGAAAGCTGTTCTATGGAAAATGAGAAGAGGCAGAGCTTCCATCAAGGTCCCTGTGCTGTGAGGTGAGGACAGTAGGTGTGAAAACATGAGCCTGAGTGGCAAAAGCCAATAGAGAAAGTGAAGGTTCCTGTGGCCAGGATTCTCCCCTGGCCCTGGTCGGCTAGATCACTACACACATGTGAGCAATACGTTGTTATTGACTCTATATAAAGAGCTCCGCCCAGTGCTCTGGGGGACACGGTGGCACGGCTGCAGGAGAGCAGAGGCTGGAGTGGTGGCAGCACCCAGGACAGAGACTGAGACGGCTGCGAGGGGCAGAGAGGCCCAGAGGCAGAGACTGGCTTTCTGTATGCAGACTTGCTCTGAGGGGACGGGATTCTAGTGATTGACCTGCCACTGTGGGAATAAAGTTGGGTATAAACCCTTTCACCCCAAGAACATTTCATTGTCATTTCTTTGGTCTCACTGAATCCATAGTGAACTTGCCTGGGGCTGAAACCCATTGGGAAGACAGAATGTGTATCCCCTAAAGAGTCTCAGAAATCTAGAGGTCCCTGGATCTCCACAAGGGGAGGAACTCTAGGGGCTTAAGCCCATCTTAGCTGGATCTCAAGAAGCAGAGAAGTCCCCACATAACGTAAAATCTGATTTCAGTCACAGGGAATATCTATGTCATACCAACTACATGTTCAGGTCTGGTGTGTGGGAACTCAGAGAAGCGAGAAGCAGTGGTTATTGCTTGTTATTGTGCCTCATCAGGACCTTGGGAGCTGCTTAAAGATGGTTCTTAGGCCCCATGCCACAGACTCTGACTCAATGGGACTCTGACAAACCCTGGGATGAGGGGCTGACATGTTCCCAGTCCTCCAGGAGCTTACAGTGCTGCTGACCACTTTAGGAACGAGGATTCACCGGCAAGCTACAGACCACCCTCTGGCCACTGCCTGTTCCTGTTGGCCAAGAGCCCCCAGGCCCAGCACAGAACAAATTATCTCGGCTGGGAGCTATGTGTCTTTGTCTCGGGATCTGAACTCCAGATGGCCAATGCGACTATCATTGGCATGGCAGTTTTTCTCTGCTAGCCTTTGGGAATGCTGTACCTTCCAGATGAAAAGACTCACTGACTTGAGCTCTAAAACCCATGGTACCTGCTTGATCTCATGTCCCCAGCATCCCCGCCTTTCCAGGACCTGACCCCTTTCCTATCTCCACCTGGCCTTCTCTGCCCCAGCTGGCCCTTCTGGAATAACCTGGGTCAGCTTGCCTTACAGCCCTTCTTCTGGGACCTCCCTTGGACACGCTGTAGTTGGGCAAAATAAGACAAAGAGTGTTAGAAGACAAAGAGATGGATTTCTCCAACAGAGCCAAGCATAGCCTGGGAAGCTGGACCCAGAGACAGATCAGAGCACCAAGAGGCACACCCAGGAAGTCAGCCCAATGGGACAGAGAGCTCTATGCACCGGGCGTTTTCTGAGAAGGACTTAAAAAGGAATCAAAACGATAAAAAGGAAAGAAAAGAACCAGAGTTTCATTTATCCATTCATGCAACAGCCATGTATTGAGGCCCTGCTGCTTAGGATACAAGCATGAACGACTTTAATCTTTTTCTTAAGAAGCACATCATCTAGTAGGGGGTGGAATTGGTCCTTGAAGGTTGACAAGATTCTGAACAGTCAGAAAGTTGGTGGAGGGGCATTCTGGGCAGGGGGAAGCTTGAGCAAAAGTGTGAAAGCAAATCGTAGGCTCAAGCACCAGTGGGTTGACCAACCTGCGTGGAATAGAGTATATGGAACTATATTCCAATTCCACAGACCTTTCCTGTGCTCTGAGCTTGGCCCAGGTTAGGTGCTAAGAACTTAGATGATAAGGCAACCTCTGCCCTCAATTGCTAGGGCCTAGATCATCCTTCTGGAAAATGCTAGGGATCCACACAGCAGATCCTTCTCTCACAAAGCATCGCAGGCAATCAGCATGGGTTACACCAAAGACCCACGCAGCCTCATCTCCCAGCAAAAAGATGGATCTGCCGCTACTATAAAGATAGCTGGCAGGGAGGCAGCCACCACCTGACAAGAGAGGAAATTTTAGTTTAGGGAGATAATTGTTCTGTGCTGCAATTAAGTCCCTGGACGTGTCTCAATGAAAGTGTCCCAAGAAAACCAAACAGCCGGGCTGGTGCTCTTGAAGACATTCTAACCTAAATACACAATCATAAAGCACCTAGAGAGGCAGATGGGACGTCATCCCCAAACGTGCTGCTTTCCCTTGCACAGTGACCCTGGTCAGAGCAAGCAATGCTGAAGCCCCTCCCTCAGACTTGGCAGTGAAGGTCTCTCAGGTCAGGGCTGGGGAATCATGCAGGGATTCACTGCTTTCTGGGCCTTTATTGTTGTTCTCAGTGAGGTCTGAAAAGTCAAGGTGGTTCTAGGTCGTGATATTTTAAGCCAAGAAGGCAACCAGCACAGAAGAACAACTCGTTGGCAGGGCAAGGAGCTTTGGAGGAAAACACCCTGAACTGGAATCCAAGCAAGTCTGGCCTCAGCTCTGCTCCAAAAGGCTGTGTGTGTGACCTTGAGCAAGTCCCTTCCCCTCTCTGGGCTCACTCTTCAGTTAGCCACTTTCCTCTCCATGCTGGGCCAGGGTCCGTAAGCATAAGAAAAAGAAATGACTACTTTTGCAAAAGTAGAGGTCAAGGGAGAGGGGCGAGAGCTGGGGCCATAGCAGGAGCTTCCAGAAGGAGATTCTGATCTTTGGCCAACATAACTGGAGGTTGTTAGAAATGGGGCGATGGCAGGAGGAAGTTCCCAGCATAGTTGCCCTGGAAACAACTGTGTGGGGTACGTGTTTCGTCTGATTTGGGGGTGGGGGGTGGTTTCTAGCTCCCCCCCAGCGGGGCCTGAGGCTGAAATTACACCCTGTGTGTGCTGACCACTGTGGCGAGATCTTCCCTGGGAGACGCTGAAGGAGCAAAAATCAGAGCAGGCCCAGTATGTTCAGCTTTCCCTCAACTCAGGGGGAGGGAAGAGAGATCCCAGGGCTTTCTCTCCACTCCTTTGCCAGTGGATCATCTTTTTTTAAAAAAACAATGCTCTTTGGGGTTCCCACAGTCAGCCTAGAGCTGGTGGCACAGAGCCTTCCGCACGGGCTCGCCTACCCCTGGCCCGCGTTCAACGCTCACGGACGCTGGGCCCCGACACCTGCCTTCTCAGGCCTCAAGCCCAAACCCACTCCGCAAATTAGATTTTTCTCAAAACAAAATGTTCCAAAAGGCAGAGCAAAGGTCAGGAATGTTTGCTCTTGGCAAATCTCCCCATTGTTTCTCTCCAAAGCCCTGTTTTATGTCCTTGCCAGAACCCAGAGCCTTGATCTCCTGCTCTGAGGAGGTCTGGGCGATCGCCAAGTCTGGCGGTGGCCACCTGTCAAACCAGCAAGGCCACACCTCCACGAGTGACTTACGGCGTGGTCTCTCCTCTGGTATATGTAGAGTTTAAAACCAGGGCTCCCGAGTTAGGTGGGAGGAAACACGCTGGCTGTGGGGATGGAATGTCTGATTCTGTGGATGGAGAAGGGGAACTCCCCCCCCCCGGGAGGGACATCTCCTCCCCTTGGGGGACAGGGCTGACCTTTAGCCCAAAGGAGCATGTCCCAGGTGTAGATGGGAAGGTAGCCAAGTAGGCATCGTTGAAAAATACATTTAAATGTATTATTAAATATATTAAATATTTATTTATAATGTACTTTTATTATGTTATTTTTATTATCATTTATAAATAGTAAAAATATAATTAGTAAATGTATTTAATAATGTAAGTGAAACTAGCAGGTATTCAAAACTTGTTTGGAAGAAAGAGTGAGAATGATGAGAAAGGGAGAAGAGGTGGTCGGAAGGGGGAGCTCAGCCACTGCCCGAAGGCTCGGCTGCATCAGGCCTGAAACGGACACACGGTGGACTCCGTCACACCAGACTGCCGCACCCCAGCTTCTCAGAGCCGATGTCACTGTGTCTAAGACTTGGTCACGTGGTCCTTTCAGACAACGTTGTGACTCCCACCCAAAGGTTCTCAGAATTCCCCCTAGACCCCAAATACTAACAACCCAGGGAGAAACCAGCTCATGATGGGATTCACCAGAGGGAATAACGTGTTGAGACTGGGGGACAGGGGAGAGGCCGGGGAACCCAGGTTTCTCTTCAGGCTGTTGCCACCTAATAACTGCAGGCCAAAAAGTCCCTTTGATTCGCTGCTTTGGGAGCCCCCCAGGCTTTACCACCTCCCTCACACCCCAAATGCAGCACTGTCCCCACAGGGCTTTCTTTTTCCTTTACCCTTCTCAGCACAAGAATCCCCCAGGCTGCCTTCGTATAGTCAGCCAGGCTCAGGGGAACATACCCACGGTCACTCGGGGGGCCGCCTGTGTGAGGCAGGGAGGTGGGGGCCCAGCTCGGGGAGCCTGGGAGGTATGATGGGAGTTTAGAGTCCATTCCCTCTGCAGTTCTAGTGTATCTTAGTATATGCATGAGGAAAGGAGAGATTTTCTAATCAAGGTAGGAATTAACATAATTTGTATAATTCTCAGAACACAATTTCAGTTTCTTTTAAAATGTGTGATCTGGACAATAAGGGTTCCTTTCCCTTCCCTAAACAAAGAGATCAGAATGACCTGGGAGCTCTCCGGGGATGGGGAGGGGAGTTGTGTGTTGAAGGCATCTGTGTCCAGGCACTGGGTCTTCAGATGCATTCAGTCCTCAAGACCACCCACAAGAGAGGTAGGACCTGGTCAACTTTCAGGTGAAAAAACTGAAATTCTAAGAGAATAAATGACTTACCCCAGGACACACTAGCTCCCAAAGTAAGGCTGCTTGCGTTCAAAGCCCATCAAAGTCCCCTGACTACCTTTCTGGGTTTTTTTAATTCTCCCCTAATTAGAATCAATCTCTTCCCTCTCTGCCAGAGATCACAGTGCTCCTAAAATCTCCTCCATCTAAAGTCCTCTTGCCGGCTGCGCACTTAATTAAAGATGGAGATGGAGCACCCCTGGATTTGTTTTCAAGACCCCGTTAAGGAGCAAATGTTAAAGTCACTAATCAGGGCTGAAGAAATTGTCAATGTTTTTATTAAAGTTTGTCAAAATCGATGTGCCAGTTAGCAGCCAAGCATCAGTCCGGGGCCAGGTTGGGCATGCTGCAGGATTCAAAGGAAGTCCTAGATGATGTTCTTATCAGCCGGGGTGGTTAGATAAGACACAGGAAACAGCAGAGAACAACAAGGAAGAGTTTTTAATCAAGTATACAGAAATTTGGCCCCTCCACTGCATGATGTCAGGCAGTGTTTTAATCTCTTTGAGGTTCCATTTCCCATCTGCAAAATGGGAATGATGATGGTGTCTTCTTACAGAGTAATTGCAAGGATGAGGCTTACGTGAGGCAGCCACAATAAACCGCTTAGCTCAGTGCCAGCAGGACAGGCTTGTAATAAATGCTAGCGAACATCATTGCTGTTGCAAAGAAGGTTGGGAACTTACAATTATTAAACAGCTCCTACTCTCGCACATCTATGACCATTCAAGACAACTTCCAAACCTCAGTCGAGTTAGTTCTCTCTTATTATCTTCATTTTCTAGATGAGAAGACTGAGGTTTGGGGACTCATCACACAATGACTCACTAGCAAAGAAAGGATCTGGGGCTAGGTATGTTTGATATTAGGACACATAAGAACACATTAAATCAAACAAATGTATTTTTTAAGCATTGTTGGGAGCCTAAAATCTCTGGGAGGTTCTGGACCAAGCTGTCCAATAGAACATTCTGTGATGACGGGAATGTTCTAATTTGCACTGGCCAGCACAGTAGGGCATTTCAAATGTGGCTAGTGTGACTGAGGAATTGAATTTTTAATTTGAGTTCATTTAAATTTAAATGGCTACACAGGGCTCCCTGCTGCCTTACTAGACCGCAGAAGTTGAGACTATAGCTCCAGTATCTTCTGGAACCTTGCACCCAAGTTCCCTCCCCACCCTTCCAATGTCTCCCAGATGCCGGCCCACTCCCGCAGGTCCCCCTGGCCCTGCACTCCCAACTCCCATCCCATGTCAACCCCTCTCTCTGGCCCTTTGTTCAGCCACCCTTCCTGAACCCCCGCTGCCCACCCCTGCTCCCTGTCCTGACCATCCATCCCACTTGGCTCTGCAGGCTCCTTGCTCTTGTTTCCTATTGAATCTGGTGAAAACTCCCCAAACCCAGCCCTGAACCCTCAGAATTTTCAACCTTACCCTAATATTCACACTCCCTCAAACCTACCGACACCCCAGGGCCACATCCAGATGTCTTGGAAGAGAGTGGGGAGAGGCAAGAAAGGGACCGGATGTTCAAAATCAATACAACCAAGAACCCCCAGGGTGCCTGGCTGTTTCCATACGAGAAATACAAAGAGAGTAAGTTCAGGTGCCTGCTTCAGAGACCTTACACAGAGTGGGGAGAGACGGTACACTGAACATGCAAGAGAGAGAGAGCAACATCCTTGCAGTGCAACACAGAGAAGCAGTAGAGCTACTCAAGACCAAACGTGCTCCTGGGGCTGAGAGGAAAGGCCTCTCTGGACTGGATTCCCAGGAGAAGGCAGAGGGCTGCCCTGGGATCAGCCTCCAGCCTCCACCCTGCTCTGACCTCTAAGGGCTGTGTGAGGTACCCCTTGTCTCCACCTGTGAGTTGGGCTCAGCCAAAGTCAAGCAGCAGCAGAGGACAGCCAGCCAGAGGTAAGGGCAGGGCTCTGTGTTCCTCCAACTTCCTCTCTGCCAGGTGGAGGGTTATCGGGGACCAACTTCCTCTAGTGAAGGCCGGGACCCCTTCTCGGCAGCCCACACTTGTGGCTGTGGGTCTCTCCTGGTTCCTGTAGACCCCCACAGCTCCCTGCTGTTAGCATACCAGGGGGCTGCAACATCTCTTGTTGCTGCCCCTGCACCCCAGCCATTCCCTCTAACAGTCCTTTCCTTTCCGCTCTCCCATCTCCCTTGCTGGTGCACCATCACCTGTTTCATGCCAGGACCCCAGCTGATACAGGGTTTATGCTGGGTCTTAAAGGGTGAATAGGATGGATGCAGGCAGGAGCTGAAGCCAGGGCCAGGCTGTGGAGGCCTTGTCACCAGGAGTTGGGATGGTGAGAGTGGGAAACCAGGGGTCCCACGTCAAACTAGGATGATGCACTGTTTCAGGGGCCCCTGTGCGTTGAAAGTTCCATTGGAACGAGCTAAGGCTATCACATAGGCAACTGGCTTTTAAGAGTCATGAGCTGGCTAGGCGACCACACAGCTGGCTCTTAAATACACACGACACTCTTGGTAAATAAACAAAGCTGGACATCAACAGACTTCCACTCTAGCTTCCATGACAATCAAGTGAGTAAAATCGCATCACTATTCAAGTAGATCTACCCTGTAGCCAATGTCCAGTAGAATCATAAATACAAACTTCTGCCTGGTAGACAGAAGCACTCAAATCCTGACTCTTCACATCTTATTGGCTAAGCAAATGCAAGGTCATAGTACATAGTACGTAAGTGTAGTTGTGCTCGTCAATTCTCCCCTGAATAATTCAAACGTATTCTAGTTTGGAAAAAATGTTTCTAATACATATTTTATGCCAGATGCCATTTGAACATAGTATATTACTCTTTGGCAATATCTGCCAACTCCTAGGAAAGTGTATGAACCTCTGCTGCCTTTATAGGCGCAAGAATGTGGGCACCTTGGCTGGCATTTGCAAAGATGGAGCTGTCAGAGCAACTGTTGCTCCCTTAGCTGAAGGGATACAGAATTTTTTACTCGTTCATGCATTCAAAGGTACGTGAAAGAGAGAGGAAGGTAAAAAAGAAGGAAGGAAAGAGGAAGGAAGGAACAAATGAATGAAAATGAAGAAACAAACAAAGAAGGAAGGAAGGAAGACTACTTTGGCCGAACTTTTGCCAAGATACCATGATATCAAAAAGGTATTTGCATCATTTGCTCTACCTGTTTCTTTGTTGAGTGTCAGCCTGACAGACAGTACTTTGATCTTCAGCAGAATTTTTTTGAAGAAATATTTTGTAATATTTATCCTTTTTTCACAGGTAATGGATAACATTAATTACCCACATAGACCTGAAATTTCAGGGCTAAGTGCAATTGCTGTCTTGTTTGCATTTTTTCCCATTATCCTCATTAATTCATGTGGAGGAAAAGTCCACTGTGAAGAGCAGAAGATGAAATATGTTCCAGTGCCCCATTAAAGGCATTACCAATTATACTACTGCTTTATTTAAAGTCATTAACAAGTGAAACTGACAAAATCCAAAGGAGTCATACATTGCATGGAACGGCACAGCGTATCTACATACTTTTCTGTAGAATGTTATCTGTTAATTTTTTTATTTTTGACAAGTTGAGCCCCTGTATCTTAAGCAGAACATTCTTTCTCCAAATTAAAACCAATTAAAAACTATTTAAGGAACGCTCCGTGACAACAACGTTTACCAGAATTAACACCACTCGCTGAAGAAACAAGGCAGCAGAAGTTGCAAAACTCAGCGACGGTTTCACTATTCACTGATGCCAACTCACAATGGGAAGCTCCAAAGTTTGCTTGAATTTTCAAATTTCTCTATGTTGACTGACTATCTCTTGATGCTGCCATGTTTTACTTTAGAATATAAGTTTTGAGGTTTGTTTAAATATTTTTTGTCATGTCAGGGAAGAAAGATCGTAATTTATACCATTTCCTTATCTTATTGTATGTGGGGAAGGCACCACATTAAACTTCTGCTTTGAGACCATTTTAAACAGATTATTCTATTGCATTAAAGGAGATTCTAAAATGGTTGTATTTGTGCGGTGAATAGAAAAACTAAGCCAATAAGGTTGTTCCAAGGGCAAAAGGAAGAAATTGAGTGCCCCATCTGTGCCATGCATCATACCATACATCTTATGACATTATTCGTTTTTATCTTCCCAACAAATTTGAAAGGCAAGAATGTTTATCATCCTCTTTTTACAAGTGAGGGGACCTTAACTTAAGGAGGTTAAGTAACTTGCTCAAGGTCAATTAATGTGGCTAGATTCTAAGCTGGGTCTGTCTGCCTCCAAAACCCTCATAAGGTCAAAAAGGGCTCCTTCCCACAAACCCAGGATCCTGGATGTTTCCTGCCTGCCTTAATGACCGTCTGAGGTGGTAGAGCCAGGGTTCACCAAGGCAAAACTTGGCCTTCTGACATGATCTGAGGGCTCGTTTGGCATCAGTCCATTCCCGTGGCACAGCTCCAAGAGCTGCCCCATTTAAGCTGAGGGCACTGGTAATATTAGCTCTACAATTAGATTTACGAATTAGGTGCTCCCAGGGACAATGCGGTACAGGGGAAGACTTGAGTGTGAGTCCCAGCTCCGCCATGTATAGACCTTCACACAGCCACTAAAATCCACTGCACCTGCAAAAAACTTTTTAAAAGAGGTGTGGGAAATAACCTACCCAACATCAAAGGCAGTCTGGGGGGATAAATTAAATGACCCATGAAAAATCCTTGGAAAGGAGCATATACACAGAAAGTGCTTAATGAATGTCTGTTGCATATAGAAGCTATTAAGCTGCCAATCAGGGGGCACTGCCCCAGGTTCAGAGGGCAGCCTTAGATCCTTGCTATTCAAAGTGCAGCCCCACAGACCAACAGCGTCAGCATCACCTGGGAGAGTGTTAGAAATGTGGAACATTGGGCTCTTCCCTAGATCTACTGATTCAGAGTCTGCATTTATAACAAGATACAAGTATGCACACTCATGTTTGAGTAGCACTGCCTTAGGCCTCCTGGTCTGGCTTTTTAAAGTCTTTACCTCCAGAGAGGGAAGTTAGCCTGATTCACTTTTCAGCTATTCCTTATCACAGAAAGAGAGTCAAAAGGGCCTTTGAAGATCATCTCATCCAGGAACAGCCATTTCCTTCCCAGCAGCCAGGGCAGACATCGCTAATCAATGAAGGAACTCTCTCCCTGAGCTCAGAAGCAACTGCATTGTCCTCCTCAATGCACTCTTTCTTTCAGAGTTGACATGGGGATGAAACCTACATGCCACCCCCATCCTCTGCCATGCGGTCTAATGCCTACTTCATTCACAGGTGGGCCTTGTCTCCAGTTTAAGCCTATTTCCCAACCTTCCATCCAATTTAATATTTATCCCCTACAAAAATGTTTAAATAAATTATATGGTTATACTGATTAAGCAGAAACTTCACACCATCGAATTAAATGACATTTTTCAAAGTAGAAAATCCAATTCCTCTGGTTCACACCCCTCTTTTGGTCACAATCCCGCTCTTTTCCGCCATCAACGTTTTAAACCAATGGGGTGAAGACTTGAAGCCTCACAAAGAACTTAGAATAGACCCCACTGCTCGCAAAAGCCAAAGGAGAGAGACACCAGAAAGTGTTTTCAGCGCTAGAAGACTTTGAACCACACTCATGTGCGCCCTGGCAACCCAGGCCTGCCTCCTGCCGGAAGCTGGAGCCAGCAGCTAAGGATGGGCTGGTGTGCAGAGCCAGCCTCACTCCTGTGGCCTTCGCCCAAAGAGTTCCAAAATAGGAGCGATATTCTGAACTTAATTTTTGTTCCCATGTAATAGGAGACCGATGCCCCCACGAAGCTGTTGTGCCAATCAGCCAGTGGGAAGCAGCCCATGTTTTTGGAAGGCAAATCATTAAGAACTGGAATACAGTGTAGGCATATATACCGGCTGGATCCAATTTTAAGTGAAAATTAATGGCAAATTCTTGTAGCCACATTAAGGGCCATTGTCATTCATTTGAAATCAGTTAAACATGAAAACGGTATGAAAACCATCTTGAGTTCATGAAATATAAATATTTGTCTATGTTTTTTGCCAGGGTCCCAGAGAGACGAGGCGATGTTGACAGATCAGGGTTCTACAAACATGCTCACAAAGGGGGGAAGACAAGGAACCTGACTCTCGTTGGGTTAAACTATTCGTCGACTTTTCCATTTCCTCAGTCAGAAGATAATTAAACAGTAAGCAGATGTCAGAATCTAATTGGTCCAAGGGAAGATTTCTCAGTGGCTTATGGTGCTGTAATTTTTATGTATTGTGTGCAAATGACCCCTAGGTTGGTACAAGACGGGGAAAGTCACCCAGTTAGTTTCTCTCCCCGTGGAGACAGAGGCTCTGCCAACAGGCACATCTCTGCGTACTCACTCTTGACACCAAGGAGCATGTCAGAAAGTTCCTGAAAGAGTGCTTCGAGCCTATCAGACCAGAGGGATGAGCTGAAAGGGGAGAGAGAGAGTAGGAGAAGCTCCAGGGCACCGAATGCGGCGCCACCGGAAGGGCGTGGTCCTCGGAGCCCCGCCCACCGTCCGGTTCCGCCCCTTTCTGCCCGCGGGCCCTTGGCCCATTCTTCCCGAATTCACCCCCTCTTCTGACAGTTGGATATAATAAGCCCTGCCCTTGCTCAGTCACAGGCTTGTTGTGGGGTAATAGCGAGAGGGTAAGAAAAGAATGTCTCAAAATTGTAAAGCACCGTACATTTGCATTAATTTTCCGTAAAGGAGCAGAGGGAAACTGAGTGAAAGAGAACTGAAACGAAGTGAGGTCTGCGGTGAGGAGAGCATGGGTTTTCCTCTCTGTTTGTGTCATGGGCTGCTTTTGGGGCCCCAAAGCAGCACAGCTTGGAAGAGGGTCTTACAGCGGTTCTTTCAGGTTCTATTTCAGAGCCTTGCACCCATAAAACACACACACACACACACAGCTTTCTGGGGGATTCAAATATATGCCCAGGAAGCCAGGTGAGGAACGGTCTTGAAAAATAATCACCGTGCTGCGTTTCTGATCTCAGTTCACTTACAGCTGCGTAAACATTATTAGTGGCATTGTTAGTGGCCTCTGCCTTCTGGAGGACTCTGTTCCCCGGAGGACTGTCAACCACCCCTTGCAAATTGACCCCCATTGGGGCATCTCACCAGTTATCAAGCATGCCAGCATGGCCAGTAAGACTTAAACCCACATTCCTATTGTGTAATTTATTAGGTAGTCTGTCCCAAAGAACCAGTTTACTAATGAACTGTGGTGTTCGCACTTACTCCGGCCTCATCTCTGACTCCACCTTACTGTGTGGTCTCGGACCAGCAGGAACCCACTCTGCACTTCTGTTTTTTTCATCTGTGAAATTAAGGTGAACAGCTTGACCTGAGAACCTTTCTACTTGTGACATTCAAAGTTTTCACAACTTACCCATCAGAAATCTAAGTTCTGACATATAATCTCCCTCCCCTGCATCTGCGCTCCAGATTGTTCTCTGCCCTCCTGCCCTCTGCTGCCTGGAAGGACCTGTGGGGACTGTTGTAATGGCTCTCTTACCCTCTGGCTTCCGCATGGCCTCAGCCAAGGACAGCAGACCCCAGCCAGAGAATGGAAAGAACAGAAATTCAGAAAGATCAGAAAAATCTGGGGGTTCCTTTCCTGCCTCCTCCCTGGGAACTCTCCCCAGACTGATTGCGCCTCTCCTGGAAGGTCACTGCCCCTGGGACTTCTCTACCAGATTCTCTCCTTGCAGTTTTATTGTTTCTTCCCCTCTTCAGGTGGTAAGAGCTATACAGGGACTAGCCAGGGGTGACTGTATTATGGCCTATGGTTCTCCACTCCCAGACAACACCTTAGCAAGTGGTCCTCTAGAAATAAGCCCTTCTCAACAGGGGAAGTCGTGGTGGTGAGTCACAGGAGAATCAACAAGTGGTCCTATGGGTCTGGGAATGAATGAGAAACCCAGGAAGACTGCCAGGTGAGGAGGCAGCACTTTGCAAGGCTGGACTTAAGCCTGTCTGGAAGAAAAAAGAAGTTTAGATAGGCAGCAAGGGGGTGGAGAGGGCTTTTTAACCCAGAGAGTGGTGTGGAGGCAGCCGCGATGCCTGTCTGTCTGGAGGCAAGAACTTGGTAGAGGAGGAATGAAGGTCACAGTTGAAAAAGCCAACACAGGCCAGACTGCAGGGACCTTGAAGGTGGGACTGAAGCCTGGGGCTTTATTCCAGGGGAAATGGGAAACGTTGGATGGTTCTTGAGCATGGAACCGCCTCATGGCACTGAGCTATTTTAGGATCGTTAATCTAGCAGCGGGGAGCCGACTGTGGAGGGGGGTGGCCCGTGCAAAGAGCACAGAGCTTGGTACCAGAAGTGACTTGCCCGCCCCATTTCTCCTAGCAGGGGTGGCCGAGGCTGTGCAGGTGTCTCCCCTGCAAATCTCACGTTTATGCTGGCCTCAAAAGAGCAGAGAGTGAAGTGCATCACATCCTGAGGACGTGAGAGAAAACACATTCTTGGACGAGATCTCTCAAAGCCATCCACCCACAGCCCCCAAAATAAGGGAGAGGCAATCTGTTTCTCCTGGCATCTGATTCAAACGCTCCTGAGGCCAAGAGGACCTAAAAGAATCCCTCTGCTCATGTGTGTGAGAACAGCCCAAAGGGGGACCATCTGTTTCAGGATGGGCCCGATGTGGGGGCAGAAACAGTAGCCCCCAAAGGGTGCTATTTCAGAGTTTCCAGGAAAGAATCCTGTGACAATCCCCAGCCACCAATTGGAGATCTTTCTTTATCTTTCTGTTTAGTGCTTTGCTAAATGGAAGCCCCCAGGTGATGGGAGCACCTCTCTCAGAAGTTCTCTGTCACTGACAACACAGTGTTTGTGGTGGAAGGAGTCCCAGAGTTCTGATCACCTGAGACAATGCAGACCCAGTAAGCAAGAGGAAGATTAAATGGATGTAGATTCAAGGGACGGAGACCCCTCAAACTACCTAAAAAAATTCCTGCTCGGGTTTGGCCCTCCAGTTAGTCCCAGATGGGCCTGGGAAGGGGTCCTCCTCCCTCCCGAGGGCTCCACAGCCTACTCTAAGGTCCACTTCCCTGACCATGCCCTGGTGATGGCAGGGTTACTGCAGTCCAAGGGAGGCACAGTGGTCACAGGGACTAGGGAGGAAGCAGTTAATGAGCCTGGATGAGATAGGAGGGGGGCTCCATGCAAGCTCTGGAACAATCAAATACTTAGAGGTTCAGTACAAAAGATAGCCAGCAGAGGAGGGGGCTCAGTGAGTTAGAAGGAAAACATTATAAAGCCAGGAGGAGCAAAGGCGGAAGTGGTCAGACGCCTCAAGGGCTCCTGGGGGGCGAGTAGTGTGAGGACAGCTACAGAGATCACTGATGATCATGACAAGAGCGGCCTCAGAGGAAACACAAGACTGATTTCGGTATCTCACTCCCTTCTGAGGCAGACATGCTTTCCCCCACTTTATGGATAAGGAGGCTGCAGCTAAGAGAGATGATCTGACTTACCACGAAGCCTAGTTACCACTTACCTGGTTACGGGTTAGACTGTCGCCCTGCTGCTGTGATCCTGGGGCCACCAACAGGATGCTGCAGATGAGGCAGATGCTGACAGTGATGTCAGTGCTCATGTCTCCGTTGATGACATTGGTAAAGCTGATGACCACGGTGATGGTGACAGTGATGTGGGTGGTTGCTCAGTGAGGAAGTTGATAATGATTGTGTTGAGAAAGTTAACTGGTCTGTGGAGTCAGACAGATTCAGATCTATATCCCAGTCAGCCAGCCACACAGAAGCCTTTCAACCTCGGAGCCTCAGTGTCCCCACCTGTAAAATGGAGATCATATTGCACCTCAGAGGACTATTCTGAGAATGACATGGAAGGGAAGCCCTTTGAAGCACCTTGAAGTACCTTAAAGCACCTGGCTCCTAGTAGGCCCTCAATAAATGTTTAGTCCTTTTGTCTCTAGAGCAAATATAGGGAGTACAGTGATCCATGCATGAGCCTTCGCTTCCCTAGATAGACTCATGCCTCCCGGTTCAACTCCACCCCCAACCCAGGGTGAATTCCACCCTCAAGACCAACCATGGCCATCTTGGTGACCACTTGCTCCCCGGGTTCACTGCCTTATGCCCACCCTTGCTCTGGCAGTGCTACCCTGCCAGAAGCCCCACCCCACCTCTCCCCCTGGTGGAGGAATGCCCGAGAGACCCTCAAAGGAGGAGGGATTGGGGAGGAATGAACACTTAGAGAGCATTAACTACTCTATGACCAGCAACCTGGTCTCAGTCACTGGGAAAGAGAAGGTGTAGGCTTATGACTTTGGTCTTTGGAATCAGATGTGCCTGGAATTAAGTACCTTCCCTCCTTCAAATCTTTACTTAAATAGCAGCTTCTTTGTGAAGCCTACACTGACCACCCTGTTTACACTGTACCCCCTCCATAAGGCTTTCTCTATCACCCTATCCTGCTTTGTTTTTTTCATTCCCTTTCTAACCAGCTACATATTTTTTCTTATGCATTATGTTTATCTACCCTCTTCTACAGGAATGTAAGTTCCAAAGGGCAGGGACTAGAACCTGCTTTGCTCACTGATGCATACCTAACACCTAAAAAAGTGCTGGAACCTAGGAGGTGCTCACAGAACATTTGTTGAATGACTGAAGTACCAGCTCAACCCTTGGCAACACAGACACATACAAGGAGGCTACCAGTAACTAACGTTGGACCAGATCTGTCTGACTCCAAGTCCAGGGCCCATTGCATACCAATAATTTCAAGGGTCTTCCTGGTCACAGCCCCCACCTATCCCGCCCATCATCTCTAGAACAATTTCATTTTGAAGTCTCCCTCTTAGATCAATTCATTTAAGAATTAGAGGGCTGGGCTGCAATTTGAGGAAGACAGAATGTTTCCTGGACTCCGCAGAAGCTCAGGCCCAACTCAGGCACCTCGTTTGATGAAAGGGCCGCCTGCTTAAAGGTAAGCCAGAGCGAACAGCCTGGCCCACTGGGCCCGGCTTAAGGGAAGACCTTCCTGTTTAAATGCTCCACAGTCAACATCAGGTCCAAGGGGCAGGAGGCAGGCCTACTCCGTGTTTGCTCTGAGGGGTCCACCTACTGGGAAAACTCAGGTAAGTCAACAAACCTGTTTGTTCTCCCAGTACAGCAAACAAAACACAGGACTACTTCTCCAAGGCTCCCCACTGGACCCAGGAGGCATGATTAAAGTAATGGGAAGACAAATATTTTCCTGAAGAAAATAATAAAACTTGAGACAGGAAAAGCAAACAGCGTCTTCAAAAGGGCAGCTGTGTATTTGGCATGGAGCTGCCCCAGGAACAGTTAGGGAAGATTCCAGAAGGGAGAAAGCATGTGGCCTGTGGGCTCCTGGTTTGGAGGGATGGCTGAGGGAAGTGGGGGCTTGGCTCAAAGCAACCAGCATATCAAGCTCACGGGAATACTATGCTGTTGATCTTCCCCAGTACCCAAATTATCATTATTAGCAGTGAGGTGGAGAGAATTCGGGAAATAAGATCCAAGACAGTCCAGATCACGAGCTAAGAGCCAGACATGTTTGGGCTTGAATTCTATTATTCATTCATTCATGCCACCAGTCCATCCACCATTCACACATATATGCTGAGTACCTGCTGTGCACAGGCCCCAGCCGGTGCTGTATGGTCTTGAGCAAGTCCTTTATCCCCTGGGAGCCTCCGTGTTACCATCTGTGAGACAGGCTGGTGCAGCATTGTTGGGAAGATAAAAAGTGATATTTAAAAAGCATTTAGTACAGTATCCGGCTCTCAGTTCTCTGGTACAGTCGCCCCAGGCACATCCTCTAGCTGACCATCGGCCTTTATCACTAGCTCCTCCCTCCTCTTGCCCCAGGCCCCAGCCAGCTGTTCTCAATGTCCCACCTGCCCATGCCCCTCTGGTCTCTTGGCCTTTATCTGTGCTGCCTCCCCACCTCCAGTGCCCTTTCCCCCAAGAAATTTCCTACATGGTGGTCCTATGGGGACTCCAAATCAAACAGGCTCCTTAACTAACCTCTTCATCCCATTGTCCCCCTGAACCTAGTCCTCCTGTACATTTCCAAAAGGCACCTCCATCCCCTAGTGCCCTTCAGAAGTCTGGGGGCCTCCACGGATTCTTTCCTGCTCACCCAGCAAGTCAGCTATCTGCACAATCACACCAGTCTTAGCTCAGACCTCCTGCAATTCCCAGTTTGTCTTGCTCACTTGGGATTCTAGCCGAGCATCCACTTCCCTCCTTCCCTCTAAGGTCTCATAAATCCTACTGAGACCTTAAAAGCTTGCTTCAGCACTTCTTCCTCCAGGAAGCCCTCCCAGACCCTCTCAGGCTGGGTGGTCTGTCTTCCCTGTGCTCCTTCCCAGAATACCTTGGTTCAACTTGGCCAACACATTATCCCATCTGGCCTAGACCCACCTCACTACCTCATGGTAAGCCCCTCTAAGCCCTGGAACACGGCACATTTATCCTTCCATCCTCAGGGTCTTAGCCAGGGGCTTGGTGCTTAGAGGACTTGAGAAAAGCTTGTGGTATGTGACACAGGTTAGGCCCCAGAGCTGAAATAAGAGGTGGGGGCTCTGACAACATGGGAAAGGTGGACTCACCCCATCAACTGGAGTAAGGAGGGAGTAACAGGGGTGTCAAGAACAGCTGCCAAGAGGAATAAATGTACAAGCTGAGAATGGAAGGATGAGAAAAAGTTAGCCAGAGAGAGAGGGTGGGTGAAGGGTCCCAAGCAAAGAAAACAGCATGTGCAAAGGCCCGGGGAAGCCTTTGATGGCCCCAAGAGGTTGTGGATGACTAGTAAAATCACCCCTGTAGGTCTCATCAGACCTTTTCTACAGGCATGGAAAGGCCCTGAAAGTCCTGAGCTGAGGTGGGAAATAATCACAATGTTTTAGAAAGGCCCTATTGAGGGCTCTATGGATGGACAAGGGGGACGAGGGGAGGTCAGAAACATCACACTCTCCGTTAGGTGGCCAATCCCAAGGTCCAAGGGAGAGATGCAGGAGCAGGTGGTAGCTATAAAGATGGAGAGAGGCAGAGGAATGATGGAGTATTTGGGGAGCGAGTCAACACAATTGGTGATAAATTGTATGGGAAGGACAAGGAAGAGAGAAGGATCAAGAATGACTCTGAATGAGTGAATTCTTTGCTCAAAGGTCTAAGGGCTCCCAGCGAACCCTCCCATGGCAATCTCTCACTTCTGCAAACTGAGACAAGAGTCCAGCCACCAGTGGCTATCAGCTTGGCTCTTGTCTTCCCCTCCCAAAAGCAGAGATCTCTGCCAGAGGACTCCACCATCAGAAAGTTCTTCCTTTCACTGGATTGAAAGTAACTACGTGGCTTCCACCCATTGGTTGCAACTCAGCCCTAAGGCAGGAGACAAGGAAGTGGGCAAGGAAGCAGGGGAGAGAACTAGCATTCATTGAGCATTTACTAGAAAATGCATGTGCCAGGCACATGGGAAGAGGCGCTTTACCCAAGTATTCATTAACTCTTGCAATAATCTTTGAGGCAATACATATATTATGTCTAATGGTTAAGAGTGTAGCAGACCTTGTGGGCTGCAATGCGAGTTCTGCCCCTCTCTGCCTTTGTGATCCTGAGCAAGTTTCTCGATGACTCTGTATCTCCGGGTTTTTTTCCACCTAAAAAAATGATAATCTTAATTATTCCCAATGCAGTGGGTTGAGAGGACGGGCATAAAATACTGATCAATTTATAGTAGGTTCAATACGTATTACCTGTTTTTATTGTCCGTTTCTACATGGGAGGAAATAGCACATAATTACATACTGTTGTTGGGATTCGGACCCAGACAGATCTCTCAGCTCCAGGGCCACCGCTCTTTCCTTTATCCCTCCTTACTGCCTGCAACTCTGTTCAGAAGCCAGTCTACCAGGGTGGTTCACATGGGAGCATTTTGTGTGCAGAAGTT
Source organism: Manis pentadactyla (assembly GCF_030020395.1). Taxonomy (NCBI): domain Eukaryota; kingdom Metazoa; phylum Chordata; class Mammalia; order Pholidota; family Manidae; genus Manis; species Manis pentadactyla. The sequence goes on along the minus strand of NC_080029.1, from coordinate 117,342,710 downwards.
AGCTGTTAGTGGCATCCTGAAGGGATGGTACTGGCTATAGGCAGCAGAATCATGGCCTGAGAGTGGAATTGCAGACCCGCAGACCAGAGGAAGACTTTCAGAGTACCTACGGTCTGAAAACCTTTGTTCCAAGTCTTGGGGGAGATAAAGCATGTCTTCTAACCTCAAAACACCAGAAATCCACTAGGGAATATGAGACACAAATATGAATCTGTTAATTGCCAGTGGATGACAATACAGAGAAATCAACACCTATTGCATTTCTTCTTCTTGTAATATTAGCCCAAACCATGAAAACCTCCATCCTAACAAATGACAATGCCTGCATTTGGATTCAAGATGAGTCACTTTCCCAGGAGTATCCTGACTTGGTAGCAGTCCACGTGAAAAGACCCAGGGGCTTTGGGTGGCCCGAAAGCTTCATGTGAGCCCACATAGGGCTGCGGCTGCTTCAGCAGTGAATGTGATCCTGGGATCCGAGACGGAAGTGTAAAGTTCAGGCCAACCGAGGTAACGGGCACAGAGCTCAGACTTCATTTGGAAAGGTACCAACCCTGGGTGCCACATGTCACTAGAGACGCAGACCAAGAACGGCACCTGAGAGGTGAGAAGTCAGATGGCCATGCCCCTTGGAGAACTGTCTAAAGGAAACTTGATCTTGGGTCTGTGACAGGAAAGGAAAGACGTGGCTGAGTGTAGGTACCATCTTTAAATACCTGTCACGTGGCTGAGTCAGCCTAGAGAGGAGACGCATGTCCAAGTGCAGCTCCGCCACTCACTCGTCTGGGGAGGCCTGAGCATGTTACTTAATTCCCCTGAGCCTCAGTTTCCCCACCTAAAAGATGGGAATATGGGATGGTTGTGAAAATTAAGTGAGATAGCAGTGATGGACACATACCAGTGCTCAGTGAAGCATTATCTCCTTCCTTCTCTAAGGCATTGAAGGCCTGTGTTGAAATGCGAGAGCATTACCACGGGGGAGGGGAAGCGGGTAGCCGCAGGCGCTTAGCACTTTCGGGCGGGCAGATTCCCAGTGACATGGCCTACGGGCGTTCAAGGGCCCCGGAAGGAGTTTCTGCAGAGCAGACTCGGGGAACCCAGGTCATGGTGGAAGCACTAAGGACTGCATGCCGCAGATGAGGAGGGGGGCCCCAGGACCACTCTAGGACACATGGGAGACAGCCTGCCCCCTTCGGTGCTCCTTCAAGGGCCTAGGGGTGCTCCCCGCATTGCCCCCAGCTCATCCATGGCTCCATGGGAACAGCCATCGCCAAGGTCTTGCTCTGGATGCCCCTAGAAGCAGATCCTGAACAAGGGCATGGGTACTTACTCTATGACTGTTAGGTGATCCCAGGAAGTGAGGATGGGCAGGGGCGGGGGAGGGAGGCGCGAGACATCTCTCAAAGTTCCTTGCACCCACCCGGTGGGCTGAACAATGGCCTTCCAAATACATCCGTATCCTATCCCTGGAGCCTGTGAATGTTACTTTACATGGTAAAAGGAAATTTGCAAATGTGATTAAGGACCTTGAGATGGGAGATTACCCTGGATTATCCAGGTGGGCCCTGGATACCCACAACTACCTGTGTAAGAGATGCAGGAGACTCAGAGGCAGACAGAAGGAGAAGTGGTGAAGGAAGCAGAGGCTGGAGTGACGTGCATTAAAGATAAAGATGGCCGAGAGCCAGGAATGGAGGAAGCCTCTCAGCTGGGCAGGCAACCCAGTTACAGATTCTCTCCTAGAGTTTTCAGAAGAAGTCAGCCCTCCTGACACATGATTTTAGCCCTGTGAAGCTGGTTTGGGACTTCCAGCCTCCAAAACAGTAAGAAAATCAATACGTGCTGTGTTAAATCATGAGATTTGTGGTAATTTGTTACAGCAGCAAAAAGAAACTAATATAGTCCATCAACTTGTCTGCTTTTGCATTGCCTCTGCCTGGCTTCTAGGCCCCATGCACTGCAGACTCTTCATGAGGCTCCCTTGCTTCCAGCCTTGCATCCTCCATAACACACCAAGGTGTTCTCTCCACTACTTCACACCCTTGAATGCCTAGCCTCCCCACCACCCATCACTGAGAAAATATCCAGACCCATTATCAGCTCAGTTTTCAGGGTTGGTCCCCACCCACCTCTCTCTTCATCTCCCACCACTCTCTGTACCCTCAGACTGTTGGTTTCTGAACTCACCTCCTGGGTTAATAAGCCCTTGTTCTTCTTTCTAACAAGAATGTTCTTCCCCAAATTTTTTCTTGCCAAACTCCTATTCATATAGCAAAACCCAACTCAGATATAACTTCCTCCAGGAAGTCTTCCATGGCTCTCTCCCTGACCCCAAAAGAGTTCATGAGAGCCCACCCTAACCTCATACAAACTTTATCATTGGCCAAATTTCCACTGTTGCAGTTTCCCCACTAGTCATTGCCTCTACTAGACTCTGAGCTCCTTGAGGATTTGGAACAGTTTTCTTTTGTTGGCTTTTGAATCCCCAGGACCTAGGAGGTACTCCATATATGTTTGTTGAGTTAGGTGGATAAAGGTTTCTCTCAGTTCCAGCATTGTATGATTTTATGCTACTGTTCTCAGGGCTTTCTCCAAATCAGCTGTTCCCTACAAAGAAGCAGAAAGACAATTATTTTTCTTTCTATTGCTAGTTCCTGCTAATTCGTTCAAGGTAAATAAAATTAATAGGCACTCATTTGTCATGTAGACTTAATAATCCAAAATCACATTTGTCTTGGCCCAGGATACGAATATATCTCATAAGCTTTGCAATTTATCAAGAAAATGTAGGATCCAGTGTTTCTCTCACCTAAATGAACACACACACACACACACATACACACACACACACACACACACACACACACACACACACACACACACACACGCACTGGCCTGAGGTTCTGCAGGAACTAGGGAAGGAAGACAGAACAAAACTATGGGCTCTGAAATTCTGTAAAGAAGGCCCCGCCCATTCCAGGACCCTGCGTTTTGCCAATGAAGTGTCCCCAGTCCTCCCAGCCAAAGCTACTTGGGGAAAAGATGGTGAGGCCCATGGCAAATTTTAGTTGAAGGGACACAACTTTCTTTTTAGCTCCATTCCTAGATATTAAACCTTGAAGCCCCACCCCTTTCCAAAGATATCTGGTCCTTGACCTATAATAGCCCCCTGCAAGAGTAGGAGCAAAGAGAGAACAATATTTGTCTCAGCACTTCACTCCCACAATCCTGTGCTACTTGCCAAGATTGTCTGAGCTGCTAGGACGCTCCTTTCCCTTCTTCTGCTCAAGGTTCTCCAAAGCCAGGTTGCCACCCAGCCTGGCCCAGGGAAGATGAAAGAGGTATAGTCGGCATGGCACCCAGAAGTGCCACAGCCCCCACCATGGAGAGTGGAATTCTATGTAATATTAGTACGAAACATTCTGCTTCTAAAAGCCCTTCAAAATCAGTTTGGAAACTGATCCCTCAAGGATTTGAGTTTGATTCTACAGCAAGTATTGTTTTAGAAGAAGGAAAGTGCCTAAGGGTTTAGACCATGGTCAGGAGACCACAGCCTTCCATGCCCACTGATGGCATTTCAGGCAGTTCTAGAGTGGCAGAGACAAGAAGCTCTTTATGAAGAAATTTGACAGGGCTCGGTGGGGTCTGAGAAATGGAGACAAAGGTTAGAGGGCCTGAGGACCTGAGCTCAGACGCCAGCTTGGCCCCACAGTGGCCTAGCTGGACTGTCTGTGGTCCCTTCAGTGTCTCACCAGCGTCTCCTCCAGGAATTGGGGTTCCCAGGTCCCTTTCTGCTTACAGTTCCGGTCTAGATTCTGCCCATGAGACAATGACATTTGGAAAGCGAAGCAGAGGAGAGGCCATTCTTTTCCAGAGGCAACTGCAGACAGAGCCAGGTTGGGAGGTTTGCCGGTGCCCCCAGGCCAGCACCTGCTCTCACTTGCTCACAGCTCCAGGCTGTCAGCAGGGGCTTCCTGGCGGTTCCACACAGCTGCCAGGGGAGCTCTGGGAGGCCATCCACTTTGGAGCCTTCAGGCTGGCCTTCAGCAAAGATTTCCCGACCTTCACTCATTCCTCCACCCTGCCAGCAGCTGCCTTGGGCTCCACTTCCTTGAATTAACACCCTTGGTACTTGGAATACACAGGAGTGCTTCTGGCTGGCACTGCAGCCCTGCAACCTTAGGCAAGTCACCTTATTTCTCCAAGGCAAAAATGGATACCTATGTCCCGAAGCTGCGAGGAGTAAACAAGAGATCTCACGGGAAGTGCCTGGCCCGGCCGTCTCCTCCCCTGTCAGGCCTCACATTTCTCTGCTCTCTGACATGCCATCCTACCGCACCCAACAGCCGTTTTATTTTATGGTTGATTCTTTGTGAGTGATCTTGTCAATGAGACTTACCTGCATAAGGTTCAGCAGATATTATTATTCAGTTAATACTATTACCAATAATAAAGTGGAAGAGATTGAGCTGAAAGGAATGAGGCAATAGAGAAAAGAGACTGAACATTTGAGAAAGGAGCTAATCCCAGACAGCCCAGCAGGGGAAGTGGAGGCCGGGGCCCGGAGCAGGGACCGTGTGAGGCAGGGCGGACCCCTCTTCCTGCGGGAACCTAGGGAAGGAGACCAGGCAGCTGCAGGTGCCACAGGTGAGCGGATGGAGCAGGGGTTAGCTGTGGAAGGCAGGTCCCCCCAACAGCTTTGTTTTCCCAAGAAGCCCGCATAGCCTTGTCCTTTTCTATGGTCAAGAGCATTGCTCATGATTGCTTATCTGTTTCCCATGCTGGGCTGTTAGCTTCAGGAGGGCAGAGGTGCTGACTAACTTGCTCAGCACATAGTAGGTGCACAGGTGACGGATGCTGAGGGGGTGTTGAGGGAACCAGTGGAAACTTGAAGTGGTTGTGCAGGGGACTGGGAGGTGGGGCTGGCAACTCATGAGGGGACGGCCAGGCATCCCAAAGGACTCAGGGGAGTGTGGATTCCCTGCCTGTGCATCTGGCAGTGATCCACGGGGGTGCCAGGGACAACCTGGTGGCAGAAGTGAGAAGGCTGCCTTCCGGTTTTATCAGACAGGTGTTGGGGCAGCAAACTGGGCTGAGGGCCTGGGGAGGCACACGAGTGTTATGAAGTGTGGCTCCTGCAGTCTAGGCTGACCTGAGGGACAGAGACTGAGACAGGAAGAATCTGAGGGACAGGAAGAAAAGAGAAGGGTCGAAAGCCTCAGCGACTTCATGAGGGTGTTGCTGGGCAGCTGCCCCTGGGGAGGTCTCTCCCTGCACACCAGGTAAAACCTCAACCTGAAGGCTTCTTGACGCTGGGGGAGAAAGCATTCTCGAACAGGTCTGAGGAGTGTAGGTAAGGAAGAAATTCATTAAGTGAGAGAACTAGCGGATGGCAGCAGAGAGCAAGGAAGAACGGAGGCAGGGAAGGGAAGCTCTCTGAGCTCCTGGTTGGCAAATCCCTTGCCGACTCCTAAAGCCAGAATGGCCTGGTGTCTGGTGTCCACTTGAATCTGCACAGCGTGGGACCTAAGTCCCCCACCACCCCAGGATTTGGGGGAGCCCCAGAGCACTGGATGGAGTGAGATTATGTTCTGAGAACTTCCCAAAGCAAAGAAAGGAGGTTTTCAGGCAGGCTACTAAAGAGCGTGATCTTACAGCTGCAGTCCTGTCTAGGTCACCCAGGCGACAAGAACTTGCAAGCCCAAATCAGCACAGAAAGAGAGAGAAGACTAGAGCTTAAGTCTAGAAAAATAGAATGAAATAGCAAAGTAACAAAGATGCTTACCACTGGAAGAGTGCAGAGACAAAACACAGTAAGTTGAACAGAGAGAAGTCTTTATTTAAGGCAAAGTACACACTAGAAGAAAGGGGAGTGGGGACAACCTAAGAGAAGCATGCTTAAGGGCATAAGGTTCTGTCTTTTAAGGCTTACAAGAATTAGGCAAAGGGCCAGGGAGGGCATAGGCTTGACATGTGGTCTCATGACGTCTATCTCCACTGAGAGACATTATGTCATTATCCATAGTCAGTCTTCTAGATAATTCTCTAAGATAAACTTAATACAAGGAATTTATTGATCCTGTTCTCCTCCAAGATAGTGGTCACCCTCAAGCAGTGGGGACATTCATTTAGGACTGCTTGCCCTGCCTTAAGATAGGGTTGGTGACTGACTGATTACCATAAAATATGTTAAGAGTCTTACCTCCTAACTCCCTGCTTTTTAAAATGGAATCTCAGCCATGAGATGGAGTTGCCCCTGTTCTTACTCTACTGGTTATATCTCAACAGTTTTCACAACATGGTAACAAGTTCCAGTGGTCCCAACCTGATCATCAGAATGTCAAACCCAATTTCTGGCTCTCATTTCTGGAGTTTCTGGGACTTTGGAATCTGTATTTTAAAGCTCCCCAAATGGTACAAATGATCAGTTAGCTTTGGGAGCCCCTAATTTAGGGTGGAACTAAGGGTGTGAACAGCGGAATAGAGTGGTAGCAATGGCCACCCCTGAAAAGGTTTAGGAAGCCCATGAGGCTTGGGTAAGTAACATGTCATTCACAAGGAGTCCTCTGGGATGATGACAGGCCTTTGGGAGGAGAAGGACTGTGACCAGGTGCAACGCCCTAGATGGGTATGGGGTGCGCTGTCACTGGGGTGAGGGCGAGGAGAAGCGTGCTGGCAGCCTGGGCCTCGGACTCTGATAAGGTAGCACTGTCCCAGGGGAAGGATGGAGCTGAGAAGAGGTGAGGGTCATCTACAGCACTGCCTCCATGCCCTTAGAGCTGTCGACCAGGGAGAGCCCCTTATGGGCTTATACTCTGCACCCAGCCCTTTGCGAGATGCTACGGGACTCGAGGAAGGGAGAATCATGTTGGCCACACCAGGAACTCAGCATCTTGTAGGGAAGGGATAGCATCTGTCCCCTGCCCAGCCCTTGGGCTGTTTTCAGCTCCAATAGGATAAGATCGTTGGCCAGAGGCCATGAGGGGCTTTTAGCCTGAGGTAGTTTGTAACACTCATACAATTTTAGGGCCTGGGGCAAATGTGACATGGCGACACACACACTGCAGCCTCATACTCTCCTGGAGGTGGGCCCTCATCTGATAACCACATCACGGGCACTTTTGGACACTGTCCCCATCACAGACAGTAGCTACCACAGGGATGGCCATCCAAGCAGCCACGGGAGCGAAGGTCATGGACAGGTGCAGAGCAGGGAGGGACAGAAAGAAGTGGGCAGGCACTTAGCACTGACTGCCATGTGCTGTGGCACTTTGGGGGCAATCTCAGGACTCGAGGGGGCTTTGCAGGTGGTCCTGCCTGAGCAGCTGGAAAGAAGACTGTGTGCAGTGTGCCGCCTTCAGCTGTACTCCGTCAGGTGAGGCCCCAGGACCCTGGGATACCCCACACACTGTACCACTTCTTGGTGGACTGTCTGTATCACAGTCACCTTGCCTGCCCATCTGAAATGCAGGTTCTTGGGCTCCACCCCAGATCAACTGTATCAGAAGCTCTTGATAGGAAGGTCAGTTAATCTGCATTTTAAATAAATTCCAAGGGGGGCTTTGTACCTGTACCAACATTCCTGACTTACTGTCTTATCTTGACTTTCAGTTACCTCCGAGGGAAGTATTATCAGACCTACTATACAGATGAGCAAACCAAAGCTCAGAGAGATTAAGTCACTGGCCAGATGTCTCCTGTGACTAAACTGGAGTCAGAATTCAAAGCCAGCTCTTTTAATCCCACCACTAATGTTCTTTCTATGCCTCTTCCTCTCAGAGAGGGAGGAAGTGACTGGGAGCTGGAGAAGTGAGGCTGTCAGAGACGGCCTGGTGGGGGCTGAACTGAGGCTGGGCCACGAAGCTGGGCAGGGTCAGGTAGGCGAAAGGTGAAGGGCATTGAGGATGGACATTTCCTGGGTGTCTATGACATTGTGCACGTGTTGTCTCATTGTAATCCTCCCAACAGTCCTATGGGTTCAGTGCTACTATTCTAGCATTACCGGTGGGACCACTAAAGCCCAGAAAGGTTCAGTCACCCTCAGGGAAAGTGGCCAGTAAAGTGAAAGTAGGGTAACATGGGTTAGAACTCAGTTGCTCCTGGCTTGAGCATCAAATCACTTTCTATACAACTGCAACTTCTTTTTTCGACAGCAAAAGCCTCTATTCAAATGAAATCTGACACAGATCTCTGGATACGAGAGAGAGAATGAGGTAGGTCTTTTGGTGGGAGCCAATGTGCAGGACCCAGAACCACCCTCCCATCCCCACCACAGGCACAGCCCCTCAGCACCCCCTTTCCACGAGGAGCAGAAATACACCTGCAGGGAGCTGGGAACAGGCGAACCAGGACAAGCCCACACAGGGGGCTCTGGTTGGGGTATGCCTTCCCCAAGACCCTCTCCCCAGATTCCAAATTCAGATCCCTTTTTCCCAGGTGGCTCACGAATGAGACGGCTTCATAAGGAGTTTCCTTCCTCCAGGCCTTGAGCCTTGGGTCTAGTCATGCCCAGCAGCACCCAGCCAAGTCTCTAGAGAAATCTGGCAGCAGGTCTGAACACTTTGGCAAGACCCCTGTTGCTCTGGGGCATTAATAAGCGAGCACCTTTGAGAAGTAGTTTGCCCTGGGTTTAAGGGACAGGAGGGCAGAGGGTGCAAAAGAGGCCAAGAGGAGGGACAGGGACAAGTGTGTGTTAACTCTGGAAAAAAACAAAACCAGCTGCAGTTGCTTCAATGCACTAACACTGCCCGGCTCACCCTGACTGCCTGTCTCCTTCCTTTCTGACACAAACACACTTTCTGCCTTCCCAACATCTGAGTGCACAGGAGTCTTCCCTCTTCTTAGATGCTGCCTGCTGGGGCTGATCTGATGGGTATGGGGGTCAGGAGCCGACATCGCCATGGCTGCCCAGGGATGGGCCTCCCCCCGCCCTCCCACCCCCGCTGCTCCCGTCCCAGCAAGAGGGACCACCACCGAGGACGGAGCTGCCCTTAAAGATCATTTTTTGGTATTGTCATGATTTTCATTGTATTCCACCCCAGCCAGGGCATCCTGAGAGCCCAGCCTGGAGGCATTAGGACATGGCCAGTGCTACTTAGCCCAGATTCCCTGGCCATCTTCTTGTCCCAGCTTAAGGCCTGGCAGAGAAGATGGTAGTTATGACACAGAAAGCCCCTGACACAGTCTGTGCCTGCCCAGGCCTACAAATACTTCTCTCACACCCTCCAGAGGGGGGACAGATGGAGCCTGTATGTGACACTGCAGGGCTTGAGGCGGTGCAGCCTGTCTGCTGTGGCCCGAGTGCCCTGCTGTCCCCCCTGCCTCGGGCCCTCCCCCGGTGCCCAGCACTGGCTACTTGGAGGATTCGGGAGAGCCCATGCTGAGCCCGGGTAGCACACATGCGGACACGGAGCCAGGGACAGGTTGTTATAAATAGGCATGTGCAAGAGAGAAGGTCACCAGCCAGAGCGAAGCATGCCTGAAATTCTACAAGAGAGACAGAGGTAAACTATCTGAGAGTCTCACAACATCCCTCTCCTGGGGTGGAGAACGGGAGTGAGTCCTTAGACAGGACAAGGGTGAGAAGGTGGCTGCAGACACACAGCGGCAGCTGAAAAGTTTCTTTGATTGGAAGAGACAGTTCCACATTGCATTTATTTCTTAAAGACTCTGGCTGGCTTTTCTCGGCGCTCACAGAGACTGGCCATCCAGCCTGGAGAACGGGAGGGTCAAGGAGGCGCAAGCAAGCCCTTCTCAACCTTCCCACCCTCCTGCCCCCAAGCCTGGCCCAGAGCTAGTGGGTCTCAGCAGGGGGAGATTAAGACCCCTGCACCCCCCAGGGACATTTGGCAAGGTCTATAGACGGTTTTACTTGTCACGCCCGGGGAGGGGGTGCCCCTGGCATCTACTGGACGGAGGCCAAGGGATGCTGCTCAGCACGCCAAGAGCACAGGACAGCCCGCAGCAAAGAAGTGTCCGGCCCCAGCTGTCAGCAGTGTCGAGGTGAGAAACCCTGGCCTGGCCCTCTCACAGCCCCTCCACCCCCAGACACCACCGCCTTTCCCCTTCATTTCCAAGGGCCCTGTCAAGGCAGCCAGAGCACACAAGTACTCATAGCTACGCAAATAGCAACTCCTTATTTGCCGTGTTTGCTCAGCCAATATTGACTTTGCAGGCTAACACTGGTGCTATTGAGCCAGGGTTATTCTCAATATTGTTTGAGCAGCATTAGAACAGCCTGTGATAACCGGCAGCAGCACGGAAGGTGCCCCTCCATCCTCAGCACCCTCTCCCCCGTCGGTCACAGCCCCCTCCATGGGACGCTCCTGTAAAGACAGAGGAACCCGTGTGCTCCTGGGGGCAGGCGGACCCAGTGCCCGCTCCTCTGCTGAGCAAACATGCTGAGGTTAAAGAAGGAGCATGCTCTCCGGCTAAGTCAACACTCCAGGGAAGCTGGAGCAACCGAGAAAGGTTAGAGGGAGGCTGCCTCTTGGGGTGGGGCTGGTGAAAAACAATGGTGAGGCAGCTCAGGCTATGAGCCAAATCCTGTGGTGAGGATCTGCAGGGAAAGGCGCCCAGGGACTGGGGCTCACCCGCTCCAGGGGACTAGGCAATGAGGCAGTGAATCCAACTATCAGCCAAGCACCCACAGGGAGAACCTACTGGGTACCAGAGGCTCTACCTATTAGGACCAGAAGCTTAGAGTGGGAGGGCCCTTGTGGATAAGCTGTGTCGTTGCAATATTTTAATGATGAAGACCTAGAAAAACAGCCTCCATCTTGGGGCTGGTTCATGCTGAGAGGGAGTAACCAGCCACTGGGTGCAACTTCGCATCAGAGGACAACCCACTCCTCAGGAAGCACTCTTCCAGCCAGCTGGGCTCAACTCTCCTTAACAGGCACCAACATGGAAGATGCCACAGTGAGAGGCCTTAAAATGTAGGTCAGGAGAGGGGCCTACAGTGACCTCTATGCATGTCTTGCTGTAAGGATAGATGTCAGGTTCTTCCTGAGAGCCTGTCACCTCGGAGAGGCAGAGGGAACAGAGGAGAGAGACCAGCAGCCAGACCTATACAGCCTGCACGGGTGAGGTAAGAGGAAGGCAATCTTCTGCATGCCAGAGGGGGAGCCCAGAGGCCCAGAAACACAGCCGTGAAACCAGCGTGGAATCCAGCTCCTGAGTGAGTCGGATGAGAGCTGTGAACACGGCCACCTCATAAAGTTGTGTGCCACCTGTCCAGCCACAGCCAGCAACTCCACAGTGAGGCTAGACGAGCCATGGCATGTGCAGAGACAAGAAATCCACATGGAGTCATTGGGGCAGCTTTTCCTTGCCCACAGTAAAGCAAATCCAAGCTTAGCTCTGTGTTTGGACCTGGGCCCATTGCATGTCTCTAGGTCAACATTAAACAAGTTGCCAGAATCATCAAGGGGGCATTCTAAAAATTAGCTCTGGCCAGCCCTAGTGGCCTGGGAGCACCAAAAGGGTCATTTGCTAAAATTGGGCATTAACATTTTCTACTAACTGCTTCCTCTAAAGACTTGGAAAATGAGGGGGTAACTCCTCAGAAATCAGCTATTACGTAGGCCCTTATGACAGCCTGAACTCTATGCTTCAGAAGTTATTCATTTTTTAAAGTTCACGGTGGACATTTTCTACACATGGCTGAATATTTCCATTCAATGGCCAAGTCATTGCAGTTTCCCCCACAGCAGACATGTCAGCCAATGTACCTGCCCCATCTGTGCCACCTTCTCTGAGGAACACCTTCCCACTCACAGGAGTGGTCCCTGCAGTTATGTTTACACACCTCAACGTACCTATTGGTATAGAGACGGACATCTGAGAAGACCCCCCCATGGGCCAATCAGATTCCTTTTCCTGGGAATTTGTATTTAGACTCCAGATTTTTGGGTCCATGATTGGAGAGATCATGTTCCATCTGAGGTGAATATTTTTGGACCTAGAGAAGGCCAGTCTGCAAAGAAAAGAATGAAACAGACCCACCTAGAGGATAAGATAAAAGACCCTAAGGCCCCGGAAAAGGAGGGACACAGTGCAGGCAAGCAACTGTCTGGGTTTCTGATAGCTTTCCAGGTAGTTCCACCTCGAACCTCTCATGGGAAGTGGCTGTCATCCTTGCCCCTGGGTTTAGTGAGAGTCCTCAAAGCCTTCCAACAAATTTATTATTATAATAACAGCAACAACAACAACAATAATAGTAATTACTATTATTATTATTAAGAGCTAAGTTTACAATAATTTCTAGCACCAAACTGTTATTGACTGACACCCATGGAGAAGTCCCTATTTTCTGGACTTGACTTATTCAACACTGAGTATCTTTTTTTTTTGTTTGAGAGGGCATCTCTCATATTTATTGATCAAATGGTTGTTAACAACAATAAAATTCTGTATAGGGGACTCAATGCACAATCATTAATCCACCCCAAGCCTAATTCTCAACAGTCTCCAATCTTCTGAAGCATAACAAACAAGTTCTTACATGCTGAACAGATTCTTACATAGTGAATAAGTTCTTACATGGTGAACAGTGCAAGGGCAGCCATCACAGAAACTTTCGGTTTTGATCACGCATCATGAACTATAAACAATCAGGTCAAATATGAATATTCGTTTGATTTTTATACTTGATTTATATGTGAATCCCACATTTCTCCCTTATTATTATTATTATTATTTTTTAAATAAAATGCTGAAGTGGTAGGTAGATGCAAGATAAAGGTAGAAAACATAGTTTAGTCAATGCTGAGTATCTTATGCCTTCTTCCTCCTACCCTTAGGTCTACATGGACCTGTCCTGGTGTCTCCAAGTCCTCCCTTTTCAGTGCTTCGTCTTAGTATTTCAGGTAGTAATCACTAACAGTGTGCTCTGGTGAGCAGATGAGTAAGCTGTGTCACCTTGACACCACGTCCCACTCAGCAGATTGTTTGTTCAGCCTACTTCAGTGGAGGCTGTTAGCCAATAGGTCAATAATTAGTCATTCAACAAATACCCATCAAGCTATGCCCAACCCCAACAAAGACACATCAAACAACCAAACTTCTAAAGACCACAGAGCAAATGTAAGCACACTTTTCCATTTTCCTGTCACAAATAGAGGAGCAACTCCGATATGCCACCTAATGTAGCCGGAAGTCGCCAGCTACACCAACAACCCAATTGGACAGAAAGGCGTCAACATGGGCCTGGCTCCTTCTTTGCTGAGTGTGGGCGGTAGAGCTGATGGTTGCTCATGAATGGAAGCAAAGCATCCCCAGTTCATCCCAGTACCAGTGGAAACGTAGCTGCCTCACCTGTAGGCTGAGGGCTTCTCCTGTGACTCTGACCCCAGCCACAGGAGAAGGCCTGGAGGGCATTCATCCCATCCTATCTTACCAGCTACCCTTTTACCAGGTGGTAAGGAATCTCAGGGAAATATCTTCCATTCCCATAAGCTTTAGCATTGTTCTACTCAATTTTACCATTATTGTTATTATAGTATTACTACTATTATTATAACTCTTAACATAGTATAGTAAGATTAAACACTAAACCTAATAAATAATTCAGACTTGCACTTAATGCAATCAACAGTCTTTTTTTCTTCTTTCTGCATATTGCCTTCCACAGCTAGTATGTTAACATAGACATATCCTAGCATATATATCGGGTTGTAATTTTCCATTTGATCTTATCTGCCACTTTTTTACATGCAAGCAACATCCCCCAGGCTCGTGTTCCCCGTGCAAAACCTCCAAGCTTTGCCCAGACATTACCACGTGGAGTACCCATTACCTCTCCAGCTCCCCTTTGGTGCCTTTGCAGCAGAGGCCTGTACACTTGCAGAGGTGCAAGGCAGTGCCTCACTGCTGCTCACAGGACCCAAGGGCCAGCCGGAGAGGCCCCTACGCCTAGGCATGGCCACCCTGGCTGCACACTGCCACTCCTACCTGGATGCCCCACCTGCACCCATCATCCACTCAGCCAGGCACCACCCACTGCCTTCCTAGGTACCAACACTTTGCACGAGTGTTCTAGGCCTTCGCAGCAGCTATATCTCTCTTTCCCATCCTTGAACACCTAGCACTTAACACAGAACGTAACACATAGCCACAGATGTTCAAAAATTGGGTGAAAGAATAACTGAATAAATGAAACTAACAGTTTGTGATGAGCAACCGAGCCTTCAGGGCCTCTGGCTTCCTCTTCCTGTACCTACTTCCCCTCCACACAAAGCTTTCTGCCACCCTTGCCAAGGTATGTGCTTTGAGGGCTCGTTCCCCAGACACCCCAGCCAGGGCCTTGCAGCCTGCTCACCCAGGAAGGGCCACGTGGCAGGGATCTGGGGCTGGCTCCGTTGAAGTTGCCTGGACAGAGAAAGGAGCAGCGCAGGACTTTCTGCAGTTTCCTGTCCTGCTCCCTTGTTCCTCCCCCAGCTCTAGCTCCCATTCCCATCTTGCCAAGAATTCTTTCCTCACATCGTTTCAGTCTTCGTTTCATGCAGTTGATTTCCTCATATCGTTAGGCTCATATAAAAATTTGTATCTTTTCCTCCCCTCCAATATCCTCAATTATTTGTTAGGTTTAGCATTTCCCTTCCCTCATGAACTTTAAAAAGGTATTGCGCACCTACTATGTCCCAGATGCAGAGACAAATCAGAAGGAAACCCTGCCCTCAAGGAGCGCATGGTCTGGTGAGGCGCGGAAAGAAGGTAAATACAATCGTACATCTCTGGGAGCAGAAGGCTGGGAGGCTCATGACAGAGCACGGTGGCTCTGCTGTGCTCAAATCCTTCAAGGGCCGGCAGAGGGTCTGCGTTCTGGTCCAGAGGTGTCCCTTCAGCTGAAGCAGTGCCCTCTTCCTGCACCCCCTTCAAAGTTGAGTCCCCAGTCCCTTAGTAGACCCCACACAGGCCCTCGGACTCAGTGGGGGTCTGAACCTCTCCTCCCTTTCTGGAAGGGCCAGGGTTGCCATAACGTACACGCTTGCTAGGAGTTGGGGGAGAACGTAAGGAAGATCCAGAAAGGGTGGGGGGCGGGGGCCTAGAGGCTCTGATGACCCACTTCCACAGGCAGGATCAGCCCAGGGGGTGAACCGAGGCGCAGGCTGACATATCCAGGTCTCTGCCCCTGCCCTCACCTCCCGACCTCGTGCCCTGAAGGATAGCAGAGGCCTCATTCCACAACCATCAACAGAACTTCCGATCTGTAAGGGAACCTGAAGCCCTCTAATGTGACCTGCTCCGTTTACAGCTGGAGAAACTGAGCCCAGAGAAGATGAAGAGGACTGAGTCTCTCTCTCCTTTTAACTTTGCATTGACTCCTGTTCTGCAAAATGACACTGGGACATGCTGATCTCCCTTAATCAAATGACTCCGTTTCTGAGAATCCCCTCTAAGGAAACAATCTGAAGCAGAGGAAAAGCTTTGGAAACAAAGATGTTCATTACAGCATCATTCAAACAAAAAGTGCCAGAAGATGGGGCAGGCTAATTCCCCTTGATGGGAAACAGGCTGCCACATAGCCACTAAAAATTATAGTTCAGCCCAGCTTTTAATAAATGGGAAAATTCTGTGATGATATTGGAGGGGAGGAAAAGATACAACTTTCTATATGAGCCTAACTATATGAGGAAATCAACAGCATGAAACCAAGACTAAAAATTTTTTAAATGGTTTCTTGTGTGCTTTGGTTTGTCTCTTGCATATTTTTAAGTAGTTATTATAGGAGAGTGCCCTCAAATGGACTTTCAGGTTGGGAACAATACTTAAATTATATTTGTAAGTGATATTGGGGAGCCAGTTTACTGGGAAGGGAAAGGCAGTTCGTAGCAACCTGGGCAACTGAAGTTGCTTCTCATAATTAACACAAAGGCCACTGTCAGAGCCATCCTTTCCTCCAATGACCCTGTAGGACCCCTGCTAGGCACCAAGTACTCATTGGGACATATTCATTCATTCATTCAAGAAAATTTACTAAGCACCTACTGGCACAAACAATGCCAGGCACTGTGTTGGTTGCTGGGGATACAGAAATACACAAGGCAGTTGGGGTCCTTGCCTTCATCAAGCACACTATCTAATGATGGGGGTGTTACAGGACCTGCACACAGCACAAACTAGCATAAACTAGATAAAAGCCACAAAGGATATTTTAGCAATGGCATTGTGTTTGGCTGCCAGGAATAGACATTCAATTGTAGTGATGGAAACAAGTAAGAGCTTTATATCTTACATAAAACAAGTCCAGAAGTGGGCAGCCCAGGGCTGGAGAGATGGCTCCCACAAAGCCCTCAGGGGTCCACACTCTTGCTATGCTTCTGCTCTACTGAAAGAGCATACTTAATAGCCTTAACATAAAGG
Source organism: Manis pentadactyla (assembly GCF_030020395.1). Taxonomy (NCBI): domain Eukaryota; kingdom Metazoa; phylum Chordata; class Mammalia; order Pholidota; family Manidae; genus Manis; species Manis pentadactyla. The sequence continues at coordinate 117,326,345 of NC_080029.1, read as the reverse complement.
TCCAAGACAGCTGCTACAGTTCCAGCCATCACATCTGTGTTCCAGGCAAATGAAGGAAAGGTGCAAAGTGCAAACAGAAAAAAATAGTCAGCTCTTTCTCAATTTCTCAGAAGCCTTACCCAGCATCTTCCTAAGTTGTCAGGAAGTCTTTGAGAGGTAGTTTCTTTAAATGTACACATTGCTTCCCTGTTAAATCAGGATTTGGTTAAAAAAAAAAAAAAGTAACCATGTATATCAGGAATGAGTAATCTCTGCCCCAGATGATGTTATGAGAGCAGAACACAGAGGGATTCAAGCAGGTCAAGGTGAGAGCCAAGGCTATAAATATTTAAGCTGAGTTTTAAAGGATACATGGGAGACAGATAAGGAAACGAGTAGGGGAGGAGTTTCAGGCAGAGCACCAAAAGTTCAGCCCAGGAGGACAGCTCTGATGTGACTTCAGCAAGGCAGCAGGTAGAGCCCTGAAGTGGGGTCAGGAGACCTGGCATTGCATCCTGACCCTGCAGGAGCATCGCATCCCCTTCTGAGCCTCTCCAGCTGTAAGGTGAGCACCATGCACTCAGATCCCATGAAATATTTATGAGGGCCTCTGTTAGGTGATGCGGGGGCAGGGAGAGGGTACACTCCTTTATACCGTAGCCCCGTTCTCCCAGGGCCTTCCGACAAGATGGACAGAAGAAACTCATACAATTTGAAAGCCATAAGGGGAGAACTGGATCAGGCAAAGAAACTGAGCCCCAGTGGAGAGTTCAGAAGAGTTCATTTCTGTGCACTGTCCACCTTGCATCAACCCTGGGATATTCCGCGGCAGAGCCAACAGTTCTCCCTGCATGGGTGAGCGGAGTGGTTGCATCACTGAAGGTCTCTACTTGGACATGATTCCGACGAAGCCACACAGTAGGACCGGACGGAGCGGGTGGGCAGGGGAGAACGAATGCTCACTAAGCGTGTCTGCATGCTGGGCACTGGGTGGCTTTGCACCGATCATCACACGTAATCCTCATAGTCGCTCCATCAGATAGGTATTAACTGTGCCCCTTTCACAAATGAGAAAGCTGAGGCTCAGACAGGTAAAGTAATTCGTCCACATAATGCCTTGGAGTGGCCATGAACACTGATGAGAAATATTCAAAACCCCCGATCTCTGCTCGGGACTGTGAGACTTCGGTCAAGCCTCCCCTCTGGGCCGTTTCCTCATCAGGTCACTTGGCTTTGCTACCAACAGCATCCGGCTCTCCCGCATCCTGTGTCTGCTCTGCAGGCACCTTCCCTGCGGCCTCTTGCCGCATCTTCCTGATGGTCCTGCCAGGTGCTGATAGCCCTGGGTTCCAGAGAAGGACATGAGCCAGGTCCCTCTCCGCTCCCTCCAGCTCTGCCGCCTTCCTCGCAAAGATCCAGAGAAGATCATTCCCTGGGCCAAGGTGGATGCTGTCCCCATCTTCACCTCTGTCCTCCGAGCGTCTGGAGCGGGGCAGGCTCTGGAGAGACGGGCCCATGGCCCATGGGCTGGTTGTGGGAAGACACCAAAGGAGGCTGGTCACATTATTACTATTCAGGTCAAAACACCTCCCTTGGTTTAAACAATTACAATCCATAATTAGTTGCCATCACAGTGGAACAAGGCCTCTGTGGTTTCAAAATCACAACGATTGCTTTATTTAGCTAAAACGACCGCAGCAGCTGGGGCCACTGGGGTCTTCGTCAAAGAAAATGTCTACGGTTCGGCTTCCCCGCCATCTCTTAGCCAGCCTTCCTCTCAACCCACCCACACACGGCCACTACGCCCAGGATCCCCCCTGCTTCACCCCTGACCCGAACTAGGCTCCTCACACCCATCCTTTGACCCTTCTGTAGCTTATCCTCCCTCCCTGTGCTCCTCCACACCTCGTCCATCCTTTATTTACTTATTTATTTATTTTTTTGTAGATAATTATTTTTTATTGAAGGGTAGTTGACACACAGTATTACATTAGTTTCAGGTGTACAACACAGTGATTCAACATTTATATACATGATAATTCTAGGTACCAGCTATCACCATACCAAGTTGTTACAATATTTTGACTCTATTCCTTATGCTATACATTACATCCCGGTTACTTATTTATTTTACAATTGGAAGTGTGTACTTTTTTTTTTTTTTTGAGAGGGCATCTCTCATATTTATTGATCAAATGGTTGTTAACAACAATAAAATTCTGTATAGGGGAGTCAATGCTCAATGCACAATCATTAATCCACCCCAAGCCTAATTTTCGTCAGTCTCCAATCTTCTGAAGCATAACGAACAAGTTCTTACATGGAGAACAAGTTCTTACATAGTGAATAAGTTACATGGTGAACAGTGCAAGGGCAGTCATCACAGAAACTTTCGGTTTTGCTCATGCATTATGAACTATAAACAATCAGTTCAAATATGAATATTCGTTTGATTTTTATACTTGATTTATATGTGGATACCACATTTCTCTCTTTATTATTATAATTTTTAATAAAATGCTGAAGTGGTAGGTAGATACGAGATAAAGGTAGAAAACATAGTTTAGTGTTGTAAGAGAGCAAATGTAGATGATCAGGTGTGTGCCTGTAGACTATGTGTTAATCCAAGCTAGACCAGGGCAATAAAACATCCACGTATGCAGAAGATTTCTCTCAGAATAGGGGGGTGAGGTTCTAAGCCTCACCTCTGTTGATCCCCAATTTCTCACCTGATGGCCCCCCTGAGACTGTGCCTGTCTTAGGTTGTTCCTCCCTTGAGGAATCTTACCCGTCTCTGGCTAACCAGTCATCTTCTGGGGCCACACAGGGAAATGTAAAGTTGGTAAGTGAGAGAGAAGCCTTATTGTTTGAAAAGGTTAGCTTTTTACTTCTTTGCATGTTTATGCCCTGTGGCTTCTATGCCCAGCATTTGTCTTGAGGTATCTTTACCACTTGGAAGAATTATGATACTTGGTAAATTCGATATGAGGCACGAATTCTATTTAAGGGTTGTAATTAGGAAGGAAGAAGAAAAGCTATAGAAGTAGCAGGCGGCAGAAAACATGGGAAGATTGATTATTTCTTTGACATATCTTCTTGTAGAGTAACTTCAGCATGTATAGGTTTTAAACTACTAATTAAATTGCGCACACACATTAACATAATAGGAGTATAGTTACATAACCAAAGCATACCTGTAATTACCAGCCATCTCCAGTGAAACCAAGAAAACCAGTTAGGCACCTTAGGCGTTTGTGAAAACTTATCTATGATATGGTGGATATTGTCCAACTGAACTTGAACAGTCTGAGAGAAATCAGACAAATTAAAACAACCCATTCCTGGGGAATGTTCACATCTCTTTTTTTTTTTTTTTTTTTAATAATTATTTTTTATTGAAGGGTAGTTGACACACACTATTACATTACATGAGTTTCAAGTGTACAACACAGTGGTAGAACATTTATATACATAATTCTAGGTTCCAGCTATCACCCTACCAAGCTGTTACAATATCTTGACTATATTCCTTATGCTATACATTACATCCCGGTTACTAATTTATTTTACCATTGGAAGTCTGTCCTTTTTTTTTTTTTTTTTTTTTTTGTGAGGGCATCTCTCATATTTATTGATCAAATGGTTGTTAACGACAATAAAATTCTGTATAGGGGAGTCAATGCTCAATGCACAATCATTATTCCACCCCAAGCCTAATTTTTGTCAGTCTCCAATCTTCTGAGGCATAACAAACAAGTTTTTACATGTAGAACAAATTCTTACATAATGAATAAGTTACATAGTGAACAGTACAAGGGCAGTCATCACAGAAACTTTCGGTTTTGCTCATGCATTATGAACTATAAACAGTCAGTTCAAATATGAATACTCATTTGGTTTTTATACTTGATTTATATGTGGATACCACATTTCTCTCTTTATTATTATTATTTTTAATAAAATGCTGAAGTGGTAGGTAGATACAAGATAAAGGTAGAAAACATAGTTTAGTGTTGTAAGAGAGCACATGTAGATGATCAGGTGTGTGCCTGTAGACTATGTGTTAATCCAAGCTAGACCAGGGCAATAAAACATCCACGTATGCAGAAGATTTCTCTCAGAACGGGGGGGTGAGGTTCTAAGCCTCACCTCTGTTGATCCCCAATTTCTCACCTGATGGCCCCCCTGAGACTGTGCCTGTCTTAGGTTGTTCCTCCCTTGAGGAATCTTACCCGTCTCTGGCTAACCAGTCATCTTCCGGGGCCATACAGGGAAATGTGAAGTTGGTAAGTGAGAGGGAAGCCTTATTGTTTGAAAAAGTTAACTTTTTACTTTGCATATTTATGCCCTGTGGCTTCTATGCCCAGCATTTGTCTTGAGGTATCTTTACCACTTGGAAGAATTATGATACTTGGTAAATTTGATATGAGGCACGAATTCTATTTAAGGGTTGTAATTAGGAAGGAAGAAGAAAAGCTATAGAAGTAGCAGGCGGAAGAAAACATGGGAAGATTGATTATTTCTTTGATATATCTTCTTGTAGAGTAACTTCAGCATGTATAGGTTTTAAGCTACTACTTAAATTGCACACACACATTAACATAATAGGAGTATAGTTACATAACCAAAGCATATCTGTAATTACCAGCCATCTGCAGTGAAACCAAGAAAACCAGTTAGGCACCTTAGGCATTTGTGAAAACTTATCTATGATATGGTGGATATTGTCCAAATGAACTTGAACAGTCTGAGAGAAATCAGACAAATTAAAACAACCCATTCCTGGGGACTGTTCACATGCCATATGTTCTTTTAACAATAAATAGTTTGTAGTTGTAAGACTTTGGAGCGCTACAATTTGCACTTCTCCAAATTCTTGGTTGAGTTCCAACAGTATAGATCCAGTCCAATTTTGTTGTTTTACTGTATGCACAGGCCAGCTTAGATATCTCCTTCCTCATTCCCATGGCAGGTCCAGGAACTGGTGGGATGAGTGCATCTACAGCTGTAGCAGTGCGTGGATCTTTGTTGGGGTTTTTTGATGATCATCTTCTGGCATGAGTCTTCCAGAGAGTGCTGATGCTGGAAGTTCTTTTTCATATCGTATCTTAGTTCATTTTCGGGGTAGCCCAATTAGGCTTTGATCCTCTGTATAAACACAAACAGACCCTTTGCCTACACTTTTATATGCCCTTTATACCATTGTGTAGAACTAATTGGAGGTCACCACACAGGAACTGCTTATTTTTTTCTTTTTGTTATCATTAATCTACACTTACATGACGAATATTATGTTTACTAGGCTCTCCCCTATACCAGGTCCCCCCTATAAACCCCTTTACAGTCACTGTCCATCAGCATAGCAAAATGTTGTAGAATCACTACTTGTCTTCTCTGTGTTGTACAGCCCTCCCCTTTCTCCCACCCCCCCATGCTTGCTAATCTTAATACCCCCCTTCTTCTCCCCCCCTTATCCCTCCCTACCCACCTTTCCTCCCCAGTCCCTTTCCCTTTGGTACCTGTTAGTCCATTCTTGAGTTCTGTGATTCTGCTGCTGTTTTGTTCCTTCAGTTTTTCCTTTGTTCTTATACTCCACAGATAAGTGAAATCATTTGGTATTTCTCTTTCTCTGCTTGTCTTATTTCACTGAGCATAATACCCTCCAGCTCCAATCATGTTGCTGCAAATGGTAGGATTTGCCCTTTTCTTATGGCTGAGTAGTATTCCATTGTGTATATGTACCACATCTTCTTTATCCATTCATCTATCGATGGACATTTAGGTTGCTTCCAATTCTTGGCTATTGTAAATAGTGCTGCAATAAGCATAGGGGTGCATCTGTCTTTCTCAAACTTGATTGCTGCGTTCTTAGGGTAAATTCCTAGGAGTGGAATTCCTGGGTCAAATGGTAAGTCTGTTTTCAGCATTTTGATGTACCTCCATACTGCTTTCCACAATGGTTGAACTAACTTACATTCCCACCAGCAGTGTAGGAGGGTTCCCCTTTCTCCACAGCCTCACCAACATTTGTTGTTGTTTGTCTTTTGGATGGCAGCCATCCTTACTGGTGTGAAGTGATACCTCATTGTAGTTTTAATTTGCATTTCTCTGATAATGAGCGATGTGGAGCATCTTTTCATGTGTCTGTCGGCCATCTGTATTTCTGTTTTGGAGAACTGTCTGTTCAGTTCCTCTGCCCATTTTTTAATTGGGTTATTTGTTTTTTGTTTTTTGTTTTTTGAGGCGTGTGAGCTCTTTACATATTCTGGACATCAAGCCTTTATTGGATCTGTCATTTTCAAATATATTCTCCCATACTGTAGGGTTCCTTTTTGTTCTATTGATGGTGGGTGTCTTTTGTTGTACAGAAGCTTTTCAGCTTAATATAGTCCCACTTGTTCATTTTTGCTGTTGTTTTCCTTGCCCAGGGAGATATGTTCAAGAAGAGGTTGCTCATGTTTATGTCTAAGAGGTTTTTGCCTATGTTTTTTCCAAGAGTTTAATGGTTTCATGACTTACATTCAGGTCTTTGATCCATTTTGAGTTTACTTTTGTATATGGGGTTAGACAATGGTCCAGTTTCATTCTCCTACATGTAGCTGTCCAGTTTTGCCAGCACCATCTGTTGAAGAGACTGTCATTTCGCCATTGTATGTCCATGGCTCCTTTATCAAATTTTAATTGACCAAATATGTCTGGGTTAATGTCTGTATTCTCTAGTCTGTTCCATTGGTCTGTGGCTCTGCTCTTGTGCCAGTACCAAATTGTCTTGATTACTATGGCTTTATAGTAGAGCTTGAAGTTGGGGAGTGAGATCCCCCCTACTTTATTCTTCTTTCTCAGGATTGCTTTGGCTATTCGGGGTCTTTGGTGTTTCCATATGAATTTTTGAATTATTTGTTCCAGTTCATTGAAGAATGTTGCTGGTAGTTTCATAGGGATTGCATCAAATCTGTATATTGCTTTGGGCAGGATGGCCATTTTGACGATATTAATTCTTCCTAGCCACATCATCCATCCTTTAAAGCCCAGCTAGGACCACCTCGTCCAGGAAGGCTGCCCTGATCTGCAGCCCCACGGCCCTACCCTGCCTCTGCACTTCCATTGCTTCTCCACACGGGCTCACTAGTCTCTCAGCATGGGGGCTGGGAAGAGACAAGGAAGGGAAAGTAGACTGCTGAACAGGAGGGAGAAAGATGAGCTGTACCATGTTCCTGTGCTTTAGGAAAAAGGGAAGCTGTAGGGGAAGGAGGGAGAGGCTGACAGGGCCTGGTCAGTGGGTCCTTCCTGTCCAGGTATGGAGGGGGTCTCGGCAAGACTGAAGCTCCACATTCCTGGGGAATGGGGAGAAGGCGCTACAGATGGGCCCCAGGCACAGCTAGGTTCCCTCTTAGTGATGCCAACCTAAGACAGTGCCTTCTAATCAAAGGCCCCTGACAGGCTCTGAAAAACCAGGGCTTCCAGGACATCAGGGGCAAGGATAAGAGGGTCCCAAGGTGCTGAGACACATTCAGCATCTCCCTCACCAAATGCTAGAGGAAATGTTGATCTTCCTTAAGAAAGCACAGCTCAGTGAATTTCCACCCACTAGGCTTTTTTAGCATGAATCTAGTGATGAAATTGGGCATTTGGGGTTTGGAATCCTTGTTACTATGAATGGGAGATGGTGCACAGACAGTCAGCCTGGCCGAGGGACAGCCCGTCAGAGAAGGGCCAAGAAAGCATGTCTTTCCCCTTGGCCTAGGAAGTGACCCCTCCCACACAGCCCCCTGGAAGAAGGGCTTACCCCTTGCTTCTAGACCAGTCCTCAAGACACACACTCCTACAATTACAGGGTGACTTCAGAAATCAAGAAGCCCAAGCTGATCTTATTATGAAGCTCTTTACAACCTCCCTGGCGAGGAGCAGTCCAGAGACAAGGCTATTATTGCATTTGAGAGATGAGGAGACTGCAACTCCAGAAGGCTGGGGGCTCCCTGGAGCCTCCGCAGCGGGGTGGGGTGGGAGAGGAGGGACACCACGCTCTCTCACATCCTGGCTCAGTGCTTTCCGCCTTTGGGTGCTGCGCCCCACTTCCCGTTCCCACGGGGTCAGGCCCTCAGCTGTTTGCCCACTGACAATCCCACAAATCTGGCACCTAACGATGGCTTAAGGCATGGATGTGTAACATTCTGAACCAAAGGCATGCACCCCTGAAGCATGGTAAAGGGTCCAGGGGTCTCAGTTTACTTCCTGGGGTCTTAGCCTCTTCCTCTTGCAAACGTCAGGTTGAACTAGTTTTCCTTCAGCTCCAACATTCTCTGGTTCAGTAAAGTATTTTTAATAAGGGGTAGGAGGGGAACACAACAAACTCTATACATTGTTGATTTATTTTTTGTATTTTTATATCCAGTGACATGGGGCTGGGAATGAGGGGCCTTTGCAGAATGTGCTCACTGACTTCTCAAGTAGCTTAAGGCCAGGAAATGGCTAAAGGGGTAGGTAGGGTGTCTGGGAAAAACCAGAGGATCGGGGCTCCTCCCTCCACAGCCAGCTCAGAAGCCTGAGAGCTGGATACCCTGAAGACCCCAGTCTGCCCCCACCCACTCGGCCCAGGTCAGCAGGTAAAAGGAGGTACTGGCAGGAGCCTGCCCAGGTTGGAGAAGCCCTTCTCCCGGAGGGGTCAGGCTAACTCTGGGCTCTGCTAGGCTGCTCACCCAGGCTGCCCAGTCCTGAGGCAGCCATAGTCCCGTCAGCAGATGGGACTGACCGGGGACCCCTGGGGTTGCTGACCATTGGATAGGCCTCCCTCTAACCTTGACTGGTTAGGGCTGCAAGTCCTAAGCCCTCCACACAGCCCCCTAGTTCCCACACCTCAAAGCGGTTTCCCTCCTCACACAGCCTACAGACTTTATATTCTGTGCTGCCCAGGATCCCCTCTGCTCCACCTCACAGAATGTTTGCTGATTGATGGACTCCAGCCCCAAAAGCAGAGGCGAAGACCTGATATGAGGAAAGACCAAGGAGGGAAAGCAAACCAAGCTCTATTAGGGAGTGCCAGTGTGAACTAAAAAGAGACGTGTCTGGCAGACATTCATCCTTCCCTGCCCTGATGCCCCAACCTTATTCATTCATTCATTCAAAAAATGTTTACCCAGCACCCATTAGGTACCACACACAGTGCTAAACCCTGGGACGCAGCAGTGAATAAGACACGGCCTCTGACTTCACAGTGTTATAGACCAGTCAAAAGGATAGACATTAAACAAATAATTGCACAATCAATTAATTACTTGCTGTTATAACTGATGCTGTGAAAATTAAAGAAGTGCAGGTGCTAAGAGAGAACACTTGCTAGGAGGCATTTTCCTGTGGGAAGGTCACAGGAAGTTCAAGGAAGAAATGGTATTTTAGCTAAGACCTAAAGATGGCCTTTAGTGGTGGGATGGGAAAGTAGAAATAGCCTGTGCAAAGGTCCTGAGGAAGGAAGGAGCATGGAGCATTCCAGAGATCTACAGAGAGTCAGTGAGGTTATTGCTCAGAGCCATTCAGGGAAGAGGGGGCTTTGATAACACTGGAGCCACAGTAGAACTTCCCAGGCCAGCAGGGAATCTAGTTTGGGCAGGTGGGGAGCCCATGAAGAATATCAGCAAAGAAAGAGTTTTCTGCTTTTTAACTTGGTCATGGAAACTTTTTTCCGGGCCTAGACCGTCTCTCATAAAAAATAACAAACATTGGGGTTTGCTCTTCCTATCCAGAATTCATGCCATTTATGTTAACATCCTACATCTGCACAACTCCATGAAAAATTACAGTGTTTTCCCACCCATTATCTCTTTCCATACTCACAGAACCTCATCAGATAGGTAATTTTAGCCCCACTTTGCAAATGAAGACTTTGAGACTCAGTAAAATTAATTAACTTGCCCAGAGGTCAACTGCACAGTGTTCTCTTCAAGGCACCAGGGCAGCCCAGCAAAAAGGCAAAAAGGAAAAATTAGTATTCACTAGGTACAAGTATGCAGACAGCTACAGGGATGGGTGAAGAATAAGGAAAAGGAAAATGTAGCCATGAAAAGTATCATGTACTCCAAAGCATATGAAAATATTTGGGATTGACCTGCTTTTCTTAAATTGCTTTCTGATAGATACAAGCATATGTATATGTATAGGTAAAGCTATAGGTACAAATACAGATACAGATATACAGCTATAAATAGAGATAATAGATATGGAAAATCAAGAGTTGAAATAACTGATGTTTTTAGCGGATCTCTGGCAACTTGCTGCACTGATGGACAGGGACTGCCTTGGGGTGTGGGTGGGGACTTGATAATGTGGGTAAATGTAGTAACCACATTGTTTTTTCATGTGAAACCTTCATAAGAACATATATCAATCATACCTCAATAAAAAATAAAAAAAAAAGAAATAACTGATGTTTTCCAGAACTCAACATCTTAAACTGCTTGTTTTGGGTGATACAGCAAGTTTCATGGTGACATGTGCCGGCAGTGAAATGGTTCTAAACTAATTTCTGATTCTGAGATTTAATAAAAATAAATAAATAAAAGGTTAGATCTCTTTACTTAGAAATGTTCACTATTTCAATGTCTATTACAACTTCAATTAAAGTGATAAATAGTAATACCATGGGCATGAATCCCAATCACAAACCCAGGTGTACAAGAAATACCACTTCCTTCCGCTCCGCCAAGTATCCCAGTGCAAAATCTCGAGCCCTTCAGAGGCAGGGTCCCAGCCTCCACTCCCTCAGGGTCCGTTCCATGGCGCATGTCCCACGGCAGACGAGGGGTAAGCTTGAAGCGGAGAAAGGACAGAAACTGCATCTGAAGATGAAGCCCTCCTGGAAAGCGGAGCAGAGGCACGTTCAGGGGCGGGGGTGGAGGGTGGGCTAGCCCACCCTTTCCACATCAAGCACTGAGTGCTGGAGTCAGGCTCCGTGTCAAAAATCTGACACCAGTGCGAAAGTCTGCGGCCAGAGCTGCTGGGCAGAGCCACAGGGAAACTGAAATTTAACAAATGGATCTTTAGCCCTATGGCAAATTAGTCATTCAGTGAATTGATCATTTGGCACACTGGCTTTTAGGAAATTGATTTTGGGTGTCTAGGTCAGCTCCCAGAAGGCTGTGCCCTAGCCAGGGGAGTGTGTGAGGCTCTGCAGATGAGAACACAACTTCCAGGGACCAGGCCTCTCCCTGGCGAGGCCTCCCTCCAGGCGCTGTGGAAACCCAGCCAGGACATGTGCCATCAGGGGACGCGGGGAGGCCTTGGCTGCCTTCACCAGCCGCCTTAGGTCTGGGGCCGTGGGAAGCCCCTCTCCTGCCCAGTCAGCTGTGCGGGGAGACCGGCAGGGTGTGACTTCGGCAGCTCTGGAGAAGGGGAGAAATGCATGCTCTATTCCAGGGGCTGCGGTTGGCTGTTACACTGCGGCATTGGTGAGGAAGACGGAGGCTCAGAAGCAGGAGACGGCTCACCTCAGATTCAACCAGTTAAAGAGGAACAGTTAGGATGCACCTGACTCTGGGGTTCTCCTTAGCTGCCCACAACCTGTTGCCTCAAGCAGGTAGCCTTTCCATGAGACTCCCAGGCTGGCAAAGGACTGGCTTCTCAGGGGGGTGTCACCCTGAAGCTGCACTCCCCTGCCAGGATACAGGCTTCCGAGGCTCCCTGCCTAGATGGGGAAACTGAGTCTCAGAGAGCTGATGTGAGGATTCCATAACATAATCCTCACTAACAGGTGTCTATGAATCCTTCCAGGAAAAAAAAAAAATGCAAGGTTTCTCCTGGGATATATACACATAAGCTTTTAAAAAACTAATGTAAATAGATTCATACTTACACATCCTCTATATCTTAAATTTTTTCATTTATTAAATCCATCACTTTTACATTTTTTAACAATAGCACTACAGTCTATAGTATGAAATTTCCATAATATATTTATAGAGTTTCCTACTGAGGGGTATGGCAATTGCTTCTAGTTTTTGCTATTGCATTCAGCCCTCTATAGCATTTCCAAAGAGTGTAACCCCAAGGGCTCTGGGGATCCCTAGATCGACTAATATTAGTACAACACCTAACTTTTCCCATATGCTGAAATAAAATATAACTTAAAAGTTTGTTACCCTAAGCTTCTATTTTCTGGCTTTAAATCTTCACTCTCACACCCCAGGACCTCCTCCTCACTGCCACCCACAGCCCCAGAAGTTGTTTTTCTTTGTTATCACTTCGTGAGTCTGAGAGTTTGCTGACAGGTGGAGAACAGCCAGTCCACACTGTGATGAGACGCTGGACAACAGGCAGAGCCCTCCCCAGGCCAAAATCTCTTCCCCTCCCACGAGCCTTGAGTGGCAACAATTCATAGTCAGCCTCCACCACCAATTTGCAAATGGCAGCATGTAATGCACCTTGAAGTCATTTATGGGTAATTAAACCTCCAAGCTAAAGTGTGAAGCCCAACGATCCCCAGCACCTCCTGCTCTTCGGCCAGACTGCCCATGGATGCGTGCTGAGGGGTGGGGTGCACCTCTGTAGGGCCCCGCCCTTGAAGCATACCCACCTTGGCCCCAGATTCACCGCAGGAAAGAAGGCTGGCAAGATTGCCAAAACAGGCACTCATGCCTAAGGGACACCGTCCAAGCAATTTACCCATCTGCTCTTTTCTGCCACAGCACACACACTCTTCAAGGCTTCCTCCTGCTCTGAGGTTTTGGGGTTCTGAGGCCCAGAATCATCATGTGGGTTACAACCTCCATAGTTGTGATAGAACAGTCATGACAAGAAATCAGCCAGTCCTGACCAGCAAGCCAGACATTCACCGGTCAGTTAAATACCCGGTCGTCTAAGTAGGGATGCACTTCAATAGCTGTCTTACTTAGTAGACACATCAGAAAGGGGTTCATCAAAAGTGGGAAGGAGCCCAGAAAGGTGGTCTGATGATTTCAGTGATAATGAACTGATGTCAGTGGATGAGGAGGAGGCATCTCTATAAGATTTCAAAGTTCTCTCAGATCCTGACTTCATTTTCACAAGACACAAGGGGCAGGTATTAAGAGTCTCATATTGCAAATGGGGAAGTTGAGTCTCATGAAGGTTCAGCACTTCACCCAAGTCACCCATCCAATTTGAATCCAGTGCCTTCATATCCAGAGCCAGCTGTGCCCACTGAGTGCCTCGGGTGACTGTCCGCTGCCCTGGGATTCTCCCATAGGCACAAAGGACAGCAGCCTTCGCCCATGTCGGTGGTCGATATGCAGATGAGGTGCCTCTGGGGTCAAGGTGACGAGGCAGAAAAACAACTCTTGGCCCTACCCAGTATAAACTCCTCCCAGCAGAACAGAGGAAGTGGGGAATTCAAGCACCCCTGAATCCCAGGCAGCAGGGCCTACTGATGCCAGGCTGTGTCGGAGCTGGCAGCCACCCTCCTAGCCTGGGGCACTGATGCCCGTTGACCCCCATCCCCACCCCTTCTCTTTCCCCTGCCAGTGGTGGGGGTCAGGGATAAGTAGGGTCAAAGGCAGGTTTTATCACAAGGTCTGCCTACTTGTTCTGCCCCGAACACTTAGTATTTTGTAATCATAGCGCATGTGAACATTTTGTCATTTTTTGTTGCATTAATGCATGCATGCATGAAATAGCAAATGATCAAAGAACTACCTGACACAAGTATCACACTTCTTACTTTTCACATCACCTTCGCATCCATTATCCCATCTGATCCTTGGGATACCCCTATGAATGCAGAACTGGAACCCCTGCCTTCCAGATGGGGAAACTGAGTTCCAGGGGGACGATTGTCTCACACAAGATAGTGGCAGTTTGGATTAGAATCCTGGCCCATGGCTCCTGCTTTGGGGCTCCTTCCCTGCGATGGACCTGGCTGGGGTTCCCCAGCTACCCAGTCCCCCAAGGATCGGAGCCCAGTGAGTTAGAGCTGTTCTGAGTGCCCAGCTCACCGTCAGAGGTGACTGATGAGGCCAGAGTTACGGGAAACCCCAGAGAAAAGGCATTCTCACCCCTCAGCCAGGGGGCCCTCGTGACTTTCCTAACAGGCCTCCCCATAATTTCCAGATATGGACAAGGACTGAAAACCCCCTGTCCACTGCCTTTCTGATTTTGACTCACTGTGGGAGCCAGAAGGTGGGAAAGAAAGATGCTCAAATCTCCAGTCTCACCAATCTCAACAACAACCAAGTCTCTCCGTCGACCCCCAAGTCATTCATTCACAAGTGTTGCCTGACCATGTGTTGTACGGATCACTGAGGGCCCAGTGTGTGCGCAGCTGAGCAGGCAGGAGGGGGCACAGCAGCCTGCCACCCGCGGCTCAGCACCGTAGCCGACCTCTGGTCTGACAGTCCCCCATCACCGCCCTGGCCAGGGGTGCCGACGACCTTCCTGCCAACGGTCAGCCCTGGGCTTGTCTGCCTGAGTCTGCCCAGCCCCTGGAAGTGGTGACTGCTCCTTCCTCCCTGCTCCTCCCCTGACCTCTGTCACACCGGCCGGTGCTCCTCTGCCTACCCCTTTCCCTGCCTCTTTGGGCTCATGAAATGCTGGTTCTCCCCAGGGTTCTCTCTGAGGCCTTTTATTTTGTTTCCCTCTGTTCATGCCCCTTTAATCATCTCATCTGCATGGCAGGGACTCAAATACTCCCCAAATTCTGAGGACACCCAAGTCAATTTTCCAAACCCTACCCAAATGCTTACTGGACACCCCCTGAAATGGCCATGAGCAGCTAAAACTGAGCATATCTACGCCTGAATCTACCCTCCTGCCGTGCACCCAACCTGCTCCTCCTCTCCCAGGTGAGTGGGGAGTGGCTCCACGCAGTCACCACCTGAGCCGGCCCCACCTCCCTGTTCCTCATCACCTCGCCCATCCGAACAGCCACCCGGTTGGATTGCTGTCACCCACCCAGCACGGAGTGGAGCTGTTCCCCCACTCCTCCCACTGCTGGTTTGATTGGTGTCTCCGCTTCCGAGCTGGAGCAATGGCCTCCTCACTCGTCTCTGCACCACCTAGCAGCGACAGCGGGCTGCTTCAGCCTGCACCCCAATGCTTTCGTGACCAAGGCCCACCTCCTTCTCAGCTTCATCTCCACTCACACACATTTGCTCCAGCAGCACCGAACACTTCCAGTCCCAGAAGGGCGCCTGCTCTCTCCTTCTGCCAGCTTTCCTATATGTTTTTACTCTTTCCTGCAAAATTCTTTCCCACCCCTCACCCCCACGAAGGGAACTCTTACATGTTTTCTTTCAAGCCTACGTCAAGCTTTGCCTTCCCTGAGAGCACAGCCCCCATCACCCTTACATCCCCAGGCAGGGCCAGACTCCCACCGCCCCCCACACCTCCCCCATGCAACCGTGAGAGCCAGTGCAGGCCATTATCACAACTCCCACCACCATGACCTTATTACAAGTGCCTCCAACACTAAGTTCAGACCCTTCAGGGACTGTGTTCTGCTCCTTTTTCTTTCTGGAAGACAGACCTGACTAGGGCTCCAGAGACCAGGCCAGACCTCCTGCCTGGGTGGGAGGAGACCAGAAGCTAGGACAGCACCTGGGGAGGCCAGGGAGGGAAGGCAGGAGGCTCAGGCCCCATCATCTCTTCTGTCTGACTTTGGGCCAACTAGGGTTAGGTACAATGGTCCTTGACCTGCCCTTGGCCTTTATGTGACCTGGAGAAGTGTAAATACTGACTCAGAGCTTGGCCGGCTCAAACCCCCTTCTTACTGATGAGAAAACTGAGGCCCAGGGAGGGAAAGGGACTGAGAGGCGATCACACAGCTGCCTGACTCCCAGGACAAAGCTCTTTGGGCTGAATAAGCTCTCAGCTCCTTCATGAGCACACGTCAGTCTAGGAAACAGCAGCTGTTAGTCTGGTCCCCTCCGGCTTCCATCCATCCTCCACCCAAAAGAAGCAGGGCTGCATCTCAACACAGGTGAAGGCAGTGGGCTCTGTGGATAAGAGTGTAATGGTGCGCTTGAGGCCTCAAGAGCAGAAGCCTTGGGGAAGGCCTGAGACCCCGAGCAGCGTGCCAGGGTGGGCCGGCTGTATGCAAGCAGCGCCTGGTTTCTGGCTTCCCTCCCAGCCTTGCTCTGGGTCTGACTATGACACCTGAGGCAGAGCCAGGCTCAGAGACAGGTAGTAAGGCCACCGTGGGCCCTCAGCTCCCGGATGCCCAGATGTTCTACGAAGCCCACTGGCAGGAGCGTCTGCACCGGCAAACACTAGCCCACCACTGCAGGCACAGAAGAGTAGGTCCTGCACTCTCTCCCCACTTGAGGACCTAGTGCCACCCAACTACAGCACCAGCCTCCCCAAAGCCGAGTGATGGGCCCCACGATGACAGGCCTCTGCCGCCCTCTGCTGTTTGCCACTCGAGCCCCATGGCCTGAGGGGAAGCTCTGAGGCTGGCAGGGGGGACCAAGGAATGTCACCAGTGCCTGGGCTTGCCCCAGTTCATATATAGCAGCCCCTCCACCTAGTTTCCAGAAAGATCCTGAGACAAGGCCCTGCTTAAGCCCTGGGAAAGGCAGGCAGAATGCCAGGATATGTCACGGTGACAAACAGCTCCGAAGAGAAATGGCTTGTAACAACGGACGTCTATTTCTTGGACGTGAGTTGTCTGGGGTGCTCCATGCCTCCTCTGTGTGGGATCCAGGATGAGGGAGCAGCCAGCTACCCTGAGAGGGCAAGAGACTGCAGGGCCCCAGATAGACCCTGAGCACTTCCACTCACAGCTCACTAGCCAGATCGGGTCTCGCGGCCCCACCCTAGCACAGGGGCCTGGGTGTGCGGTCCTGCCACGTGCCCCCATCCAGGAACTAGAGATGTTTGGAGGCTGGTGTGCACAAGTCCCGATGGCTAGTTTGCTCTTCAGGTCCCCAAGTCTGGCTCATTCTCCATCCTGTAAGCATACTACACTCTCTCTCTCTTACACACACACACCCCCCCCCAGGGAATACAGCCCGAGTTCCCCAGGCACAGCATCGTGCTCAGGAACAGGGTCTGCGGGTGGCCTGGAGGGGGGAGGTCCATACCAGCAGTGAGGGGTGGTAATCCCTTTATAAATGCAACTATGATGCCTCTTGATCCAGAAACCAACAACCTAAGAATTAAAGTTATCTGCCTCCTGCAAATTCAATATTCAACGATACAGCAAGTTCAAGGTAACATTCATAAGCATACCCAGTTACAAGGAGGAAAAAGGGAGACCCACCTCGGCAGACCCTGCTCCACGGTGGGACCAACATCCCGCCGGACAGACATTGTGTCTCTTCCTTGGAGCGGGGCGTCTTCCCTGACCACACAGACCGGGGCTCTTCCTTGGGCATCTCTCCCCACGGTTCTTCATGCCTCTGCCCCCTTCTCCCCTGTCTGGCTCCCTGACAGAGCAAGGAGTTTCTCCTTGCTCAGAACTTGGGGGTTTTGTAGCCCTGTAACTGCCACCCCACCCTTAAATCTGCCAGAGCTCCGAGTTCCAGAGTGACACCAATGGCAATGTCTCTTAGGTCTCAGTTGAAATTCCACAGAGACTCTCATCATTGTATTGGCACAGTTATGTGACTTAGGACCAGGCACAGACGCCACAGTCCAGCAAATGAACGGACCCCTTTGCGAAGGGACCATGTGCTGTCTGGACATCCTGGGTTGCACTGGAGGCAGAGTGGGGAAGGCAACCAATGCTTGTTTTCTCTGGGACAAATTGCTCAGCATTACCACTGAAGAAGACCCAATTTGGGGGAAGAAAGTGAGGTTTGACTTTGTCCCACCTCAGACTGCTAATTGCTTTCTTCGTTTGCCTAAGTCTGTTTCCTCGCCTGTAAAGTGGGGACGGTAACCTCTGTCCCTCCCTCTCTCCTTCATTCACTGCTCCTGGCTCCTCAGCGCCCCAGTGAACCCAGTCCTGGGTCCTGGTTACCTAAGCTGAATCACACACCAGGTTTACCTGTTGCCTCTCCCAGGAACTTTCGCATTTGTCTAGAGAATCCTTGGAGACTTAACCAAAGCAGTAAGTCTCTAATGGTGAAATATAAGGAAGGCAGTGAGAAAGACCAAAGGGGGAAATATTTTGGTAGAACGGAGGGAGAAGAGACAGGATACTCCGGATCAACCTAGATATGAATTCTGCTCTCTGTTGCTGACTTTCGGTTTCCTACTTCATGGGAGAAACGAATCAAGACCTACCTTGAATGACAACTCTTGTTACCAGAACCCTCAGGTCATTTTTACTTGTAAGCTCACTTTCTGAGACGTATGTGGGCACAGTACTCACTCAGGCACACACCCGCCTCCCTGCCCCATGTTTTCTAAATTCTACTCAAATGTGTTTTGGGCATAATTTTGATGACGGTGAAACTATCACAGCCCTCATTTCTCCACCTCCGGGGATGCTTTCTGGGGCTTTTCCTTAGAGAACTCTGCTTTTCCTCCAGCCCAGCCCCACCACTTTAGTGCCTGGTCTCTGGTGGTCTGAAGACCTGGTTGCTTATGCAAGTCACCCTGTTTCTGGAACAGAGGTCACAACTCAGGAGTGACTTGGACCATCCGCGTGTCCTTGCACTTAGGGGCCCCATGCAGGTTTTGGTAAACAGGGCTGGCATCTCCCCAGGGGACAGCACTGACTCCTCAGCCTGGCATTGAAGCTGCCGCCCACCTGGCCTCCCTCCAGCCTTGGCTGCACCCTCCTCCTGGGATCCTGTGGGTCTCATCATAGTCCAGTCTGTGGGCCTTAAGAAAACAATCCCCTCACTCCCCACCCATCCGCACTACCCAACCCTAACCCTGCTTTCCTGCCCCCTGCAATCTGGGGCAGGTGGCTTGCTTTCTGGAAGGTGACCAGACAGGAGGAGATTAGAGAAGATCCCCAATTCTAGATCCCTCCTTTCCCCATCCCCTTTAGGGCCTATCAAAAACAAAGATAGCTAATGTTGGTACCATGCTTTACAGTCTGTAGAACACAGTCACGATTATTACTCCATTAAAACCATGGATAGCCCCTGGGAAAGGGGACAGAGGGCCACAGAGTGTCACCACAAAACAAGCTGCCTTGGATTGAGTGAACTGTAAGGAAAGAAAAAAACCATGATTTAAAAACTTGTCCATGTGCTCACCTGTCACTGGCCTGGACCTCCACGGAGCAGCTGGTCTGGATCTAATTTGTAAGGCCAGGCTAAATAAATGTTGCCCTTTCCTCTCCCAGTGACAGACCAGGGCATCCCTGGGACCCATACTTGCAGGCCCCGCCTCCCAGGACCCCACCCCTTATTTGTCCCAGGGGCAGCTAGGGTCAGAAGCTATCTGCACCCTTCTCTTCATCTCCGTTTCTTTCTGTCAGAGGGGAATGATCACCACTGTGCTATCAGCACTGCCTGTGGGAGCAAAGAGGAGAATGAGTCTCTTACAGGTCTGTGGTCTCTTTACCAAGGTGACATCTGAATGAAAGGTAAGAGCAAGAGGGGCCTCAATGCTACTTGATAAAAGGACTTCAGGGGAGAGATTGATTCCCTGGCATATTCTGGGGAATTGAATTTTCTAGATAATTAGGAGCTCCTTTGATCTTAACTCTTGCGGCTACAAACCCTTTGGCTATTCCTGAGAGGCAGCCTCACTAGGACCTTGCCCGGAGATGGCTCTGCCGGGTGTGTCTGCCAGGCTGCCAAGACACGCTGCCAGGGCTGGGCCAGGGGTGCCTGCAGGAGACTGCATGAAGTGTGCCTGGAGCCCAGACGTGGTGCTCTCAGGTAGATCCCTGAGAGCTGTTTGCTTTCGTTTCTTTGGTTCTTTCTCAAAGGCGTCCAGTATGGTAAAAATCCCAGTTATGTGGGGTCTAGAATTCATTTTATCTCAGCCATAGGAAGGTGTAATGAAATAAAATGTGTATAAGTAACTGCTATTATTTCCGTGGCTAAATATTCCTGGTCACCATGATCTGGTCCTTTGTCACTTTGATTAAAAAAAAAAACTCTCAGCAACCTGGTTTCCCCATCTATTAAATGAAAGACTTGTACTTCACTGTTTTTGAGGTCTCTTCTGAAGCTTATACTTGCTCAGAGTATTAAAACAAATATCAGATCCTTCAAGACTTAGGGGGAAAGAGACACCAGGTTTAGTGGGAATATATGATGGAGTTTGGCTGAACCGCCTCCACCTGTGTCTCCACTCTAGTCTTTCCTTTGGGAGTCCCTGACGTGCAGCCCAACATCACTTACAAAGAAATTGGCTACTGTATTAGCACCCTAGATTCTTCTTGTAACTGTCTGCTTCTGTGCTGATCGTCCATGTGAGTAATATACCATGTGAGCTTCCTGACAGAAGGAATCCCATCCCCACCTGTATTAGAGTTCTCTAGAGAAACATGATTAATAGTCAATGGGATAGATGATAGATAGATAGATAGATAGATAGATAGATAGATAGATAGATAGATAGATAGGTGATACATACATACATACATAGATGATAGATGGATAGATTAGATAGGTAGATAATAGGTACATGGATGATAGACACACATATATACATACAGAGAGAGAGTAAGAGAGAGAGGCTTGTTTTAAGGAATTGGCTGGCAAGTCCAAAATCTATAGGGCAGACTGGCAGCCTGGAAATTGAGGTAAGAGTTAATGTTACCATCTGGAGTTCAAATTCCACAGGGCAGCAGGCTGGAAAGTCAGGCAGCGTTTCTGTGGTGCAGTCTTGAGGAAAACTAAATTTTTGCTCTTAGGGCCTTTGACTGATTGAATGAGACCCACCCACATCGTGGAGGGTAATCTGCTTTATTCAGTGTCTATTGATTTAAAATGTTTATCACATCTAATAACTACCTGCACAGTAACATCTAGACTGGTGTTTGCCCAAACAGCTGGTTACCATAGCCTAGCCAAGGTGACACATAAATTAACCAGCACACCACCTCTCACTCACCTTTATGTGCCCACCTGGCACTTAGGGGTAGTCAATCCTGAACAAATAAACTGTGAGGACCTGTCTTGATTTCTCTCTTCTTTTACATTTCTTGCATTTGCATTTTTAGCAGGCCCAGTCTTCCAGGCAAAGACAGCCTCATGCAGCACCACCTGTTGCTCATACCCTGGCCATGTTTGGTGGGAGTTGCAGAAAGAGGTGACGAGCCTGGGTGGGCTTGACTCCTGGCACCACCACTTGTTAGCCAGGGGCTTTGGGCGAGGAGTTGAATCCTTCAGAGCATGAGTTCAGTGTCTATGAAGTAGGGGCATGCGGTACCCACACTGCAGGATTTTGTGGGGCTGAGTGGGATGGTGTACATGACGTGCCTGGCTCAGTCTCAGCCATGAACGAATCACCCCATCATCTAAGTAATGATTATTTTATTGCTTCTTTACACACAATTAAAACTCACTAATTCAGACCTATCAGAGAGGGCAGTCAATGGCTGGAAAGTCCACATTAAAAAATAATTTAAAAATAATGTCATTTTATTGCGTTAAAATACATTACTCAATCCAAGCTAATAAAGAGTTGCATAGAGAGCCCTTGGGGGACTTCTGTTAATGAACAAATAAGAACGATTTGAGGTTAGTCTATCAATTATTGGTGTGGAAACGGGAAGCTTCGGAAGTACTTGAAAACACCTCCAAACAGTGTGTTATCCTCTGTAGATTGTTTCCCCTGCAATCATCTTAATGCATTTTATTAATTCAACAGCTTCTCGCCACCTTGAGAGTGCTCCAGGCACTGACCAGACTTCCTATCAATTCTGACGTGGTGGTAACTGAGTGTAAGATATTTCACTGAGTTAGGTCAAGAACTTTATTTTATGTTCTTTCCTTTTCTTAGGAACCAATTTCAGGATGGTCACCTTGACCTGTAAATCCTGTAGGTGGAACCATTTCCATCAGACAGCAAAGAGGCTGAATTTAGGGGCTTTGGTCTGGACTCAGATAGACCTGGGTTCAAATCCCACCTCTGGCTCTTGCAGGCTGTGTGACCTTGGATAAGCCACTCGCCTTTTCTGTGCACAGTAAAATGATCTCCCTCACAGGGAAGCTGTGGGATTAAATTAGGTAATATATCAAAAAGTAGCTGAAACACGTGACCTGGCACCAGAGCAGGCCCTCATACAGGTGCTGAACCTAGAGGTGAGTCAGTAGGTCATGGCACAGTCCTAATGAGAGACTCTGGGGATAAGGAATGTTGACATTATTATTTTGGGTGCTTTTCCAGCACATGGATAAGTGATGAAAGTTGCCCACAATCTATGATCCCAGGGCAGGAGCCCAGGAATTGTCATTATTATTATTAGCAACAAAAATGACAATTTATAGTTTACAAGAGCTATCCAGCTTCTCTCAAAAGCTCCACTGAGACAAACTGTGTTTCAGAAAGGTCATGCAAGGGCCGTGGTATTTGTGCCCCCAGGCACTCCCCGTTTGGATCGGGTTCACTCACCGGAGTATCACATGGGTACAATTAGCTCAGTCGCTGCAGAAATGCCTTCCCTGAGTGTAAGTCAGGCCCTTGATTCTACTGTGCATCAGGGTCAGGAACCACCCACCCCAGGCAGTCTCACGGGAGACACTGGGAGCTTGACATCGGCCACGATTTACCAAGCGTCTGCCCTCTGGGGAGAGGCTGGAGTTTTCCAGTCATGTTTCTTTGTCCTCATACATCAGCAGTGAGGCTGGGCGATTACCACCCATGCCCACTTTTCAGAGGAGGGAGTGAGTCCCAGAAGGTGTATGGGGGCAGTGGGGGGGACTTGCTCAAGGTCACAGAGCTGGTAAGTGGTGGTTCTAGGCTCTAGGCTATGAGCACAGCACAGCCTCCAAGAGATATTCTCTCTCAGCCTATGTCAGGTTCTACAGAGGCTCCCAGCCCTTCTGTGAGACCCCTAGGGCAAACTCTCTCACCTTCCTCTGTGGGGTCCTGACAACTGCCTGCCTCTCTCATACAGCCGCCTCTGCCTCTGGTCTGGTCTGATTCTGTGACCCCGTGGTGGCCAGCACAAGACTTGGGCCTAAAAGAAGGCACTAAACACTTATTTGTTGACTTTGTTGATTAAATTCCTAAGAATTTCCCACAAAGGCCCTTGGAGAATGTACCTATTTGCCTCTTTAGATGACCCCACTCTGAACACAGCTACCTAAAAATGGATGGAGGGGTTGCTATGAGTTGGTGGCACCCTGGAGACTGGCAACCTTCCCTGGGTCTCCCTACCAGCACTGGTGCCAGGAAAGGATGAGACACAGCTATGGAATAGGCCACTAGCAGCCAGACACCATCGACTCAAGCCAGCCCAAATGGGTGTCCGCTCCTTCCAATGAAAGAACGCAAATAGGGACCCCTTCACAAAGGAGTAGGGGCCGGTTAAGAAAGAGGGTCTGATGGTAAGTGACTCTGCCACACCTTTGCCTCTGACAGAGACCCCCCCAACCAGGGCGCCCACCCAGCCTATGAAGCCCAATCAGAGGTGGCAAATCAGCAGTGTAACGAGCTGCATGACATCCAGGCAGATCATTTTTTAACTCACTCCTCTTCTGTGCAACAAAATATTTTCTGCAAAATTCACAAAATGCAACGAATAATGATAGTGCCTTAGATGTACCAGTTCACATTGCTTCCGAATATTCGTGAAGTATGCCTGATTTTGAAAGCGTTACTATACTTTTAAAACATCCACACATTGTTTCAATTGCCTCCTCTTCGGCTCTTTATGTTTTCCTTTGTTGAGCTCCACTGAGTTCATGTCATTTCAGGTTGGTGCAGGTGCCCCGCCTAAAATTTCTTTAAAAGTTCAGAATAATTATAAACCAGCTGCTGGTTTCACAGTAGACATTGCAAGTTACTCCCAGTTCCTACAGGACCAAAAAAGCACAATTATTTATACAATGGTTTTTATTCATACCTATCAGTTTGAACCTTGATCCTTTGGCTACAGTCTGATATAATAATTTATGTAAATAAATATCCAGGAAGACTTTAATAAAACTAAAATGTCAGCAAAAGATACAATTTATTGATAAATTCATTTTCTGGATCTTGTTCTACTTAAAACAGTTAAAAAATGTCCCACTTTTAAAAATATTACTAAAATTTAGTAAAATATTTCAAGCATGAACTAAAATATGCACTTACATAGCAAAAAAATGCATGCCTCACAGTTCACACTCTTTCACCATTTTAAATTTTAAACAAAAATAACTCCAGTGGTCACCTAGAATGATTGACTTAAAGAACTCAAGTTATGTTTTTTCATTTTTGCCATCTCTGTGCATCATCGTTCATTTGCATTCTACCCTTAAGAGGTAGGATACATGATACCACAGGGTGCTGAGACAGAAATTATGCCCAAAGAGACAGTAAACCATCCTGAGCCTACAATAACTCTTAAAACAAATGCATATGGGTGGGGTCTGTGTTTTGGGAGCTAACTCTGTAATTAAGGGGTCTCCAAATTAACTTCAGTATATAATAAAATGTGTGTGGACAGATAAGTAATAAAACCATTCTAATATGAAGCTTATATATTTTGTATTATCATTACTACTATTACCATTATTATTAAGCTTCACAGAACAACTTCAATTATTTACACCTAAAGCTAAAGCAAGATTTTTCATGGAAGAGAATTTTATCACTGACATTATTACAATTGCAGTAGCAATAAAAGCAGAGCAAATTTCAGCCCCGTGTGTTTTTGTTTTTAAGCTCTTCTGCATTTGCTTATCGCCTACATTAGAAGTCTGGGCCCGTCGCATCCCCACCCTTAGTGCACAGGTCAAGATGCTCTACCTGAGGTCCCTGCAGGAGTCTCTCAGAGGCGGCTAACCAGAAATGCTTCCTGTGTTTCCTTCATAGGCAATAAGAGGCATGTGGCTGATTGTCTCGCCCTTACTGCTTTGTAACCAAGAATCTCAGAGCCACATTTATAACTCACCTTTTAGGACCTTCAGGCATTTTAATTTCTCCCTTAGTGGCAACCTAATGTACCTACCCTGTCCCAATTTTCAACTTATTGTTTCACAGTTTTCAAAATGACCTCCCACACAGCCTAGTTAGCTTGCAGAATCCCTCCATTTAAGTTTTTTCTTTTGAATTTCAGTGGTTTTAACAAAACCTCCAGTTTACCACAGTCCCCACCACTCCCTAAGTCTTGCTCTGGAGCCACTTTCATATCTCCTCTGCACTTAGCCTCTGAAAGCATTTGAGTTTTCAATCCATGTATGTTTTCTCTTGTTTAGATTCTTGTTAGCCAGCCAGCCTAAAGCCTCTATGGAGTGGAGGTGACTTGGTCTGGTTTGCTCTGGTAGGATCTGGAAAGAGGGGCACAGAAGATCTGGTATTGTGCCAGGCTCCTTGGTATCCTCCCATTTGATTTCTCAAGAAGCTGGTGAGGAAAGTATGGGCACCATTTCATAACTGAGGAATCAGAGGCTCAGAGGAGCTAAGTTCCCCATCCCAAGTCACACAGCATCTTGGTAGGTGAACCAGGATGGAGACCCAGGCAGGTCTGTAGCCTGCCCTGACCACAGGGCGAGGGAGGAAGCAGACATTCCCCTAAGGGAATGGGGGACACCCTCAGGAGGAGATACCCTCCTGCTTTCCACTCCACCAATTTCTAGCTCCACACACAACTCCCACAGAAAAGACCATATGGAGGCCAGCAAGCTCCACAGCTAGCTTGCTGTATAGCCTCTCAGACCCTGTCCTCGGAGGGACACATTCTGGGTTTAGTGCCCTGTTGTCACCACCTTGAAATTCTTGATAATTTTTGAACAAGGAGCCATACCACCACCACCCAGTATGACAAGTAACAGTGGTGAGATGGCCTAGCCACCACCAGGCTCCCTCACTCATTGTGCCATTGGTGCACAGAGGACACCCCGCACCCAGCAAAGGCTTCTGGGAGTCACCACACACAGGCTTCAGCTCCTCCTCCTGGACACTTAGCAGCCAGAGTCCTCTGGCATCACCAGTACCCTAATCTGCCTGAGTTTTGCTCTGGACGGTCACCACAGCAACCAGAGGTTGGTCTGTGCAACTGAATGAATCAGCAAATATTGATCAAGCGCCAAGCTAGGAACTGTAGGGGAGAATAGGTGGCTTTGCTGGTTTTAAAATATTTATAGTAATAACTACCCTAAAAGAAGGGGGAGGTAATATTTGTAGCAATTTATTTCTCTTCTGTCCTGGAAGCCATCAGGTAGACAAAATAGTATCGTTTTACATGTGCACTGACTTTGAAGCCAGAGACGTTTGGGTCTGAATCCCAGCACACCACCACTAGCCATGTGACATTATACAAGCCCCTCTCTTCTCGAAGCGTCAGTTTCCCCTTTACAGTGCAAAAATACCTACCCCCGCCCACCTCACAGGGCTCTTTAAGAATGAAATGAGCTAATGTGTAACAAAGAGCTTTGTTGACTGTGCAAATGTTAGGTTGTTCTTTCAATAAACATTTATTAAGCATTTACTCTGAACCAAAGCCCGAGATAGGCATTAGAGCCTCTCAAATGTAAACGTCCTGGGCTCACTGGGATTCACTTTTTTTTTTTTTCCAACTGAAGTGAAATTCAACATAAAAGTAACCATTTTAAAGGGAACAACTCCGTGGCATTTAGTGCATTCACAATATCATGAACCAATACCTTTACCAAATTTCAAAACTTGAAAAACTTGTACCCATTAAACATTACTTGCTTTTTAGGATATATTTTCTCTTGCTATCATTTTGTCCTGGTCAGGAGTTGACTTCTTGGGCCTGCTGTTATCCTAATGTCCCTCGGATCACCTATGACTCCAAACCAACCCTTGGCTTCAACCTCAAGCTTCATAAGTTGAAACCCAGTCTCCTTTGCCAGCACAGGAGAAACCAGAACCCTGAGCCTGCCATTTTTAATTACCCCAGGGGTGGGCGCGCAGGTAATCGCTGTGCGTTTCAGTAAATTACCTCTCATAAAAGAGCTCTCATGTTTGTTCGTGTGCCCTTCTTTCCTGGAATCAGCTCCCTATTTACCAACATTGCCTCTTCCCGGCAGCCTGAGCGCTTGGCGAATGTCTGCCTTGTCGAGCGGTGGGTGGGAGGTGGGGGTCAGGTGCACGGGGAGGGGGCAGTGTTTGGGCAAATATTGGACTTGGCCACACTTGCTGTCCGTATCAGGCACCCGATTGGTGTTATTGATTGACAGATGCAGGAACCAACTGTTTGGAAAGCTGAGCCCCCTCGGATCGGGGTAGGTGTTTCGGCAAACAGCCCTAATACTGGGCAAACAGGCCTGTTGGAAGAAGTGCCCAGCGTGTTAGCAGAGCAAACCAAGCACTGAGCAAACAGCTTAAAAGAATGTGGCCACCTCCATGTAACCTCAACTGAGGTATTGATCCCACTGGAGACGGGAGAGGGGCCAAGCAGGGAACAGAGAGACACAAACCCCGGCAGAATGTAAATGTTATCTTTAAGCTGCGGCTGTCAGGGCCCTAATGGGCATCTGTTTGGAATTTGTCTTCTTGCAAATCTTTAAATCCAGGTCAGGGCCATGCTCAGAATTTAATAACAACTTTTCACGGAGATCAGAGCTTGGGACTGATTTCATTCTTCATAAGCCCAACTGGGACTTCCTGCTCTTCTTGGGGGTAGCCGCCTCACACGGCAACTTTGCCGGCGCACGTCCCAAGCTAGGAAGAGGCAAATCTTCTAGTCAGAAGGTTACAGGAGAGGAAAAAAATCCAGAAGTAAAGGTCCTTTCTCTGACCCCTGAGCTGTCCACACATGAAAGCCGGTCGGTAGACGGAATCTCAGAATCAGTGCCAAGAAACCTGGTCTTGCTGTAGCCGCGGGCTGCACCTGCCTGGACCTCCTGCCCATCACCGCGCTGTGGAGCATCTTCCCTGTGGAGGAGGCAGACCCTGTCAGGCATACACAAAGGCCCAGGCTAGAAAACCTCACTCCTGGGTGGCAGTATATTCTGTAGCCTGAAAACACGGCCCAGTGTAAGGGGTTGGGCTGCATGCTGGGAGAGCCTGGGCGATGCCCCTCCTGGGCCCGGGGCCCTCTGCCATTACCACGTGGCAATGGGTGGGCCATGGGTACGGCTATCATCTACTGTTCCTGGCAAGCGACTGCCTGGATCTGGGTGTCCTTTGCCAGAAGACAGACAAGAGGAAGAGAATACGTGGCATTTGCAAATTCCTTAAAAAGTCTAAAAACCATGCTTGCTTGTCTTTTAGTATTTCTGTAAAAGAATCAAGTGAGAAATACCTGCTCCTCAGGGTCCCAAGTGAGGTAAAAGGAACGTGATTGGACTTAACCACTGGTCCACAATTTCTCCTGAAAGGATAAGGCCTGCCCCCCTCTCCCCAGCCCTCCTGACCCCTTCCCCAGCTTGACTGGTCCCCTTGTTGTACCAGCAGAGGTTGGGCAGAGGAAATAGGTGCCTCAGCCATGTACCCCCAAAAAAGGAGGGAGCAAACCCCTGCTGGGTGCTGGCTTACTCAGAAGACTGACTGACTCCTATCTTCAACTGAGGCCAGGGGTAACCCATTTTTTTGGCACTGCATTTTATAAGCATAAAGGGAGTTTATAAACCATTTTGGCCTTCTCTGACCTTTGGTATCTGGTCTCACAGTGCTAAGAATGAAAGAAGGCTATGGCTCAGAGAAGAGGGTATCCTAAATGTAATGGATTTTAAACAGATACTTAGGGAAGAATGGAGGCAAAGCAGATACGAGCATGGGCTTCAAAACCAAGTGCATGGGGTAGAATCCCAGCTGTGCCATCTGCTAACTTTGTGACCTTGGGCAAGTTACCTAACTTCTCTGAACTTCAATCCTGTTCCCTGCAAATGGGAATCATAATATAACAAGGGATTATTGTAGAGATTAAATGGGCTAATGTGGTTTGTCCCCACAGTGCAGCCCCTCACCCGTGGTAAATCCCCTAGTGACTAGTAGGGACTCTTATTTCTGTGCCATGGCCAGGACATACCTTAGTGAGAACTAGCTGCCATTGCCAATATGTGACTGTGCAAGATGCTTCTGTTCCTACCATCAAGCTGGGGTCAGCACAGAGCTTTTACCAAGCAAATAGAGACATGCACTAAGTTTCCTAGAGCACAGCCTATGAGGGCTCCTCGGACTGACTTCCTCCAGATGGGTACTCCAAGGCTTTCTGCACCCTCAGCTCCAGGCAGCAAGGAGGCTGTGGAGACAAAGTGCCCCAGCATGGGGCCGGCCCATCTATTGCCCTCTGCAATAGATGGGACAAAGGGAACAAGAGAGTTGGGGGTCTTGTCAAAGCCTCAGAGAAGGTCAGCTGCAGTTCAGGTTATTTGTGACAATAAAGGAAATGGGCTGATAAGGCTGGGTCCTCTGAAGCTACTGCACTGACAGGTTATCAAACAGAAGTTAAAACCGGCCCTAAAAGAGGAGAGGATACCGACCCGATTCATTTCCCCTCACCAGAAAGTTATTAATTAATTAGGGTTCCTC
Source organism: Manis pentadactyla (assembly GCF_030020395.1). Lineage (NCBI taxonomy): Eukaryota > Metazoa > Chordata > Mammalia > Pholidota > Manidae > Manis > Manis pentadactyla. The sequence goes on along the minus strand of NC_080029.1, from coordinate 117,296,900 downwards.
TACTGCAATTAGAAACAAATAAATAAACTGAACCTGCGTTGACCTTCCTGCTCTCAACCTAATGACTAAGCTGCCCTTGCTGAAACGTCTATCTCAACAAAGGTCTCGAAGCCATTTGCTTTGGAAACGAAACCGCAAACACGAGGACTACTCTGTGATGCAGGCTAAGTGGCCATGACTACATTTCCCAAATGCACGTGGCCTAACGTGGGTAAATATAGAGGATACCCCCTTTAAGGAAGAGGTTCTTAGCCAAGGTCCAACTTCCGGTAGGACTTGGCCACAGCTGTCCCACTGCCCAGGCCCCGGGCGTCCCCACTGCGTTCTGCAGCGTTGCAGAGCACAGGCACAGGCCCCTGTCAGACCCACTCTCCCTCCGTCCTGCCTCTCCCCTCAGCTCCCACGGACAGTAACAGAGAGGCTTGTTATCATGAATCCAAAAGAGGTTGAAAGTAAAAAAGTGGAAATCTTATTCAATGAAACCACTCCTGTTCTAAAGGGTCAAGGAGGGATGCCCTCACTGGCATGGAGATGAGCAAACAGGGCACATGCAGCCCTCCCTGCTCTTCCTTGGACTCCAGACTTCGCTGTCCCTGCTGTTAGACAAAATGCCCCTTTCTTGGGAGAGAAGATGCCGCTCTGCAGAGCTGGAGGGGCTCCTGTTTGGAACAGGAGTGGGTGCCACAGCCACAGGACCAGCTACCCCTTGGGTGGAAAGCATGGGAGGCAGAAGCCCAAGGAACATGAACTTGGTAAGGGGTTTCTGGGCACGTGGGCCCAGAGCAGGTTAAAGAAGGGAACAGAAACAGCTCAGAGTGTGCCTCTAACCCTTCCTCAATCCACGATGGGCCACAGGAGTCCAGAAATCCCTTGTCAAGGACCTGTTTGGCCTCACCTGCAGGGACTGCCCCCCCTCTGAAGCCAGTCATGAGGTAGTGAGTGGCAGTGACGGGCCCCTGGTTCCGCTACTGCACGTCTCCCTGCACATGCCCCACGCTGCAGCTGCTGAGAATGCAGGCCCTGGACACAGCAGAAACAGCTTCCTCTGTATCCCCATTTCTCACCTCTTTGCTATCCTCATAATTACCCACTACTTAAAGGAAAGACTGTTTAGACCAGTCCCCTGATAGAAGGGGTTAATTATTACAAGCCACGAAGAAAGGGAGTCGGTGTATGCTGAGCCCATCTACCTGGATACATAGTAACGAGCACTGTTTTTGAAAACACCCAGGTTAGAGCAGGGTTTTCACTTGAGAAGCACCAGTTAATTACAACAATAATGTGAACTACACACAGCAGCAGCATCGCTGATGAATCATTGAAAAGGCTGCATGATGCCAAGAATGCTCAATTAATGATCCACCCCATAAAAATGCATCTCCATGGCGGTGCCCAGATCTGGCCCATGAAACTAAAATACAGTCCTCTCTTAAACCACTGGACCTTGCATAGAGACTTTAAGTATCTTCAAAAATTCTGGACGTTGAAATCAGTAAACACAAACATGCACCAAACTAGCACCAGCCTCCTGGGCCTGTGACCAAGCTCAGAAGCGCCCCACCCCGTCCCATCCAACGTAGTTAACGCCCTGCTCTCACTCTCTTGACATTGTACACAGGGGGGCCCCCCCGGCATTTCCATTTTACGCAGGAACCCGCAAATTATGTCACCAGTCTTGCACCAAACTCAAAGGAAAAAACAAGATGATGCTCATAGAAAATGAGACCCAGGAATCTACACATCAAGCCCTTGTGCCCCCACTTGAGTCAAAATGTCCTGTTCTTTTTGAATTCTGAGCAAGAGAAAGTCTGAGCTATAGTGTTTTGTTTTGTTTTTTGAGGAAGGGAATTTTTTACATTAGAAATCCCTTATGAATTGGTCTGACACTGTCCTCTAAGCTAACTCCTCTCCTCTCACCAGCCTCTGCCAGAAAAGCACCTTTCTGACCTGCTGTGTCCGCAATCTGAGGTCAGGGAGAGTCCCAACTTTGCCCTGAGATGGCACAGGTGTCTGCCTCAGTTGCCTCCTCCATAAAAGGAAATAGAATCGGGGGCTGGGAGCAGAGTCAGCTTCCCCTGCCTACTTCTCAGTTGTTCAAACATATTTGCCGAGAGAGGGTCTCTATGACAAAAAACAAGTTTTGGCAACTCTGGGTCAAATAAAGTTAATGTTGTCAACTTCAGGACTTCTCGGAACCCTGAAAGAGTTGCTGAGAGTTACGACTCTCCAAGAGAGGGCTGGCAGCACCTCCCAAGCTTATGTGACTCTATCTGTCTAACAACCCACCCACATCAGGCTCGTGGAACTTAAACTTTAGAGCCTCTCACCCTTCTAGATCATTCCAAGGCCCTGAAAGTACCCTAACAAAGTGTTCGCATGGGTCGTGTATTTATGTAACATTAGCAGAAGTAAAATATTGCTGTATCCATATTGTTAAAGAGAGCCCCTAAAATTGTATGAGGTTTGGACACCACAAAATGCACATCCTCCTCTACACATATTCCCACATCTGGAGGATCCCCACCCCATCATGTCAAACATCTTAAAATGCCCCCGCACCCCCCATTTAATGTAATTTATATATAATACTAAGAGTTGAGTAGGAGATGATATGATGTCATTTGTTTAATAGACTTCCAATTAAACATTGTTTCATACTGGTTTTGCTTGGTTATAAGGATGCTAATTTTGGAGTCAACATTGTTAAATTTTCTGTGTTGCGATCATTTTCTTGGCCCTTGGAAAAGTCATGGGCCCTGAGTACCAGGTCTGTAATGAATAATAGAGAAAATGGTGCCTCACCAGCCTCTACAGTCTGAGAAATACTATACCAGATTGTTATCATAGTAATTTTCAATTCAGAGAGAATGCCTATCTAACGTCTAATTCAGACTAAAGAGAGATTGGGGTGGTAGGGAGGCATCGAGGGGAGAAAACGAGTTGATTATAGAAATTGACTTGTATTATTATCAAGAAACAGCGGGTTTCCTTGAACTAGGTTAACAAGGTGTTACCTGACGAGGCCTGAGGGGCTGCTTTAATTTAGGACAAGATTGTTGTGCAATTAGCTTATCAACTCTATATGTAAATGAAGGCTTTTAAGGTCCTTGAAACCGGCTCCTGCTCTTAAGTAATTGAACTGTTTCCCCTTGATGCTCTTCATTCTCTCCTTCCTGAACACTTCTTCCTTTAATTAAGCATTAATGTGCAAAGCACCGTGCCTAGGGGTTGAAATATGAATAAGTCCCAGTCCCTGCCCTCCACCAGCCTATGGTCTAACCAGGAGTCAGCAACCATTTTCTTTAAAGGGCCAGATAGAAAATATGTTGAGCTTTGCAGACCATCCCCATTGTAAGAACCCAACTCTGCCCTTGTAGCACAAAAGCCACCAGAGACAGTGCACAAATGAATGAGTGCAGCCATGTTCCAATAAACCTTTATTTATAAAAACTACATGGGCTACAGTGTGACGACCCTTGGTCTAATGAAGCAGATGCATAAAGAATTTACTATGCAAAGGTAGAAGCCTAGTTCTGCGCAGTGCTAGCCAAGTGCTGTGGGTGACAAAGGGGAGGGGAGGAAAAGCAGTGGGTTGTCAGGGAGAGCGCAGAGGCTTCCTGGAAGCAGGGCCTGCGCTTACGGAGCCATAGTCTCGGGTTCCCACGTTGCCTTCATCGCTCCTCAGTTGCTTTCCTCCCCAGTGAGACTGGAGCTTCTGAAACCTTGCATTTTGTTGTATGGTCAGGGGGCTTAAGCTAAAATGGATTCAAATGTCCTGCCTACTGATGATGAGTCAGCTTCCAGTCAAATGAGAAAAATGTTGTAAGAGAGAAACTCTGTCTCCCTCAGGCTTCGGATAACTTGTGTCTTGTTGGGAAACCACAGGTGCCTTTGAGGGAAATCAGACAATGTAATCTCCTCCTGCAGGCAACCTGGGCTCTAACTCCTTCATTGTTCTTCAAGACACTTTCTCTCTGCATTTTCAATGGCTAAACACCATGTAATGTCTTGTGACTTGTTTGCTAAGGCTGGGCAAATAAAAGAACAAAGGAGGCAGTAAGCATCACAGCAGACCTGGCTATGGTTATCACCTGCTCTCACAGTGAGCTTAGCCCCCCAGCACCCTGACCCCTTAAAAGGGGCCGCGGGCCAAGGCTGCTTGAGATGCAGGGCTATAAAGATTGGACAGGAGACAGGGCTCTGTCTAAAAGGATTCCTGATCGTCTATCTTTAACTCCACCAGGAACTGGGGAAATGATGACACCTTGGCAATTATAGTAGGCCAATTCAGTGATACAGTAAATGAATTACTCACCCAGACAAAGGATGGGGTTGATAATGGGCCCAGAGATTGTTGGGTCAGAGGTCTCACCGAGTGATGGCTTAGGGGGATTAGTCCCTGCATCATCTCCATCAGCCCCTCCCCAAAGTCAATATCTAATCTACCTGTGAGGGCAGGATGCTGGTGGTGCCACCCAGACCAGTACCGCCCTTAGGTTCCTTCTCTGAGACAGTCTGGAGTCCCCACTGCCCACCTATGTCTCGTGTACCCCAACAGGAGACAGTGTTCATGGATCCCCCAACATGTGTATGACTCTCCAGGAAGCTAGAGATCAAACCGGAGAATGCGAGACCCAAAATTTAACCCTTCTCAGTGTAGCACATACAGTTAGCACCCACAAGTGCCCTGCTCCCTCCCAGCCAATTAGCACCCTGAACTGCAGTTTCCTCATCCACAAAAGAGGAACAATCTATGAGTAGCCGGCTAGCTTCCAACCCTGAGTTGTGGTAAGATGCTAATGAGCACGCAGCCCAGCTCCTGACTGAAGGGCCTCCCCTCACTCATCCAACCCTGGGCAGGGTGACCGGCATTCTGCAGAGAAACCTCCCTGCCTGGATTGCCCTCCGCCCTCCTCTCCCCTTCCCAGGGGGCTACCCACCCTTCCCATTCCGGCTCCAGGCTGCCTCTTCCAGGAAGCCCTGCCCTGTCACCCCAGCTCTCCCAGCCCCCCTGTCCTGCTTCTAGGCAGGCTTACTTACCAAACATAATAGCACCCTGTCCGATCTCACAGTCTCATTACATGTGTTCATTATCTCCCAGAGTGTAAGCTCGTTGGCTTGAATCCATGCCGGCACTTCTAACCCCCTAAGTGTATTGCACAGGGCTAGACAAACTGCAGGTGCCCAATGAATACTTGTCAATACAAATTCCAAGGATATAAAAAGAGTTCAAGCCCAGTTTCCTTCTCTTGTAAAAGAGGCCATAGCCATAGTAGTAACCGATACCGTAAGGCATTATTTGAAAAAGGCTTGCCGTCTTCACTATCTCAATTAATGAGCAACGCAGGGAGGTGGGTGGTATTACTCCCACGATGCAGGTGTGAAACTGGGAGCCGGTGAGAGCTGGGGATCTGCGGAGAGCACGGCTCTAAACAGCGGGGTCGTAACTCGAACCCAGGTCTTACAACACCAAGCCCATTTTTTTCCCCCACTGCAGTGGGCTGTGAACCTTAAAAGCCAAGAAAGGGCTCAAGGGGCGGCTAGCGGTTTTGCTACAGAGAAAACCGCAGCTATCAGGAAACACTCAACCTGTTTACACCCAGATGCTGGGACCACGAGAAAGCAAGTTTCCACCAGATCCCAAAGAAGGAATGGAATTTGAACAAAAGGAAAGAGAGGCGGGGAGAAGTGGCGGGAGGGAAGGCAGAGAGGGGAGGAAGCAGAAGGCATCCGAGGCAGATGGTGGGGGCGACCGTGAGGGGGGCCCCCGCAAGGGGAAGGCGAATGGGAGGGGCGCAGTGTAGGACCCAACGCGGCGCGAGCCTGGGATCCGAAGCTGAAGGCTGTGAAGACAGCGTGAGCAGAGAGGAGCTGGAGGCTGGCAGGCGCCCGTGAGGGACCGGATGGGGAGGGGCGCACGTAGGACAAGCCCAGGTCATCCGCAGCTCCCAAGCCAGAGGGGCTGCTCAAAGGTAGGTGTCATTGACCCACTTGGGGGTGGTGACGATTGCCACTGATTTTGACTGGGAAGGAAACAGGCAGTACCACACGATGTCAAGCTTAATAATATCCTGTCGCCACGCACGCTCTCATTATTCCACACATGTTCATTATCTCCCCAGATTGTGCGCTAGCTGGGTTTGTGAAACTACGTCTTCTCTTTTAGTCTCTGTGGCTCCTTGTGCAGAGCTGGGCAGATAGAAGGGGCCCAAGAAATACCAGTGGATACAAATTTTAATACCATAAAATGGGGCCTAAACCCCAGGGCCAGTGGAGGGTCATTTCAGAGAAACAGTTGTCAACTCAGTAGTTTTTAAAAGTATTTTGCAGTAGCAGTTAGACCCATCCAACAGTGTTCAACGATGAACTGCTGCCCCTTGAGGTAGAGAGTGCCCCATCACTCAGGGCATCCAAGCAAAAACTAGACCGTCGTCAGAGATTCCATGCAAGGAATCCCTGCACGGAGAAGGAGACCAGACAGCAGAGCGCCTACGGCCCCCTCCATCTCTCAGATGCTTTGGTTCAAAAATGCTGTGAATTTGATCTCCCATTTCCTTGGCATGTCCCATTCAGAAATAGCCAGACTGACTTAAAAAAAGAAATCTCCATGTCTCTTTCTATTTCTTTCAAACCCTTTAAATGTCAAGTTCCAGACCACTGCTCTTCCTTGCCAGGCAGTTGGATACCAAGCCCATGAGTACTGGGTTTAGAATAGCGTGCCTGGCGTGGCCAGAGGAGGGGTCTGACTTCATGCATTCCTAATGCACGTCTATTTTTACAACCATGAGACACATTGCCTTCCCTTGCTGTTCGCATCAATATCACACAGGGACGCTGACACAGGGCCATCTGTCCCCACAGACGCATCCTTTTTGAGAGGGGAGGCAGGGAGAACCGGAGGGAGATAGATAAGCAGTTTTCTTCTAAGTCTGGAAATTGATTTGGGATATGATAGCTCTCAGACTTGAGCTGGCCAAAGACGCCTTTTGCCAATCCCTTTTGGGAATAGAGCGTCTTATTTTCTCACCTCCTTCTGAAGTTAACAGTCAGCCAGTCCACCCACACACTCACTCACTCATTCATTCACTCACTCATTCATTCGCCTAAGGCATGCCAGCTCTGGTCCATGCCTCCTTTCACCGTGCTTGACTCTTCTGGAAGCTCACCATGCAAGAGGGCATGGGGATGGGGAGGGAGCATGCGTGGAGAATGAGTAGATAAGGCAAGTCCTTTTTTGAGCACTTCCAATATATGCAGCACCATGCCCAGACTGAAGTCTGACAGGTGGGGTGTTCCCCCGAAACAAGGGCCACTGCCCTGAGGCAGAAGGTGATCTCAGACTCGGGAGTCAAAGAAGGAAGGACTTCTTGTGCGCTGGACCGAAAACAAAGCAGCCCTGTGGGAAATGGGGGCTCTGTGTCAGGACAACTATGGACCCCAGAACCTGGTCTGAGCCAGCTCTTCTGAGAGAGCCCCACCCTCTGGAGAAGGAGACTGGGAAATGAATCTAAAGAACCACAGCAGGCTGGTTCCCAAAGTCCTTGAGGGCCCACCGCACTTTCCCATCTCCTTCCTCTGCTAGGGCATCTGCTTCCCCTTTGACACCCTGGTCTCCAGCCCTGGGTTCTGATGGACCTGTCATTCATGTGACTCCACCTTCCCAGTGCAGACCCAGGCCCAGCCAATCAGGGTTCCCCTCTGAGAAGGACAACAAAGATGAAGTCAGGGAGGCACGAATGACCCTGGTGTGGCCAGTTAGAGGCTGTCCTGAAACTTCTCTGCAAGAGCTTACAAGGAAGATGACCTCTCTCGAACGCTATTGCTAAATTAAGAGAATATGAGTCTGACACCACCAGTCACCATTTTGCCTGCTCCATGGAAAGGACCTGTGTGTAGAATAAAGCCAATCAGAGACCACACAGGCCAAGAAGAAAGAAACGATCTTGATGATTCCAAATGATCCCTGGTTCCACCAACCCCTGGACTGGCCATTTATGTGGGCCAATAAATTCGTTTTTCCCCCTCTTCCTCTTCCTCAAACTAATTTGATTTGAACTTGGAAACAACAGTTTCCTCACTGATTTGCACTTACCACTTCCTTAGTGCATCGAAAGGAGCTCACAGGGTCACTTGGGCTTACCCACTGGGAAGCTCCAAATTCTGAACTGGAATGTGTACTGGTGCATAACGCCACCACCAGGGTCCCTGACACAGCTGCAGGCGGCCCATTTCCGACCTGACTAGAGGCATCACACTAGTGCCAGCAGGTGCAGCTGCTGGGGCACCTTTCTGAGCCCCTGCCCCAGACTCCAGCTGCCCCTGACTTGGGAGAGTCCCAGTGGCACTCCAGTTCCTAGACAAAGGAAGCGCCTTCTAGCCTCACTGGGCTGCCACTTTGTTCCAGCTCTGGGACCAGACTGGACTGGCTCCTTGCAAGGTTGGGAAATGCCAGGTCATTTGGGAGAAAGGGCCTCAGAGCAAGTCAAGGCTCCCAGGGAATTTGAGCATGTGAGGGCTTCAACCCTGCTCTTGGTCAGTACAGGAAGGGACATTATACTCAGACTATGAATTCAGTCACCCCAGCCATGTCTGATAGATCACAAGGAAAAGGCCCAGCTTCCAGACTATTAGGTGGACAACCCCCACTCCAACACAGGGCAAATTTAGGAGGTGAGAAGGTGACTGAAAGTCACAAGACACACACAGATGCAGACAAGATGATCTTGCCCTGGAGAAGCCCATGACCACAGTTAAGAGACCTGAACAGAAAGCTATACTGCAATGTGGACAGAGGCACACTTTTTATCAAAAAAATTTTGTGGTAAAATATATGTAACATAAAATTGACTATTTTCACCAATTTTCAGTGCACAATTAATTGGCAGGAAGTACGTTCACAGTGCTGTGCAACCATCACCACTATCTATTTCCAAACATTTGTCATCATCCCATACTGTAACTCTGCACCCATTAAACACTAACTCCACATTCCCCCTCCGCCAGCTTCTGGAAACTACTATTCGGCTTTCTGTCTGCATGTGACTACTCTACATACCTCACAGAAGTGGAATCATATAATATTTGTCCTTTTATGCCTGTTTATTTTATTTAGCCTAATGTTTTCAAGGTTCACTCATGTTGTAGCATGTGACAGAATTTCTTTCCTTTAAAGGATGAATGATATTCCAGTGTATGTATATCCCACCTTTTGTTTATCCCTTTCTTTGTTGATGGACACTTTGATTGTTTCCACCTTGCGGTTATCATGAATAATGCTGCCATGAACAGTGCTCTAGAAGTATCTGAGTCTCTGCTTTCAACTTTTGTTTTCTGGGGTTTTTTTTGCGGGGGGGATATAAACCAAGAAGTGGAATACCTATGCTATGGCAACTCTGTGTGTGATGCTCTGAGGAGCATTTGGGGCATACAGACGCAGGATAGGTTGAGGGCATGAACTGGGGAAGGAGAGCAGAAACTAGGTTCCGAGAAGTGTCAGAGTTCCCACTTGGCCTCCTACCGTGGCTTTGGGCCTATGATTAACCCCCTGTGTATGTTTGTTCATTTATAAAGCGGACATAGTACTTCCTCCTCATAGGGATGTGATGAGCATAAGGTCGAGGAAAGTCCTCACCATCACAGCTGAACCCAGGGTCCCTCTTAGGACAAAATCGGTCTTGGTTTGAGGTGACACCTTAGCAAGTGCTTCTGGTAGAAGATTCTGGTAGAAGCAGGAACATCACATATGGTTGTTTACGTTATTCACTGGCCAAGGACACCTGTCCAGAGGGGAAAACAGGGGCAGGCCGAAATCTAGCCTGCTGTGCTGTCACCAAGCCAGGGATCCAGCATAGGGCTGTGCCCACCCCTGATCTATTCCACACAGTGTGGGGGATAGGGGTTGAAATTTTAATCTGAGCCCCCCTCCCCAGCATTCTGTGGCTCCCCATTGTTCTAGGATAAAGTCCAAACTACACCGGGTGGCTTACAAGGCCTGCAGATCCAACCCTGACCTGCCTCCGTAACCCCCATTCTAGCCACCTGCTCCTTAAACCCTATTTTCCAGGCTTCCTGAATTTCTTCTCATTATTTCAATGTGAAATACTCTCTCTGTCTCTCTCTCCACTTTGCAGATCAGGTAACCAAAGTCGAGGCAAACACGGTGCCCAAGGTCACACTGCTGGTAAGAAGCACAGGCAGGTCAGATCCAGTAAATGGTGGTAAGAGCCAGTAAATCCAAATCCGTGTCCTACTGGCTGCAGGGTTAGAGATGGCATCAGGCTGGAGTGTAGAGAGCACTGGGGGTCAGAAGACCTGGGGTGCAAGAACAGCTCTCTATCATCACTTGCTGGTGACTTTGGGCAAGTCACCCTAATAATCTCATCCTTGCCACATACTAGCTGATTATCACAAAGAACTCTACAGCCTGAGGCTCATTGGGGGATATTGCAATGAGAGTCTAGTACTGCTGTTATATGGGAATTGGTTGTTCTGATCCCTCTGTCCTCAATGGAAACTCTGTTGTGCCTTGTGAATAAAACCTGTAAAATGAAGCACAATTTAAAATGGAGTGGAAATAAATGAAATAGAGGCTTTTAAAAAGACACAGAAGACTAATGAACAAAAAGTTGGTTCTTTGAAAAGATAAACAAAATTGATAAATCCTTAGCTAGATTCATCAAGAAAATGAGCGAGGCCCCCCCAAAAAATGAAATTGTAAATGAAAGAGAAGGAGTTATAACTGATACCACAGAAATACAAAAGATCATAAAAGTCTACACACAATTAAAGTCCAACAAATTGGACACCCTAGAAAAAAATGGATAAACTCCTAGAACATACACTCTCCTAAGACTGAATAAGGGAGAAATAGAAAATCTGAACAGACCAATTATTAATAATGAAACTGAATCAGTAGTCAAGAAACTCCCAGAAAACAAAAGTTCAAGACCAGACGGCTTCTACCAAGAGAATTCTACCAACACTTAAAGAAGACTTAATATCTACCTTTCTCAAACCATCCCAAAAAGTAGAAGAAGAAGGAAAATTTCCAAGCTCATTCTATGGAGCCAGCATTACCCCAATGCCTAAGCCAGACAGACACTACAAAAAAAAAAAAAAGAAAATTACAGTCCAATTTCCCTGATAAACTTAGATGCAAGTTCTCAACAAAATATTAGCAAACAAAATTCAACAATGTGTTAAAAGGATCAAGTGGGGTTTATTCCAGGAATTCAGATGTGGTTCCATGTCAGCAAATCAATCAACATGATACACTATATTAATAAAAAGATTTCATCGTCTCAATAGATGCAGAAAAAGCAATTGACAAAATTCAATACACATTTGAGTTTTTATGATGAAAACTCAACAAAGTGAGTATAGAGGGAACTTACCTCAACATAATAGAGGCCATATATGACAAACCCACCACTAACATCATACTCAACGGAGAAAAGCTGAAAGCTTTTCCTCAGAGATCAGTAACAAGACAAAGATGCCCACTCTCACCACTGTCATTCAACATAGTACAGGCAGACCAAGAGATATTTAAGGTTGAGATCCAGGCAATACAGTGTATATCACAATAAAGCAAGTCAAATGAATAATTTGGTTTCCCAACACATGATCATTGCAGCATTATTTACAATAGCCAAGATGTGGAAGCAACCTATGTGCTTATTGGTAGATGAGTGGATAAAGAAAATGTGATTATACACACACACACACACACACACACACACTAGAATATTACTTAGCCATGAAAAAGAATGAAATCTTGCCACTTGTAACATGGATGGACCTAGAGGGTATTATGCTAAGTGAAAGAAGTCAGAGAAAGACAAATACCATATGATTTCACTGATATGTGGAATCCAAAAAAAAAACAAGTGAAACAATAATACAAAACAGAAACAGACTCATAGATGGAGAAAAAAGAGTGGGAGGTGAAGGGATGGAATACGTGAAGGGGATTAAGAGGTGCAATCTTGCAGTTATAACATAAATAAGACATGGGGATATAACGTACAGCATAGGGAATATAGTCAATAATATGATAACAACTTTGTATGGTACCAGATGGTACACAGACTTATTGTGGTGACCATTTCATACTGTATATAAATGTCAAATCACTATGCTGTACACCTGAAACTAATACCATCTTGTGTATCAATTATTCTTAAACTTAAAAAAATAAAATAAACACCGTTAAAAAATATAAAATAAAATAAAATGGAAAAATCCCTGGCCAGAACAGCAAAGTGACCAGTATTTGGGGATTGCTAGAGTACTCCGAATAAAACAGACATCCAACTCCAGCCATTCATTTCCTTAACAAAGATTGGAGCAATCAGAGAAATGACACTGCGGAAATCTGTTTTACAGAAAAAGATTGAGAAGAGGAAATGAAATCTGTTGCTTCAGTCTACAGATTGAAGCTCTTCACCAGCCCAGTTAAATGCAACTGCACTTCTGTCAGCCTATCTGCAGCCACGCCAGGTTAGCGGAGCCTCGCTCCAGAGCCAGCGGCCGCTCGCACCAGGGGTCCCCAGGCTCCAGCTGGCCGCAGCCAGGGTCCAGGGTGCTTTGACTCATAAAAGACAGTCCCCTGGGACAATCTTTTGGCATTTCTCTGGAAATGCTGACCACCAATGCAGACAATCTTCTCCTAGTAGCATTCAGTGGAGTCTGACACCATTCTAAGGCCCTGCAGCAAAGAGAATCCACTCAGTTGCTCCCCACTACCTGGATGGAGAAGTGGCCAAATAATAACCAATTCCATTATAGATTTTAAAACACTGATTCTCTAAACTATGCATATGATAAAAACTTATATAGCATACCCTAGGATCCAGCAACTCCTGTCCTGGGTTGTATTAGTTATCTATTGCTGCATAACAAATTGTCTCAAAATTCCATGGCTAAAAAACAAAAAACATCCATTCATTATCTCAGTTTCTGTGGGCCAGGCACTTGGGAGCAGTTTCACTGCACACTTCCAGCCAGCATGAGCTGCAGGCAAGACGTCAGTTGGGGCTCCGTCCTCTGCAGACTTGACTGAGGCCCAAATCCCTACATCCAAGGTGGACTAGTCACACCAACAGTGAGCTGGGGGCTGGTTTGTGACAGGAGGCCTGTTTCTCACCATGTGGACCTGGGGCCAGAGGGCTGTTTGAGTGTCCTCACAACATGGCAGACGCTGTCCCTCAAAGCAAGTGCCCCAGGAATGAGCATGTCTGTCATCTCATCATGACGCTGACTTGGAAGTCACGCCAGCCTTCCTCAAATATCCCACTGGTTGCACAGACCAACCCATTTCAGGGTGGGAGGGCATGAATTCCAGGAGGCCAGAAACACTGGGCTATCTTGGACACTGACAACTCCACAGGCCTACATCCCCCATGACTTCTCCCCAGGATCATAAGCTGTTGTGTGCAAGGATTTCACGGCAGCATTGCTCTGGGTGGAGGGGCTCTGGCAGAGAGGGCCACTCTCCAAACTGGCCCTCCCATAGGCTCTCTCACAGCAGGAACCCCCCATAAACTGAGCCATCCCATCAGAAACCACATTATCAGCCATCCTTCTGCCCTCTCAGCCCCACATCTGATGGAACATCCCACAGACACCAGCTCAAGCTCTCACCATCATCTGCTTACTAGAAGGAGCCTGTCTGCAGAACAGGAATATGAATGATATTTGCCTTTGCATCAGCTCAGATGCTTTGAGTTGCAAGTAACAAACAAACAGCTCACACTGGTTCAAACAAAAACTAGCAAACGTATCACCAGGCCCTGGTTTCTATCTTCAGCTCAGCTCTGCCCTCCACCCTGGGGAGGCATGACCTACCCATGGCTCCCAAGAGGCTCTCCTCTTGTGGTCACAAGGTGGAGGCAGAAGCACCTGGTCTTACAGCCTCTCAGCTGTACATCCTTGAGGGAAAAGGATGAGGAAGATCTTGTTCCCAAGCATCACTGGCTGTCCATGGGTCATGCGACTATCCCTGAACCAAGCAGCAAGGCCAGGCAAATGCTCTGATAGGGCAGGCCTGAGTCACATGGTCACCTCTGCAATAGGGGAAGTCACCCACAAAGAATGAGTGTGTTGGGGACGATGGAGCCCCCAGGAGAATCAGGACACAGTGCCTGATGAAGGGCGGTGGACCTGAGTGGCTCCATGGCTGATGACACTGCTGCCTCATGGAGTGTCACGAGGATGTAGTAAGACTGTGTGCCTGACACACAGACTGTTCTCAGGAAACGTATCACCAGCATCTGTCTCGGCACTGGCACTATTAACTTTTAGGTATTTGAGCATATTAATATTTTTTTTTTTGATTTTTTTTTTTTTTATAATTATTTTTTTATTGAAGGGTAGTTGACGCACAGTATTACATTACGTGAGTTTCAAGTGTACAACACAGTGGTAGAACATTTATATACATAATTCGAGGTTCCGGCTATCACCCTACCAAGCTGTTACATTATCTTGACTATATTCCTTATGCTATACATTACATCCCGGTTACTAATTTATTTTACCATTGGAAGTCTGTCCTTTTTTTTTTTTTTTTTTTTTTTGTGAGGGCATCTCTCATATTTATTGATCAAATGTTTGTTAACGACAATAAAATTCTGTATAGGGGAGTCAATGCTCAATGCACAATCATTAATCCACCCCAAGCCTAATTTTCGTCAGTCTCCAATCTTCTGAGGCATAAAAAACAAGTTCTTACATGGAGAACAAATTCTTACATAATGAATAAGTTACATAGTGAACAGTACAAGGGCAGTCATCACAGAAACTTTCAGTTTTTGAGCATATTAATATTTTAAAAAGCAAAAAATTCTAAAAGTTAGCAGCAGAGGTAAATGCAAACCCTTATAGTCCTCAAGGTTCTTACAAACTTCAGTAATGGCCAGTCAGTATTACCCATGATTTTATTTTGCATCTATAAATTAAAAAGCTATTATATGTCACAACTTTCTAACAAATACATACAATATTTGGCCACAGAGAGCACCTCAGCTTTAAATTTAAAACACACTACTAAAGTTAATCAAAGTCTTTGGGAGAAATAATATTCCAGTTTATCAGAATTCCCACCACTCTTCTGGTTGGTTCCACAAACTCAACTCAGGCCCAGGTTTCTACCCAGGGTTTTGTCTTATTCTTCAAATCTTTTCTATGTCAAAGTCCCCACCTCAATTAAACCATGAGCTCCTAGGGGGCTGACAACCTATGTATACTGCCCCCAGAGCCCCCTAAAACAGCCTCTTAGGGTAAAGATTCTGGGTTGGGGGGCAGGCTGGCTGGCTGGCTGGCCCACTGTCTGACCATCCATCTGATTGACATGCAGCCTGAATCCTGGTAGTTGGCAGAATTTCCATCTGTCGGCACAGCCCACACACCCCTAGTGCCGCTGCCAGCCAGGACTCAGGCCCTGGCCAGTAGAGACTCTATTTGTGCCATTAACAGAAACTTCAGCAACAGCTGCCGGCAGTGGGCACAGAGCCAAACAGAGCCTGGCCCTGGAGGAAATCTTTGCCAGCTGTAGAGGCAGTGAAGCGAAGTGCGAGGAGGCCCAGTTCTTTCTGAAAGCCAGCACAGAACAGGCAAAGTTTGACCCGGGCTGTTTTCACCATTGCGTCCATCAGTCAATAGGCCAGCTGGTTGGCCACCCAGTCACACCAGAGCCGAATGCCCCTCAGCAGAGACTGGCATGGTCCCACCTGCTCCTCTCCTTTCCAAGGAGCCGTGGGCCCACCTCCAAATCCAGACTTCCCTCCTTCCCAAGGAGGGGAAGGGACCACCATTTAAAGCCTCCATCCACAACCAGCAGGATCCCCATCACCTGGAGCTTTCAGAAATTCAAAATCTCAGCCTGTACCCCAAAACTCCTGAGTCAGAATCTGCAGTTTAACAATTTCCCGAGGGGATTCCTGAAAACATTCAAGTCTGAGAAGCCCTGGTTTGGAGACCTAGGCATTCACTTACTCATTCAATAATTTTTAAGCATCCACTATATGCCCAGAACTGTTGTAGGCGCTGGGGCAGCTCTATGGAGCTTCTTATCTAATGGAGAGGAACAGAAAGTAAACATAATAAATACATAAAATAGATAGGCTGGTGGCTGATAACTTCTAAGGAGAAACAACGAAGTGGGGAAGAGGACTAGAGCATGTGGGGTGGGAAGAGGGCAGGTGTGAAGAGGAAACCTCCCTGAGAGGCGCCCTTGGAGTGAGGATGGGGAGAAAGTGAGGCTAAGGGGAGGGACGAAGGCAGGACCAGAAGTCCCAGTTTGTCCAGGACCGAGGGAGTTACTGGGGCATGGGACTCCCAGTTTTAAAACCAAGACAATTCCAAGCAAATAGGACGGATGGTCAGCCTGGAAGGAGGGCCAGTAGTAGAGGCAGTAGATGAGCCCAGGGGAGTAGGTGACTCACAGAGGGGTCTCTGCCCAGCTACACCGCATCACCTGGGGGGTTGCAAGAAATGCAGCGTCAGGCACCACCCCAGAACTCCTCAATCAGCATCTGTAACTTTCATAAGGTCACCAGGGGATCCTGGTCCATGCAAGTTCCTGCTAGACCTTTGACACTTACTCTGGGTGAGATGGGAGACTGGTACAGATGACGCGATCTAACATTTAACAGACGAGAGGGGAGGGGACCCGTAAGGAGAGGACTGCACTACTCTAGGGGAGCAAGGGTGATGGCTCCCAGGCTGGGTACGACAGAGGCCATGAACTCAGTCAGGTTCTAGATGTAGTTTCAAAAGGAAATGGGTGCACGGACACCATGTCCCTGAGGAGATAAGCACATGACATGCTTTCTACAACATGCTTTCTCTTAACCCCACCTCCTTTGTATTTCTTGCATTAATCTCCTTTCTCCAACTTTTCTGGGGGTCCTGGTTTATGGAAGTCCCTGTACTAGAGGAATGAAACCCAGTTGCAGAGACCAGTCATTGCATGACCATCCTCTCTGATGAAGAAACTCCAGGGCCTCCAGGAACCAGGGGAAGATCTACTCAGTGTGGGGTGGGGGTGGGGTGCAGGGAAAGGTTCCTCCAAAGACCTTGTCCTCACAGCCAACAAAAATCTCAAGGAGCCAGAGGTGAAGGATGTTGCAGATGCAGGAAGCAGCTCATGCAAGCACCCAAGGGCAGGAGAAAGGGGAACATTCCCACATGAGGAGCCACTGGGGTCACTCCAGACCTGGTCCAGTCCTGCCAGTCCCCAGCTCAGACCCCTCAAGGCTCCACATCACCCATAGGAACAAGCCCAATGTCTATAACCTAAAGTTCAATGCCATCTTCATTCAAGCCCAAACATAGTTTACAGTTTTATTTCCTGCAGAATTCACTGCTCAAATGACCACAGCCCCCTTGCAGCATCTGCACAGGCCTCCTCCCCAGGCCAGTCCCCCTGAAGGTAAAGAGGACCCATATGCACACCCCAGGCCAGCTATCTACAGGGGTTATGTTCAGGGCTTGGGGGTGTTTGCTAAGGTGTCTGCTTGGTGTGGGATGGAGTCTGGGGTGGGAAGAGAAGGGGTGGGCTACAGGCACCCCCTGTTCCATCTCATTCTGGTACAAAATCCCAAGGACTCTGAAAATTCTGAGTAGGAATTCACCTTTAGGTCATCATGAAGATACATAGGTCCAGATAAGCAGAGAGGCCTATTGTATTTAACAGATTGTTAGTGTGAGTTATGACTTTTGCATATTTAGACATATGGCCTGTGGCCTCTGCTTGTGCTCTTGTCCTGGGCCCCACAGCACCTGGTGAGGCCTTTGGCATAGTTCCACAGTTCTCCCCCAGCCCTGCAGGTCCCCTTTTCCACATCTTCTATCTAAACCGGAAATGCATTCAAGTCCCATGTGCAGATTACCTGTCATATTTGCCTGCCATCTGTCCTATCCCCTTTCAGCTGGTGCCAGAAGCTTTCTTTTCCCAAAGAAACCCATTCCCTGTGGTTTAGGTGGGGCTGAGCTCCTAGGGGCTAGTCTGCTTATGATGGAAAGACAAGCCGGCGTGGAGGGAAGCAAGCATCACCAGGAGATGGAGCAGAGGGAGACAGAGCCCAGGGAATCCTCTTTCGGCTCTGGATCCAGCCATGCCTGATCCCAATATCTTTGGACTTCACAATTACCTAAGACAATAAGTGCCTCTTTTTTCTGGTTGGAGCTGAAATTCTGTTACTGACAACTGAAAAAGCCTTGTAATAATTTTAATCCATAGACTCACAGGTGTCAGGGCCTGCAGGGGCCTTAGAAACCATCTGGTCAACCTCCACTAGTAGACGTGTGACAAATCTGAGATACAGAAAAATGAAGTGATCTGTCCCAATGCACATGGTAAATCAGGGCCAGAGCTGAGACTGGAACACAGACCTCCTTGCTTGTACACCACGACTCCATGTTTCCTGTGCACATCACTTTTCTCAGCCAGAGCCAACCGGAGTGCACCCCTCTGTCCCCTCAGTGATCTACCATCTCTGCTTTTTTTCCTGCGTCTGTATCATCACTTCACCAAGCCCAGTGTGTTGTTGCATCCACATTCAAACAGCAAACCCCTTGAGGGAAGAACGCCACCAACCCTCATTCTGAAGCCCTGCGGGGCTGAGCACCACTCCAGGCTCGTAGTAGAGGCTGAATGAGCCCGTGCTAATTCACCAAAGGCCCTGATGCCTGCTTAGCTAAATCCAGCCTCCTTTTCCATCCAGAGCTCCATCTCGGAGTTCATATTGCTCGCAGACAAGCCTTTTTTATCCAACAAGCTATTTCCCAGGCTATTAGGAGGAACTACGACCAGAGGCAAGAACGCCGTGTTGCTTTTTTTCTCCATTTCCTTTTGTTTTCAATTTTCTGCCTGTGGAGTTGGTTTTTTTCCCTCCCTTCTCCTTTAACAGCCCAAGTTGCTAAATTGCACATCGCCAGCAACTCCTGTGAGCTTAGTCCTTAAGTGTTACATTTCTGTAACAGATACTCCACACGCAGCACTTATCTTCAGGAGGGGGCTGGTGAGGCACGCTAAAATTACATTTCCATTTCTGTTCCTATGTTTTTAAGCTGTTATTTTAGCATTTCTGACTAGTTCACAGTTGACACCTACTGATGGAAAATTAAATGAAACTTGGCCAAGGGAGCCTTCCCTCTCCTCCCCGGGCTGAGAACTAGCTCCTTTTTATAACAAGACGCAGCTGTGGAGGGGCAGAAAGACTCCTAGATTTGGAAATGGAAGATCTGCTGTACAGTCCCAGCTCTGCTCCTAGCCAGCTCTTGGACCTGGGGTAAATCACCTAAGCCTTCTGAACCTCATTTGTCTCATCTGTAAAATGGGAATAGTAACTGCAGAACCCAGGGTTATTGTGAGGTTTTATATCATATAAAAATACCTGGCCAGATACTGACAACATGAATGCTATACTATGAAAATTCTTGGCACATAGTAGGTGCTCAATAAATGTTAGTGTTTCTAGGTCTTAGTCGTTATTTCTTAGCCATTTCATATTCTTTGAATTGGTTAATGCTCCAAAATGGTTAAGTGATTAAATATAGAAATTAAGGGATCCTCTTCTTCCTGGTTCACAGACCCCGCATGCACAGTGCCTTTTGCCTGCCCCCTTAGAACCATCATCAGTGGTCTTGTCCTGCTAGATTGGGAGTCTTGGTGGTATAGACTGTGTCCTGGTCATCTTTTATCTGTGGTGCCAGCAAAATGCTTGGTATACCATAGAAGCTTAGAAAATATTTCTTAAAAGCCTAACAGAATTAATCAACACATGAATAACAAATAAGAGGAAGATTATGTATGTAAAGACAGATATTCTCCTCCAATTAATAAATACAAGCCATGTAATTCAAAACCCGTATTCTAGCGCAGTTTTAATGAAACTTGAAAAACGAATTCTAAAATTTGTGTGAAGAATAAATTCATGAGAATGAAGAAGATAAGCTTGAAACCTGATCTGAAAAATAGGAAAATATGAAGTTTTATCAATTTTATCAATTAAAATAGTTGATTCTTTTCTACAAGAATAGGCAAATGGATTGACGAAGCAGACTAAAGAACTCAGATAGGTACCTGTGTGTAAACAAATATTGTGGACATGATAAACATGGCATTTTATAACATCAGGGAAACAAATACCACTTAAAGGAATGGAAGGTCAACCATCAGCTATCCATGCAGGAAAAAGCCAAAGTTAAATCCCTTCTGGAATCAGCCAAGAGAGGCTATGCTGTGTTGTGGTGATAAACTACCCTCAAGCCTCGGTGGCTTAACACAGTGAAAGCTGATCCCTGACTCAGGGCACAGGTCCATTGCAGGTTGGTGGGGAGGTTATGATCACTGAAATCACACAGCAGCACCCTGATAAAGCAGCCACCATCTCAAACGTTGCCATAGAAGGTCTGGTCATAGACTGGAAGGCCTTGCATTAGCAATTAAATGTTAGGTCCTGAAATGACCCCATAACTTCTGCTCACAACTCAGACTAGAACTGACAGTCCCATGGCCCCAGGCAATCACAGGGCAGACAGGAAACCCTACCACATACTGTGAAGGGAAGCAAGCCAAAGAGCACTGTGGTGAAGGGCACAACGGCTACACACCACGTCGCCATTCGTTCATGTCCCTGCCCCATGAAAAAAGCAGTTCTAATTATTTTTTTAAAGCACAAAAAATATAGGGAAAATTCTTCAATAATCTTAAAGAAGAAGAGACCTTCCTCTTTAAGGCATTAAACCCAAAAGCTATAAGAGAAAAGAACTACAGATTTAATTGTATAAAAATGTAAATTTTTTACATGACAAATAATCTATAAATGAAGATAAAGGGCAAATAACAGACCAGAGAAGACATTCATACCATTATATGTACTGGCAAAGGGTTAATACCCATAATATACAAAGAGTTATTGAATATCAGTAAGATTCATTATGTAGAATAATGGGCATGTGATAGACAATGTAGTTTAGAGGATTTGGGGAAATAGATATGCTTACATACTTGTTATTAGAAGTGTAAACTCATTTTTTTCAATCTTTTTTGAGAGTAATTCAAAGTACCTATCAACATATTAAATATACATACATTTAATGCAGCAATTCTTCTATGTCCTCACACAAAATACTATCTGTAAATGTATATACACAATATTATCATACAAAATATTATTGTAATGTATATGTACCATGTTGGTCGTTACAGAATTATTGGTAATGGCAAAAAATTATTGCTTTTAAAAGGAAAAAAACTAATATATTGCTTTTAAACAAATATAACAAATATGGCACATGCATGTCATAGAATACTATGCTGCCATTAAAAAGTGTGAGGTATTATTAAAAGTACAGGCATGAAAAGATGATCATGATATGTTTGACGTGTGAGGTTTGTGGTGCTTATTGGTCACCGTCCTGCCCTCCAATTTCTAATATTTTTATAATGAATCCTAAGAACAAGGTAAGATCAGCTTTACTGATGATGAAGCAGGATGAGAGGACTCAGTGGAGGGCCTAACCATATCCCATGAACCCAGACCTGACTTACCATAAATTAGAAATCAATGTCAGGTTTTTTTTAAGTCCTTTTAATTATAATAGTAATTGTCCTGGAATTTTCAGACATGGAAAGAAAAGGGCTCCAGCAGCCACTCAGCCTCAGTATGAAACGGTTATCATTAATGACCTACCCACTGAGCAGATGGCAGAACTTAGATTGACAACAGGACCCGTGCTTTCCGACTGGGCCCTGGAGTGTACCCCTGTGTTAAGGTAGGTCACCAGAGAGCTGCAGTCCTGGGATCAAGTCTTTGGTATCCTCCCTCCAAACCAATCTCTACCTTAATACTGCTCTTTCTCTAAAGACTGAAGCCATAGCGGCACCTTGTGCCACTCTACATGCCCCTTAGGGAAAATTGTGCTTGTTTCTGGAGTTGTCCTACTGCCAGGCAGTCCCTTCCCTACAGTCAGTGAGGACACCTGGACCCTTCCGCATACTCCCTCCCATCCCCCACTTGCATCCTCTCTTTGGAAGCTGAGAAGCATATTTTACTGTTGCTGAGCTTTCCCTCAGAGTTAAGACACACATTTTTACATTTTTGTCTTTCTTCGCATGGTGATCTTCAGTCCCACCGTGCTTTGCGTTCCCTGGTACTTGCATGTGGTGCAGGCAGCCTGGCTGGGAAGCCCAGATCCTTGAGACCTGGGAAAGCTCGGTTCTTCTTGCCTCTGTTTTCCTGTCTGTACAATGGGAGTGGTTGTCACAGTACTGTTCTCATGCGTTCATCCTGAGGATAAGTGAGATAATGCACATATCGCACCTGTATGCAGAAAGCGCTCCATAGAAGTTAAAATCACTGTGTCATTCCAAACTGGTTGACTGTGATAGTTCAACGTGGTTCTACCTAACAGGGTTTCTGACACAAGTGGGTAGGCTGTAAATACATGGGATGCACTTTCGCATCCTATCAGCATGGTTGGACATTTGGATGGTGTGCTATTTGGTGACTCTGGCATGACTTGTAGTGGCCTGAGGGTGGTCAGGAGGGGCAGTTAGGGGGCAACTGAGGTCCTGGGGCAAGAAAGAAGAGCTTTTGCAGAGAATATGGGAACTGGCAGTGGAGAACTTTCTCTTTTCAAGTTGTCCCCAAAGCCTGCCCAAATCCCACCCACTCTTTAAAAGGCTCTTACCAGGCCACAATCAGCCTTCTCACTGACCTGATGCATACACCACTCCCACACTCCCACAGCATGGCTTTGCAAGGAGGGCTCAGGCCACTACAAACATGCCCACCTCCCCGTAAATGGTGAGCGGGGCAGACAGGCTCCATTTGTCCTACTGTGTCTGTAGCCCCGTAAGGCTTAGCTTGATGCCTGGGACAGAGCAAGGGTTTAGCAAACGTCTGCTGAAATGAAACTTCACTGAGTGCAGTTTTCCTTGAGGGCCAGTCCTAGCATCCTACCGAGAACGGGGATATTAATCATATAAAGCTGTTTCGCTTGGGAGGGAGAGAGGGAAGGGGGCTGGGGAGATAAAAGGCCCCCTGCAGGGCAGGGACTAAGAGCAGCTCAGGAATTTCTACCCAGAAGGGCTGAGGGACACTCTCAGTTGAGAAGGACATTGCTTAGAACTTGTCTGACAGTCACACTGACATAGCCAGGTTCATGGCGTTGATTTCGACAGCATGTTTATTCAAGGTGGCTTACAGGGCAGCTGATAGAAATGGAGTGGCTAAGGCAGGAGCCACCAACCCTTCCCCCAGCCACCCAGGCTCACCACCCCAAAATCTGCTAAATCTTGCATCTCTTCCCTGCTAAATGCAAATGCAATCTTTTCCCAAGCAGGGACCCTCCCTTTATTTCAGATAACGATGATCAGCCTACGATGGCACTCTCAGCTTCATCTTGGTCCCATCAACACTGCTGACCTTGGCAAACCCACTTAACCCCCCCAGGCTTCGATTTCCCCAACTGTAAATTGAGCTCAACCTCTGTGGCCCCCTTCTCCACACCTTGAGCAAAGCCCAAGAACCCTGTGGCCCAGCTCTCTGGAGACTTCAGCCCAGAAGGGAGCAATTTAGACCTGGAGCTCTAGTGGTGGGTGTCAGCGCCCTGGGGCTGCCGCTGGGGCTTACAGGGCCACCTCCAGAGGCCGCCGCCAGGGGCACTGCCTGCCAGAGAGGCCCCGCTCTTGTGGGAATATTAACACCCTGCATGCATTTGTGTGTTACTGGTGATTGCGACCACGGTTCCAAAAGGATTATGCAGCATGCATATTTATGAGACAAGCCCAGACAAAGACTACCACATTTTAAAAGATGCAATTATCTCTAAAAAGTTCAGCTTTATTTTCATGCTAATGAATACAATATTTTTAAGCAAACCTAATTGGTTTGCCTGGGCTCCCATAAAAGCTCTCAACTCATTAGAGCTCCGAGGTCCCCTTCAAAAGAGGTTTTAGAGGGAGCTGGGGGACTGAGGAGGGGCTGGAGCTCGGGCCGCCTGTTTTCAAAACTTTTCAGTCCCCGCATGTGACTGTCCCCGACACCCCCCTTTTCCCAAGCCCTCGTGCTGGTTGACTGGTGAGGCCTTGCAGCAGGGGCTGCCCCGGGAATCTAGGCCCTGGGAATGTGGGAGCATCAGGGGAAACTGAGGGCCAAGGAGAATGTTTTCCCTGCTTTCTGCAGAAGAAGCGAGCCAGTGTCCCCACCTGCCCCCACAACTCATGCACTACTGTCACAAAACCTCTGGCAGCTTTGTGGACCCGAGGCTCCATACCAGATATCCCTCACTTGTCAGAATATTAACACCCTGGATGCGTCTGTGTGTTACTCGTGATTGCGGCCACGGTTCTAAAAGGATTCATTTGCTTTGACATCACCAGCTTTCAGATTCCACTTTCCACTTTTGCAGCACTCCCACGTCTATTTCTCATTGCATGCCCTTATAAGGTCCGCGTTGTTTTCACCATTCGCATATGAGAAAACTGAGCGGGTACTGTCCCCTTTCCTGCCTGAGTCTGCGTCCTGCTTCCTTCCATGTTTCAGCCACCTCGCTGCAGTGTGAGCTGGGTTTCTCCCTTACATGCCAAGATCTGCCCTGATTCTCAGCCCCAGGGCACAGTGTACCATTGTGCAGTGTGCACACTGTGCAGTGCCAGGGGACAATGTAGGCTTTGAATGGCATCCACTGGAGGTGTGCAACAGGATGCCCTATGCAGCATCCTTACCTTCCACTGGCTTCCTTCAAAGCCATTTGGGGATCTTGGGCTTACAGCAAAAGAAAGGTTTGTGAGTACAATCTGAGCTTTTTTGCTTGAAAATTCCCCTTAACCACATCCTGGGGCCTGAAATTCAGGGGCCTGGTAAAAACAGAGTGTTTTTCAGGCAGTGACCGGCAAAGAAGAGTTGAAGCAGAGCAGAAACAATGGAAAATGCGGACCAGGAATAAGTTTCAGCCCTGAAGTGAGGAGATAAGGAGACCAGGCCTGGCACTGCCACTAAGCGGCTCTGTGCCTCCATTTCTCCGCCAGTCAATGAGGAGGCAGAACCTGCTGTTTTCTGAGGTCCCACCCAGTGTAGACATCTTTTGATTCTCCTGCAGATTTCCCCAGAGAATCACTGAAAGAAACGATGACAAAACACTAAAATCCAATTGAAAAATCAGAAGGAGAATCGCGAAATTAACCATGTGGGATGGGATGCCATACACCCATCCCCCCTCCTGCTGGGGACCCACGTTCAGGATGGGGCTCAGGAAGAAGGCTTGAGGGCAAGCAGACAAGTGGGACGAGATACAGGAAGTACTGACGGAACCTTAAAACCTAAGCCAGCTAACCAGAGAGGAGTGGGAAAAGGATTCCAGGAACGGCTGTGTGGCCCCAGCCACAAGGGTGACCCCAAAGTGACAAGGAACTGACTGGCGAGGCCCTGAAAGCAGGCCGGCTGCGAGGAGGTGAGAGGGCAGCAGGGAGGCCTCAGGGGGGCCTGTGGTTTATGAAGTGCCATAGCCTCATCTCCTGTGAC
The DNA here is from genome assembly GCF_030020395.1 of Manis pentadactyla. Lineage (NCBI taxonomy): Eukaryota > Metazoa > Chordata > Mammalia > Pholidota > Manidae > Manis > Manis pentadactyla. The sequence continues at coordinate 117,271,365 of NC_080029.1, read as the reverse complement.
CCCACAACCCCCTGGGAAGGAAACAACTGTGTTTCCTCTTTAGTAGGGGAGTAAACAGAAGCCCAAGCAGGCGAAGTTCCTGTCTGAGAACACCCAGCATGGGCCCAGGCCAGAGCTGGGCCTAAGGCCACAGTCTCCTGATCCCCAGTTGGTTATCATGAGGCCAGATTTGTAGGGCCTTGAATGATAAGATCAAGATTTGGGTCAGTAGCTTGTGGGCAATAGGGAGGCCCTGGCATCCTTGAGAGGAGAAATGACCTGGAAACCCAAAGCTCAGGAATGAACATAAATGGCTGGAGGATGGCGAGAGAAATGCAAGCAAGGCCCAGGGAGGAGGAATACTGTTTTAGATGTGGTGACAAGGTCAATCCAAGGCCCTCTACGGGTTTGCCTTTGAGAAGCTGAGCTCCATGTTCCCCACTGGGCCCCAAGAGATCCCTGGGGACATGACCCAAGGGCTTTGGGACCTGAACTCCCTCCCAGGGATGTCACTGCAGGGACCCAACCCAAGCTCAGAGTCAAACCCCCCCAGCCCCAGTCTGTACTTCTGCCTAATTGGCTTAGATTTATCAACGTAATTTTTAAGGGGGAATTTTATATGAAGGTAATTATGCTCAGCCTAACTAATTTTATTAAACAATGCTGCCTTAATGACAAACAAATCTGTTATTAATTTGTACCCAAGCAGCTATTTCATTCAATTTGCAGCAGCAGTAATGAGCCCTGTGGCCGGCACAGCCCAGAAGCACCCCTTTCTGGGAAAGGCAACAGGGCCCAGAGGCCAGAACCCAGGGCCTGGCTCACCTCTGCTCTAGACGTGGGTGTGGCTCTGACGGCCCCTTCTCTCTCTCTGGGCTGTGTCACTCTGTAAAATAAGGGCTTGGAGAAGTGCCCAGAGGGAGTGCCCGCTCAGCGGCTTCAGGGACTGAGGGTCGGAATGGGCTTTCGGTACTTAAAGTGTACCTCAGTTTCCTCACCTGTCAAAGGGGCGAATACAGTGCCTATCTCCCTGGGTAATTGTGAGGAGTAATTGAGTTAGTACAAGCAAAGCACTTAAGCCAAGCTACTGCCCAGGCACATAGGAAGCCTTTATCAAGTACCTATTTTTATTACCACTCCCAGAACCAGGACTGTGGGCTGGGGATGGTGGGGAGCCCACAACCATGGATGGAAGAGGTGAGGACTCCTGCTTGCCTAATCACTATCACCCCTTAAATCTAGGTTCCTCAGTTCCATCCCTCCTGCCCCCTTCTAGAAGGGTGACATCACTACAACCACTGGAATGAGTCCAGGCAGTAAGAGTCTAACCCCAAACCTCCCCATGGGTGACCCTTGGGACTGCTTTGTCTTCTTAGCTCCACCATATAGGTTGACCATACTGCCCAGCCTAGTTACCAGGCCATCCTAGGGTACAGACATCATCAGGTGGCTCTTAAACATGAAGAGTGGGTCAGGATAACATGGAGAGCTTATAGGAAAATGCCCATCCCTGGGCTCTGCCCCCAAGACCCTGGATACCACCCACATCTTCCTGGATGGGTGCACTTTGGGCACCCTCTTGAGAGCCCTTCCACCTCTGACATCCCCAGGTCTGCAAGGCATCCTCCAACCTCCATCTTTGTGGTCTTTCTGGCCTGTGTTCAGACAAAGAAAGAGCAATTTCCTGAAGTAAACACACCTGCACAGTTAATGGTGGATGGGAGGCAATGCCAGTCCCCAGAGCCATGGGCTCCTCCTCCTTTGGAACTCATTGGCATGGGGCCCAGTGGGACAGTTTGTGCAGCTGTCAGTCACCGGGGGTTGTGAGGACATGATGCCTCAGAGTCTACCTGCTGTAGAGATGCACTGTCTTTGCTGCTCAGAAACTTGAACCACGGAGGGTCGGCCTTTCAGCGAGTGGTTAGTAGCATAATAATGACCTTGCACCATCACAGAGAGCTTCACTACCCAGGGTCAAGAGCCCCCAGGCCCACCACAGTGCCCACCTTTTCTGCACTTAGGGAGAGGAGAGCCGTGTCTCCAGAAAGCTTCTATTAAAGTCCGATGTGTAAATGTACATGCACCACTAGCCCCTCAGCAAGGCCTGAGCTCTGTCCAGGCAGTTTTTCCTGAGGTGTGTTGCCCAGTGCTGCACAGACCTGCAGAGCCAGCCCCACACAGTCCCCTGTACCCGTCTGGTGAAGGAACATGAATTCTGGCAGAGAGAACAGGCTGAGGAACAAAGAGCAACCGGGACTCCCCTGTGGCCTCTGCTGGCCAATGAATTGTGACTAGAATGACCCCATCTTGCTTCTAGGCAGAGGCAGTCAGGAGCTGGTGGGCTTCCTCCTTTTGTAACAAGTAACCAAACCCCCAACCAACAATGAACTAAGGGCTCGGTGATCTCGTGTACCAAAAGTCTCAGAATAGGCAAAACGCCTTGTCACCTATCCTATGGTTCCAAGATGGCTGTGTAACAGCAAACTCATCATCTATGGCTGTGTAACAAATGACCCCAAAACTTCATGGCTTAAAACAACAATAAACAGTTATGGTCTCACACAGTTTGTATAGATTAGGAATTCCAGAGCAGCTTGGCTAGCAGGTTCTGGCTTGAGTCCCTCGTGAGGTGGCCGTCAAGGTGCTGGCCCGGGCTGCAGGCACCTGAAGGCTTGGCTCAGGCTGGAGACTGAACATCCGGGACCGTTCACTTACACGGCTGAAAAGTTGGCGCTGGTTGTTGGGAGGAGGCCTCAGTTCCTCCCCATGTGGGACCCTCTGCAGCTGCTTGAGTGTCCTCATAACATGGTGACCTGCTTCCCCAGAGTGAGCAATCCATGAGAACAAAGCTGAAGGATCGATGTCTTTTTTGACCTGTCCTGGAAAGGCACACACCTTCACTTCTGGAACGTTCTCTTTTTTAGAACTACGTCACAAAGTCTGGCCCAGAGTCAAGGAGAGGAGAATTAGGCTCTACCTTTGGAAGGGAGGAAGGTCAAAGGATTGGTGGGTATATTTTTAAAACCACCATAAACAGTGTCCATACTAAGAGAGGAAAGGAAGCAAAAGCCCACCATTCCACCGCACTCGTCATCAGAGAAGAGTTTTTCCCAGAAGGCCCTGGAAGGCGTTCTCTTATGTGCAATTAATTGGCCAGAATTGAGGCACATGCCTCTAGACCCATCACTGACAAAGGGAAATGTAATTCCATGACCGGGTTAGGCCAATCATGAATCTTCCTCTGGGGCCGGGCACATTTCTGCCTAACACAGTTAGGTTTCTAGTATCAGTGAGGTAGAGGAGAATGGCTGTTGGGTGGGCATGCAAGAGCACCTGTCATGTTGTTCTGTTAACTGGGTAAATGAGAAGAGTTAGACACTGAGGCACTGGACAATCCACCAATAGCAAACCTGGTCACTTTATTAACTGCTTTTCACACCATCAACCTAAAATGAGTCAGTTCCAACGTCTACCTTAGAAAGGTGTTCGCTTACTTTGATCTGAGTTTTGTCCCTTGGGATGGCAGGCAGGTTGCCCATACAGAGGACCTGACCCAGAGTCCTGCTCCGCCACACCTGCTACACAACCCTCAACCAACAGGTTGCCTGTGCAACCCTGAGCAAGGTATTTACCCTTTCTGAGTCTTGGTTTCCAGCTCTGTATAAAGGAAATAGGAATACTTAGTTCACAGGATTCCAAGGGCTAATTGAACATGCTTTGCAACCTACCAAGTGTTAGGCCCATGTGCATTTTTATCATTGCCATTTGCCCTGGGTTTTGGGAGAAAGGCCATATACCACCAGAGGCTTTGTCCCCTTCTTTCTTCCCATCCGATTTCCAACCCACTGTGCTCGGGCAAAAAGAGGAGAACTGAGCACAGAGGCCAAATCCCCAGCATAGAAACAGTGGTGCTATTGTAACCGCCTCCAGCCATGGCAGCCCACCCCGCTGAGGAAGCCTCATTCCCAGCCCTGCTTAACAACTCGCAGCCTGATTTAATATGAGCAGCTGATCTCATTGCTTCCATAGCAAGTTTAATTTGCTGGGAAAGCGAGTTGGTGAAGTTCTAATAATGCAGAGCCGCAAATAATACCAAAGAGAGTTTGCATTATGATAACTTTCCAATTAAAATGGATTAATGGAGGAGAAACGGCAGCAGTAGTGTCTAGACAACATATTACTAAATCCTTAGAGAGGGAGATGGAAGGAGTTGGGGGAACAAGAGGAAGCAAAATAAATGGGAACTTCATGACTCGGAGGCACCCCTGTGCAGTGTGTCGGGAGGTACCAGGCGTAGGCTCCTTGGTGCTGGTGCCCATCTGTTACAGGGCTACACTTCCCATCACTTGGGAGAATCAGTCTTTTAAGACCCAAAGGCCTTTGGTCTCTGGACATCCTTTATTCAAATGCAAATAGCACCTTTAGTTTCCTTGGCAGGCCTCTCACAGCATTAGCCCACAGCTACCTGAGAGCACCACGCGGAACAGAGCAAAGGCCCTGGCTAAGAGGCACGAGACCAGCAGACACCGACATGGACACCCGTGGTGGACGTCTTGGGGCTCCACTGCAGGACTTGGAACAATTCCTCCACATCTTACTAAGGCCCTTGACCCCTGCCCAATGCTGAGTGTTCCAGTGGTGCAGTTCAGAACCTGTCTCCTGGGAACCTGAACCTGAGGCCTTGAGAGACCCAGGGCCAGGGTGGAACTGGTGCTGGGCTCACTCCTGCAGGACTTCTGGGAGAGAAAGGGCTACAAGTACTGGTGCAGTTCTTCGGAAGCCCCAGTGCCCTTCGGGGCCAAGCCAGTGGAGTCTCTTGCCATTCTATGCGATGCCCCAGGATCCACATCTTAAGCTAATTAGTCATTTTCTGTTGTCTACAAACAAAAGAAGTTTAATTTCTTTTGTATCACTTCTTGGCTGTGGGACTGAGGGAAAGTCACTTAACCTCTCTGAGTCTCTGTGTTCTCTTCCATAAGATGGGGATTTACACATATATACTTTGCAAGGTTGATTGCCTCCTGCATGGTAAAATGATGTGTTAGAGTTCTATTTAGGCCCCTCTTAGGTCTGAAATTGGGAGGTTTTCTAAGTGGGTCCTTGAGGAGGGTAGACCAGAGGCTGGGAGACCAGGAAGCCCGAGGACCCCAATTATACTAAAATCACTACCTTTCAGGGCATAATAATGAGTGTCTCTACACCAGAATTGAGGCTTCTTCCAGAAACCCCCACTTTTCCCCATACCTGGGAAAGCTCTGATTTCTTGCAAAGCCAGTGAGCCCCTGAACCAGTTTCTTGTGGGTAAAGAACTGGCCATGTGCTGCCCCCTGCAGGCCTCTGCTTCTCATCAAATAGGCAAAGAAAAAAGGGGTGATCAAATAGTAAGAGTCACACAAACAGTATTTAGCATGGACGGTCGTCCCCAACTTCATTCTCCCATGTCCCTTGTTGTCTACAGACAGATAGGAAACAACCACTGAGAAAACTAATTCTGGGGATAAGGGAAAATATGAAGCAAAAATTACTAGGAAAATATATCAGCATTTACTTCACATTCAATAAACACTTCATCCCACCCACCCACACGCACACACATGCACACGGGCACACATAGGCAGGACTGAGTCCGGAGCAGCCTTGCAGGGAAGAGACAGGAGTCTCTCCATTGTCACTGGACACCTGCTGTGAGTTGTGAATTATATTCTCCATTATCTCATTATTGTCATGCCCTTGCAGGACAGGTAACACCAATCCCCATTTTACAGAGGGCAAAAATGAGGCTCAGAGTAGTTAACTTGCCCAAGGTCAAACAGTTCATAAGTATTAGGTCTGTTTGAGTCCAAAGACTTCACTCTTTACCAGTGGACTTCAACCTTTTATTTTTCCTACATAGAAACTGTGCTCTCAAATGAAATTTCATGCCCAGTGTGTATCAAAGAAACAAAGAAAGCAGCACTGTCTGGCGGAACTGGTTGGTGGGTGTATGGAAGAGCTGGGGGAGTTTGTCCAGCCCTGCCCCCAGCCCCCCTCTGAGCCCCCCTTCTCCTGGGGCAGTCCTTTGGGCACAGATGCTGGGACCCTGCTGAGCTTAGGGTAAGAACTGCCACTTCCCTCCCAGGCAGGTTTTATCGGAGACCCTAGATCAACCTAACAATGTTTTCCAATTAACCAAGAAGAAAGAGCTCTAGTTCGGGGGATCTAGCTTGAAATTCTAGTTCTGTCACTTACTTGCTCTGCAACTTTCTCAGCTCCTCCCATGCTTGTTTATTTCCCTTTTTTTTACTTCTCAGTTTTTTTATTTGTACTAAAATATACACAACATAAAACTTACCATGTTACTCATTCCATTTTCACTTGTACGGTTCTGTGGCAGTAAGTATCTTCACATTATTGTGCAACAATCACCACCAACCACCTCCAGAACTCTGTCATCTGCCCCAACTCAAACTCTGCACCCTTTAAACACTAATTCCCGATTTCCCACCTCCCTCCCCAGCCCCTGGCAGCCATCATTCTACTTCCTGTTTCTATGAATTTGACTATTCCAGGTACCTCCTATAAATAGGATCATGGAATATTTTGTATGACTCCTTTTATCACTGGCTCATTTCACTCAGTATTATGTCTTGAAGGTTCATCCATGTTGTAGGATGTGTCAAAATTTCCTCCCTTATAAGGGCTGAATAATATGCCATTGTATAAACAATGATTTGTTTATCCATTCATCAATGGACATTTGGGTTGCTTTTAGCTATTATAAATAGCGCTTCTTTAAACATGGATGTACAAATACCTGTTTGAGACCTTGCTTTCACTTATTCAGGGTATTTACCCTCACTGGAATTACCTATGATAATTGTATGTTTAATTGTTTGAGGACTTGCTATACCATTTTCCACAGTGGCTGCACAATTTTACATTTCAATTCATTACAATATATGAGGGTTCCAAATTTCCCCATATCTTTGCCAAAACTTGTTATTTTCTGGCTGTTTTTATATATATATATATATATATATATATATATATATATATATATATATATAATAGCTATCCTAATAGGGTTGTAATGAAATCTCACTGTTGTTTTGATTTGCTTTTCCTTAATTATCCATAATGTTGATCATTTTTTCAGGTACTTGGTGGCCATTTGTATATTGTCTTTGAAAAAATATCTATTCAAGTACTTTGCCCGATTTTTTGTTGTTGTTGCTGAGTTATAGTCCTTTATATGTTCTGCATATCAATCTTTATCAAATATATAATATGCACATATATTCCCATGGGTTGCCTGATGACTCTATTGATCGGGTCTTTTGATGCACAAAACTTTTTATTTTGAAGAAGTCACTTTATCTATTTTTCTTTCATTGCCTGTGCTTTTGGTGTCAGATTCCAGAAATCTTTGCCAAATTCAATGTCTTGGAGCTTTTCTCTTCTGTTTTCTTCTAAGAGTTTTATAGTTTTGGATTTTACATGTAGGTCTTCAATCTATTTTGAATTGATTTTTTGCATATGGTAAGTTAAAGGTAATTTTTTTGCATGTGGATATCCAGTTTTCCCAGTACCATGTGTTGAAAAGGCTATGCTTTCCCCTTTGCATGGTGTTGGTACCCTTGTCAAAAATCATTTGACTAGGTGTGCAAGAGTTTGTTTCTGGATTCTCTATTCTATCCCTTCTGTTGATATGTCTGTCTTTATGTCAGTACCACATTGTTTTATTACCATTCCCTGTAGTAAGTTTTGAAGTCAGAAGGGTGAGACCTCCAACTTTGTTCTTCCTTTTTAAGGTTTTGGGTATTCAGGATCCCTTGAGATTCCATATGAATTTTAGGACAGAGTTTTCTCTTTCTGCAAACACCATCATAGGGATTTTAACAGGGACTGCACTGAACCTGCAGATCACTTGAGTAATATTGACATCTTAACAATATTAAGTCTTCCAATCCATGAGCCTGGGGTTTTTTTCCCCCATATATTTATGTCTTCTTTAATTTCTTTCAGCAAGGGTTTATGTTTTTCAGTGTATGAGTCTTTTGTTTCTCGGTTAATTCCCAAGTATCTTATTCTTCTTGATGCTATTGGAAATGAAATTTTCTTAATTTCCTCTTCATATTTTTCACTGTTGGTAGATAAAAATGCAACTGACTTTTGTGTGCTTCTTTTGTATCCTGCAACTTTGCCAAATTTGCTTTCGCTTTGTTGCTCAAGCTAGTTTTTCACATCTGAAATAGTGTATTAAAAAACAAATATGCTGAACCCCAAACACGTTCCTGCTAAGGTAAAACACCTCCAGCTACAGCTGGAGAAGGGAAGCAGGCTTTGGGCTCTTACTGTGCTCCTTGGCCCCATGGAGACCTCATCTCTTTTCTGTGCCTCAGGAGATACCAGCTTCCCAGAAAGCCGAGAATGCTGCCTGGGGAACTGTCTGAAGATGGCCCTGAATAGAGCCGAACCTCCAGGAGGGAGGACACAGCTCATCTCTGATGCTATGAGGCCCAGACAAGGAAGTGTCTTCCTGGGCCTTAGTTTCCTCCCCTGTAACGTGAGCAGGTAGAACTCAGTAATCTCTAGGGCCCTTCCCGGAAGTCAGAGGTTGAGCAGGTGAAGAGAATGTGGGCCAAGTGCCCAGGCTCTGGCAGCACTGAGGTTCTTCGCCCCCACCACTGGCCACATCATTGCCCTGCAGCTTCCTGGCTCATGGAAGGAAACCTCTCTGTGGTTTTCTGCAATTTGTCCCTTCTTTCTCTAACCTCTGTAGCTTTAAAACAATAATAAATTACTTATACTATAATTATTATAATAATAACCCCTAGCTCTTCTGTGTGTAAAGTACTGTCACATTCACTGCTCATTTCACAAATGGGGAAACCAAATCCTAGAGAGGTGGTGTCACTTGTCCCTAGCCGGCCTAGTAAACAGTATACCTGGTCAGAATTAACATGAATCCAAATTCAGTTACCCAAAATGCTGCGCAGCCAACCTTGAATAATGAGATCGTTAGGAGAGAGGAGAAATAGAAGGAAGGAGAGAAAAAGAATAAAACTTAAGAAACTTGAATCATATATTCTTTGCATACAGTTAATTTTCCATAAGGTCTAACGGAAATGGAAAATCAAGAGGCGGACTCAGATTGTAATAAAATGATGCACAAGTATTTACAGTAATCCTGATTTGGTTTTAAAAAGGAAAATCAACCCTCCCCTCCATTCCTTCTCCAGCTCTGAGTCCCCTCTGCTTTTCTGACCAAAATGTTTAGCTGGCAAGCGATGCCAGGCCACCCCTTCCAGAGCATCTCCTTATGCACCTGATTACTTTCCCCCCAGCCACACCCAAATGCCATCATTTCTCTCCCATGTGGGATGCTAGAATCACAGACAACTGGTAAGGGATGTGCATATTAAATATAAGCGTGCAAGATATGAGAAAGATAGAGACAGAGGGAAATCAAGTGAGAGAGACAGAAAGATAGAGAAATAGGAAGAAACAAAGATTTACACAAAATTTTTGACAGGGATGCCAAGACCATTCAATGGGAAAAACAATAGCCTCTTCAAGAAATGGTGCCAGGATAAATGGCACATGAAGAAGGAGGGGGTAAGGACCCTTACCTCACTCCATATTCAAAAATTAGCTTGAATGGATCAACAACCCAAATATAGTAGTGCAAAAACTTTATAAAACTTATCAGAAGAAAACATTGGGGCAAATCTTCATAATGTTGGGTTTGGCAATGGATCCTTAGATTTGACACAAAAGCATAAGCAACCAAAGAAAAAACTGGTAAATTGGACTTCACAAAAATTAAACTTTTTGTGTGTCAAAAACCATTATCAAAAGGTGAAATGACAACTGACAGGATGGGAGAAAATATTTGTAAATCATATGTCTGGCAAGTGTCCAGAATATAGAAAGGAAAGACAAAAAAACCAATTAATAAAAGGCAGTGGATTTGAATAGACATCTCCAAAACAGATGTACAAATGGCCAAGAAGCACATGAAAAAATGATCGATATCAATGGTCATTAAGGAAATGTAAATCAAAGCCACAATGAGATATCGCTTCATACCCACTAGGATATTCATAATCAAAAACATAAGTCTTAGTGAGGATGTGTAGAAACAGGACCTCCCATACCATTACTGGGAGAGGGCCATGTAAAATGGTGCAGCTGCTATAGAAAACAGTATGTCAGTTCCTCAAAAAGTTAAATATAGAATTTGCAGATGACCCACCAATTCCACCCCTACGTATATACCCAAGAGAAATGAAAACACATAGTAACTTGTACACGAATGTTCACAGCTGTATTATTCATAACAGCCAAAAGGTGAAAACAACCTAAGTGTTCATTAGCAGATGAATTTATAAACAGATAATGGTATATCCATACAATGGAATATTATTTAGCCATTAAAAGGAATGAAATTCTGATAGATGCTACAATTTGTAGGAACCTCAAAAACATTATGCTAGATTAAATAAGTCAGACACAAAAGGTCACCTATTATATGATTCCTTTTGTATGAAATGTGCAGAATAGACAAATCTATGGAGACAGAAAACCAGTTAGTGATCACCAGGGGGCAGGAGGAAGGAAGGAATGGGAGTGATACTTAATGGGTACGGTGTGTTCAAGGTCAGGGGAGGACATGAAAAAATTTGAAACAGGAGACAAATGGTGGTTGCCCAACATTGTGAATGCACTAAATGCCATTGAATTGTCCGCATTAAAATTGTTAAGCTTATGATAAATTTCACCTCAATTTTTTTTTAAAGTGACAGAGATAGCTAGGCCAAGACAGTGACAGGGACCTGGAGGGAGGATTAAGAGAGAAGAGATGGAGTAATCAGGGAAAGCTGAGGGCCATTACAAGAAATGTATTAGTACTGTTCGGTCAGCGGGTTGCCGGCTAAATTTAATATGGATCCATATACAAAGAAAATGCCTCATTCTACATAATGAATATTTAATCATGCATAGGTTGAGCAATTTCACAGAAGTAATTAAAAGCAGTCTTTTGCTTATTGCTCAAAAATGATAGCAACCCGCTGACCGGAGCTGCAGACACAGTGACATATTGAAAACATTACCTACTGACATACGTTGTTAAAGAGGAATTAAGCGTTGCCTTTTTCCCCTCCCCTTAGAAGCTAATCATTCCTAAGGCCTCCTGTCTGCTCTCGTGCAAAGCATAGCTCCGAGGGGAGGCAGCCTCTCAGATGAGGCTGCAGAGCTCGGCCAGCATCCCTTGATCTACAACCTTTCCCCCAAATTCATAAATTGAAACAGATGAAGTGGATATGGAGAAGACCACAGAAAGGAAATAGACCATGGTGCATTTTGTCTGGGGGAAATTCTCCCCACTATCCTCCCACTTCTAGCCGTGGCAAAATCCTGTCAATTGTGAGCCTTGTCCTGGTACCCTGTTCCCTCCTTTGTCACTGTTACTGCCCTGGTCCTGCTCCCCACTGCCCGGCAGTTATTCCTCCCTATTCCAACCTACCAGTGATTCTTCCTGGATCCGTGGATCAAGGCACTCCTTTGCTCACACACCTCTCATGGCTCCCAATTGTCTGTACTCCTTCTCACTCTGGCATTAAAAGCTTCCATTGCTTGGCCCAGCTGATCATGTTGCACCTGGATTCTTAGTTGCCAACACCAGAAAGTGACCGTGGCTAACTTAAGCCAGAAAGAACCTATTAGGATGTCACTGGGGAGCCTTTAGAATCACTGGAAAGCTGGGGAGGTTGTTCGGCAAAGGGCAGAGGTGACGTCATGCATGCCCGGAGGCAGTCCAGCCAAGATGCTACTGCCGGCGCCTGCACCACTGGCCACTCGCCACCATCCAGCAGCCCTACACCTCCGTGAATAACCTCTAAAGGTCCCCGCCTCCTCACATCGGCCTCCGGACTCCCAGACCTAGGCAGGAGGGCCTGTTCTTCTGTGGCCTCCTCTCCACTGTCCAAGGAGGAGGAGAGATCCAGCCCTGTGTGCTTCCACAGGGGGAGATAGGGCCCTTGGTTCCCAGACACACTGCCTGCCCACAGCTAAACCCACATTTCCTCCATGCTCCACTCCCACCTGATGCTCTTCCATCATTCCAACTCTGCTCTTGCCTTCTCTCCCCCCACAATGCCTCACTCTCACCTCCTCACAACCAGGTGGATTCTCCTTCAAATAACCCAATCAAATATCACCTCCTCTAGGAAGCCTTCACTCTTTCCGCTGTTCAAGGCTGGCATGCAATAACCCCGTGGCACCCCTGGCTGCACAGTTTTTCTCCAGTATCTTCCACAAGAGTGGACACAGGGCTGTCTTCATAGGCATTCTACCTGTAAAATCACACAGAAGCTTGGATTTAGATTGCCTCCACCACTCCCGGTGTGGGTATGATGCCATCTGTGGTACTGAGGACTGTCCATCATGTATGATAGATTGTCCATCACATATCATGCTTCTGGGTGGTCCTCCCCTACACTACCGTAAGTTCCTAGTAGGCAAGACTCATGACTTCTCTTATCCCCAGAGCCAAACACAGAGCCAGCCTGGTGTGAGCAAAGAAGCTTAGACAGAAAGAAACTGTGTCTGTAGAAAGAAGCTGCACCCTGTGCCATGTGCCTATGTCCACCTCCTGACCACATCAGAGGTCCACCCAAAATGGCAATGAAACTGGCTGGGTCTCTTCCATGTACAGCGTTACTCAGGATTTCCAATTTCTTGGCCCATCAGCATCACTGGGGAGCCTTCTTAAATCAGATTCCTGGGCTCTATCTCAAGAGATACTGATGCATAACTTTGGACTGGGGCCTGGAATCTGCATTTTAACAAAAACCCCTTCCCTATGATTAGGATACAAATGGTTCACAAATCGCATTTGAGGAACTCCGGTGGGTTGCCTTTACTCTTTCCACTCTCCAAGGCTGGCATGCAACAACCCTGTGGCACCCCTGGCTGCACAATTTTTCTCCAGTATCTTCCACAAGAGCGGACACAGGGCTGTCTTCATAGGCATTCCACCTGTAAAATCACACAGAAGTTTGGATTTAGAAGGGCTCCGGGCTTAGTTGAATGTTCTGCTGTCAGCATCATGAAATTCTTAGAATTTTTCAAACAGGAGTCTTGCTTGTTTATTTAGCGTTGGGCCCCATCAATTACGTAGCCAGCGTCTGATCTACCCACTCACACCTCCAAGGGGGATTTCAGTGGATTGCTGTTCCCAGTTTGAAGATGAAGCAGGGAAAAGGCGATGCTTGACCTAAATGGCTTCAGACTCCAGTGTGCAAAGGAATCTGGGAGGAGCCAACTTCCGGTCACCCTGAAATCCTGACCACGTGGCTCTTCAAGGAAGAGAAATACAAATTGCCTCCAGGCACTAAAATCAAATCCATGACATCATCCGCACTTCTGGCCCCCTGAACAGCCTGTTCTAAGTCAGTGAGTTATATCACCCAAGATTTCCCTAAAAACAGTGACAACAATACAACAGCCTATGTAGGAGGAATGTTGCACCTGATCATGAATGAAGCACATTTATTTTTTACTGAGGAATAATTTACATGTGATAACATGCAGATTTTACATGTGCAATTTGATGAATTTTGACATATATATGAATTTTAACATATATTCATTCCTGTAACCAGTACCCCAATCAAATTATAGAATATTTCAATATTCCAGAAAGTTCTTTCCTGCCCCTTCCTAGTCAACCCTCACCACGACTGCTGCTCCCAGCAGCCATTGTTCTGATTTCTGTCACTACAGCTTAATTGTGTCTGTTCCAATAGTGCATAAAATGGAAGCATTCAGAATATACTCTTTTGTGTCTGGCTTTTTCATTCCATAAAATTCCTGTAAGATCCACGCATGTTGTTGCATGAATCAGTAGCTCATTCCTTTCTGTTTCTGAATGGTTTTCCATCACAGTGTTTTAATTCATCCTCTGATAGGTGGCAATTTAGGTTGCTCCCAGTCTGGGCCACTATGAGTAAACAACTATGAATATATCTGTACAAGTGTTTTTGTAAACAAATGCTTTCTCTTGGGCAAAAACCTAGGAATGAAATTGCTGAGTCATAATTTGTGAATATTTAACTTTATTTAAAAATGCCAATCTGTTTTCCAAAACGGCCATGTCATTTTATTCTCACTCCAGCAAAGTATGAGTTTCATTCCTCCATCCTCTCCAACACTAGGGTTGTTGAGCTTCTAATCATACTTTCAGTCATTTAAATTTTCAGTTCTCTAATTAGCAATAATGTTGCCTAGATTTTTGATGTGCCTCCTAGATTTTTCATGTGCTTATTGGCCATTTGTACATCAATCCTCTGTGAAGTATCTGTCCAGATCCTTTACACACTGTTTTTTAATAAGGTTGTCTGTCATTTTATTATTGAGTTACAGGTGTTCTTTATATACTCTGAATATGAGTTGTTTGTCAAATATCTGCAAGCAAATATTTTCTCCGTCTGTAGCTTGCGCTTTCATTTTATTAATGTCTTTGGAAGAGCAGGCGTTTTTAATTTTGATGGAGTCCAAAGCGTCTTTTTTTCTTTTATGGTTAGTACTATTTTTCCTTTCTAAGTAGTCTTTATCCCAAAGTTGTGAAGATTTTTTGCCCTTACATTCTCCTAGAAGCTTTATAGTTTTAGTTCCTACATGCAGATCTATGACCCATCTTAAAATAATTTTTGTGTGTGATGTGAGGTAGGAGGTCAGGCTTTATTATTTTCCCCTACAGAGGTCCAATTGTTCCAGTGTCATTTTTTGAAAAGACTATCGTGGACCTACCAAATTACCGTGGTGCTTCTAAAAATCAACTAACAATGTAAGTGTGGATCTATTTCTGGACTCTCTATTCTGTTTGATCTTTTTTGTTGATTCTTACACCAATGTATGACTCCTATAACGTCACTTACTGATGACTTTTGGGTCTAGTTCTCTCTGACACCTTTTGCTTTTACTAGCACACCACTCTCTGGAACATTCGATGCAAGAGGCATTTATTAAGGAAAGTAAAGATGGCAAACCCTTCCAGCTGTCTCCCACCACCCATCCTGTTTCTAAAGTATCAGAACCCCAAATTCTAGTGGCCATCTGGATTAGAGGCTAGATGACTCCACCTGACTTCCAGATGATGGATGTGGCCATATGGCCTGAGTAGAATGTGCAAATTCCAAAGTGTTTTCTTAACAGGAGAAGGTATAACTTTCTCCTTCTTTACAGACTAGAATGCAGAGATGATGGCTAGAACCACCAGATGAATTGTAAAGTGATCTTTGGAATCAAGGCTATGAACACAGAAAAACAAAATAGATGGCCTTAGAGTCCCTGCACCATGGTGCAGCAGCCATGGACCACGAATCTGCATCTTTAACATGGGAGAAAAAAAACAAATGTTATTCTTGTATAGGCCCCTGACATTTTGGGTTCCAGCACTCACAGGAAAGCCTAATTATAACTGAGACAGGAAAGGACAGGAAAGAAACTTAATGTTTATTAAAAATATATGTACTAAGCTAAGCCATGCTCATGATTTTATTTATAGTCATATTACAACCCGTGAGAGAGATATGATTATCCTAGAATAGATGAAAAAAATAAGGCTCAGAGAGGTTGAGTGACTTATTCATAGTCACACAGCTAAGAAAGAGAGTCGGAATTCAAAGCCAGAACTGACCAGATCCAAACCCAAGTTCATGCCACGAGCCCCTCTTATGTATTCAAGACCCTAGGCTAAGTCTTTTTTCATCTACGTCAGCCAGGCTGCTGTCCTCCACCCCCACTTCAACCAGTTGACAATTGTTCTATTCTCTGTTTCCCTAAGGACCCAGAATATCAGCTCCTTGAGGCCAGGGTCCTTTAGGAGGCTGCATTCCCCCAGCTGTAGCCACTAACTGTTTAATTAAGACTTGCTGAATGATTGATGGCTTAAACACCTGCGCCAGGGACCTGTAAAGATGAAAGGCAGCCTGGCAGGAGCTGGACTATAACATGAGTGCCCCGGGGCATCTTCACAGAGCTTTCATCCCCCCCACCCTTTTACTTTCTTTCTTAAAATACATATCTTATTACACTGAGAAACAAAAAGAGAAACACACAATTGCCCTTTATTGGCCAACACAAATGAGTAAAGATTCCAAACCCTTATTTCAAAGATCTTTATGGTGATATCACCTTCTGACTAATTAAGTCTAACAAGATGCCTGGAAGCTGGAGTGGGTCAGGCAAGGGTGAAAAACCAGGGGTATGAGGACACCCTTCTTTGAAAGAAGACAGAAACCCTGGGCACCCTGCCTGGCTCTCCAAGTTTCAGGTATAAACAGAGACTGGAAGGGTGCTCAAGATCAAAATGGGAGCTGGAAGTGAACCTCTCAGCCAGAGGCCAAGATCACCTTGGTAACCAAGGTCACGTGGGGCTCAGTGGCCTGGTGTCGAATGGAAAAAGCAGGATCTATGACTTGACATTGACCATCAAAAGTTCAGACTAGGACGGACAGCCTCCAGATCTCTCCATTCACCTGAGCTGTGGTGGTTGGGATAGGGCTCCTTTGTGACTCAGTTTCCTCAGATGTGAGCAGCCATTGAACATAGAAATCAGATTGAATATTATCCAAAAACCATGTATTTGGTGTTAGCTATGTTATACCACGTAACTAGCCCTGGGAAAATTACATCTCTGTGCCTTAGTTTCTCTGTAAAATGGGGGTACTTATACTAGGTCACAAGGGTGTCTCAAGAATCAAAGGAAATCATGAGCAAAACAGCAGCTCCATGCCCTGAGCTTCCCAGGCTTGCTAGTTCCACCATGAACTCCCTTTTTCTGAGACGTTTCAGGGGCCTGTTTCCTTTATAACCAAGGGGCTGAATAGTATAGAGCCATTAAGCACATAATAAATCCAATTGTTTGTGTCCTGCCATGGAAGGTGAATCTTCCATTTAATTGGGTAACAACTAGCACCACCCAAGCATGATCCCTTCCTCTTCAGCGTTTCTATTGCATTCCTAGTCTGCAACATATGGCTTAGGTGTCCTTTACATGCAAGTGTGTTTTGAAGCACTGAGCCCTCTCTCTGGTCCAGGCTCCAAGGGGACTCAGGGCCAAGCCCCAAGATCAAGCCACTCCCATGGCACCTGGAGTTTCCTCTGTTCCCAGGCATTGAGTCATCTAAGCGCCGGGGTACCAGTGACTTGGGCACCTGGAGCCCAGGTAGGAGTCCACACCTCCACACATTCAGAGCCTTGAGGCCCAGGGTAGGGGTGCCGGATAGCTGACCTTTCTGCTCACAGCTCTCCCAGCAGCCAGGCTGAACATAATGGAGGTCTGTGAACAAAGAAAGATGCCAGCCACATAAGACAGGAAGGGGCTTTAATGTGTGACACCAGAGAGCCAGGGCAGGGAAGGGGTTGGCTCTCCTCAACAGCAGGGCTTGCCCTCAGCCCGGTTGTCCTCATGATGAAAATGAAAGAGATCAACTCAATTATCTCCAAAGCCTTTTCTGCCTCAATTTCCTCTAACCATGGATACCCCACACCCTGCCGGGGACCTTGCTCTCTCATGCTCTCTCCAGGTTTTCCAGTCCCTCATCCATGTGCTGCAGACCTCCCAACCCCAAATCCGTCACTAAAACTCGCCATGCCCGCACCCCATCCCAGGTTCTGCTCTGCTGCAGAAATTCCGCAACAGCCAGAAATCCAGCAAACCCATCATATCATAAAAGAGGGTACAGGTAACCCTCTCTATAAGATTTTACAATTAAAAAGAAGGCAGATAGCTTGAGACTAGGAGCCCAGTCACTGCCACAGAATGGGCATGGCTGGGACAGAGAGGAACAGAAGGACTTCAGAGGACCCTTTCCCACAAATTTTAAACAAAGGGTCTGTTCTTTCCCCAAACCTTGAGATAAGTATGGGGTGTTTCAATGCTCCAGCCTAGCTCCCTTGGATCCCAAGAGGCCCATTGCCTCAGGGACAGAAGGAAGCTGATCCAGCTCCCAAAATTGACCCAAAAAAGTGTTCAGACTTGCATGGTTGCACGCATTGCATATTTTCTCAGCAGTCTGGGGCTAAATATAAAACAATGAAAATGAAAGGGGGTGGGGAAGGAGACGTACTGAAAGGAGAAATCAAAGAGGAATCAGCCATCAGCTTATGTTTAGCAATAAGCAGGATAATCATAAAGGAAATTAAAAGCGTATTTCCTTGAAGGAGAAGGAGGGAGAAAACCCCGTAATTGGTTCCCTCTGCTCTGAAGTCCTAGCACCTGCCCTCCATCTGCACCCAGAGAAGTGGCCAGAGGCTGGGGGACTGATCTACCAAAGCTCTTCCAGACAGTCTTGAAATGCAAACATATGTGCACACACACGCGCATGCACACACACACACACACACAAACACAGCCCACCCGTGTGTGATTTAAAGTACACAGAGCCTCAATACGTAAAGGCCACAGCTAGGACCACCTTCCCATCCTTCATCTTGTACTAAGCTTTCAGCCAGCTGGAAGGACGATTTGCAGGTGAAATTGGTGACTATCCGGTATGCAGTGATCAGCTGTGACATGTGGACCAAATAATTTGTTACCAACTGTAAGAGGACCTCATCTGTGAATGGTTTATAATTGTACAAATTGAATAGGATCCAAGGTTATAACTGCAGTGATGTCACTCTTCATCCCAAGTTCCCCTTTCTGCTTTCACATAGGACAGATGGGGGCGGGGTTGACCATGAGAATGTGCTCCACTCACAGGGGCGAGCAGCCCTCCCTGATGGTCTCAGCCAGAGGTTTGCAGCAGAAAGAATGCCGAGAGCCTCTGGTGGGCCCCAGAAGGCAGACAGAGCTTGAAGACCCCTCTATGAGATGGGATTTGACCCATCAACAACCAGCAACATGTACTGAGTCTGTACCTGGGTGAGTCCTGTGGAATCAGATGGTCCAAGTGTGAGAGAGAGAGAGAGAGAGAAAACCAGTCAGAGGGTGTGGAAGGGGCAGAGAGGGACAGGGGCAGAGGGGCACAGGGAGCAGCTAGGTTCCCATGGACTCCATGCCTCTGTGAAGCCACCCTGTCCATATTTTGTGACTCCCCACTCTGCTTTTGAGTCAAGTCACCTTTTTGCTTAAGCCAGTTTGAGTAGACTCCTATTACTTGCAAACAAAAGAGCACTGGCTGAGGCCCATTCCTCAGTGTCCCAGCTGCAGGGGAGTAAGAGAGGCCTTAGGGGTCTCCTGGAGGCCGTGAGGGGTCAGGGACAACACCCGGAGCCCACTGGGCTGGGCAGCAGCTTTCCAGTTGTGCTCTTTGGAGCTCTCAGGGTTCTGGAGAGGACCCCAGGGACCAGCCCATGTTCTCCTCCAGCTAAAGTCTGGTTTGAACAACAGTTCCCATAGCTTTACTTCTTTTGAAACCCACCAGGCATAGCACAAGGTGCTGGCAGCAAGTAGAGACTGGATTCAGCTGCTTGCTATTTGAAGTCAAGTCAACCAGAAAGACACTTAAAATAAGATTTGCTAAGAGGGCCACCACATTTCTCATGTCCACGTGGTGCCATCCAGTGCCCTGGTCCACACAGGGCATCCCTGTTGGGCCCTTGCTGATGGGCATGGGGAGAGAATTAGGAAGCTCTGCAAGTGGAAGCCCAGGGGCAGCAGAAGACTGCATCCCCCTCCTCACATGCAGAGCCCAAGGAAGAGCAAACGCTGCTCATTGAGATGAGAGCCCCGCCGTGGAGATCCCCGCCGGCTTCGCCGGGGTTCCTGCCATTCCCACAGGGTGGACGCTGTGGGCAGTGCAGAGTCTGGTGGCTTTCTGCCCAATAATTAACTTTCAGAGACCAGCTAATCAAGTGTCCAGGCTGCAGACCAGGAGACTGGAGGCCTGTGGCACTGGAGGATTTTAGCTCCAGGCAAGTTCACTCTGGATTCGGTGAGACCGAAAAATGACAACAGAACATTGGAGGTAAAAGGCCTTGTACCAAGCTTTATTCTTGCTGCAGCAGGTCAAGTGCTAGAATCAATACCACATCTGGCAAGTTCACACTCTATGACCAGCAATCCATGCATAAGCACCTAGCAGTCACCCTTTTATAAACAGTAACTCACTGTCAACAGGTGTGTAAGCATGCACCTGCATGGTAGGCCAAGTATTATATCACTGCAAGTGCACAGTGGGCAAGTAGATTAGGATCAGGTGAGCTCCCTGGCCAGGGGAACTTCCATTTTCCCTCCAAGGCCCCAAGAAGGAAGCACTTGTTTAAGGCCACAGTGAATATCTGACCCCTCAGGAAATGTCCCCTGAAAAGCTAGCTAAGTCCTTCCCTACGTCACAGAGACAAGTGTCCAGACTCCAGTCCTTTCTTGCAGAGGATGGCAGGGCACTTTTAGCCCCTCTTCCCCTAGCTCCCCAGCTTCAGGTCTCTGTGGTAGGATGCCAGGGCTTAGTCTAGGACTCGGCAGCCAATCTGTCCTTTAGGACATGATGGACAGTAGATGGAGCACCAGAAATGATGTCCAAAAGCTGCCTTTGACTTGACTCCTCTGTGTGGCCTCGAAGATGTCACTTTAACCTCTGATTCTCAGTCTCCTCATCTGTACAATGAGATAATACAATCTGTCCTGCTGATTTTGCAAGACAGAGGATTAAATAGGATGGGTCCTGGGACAAGGATGGCCACCAGGTGTCAGGGATGGGTGATCCACTACCCCAGCAGAGCCCTCAGCCTTGCCTCCCTGACGAGGCATTCCTGGAACAAACTGATCTCGAATGGAATTCACCTAGAGTAACTGCTTTCCGCAGTACCTGCACAGATGCTACACACCCACATTCAGAATACCCCCTTCTCATTTTTATGGGAAAAGTAGGATCAGGAGGCTTCCAAATACGAGTTCCCACACTGCCAGGGACCCGCAAAACATGGCCCTACTACCTCCAAGCTATTATCAAGGTTTTTAAAAGTTTGATGGAAGATATTTTCCAAGGTAAAGTCAAGGGCCAATTTGCTTTGTTTTGGACTAGAATATTCTTTCAGTGTGCAGTAGTAACATCTATTATCTCTTTAGCCAGAAGCTCTGATCAGTAATGTTTCGCATTAATGTAACAATGCACCCTAATTGGCTGTTATATGATCAGTGAGGTTTGTTTGATAGGAAGACCTTTTTTCCAAAAGTTATGGTTCCCATCAATTCCACTTTTAGGTACTTCAACTAAGAAATGATTATGAATACATGCAATGATTTATGGACAAGGCTATCTATTGATACATCATGTACAGAAGTTATTTTTTAAGTCTAGCAATTGGTTAAAGTTATGGTGCATTAAAATGATAGGGTTCAACAAATTAACGAATATGGTCAATTAATATATGATAAAGGAGCCATGGATATACAATGGGGAAATGACAGCCTCTTCAACAGCTGGTGTTGGCAAAACTGGACAGCTACATGCAAGAGAATGAAACTGGATTATTATCAAACCCCGTACACAAAAGTAAACTCAAAATGGATCAAAGACCTGAATATAAGTCATGAAACCATAAAACTCTTAGAAGAAAAAAGGCAAAAATCTCTTGAATATAAACATGAGCAACTTTTTCCTGAATGCATCTCCTCGGGCAAGGGAAACAAAAGCAAAAATGAACAAGTGGGACTACATCAAGATAAAAAGCTTCTGTACAGCAAAGGACACCATCATAGAACAAAAAGACATCCTACAGGATGGGAGAATATATTTGTAAATGACATATCCGACAAGGGGTTAACATCCAAAATATATAAAGAGCTCACATGCCTCAACACCCAAAAAGCAAATAACCCTATTAAAAAATGGGCAGAGGATATGAACAGACACTTCTCCAAAGAAGAAATTCAGATGGCCAACAGGCACATGAAAAGATGCTCCACATCGCTAATCATCAGAGAAATGCAAATTAAAACCACAATGAGACATCACCTCACAGCAGTTAGGATGGCCAACATAGAAAAGACTAGGAACCACAAATGCTGGCCAGGATGTGGAGAAAGGGGAACCCTCCTACACTGCTGGTGGGAATGTAAACTAGTTCAACCATTGTGGAAAGCAGTATGGAGGTTCTTAAAAAAAAACTAAAAATAGAAATACCATTTGACCCGGAACTCCACTCCTAGGAATTTACTCAAAGAAAACAACTTCTCAGATTCAAAAAGACATATGCACCCCTATGTTTATTGCAGCACTATTTACAATAGCCAAGAAATGGAAGCAACCTAAGTGTCCATCAGTAGATGAATGGATAAAGAAGTTGTACATATACACAATGGAATATTATTCAGCCATAAGAAAGAAACAAATCCTACCATTTGCAACAACATGGATGGAGCTAGAGGGTATTCTGCTCAGTAAAATAAGTCAGGCAGAGAAAGACAAATACCAAATGATTTCCCTCATTTGTGGAGTATAACAATGAAGCAAAACTGAAGGAACAAAATAGCATCAGGCTCACAGACTCCAAGAAGGGACTAGTGGTTACCAAAGGGGTGGAGGAGGGTGGGGTGGGAGGGAGGGAGAGGAGGATTGAGGGGTATTATGATTGGCACACGATGTGGGGGCGGGGGTCATGGGGAAGACGGTGTAGCTCAGAGAAGACAAACAGGAACTCTGTGGCATCTTATACACTGGTGGACAGTGACTGCAGTGGGGTATGGGGGGGACTCGATAATAAGGGTGAATGTAATAACCACATTGTTTTTCTTGTGAAACCTTCATAAGAGTGTATATCAATGATGCCTTAATAAAATAAATAAATCAAGTGAAATAAAATATGCTTTTTGAGAAAACATATAAACACAATAAAGATATATAATAGGGGAAGCAAGAGAATGATGCATGTAGAATTCAAGCTGCTGCCTCTTGCGCCAGCGAGAGGCACCTCCCAGCCTGATGTGTGCTGTGATTGAGGTCCTGGGTTTCGTTAGGCAGTCGAGTCACAGTGTTCATTTTATCACATTAAAGAAATTAGAAGGTAAGAGGAAAGAAAAGAAGAGAGGCAGGGAGGGAGAAAGGAAGAGGGAAGAATCGAAGGACAGAAGGACAGACTGAAGGACGAAAGGGGGAGAAAAGGCCATGCGTGTGCCAAAGATGAGAGTCTGGCGTGAAGCAACGGTTTTGATTAATCCAATTCTGGTCACCTGGGGTCCTTTAAAAAAATGCTAAACTGGACAATATATTGTTTAGCTACACATAGACGAGTGAAAACCATTTGTAAAAAGTAAATGGGTGGTTAGCACAACATTTAAGGAGAGGACTGTGTTTGGGCTTCCCTGATTCTGGCACTCAGTTTCCTAAACTCCCTCCTGGATACACAATTGTTCACTTTGTCATTATCCCTAAAACATACACGTGTTTCCTATGCACTCTTTTGTATATATGATTTATGTCACAATCAGAAAGTAAGAAAGAAGAAAGGATGCAAATTAAATAGAATGCAAAGAAGCAATAGAGAGAATGTTCAGTGTTCTCTAAAAACACTAATAAATAATCAAAGCTCTGGCAAGACTGATTTAAAAAGAAAAAGAGAAAACACATTCAGAATGAAAAAGAACATATAATTTAGAAGATACAGAAACAATAGTTTTTTAACTCTTAATAGGATGCTATGACCAATTCTATGCCAATACATTTAAAACAGATAAGTAATGCTCTAGAAAAATGTGTAACAGGATATTAAAATGGGACTTTCTTCATCTCAACTTCATGGAAAACAAGATATAATCACTCAGTTCTTCCCCGTTCCTAAAAAAGATGCTAACCTGCCTCACCTCTGCAGGGTAAGCTAAGGTTTTATGGAGCCAGTTCTGCCAGCACCGGCCTTCACCCAGGTCTGCGGCTTAAAGGGCACAAACTGGACAGGCTGCAGGAAAGGGGGATGCCTTTGGAGATGGGCACATATGTAGGGGCTTCACCTTCACCTCGAACCAAATGAGAGGGGCTTGAGGGGGACCACTCAGAGGGCTTGAGGGGTCCCCATGATGGGGGGCAGTGATGAAGGCTCTCACCTACCTGAAAACCTAAAGGCGAGTCACAGTGAGCTGCCTGGCAGATGAGGGGAGAGCGAGAAGATGGTCTTGGGAGAGTGGCTCTCCAGTGACAGCAGGCAAGAACGCATGCCCACATAGGAGGGCAGGAAGGAAAAGGAATCTGCCCTCTGGGGAATAGATGACAGAGAGGGTTGAACGGGGAAGACCAGATGGCCTACTGGGAGCCACGGTATCACCATGCCATAGGCACTGCATTAGAGCTCTCAGTGGAGTGGATGGATGGGGCTCAGAGAAATCCATGAAATGCCAAGTAGAAAAAGAGCCAGCTTTAGACTTCTGTAAGCCTGGAGAACACTAAGCCCTCATAAATGGTCCGTCTTCAAGGCTGTGCCCTTTCCCTATAACCTCCACCCCAACTAGTCCTGCAGATGGAATGTGGTAACCTATCTATCTACCTACCCCGGCCAAGTGGTGCTTATCCCAGGAATGCAGGGAAGGTTTTAATTCAGAAAAATTATTAATGTAATTCACCATATTAACAGCTAAAATGAAGAGAAATTATATGTAAAAAATGTATTAAAATTTATATTTTATTTCAAAGCTTCCTATGAAAAACAAACAAGAACTCTTAGAGCATTAGGGATGGTGGGCCCTTCCTTAACTTAGAAAAATATGCACTAAGCATATGTACTCAGTGGTGAGCATCAGTTTTTTTTTAGGAGACAAATCATGTTATTAGGATTAAATCTAACAAAAATACTTAAGACTTATATGGAGAAAAATGTAAAACTGTATTGAAAGTCATAAAAGAAGACTTAAGTAATAGAGTGATATAGCATACTCACGGAAGGGAGTTCTCTATAGTTTAAAAACAGTGACTCACCCCAAATTATTTCTATAAATTTGATTCCATTCTCACTAAAATCCCTAAGGATTTTTTCATGGAACTTGGTACAATTATCTTAAAATCAGTATGGAAGGAAAGAGGGCCAAGAATTGTCAAGGCAACTTTGAAATGGAAAACCCCAAATTAAGGGATTTTTCTTATAAGATATAAGGAGTTATTATAAAGCTATTGTAATTAAAACAGTGTGGTATTCCTCCAAGAATAGATAAACAAACCATGAAATAGGATAAATAGATAATAAACCCATAAACATGGCCAATATTTAACAGAGGTGGAATTACACATCAGGTAATTATCAATATAAATAATGAATGAATGAAGAAATGATTTCTATAAATAGTCCTGGAAAAATTGGCTAACTGAAAAAAAAGTAAAATTAGGCCTTTTCATCACATTGTACACACACACACACACACACACACATACACACATGCATGCATGCAAGCGATTAAACATCTAAATGTGAAAAAAAATATTTTTAGAAGAAGTAGAAATATAGAAGAATATTTTCATAACATCAGTATAGGAAAATATTTTAACTGAGATACATTAACTACAAGCTATAAAGGAAAATTTTGAAATGTTGAAATACATTGGAATTTAAAACTCCTGCCTGAAAAAGACTTTTTTAAATGAAATGGAAAAGGCAAGTCACAAACTGAGAAAAGATATTTTAACCAACAACAGAGTAGTAACCAGGATATATAAAGAATTCTATCAGTAAGAAAAAGACAAACCCCTCAAAAATGAGCAAAGCATATGAACAGGCAATTCACAGAAGAAAACAGGGTGGTAAAAAATCATATAAAAACAAGCTCAATCTCACTAGGACTCAGGGCAACAAATGGAAATAACAGAAAGATTCCATTTCACACTGATCAGACTCCCAAATCTTACAAGTCTGATAATAGACAAGCAATGGGGAAAAAGGAACTCCCAAGTTTGTTGATGGAAGAAGGTGGACAATCATTTTAAGGAGGAACTGGAGAATATCTAGTAGATTTGAAGATAGTCAAACCTCACCATACAGCAAAACCAGTTCTAAATAACAACTCTAAAGAGAATTTCAGGTGCACGGGGAGATAGATACAAAGATGTTCATCGCAGTCCTATTTGTAATAGTGAGAAACTAGAAATGACAATCATTAGGAGAATGTAGATCTAAAAATGTGTTTTATTCACCCAGTGGAATAGCATACAGCAGTTAAAATGTATCTATGTATACATATTACCTCTTACATTTGCTCACTATGCTTTATAGATTCCACCTCCTTGATGTCCACCGGATTTATTCACACCTTTCTATCTGGCCTGACAATTCCCTGCCATCATTTTTGCCTGGATGATGCACAGACACCTAACTGGCCTCCCTGTTCCACACCGGCTCCTGGGAACCACCCAGAAGCCAAAGGCATCTTTCTAAGATGCACAGCCAACATTGTCACTTGCGTACTTACCACCCTCCAATGGCTGTGGCCTGCCAAACAAATCCAAACGCTGCAGCAGAGCCCGCGAAAGCTCTGCCTCTCATCCCACCAGCCCTTCCAATCCAGCCTCACGGGACTGGTCATGGTTCACCAGCGTGTTCACCCACCACACCCTGATCACGTGCCTTGCTCCCTCTGCCTGCAGTTGAGTTTCCCTTTACTCAGTCATTTCCCACCCACACTGACCCACGACAAAGACGATCAGCCTGCAAGTGTCTGTACTCAAAGCCCAGCTCAAGAATCTCTGTGAAGAATTTGCCAAGTGCCAACACAGCAACAGTGCCCTCTCCCTCACCATTTGCTTTCTCCTTCGATCCCTCTGGCCACACCTCAAGTCACAAGACCAGTTTCTCTTCTCTTGGGGAATGAAAGCAAGTCGTCTCCCACCCCAGGCAGCAGAGCTAAGCACCCCCTCCAGCTCCCCGTGCATGCAGGGGACACTCTGGGTGGGGTGAGAGGCCAGCTCTCCTGCCGAGATGCCTCTGCTCCTTCCCAGCCTTGTCAAACCGCATCGCTTCCCAGGCTGCTTCTCTGCTTCCTTCTTCCACATCCCTGTTTTGAGTTCACACTTGGGACCAGCCCCAAAGACTCACCAACTGCACCCAAAGACCCAGGTGCTGCAGACCAGTGGGATACCTCGTGGGAGAGCTTCCACAGGAGACAGCCCTGCCCAGCCCCACCCCAGGAGGAGCCCATGGAGCAGATGCTCACAGAAATACTCCTGTGTCCCCTTCCACTTTGCCACACACGTGGCCCGGAGAATCCACCAAGGAAGAGAAGAAGCCTGAATCATAAAGGAGGAGGAGGACAGCCAAGAGAGCATGACAGGAAGAAGCCAGCGAGGAAAGGTGCTGTCAAATAGCACACAATGCTCTCGTAGGCAGGTCTGCCGGATAGACTTCACAGGCACAGCCTTGAGGACAGTGTCGTCACCCCTGATCTTGCCCAAGTGGCATCCAGGTGTGTAGCCTTGTAAACTCCTTAAAAATCCTTATGACAATACCTCTTTTCTGTAGAAGGTTGATCCTGTGAAGTGCAAGTGTGCCTGGCAAGCAGCCTGACAGGTTTGGGTGCGTATGCTTGCCGGCTGGAGGAGCTGAGAGCTGGGACTGCTCTGCAACCTAGAAAGGAGGGAGGGGGAGAACATCAGAAAAGGAAAGGAAAGGAGAAGCAAACCCAGTAAGTGGAGGAAGGCTGGGCAGTTGGGGGTGAGGAAGTGGGTCAGAATTCTAAGTAAAGAAAGACCACTGCAGGAATCCATATCACGTGCTGGGTGACCCTCAACGTGGCCCCTCCCTGGGTGGGTGAAGGAGTCGGCCCTGCTCACGGATCTTCGTGTGTGCGGATCTCTTGAGTGTGGAGATGGAGCAATGAGTCATGTGGGATGAAAGAGAGAGAGGGTTCCTGGATCTGCACCTTGAGAGCATGGGGCGCCTCAGGGGTCCGTGGCATTCTTCAGAGAGGCAGAGGGGAATTCAGAATGGGGATTTAAGACATTCTGTTCTAGATCTTAGACACCTTCGGCTGACTTCTGGACCAGTCTTGTTAAGTGCACAGCACCTAATAATCTTAGAAAAAACTGTTCACTTTTCCAAACGCATCCAAGCCCCCTAGCATGTCATTTTCTCAAGAGCAAATGGATAAGTGTGCATATCTACCACAGTATGTATGGAGCTTAACACTCGCTCTGGCACTTGGCCATAGACCACTGTCACTCAAAGTTGTAAAGGCCACAGAGATGACCCAGGGGACGTCCATTTGGAGATAGGCAATGGAGACCAGAGAGGAAAGCAACTTTCTCAAGACCACACAGCAAATGGGTGTAGAGCTAACATTTATTTTTTTTTCCACCTCCAGGTTCGGGAATTTTCTCCAAAGTACCACAGCTGCTTGTGACTTATGCGGGTGCCAATTTGGGTTTGAGGGAGATTCAGAGAGTCAGAGCAGGAGACAAGGAAGTCTTGTTCTCTAAGTGAATCTCCCAGGGCTGTAAGCTCCAAGCAAACACATTCTTGAATCTTTGCCATGCATTTAACAGCAGAGCAGAAAAGTTATAAATGGGCTTTTTCTCTCTACAGATAAGAGAATCACAAAATGTTAGGTCTGCAAGAGATGGGTTAGGGAGGTGTTTCCCTGCCCAGACTCCTTCAGCCTAAGAATCTGAATTCTCTATCCTGCACCTTTAGAGTTCCATAGGCAAAGAAGTATCTTTATTAGCTTCTTCAACAAACACTATAAATATTTTAAAATGGTTTTGACTTCTTTTATCAGAGAAAACAACAAGAGAGTCATTAAGTGATCTACATTAAATGTTTTGCAAAATTCTAATTTATTTAACTCATCAAGAATCTATTTCTTCAAGGAATGGCCAAATATTCACAACTATTGAAGCTGGATTTTGAATACATGGGGGGGTTCCTTATATATTCTATTTTTATTTATGTTCTTAAAATTCTGTAACAAATAATTAAAATGATATGCATATTTTTTAAAATCTGCTTCTTAAATAAATGTCAGATGTAAGGATTTTATTCATACAAATTTTGCCTGTTAATTTTTAAAAACTGCCAAAGTGCTCCAGGCTATAGGCCTGTACTTGAATCAAAGTTCTCATTTTTTTTAAGAAGGCAAGCTCATAGATGCAGAGAACAGACTGGCGGTCACCGGAGGCAGGGGCTGAGAGGGTTGGCAAAATGGGTGAAGGGGCTCAAAAGGTACAAACTTGCAGCTATAAAGTAAGTTGTGGGGATGTAATGTCCAGCATGGTCACTATAGTTAATAATACTGGATCGCATATTTGGAAATTGATATAAAAGTAGATCTTTCTCATCCCAAGGTAAAAAATTCTGTAACTATGTATGGTGACTGACATTAACTAGACTTATGGTGATCATTTCACAATACACACAAATATGGAATCACTGTGGGCACCAACACCTAAACAAATGTAATGTATGTCAATTATATCACAATTTTTAAGAAGATCCAGTAATTAAAAAAAACCCTCATTTTAAAGATGAAATTAGAAGTGCTCCATTTACAGTGGAAATTGAAACTCCATGCAGTTGGGGGCACTGTACAAAGCATGCCACAATTTGAGGCAGCAACTACCCCTCATTACTCTCTGTCAGTCACTTCATACTCGTGTGAGCACGCATACACGCACACACACAAGCACATACACAAAACACTGGCGGTGTGCTGGCGGATCTGTGTCGATTGCTCACACATCTAGGCTCTCTTCCTCCACAGCAGAAGCACCGTCCTGCTGCTCTGCACCTGCCGTGGTATTTCAGAGTCCTTGCTGCCCAGCTGTCTCCTGGGCTGCTCTCTGAGCTCCTGGAAAGCAAGGATGAGTCTGGCCCCTCTCTGGGTTCTGGGCTGGAAGGCTGCCCCACACAGAGTGGGCACTCAATACATAAATGGGTTTTTAGTATTTTACATATTACTAAATATATTTGTATACATAATTTGATTTATATATTATATATAATAGTTATATATTTTATATATTTTTTGAATGTATATTTTTATAGAGATTGGGGAGGAAGACAGGAGAGAAATGACCTGTGAAATGGAACAAGATCTGTGCTCCTCATCCCCACTGCACTGCTTAGTATCTGTGAGGCTTCAGATAGACTTATTATGGTGATACATTTCTGTGCACCACCAACATCTCCCCATCCACAAAATGGGAATGATAGACTTTACTTGGTGGAGTTGTGGGGGATGCGCGGTGCTGGGCACATAGTAGGTGCGAAAGAAAAGGCTGCTATGGTGAAAATGATGCCACCAGTACGAGGATGACATCTGATGCAGAGCTTGGGGCGAAGTGTTCCAAGCAATCCCAGACTGAAGTTAGCCGAAAAGCTCAAGATCTTGTAGCAAGAGTCGGGAAGAAAAAAGAATTCACAGGTAATTAGTACTTTCACGTGCCATGACCTAAATTGATCCTCATGTTAACCTGTGAAGTGAGTTCCATGCGCAGGTCGACAGGAGGGAACACCAACACGGACAGGCCCTCTTGTCACCCCCATTCTCAGGTGGGAGCTGGTAGGATTCCTGGCTTCTGGGCAAGAAGTGTTTCTGGACTTTCTCTCCTTATTCTCTTTAAACCAAATCAAGTTCCGGAAGCAGTTCACAGTCCCTGTCCCAGTGTTTAACAACACAGTTCCATTCCAGGCTGGCCTAGTTCAAGTTGCCCTGGGCAGGGCTGCCGCCTGGGGGGTGCAGAGCCTCCCTTCACCTCCCCCACCCAGTCAGGGGGCATGACCCTCTCTCTCTCCTCCAGGCCTTGTAACCCTGCTCTCCTTGGGTTCAGCTCTGAGTATGGCCCCTCTGAGATGGCCCCCTCCCCTTCAACATGGAGTGAAGGGTTTCAAGGGTCTCAGAGGACAGAGAGGGGCCTTCCTGAGAGGCACCATGAGGCAAGAGAAAGGACAATCCTAAGTGGACGTCCCAGCTGCCTACTCACTGACCGAGTGACTTCATCCCACTGTGCCTCAGTTTCCTGCAAAAGGGGGATAATGGTGCCTGCCTCAAAGGTTTCATTGAGAATCTGTAAGATGACAATGTGTAGGGAGTGGCTGCCCTTGGCAGTTGCTCACAAATGTCAGCCTCCTGTTCTTCCCGTTCTGTCCCTCCCAGAGCATCCTGTGCTTCTCACACGGTGGCCTTTGCCATTTCTGTGCACCACCAACATGAGTCTCATAGTTTTCTACACATCGATTCACTTTAAAACTCCATCTCACTTCAGCAAATACAAAACCAGCTGCACTTGGAAAGTTCCCTTGTTTAGACAATGTTTACTGGATGCTCATTATGTACCAGGTACTGTTCTGGGTGCTGGGGATACAGCAGTGAACAGAAGCCCCCTCGCCCTCACAGAAAGTACATTCCCGGGGGAGACAGACAGTGAACAAACAGAGATAGACTGTGGCACCAGATAACATGGCACACTGTCAAGAAAAAGAAACCAAGACACAGGGCTGCACCAGGGAGACAGGGCAGCCCCTCCCTGGTTCACTTAGTAGGGCTGGCAGAAGTGGACTTAGCCCGAAGCTCATAAAGCTTAAACTCTCTGTGTGGTCAGGTGTCCTCTTACTCCCATTCTAAATACTTCCCTCCCACATTTTGTACCCACAGTCATGGATTCGTTTTCCCAAAGAGTACTCTCGAAACTTAGATAAGCTGCAGGCCCCACAAAGTCTGGTTCTGCACCTGGTCATCAGGAAAGATCCCTCCAGGAAGGTGACATAGAGCTGACTAGTAGTAGAAAGTAACCATTAAAATGAGCAAAACAAAATTCTTGGCCCTGGAGAAGACAGGGATTCTAAAAAGGCCCCATCTCTGCTTCACTGAGTTGCAAGGCTGCATTTGAAATTCCATCCCAGGCCAGGTCTCCAAAACAGTTGAGCCTGAGAGTTTCTGTGTCCCCAGATCCCATCTCCCCCTGGCTGCTGGCCTAAGCCAAACCTGAGACGTGGGCCAGAGAGGAGGGGAGAGCCTGGGAAGATAGGTGGCGTCAGCAGGTCTTGGGGAATAGCGGGGAGTGGACGCCAGTGGGAGGCAGGCACGCAGACAGACAACACCAAGTGCTGATGAGAATGGGGAGCAGCTAGAACACTGCTGGGTGGGGGAGCGGTGGCTCCAGCCTCTCTGGAAGGCAGTTTGGCAAGTTCCTTACAAAGTTAGACACATACTTAACGTATGACTCAGCAATCGCCCTCCCTCACATTGACTCTAGAGAAATGAAAACATATGTTCACACAAAAACCTGTGCGCGGATATTCATAGGAGCTTTATTCATATTCATAATAGCCCCAAACTGGAAAAAAAAAGCCTAAAACAGCCCATGTGTCAAAGAAAAGGTGAATGGATGAACAAACTGTGGTCTATCGGTGCAACAGAATTTTCCTCAGTATTACAAAGGCACAAAAATTGATGCAGCCGACAGTGTGAATCTCAGGCGTTACGCTGACTTCTGGATGAAACCACACACGGGGGATTATCTGTAGGATTCCATTATATGATGTTCCAGTTATAGAAACAGAAAGCAGATAACTGTGAAGGAGCACAAGAGAACTTTCTGGGGAGATTGAAATGAATCTTGACTATGATGTACACATTTGTCAAAACTCGTGTACTTAGAATGGGCACATCTTATTATATATGTTATAGCAACAGAAAACTAAAGCCAGAGAAGGGAGTGAATTTCCCAAGGTCACACAGCGAGTCAGAACTGCTAACAGGAGGCAGTTGAGTGCTAGTTGGAGCAGCAGAGCCCTTTGCCAAGCTCCTGTCACTCGGGGCTCACTACAGCTCTGTAAGGCAGCAGCACCGTCATTATGCCCAGGTCACAGTGAGCACACCGAGGCCCAGAACCCTCAGAAGACTTGCCAGAAGCCACAACACCCACTTTACCAGGACCTTCCTGCCTGGGCAGCTGCTGGTGAAGCAGGAACACAAGCCCAGGTCCTCTGCTCTCAAAACCCACTTCTTCCCTCCTCCCCACGCACCCTCCTCCTTGCAGAGGGGCCTGAACAGGAGACTTCGCAGAAGCCCACGGGCCAGAGCCCAGCACGAGGGCAGGCAGAGCCAGAGGAAAGGACAGCCCTGGCGCACGTGAGCTTTCCACTGTGGGGCTGGCGCCTGCACCCAGCCCGCAGCCACCAGGAGGCGCCTTCCCTCCCAGGCAGGGCACACCCCGCGGTGTGAGGGAACAGGAGCGCCTGGGGAGACAGCCCTGGCTTTGCTCAGAGAGATCTGGTGTCCCCTGGATGCTTTTTCCAGTGTGACCTGCCAGGGGAGATTAAGATCACAGAAAGCAACACAATGCGGCTGGAGAAGGAGATTAGGGGGTTCCAGGGCGTTTGTCTCCCTGAGAAAGGCGGTTTGTTTGGTATCTGACTCCAAGCCACAGGATGAAGCCATGCCAGGTCCCATTGGAGCTGACACAGCGAGAGAGGCGGCCCCTCAGGCAGGGAGAGGCAGGGAGGCCAAACTACCAAGAGTGAGGCTTCCAGAATCCCGAGAGGGCCGTGGAGGGGGCTCTGGGGCCCCAAGTAAGCCTCAGCTCCAGCTCCTTGCAGAGGCCTGACTCTGTTACAGGCAGACCCCTGGGTTTGCTGAGAACCCAGGTGAGCTGTCCTGGGATGGGAGGAACCTGGCTTGTTTGCTCCAGAGCAGGGGAGCCTGGACCCAGAGGGTAGGGGAGCGGGTGCCAGGAAGGGTGGGTGAGACTAGCCATTAGCATGGAGGCTGGCAGAACTTTTTAAAAACTTGACACTTTACTGAGGTTCTTGCTGTTTGGGGCACAGCGAGCCATCTCCTGCTGACCCAGGAACCTTTGGGAAGGCTTCGGCTGCCTGAGTACCTCTGGAGTGGAAAATCAAGGAGAGAGGCTGGGCCCTCTGTTGGGTCACCCCCAGGGACGAGGGGGCTGCTGAAAGGAACAGGAGACCCCGCAAAGGCGGGAGTCTGCAGCCCAACTGCACGGGGGACGGTTGGCAGGGATTTGCGCCTTAGACGGCTTTGGGGTCCCTGGGGGAGGAGATGGGAGGTACGGTCTGTCTCAGTTTCCAGGAGCTGGAGACTCCCTGCCCCATGAGTTACATGTGCTCATGCCAGACATGGCAGTGGGGAAAGGGGAAGGCACAGAACTGGATGCGGCAGGTCCCCTGTCATCAAGAGGACCCAGTGTGACTCGGCAGATAAGCTCACAGCGAGCTGATAAGAGGAGAAAAGGCATGTCAGGGGGGCACAAGGAGAGAATGATGGAAGGAGAGGGAGGGCAAGGGAGGGAGAGACTGGTGTTTCTCCAACCTGGAGCCAGTAACACAAGCAAGCCTTCTGAAGGAGGTCGCAGTTAGGCTGAACACTGACTCAGTGGCATGTGGCCCCAGGGACACATGGGGAGGGCGCACCCAGAGGGAGACGCGCTAAGCCAAGGCGCAGAGCACTGAGAAGCTGGGGTGGTGGGAGCACCGCAGGAGCACTGGGGTGACCGACCCTCGCCTTTGCTGTCATGCCAGGAGCTTGCTTGAGGCTTGCAGTCCAGGGAAGGAGGCGCAAACTAAATAATCACACACATAAATACAAAGTTATATACCATGGCAGCGCTACAGAGACACCATTTCAATAAGGCTCCTTCAGAACCAATAGCAGAGAGCAGCTAACTTCGTGACAAGAGTGACGTGGGCAAGGAGGGCGGGTGGGGAAGAGTGAGTCAGGCTGAGGGAACAGCCCGTGCGAACACCTCACGGCAGGACGGACGGAGCTCGGCGCCTTCCAGAACTTCAAACGAGCTTCTCCGCGTGCCTGCCCCGCACACTGCCGCAGGCCCGGGGCACCGTGCGCTTCTGGGACCCACAGACTCCCACCAACTGCCAGCGGGCTCCCAAGTTCATCCCTTCCGGCCACTGGTACTGTTTGCCTCCTGGCACCACTTCCGATCCCTTCAGCCTCATTTCTCATCCCGGCCGGTGCAGCCTGCCCGCGTCTGGCTTGCGTCCTCCTCTCTGGGTGAGCACCCACAGAAGCCCGCTCGGTGCTACCCCAATGGGACACCCCATGGGTAACCCTGGATCAAAGGAGGATGAATAAATGGCATCCCCTCCTCCCCAGCAGGCTGTTCCAAGACGCATTTCTTTTTTTTTTTTTTTTAGAATATATGTATTTTTTATTAAGGTATCATTGATATACAATATAAGAGGGTTTCACATGAGCATCATCGCAGGTACTACATTCACCCGTGTTATCAAGTCCCCCCGACACACACTCCACCACAGCCACTGTCCGTCAGCACAGCAGGATGCCACGTAGTCACTACTTGCTGAGACTCATTTCTTGAGGCTTTGCAGCAGGCCCCGTGAATCCAGCAGAGGCCACTCAGTCTTGTATCCTATACCTGTCACCCTGTCCCCTGCTTCACTCCCCCATCCAGCACTCTGCTTCACATTCTGGAAGAAATTCCTCCCACATATGCCTTTGGCTTGGCTTCTGCTTTGGAAAACCCAAACTAAGACACCCTCCATCAGGACGAATCTGCAGTGCCCACCAGGAAACAGCTCCCCGTGACCATGAGCCTGGCTGTCTCTGAGGCACGGGCTGCCCCAAACTCTCCTCATCCCCAGCAACACATTCAGACAAACTTTGCAGACCCCTGGGCCCCATGCCCCCAGCCTCTGTGCTCAGCTGCCACATCCCTGACTTGACCACGTTCCTTGGCAGGGACCCCCCAGTCTGGTCCCTGTGCCGAGTTCTGTCAGTAGCCAGGCCGCATGTTTACCAGGAGCGCACTGACCCTCACTTTCCAACGGCAGGGACACCACGATCCACTACTCCCTTGTTTGCAAGTCGCTTGCCCAAAGGCAAAGTGCCCGACCCACCAAACCTGTCTGGTGGCCTGTGTCTCCACAGGCAGCTCCAATGCCAGCCGGAGGCCCTGGTGTGGAGCCCAGAACCACCACCTGGATACCAGGGTCTGGCTCCCAGCCAAATCTGTCACAGGTACTACGTGACCCTAGATAAGCCCTGGGGCCCCTTTCTCTCTCCCTGTGAACCGAGGAAGGGTAGACATTCTCTGAGGTCCTTTGAGCTCCTACCTGAGGATCATGCCCCCTCTAGTGCCCAGAGAAGAGAAAGTTCAGGTCTGC
Organism: Manis pentadactyla; assembly: GCF_030020395.1. NCBI lineage: Eukaryota > Metazoa > Chordata > Mammalia > Pholidota > Manidae > Manis > Manis pentadactyla. The sequence goes on along the minus strand of NC_080029.1, from coordinate 117,235,323 downwards.
CCTGCAGACCACCTCCAGTTAACACTCCCCCTGCAGATCACTCCTTTATGGAACGCATGCATCTTCAATACAATGCTTTTTGGCTGGGATTTACATGGGGGGAAAAATGTATGCATAGGTCTCCAAGTTCAAGACATTTTTTAACAAAGCAGGGTGCAGGATAAGAATGAAGACATATTCCAGGTCCAAACCAAGCTGTGCTTTGAAAAACATGGACGTAGTAACAAAGTGGATGGTGCCTCTTGGCTGTTACGCTGAGAGGCCAGATGCCTGTGTCAGAGCCACAGTTTGTTCATGTCCATATTAATTCTGGGGTGGCCAGAAAGCAAACTTTAAGCATGTTTAAACCTAACAACCTAACGTGATCATTTATTACATTATAGGCCTTTTACTGTATTTTAGGTAGATCTAGAAAGCTGGTGAAGGGATTGGGATTGACAGATAATGATGTAATTTTCCCCCTTTAAAAATAATGGGAAGAAAATAAACAAAAAATAAAAAATAAGAGGAAAAGAGAAATGTTCCCAGAAGTGTTTTTCACAGAGCAGCTCATTTTCAGGGATAAATTACTGATATTAAGCAGGAGATACTATGAAATATTCCCAATTTACATGGCTGCAGGATTCCTAGGAAATTTAGGGTATCTTAAAACTTTGCAAATATACTTGTTTTTTATTATGTAAAACAGTTTTTGGCTCAGATGATCATCAACATCAATATTCCAAGAGACATTCTAAAGTCATGTAGAATTTCCAGACAATTCTTTATCGTGCGATGGCCCCAAGCATTGCAAAATGTCTAGCATCCTTGGTTCCTCATAGGTCCCCCAATACCAGCAGCAACTCTCATCAACACTGTGACCACCAGAAATACTCCCACACATTTTACGTGCCCCCAGGGACTTCCCCACTTCATGGAGAAATTACCCTAAGAGCGCAGACGCCACATGCATGAGGGTGGGTAGGGAGAGGGTATGGGGATCCATCGAAGGCTTCAAGGGCTCCACATTCTTTCAATAGCTTCTTTAAATTGAAAATACCATTCACGTGGCATAAAATTCACCCTTTTAAAGTATACATTCAGTGGTTTTCAGTGTAGTCACGTAATTGTGCAGCCATCACCACTATTTAATTCTGGAACGTCATCAACCCAAACAGAAACCTCATACCCGTAAGTAGTCACCCACTTCCCCCAAGTCCTGGCAACCACTCATCCACTCTCCATCTCCGTGGGTCTCCCTATTCTGGACATTTCACGTAAGTGGAATAACACTACGTCTGGCCTTTTGTGTCTGGCTTTTTCACTTAAAATAATGTTTTCAAGGTTCATCTATGTTGTAAAGTGTACCAGTTCTTCATTTAATGGCTGAAGAATATTTCATTATATGGACATACCACCGCTTATTGATTGATTTATTAGTGGATAGGCAGTTGAATAATAGCTATTTTTGGCTATTATGAATACTACTGCTATGAACATTTGTTTTTGTGTGGCATATGTTTTCAATTTTCTTGGATATATACTGAGTTAGCTGCTACTGGGTCATATCATAACTCTATGCTTAACTTTTTGAGGAACTGCCAAATAGAGTAGTTTCTCCAAAGTGACTATTTTAAAATCTCACTGGTAATGGAGGAGGGTTCCAATTTCTCCACAACCTCTCCAACACTTGTTATTGTTTGTCTTTTTGATAAGGACCATCCTAGTGGGTGTGAGGTGGTATATCACTGGGGTTTTGATTTTCATTTTCTTAGTGACTAATGATGTGGAACACTTATCATGTGCTTATTGGCCATTTGTATATCTGCTATAGAGAAATATCAAGGCTTTTGCTTATTTTTAATTGGGTCATTTGTCTTTTTGTTGTGGAGTTGTTAGAGTTTAATTTCTCCAGATACAATTTCTATTCCTGCCCAAGTTCAGATGCCCTCAGAATGGGCAGTGCTAGCCCTACCATCATTCAAACCGTAGGAGAAATTACTTTGTAGGACCCTTCTCAAAGAGCAGCCCATGCTGGGATGTGAACACACCATCGGGACCCTGAGCCCCAGTGGGCACCACGTGCATGAAGGGACAAGGGAGGTGCAAGCTGGACAGTGAGGAAGGCCAAGGTCACCTATTTCTGAGGGAAGCTGCCACACGCTATCTCCTCCATGGGCCTTGGCTGTGAACCTACCCATCCCCCACCTCAGGCCACACTTTTGGAGTTTGCAGCAAAGGCCCTGCTAAAATGTAAATATGTTTGCAGACTGGGGAAATGTTTCTAGAAGGCTAATGCTGGACTGAGAGACTTTCAACGTTTATCTCTACAGCCCCTCCAACTGTACATAGAGAAATGGAGACCCAGAGAGGGCAAGGCAGGCACAGTAAGCCCACAACAGGACAGGGACTACACTGCCCTTCTGCTCCCTGCTGACCTCCAGTGAGCATGTCGGCCCAGATGGGATTCCTCTGGTTATAAACAGAGCCCTTGGGACATGGGCAGTTTGCTTGCGCTGAAAGAGGCACAGCTAGGTCCCAGAGAATGAGCCCATTGGAGGGCCAGAGCAGAGGGGACAGAACAACACAAAGACCCTACACCTTGGAGGGCAGGAGCCTTACCTCTTTGTGATTACCATGCAAATCACATATGTCTTCATAACTAGAGTAGCTGCCATTCAGAGTGCTTACCGGGAACCAGGTGCCACGCCGAGAAATGTACATGCGTCATTGCATTGATCCTCCCAACAGCCTGTGAAATGAATGTTTATTCTTTCCCGTGAGGTCACAGAGGCACCAAGAGGTTAAGTTGCCCAGGATCACACAACTAGAAAGAGCTGAGCAGGCTTTCAAATCCAAGTCCACAAACTCCAAAGTCAGTGGTCATGATGCCAACCCTGACTGATTCCTGAAGACCCCTCCAGTTCTCAGCTCTCACGTAAAAGAGTGCCTGTTGCCTGCCTAATCTGGCTGAGCTTTGTTCGCTCGGCAGCAGAGCCCTGGATCTGTTCCCCAGGGGAGCCACGGCTTTCCCCTGGTGTCACAGCGCCCCCTGCTGCTCACTGCCGCTCACTTCTGCGTGGTCATTTAACGCCAAAGGGGCTGCCTGTTTACAGAGACTGGGGATTTCCCAAATGGGAGCCCCATTCTCTCATTAACACCCTATCCTCTTGAAAGTCCTCCTGGGGTTCGGGGCAAAGTAGAGAGAAAAGTAAAAATGCTTATTTCTGGGCTTTGAGGTCTGTGCCTAGAGGCCCCAAACCCTACATCTTCTACCTTCCTGTCACAAAGCTGTCAAAAAGGAACTCTGGCCTTTGTATCAGATGCTGGAAGTCAGTAACCTAACTCCAATTCTTTATATTCCTGCAGACATGTGTAAACTGAGTCTCAGTTCCCCGTTCTGCTCCCTCTGCTGGAGTGTGTCTAGGGTCCAGCATACGGCAAGTACCCAATAGTTGAGCTCCTCTCCTTCCTGAGCCTGTTTCCTTATCTGCTGATGTTTACTGGGCACCTGGCCTTCACCTGCATTACCTCACTCAGTTATCACAGTAATACCTAAGGTAGAATAAGGAAGCGGAGGCTCAGAGAAGACAAGCAAGTTGTCCACTGTTACCCAGCTGGCAAGAGGTGGAGCCAAGATTGTATCCCAAGCAGCCTGGTGGCCACCACGACACAGTGACTCCCAGCAGTAGTGAGATGCCTTATATGCTATGAAATGTGCAGTCTGAGCAAGACTGGGGAAGCATGCAGGAGGAAGAAAATAGGAAAATTAGTCATTAGAAAAATGTTACAATGGGAGGCCTCCTGGGGCTTGCATCTATCTCAGCAGACTTCCTGGAAGAAGCGGGGACTGAGACAAGCCTCATGTGTCACAGGGTCCAGCAATCAGAGTGACTGGTGGAACTTCCTGCCCTCCATTCCCAACCTCACAGGAGCAGAAGGGGAACAAGACATGAAGGGACTGGCACTGTCATGATGCTGAACATCATTGTTCAGGTGTCTATGCAGACCAGACACAATACTAAGTGCTTTACATAAACTATCTCCTTTAATGCCCCAAGAGTCCTCTGGCATAGGAACCATCAATTTGGCCCCTTTACAGTTGAGGAAACTGAGCTTTCTGAGAGACTGAGTGGCTTTCCCAAGGCCTCACAGCACCTAAACAGAGGAGGTAGGATCTGAAGCCAGGCAGCCTGACTGAGAGCTCTATGCCCAAGCCACAGAGCTGCACTGCACCAGGGAGAAAGCCCTGGCAGGGACCCCTTCTTCCCTGCTGTCTCCACGTGGACGGCCCTCCTGGACATTCTTCCTGGTGACTCTGTTCTCAGGTGAGATAAACAGGGGGAAGAAAGTCTTCCTTTCTCCCTGTGTCCCAGTGCCCAGAAGGTGTCAAAGGGAGGATGCTTGGAGAGTGACCCAGCCTTGCGTGGGGAAGGACAGATATCTATGCCTCTGTCGCCCCCTCCTGCCCCACAGGAAACTTTCACAGGACCACAGCCATTGGGGAGCACCCCAGTGCAGTCCTGGGAAACGGGTAAGGCGCCGTGCTTCCTGAGTCATCCATGAGGAAGGACCAGGGTGTCGTTGTTTTAACTCCCAGTCTGTCGTGGACCAGTGCTTTTTGTAAAATGCAACAAAAATAAATAAGGGATAAAATGAAATGCTGCTTGAATGAAGTAGCCGTGTGAAACTGCTAGAAAAGTTTCTAAATGCTTCCTCTCAAGTTCTCAATAAGGACTTCCTGTACCTTTCTTCCGGGAGCCACAGTTTGTGAGCCAGCATGAGTCCAGGGACCACACTTGGAGTAGCCCAGCTCCAAACGGCCACTGGGCAAAAGGCTGGCCTAAGGCCACACCACTAGCTATGAGGAATCCGTTCCCTGGGTCCTGCCTCTGCAGATGGCAAGATGACCTGTGCCACTCTGAGACTCTGGTCGTCTGCTGACTTGGGGCAGCTCTGCATGTGCAGCTGGGCAGCAGGGGGGCTGAGAGAGCCCCGGGGTGGCCCCGCTGACAAGGCCCAGAAGCAGGCCCTGGGCTCTGCCCTCCCTGTCTGTAAGACAGACACACAGGAAGGCCGAGGCCGTCTGAGCCAAGGAGGCCTCTGGAAACACAGCTCCTTCCTCTGACCAGCGGGGAGGGGGCGGGGGCGATCTTAACCTAACAGGGGGCATGCATGGTGGACACTCCGGGTTTGAGTCCAAATTTGGGCTCCCACATCAGCTCACCCCTGTGATGCTCTCCGAGGTCCCTTCCAAATCTAACCTGCCGTGCCCATCCTGAGAGGGCTACTGCCTGCCCTCAGGGGTTAGCGGGGTGGCAGCCAGGCTGACACACTAAGAGGAAAACCACACTGAGCGGAATGGAGGTGGCCACTAGTTGAAGAAGTATTTGGCCACTAATTTTTCGGGGCATCCAAAACCGGGGACCCCAGAGAAGGTTTGGGAGGGGCACACAGGGGATGCCTGAGAGGGGAGAGGTGCTGCCGATCAGCTGGGCACAGGCACTTGTGGAGGAGAACTTGAGGGCAGTGAACACAGCCCTGCCCATGTTAGCCGCTGCACACAACCACACTCACCCGGTCCCTCTGTCTCTGGCCTCAGCCCTGCCTCTGAGTCAAGCAAACCCAACCGCTTGAAAGAAAGCAAACAGCTGCAGAGCACAGAGCCGGCTTCCCACCCATTCCCAGTCAAGGTGAACAGGCCGTGAGTTTGTTGACAGAGAAAAGAGTCATCAATTTTTCATTACCCAGTGAAGACAACAGAATGTCTCAGGATGTCAATGTTTCCAGGCAACAAAGACAAACCAAACACACAGTCCCCTCACCTGAAAAGATGTTTCCTTTACAGGCATCAGCTTGGATGGGGAGCAAGGGGAGGCGAGAGGCAGAGGTAGGGGAACCCACTTGGCAGCCACAAGGAGTGATTCGGACACTGAGGGGTCATGGTTGTCTGCAAGGACCCCATTAGCAGATCTTGTCAAACCATGATTCAAGGCCAAGCCTGTCTTTGGGGAGGATTCAGTCACAAGATGTCAGGCTAGAGAGATAAGGGGGCATGGTTTATTTATCCATTTATGCAAAACAAGTATTTCTGAGTATACTTAGGACCTGTGCTCAGGCCTGGGGCCAGTCTAGCTGGGGAGATAAGTATGCAGGCCACTTGCCTTCACCTTACAGATGATCCCAAGATCACACAGCCACCTAGAGACCAGGCTGTATTTGAACCCGCAGCCCAAGGTTCGTTGTGGCTGTGCTGTGGACCCCAGCATGTCACAGGGACTATGCGCCTGCCAGGAGGCCCATGAAGTGCTGGCACAGACATAGTCTTGTCCAGAATTCATAGAGGAACTTTCCAGAGACCTTCAGCAAAAGTGTTCAGGTACTGAATCTAAAACTGAAAAGAGATCTTTAGAATCTCTTAGAGTGCATATATAGTATGGCTATTTCTAACAATAATGTTGTCGTTGTTATTTTTTAATAATTACGTTACATTATCATATAACTATTATGTTGTTATATTATTACTATTATTTTTAATTCTCGAGGCGGTTCTAAGCAAATCAGAAAGGACGGCCCTTCCCAGAGCACTTGTCAGGCATGGAGCTCCCAGGATGTCTCCCTGTGTTTGTATTAACATTTCCCAGTGAATGTCAATGGAAACTCAAGACTAAGTCAACACAGGTCCTCACAATAAATGCCAAGGCTTGTTAGCAGAGTAAACCGTGTGCTTAGCCGGTCTTAAAAGAATCTTTGCTGAGTAAACAGAAGGAAGGCTTTACTTGAGAGTAAACAGAGCAAGACGGCGGGCAGGCGGGCTGGTAGGTGACTCCACAGGCTCCCCTGCAGCGTCATCTTCGCGGGGCCCTGGGCGCAGCCGGCAGGCAGGGAGGTCATGGGGCCCATCTAAGGTCAGGCAGCTATCGGAAGCCGAACCAGGCCCGTGTACCCAACAGCCTTTGCTCTCAGAAGGAGCCGTTTCTCTTGTGAGGACTCTGAACCGAGAACCTGGGGATCATTGTCATTTGTTCTGAGATGTCAAAGAACTGCTGTCTTCACCTTCCCGGGACCATTTTTATATTTAAAGATGACTTTAAGAAAGTGAAGCCCTAACAGTGGCATTTCAGCAGCGGTGGGAAAATGTTTTCTGTCCAAGCAGGCTACCAACTTCTGTCTGTAAATGTCAACACTGATTCAATATTATCCTTGGTGGTAGTGGATAAGGAAACGAACCTTAATAGCTTCTGATCTTTTGCCCACACCTCACCACTTCCTTGATGGCCTTGTTTACATGAGCCTCTCGTTTTTCCAAGGGAAAAGGCATTATGGTCTGACATCTTTGACCTATAAACTTGTTAGTCTCAAAAACCCAAGTGCAATCACTAAATTAAAAAAAAAAATCTCAAATAACTTTTTGCCCCCCTAAAAACCTTCAGATATTCTGCTTTTCATTGAACTGATAGATTCCATTCTTCTTTCTTGAAAGCATATGAGAGCATAGAGCAAAGTACAAATATGCAGTGGAGTCATTAAAACAGCCACCAAAAAAAAAAAAAATTTTAACTCAGTACCAAGAAAAGACAGAGGAAGCAAATAAATGATCTGTTTGGGGTCAGTTTAATTGCTAAGATTAGGCATCCAGCCCGGCAGTTCCTCAGCAGCGGGGCAGAGCAGCCAGCGTGGTAAGTCCCAGAGATCAGGTTATTATAAAGAAGGCACGGCTACCAGTTCCCCAGAGGGAGATGAACTTTCTAAAAGATTGTTTCACACAGACCTTATTTAGGACACTTTGCCAACAACAACAAAAAAGAACTCCGCAAGTTCTTCGGCAAAAGCAGAAGTGGTTTTCCTGTGGCTGTTTCTTCCAGCCACCTTGGAGCTAAACCAAGGTACACCAGAGAGCGTGGCAGCTCAGTAACACTCTTCTTGGTTTTTAGACAAGACATGAACTTGAGCGTCGTAACAGGGAAAGCTAAAAGCGCTAAGTAAATTACGCAGGCGGCAAGAGCATATTAAAGCGCACTTGGTTTCCTCTTGGCTAAGCCAGTGGTGGGCACACAAACGTGCCTTTCCTTTCCAAGGTGTGGACTGATTGGCTCACCGCATGCCAACAGCCTGCCACCCCTGCCTGCCGCACTCACACACCCCACGCCAGTGGCACTGGGGTATGAAAAGGGCAACTTATCCAAGCAACCATTCCTACTGTTGGCCACAGAGGGACAGCACTGGGCCAGCATCCGGAAAACAGACTTTCAAAACTTCCCTTGATAAGGAAAGCCACCCAGCACGTATGCAATTCTACAAGTTCACTAGTTCCATTAGTGCTGAAAATCCAGTTTTTCTCTTGTTTCCATGAATATATAAAGAGTGTGGAATTAAAACAGACCCTCCAAGAGTAGAAATTATTTCTCCAATTCTCTTTTTAATTTTTTAAGTGTCCATCCATTACATGAGATAGCAAAGACATGCCAACGTTTTTGAACAGGAACTCTGATGAGCGTTTTACATGAACCACCTAATTTAGTCTTGTAAGAACTCTGTGAGGTAGGTATCATCATTATCACCACGATGGATACAAAATAACAAGTACAGGGAGTTTAGACAACCAGCCTGCTGTGACTCGGCCCTATTTAGCGGAAGAGCGGGATTTGAGTTAATCCAGATTGTCCGACATCAGAGCATTTAGGGCTGCATCCCGAACAACCTACGGAAGAGGCATCTAGCTCACGATCCTCCCCAAAGCAGGTACTGTCTCCCTCATCCCAGCCTTAGCCTAATGGCCAGCAAAATTTTTCCTTACTTTGAGCTAAAACTTTCTCAAAATTAGTCAAGAGTTCTTCCTTCCAGAGCTACTTGGAATGAATTGAGTTTCTCTTACATATTAAAGGCCCTCCACTTTAAAAAAATTAACAGTAGTGCTAACTGTCGCTCCCATTCTTAAAAAAAGCCCTGTGGCAGGACCACGTTATTCCTAATTTACAAATATGCTCCATCCCATTCCTGCTGGTTAATGCAAGTCCTGGAATCTCCTGCCAGAGGTTTCGCAATACATCAGTTGCTTTAATCCACTAATCAGTGTCCAAGACCACAATGTCGTTACTAAAACAAACTTAAAAGCTGTTAAACATAGGGCACGGTTGTGGGTTTTAAAAATCCAAGCAATATGGAAAGGATAAATTGAAATGGAAAAATCTTCCTCCCATCCTGTCCAACTCATTTCCTCAGAGGTAATCACTGTTAATAGTTTCTTTTGAAGACTTCCAGAAAATTTCTTTAAACTTATACACATATGCATGTGAATCCTTTAGGGTCATATTATGTATATTGATCTGCAACTTGCCTTTTCACTTAAAAAGGTATCCTAGATTTTTTCCAAAACCAGCCTTTGTGTAAATGGCTGCTTGAAAGAAAGCCTCCTCTCATGCACTTTTTTTCCCATCCTACGATTAATGCTTTAGTGAAATTGCATGTATATTTTTGGATGGATTTCTACAAGTGAAATTCCTGCATGTAAGGTAAGAGCACTTTTAATTCTGAGAGATAGAGCCCAACTACACTCTGTAAAGAGTTGTAATTTACACTCAAACAGTCCATTTTCCAAGGGTTGTCAACATGTTTATTATCCAACTATTAAACCTTCCTTTAATATTTGAAGACAGTTATGAATTCAGTAATTCTTTCAGACAATGTTTATTTTGCACCTTCTACTCGTCAAGCACCTTGTGAGGAGCTGGCTTTGTGAGGAGCTCCTAACCCAGGAGTTCCCACCCTAATCATCACTCGTTAGGAGAGCTTGTTAAAACACAGAATCCCTGCCGCTTCACCTGGAGGTCCTGGTTGGGTGGCCTGTAGGAGCCAGTAAGCTGTTTAGTTGTTTGCTGTTCCAGTGGGTTTTTTGTTTTGCTTTTTTTTTTAAACAGGCTCCCAAGTGATTCCACTGGATTATAAGCAGCCAAAAGTGGAGCAAATCTTTTCACTTCTTTCTTTAAGCAAAAACGCTTTCTGGAAATGCTTTTAGGATCCACTTTCCGAAGTAAAAGAACTGGGAACTAATTGACGTGATCTTAACTAGTCATGTCCAAACGCCAAAATATATTGTCACGCCCCACCCCTCAAAAAAGCACCCCTAGCAGGAATGGGTCATTATTCCCAATTTACAAATATGCCTATTCCATTCCTGCTGGTTAATTAAGTGCTGAAACCTTGCAACATGGAGGTTTCACAACAGATTAGCTGCCTTAACCCACCAGCCAGCTCCCGACACCGTGATGCTGCGGTGAAAAGAGATTTAAAATCTATTGCTGGCGGGACTGAGGCTAATGAACATGCGCAAAAGCCTCCGGGGTCCCGCATGCGCCCCTAGCAGTCAGTGGGCTTCAATGCAACTTCCCTCAGCCGCGCTCGGCTTCTAGCCCCGCCTCTCGTCCCGCCCCTTCTTCCCAGCGCGGAAGTGGATTGGCGGGTAGCGGTCAATAAGAACTGGAGCGCGGGCGCCGGACTCTCAGGGTCCAGGGCTTGTGCTCCAGAATCGTGAGGCCGAGGGGAGCTGAGGACAATTTTTCCTGCCGTTTGGCCTCAGTGTCCATGCTTTCCTACATCTTCTCCCTGTCCTAGACAACATGGACGTGTGGCAGTAGGTGACATGTCACCGTGTACAGAAGGAAGTGTGCGGGCTCCAAGGAGCCACACCGTTTTCTGCGGCTGCACCTGCTGGGAATTCTCGGTTTATCAATACGGCCTGGTTTGGGAGAATCCCTGTACGCCCTCGTCTTACGTTCACTGACTGGGTACCGCGGGTTAGGATTAATGAATGTGTCAGGCCAGACCTGGTACCCGCGTCTCGGCTCTCCGTCCTCATCTGGATCTGTGGGTTCCCACCTCAGTACCTGCACACCCACCCCTGTACTGGCAACCTGGAAGGTGCGTACTAAGTATGAACTGAACGAATGCATGAATGGATGAGGTTTGTGATGAGAGGCGAGCCTGGCTTTCTGCCGCTGCACAGCCTGCTACAGTGGAAAGAGCGTTTGTTGGTCCAGACCTGGGTTCCAGTTCTGACTCTGATAACTGCTGTTGTGAGCTAGTTCCTCCTGTCTGGGTCCTGATTTACTCACGTGTAAAAGGAGAGAGTTGGACTCTGTGATTAATGTATATTGAACACCAACAATGAGTCAGGCACTGTGATAAGTACTGGGAATACAGGGGGAGCAATACAGACAGCCCTGAACCCCAAACCTACTGTGTGGAGAGGGAGGAAGATGTTGAACTGTCACGAGTGCATAATTACACATCTACTTTTAAGAAGCAGTATTACAGGATAGTAGAGCAGAGGATTTAATATAGGCTGGAGTGTCTTTCTAAGGCCAGAAGGAGTAGAATCAACTAGGGTAGGTAGATACTGGCCCAGAGGATAGGAAGTGCAAAGATCTGGAAAGTGAAAAACATGTTTATTATTTAGATTTAATATCTTAATAACTTGAGGTTTACAAGTCAGTGGAGTGGACAGCAAGTAAAATTGAAATATGTGAAAATATGTAAAGGCCCCTGACCCTGTGAGCATAAATATTGCAGAAGATTGTTGAATTGACCCGAACAGGCCTGGTCCCATGTTGCGTGCTGTGTGGTGTCTGATCTGATTTTGAGGCACATCTCCTGGCTGTTTCAGAGCCGAAAATATCAATGCTCTTGAAAATAGCCCTTGAGAAGTGGCTTGTAAAGTGACAGAGAAAGAAAAATCACCGGCTGATCACTATACTTGACAAAAGCACGTGTGTGGAGGGGACACTGTCATGGTAGAAGAAATACTGAACTGAGACAACTGAGGGGCAGGCCCAGGCTTTGCCCTGTACCAGCTGTGTGAAATTGGCGAGGCACTCTCTAAGCAATGGTTTCTTGATCTATAAGCAGGGTTAAATTAAGTTCAGAATGGGAGAACATGTCAACATTACTTCTAAATTATAAAATGCTACCCAACCAAATCAGTAATCATCTGACTCACATTGTTTCCCTCAGAATTTTACTGTATATGCTCCTTCAAATTATAGGAAAGGACTTGACACATTTTATTGAAATTTGTGGCAACATACCAAGTTGTTTTGTAGCATAAATATTTTAAATGCTTTCATTTTAGTGTTTATCTTTTCCAAAAGGTGGTTTTTCAATTTCATATGTGGTTCTCTCATTAAAATTTTTTGTTGAAAGAAGCAAAAAATAATGAGTAAAATAGTTGACAGGTTTTGGATATTTTTTGTTTTTTACTCATCCCATTGTGCAATGCTGTGACAGTATGAGTTTTTTTTTATTTGTTATTCTTTGATGGCTTGTCAGTGACTGTTCCTAAAATCCTCTGGAACGTGAGAGGCTTTGAGCCCTTACGCCTAATCCTGGCTTTCTGCTGCTGCAGGATCATTAGCAGGGTGAGTGAGCCAGCTGTGGCCCTGGGTATGCTTTCAGTGGCCACAGGAGGGGTGGGAACGGAATTGTAAGAACAACGTTTAACAACTGTGCTTGGTGAGCAATCCAGTGTGTGTGAAATCAGCTATGGGAAACGAGAGCTGCCTCCTGATTGGAAGGATTGGCAAGGAGGGGGTTTGAGGAGCACCAAGGCTTAGTTAGACCTGCTGAACCTGGGGGCTCTGGGAGCCAGGGATGGCAGCTGTGTTCCTTGTGTAAAAGGAAAAGACTGTCTGGCTGGCATGCACTGATGGGCATGTTCACTTACTCTACTCATTCCCCAGTATATGTTACTCCCATTTTTCAAAGAGGAAATCAAGACTCAGAACTAAACAGGGGGTGAAACAGCACTTACTTTCTTATTCCGTATCAAGTGAGTAAAAGGTTAGCTTTTCTACTTGTGGCCTGTGGGTCTCCTAATTTGATTATTAAATCATTCTTTGGGAAGGTTTGTAACTCTTCAATTTTTACTATATTAGATTATTTCTTTTCAAAAGCTGGGCCACCTTCTAGGCCATGTAAAACCCTTGAGTCTTGCAGTCATGAACATTTGCAGTTTTATTGTTTGGTTTGGTATCTGGATTTATATCCCCTTTTACCCTTAATTTTCAGCTGTTCTAGATGCTGTGCATTCCTTTTTCTGTTAGTATTCTTTTTAACCCATTCAGGTATTTCCTTGGCTAAGTGAAGTGTTGGTCTTCCCTTGTTCTGACACTTGGGTGCTCACCAAATGTAAGGAATTCCTGCTATCTCAGAACTTCCCAAAACCCTGGGAGGTAGTTAACTTATCATGAGGAACTGGTACAGGAGGGAAAAAAGGAGCCGCATGGGGAGAGACGCTGTTAAGCAGCAGCTTTGGAGTCAGAGCCACCTGTTCACTGGTTTGTAACCTCAGGCCATGTTAACCTCTGAGCTTCCACTTACCCATCTGTGACATGGGACTGTTGTGCAGAATATGAAACACTTGACAGCAGCCCAGCACCGGCCCTCAGCTAAATGTTAGCTGATTAAGGGAGGACAAGTAGGCACTTCACGTTGTGGGCGAGATTAATCCCCTTTATGATACATCCCTTGTTGGTCCAGTGGCCCTTTTGTGATAACATGAAAACTCCAAAATCTGAAGTTGCTCTTATTCCTCCTCTCCTTACAGAGCCTAAATTGTTTACCATCCCTTTTTTATATGTATGCCTAATGCCTCTTGAGTTTTTGTTAAGGGTGATAGGCTTTCTTTAACCTGCTAAGACTTATTTTTAATCTAACCATCTGCTTTAAGAATTCCTCTAGTACTTGTAGTGTATTTTCATTCCTGATAACTTAGGATCATTTTATTTTCTAGTTGACAAGACTATTGAGATTTTTGCTATTTTTAAGTCCCACTTTGAATATTCAGAGGTCTATCTTGATGTGCTTATGTACTTTCTCTTAGATAATACCTGGAAATAGAATTGCTGGGTTACATGGTGTTCACTTTTGCAAGGAACACCAGCTGTTTGCCCAAGTGGTGGTAACTTACACAAATGGTCCTGTACACTGGAGTGAAGGCAGTTGGGGCTACAAATCCTGCTTTACATTTATGAATTGGAGAACAGAGAAAATGGGCAAGAGGTTCCAAGTGCCTGGCACAGAATAGGTACACATAATTTATAAATTGAAATCCTAGGGGTGCCTGGCATTTTGAAAATCAAGCCGATTTCCACTTTACACCATTGTTCAGCCAGCCCTCCCCTCCCCCCCCTCAACCAACGAGGAAAAGAAAAGCTATTCCATTTTTTCAAACACAGGTTTGAATTCTGGTTTTACCCACTTTAACTGGGGACGACTTTAACCTAAACTTTTTTCACTCCTTCAGTACAACTGACCTTAAACCCAGGGGTAGTGGAGTTACTTCTACTACCTCAGATGGCTCATCACATTTCAGAAACTTCTGGCCAGGATTAAACTTGTCAATTACCTGGGGGCCCTCTACAAACGGGAGGTCTGGATGTGCCCACTCCACCAGTGACTTACGTTGACGGGACAAACCCTGTAGTCGTGAACCCACACAGGTAAACTGGATGAGGCATCTGCTGGGACCCTTCCTCTCCCCACCTCTCCATGCCGTTCTCAGTGCTGCAGGATTAGAGGCACTCTCGGTACTGTCCAGCTTATGTAACACTTCCCACCATGAGAGGTGGCACAGGGAGAAAACCCAGTCGGTGTCATGGTGGAAGAAAAGGTTTAAAAGTCAGTGTTGCAGAGATGAGATCATCCTTTTCATCATGTACACAGCACACCCCCAAACTATCGCAAGGAGTTCAGCTTTTTATTGGCCGTTACAAAAGAGGTTTAGTCAAAAAGACCAAAACCCATGTCATCATCAGACTCCTCAGATTCTTCTTTCTTTGCTTCCACTTTCTTCTCCTCAGCTTAAAAGAAAAAAAAAAAAGTCAATTACACACTTCTCAGTATTTTCAACTCCAAAGAGTTCCAGGTCCTCCAACTTACATGGTCAAAAAACTCTTGACTTCCCTCATCATCAAACTATGCCTCTGGTTTTAGGATTTCTATTCATCACCTACTCTAAGTAATTAAGAGTCTTGTCTTTTTAATAATTTTTAACATCCACACTCCTCCCTCCCATTAAAAAAAAACAAAAAAATACGTTCCTACCTGGGGCAGCAGTGGTGGAGGGGGCAGGACCTCCTGCCGGGGCAGCACCAGGTGCCGGGGCAGGCCCACCTGCCCCTACATTGCAGATGAGGCTGCCGATGTTGACATTGGCCAGGGCCTGCAACCCAAGTGCACACACAGGTAAATGCCCAATTGTGTCTTTGTTACATACAGCACACACCCCACCGCCAAAGGTACCTCCCTTTTTAAACCAACACTGTATGTATTGCTCTTTCTTCTCCCAGTGCTAGAATCTGCCAGTAATATTTTGTCTGCTACTTAGATTCTCTAAGACTTAAAATTAGATAGTACAACCCACACAAATACATGAAAAATCAGTCACCAAAAAAAAAAAAACCCACTCAAGCTTTAAATACATGCATTGCTGTATTTAAATACTAAGGTACAACTGACTGAACTCCTCCTTTCGATAGGTGATAAAACTGGCCCCCAAATGCTGGCTTAACTTGTTCATAGAAAATTCACACTTTCTGAAACACAAAACAGGAGTCTTTCCAGTTCCACGTTTTTCAGACTGCTAGGTAATTCTAGGACTTTTCCAAAGTTTATTAAAGATATACAGATACAATATTTTGGATCTCTCAAAGCTATTTCGAGGACAAAACCTGAAGAGTTAAGAGACTATTATTAGCTTCACTTGTCAGAGATGAAGCAACATGTGCAGTGGAAGTTAGTTAATACCAAATTTTGGGGTAGGAACCCTGCCTTCATTAGCTTTTTTCATTCCAACACAGTAAGTGGTCAACAAATGGCAACTACACCCAATTTCCATTAAACCAGACTACCACGAGGAAAGGTCCTGCTTGGAACAGCATGGGTATTCTTCGCTCCTGTGTGATGCTTTTAGTAGGGAATGAGCTTCGCAATTTTTTTCACCATGATTTCAGAACAGAAGGAAAAAGAAACCAGAGTCTGAGATCAAGAAAAGTCACAACAAACTGAAATCTTAATTATCTCCTAGACTTAGCAATGTGAGGTTATAATACCTGAACTGAGAAGAGGTCCAGTAGAATATGGAGCCTTCTAGCACTTCTGGAGGTTAGCATGAACACTCAACTTAAATCAGTAAGTCTTCCCAATTTTGCTTCTCAAAATAACTTTTGCCTCCATCACCTTACCTTTGCAAACAAGCCTGGCCAGAAAGGTTCAACATTTACACCAGCTGCTTTAATGAGGGCATTGATCTTATCCTCCTGAAACAAATAATATGGCAATCCATCAGAGAACAAAGTGTGGCTTTCATGTCTCCAAAACACTGCAAACCACGCGCAAATCATTCAAAATGTGTGTACAAAACTATGTTTATCCACTTTATTAAATATTCTCTTTATTTCACGTATGAAGACCATTTCTTAACCCTCCTTACGGTTAGCACAAGCAAAAGAAACTCATTTGCTCCTGTGTGTCAGGCACCCTGGAAGGCGAGTTTACCGCTGCCATTTCACAGGCTGGGACTCACCCAAGTTACGCAGCTATTTTAAGTTACAAGTCAAGTCGCGAGGAGGAGCAGAGCTTACGTACTCCACACGCCGCAGCGTGGCCCCAAAGGGCCTACTAGGAGGTCCAAATTCAAGACACTCATTCCAAAAGGAGATACAAAATGTCCTGGAATATAAGTAGGTGCGGATACCCACGCGCAGCCGCAGTGTAATCCGGTCCCTCCCGGGGCAGCACGTGGCTGAGATCCCGGGCCCACCCGCTGGCTCCCGTCCCGCCACGCGGGAGTGTTGATGGCCGCGGGCCCGGGGGGAAGGGCCTGGCCAGGACGACTGGGAAGGGAGCGGGGCTCACGGCCGCCCGCAGGCTGCCCCCCGCCCAGGCCCCCACTCACCGTGACTGTCACTTCATCGTCGTGCAGGATGAGAGCCGAGTAGATGCAGGCGAGCTCAGAGACCGAGGCCATGGTGTGGGCGAGTGCTGGCGGGCGCTGCCGAGCGCGGTGCTAGTCGCCGGATGAAGTGAGGGCCTCACCCCAACGCGGCCTTAGCTTCTCGGAAGGACCGAGCACCTTTACGGCAACTGAGGAGAGAGGGTAGTACGCCTGCGCACAGCTTCTTATACCGGCCACGCGGACCAATCGGCGACAGCGCCTAGCGGAAGAGGCGGAGCAAGGACAGTCCACGAAGACCCACTGGAGGCGCCTGCGCACTACGCGTGACTCGCTTGTTTAAAAAGTTGTTGGCCCGTAGAAACGCGAACTCTCCTGGTTATAAAACGCAGGACTGGTGAACTGTACAAATATTTTTAGAAAAAAGTTACCTAGGTAAGTGGATGTCACCCCATATTGTGTATCTTGTGTGACACGAATGAGACCATCTTTTAATGGTGTCGCCAGCCCCGCCCCCAGTACGCGTCGACCACGTGGAGGTCTGTAGCTGACTTGGAGCTGGAGGCCCCCACGCTTAGTTCAGTCTCGGATAAAACAAGTGAATGTAGGAGGAAATGAGAGACTCGCAGCGTTCACGAGAGCAGCAGCATTTGACGCTTACTGCGTCCCAGGCACTGAGACACTCTACAGGGATTCATTTAATCCTCACACAGCGTATGAGGTAAGTGAGGTACTATTAACTTCCATTTTGCAGTTGGTAAAACTAAGATGCCGATCAGGCAGTTAGCCTAAGATTAACTAAATTGGGCGATGGAGCCTGGGTTTGGAATCTGGAAGCCTAAATTCAGCTCCTCCTGCTTGTGTGTGTGCAGAGGGATGGATTTGGGGATTATGGGTAAATTTTGTCCTCTTTTTTTTGTTTTCAAGGTGTAAAAAGATAGATTAGTAATGTAAGGGAACTTTCCTCTTTGCCTTCATTTTTTCTAACTAAGGCACCCCATCATTGGGTGGAAATGCCTTAAAACTGCACTTGAAATGTTACAAGAGCTCTTACAAATGCTGTCTGGCTAGGTGCTGCATTGCCATTTTGTGTTCTTTAAAGCTAATAAAACTGGTGTTGGGTTCATATTGAGAGTCATTAAAATTTTTTTGAGGTATAATTGTCATAAAACATTTATTAGTTTCGGGTGTACAACATGATTCAGTATTTGTACATATTGCGAAATGATCACCCATCCCTCACCATACAATTAAAATTTTTTTTCTCTGATGAGGATTTTTTAAGGTCTACTCTCTTAGCAACTTTTAAATATGCAGTAATAGTCTGTAGTCACCATACTACCCATTTCCCCATGACTTACTTATTTTATACCTGGAAGTTTATACCTTTGACCATATTATGGTCCCCCCTTCCCCTGCCACTTTCCCTCTGGCAGCCACCAATCTGTTGTCTGTATCTGTGCGCTTGGTTTTGTTTGTTTTTGGATTCCGCATGTAAATGACATCATGTGGTATTTGCCTTTCTCTGATTTATAATGCCCTCAAGGTTCATCCATGTCTCATATGGCTAGACTATTCATTTTTATGGCTGAATATTTTATTGTGTGTGTTTGTATGTATATGTTCATATACATATACACACCGTATTTTCTTTATTCATTCATCCATTGATGGGTACTTAGGTTGTTTCCGTGTCTTGGCTGTTGTAAATAATGCTACAGTGAAAATGGGTGCAGGGGTGTGTGTATACTTAAGTCTGTTCAAATCAGTGTTTTTTGTTTTCTTTGGATCAATACCCAGAAGTGGAATTGCTGGATCATACGGTAGTTGCATTTTTAATTTTTTGAGGAGCCTCCGTAATGTTTTTCGTAGTGCTGACAACCACTTTACATTCCTACAACAGTGCACAAGGGTTCCCTTTTCTCCATGTCCTCAACCAGTATTTACTAACTCGTGTCTTCTTGAGGATAGCCATTCTGACATTTGTGAGCTGATACCTCATGTGGTTTTAATTTGCATTTCCCTGATGATTAGTGCTGTGGAGCATCTCTTCATGTGCCTGTTGGCCATTTGGATGTCTTCTTTGGAAAAATGTCTACTTCTGCCCATTTTTAAATCAGATTGAGGGTTTTTGTTATTGAATTATATGAGTTCTTTATATATTTTGGATATTAACTTCTTATTGAATATATGGTTTCCACAATTTTTCTCCCATTGTGAAGGTTACTTTTTCATTCCATTGTTTCTTTTGTTATACAAAAACTTTTAAGTTTGATGTGATCCCACTGGTTGATTTTTTGCTTTTGTTATTGTGCTTTTTGGTATTATATCCGAAAAATAATTTCTAAGACCAATGCTGAGGAGCTTCCTCCCTATGTTTTCTTCTAGTAGTTTTATAATATCAGGTCTTATGTTTAAGTCTAATACATTTTGAGTTGATTTTTGTGAGTAGTAGTATATTATAGGGGTCCAGTTTCACTGCTGTGCATGTGTTTTTCCAGTTTTCCCAACAACATTTGTTGAAGACTACCCTTTCCCCATTGGTCCTCTTGGCTTACAGAAATTAGTTGACCGTATAAACAGAAGTTCATTCTGGATTCACTATTCTGTTCCATTGGTTTATGTGTCTCTTTTTGTGCTGGTACCACACTGTTTGTTTTTGATGCTCTTGTGAATGGAAGTTTTCCTTTTTCTCTTTTTCAGAAGTGCAACTGATTTCTGTTGATTTTATACCTTGCAAATTTACTTAAATAATTAATTCTAACAGTTTTTTTGGTTGAGTCTGGGATTTTCTATAGACAGAATCATATCATCTACAAGTAGCAACAGTTTCACTTCTTCCCAGTTTGGATGCCTTCTCTGTCTTTCTAAAGAATGCCTTCTGCTCAATTTTATTCCTAAATTCATTGCATTGTCAGTCTTCTGGTAGCTTGTTGTATCTCTTCATAACAGCTATTTTGAATTCTTTGTAAGTTTAGATCCCAATATTCTGTGCCTTTGGGTTCAGTTGCTATAGAATTATTTTTCTTTTTGTGATACCACATTGCCATGACTTATCTTAGTGTTTGACAAAATGTGCCCCTGCCATCACATTTGAAATAGCAGGCACCTTTCTTCTTTATTATACAGTTCAACAGCCTAGCAATTAGAAACCTTCCTTTTGTTTTCCAGAAGGTGGTGCAATAGCTCAAGTTTTTGACTTGCTCTGCTGGTCTGGCTAAGGAGCTGCACTGGAGAGCTCCAAAAAGCTGACAGCAGAGTGGGTGGTAGTGTGTGACTGCACCTGGGCAGGGGTATCCTGGAGCCGGGGTAACCAGAGGTCCCCGTACAGACCTCCTGCTAGAGTGCCCTTTGTTATCCTTGTCTGCCTCTTTGCCTTCTGCCTGCCTCATCCTGGAGGTCCCTCCTCAGAAATTTGTGCTGGAGAGAAATGGGTCCTCCCAGCTGCAGCCCACACAGTGGTCAGTCACTCTCCACTTTGGTGAAAGCCCAGTTACCCAGCCCATTGCAGTGTTGCCCTAGGGTGAGGCACTGACTCCTTAGTGCCTTCTTTCCTCTGCCTCCAGACTCCTCTCTCCCCCAGTCCAGCTGTGCACCTGCTTCCCCCATCAGGCTGGCTGGCCCTCCACAAATTCCCTTCCTCGTGGGTCCACTCTGTTTTGCACTTGTTTCACTCCCTACCACACAGCAAGTGAGGGTGAGGGTGAGGCAGGTTCCCTGACACCCTTAGGTCTGCAGCCTGCTCTGAATTCATAGGCACCTACTTCCCAGGGCACATGTGGATAAAAATCTGATGTTCTAGTCTAACGTGCAGAGGCACTTTTGTTTGTTATGAATGTCCAACTAGTTGCAAATAAAAGGGGAAAGGAAAAGAAACAGCTGACACTGCCATCCATAGTACTCTGTGCTGCTCTACTTTTACATGCAGATACAAGTTAGATGTGATAACAAGAATTAAAACTTGCCAGGCATTTATGAATGCTGCTTTCAAAACCATAAGCCAATCAAATACGGTTAAAAAAAAAAAAACAGGGAAGATTCCAGGTTAATCAGCCTGTGTATGAAGGATTGTCTGCAGCACATCCGTGGATTGCTTATGGCTGGTTGGGAAGAGTCTTTGTTCTCAGCAGGGGAGACAACCCCCTTTTAAAATTGCTCCTTAACCTACTGAAACAAGTAGCCCCAGCATGAGAGAATCCTGTAATCACCCCACAAATGCCAACTAAATGCAAGGTATAACGCTAGGTGCTGGAAGAATGTGTTAAATGACTGTCCCATAACTTTGTATCTCTTAGTGCTTTTTATTCCAATTTTTTGGTATATCTAAATATCAGGAAGTGTACACATAAAAAATTCAAAACAACATCCTAAATGGTTTTAGTATTGGCCAGTCACTTACATCTTCATTTTAAAAGTTTGAAATGTCAAATATGTCTAAAGTGCATTCTTGCAGCTAATCAATAGCAGCATGTTTTGTTTATAAAACCTTAAGAAACATTCAGACAATAAAAAAGCGTGATCTAGATATATCTTCCTTAGTCACCCTAGACAAATGCTTGCATCAATTAGTTTATCAGTATACAAGAAATATACAAAAAAATTACCATTATAAAAAAGTTCATACAGCAATGAGAAAAGGGAGTCTTTCTCTGCTATTATATTAAATATGGCAAGATCCGTAATATATAGTTTGTTGAATCCTAGATGTCTTTGGAATCATAAGGAAATCTTTGATCAAGGCCAGTGTACGGTGTCTCTGAGGTCTGTGATATTCAGCAAAGCTGGAGTTCTGTAGGAGGCTTCAGAAGACTTCTGGCGTGGCTTTGAAGACACGTCACCAACACACATGAAAGTGTTCTTTCATTGAGACTAGTCAGTTCATGGCTTCTTGCGCCTAAAACACGAATACTAGCATTTAGTGTGAATTTTGCAGTCAATAACACATTCATAGTAACTGAATCTCTAGATGGGCTTTAAGAGAATTGCTGTATTATTATTGGAAAAGCTCAAGTCCTTCCCAGAAAGCAAATAACATTTAAAAATCAGGACTTCCCATCTTTATCCACATTGCAGTGATTTCCCATTGCCCGAGGAATACATGTGCTAAAAATGGACACAGACTGTATGAGTAGGTATTGGGAAAGAGGGGCTTTTACTAATATGGAAAAAGAATGGGCCAGACTCTTGGGTATGTGTTTAATAGAAGAAGGAAAAGTGTGATTCCTTTCCCTACCATAAATTCCACCACTCCTTTTCCTTTCAGTGACCACTTATTACCCTAACAAGACCAAGAGGCAAGTTAGGAAAGAATGAATTACACAAAGAGCTGTCATCCCTGACTAAAGCCTTCAGCTTCCTCTCCTTCTGGGTGATCTCTGTGTAGCATCTGGAAACTTGAGCATTGGCAAACTGAACAGTGAGCAATCTTCTATCACCCTGTTCCTGCAGCTCTCACTGCTCTTACCAAGCCTCTGAGGTTCTCAGCACTGCTGTTGCCCGCTGCAGTCTTACCAGTAGGACCTAGTATTCCAGATAAAACCACACTATGTAGTCTTAAAAAAAAAACAAAACACTGGTAGGGAGGAGTAGTGGTGGAGATACTGGAGGAGAGAAAACACACAGAAAGGCCCAAGTTAGGACTCACTTGGGTTGTGCATGATGCTGATATCCAGGTCCCAGTTGGGATCCTGCTTTCATCTCCACAGCCACAGAACACTGATAGGAAAATTACAAAGAGGAAGAGGTCAGCTCCCCTCAGCAGTCTATAAAGCACAGTTATGTTTAGACAGGTTCAACCAAGGTGAAATCCAATGTTGCTTTCTAGTGAAGCCTAGACAACACCCAGGTTAAAATAACCAGCTACTGGTAATTTACTTGACATAAGCCACAAAGATTGAGAGCTGGAAGGGTCTTTAAAGATCATCTAGATAATTTCTCATTTTAGGTAAGGAAGAGGAGTTCATGAGAAAGTCGGTTGCCAGAGCTTGGCCTCCTGACCTTCACCTTCCCATGCTCTTTCTATATGAGTCTCTCATCAAGAATAACAGTTCCACGGGGAAATTCTTCTTCTGAGACAATTTCCATCAATCCAGTATTAATTCTTGTTGTCCTGGGGTGGTACTCTCCGACTTGATTCTTGGCTCTAAGCCTGAATACTACAAACAGGGGCTTTGAACTAAATTGCTCCCATAAGACCAGACCTAAAGAAATACAAATGCCTTTTCAGATGTGCTAAGAACAGGCCAACAGGGCTGAACTGGCACTGTGAGAGGGGGTCTTTGTTGCTTTCAAGGGCATGAAAAGTTTCAACAGTAGGGCTTAAAATGATACCCCTAATTTTTATTAAGCAGACAAATATTTAGTTTTTACCCCTACCCTTGTTTCTACATCGGTCCATTCAGACTCTGTACCATCGGGTTGGACAGGTGCTCCTGTGGAAGATCTTCGTTTTCGACTATGGAAAAAGGGGAAACATGATGCAGTAACTATTTTTGCATCTAAAAACTGGAAACATATTAGAAATAGGGAAATACCATGTATACTCCTTTGGAGAATTAATGATACATTTTACAGGACACTGTGTTCAAGAATCAGCAGCTAAGAAAACAACAGCCCTCTAAAGAAATACATCTGGTGATCACTCACCCAGTTGGTGATTCTTGTTTCAAGGTCTCAATATCTGTAAACTGAACAGATTGTCCACCACCCCTTGTTTTATAAACATCACCCTAAAGCAAAGAGAAAAGGTTACCATTACACTTTGATACTTCCAAATGATAAACATACAGATATATTTCAAATTGAACTTAAGACACTACTGTTTTATGGAAATTCCCATCCACAAAACCAAACGGTGGTTGGGAATACCAGGTCTGTACTATTAAAATACTTAAGAGATTTGAGTACATATCTCTCACTAAACAAAAGAAGTCCAATACAATATAGTCAGTAGCATTCTGAATTGCAGAAAGTACTTTTTTGTTCAACCTGAAATTTAAAACTTAAGTACACTAAGGATCAAGAAATCTGCTGGAAATTTGTAAATGTTCTAAAGTATTACACTTTCCTCTCTAAGGGTACCCACCCCACCTCCATATTCAAATGACACTCTTATTTGTAACTATTGTTCTAAGAAGAACCATCTTCTAAATTTGAGTCTGAAATGAAAAACTTTTTCCAGCTTTCTTTTACTTCCTGATTATTCATTGACTGATCAAAGGAAAACTATTCTATAGGCGGGCAAGGGAAAGAAAGGGCTTTGGGTAGCTCAATACTAAGGAATTTTGATAGGTCAGATTTTAAGATGAGTTTTTTATCTGACAGAAAGCAAAAGTAAGATTCTTTGCTTAGGTTTACTTTTTAAGTAGAGGTTTAATAATTAAAAGTAAATATTAGATCTGGATCTGAGAAGCTAAGCCTCTTTCAGTAGAAAGCATGTTTAGTCCCAGTGTAGCAGATTTACTTTAGTTTTCCAACAAACTGGTTATATCAAATACCCACTTACGTTCCAGTTGACAATGCCCATGTGTCATCACAGGAGTAGAAAAGGAAATGGCTGTTTGTTAAGTTGAATTTTTGTCTATATTTTTCTCCTGTGTAAATTTGTTTTTACCTTAATTAGTTTAGTTTCAATCTCCCCATCGGAGGCTAGTTCCTGGTGGGTCAGCATGTACTTCTCACACTTAGCTAGTGCCTTTTCATTTGCAACAGATACTGTGATGGCATGAGGGACATGTGGCTGCATGACTGTTTCAGTTTGCACGTTAGAGGCAGGCTTATGATCTACCCATCTGTCCCCTGCAGAGCGTGATCGTCTGTGTCGGAGATGAATTGGTGGTACATTCTGATCAGGTTGAAAGAGGAATCAAGAAACAAGCATAACCCAGAATTAATTGAAGGGTATTACTAGAAGTGCAGCAGGTTTCAAGACAAATGCCAAATCTTTCCAGAAGCTAAATATGTTATTCAAGTAATTTAAATGTTCTCTTTGTATTTAAACACAAAACAAACATCTTTTAACACCAGCTTTTATGTTACAAATTCTACCAAGGAGCTTCCCTTTCAACTAACAATGGAAGGAAAAATTCTAGTGATGCTGCTAGTCTCTTCTGCATAGGTGGTACTCAGGACAAATCACTCATTTCACATTCTTGATCAGAAACCATTATTTACGCCTGCTATTGTGAGGTACCCTGTTAGGTCCACAACTATGTTGAAAGTGTCAGTAAGATCAATAAAAGTCATAAACATATCATAGGCATCTAAACAAAAGAAAACAGTCCTTACACAAAGACAAAAAATAGAAGCTGATAGAGCTATATAGTACAAAGTGCTAAACACCATAAAATATAGGATATTATAAGAACTCCATGTAGAAAATGATTAAAAGAATGTAAATAAAGTACTTCTGAGTACTCTGAGATTTTAGAATTTCAAAACATAACTTCATGAAAAGTTCATTAATGGCTAAAACATACCATTTTTTTCCTCAAACACTTCATAAAGGTTCCAGGAACAAAATAAAGATAGTGTCAGATCAGTCTCTACCCCACAGTAAAAAACTAGCGGCTTCCAGTCAAATGGCATGTAAATTTGGGAAAGTTAATTGCAAACGTCTGTTTATAAAACTGAAAGCAAATGAAAGTCACAGACCAAAGCTGGTCAAGTATGAAGATCCCAATTGCCAAACACATATCCGGAGAACTAAAACATTTTCCCTATATAACTATAAGAAACAAATCACAAAACTGTAGACATGGGCCATACAGCTTTGCCACTAAAGATGGCTGAGCCTCACAGACAGCAGGAAACTTCCCATTCTTAAGAGGGTTCTAATTAATGTTGAACAAGAAAGGCTGGCTTACCATTCAGCAAGTGATAATTTTCTTGAACACATTTAGTAATGAATACATTCTGAAGCAACTCTTGGAAAAATGATAGACCTTACAGTCTAATATCATTTATGAAATAAATGATTAAAATCTCTTCCTCACTGAAGTGTAAATTCAGTCCACCTGGCAGTTTTTGACCAACAAACCTAGATGCATAGGTACTAGCCAAAACTTAGCTGCTGCACTTCTAAAGAGGTTTTGATTTCAAGTGAGACATTAAAAGAGCTTAGTAAATCCTCAGTATTTCATAGCCAAATTAGATATTATATTAATGTTGCTCAGGCATAAAGCAGGCCTTAACTAGTTTTCAAGTAGTCTGTAAACTTTCATGAAATAAAGGGGATTTGTCAGAGTTGATCAGAAAGACCAGCCACCATTAATTTGCTCCCTGAAAGTGTTTGAAGCAGAACTACAAAGTAAAGAACCTAAGCGCAGAATCATCTGTTGCCTTGGTAAATACATTGCAGTTCATCACCAACCCTTATGCAGGCCACCTAAAAGAAATTTACTTGCACCCTAAATTACACAATAAGAAAACCTAAAGCAGATATTTCGTATAAGATTAATTTGTTAGAAGAAAAATTCTAAAAGAGCTATATTGATTTTTCAAAGGAAGACTTTACCTTAATCCTTAATAAGAAAATATAAACATGAATTTGTTTAAACACCCTTGACCGAGGCAGAGCCCTTGAGATAAAGGTCTTGAGAGTAAAACGATTTATTGGATGTGTAAACTCTCATCAGTAACAAAACAACAGACCTGGACTCTTCAAAAAATAGTCAATGTCATGAAACTCAAAATAGGAGTGGGAGGCAACTATTTTATATTGAAAGAGATTATTAAAGAAATAATAACCACAGACAGTGCATTCACCATGATAGGATCATGGATTGAAAACAAACAAAAACCCACTATTGGGACAACTGCGTAAATGTAAACAAGGACTGTATATTAGGGTATTTAGTCAATTAATGTTAACTTTCTTAGGTGTGATAAAGATTGTTATGTAGGACAATGTCCTTATTCTTAAGGATAGATATCACAAGTCTGTGACTTTCAAAAATTCAAGGAAATGATTACATTATCTACATAAAGTGACAATTCATAAGTCTAGGTAAGGGAAAAAGGATATCTACTAATCATCTTTTCTTTGGGTTTAAAAAATTTCGAAATAAGTTTGGAAAAACAATTTTAAAAAATGAAAGTTCAAAAGCAGCAAAAAATCTAATTTGGGAAGAGAAACAAAAAGAGGAAAATGTGCTCCCAGACACTCATGTGCACTGATTTTGTGGATGCTTGTTAGCTTACTGAAAAGCAGATCGCTCTGGGATGTGCCCAAATGACCTGCGTTCACTGAGCACTGGGCCAGTACTTGTTTCCAAATGTATTAAGCCTTGTTCAGATGAAGAGCCAGGCCTCAATTTCAGGGTGATCTTTCAAATTAAGTAACAGAAAAATTATAGACCTTGTTTATACTGGAGCTCACCCATCTTTCCATGGAATTTCCTAAATCAAGTTAGAAAGTCACAAGATAAAAATCTATTGCTACAATGCTTTAAAATAATACTGGCACTAACCCTGCAGCAGTGATCCTCTTCTATTTCTATCTCATTCCTGATTGCAGGAACCACCTCCCTGCCTTCAGTCCAGTACATCCCTCGCCTTCTGTCTGACACGATACAAGTTTTACTTTGTCCTGGCTCCTGCTGCCTACGCCTTGCAATAGATGTGACATTGAGAGGAGTGTTGTACGGAGGAATTTTCTGCTCCCATTCCGATATACAGGAAGCTACAGAAATGCTGCTGCAAGAGTTAGAGCGCCTATGTAGCTGTGGCTGGCTCATGAGTTGCTGGCCGTTGGCAATCTGAGCAATACAGTTACCAGAAAGCTAAAAAAATCGAAGAGAAATTAATGAGGAAAACTGAAACACTGAGAAAGACAATTCATCGCTTTTCTATAATTTTAGCACATGAAGACATTATAATTATTTTTACTGTTACTAAATTTTTATACTAAGTTTGTGCTAAGTTTGTGTTTATACTACATTTTAACATTTGTAAATTAGTATGAGAAATATTAAGTAATGTAAAAAAAAATTGATTCTCATAGAGATAGTTACCTAATTTGAACAAATTTTCTTTAGTACAAAGTTGCACACAACTACAAATAACTTACAGGTACTGGTGATGGAGAAACAGATCTTTGAGTAACTTTTTCTCGATCCCGCTCCCGAGAGGGCCTCTCTGGCTTCTCAGTTTTGGGCTCAGTAACAATAGCCTTCAGTTGTTTCAGTTTTTCATCTTTGACCCAGAGCTTATTTTGCATCTCTAGCTGTTTGGCTGCTACTCTCCGTTCCTGCAGATTATCAATGGCAAGGATAGAGTCTACCTCAGTCATACCAAACAGGTGCACCAATTACCTACATCACACCGTGGTTCTCCAGGTCTTCCGAGTTAACCGTGCTTCCCAGGGCCGACCTGTCATGAGCTTTAAGGGCCTAGAGAGGGAACAGCAGGAGCTGCACAGGGCTGCCCCACGTACAGAGACTCAGACACCATGATGTGAGACACACCATCCCTCCGAAGTGATGAGCACTGCAGGACTGACACTCACACATTCCTTCTCCCACTTCATTGTTGTTTCTGTCACCATGCCTTGCAGCCTGGCTTCTAGTCTGCGTTTGTCAGAAAACTGTCGCTGAAGTTTCTGATTCTGGGTTTCAAGTTCCTGTTGCAAATTGCGCTTATCTTCTTCGTAGATAGTTGTTGTTTTCTCTAAAATGTCAATCTGGTGAGGGAGACCCATTATGTTCAGTATTTCGTGTGTAAACATTTCTTGTAGCTGTAAAATTTTCTCTTTTCATTTGCTTTCGCAAGCATACTTGTGAAAAGGTAAATCATGGGAAAGCATTTTCTTCTAAAATTTCATCTAAAGTCCTACCTCCATTCCTAGAAATGAGAACTTTTAAACAAGTTCCTCACCGATAGATGAAGTTATAACTGACTTCATGTGAAAATAACTTTCCCTAAAATTAAGGCCTAAAATTTTATTTTTTAGGCCATTTTTGGAGTAGAGAACACTATGTTGATTGAGATAAGCTTTTCTCTATAATGCATACCCCTAAACATGCCTCTGTATATGAAGCAAACAAACATATATTACATAGTATTAAGTCAAAAAGCAAGCTATAACCAAAGCTAAACTCTAGAAAGCCCCCTAGAAAACTTGTTTGAGCCAGAGAACATTCTCTCCAGAATAACCAAGTGATAACTCTCAGAAAGCGGCAATTACAGGCCTGTACAGCAAAAGAGCTAAGTCGGAGACCAGTGCTGAACAGCTAGCACATACATCCATTTTAATAATTGCCAAACAAACCTTATATTCTAGAGTTTTGTTTTTCTTCTCCAGTCGTTCTATTTCCAATTTCTGTCCTGAGATCACCTTTTCTTTTTCATTTAGTTTTCCTTGAACGTAATTTTCTTTATTTAAAACAGTATTGTCAAATTCGTGCAACAAGGCTTTAAAAGTAATAGCTGAAAGAAATGCAAACCAAGTTTACTCCAACTCCAAAGTAACCACTGAAATCAACTTTCATCAACCGATACTCTATGAAATGTAGATACTCAGCAAATCTTTTTGAGAGTTAGTCTGTCATCTGAAAACAAGCTTGGAAGGAAATCAAGAGTTGGATGCTCAAATTTACAAGAGACATTGTTCATAGAATCTTTGTGTTTCACACTCTTTCATTTTGTACTATGCATCCCCTTGGCAAATAATTTACTTCAGAAAAAAGCAAAAACAGAAATAACACTAGATTTAGGGTCAGTCAGATCCAAGTTGAAGTCTCCAGCACTCTTCCTTGGTGCGTCACTTGGGCATAGTTCCTCACCTCCACATGGGGATACAAACACCACTTACCTCACTTCTTTCTTAGGATGATTAAAATGATGGTAAAAAATAGTAGATATATTCACTGAGCACTTACTGTGTACCAAGCTGTTCACTGTTCTACATGAGTTTCATACATTATCTCATTTTTCCTCACAACATCCTCTAAGGTAGGAATAATTACAACCCCCATTTTGCAGACAGAAGATTTAAGTAATTTAACCAAAGACGGTTATTAAGATGTAATATATATTAAGTCCCTTGCAAATAAATAACTGGTTAGGAACTAAAAACAAAGAAGGTATTTTACTCCTTTGTGTCCATCTCTATTCATTTTAAAAAGGAAAATAATATCCTTTATCTTTCATTTTACATTCTTGGAATTTATTAAAAGCTGTGGAAAGTTCCTTGTTCATCTAATTAAACAATGCCTTGAATACTACAAAACACAGGGACAAAATAATCCAAATGATTGCAAACAGTTTTTGCCCTTACATTGTTTGTTAAACTCTTCAGTCATCATTTGTCGTAGATGATGGCGTTTCTCCAGTGCTTCGATCAGCCTGGGAAGAGTCTGTTCATCATTGATATCCAAGATTTCACAGGGTGGCAACGGTGGAAAACTCTGCAAAACCACTTCTGTAACCAGTGGTTCTATATTGGAATTATTTAAAAAATTATTAAAAGTTACATAGAAGAGAAAGAGCTTATTTGAACAAGTTCAACACTGGGATCAGAGCCCCAGTCCAGTTCACCATATACTTTCTTGAGTTGTCATACTTCCTTAAAAATGCATCATAAAAGAGGAAAGGTGAAAAAAAAAAAGTTATAGTATATAACAAAAGGGATCTCATTTATACTTTGGTTCAGGTATTTTGCATTTGGTTTTTGAGGGGAAGGGAAGTAAATAGTTATCTCATAGGAAATATATATTTTATAAACTAGGCAGACAGACTCTCAGTGGGTACGTGACGTAACACCAGGTCATACCGTCCCCGACTGGACCTCCTCGAGCCTGGTTTCTGAATCTCCTCCCGGGTGTTAAACCACACATCGCCTTGTCTACGGGTCTGGCTATTTCCACTTCTTGGGTCACTTCTGCAAATCTCATGACTTGCTAAGAAAGAAAACAAATACAATTTTGTTTTGTTTTGTAACAGATAAGCATATCTTCAAAACTTACTAAATGAAACAATAATAGATTGGTCATTAGTTCAATTCTGTAACTAAAGGTTCTCTCTCAGTTTTTTAAATGTTCAAAATGTCATTCTTCACATCCAGTCTGCTTTACAGAAACTCTGAGGCTTTATAATAAAGGATAAATACATTAAAATTACCAAGCTTTCTTCATAATCTTCGGCCTTTGGATTCACACACACAATCATGCGTACTTTACCTTCCCCATCGAAGTAGTTCTTGAACAGGTGAGTTAACTTTGAATCTCGATATGGAACCATCTGTAAATACATTCAAATACAAATACATGAGGCAAAAAAAAATGCATACAAACAAAACCTACAAATAAGTAAAGGCTGTTGCTTACTTACCTTGTTAGTTCCATACATTTGGTTCTCTCTCAGGACTTCCATACATGTTCTTAGTGTCATTAGTGACTGATTAATGTTACCTGACAGAAAAATATACACAGAAAACATTTGAAAAGAAATAGCTAGTGTATGGTCTGTTTGCCTATAAAACTCCTACTTTACAGAACTATTAAGTGGAGATTACAAACAATGGATTTTAGTGGCTCAGTTTAAAGAGCTGTTGGTACTTGGTCTAGCAGTTTTTCAGTATTCTAACAGCAGTGTTTTAGGAGAGGTTAGATACCATCCTTCAGGGATACCATCAAAAGAACTGTCCATTGAATGCAACATTACACCTCATGGCCCATAGTTTCTCCCAAATTTAAATTCTGTTATTAATGCAGTTTAATATCCCCATATTAAAATATTATCTCTAAGGCATGATCATTTCAGGCTACAGTTGGCTTCATCAACACTGAAGTCGCCCCTGCACCATTTCTAACAGTCGAGTGTCTTAGGATCCAGCCAACTGTCCCCTCTCTACCTAAACAGAGACTTCTTAGGCAGCATACTTGTTACTTCTGACCCCTCTTGTTTGGATTTCTGAGCCAAGGCCAGTCTAACAGGTTAATCAAGCCTCCAGTAATAAACATCTCACCTGCATAGACCCCAAAAGTATGTAAGAATTTGTTCATTTTGGAACCTGAAGGTCAACTAACTCTACCAGGCTTTTGTCCTTGGCCACTTGACGAAACAGAGCTCATCTGTACCTCTATATTCCATGATTCATAGTTTTTTCTTCCCTAACCCCCACTTCCAGTGTCCTTTCTCCCTCTGCTCTGCTCTCTAAAACCCGTATTGCTGTTAACAGACTTCCTTTCATCCTCAAACTGCTCACAGAATGGTCCATTCGTCTCTCCCTAATCTGGGGTCCATGTTGTCCATGGGTACATTTCAGGGAGTCTGCATGCTTGGATGGGAAATAAATTACATCTGTATTTTTACTGACTTCTGAAATCTGACAAGTACCCTTCAGTTATGAATGTAGGACAAAAAACAACACCACCACAGTAGTATTAGTAGTACCTGTGATTTTCATCAATAGAATCAGATAATCTGACAGCATATTACAGTTGATTGCTGATCTCAAGATACTTACGTTCATTTCTACTTTAAAATTATATAGTTACCAGACCTGCTGATGGGTCTTTAAGGCATTAATAAAGAAGCATCTAAGTTACTATAGGACAAATGTTTTAGGAATACTTTCAAAAACCGCATTTCAATCTAATTGGATTCCTTTGTGACCCTATGGTGTTTTATGTTACTCATTCAGAAATATTCTGAGAGACTTTCACAGGTTTCACCCTGCAGCCACAGTACAAAGCCCTGCTACCTTACCCTTTATCGGCCAGAAGGGTAGTGCTTCCCTCTGGGCCCTGTTGCCTTCTTGAGTAAAAGTTGCTTGTTTTCTAAAACCTGACATTTTATTTCTGTGGTGTCTGTCGTCATTTTTCCTTTCTCATTTCTGATTCTGTTGATTTGTGTAGATTCTCTTTTTCTCTTAATAAGTCTGGCTCAGGGTTTATCTATTTTGTTTATTTTCTCAAAGAACCAGCTCTTGGTTTCACTGATTTTTTCTATTGTTTTATTCCTCTCAATTTCATTTCTTTCTTCTCTGATCTTTATTATGTCCCTCCTTCTGCTGACTTTGGGCCTCATTTGTTCCTTTTTCCAGTTTCAATAATTGTGAATTTAGACTATTCATTTGGGATTGTTCTTCCTTCTTTAAATAAGCCTGGATTGCTATATACTTTCATCTTAGAACTGCCTTCGCTGCGTCCCACAGAAGTTGGGGCTTTGTTCTGTTGTTGTCATTTGTCTCCATATATATTGCTTGATCTGTTTTAATTTGGTCATTGATCCATTGATTATTTAGGAGCATGTTGTTAAGTCTCCATGTGTTTGTGAGCCTTTTTGTTTGCTTTGTACAATTTATTTCTAGTTTTATACCCTTGTTATCTGAGAAGTTGGTTTGTAGAATTTCAATCTTTTTGAAATTACTGAGGCTCTTTTTGTGGCCTAGTATGTGGTCTATTCTGGAAAATGTTCCGTGTGCACTTGAGAAAAATGTGTATCCTGCTGTTTTTGGGTGTAGAAGTTCTGTAGATGTCTGTTAGGTCCATCTGTTCTAGTGTGTTGTTCAGTGCCTCTGTGTCCTTACTTATTTTCTGTCTGGTTGATCTGTCCTTTAGAGTGATTGGTGTGTTGAAGTCTCCTAAAATGATTGCATTGCATTCTGTTTCCTCCTTTAGTTCTGTTAATATTTGTTTCACATATGCTGGTGCTCCTGTGTCGGGTGCATAGATATTTATAATGGTCATATCTTCTTGTTGGACTGACCCCTTTATCATTATGTAATGTCGTTCTTTATCTCATTACTTTCTTTGTTTTGAAGTCAGCAGATACAAGTACTGCAACACCTGCTTTTTTCTCCCTATTGTTTGCATGAAATATCTTTTTCCATCCCTTGACTTTTAGTCTGTGTATGTCTTGGGGTTTGAGGTGAGTCTTTTGTAAACAGCATATTATAGATGGGTCTTGTTTTTTTATCCATTCTATTACTCTGTGCTGTGTCTTTTTTTTTTTTTCTCCTCCCTCCCC
Source organism: Manis pentadactyla (assembly GCF_030020395.1). Taxonomy (NCBI): domain Eukaryota; kingdom Metazoa; phylum Chordata; class Mammalia; order Pholidota; family Manidae; genus Manis; species Manis pentadactyla. The sequence goes on along the minus strand of NC_080029.1, from coordinate 117,201,425 downwards.
CTATTACTCTGTCTTTTGATTGGTGCATTCAGTCCATTTACATTTAGGGTGATTACTGATAGATATGTACTTACTGCCTTTGCAGGCTTTGGATTTGTGGTTACCAAAGGTTCAAGGGGAGCTTCTTTACTATCTAACCATCTAACTTAACTCTCTTATTAAGCTATTATAAACATAGTCTCATGAATCTTTATTTCTCTCCCTTCTTATTCCTCCTCCTCCATTCTTTATATGTTAGGTGTTTTATTCTGTACTCTTTTGTGTTTCCTTTGACTGCTTTTGTGGGTAGTTGATTTTATTTTTGCCTTTAGTTAGTATTTGGTTGGTCTGCTTTCTTTGGTGTGATTTTATTTTCTATGGTGACATCTATTTAGCTTTAGGAGTGATTCCATCTAGAGCAGTCCCTTTAAAATATCCTGTAGAGGTGGTTTGTGGAAGACAAATCCCCTCAACTTTTGCTTGTCTGGAAATTGTTTAATCCCTCCTTCAAATTTAAATGATAATCTTGCTGGAATCAGTATTCTTGGTTCAAGGCCCTCTATTTCATTGCATTAAACGTATCATGCCATTCTCTTCTGGCCTGTAAGGTTTCTGTTGAGAAGTCTGATGATAGCTTGATGGGTTTTCCTTTGTAGGTGATCTTTTTTCTCTCTCTGGCTGCCTTTAATACTCTGTCCTTGTCTTTGATGTTTGCCATTTTAATTATTATATGTCTTGGTGTGTCCTCCTTGGGTCCCTTGTGTTGGGAGATCTGTGGGCTTCCGTGGTGTGAGAGACTATTTCCTTCCCCAGCTTGGGGAAGTTTTCAGCAATTCTTTCTTCAAAGACACTTTCTATCCCTTTTTCTCTCTCTTCTTCTTCTGGTACCTCTATAATACAGATATTGTTCTGTCTGGATTGGTCACACAGTTCTCTTAATATTCTTTCATTCCTAGAGATCCTTTTATCTCTCTCTACCTCAGCTTCTCTGTATTCCTTTTCTCTGATTTCTATTCCATTAACAGTCTCTTGCACCTCGTCTAGTCTGCTCTTAAGACCTTCTATCGATTGTTTCATTTCTGTTATCTCAATCCAGACTTTATCCCTTAGCTCTTGTATATTTCTCTGCAGGTCCATCAACATGGTTATGACTTTTATTTATATCTATCTCACCAGGCCTTCTCTCTGAGGTTGTCTGAGTGATTTTTGACTGGACCAGATTCTTTTGCCTTTTCATGGTGATAGAAGTGGTCGCAGGCAGGTGGCGTGGGTGTCAGCTGGGAGAACAAAGTCCCTCCCTGCTTCTGGTCCCCTTGTCCTTCTCCGCTGCCTGTGCTTTCTACCTGCACCCCGAGAGCAGTCTCTGGGATAATCTCCTGAGCTGCCATGGGCAGGGCGGCCCTCGGGATAGCCTAGGGCCCCGCGGGGGGGTCGCAGGAACACCAGATGTGTTCTCCTGCGAGAACGGCTCCCCTTTGTGCCTTCCGGACCTTGCTCCGGCGTCTTCTGTCTGTTTCAGGCAGCTGTGCGCCAGCAGCAGCCTCTGGGTCTGTCCCAGTTAGCTGCGCACTGGGAGGAGACTGTGTGTTTGCTGTGGGTGGGGCTGTTCTCCGGCTGCTCTGCAGCTGTGGCAGGTCAGCCAGTTTGCTTGCAGCGCCGGCCAGGGGGAGTGAATGGCAGGCTGCTTGCAGACTCCGTCTCGGATTTTACTTTTCTGTTTCTCTAATATCCAGTACACCATGCAATGTGTGTCTGTGCTCCCAGTGTAGATTACTAGGGCTGGTTATTTAGTAGTCCTGTGCTTCCACTCCCTCCCTGCTCTGATTCTTTTCCACCTGCTGGTGAGCTGGGTGGGAGGAGTACTCGGGTCCTGCCAGGTCACAGCTTTGTATCTTACCCTTTTTGTGAGGTGCTGAATTCTCACAGATGTAGATGTAGCCTGGCTGTTGTACTGTATCTTCTGGTCTCTCTTTTAGGAATAGTTGTATTTGTTGTATTTTCAAAACTATATAGGTTTTTGGAGGAGATTTCTGCCACCCTACTCACGCTGCCATCTTGAGCCCCTCTAAAGCCTGACATTTTATAAGGATGGTGAGCAAGAGAGGTCAGCAACATTTTCCTACTTCCTAGCTGCTGCCTTCAAATGTTTCTCTTCCATGCCAACTCCAGGGTCATTTTGTATTTATGAGGAGGATCACCCTAACATGCTGTCAGAGAGCCCTGACTTCCTCAACTCCAGTAAATCTTTCTCTCTTACCCTTTACCATTGTAGCTGTACAACCATGCCCAAACCCCAAACCTTATCTACTCAGAACTTCACCACCTCTAGAAACCTGAGGCTGTCATATGCCCCAACAACAACCTCCTTTTCTTCTAGTTGTCACACCAGTTCTTCATCCTGATTAACACTGATAAGTCGTTTATTTTTTTCCCTGAAATATCAGATGCCTCAGGATTCCACTTTCTTCCCAATCCGGGTAAACCTCTTTCCTCACTGAGGTTAATCCTTCCTTTTGTCATGTGGATTCCAGATTCCCCATCCTCTTATATACACGTGTGTGTTCATTTTATAAGTCATTTCACAATCTCACAAGTCAACTAGCTACCACCTTTTTCTCCTTCCCAGGCTCTTTAATCATCTCAACAATTTGTTTCTCCTCAAGGCTCAGCTTGTTCATATCTGATCTCCATGAATAATCCTGTCTCTCCATTGCTTCACATTTCTTAATTGGCAAAACCTAAACCTGTAAACCTCAAGTTAAATCTCTCTCCTTTCAAATCCATGTAGCTCTGCGTCCACTTACTAGGCACTTCCACTTGAATAAGCTGAACATATCCAACACAAAACTCATTAACTGCCCATACCTGCACCTCAAACTGCTTCTCAGTCAACATATTCATTGATCTGCCCTCTCCTCTTTCTACTCTATATCCAGGTAGACCCTGTTCCTAACTAGCTCTCAGGTGTGTTGACCTTTGCCTCTGGGTCACATGATTGCTCATCTGCATGACCGCAAAAGTTTCCTAACTGCTTTTCATATCTCTGGATTTGCCCCTGGTAAATTCTCTACACTGGGAAAATGATCCTTCTAAAGACTAATCTTGCACTGACTTTAAGGGGAGGCTGTGTAACAGTAGGAAAAAACTAGCTTTGACAGTCCAGCCATCCTGGGTTTGAACCCAGGCTCCAACCTTGGGAAAATTACTTAACTACTTCCTCATCTGAAAAATGGGTATGATACAGTCCTGAAAAGTCAGCATCAAGAAATCAAGCCCAGACATATGAGGTACTATAAAACACAGTAGTTCCTTAATAATTGGTAGCCACCATTATTCAAGATTAAATTCGGACGTTTTTAACGTTACAGCTCAGGCGCTTGATGACCTTTGCTTTGTTCTCCTGCCTCAGCTGTCAGGGTTCACCAACCCACACCCTCCACACCTCAACCTGCCAGATTCCCACAGGACTTGGTCTGTTTACAAATGGCTGCTTGACCATCCCTGATGCCTTTAATCCTGTCCTTCATAGAGCTGGTGCCTCACCTCTGACGCCACCGCATACACCCGCAGACTGGATGAGACTGCCCTACTCTGCACTCCCACAGTATTTTGTGCTCACGTTTGTCATTCTACTGACACGGTCTAGTCATATGCCTCTCTCTTGTCCTGGGCAGAGGGGCATCCTTCATATCTGTGTTCATTCCTAACACACAGTAGGTACTCCACAGCTGTTACATAAAACATAACATGAATGGCTATACTAAATGAAAGATTAAAAAAAAAAACAACACAGGTTTCTTTTCAAGTGGTTTTTGTAGTCAAAGAATTTTGCCACTGTGAATGTTGGAATTGTTAAATCACTGAATATTAATGACCTAGTACTGACAATACTAGCAATAGCTTTAACAGACTCTTTCAATATGAATAGTATTATTTTAATCGCTTTTCCTCATTCTTGAGACATCAGTGTGTTGTAGCAGGTGGATGCCAATCCATAACTGAACAAACAGCACTAACCACTAAACTTGGCCTCTTATCAAATTTAAGGCAGTTATACTTAAACCACTCATCAATAAGCAGATAACTGGCACTGCAAGTATTTTAAAGTTGTTGCAAAAAGTACTATGCTTTGCTCACCAGCTTCTCGTAATCTGTTCCCTTCTGCTTTTGTCCGGTTAGTTCTTTCACTTCCAGCAAGATCTACCAAGGACAGCTGGCTTATAGTGATTTGTTCTTTTTCCTAAAGGGAAGTTCACAATGCCACAGTATGAGTTATAACTGGTTTATAATGTTCTTTAAATATATTCAAATCAACAAACTATAATGTTCTTTAAATATATTCAAATCAACTAACTAGTAAGTCCTGTGAATATAATATTTGCACAGTACAGGTAGGGCCAAGGATACATATTTTGGGGGAACAGTTTGCAAAAGTATATGCTAAATACACTCATGACAGTAATGATGACTTGCCTATTGTCTGGTCTTCTACACTGTACTGTGAGCTGCATGAGAACAGGGATTCTGCCTTTCAACCATTTCATCCCCAGCACACTGCACAGGGCCTAGCACTCAGAAGGAGCTCGATAAGTATCTGCTAGTGAGTCCATGAAAGAGCTGTCTTAAATTTTTGCATAATTAGTATTTAGTAACTTCACAATCTAATAATTTCATAATACTCTAATTATTTTGACAATAGGAAATGAAAGCCAAGAGGTACATCACAGACACCTTATATATTAGATGTGATTCAAAGGAAATCAAGTGTATATAGAGGCTTGACTTATAAGCATTTTCTAGTTAACATTTATTGAATGCTGACTATAAGCCAAGCATTGGACTAAGAACTTTATATGCATTACCTCCTTTAATTCTCACAACCTTATGAAGAGTTTATTAGTTGCTGAGATAGCTAGTTAGTTAGTAGGAATCACAATTTGAATCCTGGTGGTCTTCAGTACCATGCTGTACCATCTCCTCCCCTCCTGCCATTTGGAAACCTTCATGATAGAGTTTTGAATGGAATTACACTTTAATAGCTCAAAGTTATTAAATGATTTATATTTAGGTTCAAATGCTGTTGCTAATTGATGGAAGCCTCATCATACATAGTATGCCAGGCCTAGCAGTAAATGGTGATTAGCAGATGGAGGCCCTACTAGCTTTTCAGCCAAGAGAACAATTTAGAATTGCCATCTCCTGAACTGTCCCCTACTGTGAAAAATTCATTGCTGACATTTTAAAGTCATTAACTGAATTTCCACATATAAAATGAGTCTTCTGAAATAAAACAAATCACACATTTTTATTTTATCTCTCCTATTAAAGAGATTTATAAAGATTTATAAAGTTTTATCATAGCAAAATTCCAGGCTCTAAGATTCAATAGCCAGTTTCCCAAAACTACACTATTGGAACAATTAAAAAGTAAATCATCACCAACATACATATTAATTCTAGAATAATCTTCACTGCAATGAAACCTCCCTGATTAACTCTAATTACAAAAAAATTAAGGACTCAGAACATGAAAAATTCCACACACTACAACTTTACCTGTAAGACATTGTTTCCATCTGCATCCAAAGGAGCCTGGACTAATTTAATGTTGAACACACTATGGGAACGGCTGGACTCACGATTCAAATGTGTGTTAGCAATACGTCTCTTTTTCTGGCCTATGATGACAGAGAAATCATTGTCAAACCTGAACTCAGTCATTTCAATATTCATGCTTTCTACTAAAAGATATTGCTGTCAAATTACAGTAACAACTCTTGGGGTTACAGTTATCATTTTATGTTTTTCTAACTTTAGCTCTGTTTCTAACCTCTCCAGAAAACTTCAAAAGCCTCCTCAGTAGATTTCACTTCTACTTCTGTACATCCTGCAACATACATGTTATGGTTCTTATCTTCACGAAGCAATTTAGATTGTGGAGGTCTATGGCAAAGAAAAAAAACAGTTAGTTTCATAAATTATGAGATAGTAGTATCTCAACTTAAAACTAGAACTAAAATGCCAGGCAACTTGACATCTATTCTTAAAGGGAAGGAAGCCTAAGGAAGACCCCAGGAAAATATTAAACTTGGATAAGTTTAAGGATATGTGTAGTCAAGATTAGTTAACAAAACAGGCTAACAGAAACCTATTTTGCTTTAAAAGCTTTGCTCTAATTTGTTCTAACAAAGCACAGGAGACAACACTTACTGAACAATTGGAGTTAGAAGTAGTATAGCAACATCACATGCACAGGTTAAGCATAAAATCTAGCATTTTCCTAACTTTTAAAAGATCAACAGATAGAGTTGGTTCTGACCTCACTGTCAGCAAAAAACAAATTCAGAAAGAGTTTGGTATATACCAGGAGTGGCAATCCTTTCAAAGTGGCTGGTCAAGTTTAAGTCTGTACGGTAAGGTGAGAATGGAGAGGGTGCTGCTTGTTTGACCTCAGTCTTGTAAATGGTCGGGGTAGAAACATTTACCAGCCACCATCACTAAGTAGATGGCAGATTTTTCAGGAAGCAAGGAGGGGCTGAGGTAGCAGCCAGCTCAGTGCCAATGAAAGACCGCCTACATACAGACATGCCACAGATGCCAACCACCAGTACAACTGCACCCTCCTTAAGGAAAGAGTCGACACCAGTAACATACACAAAATCTGTGTTCCTCATGGGTGTGCTGCAACTGTTCCACCTACCAAAGGAATAAGGTAGAAGTTACTGTCTCTACAGCAGCCAGCTCACAGCAGCATGTTCATTCCAGAGCATGTGACAGTCCCAGTGAGTCATATCTTAAAAACCCTCCATTGTAATATTTCTTCTTTGTATTAACAAACACTAAATGTTAACCAGCTCAGAAAAGCAGGTTAAACACCACCTAACAAATTAAATCTGAACTAAATGTTAAATAAGCACCCTGTGACTTCATTCAAGGAGTTACCAGCAAGATTACAAGGCACACAGTCACATTTGTCAATCTTCCACTTGTGTAACTAAAAACAAGATAAGGCTCCTTTGAAAATAATCTCATTTAGAACAAAGCAAACTTGGTACATGTGTAGATAGGAAACTGATTTGTAGCAATGAATGGTAATACAAAAGCTTAGAGAAAAGTACACACAACTGAATCCTTTAAACAAATGGGAAAGTAATTGGTCTATAAGTTGTTTAATGTAAGTAGAAGTGGATGTACTGACACCTGCCTTAGTCTAACGGTTTTCTAAATGCAGCTTTTCCAATAATGTTCAATTAGAGATACACAAGTTACATTGAAGACTGTTAAAAAAAAAAAAAAAACAGCAAACCCAAAGTGGAGTCATTTGTCCCCAAACCCAAAAAACCAAGACTTAATTATAGTTTCACAGTTTCAACCTATTCCAGAATGTGAGCTTTTAATAATCTGTCAGGAATTTTCTAGTCAGCAACAAAATAATTTGTCACATAAGACCCTCTCCATCCTCCAAAAAGATGAGCTGATCTGCAGGAAACTTCCCTGCTCTTCTCCGTAAGGGAAGATGACCTTGCCTGAAACAATCCCTTCTTTTGCTAAAAACTTCTTGCCCCACCCTCCTTCCTATAAAAACCTTTCATTTTTGTAAGACTCCCTGTAGCATCTCTACATGCTAAATGCAATGCTGCCCAATTCATCAATCACTTACTGAAGCCAATTATTAGATCTTCAAATTTACCCAGTTGGATTTTGTTTTTTTTAGCAAGACACAGGTCTTCATATTACCTATACTCTGAGGCCCTAATAAAGATAGCACTGAAGATAAGCATTGAGCTGAGCTCAAGAACAAAATCATCAACTCAGGAACAAGACAATATTAAACATGAAATTCCAGATTTATTGTTTGTGATACCAGGTTGTAGTTGGTCTTTAGTCTCAGAAAGGCAAGACCCATGGAAATCAAGAGTAGTCTTTCAACTTGGTGGAATGACAATACAGATGTCATTTCATATTAATCAGTGATGGAAAAATTTGTATTAGTTGTACAGACAGCAGCTCCCAGGTCCACTCTGTAGGTATCACCAACCACAGATGGTTAATGTGGCTACAAACTTACCAACACTGTCAGCTTATGAAAGGTAGCCCCAGGACATAGCCATAGGGGGACACTTCCTTATATAATTAAGGTCCCTGAAAATACAGCCCAGGGCTAAGAGTTTTCAAAAGTAATGTCTAAATATTCAGGTTTATTTCTCCTTAGCTGCGTTAGCCCACTGGTTCCCTAATACAGCTGCATATTTAGTTAAGAATAAAACTACTCATTTAGCCCCAGCTGCAGGATACACAAGTGGTGTTCCATTTTGAAAGTAAAAGTATTAAACATTATCCCCATTTATAGTGAAGAAAAAACTAAGACTCATTAAGGTCAAGTGACCTCCCGAAGGTTAAGTAGCTATGATGGGCTCTTTTTACTACTTACTTAGGCTTTATGGGATCAAACAGCACCTCTTCCAATAGATCATATATGTAATTATTATATATTTCAATATAAGAGACAAATACACCATAAACACTATCTTCATCAACCTCTTCTGCTTTGCAAAATTCTTGTACATTTATCATATCTGCAAACTCTGGGTCTACTTGTCGTCTGAAAAAGAAAAAAAAAAGAAAGTCCGATCTTACACATTCTGCGTCAATATCAAAAGTAAATGATCCCGAGGGGAAACTAAAAGATGTGAGTGAGCTGTCATTACAAGCAGAAATGCACAGAGCACTTGATTCATACACACGGTGGGCCAACAGTACCCCCTGACCTCCCAGATAAACAGCACTTGCTTTTCATATGCTCTCCCACCCAGAGTGGCACCTTCTCTAAATAAAATGTGATTCACAGACAGTGTGCTCAAAACCAGAGAACATCTGAGCAAATCTGCTTAAGAGCATTCCTCAATGTGGACCTCACTAAAGTGAACTGGGAGACTAACTTTTCCACTTGATGTTCACCATGCCCGATGCCTGAAGAAACCCTGGGCAGGGTTCCCCTTAAGCCAGTGTCACATGTGAATGTATTACTTACTTGCTAAAGGGGGTCTTTGGATTGGGCGTGGCTTCTCTTTTCTGCCGTTCTAATAAGGCATCAAATTCACACTGTATGTCCATGCTGTTCCTATCATTAGATTTAAAAACCTAGGGAGTGGGGGTGAAAAAGCAGACCATGATTTTTAGAATTTGACTTTAGAATAAGAAACATATTTAAGAAATAAGGAACATTATATGTTTAATATGTAAACATGCTTAAGATTTAAAAATATATCCAGTGTTTTAATTCTCCATTACTACTACTTAATCCACAAGTATCTTGGTCCTTAGGTCCTTCAGTGAAATAGTCATAACATAAGAGAATTAAACTTACGTATCGTTTAGCTTGAAACGACCCTATACTGTTAAAGATCATGTCCAAACAACGAGGAAGTAGCCCGCCTTCCCCTGGAGAACCAGTCATTGTATGAGTTTTTCCACTTCCAGTCACACCGTATGTGAAAAGGAGACCTACAATGTAGCAAGTCATACTAAGTTACATATTAAAAGTCACACTGGATCATATCTTGAAAGTCCTCCACTTACTACAGTTCTTCATTGTCTTACAATTAACCAACTCAAAAAAGCAGGCTTAACACCACACTAACAAATCAATCTGAATTTAAAGTCAAACGTGAATCAAATATATAAGTATCAGAAAAGTTTTATTAGAGGGAAAGAAAAGGAAATCCAACAAAACTCCAAGTATCATACCATTTTTGCCATGAATGAGGTCATCTACCAGGGGATTAGCGACGACATCAAAGAGCTCCTTCTGGGTGGTACGAGTGCCAAATACTTGCTTGAACGAATACTGAGTCTGTGGGTAAGGAAAAAACAAAAAGCACTTAAGTGGATTCCACTCTAGCTTAGGAATATATCTGTTTAAGCTTATGCAGATGTTTCTTTATGAACATTCAAGATACAGACATGCAAATAAAAGCTGAATAATCTTTAAACTTGCTTTAAAAATTCATGACAAACCTAAATTATAACAGTTACAAACTGGTAAATATTTACAGTTAATAAGTACCAAAAAGAATGTAGAAAAGTCGTAAGTCCACTAATGCTTGATAGACTAAGGCTGATTTTGTTTTAATTGATAGAGAAAATCAAAAGATTCAGTCAGACTTGTGAAAATCCTCATGTATTACTTCATATACTATTTTACTGCTTCATACTTCATATACTTCATTACTTCATATATTATTTTTTTCTTTATAATGGTGTCATTTAAAATAGCATATCATGCCTGATGCCTGAAGAAACCACTGGGCAGGGTTCCCCTTAAGCCATGTCACATGTGAATGTATTACTTACTTGCTAAAGGGGGTCTTTGGATTGGGCGTGGCTTCTCTTTTCTGCTGTTATAAAAAGGCATCAAGTTCACACTGTATGTCCATGCTGTTCCTATCATTAGGACAGCCAGATGTTTTGATGTATAGAATTGATGCTGGAGTTCTTGTTTGCAGAGTTGAAGAATGAACTTAGCAAACACCCAAGGTAGGAGAGCCAGGGAGAGGCTTTTATTTAGAGATAAAGTGAGAGGAAAGAGCTCCTGGCCCATGCCAGGAGGGGACAAGAGAGCCTGGAGTGGTGTGTTGTCTAGGGATTTATAGGCAGTTGAGGATTTGGGGGAACTGAGGGCTTAGGGTGTGGACTTGTACCACCTGCCCTGTCCTCAAGGTGGGCTGGGTTGTTGTCTTTGCCAGGGCTGCTTACAGTGAAGTCACGGGAACACTCAGACGTTCCAGGCCAACTTGCTCCTGGCCTTTTGACCTTTAACTGATCTCACTGAAGATGTCTACATTCCTAGTCTGGTATCTGTACCCTAGAGAATTAGTGTGACCTTCACTTTGCATAATGCTGAATACAGAGTTTCCATAGAGACTTTACATTGTTACATTGCTTTGACTGTAAATATCTTGCCTTGCTTTTTCTGGAGGCCCTCACCCTCCTCTGTCTAAGCCCATGGTCCCTGTCTCAGAACTGAACTGTAAATATAATATACTTCGATGTAAATTAAAATGTCCTAATTGTCCAGGGCCTGGAGTTCTATTATTTCTATTTTTGTTATTTTCTAGTTTTATTTGATTGCAGGCATTACAGTTGTTCCTGCAAGATTCCTGAATTTCCTACAATTTTTGCTTCATGAATGTCAATGCTAAGTTATTTGATGCATGAAAATTCATTAGGATTAATTATGAATAATAGCCTTTGTTAAGTGTCCTCTTTTGTTTTACACCCTTTTATCTGAAGTTCAATCTGCTTAGACATCACTATCCATGACCCTTAAGTTTTCTAAATTAGTTTTGTCTGCCAAAAGGAGACATGTATAAATCAGTACACAAATATGTAATAATAGCAGCAGCAACTGGTACTGCCCGTGTCCCAGGCACTGCCTTAGATGGCAGTGAATCGTTTCATTATTACACCCTCTGATGTTTTATTATGTAGTAATTACTATGCTCATTTTATAACTTTGTTAAAGTTCACACAGCTGCCTCTGCTAGGCTTTCACCTTTGTGGAAATTTTTATTCCAAACCTATAAAAACATCTTAAGAGTTCACGAAAAGAACAAAGAATCTTAGAACTGAAAGGATACACACAGGATAGTGTTGACAGGTTAGTCAGATGACCCCCAAAACCTCATGAACAAATCCTTCCTTTCCAGGTGAAGAAAACTGAAGATTAAAGGAGGAACCTGCCTGTGCTCCTGGAGCTAATTAGTGTCCAGCCATTTCCAGCCCAGTGCTCTTTCCATAATCCACTGTTGCCTTCTGTGACAAGGCAGTGAAAACTTAATCCCCACCAAGCTTTCTGTACTATTTATACATATTTGAAATTAATAAAGAATTGTAATTAAGTAAGTCAGTTTTCAGCTGTTTTACATCCTCAAAGGCCTACTCCTCCGTGAAGCAGACTATTCATTCTTGCTTAATCCATATTATTGAGTGTTTGGGGAACAGGACAAATAAAGCCAATATCCCCTTGATGCTTATGTTATAGCAGCAGAAAGAGACCATATAACAAGTAAATAAATCTATAGCTTGTGCTAAATGCTTTCAAGGAAGCACAAAAGTGCAGACCCAGAGAGAAGCGGGGGAGGACTGATACTTCTGATGAGGTAGGCCAGACACACTCTGAGGAGTGATACTGAGGATGAACCCTAAGGATGAGGAGCCATCTGTGCTAAAAGCCAAAGGAAAGAGAATCCAGGCCAAGGGAACAGCCCTGAAGCAGAATTCTGGCTTATCCAAGGAACTCAAAAGGATTGGAAGAACATGTGAGATGAGGGTGGAGAGAGAGAAGGCAGATTAAGAAGGATTTTGCCAATTTAAAGACTTTATTCCTTGAAAGGTTTAACAGGAAAATGGTAAAACCTGATTTATGCTTTAAAAGATCACTCTGGCACCTCTGTGGAAAATGGATTAGAGAAAATTCAGAGCGGAAAGCTGGCAGTCCAGTTAGACTTAAGTGTCATTCAAAGTATGGGCAGCAAATCAGTGCCCCTCTGAGAACTGTTTCTTTCCAATCTGGGGTAGATCATTATAAACATCGCCGAGTAAATATTTAGAAACTTCTCTGCAACATCCTAGCATGTGATCCATGGGCTCATCTCATTAGGCAAATTATAAAATCAGTTATCTGTTGTCTAACTCAGATGGCTAGTGCCCTGTGGAAAAGCTGCACAGAAGTATCAGTGATGATTTTGAAAATAAAAATACTGTTCTTCACCACAGATCGTTGGAGAAGCACTGGTTTTGGTGATTAATAATAGGGCTCAGATGAGGGTGGTGGCAGTGGAGACAGAAATGAAAGGCCAGTTTCAAGATAGACTTTGGAGTAGAACTGATAAGGTCTACTGGTGAACAGGACATGGGAGGGGACAAGAGAAAGATAATAAGGTTTCTGGCATGAGCAAACACCTTTTACTGAGAAAAGTCAGGGGAGAAAATGCTTTAGAGGAGAAAAAATAAAGAGTTCTTTTGGACATAAAAAATTTGAGATGCTCATGTGACATCCAAGCTGTGCATGTTTGAGTTTAGAGCTAAGATAAAAATTCCAGAATTACCACATATAAACACATAAAGCCATGGAAAAGAAGATAGAGAAGAGAGCCCTGGGTGTAGCCCAACCCAGTATGTAGAGGTCGGAAAGGAGGAGGAGCCCACATAGGGCGGCCAGTGAGACAGCACATGGAGAGTCGGGAGACAGAAGGGTGCTTCAGGAAGGACAGTGCTGCCGAGGCACAGATTATAATGCAGACGTAGAGGTGCCCGTCAGATTTAGCAGCAAAGGGGCCACTGTTGAGCTTTTGACAAGCAGTTTCCACAGGAGCAGTTGCAGAGTGAATGGCAACTTGAAAGTAGAAACAACAGCCTGAATTAAACCTTCCTTCTGCATTTCCATAGTCCATTTCTTTTAGAAAACCTGTGTTTCTGTCCCTCTATATAAATCTCCTTCCACCTTTCAGCTTAGTGCAACGTTTGTTGAACTGAATTGAACTCACTTTGCTCAACATTTTACTAAAAATAAAAACACTTCCTAAGAGTTGATACAAGTACACAATGCCTATTGTTACTTTACTCTCCATACATGAAATTTTATATGTGTAACTGCCTAACAGTCATACGTCATTCCACATTAAACTATCTCTGACTTTGACAGTAAAAAATGTCCAGCACAAGAAATCTTCCAAAAGCAGGCCTCTAAATCAAGATTGTGTCTGTCCATTGTAGAAATTAAAAATACTTAAGATACAGTAGTTATAGTTAAGCAAATAAGTCTTTCAAAATAGTAGAAACACACAAATTTTGTTAAATTTAAAAAAAGGAAAAGCCATTCAGAAAAGAACATATCAGGTAAAATAGCTTGGTTCCAAACAGCAATTACCTCCTTATAGTCTCCATTTCGGTTGAATCTGTAACCCTCAGGAGTATGAAGTTGAACAGTTGTACTATTAATCACTTCTATGCAACGCTCTTGATCAGGAAAGCTCAGTGGGCGCACCCTACAGTATACCTGGAATTACAGGAAGGTGCTTAAAAAGAACAAAGGTTGATTTTTCACCTAACTTTTCAATGAAGCTTCCCATTTATTCATTCAACAAACATTTGGTCTCTCCATGTAGGAAATCTATATAAACTTAAGAGCTATGAAAACTAAGAAGTGCTACCCGAAATTGTCAAATGCAAGCACATATATTAGAAATGAAAGATTTGAAATGCACATAAAATTAATTTGGATAACACCATCAAATCACAGCTTCTCTTCACTATTGGCACCAATTTCATAAAGTTGTACTGCCAGTAATATAAAAATCCCTCTGAAAATCAGTAACATATCACACAGTGAAAATTATTTGAAAAGCTGTTGGAACTCTTTGGAATTGGAAGTCAATTAAAATTGGCCAGCTTAACACTTAATATACAAATAAGTAAGTCCAAGATCTGAAATGTCTTAATTAGTGATAGGGTCAAAGAAAAACTGTTCAGCTATATGTGCCAAGCATCTGGTTCCCTCAACTCATACCAAGAAACACACTCCGGGACCAGTGAAGGAGACAGTCAAAATACCCCCAGAGCAAACCAACCTTCTTTTATTTGCTATTTGCTTTTAAATGCAAGTTCCCAAGCCTGAAACTAGTGAAGTATATGCAGTTATGAGTAGTCATTAGAATTAAGCTGTTCTATAGAATCTTTATGAAACTTGGTCCCAATAAAGCATGGAGCTTGGGCTTTCTTCATAAAGCACACTATCAGTTACTATACCACAGTCCTAAAGTCCCATCCAGGCATAAAGTTTCCCTCTATCTGAGAGAGTATGAAGAATTCTCTGGGACAAGTGAAGAATATTTTTCATTATCTAACTTTCAAATTATAATTAGTTACAGGAGGCATGCAGTCAACAACCAAAGACTTCATTTTACTGGACTGAGTCCTCATAGAAACAAAATTTCAAAGCTGGAACCAGCCTTACCCATTTAACTAAGTGGCGACTCCCACTTCCACATCTCCATCCCTTCCGTATACATAAGACAGAAAAAGGACTGAAGAAAAAAGGTACACACAGAAATTCACAGGCAGACCTTACCCCAACTGGGTCTTTAAGACTTGTTTGGGATCCTTTTTTCACTAGAGGTTTCCTAGGTGTCTTAGTCCTCCTGGTCATAGATAAAAGAAAATATTTCAGTTCAACACTAAAATATAAAACCTCATCTATATATAACTGATACAGGGATAACCTTCCTAGGGTTTATAAAATGATTCCTCAGTTCTAAAACCCTCCACTGCAAATAACATGAATAAGAATAAATTGCATTAGTAGAACAGTGCATGTGGCACTTGTAATCAGAAAGTAATTTAAATTGGATTTAGGAGATATTTCTGGTACTAATTGTACCTATGTACTCTTAGAATGGTTCTCTACTTAAAATAGCTTGTATATTTTCTTGATCAACAATTTTACAGAGGCACTATAAACCTGAAAAATCTAGATAATTGACCACTTACCTTAAAAGACATTTATATATGCCCTCACAGACATTGCGCCAAAAGCCTCTGCCAAAGCAGACTGATAAGCAATTAACTTCAAGTCATAAACATGCACATGGAGGAATCCATTATTTCATCAAGATTTAGGTCTGTACTTCCAATGAACTGGTAATTGAATTCTCTGTCATCCTTTGACCCCAAACAAAATGTGCTCCCCATACTGCAATTTCTTGCTTTATTTAATAGGGACAATAGAAAAAGGTATTTTGACCTGTTTCTCCATTTCTGTAACACACCACTCCCCACCCCACATTTATTTATCTACAGACTATATGAACATTTAATACTAAAATTAAATGAAATTATTGACTGGACTATAGATTAAAATATTTTCTCAACATCTCAGATGAAACAGAAGCAAATTAATGTTTTAAGTGCAAAATACCATAGTAGGTTTACTTAAACTCCACATTTTTTTAAAGATGAAGGTTTTAACTTTGGCTTCTTAAAACAAGCTACCTTTTGCAAACGACTGGGCTACGCCTAAGAACTACAAAGTCCACCCTCTTTGGACTAGTGTTTCTCTACCCAGCAGCGGTCAAGGAATTCTGCTGCACGGAAAATGTCACCAACTATTAGTAAGGAATGTGGGTGTGTGCGTTTGTGTACCCGGGCGGGGGTTGGCTGCGGCCAAAGAATAGAGCAAAAGTACAGTAACTGGTCTATTTAAGGGAATGGCCTTAGTCTCAAGGCCGCAGTGCCAGGCTAAGAAAAGCACGCAGTGCTCACGAATGCCGGAGCTCGCCGGGGGCTGAGACCACCGAACCAACCGCCGACACCAGGGCACAACACGCGGCCCCACACTCGACCACTGTTGCCTCCCGACCCTCACCCACCTGGCAAAAATGCACCCTGGGAGCGCGGGCGGCCCCGGAGGGAAAGGAGGAACTTAACGGGTTGGAGGAGGCGGTTCCGGGACCGGTGGATGGCAAGCCGGCTAGCGGGAACCGGGGCCGAAGGCCGAACCTCCCCATCCCGCGAGTTGGGGCCGACTTTTCCCGGCCTCTGGGGGCCCGGGCGGGAAGGCGGGCGCCCAGCTCCCGGCGGCGGGCGGAGGGGGAGCGGGGGGGTCCGAGACGGGGACGGGTCTCAGTGCCCGGGCTCCCCCCGAGAAGCCCTCGTGGGGGCGTCCACTTCGGGGGCCGCAGCCAGGGCGGTGAGGAGCTTGGTGCGCACGGCCCGGCCGTGAAGAGACGCCGGCCCCCCTCACCGCGCCCCGACCCCTGCTAAGCGGCCCAGTACTTACGCTGGCTTCATGGCAGCCGACTCCGCGCTGCCCAGACGCTGGGCTCCACTGCGAGGACTGACCAGGACCGTGGGCCGCAGGGACCGACCGCGGAAACCGAGACTCGCAGGCTCAAGCGCGGAGCTCGCTAAAGCCGGGAGATGCGGCAGTGAACCCAGGTGAGCTCGCGCCAGCGCATTTCAAACGAGCCAATCCGCGCCCTCCCCTGGGGGCGGGGCGGGGCCTCAAAGGAAGTGCCTGTTCTGCCGGAAGTGGCGCTTGTCTCCCAGGCGACCGACGCGGAAAGAACGTGGGGAGTCTGGGCATCAGGATTGCCGGGCTGAAGGAGAGACCAGATACGATATCCAACCCCTCCGTTTTCCAGTGAGGAAACTGAGACTTCATTGCCCTATAGCACATAAGAAGTCCAATGGAAGGGCAAGTCCAGAGTGGATTTGAGGTTGGCAATGTAGTTCTGGCCCAGGGGTGTCCTGTTGTGCTGCGGGCGCCCTGCTCAGCACACTCCCTCCCTGGCTCCCGTATCACCGCATCATCTTGGCTTCCTTTCTTTCTCTTTTTCACCTTTTCCTGGCTTCTCACTCTCTAGTTCTTCCAGCTCTTTTTTATATACACACTGTTCTGTCAAATTCTTAACAATGTTTCATCCTGGGTAAACACAGATTAATAAAATTTGGAACTTACCTTTGAAGAGCAACATCCAGAACCACTGTTTTGTAGATGAACTGATTCCATCTCACTCTGACGTTCGCCCCTTAAATGATGACTATCAAATATGCATCTGCATCTGTGCTCTCCTAGAGCTCTAGTCACATCTCGTCAGCTCCCTACAGGACCAGACATAATTCAATATCCTTGTCCCATATTGTTCAAAATAAAGATGGTCCCAGTCTTTGCTATTACAAACAGGTACTGTTTGTTTGTTTGTTTATTCCCACTGAATAAACTGGGAAATTCATCATTTTACACAATTTAAATAAATCTGCAAGCTATATGTCTAGAAGCAGAATTAGAGTTAAAGAGTATGTGCATGCATAGTGTTGCACAGATACTGCCAAATTGTCCTCCATAAAGTTTGCCTAAATGTACAATCCCACCAGCCACATAGAAGAGTGCCTGTTTCCCCACAATTCTCAGACAAAATGTTCTCAAACTTTTCAGTAGATGTTGACCAAATAGGTGAAAAAAAAAATCACACTGTAGTTTAAATTTTCTTTTCACTTATGATGAATGAGGTTTCTTGTCTGTTAATATATTCAAAACCATTTGTGTGTCCTTCTGTATGAACTGTGTTCATATCTTTTGCCTCCTTATTCTGCTGAGTTGTTAGTTTTTCTTAACTGTAAAAGCTCTTCGTGTATTAAGGAAATTGGTCCTCTTCCAAAATATGAATTCAAATATTTTTATAATTCACAATTTGGTTTTATTTGTAATTTGTTTATGTTGTTTTGTGACAACTTAGAAAAATTTAAGGAAGTCAGATTTATCAGTCTTTTATGGCTTCTGGTTCGAGTCATTCAAGGAAAAAATCTTCCCCACTCTGAGATAATTTTTTTCAATATAATATTTTTTCCTAGTGCTTTTGTTTTTTATATTTAACTCTTTGAACCATTAGAATTCTATTTGTTGTCAAATGAGAGGTTGGGATCTGTGTTATTTAGAAATTGGGTTTCACTGCTGGCTACTTATCTCTTAGTACTCTGCACTCCGGCTTTGGCCTCAATCTCTCCATTAGAATTCTTTTTACCAGGATCACCACATACTTGATGTGAAATCTAATCAACCCTTCCACCCTTAACTAACTTGATCTCTCAACAGCACCAAAAATATTTCCCACTCCTCCCTTCCTATGCCTCTGCTATTTCTCCCAGCTTTCTGAGCCCCTCTTTCTCAGCCTCATATGTGAGCTCTTTTTTCTCCCTTAAATGTTGCAGCTTAGGGTTTTGACCTGGTAATTAGGTGAGTCCTCTCCCCAGACACTGCCATGATTCACATGGCTTCACATACCATTCACATTTACTTTTCTGAGCTCAGACACTAGTAGCCAACTGCCTTCTGGATTCTCCATTTGGACGTCCCAGAGGTGCCTCACGCCTAACATACCCTAATCTTTTCCCCTAAATCACCCTCAATTGATGGCATCATCATCTACCCACTCACCAAGCCAGAGTCCAAGGTCCCACCTTTGACTTTTGCCTCTCTTTCTGTTCCAACATTCAATCACCATGTCTTTGAAAGTTCTACCCACTAAATAGCCTTTAAACCTCTTTACTTCTCTCCACCCCCCTGGCTACTACCATTTATTGTCTGGATGACTGCAACAGTGTCCCAATAGGCCTCCCTGCTGCCAGCCTCCAGTCCAGGCTCCATTTTGCAGCCTAAATTACAGATCGGATCATGTCATTGTCCTGCTTGTAACACTGCAGTAGCTCTCCATTGCTGGAGACCCTCAGCAGGGCCCCAAGACTCTTCCTTTTCAAGCTCACTACCTATAATTATCTCCCACACCCCTCCAGCCACGTGGATCTTCAGTGCCCTAAACATACCCAGCTCACACACAATTCCCTCTGCTGTCAAGTTCTGCTCTCTCCGTTCCTCTGATAATTCCTCCTTATCCTCAGTCCCCAAGATCTTCTACGACTCTTCACTGGGCCCCTGCTGGATATCCACGGTCCTCTGCACTTCCCCGTTATTGCACCTGTTTGCTTCAAAGCTCATCAGGTCTTGAAGTCCCTGTTTATTACTGTCTCCTTTGCCAGTTTATCACCACACCCTCACTAGATGGCACTGTTGCATCCCGCTGCCCAGCAATGGACGCTATGCATAAATGTTTTGCAGGAATGAAGGAATCCATCCCTTCAGAGAGCACCCCAGTCGAGGACCCAGTTACATCACACCACCCCCAGCTTTCCTTCAGGCCAGTTTCTCCTTCCTCTCTCACTTCTATCCGTACTAAAGCTCTCTAGCTTATTTTCCTTAAAATGCCAATTATATCATTTCTCTGGGTGGCACTTCACACCTAACACATCCTAATCTCTTTGCCTGACGGGTTCCTTATTGCCAGTGAAAGATTTGCATTTTCTGCTGGGCTTGGAGATCCAGACCAGGGGTGAGGGTAGGAGGGGAGGCGTTTTTAAAGTCAGGTTTACTGAGGTATAATTTACATAAAGTTCACCCTTTGTAGTTGTGTCTATGTATTTGACAAACATACCCCATTCTGTAACCACTGCCACAATCAAATGTATAATATTCCCATCGCACTGAAAATTCCCTGTGCTGCCCCTTTATAGTCAATCGCCCCCACTGCCCCCAACCCTTGGCAGCGACTTTGATGACTTCCTCAGGGTTGTGTCTTTTCCGGAATGTCTCTTCTTTAACTCAGCGTAATGTTTTTGAGATTCATCCATGCCTTGCGTGTATCAGTAGCATGTTCCCTTTTTACTGTTGAATAGTAGTCCATCATGGAAGGCATGGCAACCTATCCATTCACTAGTCGATGGACATTTTGGTTGTTTCCACCTTTTGCCAGTTATGAACGAAACTGGTATAATTATTTGCGTAAAGTTCTTTATGTAGCTGTATATTCTCTTGGGTGGGATTGCTGTTCTTGTGGTAAGTCTAATTTTATAGGAAACTGCCAGACTGGACTTGGAGGGTCTTATTCAAAGCCCTGAAGAGGGGCTGACACTGCACAGATTTGAAACCTTAATTAATCTAAGCCCACAGCTAAGCAAATCCAGCTGTGGGAACCTATAACCATCAATGACCAGAAACTGCCAAAGCCCAGAGTGTTTGAGGGATGGTGGTAAGTGGAAACAGGGTGCCTGGGACACAGTCAGCACACTTGCCTTCTCTCCCCAGCCCTGCTTTCACTTAGGGGCCAGAGCAACATAGTCTCACATCCCTAGGCCACGTACTCTCCCCAGGCCATTTGTGAATGCTTGGATGTTCATGTTTTACATGCACAAAAAAACAAATTTAAAATCAACAAGCTTGAGGGGAACTGTAAAACTAATACAAAAAGAAACAAATGATCTGAACCATATTTCAAATGAATAACATACACATACAGAAAGAGGACTATAACTAACCTAAGTAATTTAGACTAGACTATATGCCCTCAGGCTCAAGACAAAAAGAACTTGAAGCATACATTGAATTCTAAGGAGTAGGCTTTATTGCAGACATTGGTTATTAATTCCGAAAGGGCACTCTGTATGCACTGCAATTGAGCAAATAAGTAAATACATTGTAGATAATGGAGCCAAATTTCTCCCTGATAGGGAAGAGAGTTATAGAAATATCCAAAGGGGGAAGGGTAAAGAGTACCTGGGAATTCTTTGTACTATTTGGCAATGTTTTTTCTTCTATTTTTTTAAAAATTTATTTTGGTATCATTAATCTACAATTATATGAGGAACATTGTGTTTACTAGACTCCCCCTATCACCAAGGCCCCCCCACAAACCCCATTACAGTCACTGTCCATCAGCATAGTAAGATGCTACAGAGTCACTACTTGTCTTCTCTGTGTTGTACAGCCCTCCCCGTGCTCCCCACCTGCTATAATATGTCTGCTAATAGTAATGCCCCACCCTTTTTTTTTTCCTCCTTATCCCTCCCTTCCCGCCCATCCTCCCCAGTCCCTTTCCCTTTGGTAACTGTCAGTCCATTCTTGGGTTCTGTGATTCTGCTGCTGTTTTGTTCCTTCAGTATTTTTCTTTGTTCTTATACTCCACAGATGAGTGAAATCATTTGATACTTGTCTTTCTCCGCCTGGCTTATTTCACTGAGCATAATACCCTCTAGCTCCATCCATGTTGTTGCAAATGGTAGGATTTGTTTTCTTCTTATGGCTGAACAATATTCCATTGCGTATATGTACCACATCTTCTTTATCCATTCATCTACTGATGGACACTTAGGTTGCTTCCATTTCTTGGCTATTGTAAATAATCCTGTGATAAACATAGGGGTGCATCTGTCTTTTTCAAACTGGGCTGCTGCATTCTTAGGATAAATTCCTAGGAGTGGAATTCCTGGGTCAAACAGTATTTCTATTTTCAGTTTTTTGAGGAACCTCTATACTGCTTTCCACAATTGGCAATGTTTTTTAAATCAGAAATTATATCCAAAAAGGAGGTGAGGGGTGGACTATATAGTAGTGCTTTTTAAACTCCCCTGTATTAACCACTACCTGGGTCTTTTGATAAAAATTCAAAATTCAAGGATCCCCTCCCCTGCCAGTATTCTATGTACATTTGGGCTTGAGAATGTGCATTTTCATCATCAAACACATTTTTTAAAGGGTTGATTAAATTATCTTTGAGGTCCCTTGTTGGAGGCAAAAGAAGCCAGTCTGAGAAATCTTGCACTTGGCATCAAAAGAATTGGTGTGACAACTCTCTATTTGTCTGAAGTAGTTGAATACAGAGTTGGAGCATTCAAACAAGTATCAAGGGGTCATAGGAATAACCTCTTGGGCAATCTCCCAGGAAGAACATTCAGGGGACATTCCAGAATTCTTCAAAAGTCAAGTCATCCAGATGTCCTCTGGAGTTACACATTTCATCAGCGAGTGGCCTGATTCCCATCCTTCCAGCAGTACAAATACCTACTGGCCTTGGGGCCTTTGCACTTACTGCTGCCTTGACCTGAAACCCACTGGCAAAGCTGGATCCTTTTTGCCCAAGTCTCTCCTCAAATGTCAGTTTATCAGAGTATCCATCTTACTTGCCCTCTCCCACTCACCCTCATTCCTTCACCAGCCTTACTTTCTTTATAGCACTTAACCACTGTCTGAATTTATCTATATATGTTTTCTTACTGACCAATCATAGCATCAGCTCCATGAGGGAGGGACAGTGTGGGTTTTGTTTACTTGTGTACCCCCATTCCTAGGATAGTGTTCATCCTATATATACCAGGTGCAAAATATATATTTACAGAATGATTTAGCAATGCACCCAAGTACAGGAGCCTATTTCTCATTATGAATGAGCATGCTGCAGTGTGGGAGGTAAGACATGACCAAATCAAGTGGGAAACAGGACAACTTTATTATAATAAATACATTTTATTGTTTCCTCCCACACAGTTTAAGAAAACTAGACATTTGTGTAATTTGGAAGAACATCTCTGAGTTGGAAATGAGTATTTGCCTTTTCATCCATAATGAATTGTGGACTGGAAAATCAGAGGCTGGCTTTCAACTAATATGTTATAAAGTTGTTGTACAGTGCTAATAAGTATTTCATATTAAAAGGGTACATGGCCAAAACAAATTTGGGACACAGTAGATTCAAATGAAAGTTCTCTCCGACATATCTGACAACACTTCTGCTCCACCCGCCTTCCTCAGAACTTCTCATGTGAGCCGAGTTCCACAAAAAAACACTTGGAGAAAGATTGCAGCAATCACTTTGTAGTACTTAGAAGTACTAAAACATCTTCTAAACTTTCCACTTCTAATTCTAATCAGCAATGACAAACTCATTTTTGAGAAAGAAGATGGAGAGTTACCTTCTAAAAACTGAGCAGTGGAAAATGAAACTACAATGAACAAAGGGAGACACGGTTGACTAAATGGCCTCATTCAAACATATTCAAGTTTTATCATGACTGTAACATTGGATAAATTCTAAAGTAGTGATTCTCAAGCAAGGGGAGGGAGAATAGGTACATCCCACAAGGAGTGTGTCACCCCCCCCACCCCAAACACCCCCAGGAATCCCTTTTGGGACAGTGCCATGATGAGCAATTGCTGCCAGTGGGAGTATGGCACATTTAGAAAAATGTGAGAACTGCTACATTAAAAGACATATTCCCAGTGAGGTCTTCGGCTGACCCACTGCCCATGTTTTCGACTTTCCGGGATGGCTTAGGCAAAACTATATCCACATTAGAAGCTTCCAAACCAGTGTACTGCAAACTGTTGTAAAATTTTAATTTGTAACACTGTCCAAAAGTATTCAATGGAACAAAGCTTACCAAACTTATAAAAGATTATGAAACACTTGGTCTTATTTTGTGGTTTAATATTTCATTTTCATCACTAAGAGTGATGAAAAAGCAATATAACCAAAGATGAAATAATCTGAAAGTCCTTCAAATTAATCACCTACTGTTTTTCAACTATGTCTGAGCAAAACAAAGAACATTATTTTCCTCTCCATAAAATAAGAGAATTTTAAAGCTTTCGTGTCTTCGGGATTAGTACGGTAGGGTATTTAAACTTTGTATCTTCTTTCACCAGAAAAGTGAAGTTACAGTAAGAGGAAATGGAAGTCCACAGACCCTGCTGGAGTAAAATTCCACTAACAATGTCAGATTGTTGCCAAAAAGGCAAATGTTGTCATGTAGCTTACAATTAATGTACCAAAAATTTACCGGTCCATATAATTTTATCAGTCTGCCTTCCCCAGAGGAAGTAAACAGATAATAAAACTAATGAAATCATATTTGTTGACCACTCTCAGCCAATATAAATTTTGACTTGTCCTTAGAGGATTGGACAATGTGCTATTTACAAGGCCATTCAAGGGTCTGGGCCAGTTAGCCACGGAGGCAGTATTCTAAGATATGAGGGTGTTCCTGAATCAGCAAAGAGGATCCTGCATTGTGATGGACGGCCCCTGAAGCCGTTAGCCAGTGCAGGTCAGGGGTTGATGGGCTACTCTTCAAAACTGGTTTACATCAGCATTTCTGTACTCATTGAAAACACTATGAAATAATCAACTTTAATTAGTAATACTAGAGATGAGAAATTGCTCAGTGTTTTAGAACTATGCAGAGCAGAAAGCAGGGAATAGATCCTTAAGGCAGTAAGTTGCTGAAATTTAGATGAATTGAAACAAAGCTGATGGGCTCAGTGCTTTCTGGAATTTGTGACACCAACGCTTCTCCAAGTGTGGCCCATGGCCTTACAGCGTTAGGATCACCTGGGGACTCATTTCAGTGCAGACCTCCTCCAGGAAACCTATGTTTTACACTACTGAAGCTCAATCCCCTGGTTTGCCCCAGGAATTTACATTTGTCACAAGCTTATCTGTCACAAGTATTTCTGATTCACAGTAAAGTTTGAGAGTCACTACATTTGACCAACATTTTGGCAAGGCCTTTAGCATCCTCTGCACATGAACACTAAATTTTGCGGCATATTTGAAATGATGAAGCAACACCAAATGTATGACATCCACAAATACAGTGCTGTCCTTGCTTTAAAAGGTGACAGATGAGCACAGCCAACTGGGATTGGTAACTCAGCCAACCCCCTACAACACATTTTACCTGCTCTACATAATGCTTTGAAGCATCAAACTGGCAGTAAGGAAACAGAGCAAAACAAAACAGACACCCAGCCATGGACTGTGGACTTTAAAGAAAATCCACATCCACAGTGACACGGGAATTTGCACACTGAAGCAGAATAGACGTGGAAAAGAGGACTCTCTTTCTATGTATTTCCTTCCCCAGGTGGGGAAAGGAAGAAGACCATCCCCCTAAACCAGCTCTCTTCATGCTGGAATGCTTTCCCAATCCCTAGGGCTCCCACAGACCCAACTGTCTCTTTTGCAGGTCTGCACACTGACCTTTCTGGTCCATTCTTCTCCTGCTGCAGGAGTTTTTAGGAGAGGCTGTTACTACATGAAACTCATCAAATGAAGCAAGTTCCACTTTCAAAGAGTAATATTACAACAGTACTCGAGCTTCATTCAACTGTTCAGTAGTAAACCTACAAGGGTAGTATGCTTAATCCAACTGTTTAAACAGAATCTTTAAATTAAAGACCCATTTTAAACAAATTTAAAACTTAATGAACTATTAAAGATTTGCCTAAATGAGGACTTACTTGAACCCATGTTCCCCTTTTAAAATGACACATACAGAATCAGTGTACATCTAGAGAAATTTCCCCAGTAAAATACCATATTGACATAAATGTACTCAAAAATGCCAAGACAACAGTCATTATATTTTAGGTCATTGTAAACCATTAGGTAACATGCCACTGGCTTATTGTGGTTAGGATGTTGTGGCTTAGAGTTGACATCTGGCACAAAAAGCTTATGGTCTGAATCATGTTTCCTTTTTTTGTAATTCAGGCTCAGGAATCCGATATAGAGAAGCTGAGAAATAAATTATGTTGCTGAGGCTGAAGATAAGGCACAGAAGTGTGGCTCCTGCTATCTGAGGGAAAGACAGGACCCTGGAGTTGGCCAGGAGCCATTCCTTCCGCAGAGTCTTGTCCAGAAGTATGGCTTCCATCTGCATGTGTGTGGCCAGGATCACACACACATGGAACAGCTGGTGACTGTGACCTATAGCAGACACACAAAAGGCCACCAAAATCAGCAATAAAAAAGGAATGGTCTGTTGGTCTAGGCTATAGCATGGACACTAAAAGAAAACATTTGCTAAGTGAAAGAAGCCAGACACAAGGGACCACATATTGTAAGATTCCATTTTTATCAAATGTCCAGAGAAGGCAAATCCACAGAGACAGAAAGTAGATCAGTGGTTGCTTCAGGCCGGGGGTAGGAATGGGGATCAACAGTACATGGGCTAGCCCTTCTACACTCTCATTCCTATCTCTGCTCCTGCTCAGAAGAGCATGTGCCCAGGCTGGTCCTTTCCTCAGACACATTTAATGATTACTTCCTCTGGGTTCAGAGTGGTGTATCCTTTAACGCTTTTTTTTTGTGTTACAATATGTGGTCCTTTGTGTGAAGGGCTCTTAGGTGATGAAAATGATCTAAAACTTATTTATGGTGATGATTATATAACTCTGTAAATTTACCAAAAATATCACTGAACTGCATACATGAAATTAGGGAATTGTGTGATATGTAAATGTTTTAATAAATGTATTTTTTAAATGTATGGTAAGAAAAATAAAAAGGCCATCAGAGCAAATCAAATCCATTTTTAAAACAACTTATCTACCAGTCCTGTTCTTCACATGCAATAGTTAGGCAACGTATCCTGCCAAATTTCATCTCATGAGAGACAGCGCTAATCAGCTTGGATTTGGCCTCAGTGCCAGAGGAAAAGCCAGTGCATTTTCTGTCGGCCACTTACAAGGTGGTGTTCTCCCTGACATGACCAGGAGCTCTTCCTCCCTGCAGGACCCTGGCTCCCCAGGTACGCAGCCACAGAGGGTAGGGGCCTGGTGGAGGGTGGTGGGAGTGGGCAGGGACATGCTCATTTGGTGGTTGGCGAGAAAAACAGCTCACTGCCCAGGACCAGGGACAAGGAGGAAGATGAGAGACATGTGTCATGGGCTGAATTGTGTCTCCCTCTCCTAAATACCTGTGCTGAAGTGCTAACCCCTTCAGAATGTGGTATCTGCAGATAGCATCTTCAAGAGACAATTAAGTTAAAATGAGGTCACTAGGCTGGGGCCCACTGTGACTGGTGTCCTGATAAGAGGAGATTAGGACCTGTCCAGGCACGTACACAAAGGAAAGACCACATGAAGATGGAGAAGATGGCCATCTGCAAGCCAAGGAGAAACCAGCCCTGTAGTCATTTGGATCTCAGGCTTCTAAATTCCGGAATTGTAAGAAAATGAAGTTCCGTTGCTTAAGCCACTCAGGCTCTGTTTAATGGCAGCTCTAGCAAACTAATACAACAATACAACATGTGAGTTACATAAGGATTCTCCTTCAGTTAAAAAGAAAGCGTTAAAGGATACATACACCACTCTGAACCCAGAGGAAGTAATCATTAAATGTGTCCGAGGAAAGGACCAGCCTGGGCACATGCCCTTCTGAGCAGGAGCAGAGATAGGAATGAGAGTGTAGACGAGTTGAGATTTCTCGAGTGGCCAACGACTTCCTCATGGCAGGGAAATGCCAGCACTTCAGTCTATGTTTCCCAGGAAGAAGGTGTGCCTGGGGGTGCCACCCTGCCTCACTCAAGCCACACTAATGGGCTGTGCATGATTTGCAAATCTGTGTGCGATGCGGCAAAGTGGCTTCAGACCCAGCAGAGAGATGTGCTCTCCAAGGACACAGGCCCAGCAGAAGGAGGTGACTAGCTAATCTCACCAACTGAGGCTTAAGCTTGTCTCCATTTAGGGCAGGAGATGAAAAGATGGAAAGAGCCATGAGCACTGGGCATGTCTGCAATGTGTCTGTAGCAAGCAGAGTGATTTCAGCAATCCCCTGACAGGAATAGGGAGGAGCCTCCTGTGGGCCAATGCTAGCCACGCAGGGCCAGCACTTCCCACTCAGCTGGTGTGGGAGCACGAGCCCGGTATCCAGCAGGCACGGTTTTGGAAGGATGGAGACCTTTGCAAGCCCCTTGTTAATGATCTATCATTAACTGCTATCTGGCAGATTTCCCCCTTAGTGGTGTCTTTCTGCTTTGAACCCCTAGACCCAAAAGCATAGGATAGAGGTGAATAAGTAAAATGTTATTAAGAAGCTAGAGAACTGGCAAAATAAGGCCCAGGGCTATTTTCTCTGCAGTTCCAGACTTCACGTACAACTGCCTCTACTTCATCCAGGTGGGGCTGGGGAGGTGGGCGTGGTCAGTAGTATCCAATTCCCTGGTCCTCTTTTTTTTTTTTTTTTCCCCCTGGTCCTCTTATCTCCCTCCTTTTCTGATATCTGCTCTCTGAGCATTTTGCTACTAGTAATCCCTTCTGCCAGGAGAGATTAAGGAGATGAAGCTCTAATCAGAGCAAACAAAGTAAATCTGGTCACGTCTTAGGTAGGCGACAAAGGGAAGCCAACAGACAGAATGGGACAGAGCCAAGGTTCCCGCCCACCACGCAGGGACAAGGAGTGCCCTTTGGACCCCAGGACAGCTTACCTAAGGAGCTCTCATCCCAAGGAATCCTCAGGTTCACCAGAAGTGACCCAAGGGTCCCTCCTCCAGCCAGTTCCAGAGCCAGGGCAGGGGTGATAGGTCCTGAGGGGCCTGCCCCCCTCCCCTGGGCAGCAGGGGTGGGCACTCCACCAGCAGGGGTAAGCCCCTGTGGTCCGGACACCTCCTCTCCACCTCATCACATCTCTAACTTCCATGAGCTCAGGTTCACCTGGAGAATCCCACACCCATAGCCTCTGAGTGAGTGCTGGACCCCACCCCTCCAACTTTCTGGTTCAGGGTGTCTGCTTGCTCCCAGATGACTTGAGAAGGCTGGTCCTGGGACCATACCTGGGAACCACTGCGCTACCATGACTCCTGGCCCCACCGCACCCACCCAAGCAAGACAGACAGGCACTTTCTGCTACTCGAAGTAGTCCTGTGCCATTCGGTGACCACAGAGCCACCTGTCCTCTCTTTCCTCTCCCTCTTTCTCTCCAAGGCTGCCCTCAATGGGATTTCTTGTTCTATACAAAAACAGGGCTCTCCAGGCCCCATAACGCACAAGAATGCTTTAGAATCTTAGATCCACCTACTCTCCATCTCCCCCATCCTGCCCGGCCATTCGTGGCTACATTCACCCTGGCCTCCATCAACTTGCAATTTCAGTCCCCTTGGCCTGCTCCTGGACAACTTCCTGAAGAAATGATTCTCTGCCTGCCTGCCTCCCTTTGCAACTGCTCTCACATGTCCAGGGATCAGAACGCTCCCTAGGTGGGGGGCCCCTGTGCACTCACCAATATAGTCGAAGCACCCAGGAGCCAGGCGCTCTGGCACGTGTGCAGAGTAAAAGAAAGAGGCCAGGAGGGTCATGGCCATGTGCTTCTGGTGGTACAAGGTGGCTTCATTCTGTGCACTCTCCCCTGGGAACAGGAAGAGCTGCAAGTATTTAAAGAAACATCAGGTGTTAAGAGGACGCCCTCTTCCTTCTCAACTGAGGACGCCTCTGCTCACGCGTGCAGACCCCGTAGCAGGGCCCTCACGGCGGGTCTGCAAGTTAGACAGGGAGCTCTCGGGGCTGCAGAAGAATCCCTCTTCTGAGTGCGATCAGTTGAGAACCAAGGCAGTTGTATTCGATCCCCCAAATGTTCATGAAAGCCTTTGGGGTTATTTAATTTAAAAAAAAGAAAGGAAGGAAGGAAAGAAAAATGAAAGGAGTGGAGGAAAGGAAAGGACAAATTCTATTGGCTATATTGCTACTCTTCTTTCTGGGGATTAAATGCAAGAATAGTAAAAAGTGATCTATTCACATTTGAACTCACTTCTAACCAAATATCTCCTGAACTGATGTTCCTAATTAAGGCTTGATGGCCTGGAGGGCCTTCTGAGCCATCAGAAAGTACTAATTATGGACATTATACTGTTTCAGAGTTAAGTGCAGGTTTTGTACTATTATAAATAACAATAGCGGCCACCACTCACCCAGGGCACTAGGCCGGACTTTCCACTTGGATTGCGTCCTTGGAGCCTCAACAAGTGGCACCAGGTGACTCTGTTTCCCCATTTGGCAGATGAGGAAGCTGGGCCAGAGGGTGACCGGCACACTACTAAATGGGAGTGAAGTCAGCGTCTGGGTCCGGGCAGGCTGACTGCAGAAGCTGTGCGCTCATCACCACCACCACTTAGCAGTAGGTCTCCCTGCCCCCCACCCACTGCCTCACGCAGCCGGGTGCCGGGAGCACACACTGCTCACGGCAACGCAGAGCCTGTGCTGCGCGACTCGGTGGCGGCGGGACCAGCCTGTCCCCTCTGCTCTTGCTTCCCATGTGTGGTCTGTGTCCCCAGAGAAGGGGTCAGGGGCATGGGTCACATCTCCCCCTGCATCTCCCTCAGGCCCACACAGGCAGAGCGCAGAGCACACGCCCAGCGTCCCGGCTGCGGGAGCCACAGCTCTGCCTCTCGGCCCTGCCATCTCAGCCTCATTCACCAGACCCGCGGGCTGCCCCCGAGAGGAGAGTGCCACTCGCTGGCCGATGGCCACTGCCGAGCCCATCAGATCTGTTGATCTGATTAATCTCCTCTACTCCACTGTGAAGGAGGGGATTTAGCCTCATTTACAGATGAGGAGACCGAGGCTCAGAGAGGTTATGTGCATTGCCTAAGGTCACACAGCCAGTGAGGAGTGGGACTGGACTGAACTCTGGTCCACCTGATGTGAGAGTATATGGACATTCCCCCGTCTTGTCTTCCCTCCCATACCCTCTTCCTTCCTGTTCTTCATCTAATTCCCACGTATCCTCTAAGGCCTTCATTCATGTGTTTTCCTTTACTACTTACTACTACTGTGTTGACTGGTGATAACATATAATAACGCATGTACTGGATTCTTGTCACCAGCTAGCACTTTACACATTGTCTAATGTAATTCCCCACACACACAGCCCGATGAAAGGGGGTGTTATTACCATGCCCATTTCACCGGTGAGAGAAATCAAGGCAGAGAGATGGCAGGTAACTTGCCTGAAGTCTCACAGTGAGTACTAGAGCCTGCTTTCTTGGTCACTCTGTTAAACCACAGGCCGCCTCCCCTGCCCAGCCCTCCATGATCGCTCCTGAGCCCCCAGGCACTGCTGGCTGCCGCTGTGGTTTGTTGGGGCCTTTGTGCTCACACTGTCACCCAACTACTCTGCCAGGTGCCGTTACAGGAGCCCCTGGGTCTCGACTCCTGCGTATCCTTCAGTGACCAGCACGGTGCTTTGACCCCCAGAAGCTCATGGAACAGTCGATTCCCTGACGTTGCCAGCAGGTGGAGAGGAGGTGGGGCCACCCTTACCCTGCAGAAGATGGGGATGGAGTCCCAGGTGTAGGGATAAGCAAAGGCCAGGACACGAAGCACCTTAGACAGCCCAGGCTTCTTGATCTCAAGAAACCTAAATCAGGGAAGGAAAGAGGGGAGAAACTGGAATGACAAGAGTTTTGGTAAATTACACATGTGTACACACACACACACACACACACACACACACACACACATTAAAAATAACCCAGGGCAAGTAATCAACAGAAGGCAAGCATTGTTGCACAACCTCCTCCTGCAGCTAGCAGCTTCTCCACCAGCCTTTTCCAATTCTCTCACATGGATGGGAGTGACTCAACCTCAGACATGAAAAGATCTCAGGGGAAGCCGTCCTCTGGGCCCACACCACAAGAGGCAGTGGTCTGCAGATGAAGCCAGGGAGGAGGCACCAGGCAGAAGGGCCGTGCAAGGGCCAAGTTATCTAACTGCCGAAGAGCCTTTGGAAGCCCAGTAACGACCAGGACAGGGAGGCATGCGGGGTATGGGTGGCCTCAAACACAGGCTCCTGGGGCAAGCCCACCCATGCAGGTTGAGATGCCCAGCTATACAGAGTCGCCCAGGTGATCACCGTGCAGAAGCCCCAGGTTCAGTTAGGCTTTTAATTACTTGGAGAGATTTCTGGAGTACTTAATACTGCACATGAGGATACTGATCTGGGGAAACTGAGTAAACACGGCCTTTCTTTCTCTTGTTACCACCCACCTGAAGCCAGATGGAGCCAGCATTAAAACGAGTGGTGCTGATGGTGGCAAAGACAGGCAGATCCTCCCAGACAACATGATAGGGCTGGCTTGCACCCAGCCTGGAGAGGGGGCAGCAGCCGCACAGATGGCAAGCTGGACCCAGGAGGACACAGGAGGGACAAAGAGAGTCGCCACACAGAGCCACAGCCCTGAACTGAGGCTTGGGTTAGGGAGAGCTCCTGGGCCCAGCCCAGGTGGCTGGGCAGGCACCCACCTTAATACTACAGGGTACTGCAGAGGCTGGTCCTCCCTCTGTGCCCACAGGGCTGCAGGGTGAGGCCAGAGGCCCCCGCAAGGGTGGTGTACAGAGCCAGGGCACCATGGCTCACCGGGGGGCTGTGCTGGTGCTGTCTGTAAAGTGACGGAGGCACTCGGGCCCGCTCCGCCTTCCTGGCAGGTCTGCCCCTCATCGTGGTCTACAGTGGGGATGGAATCTGTGTCCCACCACCAGTCCTCACCTCTGTGTCCAGACCCCTGTCCCAGCCCACACGCCTGCTCCTTCTCCACCAAACCTGCTCTACTGCTTCCCCGCCGGGCCCATTTCACCTGGGCAGGTTATGTGCGTCCCCTACAAGCCAGCGCAGTCACCTGACTACAAACCCCACTACTGCCCCTATCCTTTGGTGTGGGACATGGCAGAGACTGCCATATCCACCTCCTGCACTCCCAGGGAGCCCTCCTCAAGGGCTGAAGCTGGGCTGGCTCAGGGCTGGACCACCCCCCAGCCGCACAGCCTGCTTAGGAGGGTATCTGAGGACCTGCGTGTCCACCAGGCCGGAGTGTTCTGCCCAGCCCTCAGGGCAGCTGGGCAGGAGGCTCCTTGTTCCAGGGTAAAAGGTGGCCACTGTGGGCCCGCAGAGCCCCATAGCCTCCAGAGGTAAGCTCCAACTTGGCTCCAGTACGCCAGCATGTCTCCTTTTTTCCTGACCCTGCCCGCAAGTCAGAGAAGCCCATGCCACTGGGTAGAGAAAAGAAGAGGAGCTTAAGGAAAGGGAGGAAGAGAAACAAGGGACCTCAGTTTATCATCCCCCAAAGCAAGGACCCCCACCTTGGAGTAAACCACAAACTCTGGGGTAGGTAAGGCAGCAGAGCACTGTGATTTCACATGCAGCATTCGATCCAGACATGCTGGGTTCGAATCCTGCCTCTGCCCTTCATGAGCATGTGACCACAGCACGCTATGCAACCTTCGTACGCCTCAGAATCCTTGTGTGTAACACAGGGACAACAAGTGTACCCCCTCACGGGCTTGTGCAAGGATCTGAGGAAATGGTATCCACAGGGAACTTACAAATGTGCACAGGAAAGAGGAACACTCACTAAATAGCAGCTCTGAAAAAAATAGGTGCTGTGGGACCCATTCTCTCCCTTCCCCTTTCTTGTAGCTACTTTTGTAGCACATAATAGGAACAGGAAGGAACAGGAGGGATTTGGGTGAGTTACCTGAAGTCAGCTAAGCTCATAAGAGGCAAAGCTAGGATTTAAACCCAGGGCTGTCTGGCTCCTGAGTTCCACACCGGCCCCTCCAGCAGGCTGAGCAGGCCCCAGACCACCTGCCGGCCTTGGTCCTCACCTGCAGCCCCTCTGCCCCAGGGGGTGAACAGAACACGTGCCCCCTGCCCCAAGATCCAGGGCCTGTCTCAACAGCCTTCTCAATCCCTCCCAACTCTGTCCCAGTGCAGCGGGTCTGCTCCCTCCTTCCCTGTGCACCGCCACCACCTACCATTTCTGGGTTAAAAGGCTGGCTATAAAAGCACGCATTTTCTGTGGCCACTTACACAGGAAGACAGCTGGCTCTGGCTGGTGAGGGCCATCCCCCAAAGCATGGATTTCCTGCGACTTGAGACAATATTTCGCCCGGCCTGATAAAGTGTTTTCCCCAGGGACAAACGAACCAGCCTCTCCAGCTGCAAAGCCGAGTCTACAGGGAAAAAAAGGAGAAAAAGCAGAACGAGAGACAGCAACAGAGAATAAAAGGCAGAAGGGCCAGCAGCCACAGAGAGGGGCCTCCCACTGCCGAGGTGCAATTCCATATATTCCATATTAGGCCACAGGGTGTCGCCACAGCCAGAGATTCCGGGAGGCAAGGGCGGGAGTCACAGAATCCTTCAAGGCCCTCAGGCCCCAGAGTCCAAAGCCCCACCTGATACGGCATCCCTGCACTTCAGGGTTGAGGGGCCAGTTAACAGGGAGTAAACCATCTCCCCTGCCTAGAATCGAGTCAGCAGGAATCCCTGGGTTTCGGGAGAAGCCTCCATCAAGAGAGGGCCCATGCAATATTGGTCTGTTCGGAAAATCTAACCAATTTTGTTGCAATAAAGCTGAAGGATTTGCAAGCAAATTCTAGAACTAGTGCTTGAAACTAGTGGGGCCTTTGAAAAAACTGTCATTCTGTTGCAGAGATGTGTGTGTGTTTGTGGCTGTTTTGTTGTTACAGGGGTGACACCTCAGGAATGTGGACATTGCCACATGCTGGCTCCAGGCCCCAGCAGCACTTTGTCATCTGGCCAAGCCCTCTGACCCCACACATGTCTGAGAACCACTCTCTGCCGAGCCTTCTTCTCCAGCTCTGAGCTCCACACCCCATTCCAGGCCTGCCCTGTGCTGCCCTGACCTGCCACGGCGCCCCTGCTGTGGCATGGCTGTGACAGAGCAGCCCGCTTCCCACCAGCGCTGAAAATACACCTCTTTCCCTCATAGCACTGACCACAAGGCATTTCACTGAGCAAGTATTTGTCAAAAAACACCCCAATGATTGGGTTTGGATGAATGGATGGATGAATGGAGAAGTGCCTGCAATGACTTATGACATACAGCAAACACTGCTGTGTAATTCCGGGTCCCGAGGGAATGAGGGTGCCTTCCCGGGCTTCTGGGTGGCCCTGAGGTGTGAGCAGGCCAGGGCCCTGCCACCCCCACCTTGCTCCAAGAGCCACAGAGAGGTCATGTATCCTCTCATTTGCCCTCTCAAATGCTACAGAGAGATCAACTTTCTGGAGCATGTTCATTTGAATTAAATTACATAATTTAAATCAATAAGGACCAAAGTCTGGCTTTCCATCGTTCTCTATGTGGAGATTCACCTGAGGGGTGTGTATTGTAATGGAATGAATGCCACTTAGAGCTGACATTCCAGTGAGCGTGCGAATGATTAAAAACTGCTACTGAGGTCCATGGGATCCTTCTGTGCTCAGAGAAGGTGGTTCTCTGCTATTCCTGCCCATACCCCAGAGTGATGAGGCAGGAGGGAGAGGCAGGGGGGTGGGGGAAGGACCAGGCAAGAAGAGAAATCTTGGGAAAGACACTGATGAGCTTGCTTTGTGGAATGTCCAAACCAGAAAGAACCCCGAGGACAATTTCTCAGATGCCCTTGTTTAGGGTGTGAACACCAAAGCCCAGAGGGGATGGTGACTGGCCTGAGCCGGCACAGCAAGTCTGTGCAATCTGGGGCTCCAGACGACCCTCGCCCTCCTCTCCACCTGCTTCTGCTGAAGCCACTCAGAACCGGAGTCACTCCCTGTGCATGAGGCACCTTTCCCACTCCTTAGACGCTAAGACCAGACGGGGAATGAAAACACAGAGGGCAGGCCTCGTGAGAGCAGAGAAGCCGCCACCGTGGAGAGGAGCGAGGGCGAAGGGTGAAGCAAACCCAAAGGGCCCTTGCCAGGGGACCCCCCACTCTATCTTCGGCTCTGAGAAGGTGGCGTTTGCCCCCTGCCCCCCTTTCCGTTCCAGCCCAGGCTTCCTGCAGTTGCACTGTTGTCCTTCATGAGCACAGACAGGGCCAGCCCTCAGCAGGACGCACAGGCACTCCAAATCCCCAGCCCTTGGGTCCCCGTTCTAGCCTGTGTCCCCGTCCAGCCTTGCAGGCTCTGGTAACTCTGACGCTCGCGGCTGCCTTCCACTGCAGTCCCTTCCTCCCCAGCCCCCTCACCCTTGCCCAGGACGTTCACTATGTCCACAAATTCCTTCTCTCCTCTCCCGCTGACGTGGTCACCCTTCCTCAATCCTCAGTCTGAAAGCCACTTCGCAGAACACTGTATTCCGGCATCATTTTGCATTACCATTATTCGTTCATGGTACATGGGGTTAATGCTGCCCCGTGAAGGCGTGTTCCCTGGCCGCCAGAGGAAATGGTGGCTCCGGGTGGGCTTCTGGGGAGTCTGCAGTCTTCCTCTCCTAGCAAGCTTTCTGAGGTCAAGGATCGCACTTCACTCCTGGGGTCCCCAGATCTTAACATGCTGCCTGGAGCATGGCAGGCATTTAAGAAATGTTGAGTGGTTAGTTCGATGGATGGATGGGTAGTTGGGTGGGTGGATGGAGGGACAGACAGACGAATGGGTGGTGCATGGATAGATGGTTAGATGAATGAATGGCCTAGCCACAGATGTGCCCCATACATAAACAGAAATAATCCACTTCACTGACAAGGGAGAAGCCCCCAAGCCTGCCCTGGCAAACAAGTTTGTCCAAAGGTAACAGGCATGCCACCCCCAAAAGACCCATCTGCGCAATCAAGGTAGACTCCTGGCAGAAAGCAAACAGTCTACTCTGGTGGCTTATACGTGATTCAGGGAGCTTTAAAAAAAAAAACAAAAGCAGCAGCAAATGTCCGAGGAATTTTCACTGGGACTTCATGGGAAAGCAGCCCTGATTCATGAGCTCTGGGACTGCATCTTCCACACCCGTAGAGCCTTCCCACCCCTCTTAGCCCACAGCACTTGCCTCCCTCTGATCCTAGATTCCAAACGCCAGAACCTCATAGCCTTGCAGGAGCTGACCAGGCAGAAGAGTGACACGTGCAAGGACCAGCTCCAGGTGTGCCACCCAGGAGGCACTGTGCCTCTGGGGCGAGCTTCATCTCCCCTGGGCTGTTCTCAGCACCTCTGTTACTTTTCTATGCGTGTCATGCCTTGTCTCACCCAAGGCAGGGATCCGACCTGCTCTCTCCATCGCTTGTACAGCCCTCCCGGCGACAGCCTGGCACAGAGGCTGAGCTTCAGAAACAGCTTTTAATCACCAGAGTCCTTGAGGAACCAGAAGAGGAGGAAATAACAGCCCTGTGATGTCTGATTCTATTTTCTATCCCAATGGGCAGACCCTGTCTCCTCACAGCTTTTGGGGAGCTCTGTGATTTCCAGGAAGAGGGAAGAGGGAATTTATCCCACTTCTACCCTTCCATGGGATGAAGTGATGCAAAACTCGGCGTTGACACTGCGCCTGGAAACCAGACTCCCCCGGAGCGCGACCCCACGCTTTCTCAGGACCGGTAAGCGAACAGCAGGCTGGGGCAAGTATGCCGGTGCTGTTTAAGAATCTGTCCTTCCATTTTTAAAGAAAACCTGTTTGTCAAGTTTGTGAGACTTGCCTGCCTCTCAGACACACAAAACCTAAGTGCCACCCAAAGAAAGCTGGAGCAAAAGTCACTGCAGAGAAGTGACAGAAGCATGCCTCTCCCTCCCCGTTTCCTCCTCGGGAAGGCGGAGCTGACAGCTGCAAGTAGTAACAATTCTTGGAGGCCTGCAGCAGGTCCAACAGGGAGACTCATACTGGCTCACTGGAACCGCGGCTGGGGAGATGGAGGATCAGGTATGACCTACCAGCCTACCTTGGCGCTTTTCCTAATCCAGCACTGAAGGCCCCCGGCCCAGGAAGCACCCAGGCACCCTGGCACCATTGAGACAGAGCTGTCACCCCAATGCCACCATTCGAGAAGCTTCCTAATTTAGGGAAAGGGAGCTTTTGTGCAGTTCACTTTTACAAAGAGCTGAATAAATTTAGAGAGTTGTTATCCCCCAAACAATGTCTCTTGCCTCACACTCAATGAGGTTTCTTGAATGAAAGGGAAAAAAATAGACAAAATTAGAGCCAGTGAGCTGGGTGTTACTCATGGCCCTGGGGCTTCCCCTGGGAATGTGTTGGACATTTGAATATCATCCATCACCTATCACATAAATCTAGAGGCAAGCCCACCCTGTCAATATTGGCAGACTGCCCGTTATGGGCCACCTTCTCTGGGCCAGGCTTGTGTCAGGTGTTCGGGTACATTACCTGCAATCTTGAATCCATTGCACAAGGCAGATGTGTTGGTCCCATTTTACAGATGAGTAATTGGAGGTCCAAGGAGGGGAAGTGACTTGCCCAGTAACAGGGCCAGCCACCTAATCTGTAGGGCCCAGTGAGGAAAGTATGGGACCTCCTTGTCGAAAAATCATTAAGAATTTAAAGCCAGCAACAGCTGCACCCAGACCAAGCTCCGAAGCAAATGCAGAGCCCTCTTGACCACAGGGCTGTGAGTGGGTGCACAGGCCACACGCCCATGATGCTGGTCCCGCCTGGTCAGAGTAATCCCGTCTGGAGCTGAACCCCAGGCTCCTGAGCGCCCTTTCTACAGAGCCCACCTCTTCTGCTGTGCCCTGCAGTGGCCCATGGGGCTGCACACTGGGCCTCCCCCCCTCCCCTCTGAGACAGGCGGCCAGGTACCTGGAGTAGCAGGAGACGGCAGTGCTGAGGACGGTGTTCAGCACAGCCAAGGTCACGTAGCAGTCATGGAAGCTGGTACACACCAGTGCCTCAGGGAACGTGTAGGCACAGTAGGCGAGGGCTGAGCCTGGGGAAGGAAAACCAGCCTTGGGCAGGAAGCCAGAACTCAGCACTGGCTGGGCTCCTTGGGAAGACCAACCCCAGCATCTGGCTGAACCCTTATTATCCCCACAGACCATGAGCAGTCCTGGCACCGCACCCTTGTTTATAACCATCACCCCCAACCCCAGGATGCCCTCCCCTCTTTTCTGCCTACCCAAATCCTGTCTGGAGAGCTTATTAGCCCAGCATCGCTCCAAGGGCTTTACACACATTAACTCGTATCATCTTTACAACCAGCTCTGACATAAATCCTGCCTTTATCCTCATTTTACAGATGAGGAAAGAGAGGCACAGAGAGGTTTAGTAACACATCCAGGGGCACACAGTGAGAAAGCAGCAAAGCCAAGCTTCAAACCTAGGCAGTTCAGTGCCAGTCCCTGTTTTTAACCACATGCTATTGTTGGGAAGGAAATTTTTCCTCTACCCTTCAAGGTTCTTCTAGCTGGTCCTACAATGGAAATGACATGAGACAGATTAATAGGAGAAAATCAAATTTCAAAGGTACAGGAAACGCACATACATGAGAGGTTCAGAGACAGAAAGTAAAATGAGGTTTATACACCATCCTGAGATGAGTGGGAGTGGGGCCCAGGGCTTCAAAGAGAAGGAGGGCAACTCACAGGACGGTACCAAGAGCAGGTATTTGGTAATCAGATGTTTGCCCTGCAAACAGATAAAATTTATCTCTGGTGATAATTGGTATTCTGGGTAAGACCTCCAATTTAGATTCTCTAGGTAGTTAAGAGAGGGGGAAAATTTCTCTTGATCCCCAGGGTCTTGACTGCCTTCAGCTCAAAATGGTCCACATGCCCAAGTGGCACATTTGGGGTGGCTTTTCCTGAGCCCCTTCCCTGTGGTCCACAAGGACACCCGGTGAGTTCAGCCATGCTCTGTGTGTGCCCAGCCCTCCGCCCAGTGACTTGTGTGCTCCTTGAGGGAAGACCATCGTCGAGGCAGTAAGGGCCCTTGCTGCAAGGCGCATCGTGTCAGTGGGCAGGGGGCTGGCCGGCTCCAAGGCTGGACATAAGCCTTGATGTTTTGCTTTGTTTTAGTTTAGGGAGCGAGAGAAGGGTTACCTCAGGACCTGTTTGCTGCAGCTTTTAGTTAAAGAACAGGGGGGATCACTGTCCTTCTCAAGGGGCCTGGACTAGAAGGCCTCTCTGGGCGCCCTTACCTGCTGTGGGGGAGGCCTGTCAGCCCAGGGCCTGAGGGATCAGCCCTAGAGTGACCCATTTTTCCAAAGACCTAGAGAACCTTGTAATCCTAGCTCAAGGCCTCAGACCCTGCAAGTTCAACTTCTGCCTCTGGTCCCACTTGACAGGTGGAGTCTAGCAAAGCCCAGGGATGTTCCCAGGGTTGCAGAATCAGAAAGGTCAGGAATCATAGCCTCCTGGTACATCGATCCCACTCCGGCAGGCTGCCTGTCAGGTTTCAGCTGAGAACTGCCTCCTGTGTTGAGGGGCCAACTAACCCTTCTCTCAGCCTGACACCATGGCGGGGTGGGGGTGGTGAGGGGGATGGTGAGGTGGGAAGGGGGTCCCACCTGTGTGTGTTGACTGGGGTCAAGGCACTCTGTGGTGATAGCCGAGCAGGGCAACCTCAGGCCCTGCCAAAAACCGCAGTAGGAGGCAAGGTGATTTATAATAAGAAAGATACATTTGGTCTTCTCCACAGTTCCTGACACAGAGCAACGGAAACCCTGATATTTCCTAAGTGACCAGTGTGGTAAAGGTGTCTTTTGTTCTGTTAATGAGGTGACTTTTGGAAAGCACCTAAGGATGGGGACTGGTTGCCAGGAGACCCGATCATGTGATCCGCAGGTCAGAACTTTCAGTCCCCT
The DNA here is from genome assembly GCF_030020395.1 of Manis pentadactyla. Taxonomy (NCBI): domain Eukaryota; kingdom Metazoa; phylum Chordata; class Mammalia; order Pholidota; family Manidae; genus Manis; species Manis pentadactyla. The sequence continues at coordinate 117,160,714 of NC_080029.1, read as the reverse complement.
CCCCTCCACGTCCCTCGACCCCAGTGGAGGGGAGAGGCGCTGGCAGTGGAACCAACTGCCGTGACCTGTGATTTAATCAATCATGCCCATGGAGTGAAGCCTCCATGAAGCCCAGGAGGAGGGGTTCAGAGAGCTTCCAGGGGAAGGTGGGGAGGTTTGGGGAGAGCGGCTCCCGCTGACAGGGAGGGCATGGAGGCTCCGCGGCCTTTCCCCATACCCACTGCATCTCGGCCAACAGGCAGTTCCCGGGTTATGTTCTTTTATGATAAACCAGTAATCCATCAAGTTAAATGTCTCTCTGAGCTCTGTGAGCCACTTTAGCAAATTAATCAAACCCAGGGAGAGGTCATGGGAGCCTCTGATCTACAGGCAGTCAGAATCACAGCTGACAACCTGGGCTGGCGCTGAGCATGCGAGGTGGACAGTGCCCCTGGGGGTCTGAGCCCTTAACCTGTGGGACCGATGTTGTCTCCAGGTGGTGTCAGAATTGACTTGAACTGGAGGACACCCAGCTGGCGTCGGAGAATTGCTTGGTGGTGTGGGGAAACAGCCCCCCCAGCCCCAAACACCCATACATTGTAATTGGTGCTCAGACCCCTTCAGAGGGCTTTCCAGGGAACAGGACAGAGGCAACCTTGGGTGCCAGGCTAAGGAAGGTGGACTTCCTTCAGGCAACAGGGAGCCACAGAAGGTTTGGGGGTGTGGGATTAAGGTGATGAAAACCTGGTGAAAGTGAACACGGCGGCCAGAGGGAAATCACCGCAAACCGCGGAGGAGGCTGGAGCAAATGCCACCTCCAGGGACTGAGATTTCCTCAGCGTAGGGGTGAGCGTGGGAAGGAGAGGTGGCCACAGATGACGGAGCCAGAGTCCACGGTGGTCCGGACTGACTAGACCTTCCTTCCAGGCTTACACAGCAGCCCCATCGGGCACCGGGCCTCTGGCTGGAAACAGACACCGTCCTGCCCTCCGGGGGCCCTTCCCAGGGAGGAGCAGCGAGGAAGGCAGCACTGACCAGGCTGGGGCTGGAGCTACACGGCGGCGGCGTCCAGGCCTGCGGGCTTGGAGGAAGCCACCGGCACGGGCCTGAGGTTCCAGGGGCCGAGCCTGGAGGCCCTGCAGGCCCTGCAGGAAGGGAAGAAGTACCAGAGGAGTGGCATATGGGAGGGCACAGGGCGGGGACTCTTACACAGCCGTGAGCCAGAGCTGGGAAGGAGACGGTCCATGGCGGTTCTGACCGGGTTCTGTCACTTACCAGCCAGGGGACCTGGGGGACTGACCTGCACTGTGCCTCGGTATCCTCTCCCACAGCACAGGGGTAACAGGAGCCCCACCTCAGGGACCTGACGTCAGGGTTAACGAGGCCATCGTGGTAATGGCTACCCTGCCCTGCTTACCAAGTTCCAGGCACTTCAAAGTGCCTGCTCTTATCATAAATACTCTGGGGCTGGTGGCTGAGGGCCATGGGCGCATCCAGGCTAAGGAGCTTGGACGCCCTCCTGGGTAACTGGAAACCCTGGAAGGTTCCAAGTGGGAGGGTGCTGTGCTTAGACGGTGTTGTAGAAGCACCCCTGGGCAGCTGGGTGGAAGGTGGGGAACAGCGAGGAGGCTGTGGTGCCAGCTCAGGGGCAAGGTGCGAGGGGCCGAGCCCGTGGGAGCGGCCGACCTGAAGAGCGTGGAGGAGAGACTCGGTGTGGACCGACGGGGTGGTGGGAGTGGGGCGGCAGGCCGGAGGGAGGGGCGCTTCGGGGTTATTTACGGATCGCTGACTTGAGAGAATGGCAGGAGGGGTACCACCAAGCGGGACAACACAGGACAGAGAGCAGATGCCAGGCGCAGGGGTGGGGAGGAGGCAGGCGGCTACAGGAGGGCACGGGACTCCACGCAGTGTGGATCTCAGGCAAGCGGTTTTAAACTAGAGATGGGTTTGGAAGCCCCTGGTCCAGAGGTGTTAGGGGAGGTGTGGGCAGAGATCGCCCAGGGAGCTGGGCCACGGAGGGCAGAGGCCCAAGGGCTGGTTCTGTGCTCTCCCACCTGCTGAGCAGAACAGAGGAAGGGGAGCCCATGAACGAAGAGAGGGTGAATGGGAGGAGAGTGGGGAGGGAGGGACGCAGCAGAGGCTGGAGAGAGAAGGGCCTGGGGAGCACAGAGGGCCTCACATCCTAGGCTGGCGGGAGAGCCCAGAGAAGAAGGCCATGCTGCCTGCGTGGGTCCTGATGGTCAGGAAGAGGCTGGAGCCGTGGTGAGCAGTTTTTGTGAACAGTGGGGTCTGGACAGTAGAGCACTGAGGGTGGGAGGTGAGGCGGTGAAGACTGCGTGTAGGTGTGTCTACGTACGTGTGTACACATATGCATGTGTGTGCAAGCTGTGAAGGAAGAGGAGGAAATAGGAAGGAGGGAGGCTCCGCGGGGATACCCTCTTGGGCAAGGGAAGATGAGGACTTTGCTTCCACAGGCTCAGGAGGCAGAAGAGTCCAGAGCTGGGGTGCCAGGGGACAGATGATGCCCACAAGTTGGGTGGAGGAGAGGAAATGGGGGTGTAGGCATCACGGTTAAAGAAGAACATGGGAGGCTCACCAGCTCCGGGTCTGCCACCCTCTTCCTGTGGCACTTGAGCAAATAGCTCACCCCCTTAAGCATCTGAAAACGGGGTCTGTAACCTAACCCCATTTCTCTGCCAGGCATGACGGAGTTCGGCACTCACGTGCAGGGCTGGCTCCCCAGGCCTGCGAGAGCAGGTTGTTACATTTCATACATCTTGAGAGCTGATGGTTAAACACAGCCATCATTAAACTACATAAACTAACAATTCAATGAATCATAGTAACAGAAGTACTAACTATTCAACTGCTGTATTTACTGCATCTGTATGGAGGAATTACTGGGTAAGGGTGTGCTAAGAGTAGCTCTCCCCACCTTGGGCTGCTTGAAGTCAGCCCTGGCAGGAGCATGTCCACCTCGCACAGCAGCATACACTGTAGATCAGGGCTCCTGTCCCCAGAGAACCAGTGGGTATTTGCCAGCACACCTGCGGACGCGTGTCTTGGGCACTGGCATTCCCAGGACTCTACCGCAAGCCCATCGAGGCCTCCCAGTAGCCCCAGCTCCCAGGGAAGGGCAAGCAGCTTGGTCACGGAGGAGGGCAGGCAGGGCCTCACGCACCCAGGCTGAAGAGGTTGACGGCACCGTAGTCCAGGAAATAGCAGATGTGGCGGGCGTTGCTGGACATGGAGCTGAAGGTGTGGGCACAGCTAGACACAAGGGGGTACACGCAGCTGGTGCCCATGTACACGAGCAGAGGCCAGGAATAGCTGTCGTTCTGGATGTCTGTCACGCACAGCACGGTCACAAACTTCCACACGAAGAACCTGGAACACAGCATGGCCCCCTCAACCTCCGTGGCCGGGGGCTCCGCTTACACCCCTCACCTGGCCATCTTCTGCCTTCCACCCCCCTGGGATGGCTGACCCCTGTGTCCTCTCATTTTGGTCAAACGCCATGAGCGAGGGAGGGTAAGTGGGTCCTTTCCTGGTTGGAGGAAATGGACAGGAGGGATAAGAAGACAGCCTTGAGGTTTATCTAGATAGTCCTCTCCCCATCTTGCGGTGACAGAGTCAGTCTTACAGTGTTTTCAGGAAGGAATTCTCCAGCCTCAGCTTGCATGCTTCCAGGGATGGAGAGCTCACCACCTCCCAAGGCAGCTCTGAGTGCTGGAAAGTTCTTCAAGCTGACAGCTGTCTCCCAGAAACCTATTTCCATTTGATCAGCCCTAGTTCTCCCCTACAGGACCATAGAAAACAAGCCCATCACATATCTTAAGGAAGTTTTCATAACCCCTCCCCAGCTCTTAGAGCTTCACATGACATCACCCCATGCTCTCAACCAGTCCTCATAGGACCCCAATTTGGGCCTTGTCACCATCCTTGTGATCAGTAGGAAGGCACCTCAGACAGGTGAGGCCTTGGAAGTCTAGCAGACAACAAGACTTTTTTCTCCCCCCTCTTCCTTACTATTTTTCTACCAACGTTTCAATCACTTTTCTGAGCAGCCACCACGCCGAGTCTCCGCCAAGCCTAGATCTCTGGCTCCATCGCTGCAGAGATGCCGCACGGTTAGTCCTGCAGCACATCTCCCTAACCCGTAACCCGTGCAAGGGGGTCCTGCCTGCGGAGCTGCCCACTTCCCCAGCTGCTCCCAGCAACCCTGCCCCCTTTCCCACTGACTCTCCCAGGCGAGGAGACTACGAAGCTTTTCACACAGGAACCTGAAGAGCATCACGAAGTCCTCTGGCTACACTCGTGACCTTTCTCCTCCAGTCACAGCAGCAATATAACTTCAAGCTATTTGCTATTTCTCAAAACAGCCTTTCTTCCTCTCAAGGTTATTCCGTAGCCCCACTCCCTTAGGGCATCTTACTGCAGGCGCTTCCGAGCCCTCCCTGCTACTGCGCTGCTCAGCTGGGGGACCGTCTCTCAGGGCCTGGGGATGTCAGGGTGTGTGCAGTGCAGTGCCTTAGCTAAGAAGTCACCGCATAGGACCTGCATGCAGGAGTCCAAGACCCACCAACAGGTGAGGCCAGCACTATGTGTAGAGGCACAGACCGTAAAACAGCCCAAATCATCCCTGAGATGCAACACCATGCAGCTGCCCGGAGGCCTGAGCAGCTGTGGGTAGAGGGCTCTGAGAAAGCAAGGGCCGGGCAGGGGGGGCGGGAGGACTGCGGGTTGTGCACGTGTGTCACAGGTTGGCATGTTTCTGGAAGAGCTCTGGGAAGGTGGATAAGAAATAGGTCACCTGGTGGCCCCAGGGAGGAGGACAGGGTCCAGGGAAGACCCTGACTCTTCTCTTGTGCAGGTCGTGATGATTAGCATTTAGGCTTTTTACTCAGGTTTACTTAAATTTAAATGACAAGCAGGCTCCTGGAGCAGGACCTTGCTGCCCTTGCCGCCACCCCAACAGTCTGCACGCCCCAGGGCTTCTTTTTGTCCTCTGACTTGGGATCCAGCACGCTGCCTTCCCCGTCACATCTCCACTGGCAGCGGGCGCTGGGGTGCCTCCTACTGGCTTAGCTTCCAGACATGCTGGGCAGGGAGAGGCCAGAGACCGGCCACATGATGTAAGCAAGAACCCCCTTCTCTGCACTACTCTGGGCCACATCTGTGACAGCCAATGGTGCGCGCAGTAGGACGGTGGCCTGCATGACCCCTGAGGTCTTCCAAGCCCTGACAGACCATGACTCAGTGTCCTGACCTGCTTCCACTCTCCCCTTTGTGGGCAGGCAGAAGGTGTGAAAACTTGGTCTTCAGACCCCACCTTTCTCACCAAGGTCCCTGTCCACCACCTTCCAGGCAACCCCCATTCTGCGCACATGCTTCCCAGGGCTTTGCTCTTAAACGCTCCATTGAAGTGCACCTGACCAAGTGCCCCACAGCTGCTGTGGTTCCAGAACAATAATGGGGCAACCACAGCTCTGGCCCCATGCCTTTTCCAATTTATTCCCCCATAATCCTCATGGAAACCCCGCGAAAGGTTCACACTATCACTCTTGCTTTGCGGATGAGAAAATGTAAAGCTCAGGGAAACTGACTTGCTCAAACTTCTGACATATTAATCTGGGCTTCTGGAAGACCCGGAAAGCCTCAGGGGATCAGCCCAGCCAGGTCCTGGAGCAGGGGGGCAGGGAAAGACTGGGGAATGGCCAGGAGCCCTTTAAGTCCTACTGCAGTCCATGCCCTGGGGCTCACCACAGCAGCAGGCCTCTGTACACTCATGCCCCATGAGTCCCCAGAATCATGGCACAGAATCTCAACCCTCCCACTCCCAGCGGTGTTTTTAAAAATCCCAGGTCCAAGAGCTCCTGAATGCAAGCTGGTCAAGGGGGCTGGAAGGTACCAGAAGGGCAGCAAGTGAGTCCAGATGTTGAGGGTCTCGTTGGTCATTTGGAAAAGGCTGAGGACGCAGGCAGTGGCGGAACTCTGTGGGTGTCGGTAGCCAAAGATGATGCCCTGCTCATGGAACACCTGCAGGGGGGAGAAAAAGGGCCCCGAGGTGAGATGGGAGGGTGCCGGGGCCTCAGGGGGAACAGCTCGGCAGCAGCTAGTTCTCTCACAGGCTGTGCACCGGACGCTTGAGCCCTAGTGCTTGACCTGTCAGCTGCCCTTCCTTCGCTCCCACAGATTCTAAGATCCCATGTCCTTCAAGAAGCCTGCAGCCAGCTGGAGCAGAGCACTAAAGGCGTGGGCTCCCTTTGGGAGTCCAGCCCTCTGTGCCCTCCCAGATGCACTTACTCCTGCCATGAATACTGCCGAAGAATCTGGTTTTACACCCTTTGCTGCGGCCTACGGCCCAGTCTTCGGATGCCTCTGAGGTTGGCTGACACAATGCCAACATGCCCCAGATGTCAGGGGCTGGTAGGAAGAGCTCTGCAGAAGATGGTCCCCAGTGCCAGGATATAGTCAGCAAGGTGCCTCATAAAGGCCTTTTGATGATGAAGGCAGTGATGGCACAAGCCAGGGCTGCAGGACGAGGGGGAGGCTGGCCACAGCAGGCTGGCACAGGCCTCCCCTGCCCGTGCAGCTGGCTTGGCAAGTCTCTCAGCAGCCACCCCGATGGGAAACTCGGACTGCTCAGCAAAATGTGGGATCAGCTCCCTGGAGGCCTGCCTCACATCCATGATAAGCAGTGATCTTGGAGACAGGCAAGAGGAGCAAAAACTCAGGACGCACGAGGAAGTGGGGAAAAGCAGCCTGTACATTGTATTCCTGCCATAATGTAAGAACCAGAGAAGCGTGAGTACAGGGGGCGGGGCAGAGGCTGGGAGGCACATAGGGAAGTAAGAGGAGTTTAATTTGCAAAGATAGCAGAATCTGCAGGAGACTTTTTCCCCTTTATATTGACTTAGGTGACTGTTTCTCAATCTTGACATTATTGACATTCTTAGATCATTTTTTCTGTTGTAAGCAGCTATCCTAGACATTGTTCAGCAGTCAGTGTCGATGGCCCCCCCATCATAGACACCTAATGCATACATTGTGGCCCCTCCTAGTTTGACCATCAAACGTGTCTCCAGATACTACCAGTGTTCCTGGGGGGACAAAATCTCCCCCACTTAAGATCACTGATTTAGAGAAATGTGGTTATGATTGTTGAAATGCAAATTAAAAATGAATAGATTAACGAAGCAAATAACAATGCTATTAGTATCATAACATAAATCAAGTCAAAATAAGTTTTTGAACTTTCCCTTTTGGAGTTTTGAGGGCTGTGGGAGAATGGGACGGCTGGGAGAACTCCAGCCTAGTCACCCAACTTGCATTTGGGTTATAACTTCTTAGACGAAGAGAGGATCCCAATTCCAAAAATACACAATATAAAGATGAACTTGTACTTTGTTCTGAGGTTCTGAGTCAAGAGGTCACACAGAGTAGTGGAAAAAAGCAAGAGTTTTTCAGTGTAGCGTCAACTCTGGGCCTCTGAGGTGCCATGTGACCTTGAGCTGGGCCACAGTTCTCTGGGCCTCAGCGTCCTCACCTATAAAATGGGGGGCACTGGCTAGCTGGGTGGTCAGTGCAACCTCAGTTCTGGGTTAAACTGGTCAGCTAGGGGGAGGGGTTCATGAAGCTGGTTCACGGTCCAGTGGAAAACTACTATCTGAATTAGGTTTGGGTCTTAGCTGATCAAAGCAACTTGTTCCAGTTTTTGATTCACTGTTCAATCCCGCTGTCATCCCCAGTTTACAGTGGACAGGCTTTGCCAATGGGCAGCAGGAACCTTGGCTGGCAGCTACCCATCCCACAAGGCCTGCTGACAAGGAGGCAAAAGGGCCAGTGGTCTTCAGTCTATGACCCACGTGCGGTGGACGGTGTATGCTCGGCGGGCATTCCAAAGGCCTTCCAGTAAACACTGGGTCTCATATTTTACATTTCCCATTTGTTTGTTCCTGTTTTGTGTGTGTGTGTGTGTGTGTGTGTGTGTGTGTGTACTTTAAAAGAAAAACAATTGGCCTCTTGTTAAAATGCAAATCCTCTAGAACGGAACAATTGTTAATTATTCACTTCCTCACATGAATGAGTTCAGCAGCTCCTGTGTAGGTGTCATGACCAGGGGTCTGCAGAGCCCTGGGCAGGAGGGGGCGCGTGGCACACAAGGTGTGGCTGCAATGACGCAGTGAGGGCCACAGATGGGCGGTGGACGGACAGCGACCAGAGGGGCAGACCACCTACATTTTGTCCAGGGTGACTCCAGGTGTGACTACTACCCTTCTCCCTTTGAACTCTGCGTTTGCAGAGGCAAGAGAAAATGCTGACATAGCCAAATGCCAGAGGGGAGTAGAGGGGCTGGGAGATCCACACTTAGGAATCTGTCCCAGACCTGGGGAGGGAACTTACCACCAAGCCAGGGTCAGGCCAAGATTAAAAGAACCTCCTCCCAGCCTGCTGCCCTGACCCAGATATGGAGAGGAACCCCATTAACCATGCCATAGGGGCAGGATTGAAGCAGCCCCTCTAAAAAAAAGGGGGCACATGGATGAAGGATAGATCAAAGAAAGAGATGCTCTCTGTCCCAGAACAGCAATGTTCCGACCCGCCTGTACGCTCCCTAACGGAACATGGATTTAGCAGGTCGAACCGCTAGGGGTACTCTTGCTCTGAGCCCTTCTGAGCCAGCGAGGGAGATGTTCTCTCCATTTCACTACAGTGGCCTTAGCAAAGCACTTCGCATAGAGTTGATCTGAGAATGCATGCTACATGAATCCAGGCAACAATTGAAACATTTGAAAACAATTCTGTATTCACACCCAGTTTGCCCCCAAAAAGGCAAACTGCAATCATTGCTTTAATTCTCCACAGCCAGGCCTCATTTCTAATAAGCGCCCCCAGGTTAGCAGGAACCAGCTTATTTACGCGGCAGAATGGACTGTGTGACTCCACCTTACATCTCTGGTCGCAGGCTGAACAATTTAGAGCTAAATGAAATTAAGTTGTGTGCAGCCTTTTATTCAGAAGGGAGACCCCCCCGGCACTCACGGTGGAAGGGCACCTTCCTTTCTGTGGCTGCCACAGGCTCAGGCTCGGCCTCCAGGAAGGACCCTGTGCAGCAGCCAGCTGAGGCCTGAAATTCCATGGCCACCCTTTCAAACCCTTGGTTTTCCTACTTATTAAATTGCAAATCACCTGAGGGAAATAATGAGGCATTCCGGCTAGCAGAAAATAGGGGCGGATTTTGATAGCACGCAAAGGGGCAGACGCAGAGTGGGTCCGGAGGCCATGGGCGCCACCCAGGTGGATATGCATTTCCTGTCCCAACACAGAACCTTCACGACCTTGTGAGGGAGAACCTTCTATTGTCTCCATTTCACTAAGGTCCAGGAGGCTAAGGCATTTATCTAAGATCCCAGAAGAGGTGGGAACAGAGCCGAAACCTAAATGCAAACGTGAGACTCCCTTTCCCGGCCTCCAGCACCACCATCCCTGCCACGCAGATACTGGAGGTGAGGCCCACAGCTCTTGGCCTGTGGTGCGATTTTACACTGTCGTGTACTTCTTAGAACCTCGGTTTCTTCTTCCTTAGAGTGGTGTGGGCTGAACTGGGTTCCCCACAACATTCATAAGGTAACCCTAACCCAGCACCTCGGAATGTACCTGTATTTGAAGATGGAGCTTTTAAAGGGGTGATTAAGTTAAAATGAGGCCCTTAGAGTGGGTCCTGATCCATCCTGACCAGTGTCCCTCATAAGAGGAAATCTGGACATATAGAGAGACACCAGGGGTGTGCAGGGACAGAGGGACAGCAGTGTGAAGAGGCGGCAAGGAGGCAGCCGTCTGCAAGCCAAGGGGAGAGGCCTCAGGGGAACCAAACCTGCTCACACCTTGATCCTGGACTTCTAGCCTCCATTTCTGTTCTTTCAGCCAGCCAGTCTGTGGTACTTCATTTGGGTGGCTACAAGCAGTGAGGCTGGGGGACAAAGTCTCTAAGCCAGCGCCTCTCACACCTTCTTCTGCAGGTGTCCGCAGATCGCCTGGGGTCTCACCCAGTCGGGCTGGGCTGGGTGAGAGGGTGCATCAACAAGCTCCCAGGGCCAGCTGACGCTGCAGCTGCCTCTGACTTCACAGCCCAGGCTCCTGCCTCAGCAGCCAGCTGTCATCTCCCTCCCCAGAATCCAGTTCATCATAAAAGAGGAGGTTCCCTTTGGATAAGAGGGACAAGATGAACCGAAAGACGGAAACTTGAAAAGCCAGGACAGGGGATGTTAGAGACCAGAGAGGAGGCTGGTGAGGTGAACAGAAGGCATGGACAGAATGGGGAGGGAGGTGGCAGGCCACAGGCTGCTGCACCAGTTAAAACCTAGCATTCTATGAGTGCCTTGCAGTAAGCCTGCACTGGGTTGGACACACTGCCCTGTCTCGTGAAGGTTGGACTACTGTCTTGCCAATGGTTTTCAGCCCCAGGCAAGTTCACTATGGATTCAATGTGACCAGAGAAATGACAGTAAAACATTCTTGGGGTGAAAAGGTTATACCCAACTTTATTCCCACGGTGGCATGTCAGTCACTAAAATCCCGCTCACTCAGAGTGAGTCTGCATGCAGCAAGCTGCTCTCTGCCTCTGGCCCCCTCTGCCCACACAGCCGTCCTCTGAGCCTCAGTCCTCGGCACTGCCACCACTCCAGCCTCTGCTCTGCTCTCCTGCAGCCTTGCAGCCATGCCATGGTGTCACCCAGAGCACTGGGCCGCTGCTCGGCTGCAGGAGAGCAGAGGCTGGAGTGGTGGCAGCGCTGAGGACAGAGACTGAGACGGCTGTGGGGTCAGAGATGCCCAGAGGCAGAGACGGGCTTGCAGCCTGCAGACCTGCTCTGAGTGGACGGGATTCTAGTGATTGACCTGCCACCGTAGGAATAAAGTTGGGTATAAACCCTTTCACCCCAAGAATGATCCACTGTCATTTTTTTTTGGTCTAATTGAATCCATAGCAAACTTGCCTGGGGCTGAAACCCACTGGCAAGACATTCATACGTACAACACAGTATTTATAGATGATGGTAAATTTCTTCTTGCTAAATATATGAGAAAAAGTTATGAAACAAATTACATATCACTATATAGGAAGGAATGTCCAAAGGATATTAGTAAATTAAAGAACAATAAAGTGAAGAAAAGACGCATAAAATGTCTTTAAAAAGTAAATATTACTCCACCCAGTAAAAATTAAGGAAGAAAAATAGGAATTGCAAGAATTGGAAGAAATGTAAATAGGATTTTAATCAGTCTATCACATGGGCCAGAGTCGATAGCACAACTGTTTAACATTTCATCCCGGAACGGTATCTATATATAGCTGTTAATTGTGCAAATAACCCACTTCCTCAATGCCATGACTCCAACCCAGCTGTTAAGTATAGCTGTTTTTTGTTTTTCGTTTTTTTTTTTTTTTTAACAAAGGCAATATTTAAACGTGGGAGCGAGGGAGAAATGGAATAAATGATTTAAACAAGCAAATAAAAAGTAAATATTACTCATAGTTCAGGTAGGGCGTACCGGGATAAAAAGTCCGCTGAATGACTAGTGCCAATAGAGGGCTGACCTGCAGAAGAAAGTGAGGAAGTTGGAACAATGGGGAACTCCACTGGTTTGACATTTGTTATAAAAATGCAGTTTTTGGTTCAAGAATTAAGAAAACAATCCAGTTTTAGGCATTGATATAAAAATCTTCCATGGGCATAACAGGACTGGGAAGTCTGGGGTGGGCGGAATAATGGCTCCAAACATGTCCACGTCCTAATCCCCAGAAGCTGTGAAGATGTTATGTCACATGGCAAAGGGGAGTTCAGGTCACAGCTGGAATTCAAGTTGCTAATCAGCTAACCCTAAAAGAGGGAGATGCTCCGGACTATCCAGGTGGGCCCGATGTGATCACAAGGGTCCTCAGAGCAGAACAGGGAGGCAGGAGAAGAGAAGCAGAGAGAAGCTGGACGAATGGTCGAGATGCAGCATTGCTGGCTCTGAAGACAGAGGTGGGGCCAGCAGCCAATGAAGGCAGGTGGCCTCTAGAAGCTGGGGAGGTAAGGAAACAGATTCTCACCCAGAGCCTCTACAGACATCTTGATTTTAGCCTAGTGTGACCCATGTCAGACTTGTATGGTACTGTAAAATAATAAACTTATCTTCTTTTTTTAAGCCCCCAAATTTGTGGTAATTTGTTATAGCAACAGTAGAAAACTAATACAAGGTCAGAATTTAACTAAAAATCCAAAAAGCAGTCTCAGGGCTGGAAATGGGTGCACATGATTTCTTTTTCACATTAGGAGAAATGATGACTTTCCTTTGGAACAATTCAAAGATTATGTATGACATTCTCCAAATGTTCTCTACTACTATGGAACATCTTGCTGAAATGGGTATCAAATTTGACCAAAAATACCCTTATTCACACATGAGGAATACCAAATAAATGCCATTACACACTTAGATTTAATTTAGACAAGATATAAGATGACTGAAAGAAATCAGTGAAACAACCAATGATCCTCAAATACAGAACAAATCCCGTCTTTGATGGGAAATGATGTTAATGTTGAATCTGAGCTTTCCTTAGATATTTGTTATGGGATGTTGTTATAGGACATTATGGGATTATGTCAGCAAAAGTCTACAACAAAAACCTAGGTTTGGCTATTTCATTTTTAAAGGAATTAAGAATACACTCTTATTATTTTAAATAGATTAATAGGATTTTTCTAAACCAAAGAAGCCATGTGTGAAATATACAACAAAAATGACATTTGAATAAAATACAATTTGAAAAAGGAAAGAAAAATGTCTGCAGATTATGAAAGAGAAGATTCACATACAAATCATTTTGTTATTTATTTCTACATAGATTATTTTTCTGGACATTGTCGATTCAGGTATAATATTGAGCAAAATGCTGCTACTTTCAGTTTTCTTTATAGTATCATTTTTCTTGAAAAAAACAAAAACCAAATAGGTACTATATAGATCTAGATAATGTTTCAAGAGTGAAACAGCTATATAAAAGATGGTGATGTAAATGAAATTAAAATATTTAATAATTTTTCTTCTTAATTATAATCATATGTAACCTCATTACAGTGTTTGAAATTGATATGTAATATTTATAGCTCATTTCTGATTCTAAATATGGCCTTAAAATATTTTTTGATATTTCCAGTTGTTCTACATCTGTAGACCTGTCAGCAGAAGTTTCTACCAAATTAATTAAAAAAACCAGTAAGACTCAATGACTCAAGAATAGTGGTCTAACTTGGCCTCTCTGTTAATAAAACACAAATTATATGATAATGTTAATTACAACAATATAACTCATAATTTTACTGAAATGAAGGTGAAAAAATTAATTACATGGAATAAGCACCTACTAATTTATAAGTTATATATGTTTCTATTTTGTTACTCATAACATCCAGAAATGTACAATAATTAAATATAATTGTCTTTGATATTTTGTTAACATTAGCTATATAAAAATCAGAGCTTTACATATTGTTTTTTATCATTTCGAAATGATATTTGTCAAAGTAAAACAGAAACGTTTTATATAATTGATTGCTAGCTTCATTTGTAACTTTTACATATTTAAACATAGGGTCTGTGGTTCTCCTGATTCAGACCCAGCAAGTGAGGGCAGGCCCTCTTTCATTTGATCATCGTGAGAGCACGGCAAGGTAGGAACTGTCAACTCCATTTTACAGTTGAGGAAACGGAAGCTCAGTGAGATGAAGTTCCCAAGACTGTAATTAATAGCGGAACCAAGACACCACCCCTCGTTTTTTGGGGTGTAAAACCCATGCATGCTTCACTGCAACATGCCTACTGGAACGAAGGAGGATTGCTGCAAATGCCTTACGGAAATGCTAAGTATTATCAAAGTTTTCAGAAGGAAGAGATCACTGGACCCAGAGTGATGAATGAAGGGCCTGGAAGAATGACTGGGGGACTTCTGGTTCTGGGAGTAATGCTTTTTGTCTTAGAATCTGTCTGATAGTCATATAGCAACTCCATCAATGTTGGTTTTGTTATTTGGTTTATTTTTTTCTTTCCTTTGACTTTTAATCCCTCCCTATCATTATATTTTAATTTTGTTTCATGTAAGTGGCACATAGTTGGATTTTATCTAGTTTAACAATATTTGTCATTTAAACTGGACAGTTTATTTATAATGTTTATAGATATATTTGCATTTATTTGATCATGTTAAGTACTCTGCTTGTCCTATTTTCTCTGTTTAGTTGTTCTTTCCTTTCTTGCTTTCTTTAGATTGAATTTTACATTCTTGTTTTCTTTTTCCCTTTTACCTTCTATTTCCCCCTCTACTTGTTTTATAATTAATATCCAGAAATATGCTTTATATTCATTAGTTTAGTGGCTACTCCAGCTATTTAACGTGAATAACTGTACTACATTCCCATTTTAGGATTAGGCTCTACTAAGTTAAAAAATTCCTGCAGATAGCTCAATGACTTAACAGAGCAAAGGCTTACTTCACACTCACATTACAGAGCTAAGTGCTCAGGGGGGAACTGTGAGGGACCCGGACAGATGGAAGATCTACCATCTCATCTGCAGCATCTGGAACATGTGGCCTCCTGGTTTGCCACAGAAGGGAAAGAAAGAGATGTCTTAGGTTGAGTTCCTCAGAAACAGACTCTGAGACAAAGATTTGCACACAAGAAATTTATCGGGAGGTGTTCTCAGGAACAACACCTGTGAGGAAGTGAGTGAAGCAGGATTGGGTACAAGCAGTTGCATCAGAGGCCTTGGCCACTTACACCAAGCACTTTGGAATGGCATTGGCCCTTCAGACCTTGTCCCAAACGAGAGAAGGAATCCAAGCTTCCTCTGGGCAGGGAGTATTACATGATCAAGGCAGGGACTTTTGGCCATAAAGCAATTCCCATATGGGGATGAGTGGCTCAGTTCTGAAGTGGGGAAGGGCCCGCTTCTAAGTACATCGTGATGCCTACTACTGCCTTTAACTGTCTGGGCCTGGGAGAGCATTGACCACAACTAGTCACATGGCCCCAACCTAACTGCAAGGAAGTCTGAGTAATGCAGGCAAGTGCATGGAATATATGGTGAGCACCACCTGTTTCCACCATACCTAACTTAACTGGGATCTGAGGACTGGTAACTTTCAACAATTTAGTTTATCAGTTATCTCTTCAAATATAACAAAACCACTGTATTTCCTCCTTCTGGAGAAATTTTCTCCTTGTCTTTTACTTGCTTTTTCATATTTTCTATCTCCTAACCTCTCCGGACTGCATTCTGGATACTGTCTGTGGATCTGCTTTCAGTTGACTGATTTTCTCTCCAGCTACATCTAGTCTGCTATTTATCTTTCCAATGACATTTTTATTTCAATTATTTTTTTGATTTCTAAAAAGTTATATTAGGTTCCTTTCAAATCTGTTTCTTGTTCATATTTTTAAGCTATTTCTTTAAACATAGTGAATATAAATATTTCAGTATCTGTTCTTTGAGTTCTCTTTTTGCATCTGTTTTTGCATTCATGGTATTTTGCTCCCAGGTATATGCATGCTTCTATTAAAATAGAAATCCTTGAGAGAGGATTTATATTTGCTTTTGTTACTTACCTAAGGAAGCTACAAAACTTTGACCTCTGTTTATTTGTAACCACTTTAATTTTTGCATTTGAGATTTCTTGAACACAGTGGTAGTGTGGATTTGGGTCACACATTTATATGAGAACCAAGTGATGGTTCTGAATTCTTGGGAGAGCTTTTTTTTTTTTCAGAAAGACAACTTTCTTTATTGTTCCCTTCTACCTGGTGGGATTTATTTCACACCCACTTTCCTTCCAGTCCTAGCCTTACTGGCAAGGTCTCCTATTAGAGTCTCTGCCTTTTGTGGGTCTTGGGTTTCATCTCTTATTTACAAAGTCTGGCAGCAGAAACTCTGATGGTGAAAACAGCTTTCCTCAAAGGGTTCCTGGTATCCCGTTGTTTGGGAATTTGCAACTTCTCTGTTTTAGTGCCATCTTACTGATACATTTATCCAGCATGTTAACTGTTTGAGTCAAGGATCCTTTGTGACAGGTCATCGATTGTCATTCTCTCAGAACCAGAAGTTCCCCAGCCATTCTTCCAGGCCCTTTGTTCATCACTCCAGGTCCAGTGATCTTTCCTTCTGAAAACTTCGATAACACTTAGCCTTTCCATAAACCATTTGCAGCAATTGTTTATAAAACAATTATAAACTTAGATGTACCTAAAAAAAGTATAGGCTCAAAATATATAAAGCAAAGTTTGACTTATCTACAAGGAGTAATTCACAATCTGTCACCACAGTGGAAGATTTTAACAATCTCAATTACAGATAGATAAAGCAAATGAAATTAGTAATAATATAAAATATTTGATCTAATGGGATATATGGAATGTTACTCCCAACAATTGGGGATTATATACTATTTTCACATACTCTTAGAAGATTTATGAATATTGATCACATACTAGGCCATAAAGTTAGTCTGAACAAATTTCAAGGGTTGGAATAATACATAGGGTTTTCTCAAATCACAATTAAGTTAATAACAAAAACTCCATACATTTGGGAATTTAAAAAATACACACACTTCTAAGCAATCATAAATTATACAGGGAATCAAATGGAAATTAAAAATTAATTAGAACAGCACCTGTGGACTACAATTAAAGCAATTCTGAGAGGGAAAGATATATACTTAATTGCTTACATTGGAAGGCAGAGTGATTAACTTAAGAGCTAAAGCAGAAACAGCAAAATAAACCTAAAGCAGAAAGAAAATAATAAAAATAACAGACATTAGGCATATGAAATTTATAATAGTTTTCACTGAACCCAAATCTGCTCCTTTTCAAATATTTTTTTTAATTGAGAAAAGTAATCAAGAAGAAAAGAGAGAAAAATAAAAACCATATGCTCATGTCAATAGACACAGAAAAAGCATCTTACAAAATCCAGTACCCTTTCGTGATAAGAAAATACTCAACAAAATAGGAATGAAACTTCAACCCAATGAAGGCCATCTACGAGAATCCTATGGCTAACCTTCTTATAGTGAAAAATGTAATACTTTCCACCTAAGATCAGAAACAAGACAAGGGTGTCTGCTCTCACCAGTTTTATTTAGTATTACAGTGGAGGTTTTAGCTAAGTCAACTGGACAAGGAAAGAAATAAAAGGTATCTAGATTAGAAAGGAAGAAGCAAAACTATCTCTATGTGTGGATGACATGATCTTACATATAGAAAATCCTGAACAATCCACTAAAAAACTATTATAGCTAATAAATGAGCTCAGCAAGACAGCAAGTTAGGAAGAATGTGAAGAATCTAAAAGTGAATTTAAGAACAAGCCCATCTACAACAGCATCAAAAATAATAAAATACAGAATATATTTAACAAATTATTTTAATAGTGTAAGACCTGTATACTAAAGAGTATAAAATATCACTGAAAGAAACTAAAGAAGACCAAAATAAATGCAAAGACAATCCATGCTCATGGATTAGAAGACTTAATATTGTTAAGATGGTGATGCTTCCCAAACTGATCAACAGATTCAATGCAATCCTTATGAAAAATCCCAGTTGCCTTTCTTTTCCTTTTTTGCAGAAATTGATAAGCTGATTCTTAAATTCCTATGGAAACACAAGGGATCCTGAACAGTCAAACCAATCTTGAAAAAGAACAAAGTTGAAGGATTCACATTTACCAAAACTTCTTACAAAGCTACAGATATCAAGACAATGTGGTACTGGCATGAGAATAGACAGATTAATAGGATAGAATTTAGAATCCAGAAATAAACCTTCAGATTTATAGTCAATTGATCTTCAATAAACGCACCAACATAATTTAATAAGGAAAAAATAGTCTTTCCAACAAATGGTGTTGGAACTACTTGACACTAACATTAAGAAAAAGAAGAATGCTAGACTCCTATCCCACACCATATGCAATAATAAACTCAAAAATGGATTGCAGACCTAAATGTAGGAGATAAAACTCTTAGAATAAAATAAGAGTAAGACATACAAAGACTAAAATTGAAGGGATGGAAAAAGATACGCAAATAATAGGGAGAAAAAGCAGGAGTAGCAGTACTTACATCATAAATAATAGACTTTAAAACAAAAAAAAGAAAAAGAGACTAAGAAGGACATTACATAATGATAAAGGGGTCAGTCCAACAGGAGGCTATAACCATTATAAATATCTATGCACCCAACACAGGAGCACCTACATATGTAAAACAAATATTAACAGAAATGAAGGGGGAAATAGAATGCAATCCATTCCTTTTAGGAAACTTTAACACACCACTCACATCAATAAATCAACCAGAAAGAAAATAAATAAGGAAACACAGGCACTGAATACATTAGATCACATGGACTTAACAGATATCTAAAAAACGTTCCACACAAAAATGGATACTTTTTTTTTCAAGTGTACATGGAATGTTCTCGAGAATAGATCACATGCTAGACCACAAAAAGAGCTTCAATAAATTCAAAAAGATTGGAATTGTATTAAGAAACCTCTCAGACTACAATGATATTGAACTAGAAATAAATTACACAAAGAAAACAAAAAAATTCTACAAACACATGGAGGCTAAACAACATGCTTCTAAATAACAAATGGATCAATGAATAAATTAAAACAGAAATCACGCAATACATGGAGACAAATGAAAAAAATATAAAACAGTCCAAAATGTGTGGAATGTGTGTTGCAAAAGCACTTCAAAGAGGGGAGTACATAGGGTACAGGCCCACCTCAAGGAACAAGAACAATCCCAAATAAACATAAAGAGTATAAACTCACAATTAAAGAAACTAGAAAAAGAACACTAAAGGGACATAATAAAAATCAGAGAAGAAATAGATAAAACAGAGAAGAATAAAACAATAGAAAATAAAACAATGAAACCAAGAGTTGGGTCTTTAAGAAAATGAAAAACATAGACAAACCCTAGCCAGACTTATGAAGAAAAAAAGAGTACACAAATAAACAAAATCAGAAATGGAAAAGGAATAATTACAATGGATACCACAGAATTACAAAGAATTATTAGAGAATTCTATGAAAAATTATATGCCAATAAAATGGAGAGCTTAGAAGAAATGGACAACTTCCAAGAAAAATACAACCTTCCAAGACTGACCCAGGAAGAAACAGAAAATCTGAAGAGACAAGTTCCGTTAATGAAATTGAGTTGATAATCAAATAAATCCCAACAAACAAAATTCCAGAACCAGATGGCTTCACAGCTGAATTCTACCAAACATTTAAAGAAGAGCTAATGCCTATCCTTCTTAAAATGTCCCAAAAAGGAGAAGAGAAGGGAATAGTTTGAAACACATTCTATGAGGCTGGCATCACTCTAATACCAAAACCAGACACAGACAGTACAAAAAAAAAAAATTACAGACCTATCAGACCAATATCCTTGATGAACATAGATGCAAAACCCTCATCAAAATATTAGCAAAAACCAAATTCAAAAATACATCAAAAGGATCATCCAACATGACTAAGTGGGATTTATTCTAGGGATGCAAGGATGGTATAATATTTGTAAATAAATCAATATATACCACACTAAGAAAAGGGATAAAACCCACAGGATCATCTTAACAGGTGCTAAAAAAGTATTTGACAAAAATTCAACATCCAGAACCTGGGGAATGTGTTCAAGCTACTGCAGTACCAAGCTGCTGTGACCACCATGGGAATAAACACATTAAAAAGAAACCACACGGAGAAGGATTAAAGATGGCAGCATGAGAGGTGTAACAGAGGCCGCCTCCTAAAACCGCATATAATATGAAAATATAATTAATACAACTAATCCTGAAAGAGCAACAGAGAAGATGGCTGCGCCACACTGCATACACCAGAGAAAAGAATAGACCTCACGGAACAGGGTAACTTCCTAAAGCCGTGACCCAGCAGGACCCAAGCCCTTCCCCCACCCCAGCTCACCAATGGGAGGAAGAGAGACGGAGCAGGGAGGGAGTGGAGGCCTGGGACTGCTGAACACCTAGCTCTGGAGATCTGCTCTGGGAGCACAAACCTACATTGCATGGTTGCTCTGGTGATTAGGGGGGTTGGAAAGCTAAGACAGGGAGAATACCTGGAAAGACTGAGATTCTAGCTGCTTCTGGAAAACAGGGATCCATATCTGGCTGCTCTGGGACAAAAGAAAGGTGGGCAGTCTTGAGAGAATTCCTAACAGTGGGAGGGCTGCTAAAAGACAAGGATTGTATAGAGCTTACTGCTCAGGAGAAAGGACAGGTAGACAAAATTGTCTGGGTGCACCCTGCCCAGCAGGTTGGGAACTTTCATGATCTTCAGATGCTCCAGGCCCCTGGCTGGCTACGCAGCTCCAAGGACACCCCCCATCCATGATACGCAGCCTGCTGTACCTTCCTCCCAGCCAGGCTGCACTTGGCTCACAAACTGACAAACCCTGCCCTGGCATTAGGCCAGCCAGAGGAAAGCCCTGCCTACAGCAGCTACAAACGCAAAGCATAGAGGCTTACACCTGTGTGCTTGGCCCACTGGTCCAGGCAGTGGAGACAGGCATAGCAGCTGGGAAGCAGGAAACAGATCTTTCTCCCCGCCAGGCACCAATACCGCTCTTCTGTGACTCCCGACATTGCTCCAGGGGCTGAGCAACTCCAGAGAGTAGAGCTTCTGGGCACTAGAGGGCGCCACATACAAATATGAAATGTCAAAGGAACCTGGTTCAAGGCAAAATCATAAATACACCAGAGAAAGAATCAAATGAAATTGACCTCATGAATCTTTCTGAAAGAGATTTCAAAATAAAAATCATAAACATTTTCATGGAGGTACAGAAAAATATTCAAGAACTCAGGAATGAATTCTGCTCCAAGATCCAATCATTATGGAACACAGTATCAGAAATGAAACATACAATGGAAGGTTTTAAAAGCAGATTAGATATGGTGGAGGAGACAATAAATGAATAGAAATTAGAGAAGAGGAATACAGAGAAGCTGAGGCACAGAGAGAAAAAAGGATCTTTAATAATGAAAGAATATTGAGAGAACTGTGTGACCAATCCAAACAGAACAATATTCGTATTATGTGGGTACCAGAAGAAGAGAGAGAAAAAGGGACAGAAAGTGACTTTGAGGAGGTAAGTGCTGAAAACTTCCCCAATCTGGGGAAGGAGATAGTCTCTCAGGCCATGGAGGTGCACGTGTTGGGACCCAAGGAAGACAACACCAAGACACATAATAATTAAAATGTCAAAGATCAAGGATAAGGACAGACTGTTAAAAGCAGCCAGGGAGAGAAATAAGATCACATACAAAGGAAAGCCCATCAGGCTATCATCAGACTTTTCAGCAGAAACCTTACAGATCAGAAGAGAATGGCATGATGTATTTAATGCAATGAAGCAGAAGGGCCTCCAACTGAGAATACTTTATCCGGCAAGATTATCATTTAAATTTGAAGGAGGGATTAAACAGTTTCCAGATAAGCAAAAGCTAAGAGAATTTACCTCCCACAAACCATCTCTACAGTGTATTTTGGAGGGACTGCTATACATGGAAGTGTTCCTAAGGTTTAATAGCTGTCACCAGAGGTAATAAAACCACAGTAAAGAAAGTAGAACAGTTAATTACTAAGCAAATGCAAAATCAAATCAACTACCTTCAAAGTCAGTTAAGGGATTGACAGAAAATAAGTAAGGAGACAGAGGCACTGAACAACACATTAGAACAGATGGACCTAACAGATATCTACAGAGCTCCACACCCAAAAGTAACAGAATATACATTCTTCTCAAGTGCACATGGAACATTTTCAAGAATAGATCATATACTAGGCCACAAAAAGAGCCTCAGTAAATTCAAAAAGATTGAAATTGTACCAACCAGTTTCTCTGATCACAGAAGTATTAAACTAGAAATAAAGTATGCAAAGAAAATGAAAAAGCCCAGAAACACATTCAGGCTTAATATCATGCTCCTAAATAACCAATGGATCAATGAGCAAATAAAAAGAGATCGGCTATATACAGAGACAAATGACAACAACAAGTTGCAAAATCTGTGGTATGCAACAAAAGCCATGCTAAGAGGAAAGCATACTGCAATACAGGCTTACCTCAGGAAAGAAGAACACCCCCATATGAACAGTCTAAATTCACAATTAATGAAACTAGAAAAAGAAAAACAAATGAGGCCCAAAGTCAGCAGAAGGAGGGACATAATAAAGATTGGAGTAGAAATAAATAAAATTGAGAAGAATAAAACAATAGAAAGAGTCAATGAAAGCAAGAGCTGGTTCTTCAAGAAAATAAACAAAATAGATAAACCCCTAGCCAGACTTATCAAGAAAAAAAGAGTCTACACACATAAACAGAATCAGAAATGAGAAAGGAAAAATCACTACAGACACCACAGAAATACAAAGAATTATTAGAGAACACCATGAAAATTTATATGCTAACAAACTGAATAACCTAGAAGAAATGGACAACTTTCTAGAAAAATACAACCCTCCAAAGCTGAGCCAGAAAGAAGCAGAAAATCTGAACAGACCAATTACCAGCAATGAAATTGAATTAGTAATCAAAAAACTACCCAAGAACAAAAACCCTAAACCAGATGGCTTCACCACTGAATTTTATCAAACATTTAGTGAAGACCTAATACCCATCCTCCTCAAAGTTTTCCAAAAAGTAGAAGAGGAGGGAATACTTCCAACCTCATTCTATGAAGCCCGCATCACTCTAATATCAAAACTGGGCAAAGACACCACAGAAAAAGAAAATTACAGACTAATATCCCTGATGAACATAGATGCAGAAATAACTCAACAAAATATTAGCAAACTGAATTCAAAAATATGTCAAAAAGATCATCCACCATGATCAAGTAGGAGTTATTCCAGGGATGCAAGGATGGGACAATATTAGAAAATCCATCAACATCATCTACCACATCAACAAAAAGAAGTACAAAAACCACATGATCATCTCCATAGATGCTGAAAATAGCATTTGACAAAATTCAACATCCATTCATGATAAAAACTCTCAACCAAATGGGTATAGAGGGTAAGTACCTCAACATAATAAAGGCCATATATGACAAACCCACAGCCAACATTATACTTACCAGCGAGAAGCTGAAAGCTTTTCCTTTAAGATTGAGAACAAGACAAGAAGGCCTATACTCCCCACTTCTATTCAACATAGTACTGGAGGTCCTAGCCACAGCAATCAGACAACACAAAGAAATAAAAGGCATCCAGATTGGCAAGGAAGAAGTCAAACTGTCACTGTTTGCAGATGACATGATATTGTACATAAAAAACCCTAAAGAATCCACTCCAAAACTACCATATCTTATATCTGAATTCAGCAAAGTTGCAGGATACAAAATTAATACACAGAAATCTGTTGCATTCCTATGCACTAATGATGAACTAGCAGAAAGTGAAATCAGAAAAACAATTCCATTCACAATTTAATTAAAAGAATAAAATACCTAGGAATAAACCTAACCAAACAAGTGAAACACCGATACCCTGGAAACTGCAAGACACTCATGAGAGAAATTAAAGAAGATATCAATAAATGGAAACACATCCCATGATCATAGATAGGAAGAATTAATATTGTCAAAATGTTCATCCTACCTAAAGCAGTCTACAGATTCAATGCAATTCCTATCAAAATACCAACAGCATTCTTCAATGAACTAGAGCAAATAGTTCTAAAATCCATATGGAACCACAAAAGACCCTGAATAGCCAAAGCAATTCTGAGAAGACTAAAGCTGGGGGAATTATGCTCCCCAACTTCAAGCTCTCCTACAAAGCCACAGTAATCAAGAAAATTTGGTACTGGCACAAGAACAGACCCATAGACCAATGGAACAGACTACAGAGCCCAGATATAAGTCCAACCATATATGGTCAATTAATATACAATAAAGGAGCCATGGACATACAATGGGGAAATGACAGCCTCTTCAACAACTGGTGTTGGCAAAACTGGACAGCTACATGCAAGAGAATGAAACTGGATTATGGTTTAACTCCATACACAAAAGTGAACTCGAAATGGATCAACAACCTGAATGTAAGTCATGAAACCATAAAACTCTTAGAAGACAACATAGGCAAAAATCTCCTGAATATAAACATGAGCAACTTCTTCCTGAACACATCTCCTCAAGCAAGGGAAACAAAAGCAAAAATGAACACATGGGACTACATCAAGATAAAAAGCTTCTGTATGGCAAAGGACACCATCAACAGAACAAAAAGGCATCCTACAGTATGGGAGAATATATTCATAAATGACATATCTGACAAGGGGTTAACATCCAAAATATATAAAGAACTCACATGCCTCAACACCCAAAAAGCAAATAACCTGATTAAAAAATGGGCAGAGGATATGAAGAGACAGTTCTCCAAAGAAGAAATTCAGATGGCCAACAGACACATGAAAGGATGCTCCACATCACTAATCATCAGGGAAATGCAAATTAAAACCACAATGAGATATCACCTCACACCAGTAAGGATGGCCAGCATGGAAAAGACTAAGAACAACAAATGCTGTTGAGGATGTGGAGAAAGGGGAACCCTCCTACACTGCTGGTGGGAATGTAAGCTAGTTCAACCATTGTGGAAAGCAGTATGGAGGTTCCTCAAAAAACTAAAAATAGAAATACCATTTTACCCAGGAATCCCACTCCTTGGAATTTACACAAAGAATACAACTTCTCAGGTTCAAAAAGACAGATGCACCCCTATGTTCATCGCAACACTATTTACAATAGCCAAGAAATGGAAGCAACCTAAGTGTCCATCAGTAGATGAATGGATAAAGAAGAAGTGGTACATACATACAATGGAATACTATTCAGCCATAAGAAAGAAACAAATTCTACCATTTGCAACAACATGGATGGAGCTAGAGGGTATTATGCTCAGTGAAATAAGCCAGGCGGAGAAATACAAGTGCCAAATGATTTCCCTCATTTGTCGAGTATAACAACAAAGCAAAACTGAAGGAACAAAACAGCAGCAGACTCACAGAAGAGACTCCAAGAAGGGACTAGAGGTTATCAAAGGGGAGGGGTGTGGGAGGGAGGGTGGGGATGGAAGGAGAAGGGGACTGAGGGGTATCGTGTTTAGTACACATGGTGTGGGGGGTCACAGGGAAGACAGTGTAGCACAGAGAAGGCACATAATGGATCTGTGGCATCTTACTACACTGATGGACGGTGACTGCAAGGGTGTGTGGGAGACTTGATAATATGGGTGAATGTAGTAACCACAGTGTTTTTATGTGAAACCTTAATTTAAAATATATATATATCTAAAAAAAAAAAAAAAGACAAAAAAAAACTATAGAGATGGATGGTGAATGCCTGCACAACAATGTGAATGTATTTACTATCACTGAACTATACCCTTAATAATGGTTAAGATGTTAAATTTTAATGTTAAATGTATTTTACCACACAAAAAGTCAAGCATAGAGATACCGCCTGACCCAGCAATTCCAGTCCTAGGCATGTACCTAAGAGAGCTGAAAAATGACCACATGCAAACCTGTACACATATGTTCACAGCAGCATTATTCATAATAGCCAAAAAATGGAAACAACTCAGGTATCCAACTGATGAATTAATAAACAGACTGTGGTATATCATTCAGTGGAATATTATTTCTCCATAAAAATGAACAGTGCTAATATATGCTGCAGCATAAATGAACCTTAAAAACATTATCCTAAGTAAAAGAAGGCATTCGTAAAAGACCACCTATTATATGATCTCATTTATATGAAATATCCAGGATAGGCAAATCCATGGAGACAGAAAATAAATTAGTGGTTTTGCCGTAGGTGTGGCGGGGTGGGGGTGGGATAGGAATTGGTGCCGAGTTTCTTTCTAGGGTGAGGAAAATGTTCTAAAATTGATCGTGATGATGTTTTTGAGCAACATCACTTTGTGTGTGTCAAAATACTAAAACCCACTGAGCTATATACTTTTAAAGGGTGAGTTTTATGGTACGTGAATTATATCTCAACAAAGCTGTTATATAAAAAAATCCTTCCACAAGGAAAATTCAGCTGTAGGATTGAATCGTTCCCTGCACAACTCCACAGGTTACCAGTCATGTAGACAAAAAGGTAAATGGAGTTCCCTGGGAGTGAGCAATCTGGTCGCTCCGCTCAGACAATTTTACAAGTGAATTCTACCAACCACCCAGGAATATGTAAGTCCAGTGTTGTACAAATTTTTCTAGAGCATAAATAGCCAACACTCTCCAGCTCATGTGTGGTTGGCATAATCTTAATGCCAAATCCAGGCAAGGGCAGTATAAGAAAGAAAAATTACAGGCCAACTCATTAAGTAGATTTAAGGATCCTAAACAAAATATTAGCTAACTGATTCCAGCAGTAGATTAAAAAGATATGTCATAACCAAGTTGTATCTAAATGCAAGGTTAGTTTAACATTAGTAAATCAATTAATCAAATTCACCACCTTAATAACTTAAGTGAATCACATACAACCATCTCAGAAGATAATACTGATTGGAAAAAAAAGGGTTCTGGAATATTCATTCCTAACTAAAGGGAAAAAATCCTAGGAAACTAGGGAAAGAAAGGAAAATCCTTAACCTGATAAAGGTTATTTACACACACACACACACACACACACATCCATACACATGGAAAGCTAACATTATATTAAATGACATGTTCAAAGTATTGCTCTTTATTAAAAGCAAGAACAATAGAAAGATTGGGGAAGTCAAAACTCCTACTGTGCTTTTAATAAGCTCCCAGGTGATTCTGATGGCACTGATCCAAGCAGCCACTTGAGAAACCCCGGACTGGAAAAGCATTCACCTACTGAGATGGCTGCTTGTTCCTGGGTGCCCGAGCCCACCTGCCCAGGACCACCCCCAGCCATCTACCTGGCTATGTTTCCTTTCCTTCAGTCCACTGTTCTAGTTCACTTTTCTTGGGTCTTCACAATGTCTCTGTGAGAGTGACCTAACTGAGATAGATGATTGATCTCCATTTTGCAGATAAGGAACTGAGGCTGGGAGGGGCCAAAAGTCCTGTCCAAATCCCCCTTGTAAGGGGCGCAGCCGCAGTGCAAGGCTGGGAAATGCAGTGCTTTTCCTCTTCATATCCAGCCCCTCAAGGAATCCTCCTGCCTTGAGTCTAAACTAAGGCATCAGGGACAAGGTGTACGTAGTCTGTGGGCCACGACTCTGGTCAATAAAGAGTCTCAATTTGACACAAAATCCTTTGTTTCCTGGCAAAGTGTTATGCCATGTTACATATGAACTTGTTCTCAGGACTTCTCTGTTTTGTCTCTACATGGGGTACGTGCTGGAGTCAACCTCTAAATATTTATTCTGTTCCTCGAGCAAACTTTGTATACTCCCTGTTGTACCTAGGTCTGTTTTGATGCACATGGGAGACTAGAAATTATGAGGCATCTACCCAAGTCCCATCTTCCGAGAGAAGGGAGAAACTGTCCTTCCCTGTGAGCAGTCTATCAGCCAGATATGTGTCAGAATGATAACCCAGACACCGCCAAGAGGCAGTGCCCCACCCCGCTCTGATGAGTGAAGCTCAGAAAGGGTAAGGAAGTGGCTCAAACCACACAGCTCATTGAGATACCAGGGGAGAGGCGGCCGCCCAGGGCAGCCTGCAGAGGTTTTCACCAACGACTGAAGGGGCTCACAGAAGGGAGAGACTACTTACAGCTCCATGGAGAAGGAAGCCTGAAAGAGGACCAGCAGGTGGGAGGCAGGAGAGCCGTCTCCCAACAGATATCAAGAGAAATGAATACCCAGTCTGGTGGGGAAATGAAAGAGGCCACCGGGGTGACTAGAGAAGAGGGTCTGTGGGTGGGAAATGGCAGAGGAGGTGGGCAGAGGTCGGGCCTGCAAATACCAGGCTGGGGCTTGAGTTTGTGGGATGAGCTGTCCCGGGGCTCTTGACCCTCTCTACTCCTCGAAGTGCCCTGCAGGGCATGGGAAAGTTGGCAATAATGATGGCCAACAGTACTGGCTGCTCACCAGGGGCCAGGCACTTCACGTGAGTCATCTCATTTAATCCTCACCAACTCAGGAAGCAGTCATCACCCCATTTTACAGATGCTGAACCCGAGGTGGGAAGATTAAGTATTTTGTCCAAAGTCACTCTGCAGACCGAGTATCGGAACCTGCTGACCCCACCAACAGTAAGCTTGACATTGGTAGGCAGTATATTTTAAATTTGCATGCAAAATATACCTTTTTTCTCCTTAATACCAGAAAAATGCTCCCCCACCGAATCCTCAACTAAAATCACCCTCCAGCTGTTTTCTGTTTGCATGACTCTTGGGCATGATGCTGGGAAGCCCAGTGGAGGATGTGGGAGCCCAAGGACGGTTTTTGAAGCAAATGGTTGACGGAGGTGTGATGTCAGTTTCCTGACTCTGACTTGTGCCACTTTTCTAGAAAGAACACCATCGCCTCCATCATTTGTGACAGAGAAGACAGTTCATCTTCAGTCCGCAGGGGCTGTCTAGCCCTCACTCCCCATTCATTCAGAATCCCAGAGTATTACCCAAAGTACCCATTGAGACCATCCTCTCTCCTTCACTTCTTTCCTGGGCACATACTCGGGACCCAACCTTGAGCAAAACACCCAGGGAGACATCCCAGCAGACACCCATAATCCCCACCCCAAGAGTTCCACACCCGTGCTTTCCCCATTCCAGGCCTTTGCTCACACCTTTCCTTCCACCTGGAAGGCTCTCCCCACCTCCCAGAATCTTCCCACCCTCAAAACCCATCTTAACGATCACCCTCCATGGAGCTTTCCCAGCTCTTTCCTCCTCCATGATCAAAGTCCGTCCTCTGAACCTATCTGCTCCTCTCTCAGGACATGCCCTAACTTACTTTGCCACATTAGAGCTCAGGCACATTTTAAAATCTCCTTGACCAACAACGAGCCTTGTCTTGCCTGAGGATTTCAGTCTCGGGAAAATTCACTATGGATTTGGAGAGACCAAGAAATGACAATGGAAGTTCTTGGGGTAAAGGGTTTATACTCGGCTTTATTCTCCCAGATGTAGGTTGAGCTCTAGAATCACGTCTGCATCCAGCAGTCTGCAGGTCTGTAAACCTCCTCCATCGCTGCCTCCATGCAGAGCTCTGGGCAGAGCTCTTTACATAGTGACTCAGTCAATAATAGCTTATTGCTTATGGGTGTGGAAGCAGTAACCTAGCAGCAGGCCAATTACATCTTCAAGGAGTTTAGGGTCAGGTGAGGATCCTGGCCAGAGGAACTCCATTTCCCCACAATCCCCTTAAGGGCAAGATCCATATGTGATTATTCTCTGAGTCCTGCACAGAGTAACACCTTGTGTATAGCAGGCATCAATAAAAATTTCATAAGTGAATGAATCAAAGAATTCTTCTGTGTTCCCACTAAACCACAGCCACTTGTGTTTTGTGGGTAGAATCAACTAGTGAAACACAGAGGAGACATTTAGGGCCGCCTGAGGATGGAGGCAGGCTCTCTGTCAACAGCATCCAAGGCACCCACCCTCATTTTTAATTTCTGTTACCTGCTGCTTTCCTCATCTCTTCCTGCCAAAAAGCTCAGCATCGCTTCGGATTTTCCCTCAGCCTGTCTTGCTGGAACCACCCAGCTTTATGGCTTTTAGGCAGAGGGTTGGGCAGTTCCTCTCCTCTTAATCTTCCCCACATGACACAAGATTGTTGAGGATTTATTTTTCTGGGGAAAGTCGTAAGTGCTTGGCAGTCGGCTGAGTGCAAAAGGGCTCTCCCCTCCATCTGTGACATCCTCCAGATGAAACTTCCCACCATGAAATAACACTTACTCTCTTCTGTCAGAAAGGAAGGAGATTTCACACCAGAACAGGGTGTCACGAAATGATGTTTTCTTTGCAAGGGAGAGAGAGGGAGGCACTGGCTTGCCACAGCTCACAAGCAGAATGGCCTCACCTAACACTTATTAAAAATGCAGATTGTCAATGAGTACCAGGCGTTTCAGGATGGCTGCACATGCTTTCTCAGGCCCAGGAGTCCATTAAGGGTCAGGGCTAAGGCCCCCTCAACAGCTCCTCTCGTCACCACGCCTGGCCTGGGCCCCCTGCAAGTGAGGACAACAAAGCCACACCCCAGGTGACGTGGTCCCTGGCTGCGTCCAAGCACCTGTGGGAGGGTCCAGAAAGCAAGTTCCACCCAGCCAGGTGCTGGGAGCTTCATCTCCTCGGCCAGAACCTGTAATCTCACTCAATAATGACTGCTTGGGATAAAATACAAATGTCACAGGGAAGGGTGATGACCTCACAGTTTCAGGATCACTTCCATTTCCAGTTTTGGGGTAGGTGGAGGAAACAGGGGGTTCTAACTCCCCAAGGGAGTCTGAGAGAGCCTCCGTGAAGAGAAACGCCTTTGCAGAACAGACTGGTTGAAGACAGAGGAGTGGCTATAACAGAGGCCATGCCCGCAGGTCAGCATGGAACTCAGGCTTTGGTGGAAAAGCACATACCTCGGGCATCTGGTCAATGCTGAACAACCTGGGGAGCTTCAGGCTCAGCATCTTGAAGTCAGGCAGGAACGCCAGGGGGTGAGAGCTGCTGCCTCTCACCAGGCTCAAAGTTCTGACATGGCCTGGGATGCCTCTGGCCAGCCAGTGCCCAGGCTGCTTCCCTGAAAGAGGACAATGCAGAGAGATCTGGTCAGTCTCGGCCTAAGTCCAGCTGGGTCAGGACTGTCAAAACTGTTCAGCTGTGGAACACACACTAGCTTGTGACGGCAAAATATTCAGGCTTCCTTAAAAGCAACAGCAAAAACGATCAGACTGCTGAGTCATGTACTCCAAAAGTGCTGGAAGAAGATAATTAAATCATAATATGGGCAATCATAATTGTAGAGCTGGAAAGGGCCATGGAGGTCACCCAGCCCCTTCATGTGACCCATGAGGGTCAGGGGAGTGGAGTAAGTTCCTAAAGTTTGCACAGCTAGGGGTGGGCTGGTGCTGTTCACTCTCCACCTCACAGCGTGCCACCCCTGGGCAGACAGTGTGATCCCAAGTCTGTGTCCACACTGTGGGCTGAAGAGGACTGAGAGGTGGGCTCCCAATCACCCAGAGAGAAGCAGTCCTTCCAGAAGGCTGACTGAGAGCAAGCAAATTCAAGGCACCTGCTGGAGACAGAGCAAACTGGAATAACAGGGTTGTTTAAATGCAGGCCTAAGACTGCTTCACAGCTTAGAGTAATGAGAACAGAGAGGCCCAAAGCCCTCAGGACAGGTCCAGGACGCAAACAATATATAAGCTGAGTTTAGCAAAAAAGAATTTTTTTTTTGAGTTAGGAATTTACCATAAGTCCATGCCCCCTCTACTTCATTATCACTGGGCCAAAATCTGCCACCTCCTCAGCGCAGCCTCCCAGAGGGGTTCAGTCCCTGCCTCAAAAGGCCCAAAGACCTTCCAGTACCTCCCATGGCACCAACCGTATCTGCCTGCAGACAAGGGTACCTTTCTAGGCCTCGTCCCCCTTCCACTGGGAAGACCCTCCTAGGATGCCTGGGAAATCAGGCTGCACACTAGCTTCATCCTGGGCCTTTTGCAAATGCTCATTTAATGCTGTTCATGAAAGCAATGCTCTTCATCCTCTGCATTTGAAGTGTGTTTTTGTTCTTGTGGTTTGTTTATACTTTTGCTTATTATAGTTCTTTATGTTCTATGAGCTAGGGAACTATGTAGCAAAAATACATTAATGTTTCATGGTCATAAATTTGCTTCTTTCTTAAAAACACTGATGTGAGCATTATTCACAACAGTCAAAGGTGGGAACAACCGAAGTGTCCATCAGCAGGTGAACAGGTAAACGAAGAGACAAATAAAATGTGGTCTACACATCCAATGGAATATTATTCAACCTTAAAAAGGAATGACATTCTGATGCATGTTGTAACATGGATGAACTTTGAAAACATGTTAAGTGAGAAAAGGTAGTCACAAAAGAACAAATACTATATGATTCCACTGGCAGGAGGTACCAAGAATAGGCAAATTCACAGAGACAGAAAATAGAAGAGAGGGTATGGGGAGGAAGCAATGGGGAACAGCAGTTTAATGGGTACAAAGTTTCTGTCTGGTATGATGAGAACTTTCTAGAAATGCAGAGTGATGATGGTTGCACAACATGGTGAATATATTTAACGCCATTCAATTGCACCCTTGAAAAGGGTTAAAATGATATCCTTTATGTTGTGGATACTTTACCACAATAAAAGTTAAGTAATATCCCAAATTACAGGGAATAAAGAAAATACTATTTTTTTTGAGAGGGCATCTCTCATATTTATTGATCAAATGGTTGTTAACAATAAAATTCTGTATAGGGGACTCAATGCACAATCATTAATCAACCCCAAGCCTAATTCTCAACAGTCTCCAATCTTCTGAAGCATAACGAACAAGTTCTTACATGGTGAACAGTGCAAGGGCAGTCATGACAGAAACTTTTGGTTTTGATCACACATTATGAACTATAAACAATCAAGTCAGATATTATTATTCATTTGATTAGAAAATACTATTTTTAAAGCACACGTACATTTTACCCAGTTTAAAAAGTACAAGTTAATACTTTGCAAACAAACAACCCTGACGTGAGTGGGCCACGGCAGGCACACTCTGGTTCTCGTGGTTTTCCAGGTCTGAATCACCAAGCCTCTTACACTCCCAGAAGCACCACCAATTCACCCTCTGGCAGGACATGAGGGGAAGGTTCAGCACTGGGGGGAACGAAGCACACCAGAAAAACCTCAAATAATGGGACCAAAGCTGTCTCTGCAGAACTACCCACCTTCCTCCTCTGGTGCTCCCTGGAGTCAACTCAATGTCATGGGTGAGAGAGAGAAAAGAAATGGCCCCTCACTCTCACAGCACACACGGCTGAGCTGGGATGACCAGACTGCACACCAATAACAAGGGCTAATGAAAGTAGTATATGCTCATCCATTTGTCAGTCAGCCACTGCTCACTAAATTTTTATCATGTGGTTGGTAAGGGCTAAATATAAGGCAGATTATTCACTGTGGGGATTAAACAGGCATAAAAATTGTGTAGGTTTGTGGCACACAGAATAGAGGGAAGTAGGCTTCCTCCGTACCATTCTATTCCTTTGTTGCACAGGAAAAAAAGATGAATAAGAGTCACTGTCCCCAAAAATATATGTAAGTAAAGAGATGAGACGATATGCACCAGACTAACCAGTACAAGTTACCCCGAGAAGAGGAAGCTCGCCCGTTGTGTACCAAGCCTGTGCTGGTTACCCTGCCCGCCTGCCTCATCTCAGCCAACTCAGGAAGTGAGGCAGAGCCCTTAGGGCCTGGGGGCTGGATTCAAGCCGCTGGGGTTCAAAGACTGGTTCACCATTTCCTGTGCAACCCTGAGCACGTCTCAGTTTCCCCATCTGTAAAATGGAAACAGCAGAATCTTCTTCAAAGGGTTATTTTTATGATTAACAGAGAACCCATGTATTGGTCCTGCCATAAAGTGAGGGTCCCACCTACACTTTCTATCACTATTAATTTTCAGATAGGAAAATCAATTTTATATTTTGCAGGCAGGAAAACTGAGGTGTTGAAAAGTTAAGGGGCTTGCCTGAAATCACACAGCTAGTAGGTGAAAGAGCTAGGATTTGATTTCTGGTTTCATAAAATCTCCTTTTAAGAGAATTGACTTTGACTAAAGGGATTAAGTCCTAGCGTGCAGCCCTAGGACTCAACTTCTCTTTGCTACTGAGAGAAGATGGAAAACACTGATGTTTACAGTGATGCTTACAACCTGGATGCTAAACAAGGATCCTGTATGTCGATCATCAGGTTGCGACAGACTCTGAGATGGGCCCGAACCTGACCTTGCTGCTTCGGGTGGTTTCTTGTGGCACGTTTTCCTGTTAGTATGTCGCTATCTTGCATTGAAAATGTAAACCTTTACATTTGTCTAAACTGTGTAAGTATCCAGGGATGATCATGGGAAGTCACAAAGGATGGCTGATGATTCATAAATTGTGTCCATTGCTAATCGTCTCAGATATAACCAAACATAAAATGAATTCATGGGTCTTCTTAGTTTCTTTCCATCACAAGCCAAGCTCTTAATTTCACCAACAATGTAAAACCCAGCGTGTCTCTTCCAGTATTTCAGTCAGCAGCCTGGTTTGTTCGCTCTCTGCGCAGAAGTCTGGGAACAAGACTGAATGAAACAAAAGGTTTTGGAGAGTTCGAAATCAAAACACGACAGGAAGCTTTGCTCCTACTCCAAAAGTATATTGGTGTTCTATATAAGATTTCACTTAAAAGAGGGCTCCGCAGCTTAAAAATGTTTTAAATCAGCTAGAAAAGGGAAATGGGCTGTAACACACTCTTCAGGACCTACTGAGTTTTCCTGAAATCGCCCTAAAAAAGGACAAATCAAAACAAGAAAGGCACCATCAGGAACTTCCAGGCTAGTCCTCTCACATTTAAGACCAACCAAAATTAATAAGGGGTGAAATTTGCCCCTGCCTACCTCAACCCCCTCTCAGGCTGGTGCTCATCCATATTCCTGGAGGCCCCTCTCCCAGTAAACTTCAGCCCATACTGCGTATCCCAGGCCTTGAAGGACGCGGCCAGCAAACCTCACAACTGAGTCTGTCTGCATATAAAGTGACTGACTACCAGCTGGTAGGCTATTTTCCAAATGAGAAGGTACAAAAAAAATGTCTGACTTTTTTTGCGATAACTCCCAGGGATGCGAATGACCTGGTACACAGTCTCTTTATAACATTAGTTGGTTAATTTGGCTCACCATACCTATTTAGAATCCCTTGCTAGAGCCAACATACTAAGTTTAAAATATTGTTTATCCACTCATATTTCACACACGTAGGTGTATTCAAAATCTTCATATGCATCTTCAACCACAGTATCTTCATAACTACAGCCACTTTCTGGAGCCACTAATGCAGTTTAAGTGAAGAATATTCTTGTTTCCATTGAAATTATTTGAAATCTGTGCTTTTTGAAGCTGTGTTTAATGCTGCTGCTAAAAAAAATGTTTCCCAAGTCACAAGTATTCATTTGCTATTATTACACTTCCTGCAACTTGCCTTCAAACACTTCACACAGTGGAAAAGGAAAATGTTAGTTTTGACCCAGACCCCTCGGGTGGTGGTTCATTAGCACTTGAAAGACTAAACATAACTCGCTCTCCAGAGGCCACAAATTTGGTTCAGTTGGGGTTATTTTTTTATCAACACCAGAGGACTTGCTGACTAGCCAGTGGAAGCTGTGTCACTGGGGAAATTAGTGGAATTAGAGCTTGTGACTTGGTGGGAACTACTGCGCAGGTGCCCCCCCTCTCCTGAGCAGGAACAGCTGCAGGATGCCCCAGAGCGGCCGCCCCTCCGAATGAGTCCAGATGAGCCCTTTAGGGAGGATTCGGGAGGCTTGAAACCAAAAAGAAGTTCAGCTGACGCACGAGACAACGGTCACATCAACCTCACATGAACTTTCAGGAAAGATGCACCGAAGAGTCCCTAAAAGGGCCGACTGCTGGGACTCCACGTGCCGACAGAACAGGTCATTGTACCACCTGTGTGCCTGCTTGCTAAAAATCGTGTATGAGCATAGAACTCAGCCTGAGACCTGTGCTGCACTGCGCCACCTGGTGGTGAGGCTGGGGGGTGTCCTCTAGCCCTCACCTCTAAACTGATCGCTCCCAAGGCTGTGTTTCAACCAACTCCAGACACTCTCAGCTGGAAGTTACACCACCATTTTGTGTTCCAGTAAGACAGGAAAAAAAAAAATGCTACTAATTATAATCGTGAGACATCACTGATTCGAAATGAATCTTGATTTCAGAGCTATTAAAATGTTTTTTTTTTAAAGCACATAGGAATTGATGAAAAACAGTACTTGTAAATGGCTGATTGGCTAAGTCATTTTGCAGTGGCTTACCACTCTGCTCTTTACAGGGGCCACTGAAGTCTCACAGATAAAACCAGTACTTGCAGCCTTGAGACCCTATTCCTGGGAATAAATCTCAATCTCGACTGCATTTTTTTTAAACCTCTCTCTCTTTCAGTCTCTCTCTAAGTTGCCTGCATGTGTCAGGTGCCTTCTGAAAGAATCGCAGGCAAGCATTGATGGGGAGAGATTCAGGTAACAGAGTCCTTCCCCAGACAGCCCGGAAAGCCACCGATTATTCAAAAATAAAGGAATGGAAAGACCCTGAATATAAAAAACTCTGGATTGGACCCAACTATAACGCCATTTCTTCTTTTCTGAAAAATTAGGTTAGAAAACAAAAAACTCATAGCTGGGAATATATAGCAAAAACAAAGAATGCTGTTTGGTAGGAATTTTTCCCATGTTGCCTTTACAATACTGGGAACATGAGATCAGGTAGCCCCTGAAAGGTCATCTTTCCAAGTTACCACTGGATGCATGAATTTCACTGATGGCATTTCAGACAAGAGTTCATACTTTTGAGCCAAAGAAGCAATGTGAACAGAGGGAGTTACCAGTGTGAGAAGCCAGTGGAGAGATTGAAGAGGCAGCTAGCATCACCTTCCTGCCCGTGCTGTGGGGCAGTCCTGGGCTGGCAGGTATCAGAGTGGTCTGACCACTGACTGATCCCAGTAGGTCCCCAGCTTCCTGGTTGTAGCAGGAGCTACTGGCTAAAGAGCACCTGCTGACTAGGCTCAAGTCAAGCTGGCCGAGAACAGAGAGTGCAGGCACTGGCATCAGAGTTGCACAGATCCTCTCCCTCCTCTGGGGCTCCTGCCCAGATCTCCTTCACATTAAACAGATAATGGCACAGAGCATCACCAAAGGGTCTTCACCACCACAGAGGGCTGAACTTGTAGTGGGAAAATGGGAAAGGTGGGCAGAGTCTAGGAGCAGCCCCAAGCCTCCTTCAGACTCCTGTTTTACCTTAAAAACACAGGCAAAAATTAAAATTTTTGTGCATAAAGGATACTATCAAGAGAGTGGCAAGACAGCCCATAGAATACAAACCATGTATCTGATGAGGTTAATATCCAGAATATATAAAGAACTCCTACAACTCAACAACAACCAAAACCCAATTCAAAAATGGGCAAAGGACTTCAATAGACTTTTCTCCAAGGAAATATACAAATGGCCAAAAAGCACAGGGAAAGATGCTTATCATCACTAGGCATTAGAGAAATGAAAATCAAAACTACAGTGAGACAGCACCTTACACTATTAGGATAACTATTATCAAAAAGAAAGAAAAAAAGAACAGGTGTTGATGAGGATGTGTATAAATTGGATACTTGTGTATTGCTGGTGGGATTATAAAATGGCACAACCAGTGTGGAAACCATTATGGTGGCTCTTCAAAGAGTTCACCATAGAATTACCGCCTGATATATATATACCCAAAGGAATAGAAAGCAGGGCCAGAACAGATGCCTGTGCACCCGTGTTCCGGCAGCATTATTCTTCATAATCAAAAGGTAGAAAGAACCCAAATGTCTGCCAGCAGGTGACGAGATGAACTAAATGTGATACATACATACAATAGAATATTATTCAACCTTCAAAAGAATGAAATTCTGATGCATATTATAACATGGATGAACCTTGAAAACACTATGTTAAGTCAAATAAGGTAGTCACAAAAGGACAAATACCGTCCGATTCCTCTGACAGGAGGTACTGAGAATAGGCAAATTCAGAGAGACAGAAAACAGAATAGAGGGTATGGGGAGGAAGGAATAAGAAGCAACTGTTCAATGGGTACAAAGTTTCTGTTTGGGATGACGAAACTTTCTAGAAATGTACAGTAATGATGGTTGCACAACATTGTGGATATATTTAACATCATTCAATTGTACACTTGAACATGATTAAAATGGTAAATTTTATGTTATACACTTTTTACCACAATAAAAAACACCGTAATAAAAGCATGTGAATTTTATAGTCTGTCCTGTAACTTAGTTATGTTTGTATTAATATAAAAATTTATTTTCTCCAAATCTTCCAGAAAAATATAAACCATCAGTATAGAAACATTGTCTTAGTCCATTCAAGCTGATATAATAAAATACCATAGACTGGGTGCCTTATAAATGACAAACTTTAATTTCTCACAGTCCGATATCAGGGCGCCAGCACGGTCAGGTTCTGGTGAAGGCTTCTGGGTCTCAGACTGCCCACTTCCCGCCCCTTCTCCCCATGGTGAAGAGGGGAGGGAACTCTCTGGGGCCTCTTTTGCAGGGGCACTCATCCCACTCATGAGGGCTTCAGGCCTCCTTCCCTTGGCCCCAGAGACCTGCAGTCAGTCCTGCCACCCAAGGCTGTGTCTGTCCTTGACTCCTCCCTGTCTACAGCTGTACTTGCTGCAACAGCTCCTCTCCCCTCCCTGCTGCCACTGAAACCTGAGACTTGCCTAGGTCTCTGTCACTTGACACACTCTCCCTGCCTGTTGTCAACGACACCCCCGAAACATTTTTGCTGGAAGCCCCAGAGCCAGCACATGTGCGGGCACTCACACGGCACAGAGTGCCCAGAGCGCTCACACCTGCCCGGGCACCGAGGAGGCAGAGTTCTCGATCTCTCTGATCACCTCAAGGAGCTTCCGGTCTGGTAGACAGGGGGTGTCCACATCCAGGGTTAGGAAGTTCCAAGGAGTACAGATTGCTGAGAGGGGTTGCATGTGGGGTGGGGTAAAGAAAATGTAAAAGATGGGCAGAGTGAGATGAAAGCATGTGGGGAGCAGAGACTGTTGGCTTCTAAAGTGTTTCAAAAACAAGTGGCATGAGAAAAACAGTAACTGGCGCAATACAGTAATGGTGGTCACCTGACTGTGCTCTTATGCTCTTGTAAAAGCCCATAGAATGTACAACACAAAGAGTGACTACTGGTTAACAATAATGTATCAATACGGGCTCATCAACTGTAGCCAGTTGTACACTAATGGAAGACATTAACCCTAAGGGAAGCTGGTGGCAGAGAAGGGGGCATCGGGCCCTCTCTGTACCTTCTGCAAAGTTTTTCTAAAAATTTAAAACTACTCTAAAAAAAATAAGTCTGTTAAGAGAGAGGAAAAGAAGAACTAGGCCAACATTTAAAAAAATCAAGGGACCTCACATAAAATAAAAACCTGGACCCCAGCTTCTCTTGACAAATTTGAGGACGTACACTCTGTGTCAAATTGGCATATGATGACCCCTGCTGCTCCAGGCTCGGGGTCAGCAGGGTCAGCGCTCTCAGTTCGTGGCAGCACCTGGACCCCACGCTCCTGCCAGGCTGGCAGGAAGCCCTGTGTTGGGCACCCTGGTGATAAAAGTCAGGTGATTGACAACAGGGAGAGCAGGGGGCTAAGAATGCCATCTCCCAGGGTCCAAGATACGGCAACACCATGAAGGAAGGGAGCCAGACCAGCACAGTTTTCAGTGAAGTTGAGTTTGAGGTCCACAAATTTGCAGTTTAATAATATGTGACCACGTCTTGGAGGAGGAGTCAAGGCTACAGGCAGAGAGAGGTGACTTTCACAGCACTTGTGGTCCCCCAAGGGAGAGAAGCACAGAGGACTCAAGGGGTGAGAAAAAGTCAAGTTCATGGGACTGACGGGGCAACACAGACAGATTCAGGGAAGGGGGAGCAGTGATATAAGAGTTTGCCTGGTAGGAAGAATTAATATTGTCAAAATGGCCATCCTTCCTAAAGCAATCTACAGATTCAATGCAACCCTATCAAAACACCTATAGCATTCTTCAGTGAACTAGAGCAAATAGTTCTAAAATTCATATGGAACCACAAAGGACCCCAAATAGCCAAAGCAATCCTGAGAAGGAAGAATAAAGCAGGGGGGGATCTCGCTCCCCAACTTCAAGCTCTACTACAAAGCCACAGTAATTAAGACAATTTGGTACTGGCACAAGAACAGACCCATAGACCAGTGGAACAGACTAGAGAGCCCAGATATAAACCCAAGCATATATGGTCAATTAATATATGATAAAGGAGCCATGGACATACAATGGGGAAATGACAGCCTCTTCAACAGCTGGTGTTGGCAAAACTGGACAGCTACATGTAAGAGAATGAAACTGGATTATTGTCTAACCCCATACACAAAAGTAAACTCAAAATGGATCAAAGACCTGAATATAAGTCATGAAACCATAAAACTCTTAGA
Organism: Manis pentadactyla; assembly: GCF_030020395.1. Lineage (NCBI taxonomy): Eukaryota > Metazoa > Chordata > Mammalia > Pholidota > Manidae > Manis > Manis pentadactyla. Next base: position 117,120,381 of record NC_080029.1, on the reverse strand, counting down.
AAAAAATACAGGCAAAAATCTCTTGGACATAAACATGAGCAACTTCTTCATGAACATATCTCCCCAGGTAAGGGAAACAAAAGCAAAAATGAACAAGTGAGACTATATCAAACTGAAAAGCTTCTGTACAGCAAAGGATACCATCAGTAGAACAAAAAGACATCCTACAGTGTGGGAGAATATATTCATAAATGACATATCTGATAAGCAGTTGACATCCAAATTATATAAAGAGATCATGCAGCTCAACAAACAAAAAGCAAATAAGCCAATTAAAAAATGCACAGAGGAGCTGAACAGACAATTCTCCAAAGAAGAAATTCAGATGGCCAACAGACACATGAAAAGACGCTCCACATGGCTAATCATCAGAGAAATGCAAATTAAAACCACAATGAGATGTCACCTCACACCTGTTAGGATGGCCAACATCCAAAAGACAAACAACAACAAATGTTGGTGAGGCTGTGGAGAAAGGGGAACCCTCCTACACTGCTGGTGGGAATGCAAATTAGTTCAACCATTATGGAAAGCAGTATGGAGGCTCCTCAAAAAACTCAAAATAGAAACACTATTTGACCCAGGAATTCCACTCCTAGGAATTTACCCTAAGGATGCAGGAGCCCAGTTTGAAAAAGACAGATGCACCTCTATGTTTATCGCAGCACTATTTACAATAGCCAGGAAATGGAAGCAACCTAAGTGTCCATCAGTAGATGAATGGATAAAGAAGATGTGGTATGTATACACAATGGAATATTATTGAGCCATAAGAAGAAAACAAATCCTACCATTTGCAACAACATGGATGGAGCTAGAGGGCATTATGCTCAGTGAAATAAGCCAGGCGGAGAAAAGACAAGTATCAAATGATTTCACTCATCTGTGGAGTATAAGAAACAAAGCAAAAACTGAAGGAACAAAATAGCAGCAGAATCACAGAACCCACGAATGGACTAACAGTTACCAAAGGGAAAGGGACTGGAGAGGATGGGTGGGAAGGGAGGGATGAGGGGGGAAAGGGGGCATTACGATTAGCACACATAATGTAGGGGTGGGGAGACACCGGAAAGGCAATATACACCGAGAAGACAAGTAACGATTCTGTAGCATCTTACTATGCTGATGGACAGTGACTGCAATGGGGTATGTGGTGGGGACTTGATAATAGTGGGACTCTAGTAACCATAATGTGGTGCAAGTAATTGTACATTAATGATACAAAAAAAAAAAGGAGTTTGCCCGGGACATTGGGTTCCCTGACAGGGCAAGGCAGCAATTGTGGTGAAAGGAAGGGGTGAGCTGGGCTTACGGAGGATGGAGGGTGGGGCAGGTGTTGTGGAACCAGCCAGGTGAGAGGCAGGGAGGCAGGGAGTGCCCCTGGTAGGCAGGGTGCTTGTCCGATTCGCTTGGGTCTCCCTGTGCCCTCCCTCCTTCCCCTGGGGGCTGGGAGCAGAAATGGAGGGTGGAGGGGAATATATGCAATCATTTAGTCACCCATTCAGCACAGCTTTACTGAATGCCTGCTATGTGGCCAAGGCTATGGTGGGATATGGGATGGAGAAACAGACAGGACCAATCCGTCCCTCAGAGCTCACGTTCTAGTGCAGGAGGTTGGAGCGAACAACTGACACAAAACACACAGTGGTCAGAACCAGACACTTCACGGGGAACACAGAGGCAGGGCATCACCCTAGGGAGGCAGGAAAGACCCGGAAGAAATGAAGCTTGAGCGAGTCTCGAAGAACACATGGGAGTGTAGCAGCCACGGAAGATGCGGGCATTCTACGTGGACGCGCAGCCGGGGCCACGGCATGGAGTACAAGAGTAGAAACGTTCAGGGAGCTGGCCGTTGTTCAGCAGGGAGGTGACGGGGTACGGAGGGGCAGCGGCCAAGGGGAGCCTGGAGAATTGTCCACTGAAGATTCCGTGCATTCCGGCTGAATGCCGTGGGAGAATGCACGAGGGGTGGGAGTCAGGACTGGAGGTCTCCGGGGTGGTGACGGGAGAGAAGCCGGTGACTAGGTAGGGTAAAAGGAATTGTGAGTTGTGGCTGCAGGACAGTGTCAAATCCTGCCTCTATCACTTACTCTGTGCCATTGCCCAGATCACCTGATCTCTCCCATTTGCTTTTTCTTATCAGTTAAATGAGGAAAATAAATCTATCAATGCCTCTTGTGAGAATGCAAAACCATGGTATCTACCCGACAGCAAGCACTCAATAAATGGGGGCTACTGTCACCATTGCATCCTAAACCATCTCAGTTCTACATAAATGCATTCTCATGTTCCTTCTGCCCTTGGTTTATAATTTTGCTTGAGAACAGACTGTTTCCCCTTCAGCTCTGACCCACCTCTCGGGCTGGAGCTGAGGCTAATGGGCACTCCACCTGCCAGGAGGGTTGCCATGGTGACTTCCGGGCTTGGCTCTAGGACTCAGCAAGTGAACCAAACCTTTCTTTTGTTCAGCTATCTCAGCTATTCCAGATATTTATCACTAGGCAATTATAGCACACTTGGTACCTGTTGAATGATATTCTTTAGCACATTGCAGAGAAAAATTGGAGGCAATCCAAATTTCTGGCAGTAGATTGCTGGCTGGGTAAGTTATGGTACATCCATGTAAAATCTCACTGTGCAGCTATTAAAAATGTTACAGATCTGTGGTGACTGACAGGAAATGGTACCATGACATGTTGTTAAATGAAAAAGGTGGGTTATGGAACAGCATAAATCTTGTAACACCATCTATATAACATGGTGCTACACTTAACTGCTTATATTTATGGACAGAAAAATGTTTGGAAGGACATTCCCCAAAGTGTTCACAGCGGTTCTCTCTAGACAGCAGTGGTTGGCTCTAGGGATTTGCTTTACTCTCTTCCTTCTACTTTCTGTAACACTAGAGTTTGCCCACAATAATACACAATGTGCATTATTACAATAATGTATATTATATATATATATATATATATATATATATATATATATATATATATATATATTTTAACCAAAGCAACAATGCTATTAAAAGAAAATGAATGAGTCCTCCAACACTTGGCCAGTCTTGGAGAAATCAGCTATGTGAGTCAACCTAGAGTCTGCATATGTTGGCATTTCCTCCTAGGCCCACCTGAGAAGCTTGTCTCTGAGCCTTCCTCCACGTGCCCATTCTGACTGCCGACCCAGAGGCACTGGCTTTGAAGTCCTCCATTCACGGTAACTGGGGCCCAGATCCTAAAGCCAAATAGCTCACACATTTTCGAAAAGCCACCCCATTTCCCCAAGCCAAAGGCCCACAGGGGCCTGCTCCCTCTGGCATGCCCATGGTGGTGGTCAGCTGAGCAGCTGCGCTCTGCACAGGTTGCTTGGATGGTCATCAATCAACAGACCCATGTGAGCACAGTCTGTATGCCAGGCACAGCACTAGCCCTGGAGATACATGCAGATCGAGGCAGACGTAGTCTTGCCCCGCAAGTCTCCTGGTCTAGTGGATGCAGGGCTCCAGGAAGGGCTTGGAAATCCCAGTAACTCCTCGTGGCTCCCGCAAGGCTCTGCCCTCCTGACTCACGGTCCACAACTCCACCGCAAACTGTGGAGTCTCCTCTGGAAGGCCCCAGAAGCCCGGCTTCTCAGCATATCCTCAAGCCCCAGGCTCCCCTCCCACCAGTCTCGCCATATGCCCACTCCCCATTATTCATCTCTGCTCTTGAACACCCCAGGGGCTTTTGCACCTCCATGCCTTTGCACCTGCGGTTTACACGGGATAAGATACCTCTTCCTCCACTTTTTCTTCTTGTTGAAATTCTACGCATTCGCCAAGGTTAAACTCAAGTATCACTTGCCAGGATCTCTACCATCCCGTTTGCAAACTTCACAGTGAAATACTAGTGCCTTGGTTCCCCTCAGGTCAAAACTGGCCAAGTCCATCTGGTTCACTGCTGTCTCTGAGTGTTACTGTTGAATGAAGCGGGTTTGCTGAATGACTTCTGCTGCTCACTGAACTCTGAACCCTAGGGGCAGGGCCTAGCACATTTGTCTAGAACCTTCCAGCCAGTGGTTGCCATGCTCTGTTCACGAATCCTGCACTTCAGTGCCAAAATGCTGTATTTTCCTTGGTCCAAAATATTTCTCAGAATTTTTAAGATGTGAAATTGCTAACTGGCTATAAAAAAAATGTATGAGGCAATTGAAGAAACCTAAATACTGGATATTTTATGGTAATGAGAAATGATCAATTCTTAAGATGCAATAAGAGTATGTTATACTACGGTTATGTTTTTTAAGGGCCCTTTTGGTTGAGAGATGTATACTGAAGCGACTACAGATGAAACGATATGCCATCTGGATCAATCTCAATGGAATCCTGTTGGGAGCAGGGGTGGTGGGCAAGGGTAGAGACTGAAGGACATTGGCCATGAGTTAATCATCGCTGAGGCCAGGCATGTAAGCTTATTATGCTAATATCTCAATTTTTGGCTATGTTTTAAAAAAGAGACAATTACAACACCAAAAATAAAATTCTGAAATGTGAAATAGCTCTTGAGCCCTTCTCGGATGTTGCACGGTAGCAGAGAAAGCAACTTTGTTGCAAGAATAATTATTCTCTGTTCACAGACTTTTCTAACATGTGGAATATCAACAAGACAGTTTTGAAACATACAGGAAACATTGCATCAGAATCTCCATCTAAACAAGACAAAACTGAAGAACTTAAGGACAAACCGGAAATGCTTTAGAAACAAAAGCTATGGCTCCTTGTAAATAACACTGCCATCCCTGAAAAAAAGCCAAAGGGCCTAGTCAGTGGAAAATGTTTGAAGATATCTCACAAATACATCTTCTCACCACTCCCCAGCTAGGGTAGAGTCAGGGAATTTTTTTTTTTTCTAGAAAACTTTTCAGAAAATACATTCTTGTGACATAACGATACTGTCCATGTGTTTTGATTTTAAGGGATCAAAGTTTCATCTTCAATTTTTCATTACTAGATTTTGTGTTTCTGTAGTGTGTAGATTTTAATGTTTTGAATACTTCATTTTTGTGTATCTGCCAATAGCGACCAGATTATAAAGTTGATTTTTATAAATTTACATTTACTTGATGTTATAAAATGCTATATACATTTTTATATTTTAAATTATTAAATATCTGCTTCTACTGATTTAAATTTTCAAAGACCTTCTCCTAAAAAGCAAGTGTTTATTCAGTATTATGCGACACACAGAGTAAGATGGCACTGGCTTTTCAACTCCAGTGGAACCATTTCCACTCATTTTCAGGGCTGGACAGGTGGGTGCTGGGCAAATAGCCCAGCGGGCCTCAACTCTGGATGTTAGAACCACCCAGGGAGCTTGAAAACCTCCTGATGCCTGGGCCTACCGCTCAGTTAAGGTCAGGGAGGGAGGGGGCTGCCAGGTGACTGTAAAGCACAGCCAGAGTCGAGACAGCTGAGACTCCAGTCCCAGGTGAGAGCAGAGCCCACTCAGGGCTGGTCTGCCGCTGAGCCCTGCACAATGGGGACCAGGGTGCCTCCACTCCCTGGCCTCCAGGGGGTTGCAGGAGGCAGGTCCTTGCCCCCAGGTTAGGAGTGGGTGAAGCCCCTGCCAGGTTAATGGGCAGGGAATAACAAGCCCTGATGCTTGGGGTTCCCTTCATCCCAACAATGAAATGTCAGGCTGCCGGGAAAGGCACAATCCTGTCCCCATCCACCTCCTAAACTTCCAGTGTCACATGAAACTTCCAGGCTGAGATAAGGCTGTCAGCCCGTGAGAGAGCCCAGACCACAGGAGGAACAGGGAGGGAGACCCAGAGAAGAAGGGGTGCAGGGTGCCTTCCCACATCCTGGGGAAGCAGGGCTGGCAACCTGGAGGAGGAGGCCATGCAGTCCTGGGGCAGAACCAAGGCACCCCCACAAGAGCCGCTGGGAGGCAGGCTTTAGCTCAGGCCACAGGGGCACCGACCGCCTCCGATAAGCAAGGCCCTTGTCAAGGGCACCGAGCTCCCCATCTGGAAAATGCCCAGGTGGCGTCTGGGGAGCTGACCCTAAGGAGGGGCGTGAAGTCAGGGGCAGAGACAGAGGCCAGGAAAACCTCTCTGGCAGTAAGTCCCGACCTCAGCTGGGCGCCCAAATGACCAGGGGCTCTCTGACAACACAGAGTGGGTAAGGTGGGCCCATCTCAGGCTTTCTGAGAGGTGCTGGGGGCCAGCCTGGCAATCAGCCCGGCCACAAACTCCAGAGGTGGTGCCCATGCTTGGCCCAGTTCTGGGACAACCGCCTTGAGCTTCTGCGATTGTTCACGTCACAGGGCCTAGAATCCACTCGGGAGAGGAGATGCTCAGAGTCCAAAGTGAGCAGGTGCCCGAGGACCTGGGCCCGGCACAGGCGGGCGGAGGTGAGGAGCAGGAGGGGGCAGCTTCTATTCAATTCCCTGCTCCTCAGTGTGTACGTGTTGACACTCTGGCCCTTGCTGAGGGGCTCTGAGAAGTCATGGCTCCCCTCAAAGAGAATCCCTTCTTTCTGAGGAGACAGACAGACTTAGCAAGGAAACTGCAGGGGATCAACAGGCGGGAAGAAAACAGCTTCCCTAAGGGGCTGCCTGCCCCCTGGACACACCCACTCAGGTGTTCCACAGGTGCCATGAAGGCCACACAGCCTCTGCTGATCCATTATCTGACCACCAAATCATGTCAAGCTCCCCTCTTTGCTGCAAGACGCCCTCACCCTCATTCCTTGTCTGCCTGGAAAATCCCACCTCACCCTGCAGCGCCCAACCCCACGGGAGCACTCAGAAAAAATCTGCTAATGGCCTGGAGGAGTTCAGAGAAGGGACCCACCCAAAGCAAGGAAGTCGAGCAGTCAGGGAAGGCTCCTGGAGGAGGTGGCTCTCAGAGTGGAACCCCAAAGAGAAGGAGAGCTTGCTTTGGCAAAGAGGAAGGAATGGTGGCCCCCAGGGAGAGGAACAGTAAAGCAAAGGCCTAGGGCAGGGACGTGGGCTGGCATACTGGTGCTGAACTCACAGAAGCAAGAGGTGGGAGGATGGCTTGGTGGGGCAGGAGGCACAGCGAGCAGACTGAGATGGGGCCCCTGGGTGCACCCCCCTCCAGGCCAGCTCAGACTGCCCTCCCTCCTCCCCAGATGACTGGCATTCATGAGAAGCTTTCCTTGGCAATCATTAACTCTGAGCTTCCCACACCAGGGCTGGGGAGAATTGTTAACCAATCAAACGGGTGGGTGAACCATTTCCCCTGATTATTACCCAAAGAACACAGTGCACAGGTGAGGGGGAAATGGCCGGGGCAGCCAAGGAATCAGGGAGGTGTGAACTGGCAGAAGGAAGAAGTCACACGGACAGGGCGGGGGCCTGGCAGGTGGTGCCCAAACCCTCAGCTGAGACTAGAGGACATCAGGGGTCGGCCAAGGACACAGGCCCAGGTGGGAAAGGGTGTGACTCACAAGCGGCCAATCAGGAGCCTCCATGTCGCAGTTACACATGCGCGATGTGTGTCTGGCCCGGGGTCAGGGCAACCTGACTTTGAGTCCTCTAGTCTTTCCTCTTCTGTACAATGGGGATGATGCTGATTTGAAATCCCATTTCTTGAGCACTTTCTGTTCTGAGCCCCTTATGGGCATTTTACATTCCACTGAATTTTCACAATATGCCCCAGTGTGGGGCCTTTTATATTCCCCAGAGGGACTACCTTTTATATTGACAAGGACTGTGCATAAGGGCTTGGGGCGCAGAAGGTATTCAGTCAGGCACCTGCCATTACGACATTGTCATGACAGAAGACGTTTCTTCTTCGTCCTGCCACCGGCTACAGGGAAACCGCAAGACGGATCCTCCATCCTCCTCACGAGGGTAGTATTTTTCCTGCTAACCCAATGTCATAAACAACACATTTCACAATATTTGAATGCAGCGGTGGATTCAGAGCCCCAGTGGCTGAAATGTGACACAAGGTCATTATTCTAGCATTATTAAGCACAGGCTTTTTTAAAGGACTGAGGCAAACGCAGTGGAGACTGGGAAGAAGGAATTTTCCTATGTCGGCCCCCAACAGCGAGCAGCCAGAGCTGGGGAAGGAGTAAACAGTGACGGAGAGAAGCTGTAAATGCCTTCCTTGAGCCTTCACCACCAGACCACCCCTGAGGCTCCAGGCTGGACTCGGCGTGCCTGCCTGAGGTCGGCCCAGAACCCGGGAGCCCGAGAGGGCGCAGCGTGGAATCAGCAAGCAGGCCGCGGTGGTGATGGCAGCTGGGGGGGCCGGGGGTGGTTCTGACGGCCGCTGTCCCTGCTTCTCGTCATCCTTTCCTGCCCCACAAAGCCCCACCAGCCGCTGGTTCTTGGGGAAAAGGATTCACTTTGCCTCTATAGGAATGCTGAGCTTCTGTATGAAACGTGAGAAGGAAAAAAATCATTTCCATGCTTAAAATACCTCTCCCAAGCACGTCTCCACAGTGTCGCACAGAGCGGAGCAGCAAGTACTGCTGATGTGGAAACGTGCTTGGAGGCAGGTCTCTGTGCTTCTTGGTCCAGAGACGTCAGGCTGGGCTGGCATCTGTGTCAGGAGGTAGACAAGCGACCACCTCAGCAGTGTGAATCAAGGGCCGTCCCTCAGACTGCGAAGCTGGGGATTTCACCATCACAGATTCATTTCTTTGGTCCTCCAGGAGGGCTTAAGGGACATTCCCCTGTACTGGGGAGAGGAGAGGTGTCGTGGAGATTAGCTGAGATTATTAAAGGAAATTTTCTTCTCAGTTTTCACACAGAGGCCCAGACCTTCCTCCCTGAGCAAAGCAAATTTATTTCAACAATAACTGGCATCAGCTAGCACTTCAGAGGATAAGTCAGAGCTGGAGGAGAGGAGTCGAGGGGCAGAGAACCCAGCTATGCCAGGGCCCATAATAAACTGTTTGTGGGAGATAGCACTGGGCACACAGTTCAAAGCCCTGGTTCAAGGGTGACTGAGCTGTCCGTGGGAGGCCCAGGTGACTCTGCCACATGACCTTCCTGTGCCTCGGTTTCCTCATTCCAGTGTGAGAAAATGGGGATGGAGATACCTGCCCGGTGCCAGCAGGTGCTTGGTGACTGATGCTGAAGGCCACTTGGTCTGGCCAGGGCTGTGACACCCTTTGGCTGACCCAGAGCAGGAACCACGGACCCCCCAGAGGCCCAGGTTGGCTCCATCCTCCTCACACCAGTAGGACCCCAGCAGGGAAACTGGGAGCCTGAACAAAGCCATCTTTAATGGAACAAGGCCCACCTTAGCAGCCGAGGTGCTCTGCCTTCGAACGAAACTGGAGGCCTTGAGACAAGGAGGGGTGCTCTCGGCACACCGGGCAGGTGGGCGAGGCCCAGCCAGAGACCGTGTCCCTGCCCCACCCTGCCCGCCCCCAAGGAGCCTGACCACCAGAATCACTTCTCAGCCTCCTCTGCTGCTCTCTGCAGGCTCCTCAGGAAGCCCCAGGCATGGCACCTCAAAGGCACACAGGTGCTTCCAGCAGAGAGGCGGGGTGTGGGCCCAGGGCCCAGATGCGTCAGGGGGCTCACTCCTGGGTAAGCCCAGCAGCCCCCAGCCTTGTTAAGGGCATTCCAGCAGCTGGGCAAGTGCTGGACTCGGGGGAGCCGTGCCTGGGAGGCCCGTGAAGACGGAACCAAGCCCGCCTGGGAGGGAGAGGGGCCAGGCGGTGGGGCCAGTCATGTCGCCTTCCTCCACGTCCTTCCCCAGCCTCAGGGAGAAGCCCCGTTTCATCCTTTCCACACAATTTCCTTTTTCAGTCACTTACAATTTTCTTTTTCAGCCATGGGTCAGGCTCTAGAGGGGAGGCCCACTGAAAAACCACCCAAGAAATACACTACGGATGTCTCATAGCTCAGAAATTGCCACATCCCCCTTGCACCCTTCGGGAAGCTGCTCCCGTCACAAGGACCCTGACCCAGGAAAACACTCGTCTCCTGCCCGAAGGATACATCAGGAGGCAACAAAACCCCACTGGGAATTTTCAGAGCCTCACAGTCCCTCACAGAAATGCAAGGTCACTGCGCCCATCCCCAGGCACCCAGCAGGGCCCCAGGGCTCCCCTGCCCGCAGAGAGGGTGCAACGCCACAGCACCCTGCTGCTGACAGAGCCTGCGGGGACCATGCAGCCTCCTGTCCCTTCCCATCCTCGTGGCGCACCCATCACTCTCAGGGTAGCCTGGGGACCTGAGGCCCAACCTCACCCTGGGGACAGCTGGCCCGTGGAATGCCAGAAATGGGGGGCCCTCCTCACTGGATTCCCCTTCTTTCCCTTTTGCCACATTTTCCAGACTGTCTGCTTGAGCTCCTCCTCTTTCAAGAAGGCTTCTCGGCCAACCACAGCCCAGCTGGCCTCCCTTTCCTCTGCACTGGCAGCTGGGGCTACACAGCACGTGGTGTCTCTGCCGGGGAGACAAAACAAAGGCAACAGACTTCTAAGACCCACAGCTCCTGGCCCAGTTTGGAGTTCCTAGGAATCAGATAAGCACCCGATGAATGTGAGATTATGCCCCCATAAATTCCACTCTCAAAAATGTAAATAACTCTCTAGGCAACAATAAAAGAAAAATCGCAAGGCAGCCGGTGTACCCGCCAGGTGGGTACACGCACTTGTGAACTCGGGTGGACCGGCTTTCAACACACAGGGCTGGGATCTAGGCCGACATCATTAGAAGAGGCAAGTCCTCCAGCCCCCCGGATAAGACACTGTGTGACGTGCGTGGGCCTGGGCCCCCCGCTCCCACCACTGCCAGCTGTTCCCCCACTGTTGCTCTAGTCCCCATGTTTGAAGACTTTTGGGTCCTCAAGAATTCTTTTCTCAATCCAAATGCCGCTGGAAGGCCAGGACCAGCTGACAGGTATGGGCGTCTGATCCTGCAGGGGGAGGCTCTGGGGTGGGGGGCTCCTGAGGGGATGCAGGAAGCACCAAGATGGTAAAGGCTCACTTGAGACAGAGGGGAAACACCTCTCGCGTCACAGGCAGACGGGAGAGGGGAGGTGCAGGGACCAGAGGCTGGTAGATGGTCAAGTTTGTCCAGGATGAGGTGGTGTTAAGGTGATATCAAAAAGGTAAGGGGCAAGGGGGGTTACTGTTCTAACAAGAATCGGTTGGACCTGATGCAATGCTGGACACATCATTGTTTAGGTCCATCATCATAAGCAGCTTCACAGCCCCATTCTGAACCCCCAGAGGTAGTTAACACAAAGTCAAATTAGTCCTGGAAATTAAAAAACTGTTTTCACAAAGTTTCCACAGGACCCACCCTTCACCTTTGACCTTATCGCCCTCTCCTTCCCCATGTGTGGTCAGATTCACCTCCACATTGTATATATATGTTTCTCCAGCCTCCCAGTTCTGATCCCTGCCCCCTCCACCCCTGCACTCCCCACAGCCTCCCAGTCTGCGCTCCTGCCATTCCCTCCATGAGGCTGTGCCTCACCTCCAGACCACCTCCTCCAGGAAGCCTGCCTTGAGAGCTGGCTGATTTAACCACAAGGTGTCAGTTTTGGAGCCTCACTGGGACCTGTAGTTTACAGACTGTCCCTGTCCAAGGGTCCCTGTTATTCAGTTGTACCTGTAGGATTTTAATTTATTGCAGGTGACCGAGTAACACACAGACAAGCTGATGCCATTGAAAGAAGAACTTACTGCTTACATTTCCCAAGAGAAGGGGGCCCACTGTACCACGCGGGGCCACCAGGGAAGCACTAGGCCTTGGTCAGAAGGCAGAAACAGGAGCACGGGGAAGGGCTGCACCACAGCCTTTCCTGGGGATTCCACGGGAAAGGCAGGTTCCCAGGGCGAGGCAAACAGCTTAGGATTGGCTAGTTTGGACAGTCCCGGTAGGCTTTGGGGCTGCCCCTAGATGCCTCTTACCTAGTCCTGGGGGGATTTAGGGCAGGGGAAGCTCTAGCTTGCTGTGTGAGAGTGAGATAAGGAGGGGTTTCAAAGTATGGGCTCCAGATGGCAAGGGAGATGTAAAATCTTTGGCCATTAATTTGGCCCTGTGATCAACGGATGCCAAACAGACAAACGCAGCATCTAAGAAAGCGCAGAACATCCATCCGCTCACTTGCTCTTATCCAGCTCAGTTTCCAGGGCCCATTAATCCAGTCACTCTTGCTAGTACAGTAGTTCTTCAGCCCCTCTCACTTTCTGACACCTTGTTAACAAATTCCATCCTTGGACCAACTCAACTACCTGCCTTTCCTCCCGCAACTTGTTGCCTCCAATCCCCTGGCACCGGCAGCTCCTCCACCTGTTACAGTGTTTCCCCTCCTGGTCTCAATCCGGGACTCACCCCAGTGCGTGCCAAGGCCCCCCTCTCTAGGGAATCTCTCTCCCATCAGCATTCATAATTCTTAAAAAATAGCAGCAACAGAAAAAACTGCCTTGATCAACCAGGGAAAAAAAAACACTTATAATTTATATTCCAGACAAAAGACTACCTCCCCTCATATATAAAGATCACTTCTAATTCAATAAGAAGACTAACCGACAGAACATGGGCAAAACATATAGACAGGATGTTTACAAAAAAGGAAATACAAATGGCTCTTGGGTCTATGAAAACATGCTCAACCTTATTCATAGCAAAAAAATAAATAAATTAAAACTATATCAAGAAATAACTTTTGTCTTCCAGACTGGTAAATATTAGTAAGTTTGGTAACATGCTATATCAGAGGGTATGGAAAAATGAGCATCCTCATTACAACTCATACACTGCTGGTAGGAGTGGACCTTCTTATAATTCTATGGACAGCAATTTGCTGATATCTTTCAAAACATGAATGCACATACCTGCTGACCCATCACTTCCACTTTGAGATATTATCCCATGTACCACCTACGTTGCAAAATGACTGAAGCAAGGGTGATTGGGTGGGACATTGTTTGTGATGTCCAAAATACAGGAGACTGCCCATCCAGTGCCTTCACAGTGAAAACATGTGGACTGGTATGAGATGCTCAGGGCAGGGACTGACCCTTACTGAGCAGAGGCCACTCCATTGGGTCCTCTGTGTCAACCGATGGCAGACCTTTCCCCTGCATTTGGCCACAGCACCCACCTCTGTGCAGGTCTGTACCCCCTCGTCTCCACCCAGGTGGGTCCAGGGGTCTTTTCAAGCCAACCAGGCCCAAGCCTATCCCTTCCTCAACCTGTCAAACCCACTGCTCACCAGACTGTGGCCCCACCTGTGTCATCACTGCCAGCGACATCTTTCTAAGATGACAGTTGGTCGGTGTCACTTTCTGATTAAAAACCCCTTCAGGGCATCTCACTGCCCACAGCTCAGAGCCTGAGTTCCTCTGCCTGGCCAAGGCCCTTCATACCCCCCTCCACGGGCTCCTCACAGCCACACCCTGCTTCAGCCCCAGCACAAACACCACTGTGTCACTGTTTCACACCACAGCTTCAGCTCTCCCCTCCCCCTGCTGCCCTCCCCTCCCCCTCCTCTGCCTTAGCTGCCTGGAGATCTCACATTCATCCTCAGAATCTAGTTCACATGGTTCTTCCTCAACAGCATGGCAGCTTCTCAGAATTTTAAATAGAGAATTTCCACATGATCCAGCAATTTCACTTCTGAGTATATATCCCAAAGAATTGAAAGCAGGGACTCAAACAGATATCTGCACACCCGTGTTCACAGCAGCACTACTGACAATGCCCACAAAGTGGAAGCAACCCAAATGTCTATCCACAGAAGAGTGGACAAGCAAAACGTGGCATATCCATACAGTGGAATATTATTCAGCCTTAAAAAAGGAAATTCTGATGCATGCTACAACACAGATGAACCTTAAAACATGATGTAAAGGAGGGAAGAGAGAGGAGGGAATGGGGAGTTAGTGTTTACTGAGTAAAGTTTCAGTCTTGTAAAACAAAAAGAGATCTATAGCTGGATGGTGGTCCTCCAACTTTGCAGCACAAAAGTGGGATGTACTTAATGACAATGACCTGTGTGCTTACAAATGATTAAACATTATTCATATATATTATGCTATGTATATTTTATCACAACAAAAAAATGGTAAAATACACTACTTCTTGTGAAGCCCTCTGTACACTACCACCACCTCTCAAACCTGTGCATGCCTCGTTCCACCCATCCCCAATTCCCTACAACACCCCCTGGATGGGGCTGGCTAGACCCTCTTCTCTGCACGTGCACCCAATTTGTAGCCTACTGCAGTTACAAACTAACATCTTTATCCTCCCAGGTGGAAGGTTTCTGCAGGCAGGGACTGTGTCTAACTCACTACTCCTTCCCCAGCACCTAGACCACAGTCCAGAGCTGTCTCGAGGACTTTAAGAAAAGAGGGGCTAAAAGGTACAAACTTCCAGTTACCAGATAAATAAGTCATGAAGATGTCACACACAGCATGGTGGCTGTAGTTAATATTATTGAAGTGCATACTTGAAAGTTGGCAAGAGACTGAATCCTAAAACTTAACTTTGTATGGGGATGGGTGGTGACTAGATTTATTGCAATGTATACACATATCAAATCATCATGTTATATACCTGAAATCAATATAATGGTATATGTCAATTATAACTCAGTACAAAAATTTAAAAAAACAAAAAGAATGAATAACCTAAACCAGTCGTCTTGGTTAAAACCTTCTCAAATGTTACAGCCTGTTTTCCCTAGAACAGTGATTTACTTCCAAGCCTCACCAACAAACCCCTCCCACCCCTGGAGAAGCTAAATCTTCACTCTTCCATTAAGCAACAAGGTCAGAAGGGGCTTCTGTGGACAAAGTTAATAAACAGCTAACTAGGGAGGAATCAACAAAATAAACCACATCTGGTTTGGTGCAGGCATGCGTGGCCCTTGCATCTAACACCACCAGGCTCTCTCCTCTCCCTCCTCTGCCCAGAGGGTGGGCTGATTCACTTCCTGTGTCCCCTCCCAGGGCAGTGAGAGGGGGTACCACGGGGAGAAGCCACATTCTCAGGACACGTAGATGATTAATCACTGGCTGGAAGGCTCTGACCTTGGTGCGTGGGCTGACCACAGGCCTGCCTCCCCCCACCTCCACCTTCTTATGTAACCCCAGGTCTGGAAGGCCAAGAGAACTTGGCCTTGGGGCTAAGCAAGAAGCCCAACGGGTCCAGAGCCTTCCCTTCCCTCGTAGTTCACCTCCTACCCTCCAGCTCCTCAGAGCCCCCATGCATGGGCTTCTCATTCACACACAGCCCACATTTACAAAACAGGGGCTGGAAAAGAGAAAACCGTCTCCCCAGCCCCGAAGGTAATGATTGGCAGGGTCTTCGGAGACCATCTAACCCAGTGGTTCTCCACCAGGGATGAGTGTGCCCCCGGGGGACATTCGGCAATGTCTGGAGGCATCTTCGGTTGGCAAGAAGGAAGAGAGAAAGCATGCTGCTGGCACCGAGCGCGCAGGGGCCATGGATGCTGCTGAACACCCGCCATGCCCAGGACGGCCCCGCAACGAAGCATCGCCAGGCCCAGCGGCCAGCCACGCTGAGGGGGGAAGCCCCGGTCTAAGCTGAGCTGTGTCTTTTACAGATGAGGAAAGCAAGGCCCAGGAAGTGACAGGGTCAAAGATACTGAGTTACTGTCCAAATCGGAATCCAGGGCTCCCCACCAGCCACACCAGCCCTCGGCTCCCAAGAGCGCAGTGACCAATTCAGAGCCTGGTGGCAAGCTGGTAGAGCGGCTGAATTTGAGACCACAGAGGCCTGGGCTCTGTGCCTCTGACAGGATCGAAACGAGTGCCACCATGGGCATCCTAGCCACAGGGCTACTATAATCAAAGAGCAGGAATGTCCTAGGGGGCTACAGTGTGCCCCGGCAAAACGCCTATTTGAAGCTTAGGCAAAATGTGCCACTCAAGTCACCACAGAGCTTACTAGGGGTGGCCCTGGACTGGTGGCAGAGGTGAGGACAACTTTCTAAGATAGAGCGTGTCCTCAAGGACAGGGCATGGGTGCGCATACTACCTTGGGTCCCTGCTTTGGAGACACAGTCTTTTTTCCTAGAGGCCAAGAAGGATCACATCTCTGCCACCCATTTGTTCCTCACTGCTGTCTTGCATAGTTTCAAAATAACTCTAGAGTCACCCTTGTCCTTTTCCCCAAGGAGCCAATGCCATGTCTCCAATCATGGGCCAGACACCAGGGCACAGGTCCAGGCATCAGCGCTGACAGTGCAACCCCATTATTTATAAAGGACTGACTCACATCATGTCACAACAGGCGTACTTTTCCACCCACTGTTGCTGAAAGCCACTGAACTTGTAGGGATGGTGGCAATAAAGAGAAGGCCAGAGGACGGGAAAGCATGAACTGTGTCTCAGGTCAGGGCTTCACCCTCTTTAAGGGAAAGTAGCCCATACAGAATAATTGGAGGGCAAGGACCAGGGGGACCTACAGTGGTCTCAGACACAGGAGTCACCATTACAATTCATTTCTTCAAGCAAAGCATTATCACTGTTCCCTCCACCTGCCCTGTCCCCTTCCTCCCCAATTTTTCCAACAAGCTGGTAAACTCCTACACATCCTTCAAGGCCCAACTGCTGGAGTCCCTCCGCCAACATCAAGGTTCAGGTGCATTCCAACTCTTAATATGGCAAGCCACAATGACAATGGAAAGGATCTGGGGGTCAACAGCAAGGCTTGGGGAGAAAGCCAGAGCTCCCGAGGACTCTAATGTGTGGGCTTGCACAGGAGTAGCTTCTTCCTCGGGGGTGTGGGTTCGGTAAGTGGTGTGCCAACCAGCCTGGCCCCCAGGCTCTCTGTCCCATCCGTGTGGCCTACTTGGTTCTATCGAGTCAGCACGCTATAGAGGCTAAGGCTGCAGGGCCTGAAACCAGACTGTCCAGGCTAATTCTGATGCCTCTTTCCCTACCAGTGTCGTCTTGAGCAAAGTTACATCACCTTTTTTGGGCTCAGTTTCCTCATCTGTAAATTGGAGATGATAGTTTCAACATCATGGGGTAACTATAAGGATTAACTAACACAAGTAAAGTGCTGAGAACCACACCTGGCACCCAGCTAACATCTACTGAATGCTTAAACTAGTGTGAAAAGTGCAGCCACCCCCATTCCAAACAATCAAGAAAGAAGGTGGGGGTCCCATGAGGGTGAGGAGGAGAGATGCCCCTGCGCACCCTGTCTCCCGTCTGCACTCCTGCAATCGTGTCCTCGGGAGGTGTTCTGGCCACCAGCCTCTTCCCCTCCATCAGACTCCACAGGGCCTCACGTTTATCTTAAAACACAGATAAAAGTCCTTTGCTGACACACGGGTGGCTGGAAAAACAATTGGTGCGCATGGATGGGTCTCCCGTATTTTCCAACCCGTAGAAAGTTCCGGCTTCCACCTTACTCTACTCCACCCCACACCTGAGCTTCACCCTCCTGCTTGTCCCCACACGTGGTCCCAGAAATTGAAGCTCTTGGATCTTCCAAGGAAACCACTTTTATGATTCCCAAGTGAGGTCTCAGAGCCCCAAGCCTCCCCGGGCCTTGCACAGAAGAAAGTCCTCACTCTTGCTGGCCCACACAGCTGGTTGCTCCTGTTCAGACTGGTTCGTTATTCCTGGCCCTGCTGGTCTGAGGCTCCTGGGCTGCTAAGGGGCCTGGCTTTGCTCCTCCTGGGTCCCCAGTGCCCTGGGGGAAGTTCAGAAGGCTGCCTGGAGAGGGCAGTATTTTCACCACTAGCAGAGGACCTGCCCATCCATCTTGGAGAGCAGCCTGGGAGGTTTCACCGGGAATGGAGGTCTGACGGAGAGCACCCCTCCCTGGCTCTCTCGAACCACCCTAGGTTGGTGGCCATCTGCTCAGGGAGCTGCCCCTCTGGGAAACGGGAGGCAGCCGCCCTGAAGATTCTTGACAGTGTCTCAAGCACCCTTAGTAACCTCGTGCAGGGAGTAGAGACCCATATTTGAATGAACTTGCGTTCAATCAAGAAAAGCTCAGCTATGCCTCCAACGTGTCAGTCTTGGTCTCTGGGCCTCAGTGTCTCCATCTGTGCAATGAGGAAAGATGGGCTGGATGTATGCATTTATCCAACGCATATTAACTATGCACCCTACCGGCACTGCTCTGAGCCCTGGGGATAGAGCAGGGAATAGAGCAGACAGAAAGCCCTGCCTTCATGGCACTGGTGTTCTAACAGGGAAGACAGACAAGAAACAAGATGGAAAAGTGAACATGCAGCAGGTTAGCTGTGATAAAAGCGATGGAAAATAACGCGGGAGAGGAGGCAGGGTCATGGCCGCTAAGGCTTACTTCCACTGAGAGATTCTGGATCAACCCTCTTCCTCTGCTGGGCTCTTGTCAGGACCCAGAACTGCCACAGGAGGCTGGGCAGGGCCCTATATGTGGCAGGAACAGATGGGCAGGGAGGGGGAGGTCGGGGCAGGGGCTTGAATCCCAGCTGTGCTCACCACGCTCCTCCAGGGAAGAGAACTGACAGCTCTGGGTGTCCCGGTCTGTCCTCCGGCCAAAGCACACACCTGGGTCTGCTGGCGAGCCCAGGGTCCCGGGGTTCTGGGCACGGCCTCAGAACACTTCAGGGCACAGCCACGGGCAGTCTTCTTCACTTGTTGCTTGCCTCCCGACTCGGCCCTGGCCTTAGATGAACAACACACCGAGCACCTCCACAGCCGGGGCTCTCACACCTCTCGCATCCCTCCTGCTGGGCCACCCCCCAGCCAACCCACGGTAGAGTGTCCCCTTTTCTTACATGGGGAGAACTCCCCATTTTCCATCCATTTTAGCAATTTCTCTTCCTGCACAGATGGGTTTTGATCAAGAAACACTTTCTGAACCTACTGTGTCCTCAAGATGGGGCCAGCTCTCAGAGAGATACAAAGATGCCTGGTCACTTCCCAGAGGAATTTACGGCCCACCTGGGGAGGTCAGGCTAACACACACACCCAGAAGGAAATAACAGTTTGCTTTGCAGCTTACAGAGCACTTTGGACAACTCACTCTCACAAAACCACACAGATTCTCTTATCCCCATTCTACACACGAGGAAACTGAGGCCCCAGAAAAATCAAGTTCTCTTCCCTCAGTCCAAGGAGTGGTAAGGCAAGGGAGGAGGCAGTGGAGATTAAAGTTTCCAAACAAGATTTCCTGTAGGGATGAGTAAGTCTTGGGTGTTAATGAGACAAGGGTCTTCTGCCTCCATCCTACGCAGGTCCAAGCTGGCACGTACCTGGCCTCCCTCTGCTTCTCCTGGGCCTGACAAAAAGTGAATTGAGAGTAAAGTAAAATCTGTCTGTCTGGAAAAATGCACGGGATTATGGATGTGCTCACTGGTTTAAGAAACACCAAATTGCCCCCAAGTGGGTAGGGATGTCAGGGATCCAGGATAGTGGAGGGCACCCTCCTGCTCCAACTTTTAAAGTGCCCTTTCTGGTCACCAAAGGCAGAGAGATCCATCAGGTGGAAAAGAATCTCCAGCTGCTTCTGGTTAATTCATTTGGTTCTTGCCCAGCACCTTCTGGGTGCCAGGCACTAATGCCACAGCAGGGATCAACAGGTCCCTGCCCTCCTGCACACCTAGCTCAGCACGGAGCTGGCTTCTCTCTCTTGGAGGAGCTTCCCGCCAATTTTATGCCCTTCTGCAAGGTGCCCTCTCCTGACCTGCCCCTTTCAGGGGAAGAGCTTCAAGGGAAGGGGGAGAAGAAATGAACCCCTGCTGAGTCAGGGCCCAGTGAAAATGGAGAACCAACCGTGTAGCTCTGGAAGACTGTGGTTTGCCGTCCAGGGCAACCGTTTTTCTCCAGCTAATTTCTAAACCTCTCCGAGCCTCCTTTTTTTTTTTTTTTTTTCATCTGGACCTCACTGGTTTATTGGAGGGGAGTGGACAGAGAGATGGGTCCAGGTTGGTGATGTTCGGCTCTTCTCTCACCCACTGACCTCCCCCATCCGTCCTCTCCTGTTCTGCGTGGGAAGGGGCATTTTCTTCCCCAGGCCACACTGAGCTGAGCCCCCCTGCCAGCCTCGGCTGCAGGAAGCCCACTGCGCTCAAATTGTCAACGGTTATTGAGCTCTAGATCTACGTCCCTGTGGGACGGTGGGCCACACGTCTCTTCTGGCTGGCGCTCGTCTGACTGGGGCTCGCCCAGTGCCAGGGAGCCAAGGATGCCCACCCAGCCTGGCTGCGGACTGCGGGGCACAGGGCAGAAGCCGGATGCTCCGCGTGGCCGGGCACCCGCTTCAGTAGCGCCCAGATGGACCCCCTGGGCAGGGCCCACCACCCCCTCGCCCGCACCCCGTCGGGCTCAGCGCCGTTCCCCTACCCTAACGTGGCCCGAGGCGGCGGGAAGCACAAATGTAAACATCTCTTAAGAAATCGCCATCTCTGCAGTCCCCATCCAAGGATTTTTCTTAAGGGGTTGAGGGGTGGAGGGAGGGACGCCAACGCTCAGAAGCGGGAGAGATGGGAAATGAGAAGGCAGATAACCGATTTCCGCGGAGACCCGCGCCCTGCAGCGGCCGCCCAGCCTTAGTACCGGCCCCGGGCGCTGCAGGGGACTTGGGCGGAGGGCGTGCGCCGGGCCGCGGCTGCTTTCCCCGCCGCCCGGTGCACCGCCGTCCGGGCGCAAACTTTCCCAGACGCGCCCTTGGAGCTGCCGGCGGCTTCGGGGAGCGCCGGGGGCGCCGCCAGGCAGGGCGCGCCTGGACGGGGAGGCGGGGAGGGCGCGCGCGGAGGGGGACCCGCGGGGGGCGCTGGCGAGAGTCCCGCTCTGGTTACCTGGGTGCCGAGCGTCACGGGCGTCCGGTTGAGAGGGCGCAGGGACGCGGCCCAGGCAGGCCGGAGCCCCGGACCCTCCTCCGCGGCCGCGGCTGCCCCCGGACACGCGAGCGCGGCACCTGGCCGGGCGGTCGGCGAGCCTACCCCGTGGTCTCCGCCCCAGATCCCCTCCCACGCGGGGCGGGGCGGGGAGACCGGGGGAGGAGCCGAGGGCCCGGGGGCACCCCGCCCGCGGGGCCTGCACCCAACAACGTGCCACCGACGATGGAACCCGGTGACCTCCAAAGGGTCGCCCCACCACCCGCTAGCCTGGAGGTGAGATCAAAGCCCTGCGCCCAGGTGGAGTCGGTGGGTGTGTCTAGGTTTTCTTGCCCTCTGTGCCCCTCCTCGCCCTTCACTCCCACCCCCACTTCCAGGGCCCAGCGCTGGGAGCCTGCCCTTCAGAAGAATGCATGGGGTGGAGCACACGGAAGGGAAGAAACACCTGGGTACCTGCAGCCCCACCCCACTGTTTCCTGCCCCCATCCCCACCTCCACCCCTCCGGCGGGGCTCCGGGCTGTTCCCCCTCCCCTCTCTCCGAGCGCCCCTGCCCAGGGAGCCTTGCCGTTTCCCCAGGACTCCATTTCCGCGATCTGGAAGGTGCTGGGTCTGGACCTCTGCCACTCGGTGGACGCAGTGACAAGAGTTTGACACACAGGACAAAGAAGAAACAGTCAGGGACCCAGACTCTGTGGCTGCTCGCAGGTGCTGAAGGAACAGGATGCCGGTGCTTCCATCCCCACCACCAACTCTGGGAAAACCACCCCTTGGACAAAACTTCCAGCCTGAAGTGGGAGGTTGTCCCCGTTTGGGCCCCAGGCTCTCCGAACCCCTTCCACTTCCTGCTCACCTTGTTTCCTAAGTGTGCAGAAAGTGGCAGGAGCACTGGACCTGGAGTTCAGAGGCCTCCGTTTAGCTCTGTGACCTCAAACAAATCTTTGTCCTTTTCTGGGTCTCATTTTCCCCTTTCACAGTGAGTGGGTTGCAGTTGATTATCTCCAAAGTCCTTTTATGGGTCCTGAATCATGTTATTGGGCATCTTGCTTATTAGGTTTTTCTCTGGCTCCACAGCTTTTAAAGAGGTGTGCACGTGTGTGTGTGTTAGGTGTGTGTGTTACGTGTGCACGTGTGTGTGTGCACGTGTGTGTACATGTGTGTGTGCGCGCACGTGTGTGTGTGCACGTGTGTGTGTGTGTGCGCTTCTGTCTGGATTAGCTTGTCCTCTCAGACTTAAATTTGGGAAGGGAAAGTGAGGAGGCCTTCCCAACAGGTAGGCAGTCATCCTGGGCAAACCAGAGCTTGACCAGAATGGCCGGCACAGGGAGAGAGTGAATCCCAGTCCCAGCTGACCTCAGAGTGTCTGGACAAGTCCCACATGAACAATCCCTGCTTTGCCTTCCCAAAGGTATTGGGGGATACATGAGCTATTAGGTGTGAAGCCCTTTGAAGGGGAAGGCAAGGGTTGTGCACTTTCTGACATCATCTTTTGACTCTTGTCACAGGGATGGGCTTCAGAGGCAGAAGAGGGCGTGAGGTGTTCAAAGCCTAGCGCTGGCTTTGACCCACCCTGCAGAAGGCGCAGTATGCTCAGCCCAGGTTCCCACTGTCCCCCAGCCGCCCCAGGCTCAGTGAGCAGAGATGCGCCCTGCCTCCCCAGACTCCCGTAAAGAGAGGTGGTCAGTGGATTACCAGTTAATGGATCAGCATGTCTTGGCTGAACACCTGGCCAGCAGGTGCTACGGATACCCGCCTCTGCTCTTAGGGAGATTAAAGACGAGCTGGATGATTAAACAGGAAGCCTTTGGAGAAAGATGTGAAGAGAGGCTTCCGCGGATGGTAAGCACACAGGGAGAGCAGAGCAGGATGGATTAGACGGCATGGAGAAGAATTTAGGGAGTATCGTGTCCAACTCTGCCCTTTCATATGTGAGCTCAAAGAGTAGTGACCTCCTCCCCAGGCAGTCAGCCGTGCGTTAGCAGAGCTGGAACTCAAACCGGGACTTCAGGACTCTGCTGGGTTTGGGCCTCTGTGTGGCCCAGGGAAACAGGGAGCATGGGAAGGACTGGGTACGGGCCAGTGACCGGAAAGTGCCTTCCAGCTCGGGGAGGAGCTGAGCCCAGGAACAGCAGGGGGGATGCTGGCATCCCAGGGCGAGGCTGGAAAGCCAGGCTGATGAGTAGACCTTGGAGGATTTCGAGGCCACACCAGTTGGGAAGGGATGTTACTGGAGAGGCATAGGCCCCAAATTACCCCATGAGGCAGGAGAGGACATGCCAGGAAGGCAGTGAGGTGACATGGGAAGAGCACCAGGAGACAGGCACCTGTATCCAAATGGCCTGAGCAGGGGCTTATCTTCTCTGGCCCTCTGTCTCTTCATCTATAGAGAGGGGATCATGGCTTTTTCTTTTAGGGTTGTCATGGTTACCACAGACTGCATTTGGAAGTGCTCTGCAAACTGCAATTTAGCAATTTAACAATTGTGTTTGTTGATTCTTTTAAGGCCTCCATGAATATCTGTGGAACTGACCCATGTCGGGTTGGGCACTGCATGTCTCCTTGTGATGGATGGACAGCAAAAGGGGGGTCTGCAAGTGGTCGGAAGGGCCCAGGAGGGTGGGAAGAAGAGAGAACACCAGTCTAATTGTCAGTGCCCCTTTGAACACCTTCACAATGTAGCCCAAATACCCCTTTAGGGAGGATAGCCCTACTCTATCCACAGGGCTCAGAATCTGCCATCTCTTCCTCTGCCCCTCCCTAGCACCTGGCGTTCACGGTATCAGAAGTCACTTTTCCCAACCAGACACCTGTTCCTAAGGGGCAGCCCCTTCTGGGTGGGCCCAGACCAGCTGTGCTCTTTACCCACAAGCTTGTCTGACTGCAGGAACAGTGCAAATGACGCTGTCACCCCCACTTCATAGCAGGACTCCGGTCTCTTGTGCATCTGCGGCTCTCCTGCATCCAGCCCTCGCTGAACCCAGGAGTCCCCTGCTCCTCCTTCTCCTCTGTGATGGAGTCATCAGGGCAGGGCTTACTGCTCCACTTAGCAGATGGGAAAAGTGCTGCCAAGACGGTGCCGGGGCTTACCAGGCAGCGGCATATCCACAACCACCACCTCACCCCGCCAGCCTGGGCTGCCTGCTGCCCGGGCCTTTTCCCCGCCATCATCTCATGAGGGCTGGAAGTATTCACCTCACTCTGCAAAGAAAGGAGTGGCTGCTCAGGGAGTTTGTGGTTGAGGGAAACTTCTCGAAGAGCTTTCCTTTCGGCCACTGCATTCAGACAAGGGCAGTGTTGTTGGTATTAGTTTCTGGGGCTGCCATAAGGAACACAGCAGCTTAAAACAACAGAAACTTTCTCTCTCACAGTCCTGGAGGCACAAAGTCCCAAATCCGGGGTGAGCAGGGCTGCGCTCCCTCCAGAGTTCCGAGGTCCCCTAGGAGAAGGTGCCTGGTCTCTTCCGGCTTCTGGTGGGTCCAGAAGTTTCCTGGCTTGTGGAAGCAGGACTCCGACCTCTGCCTCTGTCACCACACGGCTTCTCCCCTGTGTCTCTCTGTGTCTTCTCTTATTTGTAAAAGGACAGCAGTCATTGGGTTCAGACCAGCTCATCTTGACATCCTCAACTTAATTTTACCTGCAAAGATCCTCTTCCTAAATTAAGTCACAGTCACAGGACTGGATGTTAGGACATGGACTTATCTTTTTCAGGGACATTATCCAACCCACCTCAGTGTCTCTCCTCTTACGGGAGGCCCCTGCTGGTCCCTCGAGGTCAGTCTCCTCCTCTCTTCTCCCCTCCACTTCGCACCTCATCTCAGCTGCCTGGACAGAGCCTCTTCCCACATCTTCTCCCTGGTCCTTTTATGGAGGAGAAAGGAGACCACAGCCACATGGTGCCCTCGCTAGGGGTAGTGAGCTGGGGGACTCGGTTCCCTCTGACTTCCTCTCCCACCGCCTCCCAGTGTGACCACGGCTGCCCTTCCCTCTGCCACCTGTCCATTGCGGGAACCTGTGGAAAAGAAGCCCCTTTTGGAGGATGTGCTCACCCTGCCCTCTGTCCCAGGTCCTCTGCTGATGCCGAGGTACTGACAGCCCTTGGCCAGAGAGCCACAGAGCTTTGTATTCTGTGCAGGGAGCACAGACTCCTGGGTAAACCTCCTGGGCCTGGGGGTGGGGCGGGCACAGTCGTCAGAGCAGGGCAGAGGGAGGTGGAGCACGAAAGACTGGCCTTCCGTGTGTGTGCGGAGGAGAAGATGCTGAGAGGACAGGAGAGGGACCCACTTGGGACTCACCTTGGCCAGGGTCAGGCCAAAGGGCCACACACAGGGCTGGGACCCCTGCCTCCTCAGGGAGAGGGCACAGGACCCATCACCTCAGTGCCTGAAGGAGGCCCCACACCTGCCCCCTGCCAGGTGGGCTCCTCCAGCCCATAGCCTCCAGGAACCAGAGAGGCCAGAAGAACCTCCAGGCTCATCTGACCTGGGAGCAAAGAGAGGCAGAGATGCCATGGAAACAGCCAGAAGACTTGTGTGCCCAGGGCTGCCTCTGTCACACAGGCCAGTCTCCTAGGCCCAGGCAGATCCTTACAGCAGCCAAGGGCCCGCAGTCCTCTATACAAGGCCCTGGGCAGCCCCCTGCTTGCAGGGGGAGGAGCTGGGGGCTGATCTTGAAACAACATCAGCAGAGAAGTGCAAGGTTTTCTTCGGCTGCAGGGTTTATTTGGGGTGACTGGTGGGAGGGCGGCACATAGAGATTAGGAAGGGGGTTTGGCCCACCCTCCTCTGCAAGCACACTGTTTCCTCCCAGTGACCTCTGTTTTCTCCTATTAGCTTCAGCAGTCTGTGTCCCTGCATCCAAAAAAAGCCCTACCAAGAAAATACAATGCCCAATTCACTGGTTCTCCATATTTGCTAGAGGTCAGCATCAGCCCCCAGTTCAATCTGAATATCTGGAGGTGGGCCCAGGTCTTTATTTTAAAGTTCCCCAGGTGATTCTGATGTGCAGCCAACGTGGAGACCCTGAGGTAGCCCAACTCCCTCAGCTGCCTGACTCTTGGGGTGTCTAGAGGGCCAAGGCCATGCCTATGTTGTCGTTAACCCTGCCCACAGGGCCCTGGGTTGAGCCAGCACACAGCAAATATACATACAAATAAAGGTGTGCAGAGCACAGGGCGCCTGCCCTCTCTCCTCAGCACACAGCTATGTGGTGGGTCTTCCCCAGCAGCAACTGCAGTCGCACTTCCTGCCTGAATTCTGGGCCACCCACCACACATGGCTCACCCTTCCCTGGGTTTCTCCTGCTACCAGCCCCCGAGCCTGGCAGCACAATGGCCACGGTCGTGGGTGCTGCCCATGGTGGAGGTGAGTCAAGCACAGGGGAGGAGTGGGAAGGAGGGGGCTCCTCCAGGCAGCCCCAGGCTGCTGCCCCTCCTCCAGGGCTTTGCCCTGTAAGGTCTGCCCCCTGCAAATGTTGCCAGCCCCAGGGAACACGGAGACTCCCTGACCCCAGCTCTCGCCACCCCCAGGTACCAGCCATCTGCAAGGTCCAGGCAAGACCTGGACTCGACTGTCTTTGAAGAACCACACAAATATTCCTTTCCTTTAACCCAGCAGTGCCACATCTGAGAATGTATCCTCAGGGAATAACCCTCAAACAGTGGGAAAGCTCTTTGAGTAAAGTTTCTGCACAATATCTAAAATTATGGGAACTTGAAACAACCTAAGTGTCCAGGCTAGTGCACTGCGAAGCAACAGCACGTCCATTTTAAAAGCTAATTGTGAAGACTTGCAACACGGGAAAACGCTAATGATACAGTGCTGAGTGCAAGATTGCACTGGGCAGGAGTCCAGCTGTGAAAAAGTGGTACATGTGCATATACAAGGGCTGGAGTGGAATTGAAAAGCACCAAACTAAAAAAGAAAAGCAAAATGCCCATTTATTAGGTTTGCGGGTGATTTTTTTTTTCTGATTTCTGGCATTGTTTGTAAAATAAATATTTGTATGCGTATATAGTAATAGTAAAAGTAGTCTCCGTTCAGAGCGGCTCTGGAATACGCGTGGTCAAGCCCAGGCTGTGAATGAGCATGGGTCCTAAAGCGGGCTGCCTCTGGGGAGTGTTTGCATTTGAAACAAGCTGAAGTTTCAGAGAAACTGGCACTCAGGCCAAAGTGCAGAGCTATTGTACAAGCCGCGCAAGGGCCTTTTCTCCTCACACCATCCCCTTCGGCTCTTTTAGCCCAGTGGGTCCACTTTGTGGCGCAGCAGAGCTGGGGGAAGCTTACAGGTAACTCAGTCTCTCAGCCTCACCTGCTCTGCACATTCTTATTCAATAGTAAGGTTATCTGTGGGATTGATGGGGACGCTCCAGCTAGGTGGGAAAGATGCCGGGGTCCCCGGCTAATAAAAGGCAGAGCTGTGATCTGAACCTGGGTGGGGCTCAACCAGGGGCAAGGCTTCTGCCTTCTGTTTTAGGCATCTTCTCCCGGACGGCTATCCAGAGCCTCTGCAGCGGCAGCCTGCATGGGCAAGGACGCTTCCGGAAACGGCTGGGAAAGGGTGCTAACCCACGGAGGAGGGTGCTGGTGCTGGGCCTGAGGCTTTTTTAAAGTCTGGGTGTGACCTTTTTGAAGCTGTGTTCTCAGGAAAGGCTAGAGGAAGCCTCGCTGTGTTCTTTGTCCCCACCCAGCTCAGGAGCTGTCAGAGGGGGGAGGTGGGAGCGCTCCTTGGCTGACCTCCTGGGGCCGGCTGGATGGGCAGGGCAGCTCCCCACCGCCCATGAGCCCTGTGACGTGCCCAGGCTGCTGAAGACGTGCAAGTCCAGTTTTACACAAAACACTTAGTGGCTGGGGGGCTTCACTTTGATGAGAGGACTTAAAGTCATCATCGTAACCTGTGTTCACTGAGCTCTGACTAAGGAGGCCAGAGCCCCACAGACGCGGCGTCCGCTTTAATGCTTACCATGCCCCAAGTCTAACATTATCTCCACTTCATAGATTATTGGAAAGTTGAGGCCACGACTTGTACAAAGTCACAGAGCTGGGACTCAACTCAGGACTCGTCCATAGTTTGTGCTCTCTCTCAATCGCTGTGCTATACTGCCTTAGGGTACATTCCAATTTCCAAAAAAAATAAATATATGTACAATTCTTCCTGGAACATGTCTGCTCTGAGGTTTACCACAACATAGATCCTCTAGCTAACGTTCAAAATGTGACTCCTGCTCACATTAGCCAGTCCTTCTTGAGGCTTGCACAAGACCAAGCCTTGGAGAAACAGTCCACTTATGGGAAATATGGAGTACTTGCAGTTAATTTCATACATTAGACTACAGAGACTTAGAGATCTATTAGCTATTCTAGGAACAGTGAGAGCCTAAAAAGGTCATGTCATACCTGTGTCATGTCAAGTCTGTGTCATACCTGGCCTACACGGTTTACTGCCTTTTAAAGATCCAAGTGCAACGTCTCTCTTCCAATACGCAGGTCTCACAGTGCCAAGTGGATTGTCCTGGCCCCGGATGAACGTGACAGTGGCTGGGAGTCTGCTGAAAGCCGTGGTCGCAATTTTCCTCGCTACCACATAACTTCTGAGCCATAGGTGGGTTGACACGACTCCTGAAATCCCTGCTAAATATTTTAGCATGAGGACGGAGTTGCTAAAGAGAGGAAGAAGATTGTCGAGGGCTGTGTAAATATTTAATTTTGCCCCAACTGGTGTCCTTAATTCCAGAACATTAATGTCTTTATCATAACATTCCTTCTATGACTCCAACGCTCTCCCCCCTCCCTCTTCCCAGCCCACACCCATGTAACCCTTCAGCTCCCCGGCCTGTCTTCACCACCAAAGGCCAGGGGAGCGGTGGTACCAACTGCATCATCCCTTTTTATCGTTGGGGAAACTGAGGCTTAAAGGGTCAGGGAAGCAGGTAAGTGCCCAGCCCAGGTTCCCTCTCCAGATCTTGAGCATTTTCTGCCCCACCTTGGGACCCACAGGTAGGTCCCCAGGACCTTGGGGGCCCCGAGGACTCCTCCCCTTTCTGAATTCAGTTCTTTTGTAGTAAATGACTAAAGGGAGTCATTCAGCAAATGGCTCAGAGAGAAAGATCCACAGCCTCATTCATGCCCCAGACTGTCAGGCAGGAGGTCAAGGGGCCTCAGGGCTAACGCTATGGACAGGTAACTCCTGAGTCAGTCAGCACCCGCCCTGCCCCTGCCAGCCCCAGCGGGCGGCTCCAGCTCCCCAACCAGCCACTCCATCAGCAGGAGCAACCCTGCCCTCATCCACCACTCCAGGCCCAGGTACTTCGTGCCTTATCTCTAGTTCTCAGGGCCACCTGGGTGGTGGGTGTTATCACCCCTCATTGCAGATGAAGGAGGTGCAGAGTGGCTAAGTGGCTTGTTCAAGCTCAGGCACTGGGCAAATGGCTGAGGCAGGACTCCAGCCAAAGTGCTCATTCTCTTGGTGACCCCAGACACCGAATGTGCCAGTTGGCACCCAGGACCCCCTCACAGCCCGGTCGCTGGTCTGCTGCCCCAGTGCCTGGTGAGTGCCCCCTGCCGACTCCATCCTGGCTGGTAGATCCCCAATTTTGAGCCTTATCTGCCCAAGGCACACTGCACCTACCCACTTGAATTGAAGGACCAATGTGCCAGGGAGCTTTGCAGGGTCTCATCACCCCAGGGCCAGGTCAGATGCTCACAGCTGGGCCAGAGCTCATGTGGTGGGGAGAGGGTGGCCTCACCTGGCCCCAGATTTCTTTCTTCATTCACTCCCGCACTCATTGTTTCTCAGACTCTTGCCGAGCCTCCACTCTGTGACAGACGCTGTGGTAGCCTGAAAAGTGGCCCCTCAGAGACGTCCACGTCCAGATCCCAAATGCCATCAACATATGACCTTACATGGCGGGAAGGATTCTGCAGATGCGATGAAGTTAAGGATCTTGAGATAGAAAGATTGTCCTGGATTATCAGAGTGGGCCTCTTGTAATCGCAAAGGTTCTTATAAAAGGGAGGCAGGAAGGTCAGAGTTCAGAGGAGAACATGTGACGATGGAAGTAGAGGTCAGAGCAACGCAGCCGTGAGCCGGGGAACGTGAGCAGCCCCTGGAAGCTGGAGACGCGAGGAAGTAGAGACTCGCCTGGAGCCTCCACAAGGAACGCATCCACCCCGACACCTTGATTTTAGCCCAGAGAGACTGATTTTGGACTTCTAATCTACAGGGCTGTAAGATAATAAATCTGTGTTGTTTTCAGCCATTATGTTTGTGGTAATTTGTTGTAGCTGCAATAGTAAACTAATACAGATACCAAGATAAAAGAGGTGTGGTCTCTACCTGGAGAGCATTTTATGAGACCACGCAGAATCTTCTAGAGGGCTGGTGGAATCCATACAGATGCTTGGCCCCAGCCACAAGAGTTTCTGATTCAGTAGGTCTGGCTGCGGCCGGGAATCTGCATTCTAACAAGTTCCCAGGAAATGCTGAGGCCACTGGCTGGGGACCACAGTTTGAGAACAGCTTGTGGAAAGCAATGGTTCTCAAGTTTTGATGTGTTTCAACGGTCCCAGGGATCTTGTTAACATGCAGGTTCTGAAGTTAATTTATTCATTTATTGGTTGCCATGTTTATTACCTGAACTCTCCTCTAGAATGTCAGGCCAGTGACAGCAGCCTCTAGCAATGGACACACAGTAACGTCTGCAGGATGGATGGATGAATGGGGCAAGGGTTTGGAGCTTGCTGAGCAGGGAGACCAGACACAGTGATGTGGGTGTCCTGGGGGTCGTCGCTGAAGTCACAGAGTGAATGAAATCCTTTGGGATAGAATGACAATCTGGAAGGAAAAGGGGGTGGAGGAGGTCCCCCAGGGCCCCATCACAGAAGGGGTGCAGCAGGAGTATCTACAAAGGAGGAGGAGACGGGAGAGCTAGAGACAGCCACGGGGGGAGGGATTTCTGCAGGACGGAGTCGGCAGCACCAAGAGCAGAGCCCAAAGGGGCTTCTGGATCGGGCCGAGGGAGGGACAGCGGAAGCATGGGACTCCCATTTTGGGGAGCTGGGTGGCATCTCCTATATGAAACTGATTGGTTAGGGAGGGCTTAGGCCCTCAGGTAGGCATCCATATTTTTCTCACGCAACTTAATTAGACGATTTATAAAAGCCTTGTGTGTATGTTGGCAAATCTTTTGGAGAATTCTGAGAAGAAAACTGAAATCTCCTATAATTGCCATACCCAGAAATGAAGCCTATTTATATTTTTATGTATTTCAGTCTTTAATACATGTATGTAAAACACAGAATTTTCCCTCGAATTCAGATAAAACTGTTTATATCTTTAGACCCTGTTTCTATAACTTAATACATTGTTCCATAAGTATTTTTCATATTTTGAAAAGCAAATATAATTTTTGAAGGGAGAATAATACACTTTTGCACAAATGCATCGTAATTTAACTACACCCTTATTTTGGAGTACTTTCATTGTGGTTTTAATTTACAGTGTGCTAAGACTAGCGATGCTCATCTTTCACATGTTTATTTGCCATCTTTATTTCTTCTTAAGTGAGGTATCTGTTGATGTCTTTTGCCTATTTTTAATTGGGTTATTTCTTTGCTTATTGTTGAGTCCTTTATAGGTTCTGAATATAAGTCTTTTGTCAGAGATATGATTTGTCAATATTTCCTCCCAGTCTTTATTTTAATTTTTAGTGTCTTTTGCAAAGCAAAATTTTTCATTTTGATGAATTTCAATTTATTATCAACTTTTTCATTATGCTTTTAGTATCTAAGAACTCTTGGCCTAACCCAAAGTCACAAACATTTTCTCCTGTATCTCCTAGAAGTCTTACAGGTTTGCATTTTACATTTGTGACTACGATCCATTTTAGAGTTAATTTTAGTGGAAAATATGGGGTATGTGAGGTCTTTTTTTTGTCTTGCAAATCGATGTCCAACTGTCCCATGCATGGCCTTGAACAAACCACATGAGTGTGCATGTGGGGCCGGATGCTCGCCTAGCGCCCACAGAATGGACACAGGAATCCGTCTTTGCACCACAGCCCTTTCCCCCAAGGGGAGACAGTGGTGGGCACGAAGTGCCCAGGCTTGGGTCAGATCTCCGCTGCCTTTCCAGCCTGCCCCTGACTGTCTGGCACAAGCCACACCACCTCCCTGGGCCTCGGTTTCATTAGCTGAAAAACAGCAATAATGATGCGGACCTCATTGGGCTGTGAGGGAAATGGAGATAATCTATCACCAGGCAGCGGGATTCTAAACGTCCGCTTACGGACTGGGGAGGGGATGCGCCTGAGCAGCAGTCGGGGTGGAGGGTCGGCGCTGGCGGTATTCGGACAAGAACTCCTGATGCTTGGAGCAGGGGCTGCGTCTCTGGACACCCCCGGAAGCAGCTCCGAGGCCTGCGCGGGGTTGCCTTGGTCTCTGTCCCTGCCGTGCCGAGGGCTTCCGCAGCGGTCTGTGGGATTGAGGTTAGACACTGGGAGGAACTTTCCCTGGGCCAGAGGAGGAGAACAGGAAGAACTGCGTTCGTGGCGGGGAGAGCAGCGTGGGTCCCTCTTTCCTGGCGCGCTTGCCCAGACTTCGCTCTCTCCCGCTGGAATCGCCGCGGGTCTGCCTGACCCAGCGGCCTCTGCAGCTCGGGTTCGGGCCTCCTCCTCCTCCGAGGAGGAGCGGCGGCTCGCGCGGAAGGGCCCCCGCTGCCCTGCAGGTGGCGCCCGCGGGCCGGCGCGGGAGGAGGCGCGGACTCGGTCCAGCCCTGCAGCCGTGGTCCCTCCGGCCCCGGGTCTGGTTCCCATTCTGTGCCCCGCAGAGCCTCAGGCTAGGGGCGGCAGGACCCCGGGCCCCAGGCCTGAAGTAGCTGCTGTGGGCATCAGTGCAAAGCAGGGGAAAGCCCCGGGCTTGGGGGCCACCAGCCTGCCCACGACTGTTCAGGGGCCCAGCCCTGTGGGCCTGTCCTGGGGCGGTACTCAGTGTGTGGGGAGTCGGAAGCCTGGCTCGAGGTCTGGTTCCAGTTTCTCTGTTTTCCCACCTTAACCAGTGAACAGTCCCTCCTACATCCTAGGGCCGTTGGAACACCGCTGTTACTAAACACTTCATAAAGGTTAGCGATTATTGTTATTCAGCAAACGTGGTGTCAAAGGGTCAGGAAAGGTTCTATTGCCAACTAGATGAACACTGAATGCTCGAGTCACAAGTGGTTTTCCTTTTATAAAATAATTAAGAAGATTGCATTCGTTTCCAAAAGTTAAATTGAGAATTCCAGGTTTAAGTAGTTTTGATTTTAAGTTTTGCTAATCATTACCTATAATTGTATTTGGCCTTTAAATGTTAATAGATGCTTTAAGTATTTTCGAAAAAAATAGTCATTTTTCACATACATTTTCAAAAAAGTTAAGTTTTATAATTGATTTCATTTACATGTCTACGATGAAAATATATTCAAATTGTATGCTCTGGATGTAATTCATTTTATTTATAATCCCTTGGATCACTGAGAATGAGTGCAAATAGAGATCATGAAAGTGGAGCTCAAACAAAAAAGGTAAAAAAGGAAAAGAAATAGAAAATCTTAAAAGAGACAACCTGCTTCAAATTTTTACAACTACCAACACCTTACGTGAGATTTCAACTTGCACATTCATATACAAAGGAGCTTAATAAGCGGTCAACCATGGACAATCTTCAATAAAGGTAAGTGAACACCAACAGGAAACATTAGCGGAATGTGCTTAAAATAATAAAATGATGTGCCCAATATTCAGTCAAACATAATGCTTTAATTTGGGGGCGAGGAGAGGCACTAATGGCCCAATATATACAGAAACTAAATAAAGCCTAGTTTTAGTAAAAATGACTTCAAATTTTGATGTTAAAATAGCCAAACAGGTAGGATGAGTTTTTTTTTTTAATGTAACAAATAATTATCTGGGATGTAAACTTCAAAATGAGATTCAGTTAGAGGTTAAGAAGTGACAGAAGAAATTAAAACATCTTTAAAGCAAATATTACTCAGATCGATTCGATTGTACCAAAGACAAAAACCACATCAAATGACTAACATTTATTGTATGAGTTTTGAACTACAAAAAAAGAAAAAGTCAAAATTAAGAAGTACTGCGCTGGTTTCATGCCTTTTACAGAAAGTAAACATTTTGGTTAATGCAATGAACTGAATAAGTAGATTTCAGTTAGAGGCACTGAATTGTCAAGGATAAGCCTATGATGATACCACTAACAAGATCAGAAAGAAAGTGTATAAGCAGGAATTTTGGTCAAAAATACAGCAGCTTTCTCTGTAGTGTGCACAGCTCCTGGTTCCAGTTCGTACTAGGAGATAGGAGATGGGGCTTCAACTGTGCAGATGCAAGGGTGTCCTTTGGACAACTCACTGATTGTATATGGTGTTTTCTGGATCTGCCCAAAGACTGAACATCTTGATGAAACATCAGATTTGACCTTGCAGCCTCTCACAGACTTGAAAATGCCAGCAAAGTGCCCTCAAAGGAATCAAGACAAGACACAATAGGACTAGAATTGTTCAGTGAAACAGCAGATCCTCAAACAGAAAGGGAATTATGGTCTTTGGCAGAAAATGAAAGTATTTTTAAAATCTGTGTTATCCATAATTGTTTTGTATGAACTGTTGCTTGCCCTAAGTAATGTTAGTGAAAGGTTATTTTTTTTCAAAAAAGATTTATATCGGCTGTGTTGTTTTTTTTAATGACTGCAAACAAATTTAAATGTTTAGGGAAAACTTTTTAATATAAGTAGAAAGAACTTCATATAAAATATGTAGTAAAAGCAATATTCCAATAAAATATAGGGAAATTAGAAAACAAATAAAATGCTCATATGACTATAAAGGAGAAGATTCACATTCAAATAGTCGAGTTTATAGAGACTATTTTCTAGTCATTATAGATTAAGGCTCTCTTCTCAATTGAAGAGAAATTTGAACAAATGAGCAAAATACTTGTATTTTGTATTTTCTTTATAATACCCCAGTGTTGAAAATGTGAAATAACTTAAGAAATGCTACAAAGATTCTTTATGCTAATTAAGGAATGTAATCCAACATACTTTACTGAGAAAGTCTTGGTATAAAAAAGTATCAGCTAAATTAAATGATGTGCTTAGGGATGGGTGTACTCTCCCCCACAATCTCCCTGTCTCATCACAGACCAACAGCAAATATTTTGGGGACTGGCAGGGCTAGTAGCAGCAAGCTACTGCATCAAGAGATGTTAAAATCTGCAAGTGATAGAGACTTATATGGGAAAGTGAGCATACTCTGTGATGTTTCCTGTGGTAATGCTGAATTACCATATGTAAGCCCATTACACTATTTAAACATGATATCTGAAATGTATGGCTCACTTCTGAATCTAAGTACTGCTTTAAGGAATTCACTAGTAATGCCAGTTGCTATTGTGTCAGAAAATAGAAGTTTCTCCAAACAGAATTTAAAGAAAAACTGCCCAAGAACTCAAGATTTTTGAATTTGACATTTCTGCTAATAGGACACTTTATGACTAATTTAGTAACAACATAATTCAGTAGTGTTGTTGAAATAAAGGGTGACAAATGGTGAAATTAATGAATCACATATAACTTGCATGGGTTTTTACTATTTTTCCAAACATTTTTGAACATATTTTTGAACATATATGCAAAATGTTGCAAAATTTGCAACATATTGCAAAAATGCAAACTTTAACCTTGAAATTCTAAGAATTCCCCTTATTACTCAAGCACCCTCACCTCCTGCCAGCACCAATCATAATTTTTGACGAACAGCTTGTGTGATTTTCCCTAACTGAGGTTTTTGCCTTTATGAGCGGCCTCCCCTTTGTGACCCGGTGGAACACAGGTCAAGTAGATCTTGAATCTGTGTCTCCCGAGCTACAGTTCTAACAAACCCTGAATGAAACTTTGTTTAATCTGACCGGGATCTTTGTTTCATTTCTTGGTTGACAGCCCATCAACAGAAGGCTCGGACATACATGGTAATGAGTAAATTCAGTCATTTTTGATACTTTACTAACTTTCAGTCATTAACAACCAGTTTTCAGTCATAGGGAAAACACTGCTTTTCAATTTGTCATTATTAAGGTATATTTGTGAAGGTGATTAATTGTGAGCCTGACTAATAATGTTTAAATATTTAGATGCTTGGTAGGTGGACCCCCGCCCAAGGAGTGCTGGTAGCCAGCGTGGAGCCCCTGCAGACCCACGTGTTAGGTAGACGCCTCTCTCCCCTTCTTTTGAGACTGAGGTGTAATGGGGAAATCTCGGACTGTGCAACAAGAGAGCCCACCTTTCTCGCCTTATTTTTCCTACATCAGCCATAAATTAAGGGTGATGCCGCCTGCCTCACCTCACTGTTTAGAAATCATGTGAAATAATATCTGACTTGGAGAGGACCATCAAACGGGGGGAAACTATTCCCCCCACTCCCGTGCCTGAGACCCCTGCGTTCAGGCCTGACCTCCTCCTAAGCAGCGTGGCTTGCCCCACTGTTGTGTCAGCAGCAGCCCTAGGCCATCATTTATACCACAGGCTCCCTCTTACCCCCAGCTGAGTGGTCACCCTATGATGTAAGAGAAGACAAGGATGAGCAGGAACAGGGAAGGACGTTTTGATCCTCCCACTGATCCTCCAACCTCCCTCCCCGGGATGTCCTGACCTCCAGGTTACGCTCAACGACCTAGGCGTGCCACCCCTGGTGGCTCTTCTCTGCTCAGCCTCCCCTCCTGCGTCACCCCATCTCTCTGTCTCACGAATATAGTCACAATTTTCTTGTGGTGTAAGCTCAGAAATCATTATAAACTCTAATGTCTTTTATCCAATGTATAGAAAAACCGAGATGGCTAAATGGGATAGGTTGTTACCTACTAGACATCACGAAAACACCAAATGTTCTTGACAAAATGTAGAATGAAATGTGACCCTGGAAAACGGACTTGGTAGAAATAAAGGTCACAAAACAAAACTGGGCATGGCAGAAGCTATCATCAGCGAAATGTGATATTGACAAAAACTGGATCTGTGAACCAAATTTCTGTTATAAAATTTAAGCGAGAAAGAATTGGTCCTACAGAAAATAGTTTCAATCCGCTCAAAGTGAAAAAGTGAAAAAATTGGAAATAGCTTAACTGAGCTTTATAGAAAATTGATCAAAGAATTAAATGGACTTAATGGAGTCCATTCCGGAAAACCCTTTCCCAAGGAAAATTCATCAAAGTCAGCCTACTTCCTCGTTATGTGTTTGTATTCAAAACATCTCCAGTGGATTCTCTAGGGAATTTTCATTATGAAACACGGAGAGCTGGTCAGCGGTGCGCTGGGAGCTGCACCGGAGGTCCCAGCATAATGGGTCTGGGAGGGTGTGACAGGCAGCACCTTTATGGGTGGGCCCCTCTCTCCTCCACCCCACACCCACTCCCCGTTAAGAAGCACTGGCTTAGGAAGTGGGTGCTGACAAGCAGGTCAGACGGCTCAGGGAGCTCATGGGGGCCCCCTCAGAATGCCCACAGGGACTGAAGGGTGGAAGGGTGTCAGTCTGGCTAGAGGGATGTTTCATGGCTGAGGTGCTCTTGAACTTGGGCCTTGGAGTGAGCAGACCCCTAGGACAACTGGCAACAGCAAAGAAGGAAAAAACAGAGAATTCTTTTCTACTAAGGCTGAGGAGCAACAGGCCTGTGCCCTAGGAGGAATGACTGAGGTACATCTCATGACCAGTCGGAGGGTGGAGGCGGGTATGACCACCTAGAAATCACAGGACAATACTCAGGTTACCTGTGAATTAAATCTAGTCTACAGGTGCATTTTGTTTGGTCCACCTAGTAATGATTTAATTTTTGAAAGAATTATAATGTTTCATTTTAGGCACAATCCCCATCAATCCTCATCACCTACTGACTCGATTACTCATTTACAACTATTTAATCTGCCAGGTTTCTAAAGGCTTGTGAGTTTATATTTTTAAACATAAACAATAAAATGATTTTTCACTTGGAGTTCACAGACCCTCTCCAGATCTTTGGGTGATATTTGGGGCATCTGAGGGTTCAATAGTTGTGGACAGGAGCCATGAGGCCCTGAAACGTACAAAAAATTCTCGGGGCATTTTCCTTGGCTTTCCTAGAGTTCTTGGAAGGGGGCTCCTCCACTCTCCTGAGTGACGTCCACTTAGGTAGGGCAGGGGGCTGGTCTCTGTAAGGCCCTGAAGAATTCTGTGCAGTCAGCCACGGAGAGACCAGGGCTGAGTTCCGCTCACCTTTCCTCCTCAGTGTAGTTTAATCCAGTTAGCAATTAAGAATATGAATGCACCGTGGGGTCTGCTTAGGGCACGGGCAGGCGTGGCGGCTGTCACCGGAGGCTGGGCACATTGATTTAAGGCGGCTGTGCAAAGTGAGGAACTGTGAACCAGAGAGAAAGCCTCCAGTTAACGATTTCTTCCGTCCATCGAGAGGCTGCTGGCAGGACACAGAGCCAGAGAGGGAGACGGGGACTGCAGCCTGGAGCCGGCAGCCAGCCAGGGAGGGACTGTCATGCGTGGGTGTCTGTCACCCTCCTCCTCCGGCCAAAGGGCTCCTTTGGGAGGCTGCGCCGCCTCCCAGCAAACCTCTCTCGAAGAAGGACCTGGTTACTCCGTCACCACTACGGTGTAGATGATGGAAACAGGTTACTATTTAGTCTGCTTTTTAAATGGAATCTTAATTCAGCCCGAGGGGTAGCTTGCCAGGATGAGGCAAGGGTGAGTCAGGGAGGCGTCTGTGAGGTGGGTCTTGGGGGAAGGGCCAGGGGTCTTTTTCTCAGACTCAAATCCCTTTTTTCCAACCAAGAAATGGAATTGTTCTTGGAAACCCAAGGACTGCTGGGCATTTCTTCCGGGGGGCTCTGGTGCGGGCCGTGTGCTCCGCCCACTGTAAAGAGCCGCTGAGTGTGATTTTCCAGACTTCTCTCTGTTTTCTGTTAATCCTACTTAGCTACACTTTTTGGCCAGAGGATCTGCTGGGCCCACCAGACCTGGGCAGAACCCTGGATTTCCTGTGGGAGGTGGGCAGGCTGCAGTGTGTGTGTGCGCATGTGTGTGTTCGCACACGTACACATAGATCTGGGCTCACCCGACCCACCTTCCCGACTGAGCACCCAGAGAACTCCAAAATGAGAACCCTGGAAACTGGCTTATTTTCGTGGGGGGTGATGGAAAAGAGGAGGTCCTTGGCTGATGGGGATTCAGTCTCCACCCTGGGTCATGCCCTACTCCCCTGAGAGAGAGACAGCCTTCCCTTTAGAGCTACTGGAAAAGGAGGAGAAGGGCCCAGAGCACCTTAGCAACCAGGCGAAGGACCCTGCATACAACCGCTAAGGGCAAACGGGCACACTGTTGGTGGCTGAGCCAAGACAGGGAGGCAGTCACACGCTTCCCTTCTTTGCGCCCTCATCAAGCCATACTCCTCTTCGTTCCTTGAGCTTTGCTCTCTGCTTCCCAACAGGAAGGAAAACTAGATACCAGCTAGTTCTCACCCTTGGCTGCACGTTATAACCAGCTGGGATGTTCAGGCCACACCAAGAACAGATAAAATCAGAACCTGTGCAGAGAGAGCCCCAGGCCTCCGTGTGGTGTGTAACTCCCCGGAGATGCAGGCAAGCTGAGAACTGGTGCGCTCATAAGTCCTTCTCAAGTGCTAATACCAACACCAGTTACCCGCGGATACTGGTGAAATGCTAACTTGGATTCAGTAGGTCTCGGGTGAAGCCGGAGTCTTCATATCCTTAGGCTCCTGGGCGATGCAATGCAGACGCTGGTGGGTGTGACAGCTCCGTCAGGGTGCTGGGAGGGGAGGGCTGGCTCCAGGCCTGCTCTGTTCTTGGAAGCTGGCTTGCATGCATTCATCCAGCCCCCCACCCAGCATTTATCGAGCTCACTCTGTGCTAGGTGCTAGGACTACTGTGTAGACCAAGGAGTCCAGCGCCTGCTCTCAAGGAGGCTGTATTCTGGGGAGGAAGAGGAGCAGTGCACCCACAAACCATCCCTGGACAGCCCGTTTCTGCTGGTGAGAGAGGCTATGCAGACACAAGAAGCAAGGAGCTGTGACGAGTGATGTCTGGAAGGTGGTGTCTGGCGTGATGTCTGAGCTGGGTGGTCAGAGAAGGCTTCACCGAGGACCTGATATTGGAGCTGATGACCGAAGAGGAGAAGCCAGGCCCGTGAAAAACTGGGAAACAGACTTCCAGGCAGGACTGGCAGTGCAAAGGCCTGAGAGAAGCTTGGCAGTCCAAGAAGCCTCAGCCTAGGGCACAGTGTGTGATGCGAGAAGCTAATAGCCACAGTCAGGCAGGGGCAGAGGCCGGGGCAGCTGGCTGTGGGGATCCCAGCCTGGCGAGGACTTTGGATTCTGTTTTTTGACAATGGGAAGCAATTGGAGAGTGTTACACATCTCAGGCAGAGACCTGGCCCTTGTGTCACCCACACCTAGGAGTGGCCCTTGATTCCTCATTATCCCTCACCCTGCACAGCCAGTCCATCAGCCACACAGACTTAATGCAACCCCATCTCACCACCTGATGCCAGTCCTGGCCGCCCCCACCCCTCAATGGGGCTCCTGCAGTGCCCTCCCTATTGGGCTCCTCACTCCCATTCGTGCCCTGCAATCCCACACTCACACAGCCAGAGAGTCAATGAGGCGTCCCGGTGCAGTTTCTTAACCTGCCTCCCACAGCTGGGGAGGGAAGGTCAGTCTACCTCCAACACAATGCAGCCCTTCTCGTGACGGCATGAAGCCGAATGGCTGGGAGCCACTCAAGTGGCACGAGACTGCTTGGGTTTTCCCTAGGAACATAATACAAGTATTTTTCTGAAAAGCTTACAAGGTAATTGGCACATTAAGATGTAGTATTTTTTGTCCCCTTAAAATATTTTCTTTAAATAACCCAGCTTTAAACAAGGCAACTGGGCAAATTGTTTTACCTATTTCAGACTTTGGGTGGTTTTCCGGGTCACTTTCTCCTGTACTGTCAGGGAGCGTTTAACGTGAGGACACAGGGGAGCTGATAACCAAAGAGAACAGAAGCCGAGAGAGAAGTGCGCCCACCCCCCCCTTTCATGCCAAGCCTAGGGCCAAAGCAGACAAGGCCTTGCACAGCTCCGCACCCGGCAGCCTGACTCTGGGGCTCCTGTCTAGACTCCCATATAAGATACGCACACAGCACACAATCAAGAGACTTAAACTGCAAGTGTCAATTCAGCTCTGTCACCAGCAGACCGATCCTGAAAAGTGACCACACGCTGGTCCTCTGCTCCTCCTTTAAAAGGAGAGGCCCACTCCACTGGCCGCTAGGACCACTCTGAGGATAAGCTAAAATGATGAAGGGACTCTCAAAAGTTTAATGTAGGAAGCTTTCAATATCATTAATGCAAACTCTAATTTAGAATTTGTAATATTTTCAATACTTGTTGTTTTCATAGTTAAGAATTAAGTATGTGGACCTCCTAGATCTGTCCCTTTGTGGTCTTACAGGCAGTTATTCTCACTCCTCACTGCATCCCCCGCAGCCACAGAATGCCTGGTAACTGCTGTGAATCCTCCCAGATGTTTTCTGTGCATTTACAGGCATGTGTATGCATTTGCACATACACAAGCACACTCTACTTACATCTTAACTCTGGGTGCTATACAGCTTTGAAAGTCTATTTGGGAAGACAGTAAACAGCAGGAGGGTGTTGGGAGAGGCCCCAGAGGGCGGTAATGCTGGGCTGTCCCAAACATAATGCAAACAGAGTCCAGGGATGCTGAAGAAATGGGGTGACATAACAAGGCAACTTGATCACTGAAAAAACCTCCCGTTTGTTTCTGGGCTCCTGTAAGCATTTAGCGGAGCCAGTCCGTTTCAGCAGCTCTGATGTAGAGCCCACAGATGAAATGAGCTTATCTCCTCATCTGCGGGTGAGCACTGCGGCTGAGCTCTGCATTCCTCGCTGAGCACACTGTGTGGGGCCCCTGGGGTACAGTCAGGAGATAGCGGAACATGGTTATTGCTTGAGGATGATGGTTCAGAGCAGGGACTCTGGGGTCAGACGTACCTGGCTTGTAGCCCTTGGCTTGTCAAATAACTGAATCACGTCTGCCAATTTGTTTAACTTCTTCAAGTTTGTTTTTTCAACTATAAAGTTTACCTTGTATTTCTTCCCAAGATCATCAAAAGCATTAGCATGCATATGGAGTCCTTTTGTAAAAGCCCGACTGTGGGCCCTTGGCCACTCTGGCTTTGGGCATTGCCACCACTGCTTGGTCTTTGATTTTGGAGAGGGAAGGCTCCCCAAAGCCTACCAGAGGAAGAGTGCTCCGGGCTGTGGCTCCAAGCAGGGATGGGATCTTCTCGCCTTTTCTGTCCTGGCAGGTAGCACACGACTGGTAGGAAGGGGCTCAGAAGTGCTTAGTGGAAAGAACTGCATGACCTTGAGCAAGTTAGTCACACGGTGTTTCATTTCTGCATCTACCACCAGAGTCAGGCTTCCATCGTGGTGAGCTGTCAGTGAGATTGTCTGGGGAGCATCTACAAGGGTGTTTGTTCCCTCTCCCTATTCCTAAATGAAAATTATCAAGGAACACCAATCCAAAACTATAGTTTGCTATACCCAGACACCAAGAACTCTGACTATTTATCCGAGCTCACATCAGGTTGCCTGGGTAATATCTTCTGGTGGATATTGCCAGATGGAGACGGGGCCTCTCTTTGCTGCCTGCAGGAGTTGGAAGATACGCTGTCCCCTGATTACCTTCCCAAGCCTCTGATCGGATTTGGGGATCAGTCTGAGGCCACCCACTCTAAATTTGATTGAATTGCAGGACTTAATTTCACTCGTGCTTAAAAGGAAAGACAGAATAACAGGCATTAAATTCCAGTCATACCCTTCTGCCAAGAACCCCAATCCCCACTTCACCCCAGGGATCTCCTTCCTTCTCTAGTCCCCGAAGGTATTAATGCTCTTCACCAGACTTGCTAAACTGAAATGGAGCAGCCATTCTCTTTTTTTTTCTCCATTTTATTTTATTTTTATTTTTTGAGAGGGCATCTCTCATATTTATTGATCATATGGTTGTTAACAACAATAAAATTCTGTATAAGGGACTCAATGCACAATCATTAATCCACCCCAAGCCTAATTTTCGTCAGTCTCCAATCTTCTGAAGCATAACAAACAAGTTCTTACATGGAGAACAAATTCTTACATAGTGAATAAGTTACATGGTGAACAGTACAAGGGCAGTCATCACAGAAACTTTCGGTTTTGATCACGCATTATGAACTATAAACAATCAGGTCAAATATGAATATTCGTTTGATTTTTATACTTGATTTATATGTGAATCCCACATTTCTCCCTTACTATTATTATTTTTTAAATAAAATGCTGAAGTGGTAGGTAGATGCAAGATAAAGGTAGAAAACATAGTTTAGTGTTGTAAGAGAGCAAATGTAGATGATCAGGTGTGTGCCTGTAGACTATGTGTTAATCCAAGCTAGACCAGGGCAATAAAACATCCACGGATGCAGAAGATTTCTCTCAGAACAGGGGGGGTGAGGTTCTAAGCCTCACCTCTGTTGATCCCCAATTTCTCACCTGATGGCCCCCCTGCGACTGTGCCTGTCTTAAGTTGTTCCTCCCTTGAGGAATCTTACCCGTCTCTGGCTAACCAGTCATCTTCCGGGGCCATACAGGGAAATGTAAAGTTGGTAAGTGAGAGAGAAGCCTTATTGTTTGAAAAGGTTAGCTTTTTACTTCTTTGCATATTTATGCCCTGTGGCTTCTATGCCCAGCATTTGTCTTGAGGTATCTTTACCACTTGGAAGAATTATGATACTCGGTAAATTTGATATGAGGCACGAATTCTATTTAAGGGTTGTAATTAGGAAGGAAGAAGAAAAGCTATAGAAGTAGCAGGCGGCAGAAAACATGGGAAGATTGATTATTTCTTTGACATATCTTCTTGTAGAGTAACTTAAGCATGTATAGGTTTTAAACTACTAATTAAATTTGGAGCAGCCATTGTTATCTAGTGATTTCACCAGGTGCTGGTCAGAAGAGAGCAAAACCCCAGGAAGACACTGGCTCTTCCTGGTAGTAAGCCCAGATGAATGAGCGTGGGGGTGCTCAATAACACCCCATCTAAACTGTGCATTTACCATCAGTCAGTTCATGGGCTGCTCTACTTGCAACAGGACTTTTTTCTTCTCCTTTTGTTCTCTTTGCTAGTGTTCCTCAGTGGT
The DNA here is from genome assembly GCF_030020395.1 of Manis pentadactyla. Classification (NCBI taxonomy): domain Eukaryota; kingdom Metazoa; phylum Chordata; class Mammalia; order Pholidota; family Manidae; genus Manis; species Manis pentadactyla. The sequence continues at coordinate 117,076,290 of NC_080029.1, read as the reverse complement.
TTGCTTTGCAGTCCTACAAATCCTCCTACTCTTGAGAAAGGATTAGCAGTGTTGTTGCTATTTAATATTCAGGAAACGCAACGCGCACACACGTTACCAATCATGCTTACCAGATGGTAAACATAGCTCCTTGCACCAAAAAGTGGGCAGCAAACCCTCACATTCATCACCAATACAACATTTAAGTTCACATCCATTTTCAATTTGACGTCCTTAATGAGTTGGTATAATGAAAATCAATATTTCACCCCTATAGCATTAACTTTTTGTAAGTTACAATAATGCAGACTTGAGATTTGAAAAAATTGTCGTTCAACAAAATCTCACAGCTTGCAATTTTGTATCTATATACATTAACACCTCATAGTTTTATATTTGGGATGGGCTAATGCAAATGGCACATGGTAAGAATAAAATCTAGCAGCTGTTTGTGTCTATGTATTTTTTAACAACACTGTTTAAGTTTAGTGGTTACCTTTTGTTAGCTTATAAAAAACTTTATTAGTTCTCTTTCACTGGACTTAATATGAGGCAATTGAACCCTATGGGCGGAGTAAATTCCCAAGGCTACAATGGTAGAGCCAGGGAGCTCTGTCTCCTGAGCTCAAGTCTAGATTTCTGCCTAAAGAGCTGAGTTTTGGGCTTAGCTGATTATTAGCAGATTCAATGGCAATCCTCGCAAGTTCAGTTTCTGTGCACTTAAGAGTGAAGAATGGTTGTTATAGGCAGAATTGTGTCCCCCCCCCAAATCCATGTTGAAGTTCTGACCCCTGGGATCTCAGATTGTAACTGTACTTGGAGAAGGCACCTTTAAAAAGGTAATTAAGGTAAAATAAGGTCATATGACTGGGCCCTAATTCCCTATGACTGGTGTCCTCATAATTAGAATGTGGACAACAGACTGAGGGAAGACCATGGAAGGGCACAGCAAGAAGGCAGCCACTTGCAAGCCATGGAAAGGGGCCTCAAATGAAACCAGATCTGATACCTTGATTTTGGACTTAGAACCTCCAGAAATGTGAGAAAATAAGTTTCTGTTGTTCAAGCTGTCCTGCCCATCTGTGGCATTTTGTTACAGCAGCCTTAGCAAATAGTGGCCCAGATTGGAGGAAAATGTAGATTTTACACTGTATTTTCTCTATAATGGAGAAATATACCACTGTTATTAATTAGGGTTCGCTAGTTTTAAGTAATAGAAACCAAGTCCAGCCAACTTAAGCACACTTAGGGAATTTATCCTAAGGACACACTATCTCATGGAACGAGAATGGAATGCAGCTGGCTTTGGAAATGCATTCAATCCAGGGCCTGGATTCTATTTTCATCTCTGCTTTTCACTGTGTATCTGCTTATTTTTTTATCCATCCCAGTTTCAGATTCCTGGGGAAGAGATGGACTGGCCCAGCTTGAGTGGCCCTAGCCTGACAGTCAAGACCAGAGGAGGCAGGGTTACATGGCACACAGTGGCTGTCAGAGCTGTGGAGACGAAAGAGGCATTCTCAGGGAAAGAGGCTCATCAGACGACGGAGTAAGTCCTCTGGAGCGTGGAGGGTCTAACCTCTCTCAAGGGCAGCGGGGAGGCAAACACGTGCGGCTGTGTGCGAAAGCAGACTGGCCAATGCACTAGCAGTTTAGCTAAGATAGCAAAATCAGTGCAAGAGCAGCCTAACAGCCGCGTTCAACCTTATGGCTGTTTCCCAACTGAGGATGATAGAGAAGTTAAGAGATGCCAAGAATGTTGGTTAGCAGCCTGTCAAATATGTGCACCCGTCAGCTGGAGAGAGTTGACTAGTGATCAGTTGGAATTCCATTATATAAATGGTGTGGAATGTTTACAGTCCAAACAATAATATGCAATGAAACTTTGGTTTCATATATATTTGGGTGCCTAATCATTACTCTCTGAAAAGAAGAGGGGAGAAAGATTAAATAATATTGTTTTGGAGAAGAGGCAAGTATTGAAAATACAGGAAGGCTGAACTTTCAAATAAATCTAAATCAGACAAAAATGGTTACCAGCCTGAAATGGCACGGGGAAGGGCACCCTCAGAGCTGTCGTGGCTCCGTTTATGCTCACACTACCACCCCTCCTTTTCTTCTACCTGGTACCCAGGCCGGAGGCCCCCAGTGAGGCCCTACCTCCTCTGTAGCACCTTCTCTGACTATCACACAACTGGCATTTTATTTTTCTGATACTGTTCTGTGGATATTGTGTTCCCCCTAGAGAGTAGCCCTTAGAGTTAAGGCCCATGTGATATACTCTTTCCCACTTTGTCTTAAAGGCTTGATGTGCCTTTACTGAACATTTGTTCAGCCTGACTAGTTGTCACTGGTTGAACAGAAAATGACGCTCACACATCTGCCTGCTGGGCTCAAATAATCTTAGAATAATTAGAGAAGAGAAACAGCCAGGTGTATTCCTTTTACGATAAAAACTTTATTTTACAATTTTATAAAGCAGCTTTACATTAAGCACAATCAGTTTACTTTGTATAGAAACAAAATACCTTTCCATCTGCAAAAAAACCAAGTTTTGCTGTATATAAAACTAACATGTGCACATTGTGCTTAAACTGCAAAGTCTGTACAGCTTTACAAAGGACCACCCTTCAGAAGGGCATCCAGTAAACACTTTATTGCATATTTAACACATGGTATATAGCCCACATGTACAATGGAGAAACAAGAAAAACAATTACAAGGAGAATGAAAATAGCAGCTTTCAGTGAACGTTTGCACACTGACAAAGAAAAAGGACTGCCGCATCCGGAGAGTTGTGCTTTGTGTCATTTTTGTATTTGCTCACATACACTGGATGGTATTTGGATGAAGCCTTTATGTACAATAACTCCCAAAGGGTCAAACCTGACCATCATCTGGAAACTTTTGGCTGATTTTGCAACTGAAGTGGCAACTGATTTAACATCAAAGCTAACCCTACAAAACTAATATCCATCATCCTGAAACTAAGAAAAATTTAAAGAAACAAAAGTTTAAAATACCTTCTCCGTTCTCTGTAAGCTCAGAATAAGTAAACATTTTACATGATTAAAAACCCTAGAAAACTCCATAGGTGTTTATGAACAAAAATACAATGGCTAGTGTTGGGCAGTGTTCCTCCACATATGCCCCCGATCACCTGCATCAGAATTACCCGAATGCTTGTGAAACATGCAGAGTATTGTGAAGAGTATTGTGCTCCCCAGGAAGAGTTATTCAGTATCTGGACTGTATTTCAAAAAGCAACCAGGTGATTCTGAGGCATCCTGAAGTTTGAGAACCAGTGGTTTGTACTGACAGTGTTGCTACAAGTTCAACTCTCTTAGAAAATTCTGGAATCACAAGAAAAATCAAGTTGCTGTTGCAATGTGAAAGGCAGTGTGACACCGATAGCAACGAAATAGCAATGCCATTTCTAGATCAAAATGTCCTTCCTTTTTCAGTGGAAAAGGACAGCCACATTGTTAAGGCACTGATATTTGTCACAGAGGCAGTACCATGTTGTTTTCACTGATTCCTTTAATCTTAAGTATTGGTTTGCAAACATAGGCAGAAGTCTGCACTGTTTCAAAGAACAACAAATATGATGAAGTAAAGAGGAGAAAGTTTATTTTTGAGTGTTGAAGTTAAAAAAGGAGTCCAGATATTCTTGTTGAGACATCTAATGTATAAGAATGACCAAGTTCAAAAGCTAGGGAGAAACCTAATACCCCACAACTATTTTGTTGTGGGCAAAAGAGAGCTGCGGTCACATAAATTGACAATTTAAGCTTACATTTCCATGGCCAGTTTATTATTGTCTTCAGTGTAGATCTACATACCTTTTTTGTTCTGCCCTCTTTGCCATTAATAAACGTATTTTGCACATACATATCATACTCACGTGTATACATGTATTTTCTAGTTTCTAAGCAGTGATGGTAGGCTGAGTTCAGTTAAGATGTGCTGTGAGGACAGGTGCCCACCTGGTTCTTGATGTGCACTTAATACAAGTCACAGACAGACTGCACTGGACATGTGGGATGGCGCTGTTCCCATCTGTAAAGTCACTGTGTGATTTAGGGTACTGTCACACAAAACAAGACAGCAAAATTAACCTCCCTTGATTTGACCCAATGGCTGGAGCCCTACAGGAGCCACTGCCCAGGACATAAGGGTTATGAAACCTATTTATATGAGGTACAGGGGGAAATAAAACCAAACAAAGGCCTGAATACACATGCACAGCAAATGCAGCAGCACTGCTTCACCCAACAGCTGAAATAATTTAAAATTAAAATTGCAGAATTGAAACACTGATGCAGAGTCAGTGGTTTAGAAAGCTGACAACCAAGAATGATCTAAAAAGTAAAAAAGACCTGCTATGATTACTGTATGTAATATTTGACCTAGTACTTTTCTTTAAAGGGGGAAAGAAATCCTGAAAGGGCAGTGGTAGTGGACTTATCAAAATTCCTAGCTCCTTCCCCAAGTAGGCTTGTAATAAAATCTCCAAAATGTCCCCAAAATGCTCCCCCCAAATAGACAAAACTCTCAAGCGTAGTCAGAAATGAAATACAAAATTCTAGATAGTGACAAAAAAACCCCATCACAATGGGGGTGGGAGTTGAACAGACTGATTATCAAACCTTTACTGATTGTAGATCAAGTTTCATAAAACCAATAGTATTTTTGTAATTTCTTGTGCAGTCAAGTTTCATTTAAGTTGTGCTTACATTCGTGTAATTGTGAAGCCTGAACACTGGTTGCATTTTAATTTACACATTTTAAGAAAATCATAAATTCAAAATATTCTCCATATGTAACAAGCTAAACAAATGCAACAAATGCTCCTTTGCCTCCAAGAAATTAATCCATAGAAAAGAAACATCATTTCATTTTAAAAAGGTGCACACAGTCCACTATTCAGGCTACAAGTACATATTTACTGTATTACAGCACATTATTTTTTAAAGTCAGTTTTCAACATAAACATAAATAATCACATTTTAAAAGAGCCCCATACTAAGTTTTTCAGTAAGTGCTAGACAGCTGGCCAGTAACAGCTATTTACCATTATCTTTCCCAAGCGGAGAGGGACTGGCCTGTGGAACCATACAGGGTGATAAGCGAGGCAAAGTTAAACACCTTTGTTTAGCCCACGGGCTAAACCCTTTCCTGCTCTAAATGTCACTTACACTTCTGAACACCCAACCCACGGAATGCAATTATCTCAGAAGACTAGTTTTAAGGATCATTTATCGCTTTGATGTAACCCTAGTATACAACCTTTTAAAATGTGCCTATGCTCTGCTGAGACACAGCCTGTAGTTTCAGCAGAGGCTGAAACAGTTTTGGTTCTGAGCTCTAGTTGTGCTTTGCCCTGCTGCCTTTAAGGTAGCTTTTCCATCTCTTGACAAATTCTTTGAAGACTGGGGACTCATCAATGGTGCTGAGTAGCTGCAGTTGGTTGATGTGGGTGGTGTGATAGTCCCAGCGAGCCAGGTTGGGGGCAATGCCAAGCATGAAGTGCCGGAGGTCATAGATGGTTCCCGAGCCAGTGTCGTACAAGGGGAGCATGGCCTTCAGGGACTCCACGCCACGCTCATACAGGGACCTCGCTTCTTCCCCGAGTTTTTCTCCTGCAGTTTCTTTTAAGTCGTAGAGCCCAATTAAAGAATACATAAAGCCATTTAAAACAAAAGAGCTAGGTGTGGTTGGATATTCTTCATACCAGTCATGTTTATTCATAAACACAGCTTTAACTCCATGCTGCTCAGATAGAAACTTGTAAGGGGCCGTTGCCCTTAAAGCTGAATTGAGGAATATATGGTCTTTTGTGAACAGATAGGCCCTGACTAATGTAGAAATGGCTTGCCCTTGGGCCATGGCAGAGTACCATCCTGGTTCTAAAGACTTGAACCCTTCCCCTAACTTACGGGTCACCATAATTGGCCAGCCACCTTTCTCATCCTGGTTCCTTACCAGCCAATCACTGGCAGCAAAGAACGCAGCCATATGGGCTGTGGTAGAGATGGTAATGTTGTCGAGGAATCCTTTCCCTTTTGCGATCAACTTAACCACTTTCTTGGGCATTATTTTGGTTGGCTTGACAGCTTTTGTGTTGGAAAGACCCACTCCTTTCCTGAGGTCAGTGACCAGGTCCCTGGTAACTGTGCTCCACGAAGTTCGAGGCCCGATGCCATAGTATATGTCTCTTTCTTTAAAAGCAATTAGCTGGGTATTTGAGACATAATGTACAGTGAAGAGCTGATTCTTTTCTGTGGTCTCTAGAACCACGGACACACTTCCATTTGTCAAGAACTTGAGGTCAAATGAAATAATAAAATCTTTTGTGTTGCCCAGTTGTAAGGACACACCTTCACTGGTTTCTGTAGGGAGAAATATACCAACAAACACTGATTAGAATAAAAGTTCTTTGTATTTAGAAGTTAACTGCATCATCCTTGATAATGACTGACCATGCAAAATTAACATGTCAGTATTTTATGGGTCTATTATTTTTATTTTTAAACTAAATTAATCATAAACATATGACAGAATTGGTGAGCCATGACAGCTGTGAGTATCAAATCAAAGCTCTTATTTTTTAGCCTGATTTACATTAGAAGGTTAAGAGTAAATGGCTAGGATACTGTTGATAAAAATGCCTTTCCTAGATTAAATGCTGGCTGATCGATGACTGTTCCAGTATACCTGTTTTGCAAGTAAGAAAAAAACAGCCCCAAACTGGCTCAGCATATAATATTTCGAGACAGAGGCTAGAAGAAAAGAATGGTTATATATGCAATATTTTTTAACACTTAATTAACATTAAGTATTTATTATGTTCTAAATGTTTTTCACATATTAACTCATTTACTCCTCAATTACAAGAGTAGTGCTGTTATTACTCTCACTTTATAGATGACCAGCTTAGACACCGAGGAACTATGTGACTTGCCTAAGACACAAAGAGCTGGGGCCCAGTTGTCTAGTCTGGCCACACAATACACACCCGTAATCACTAACTGATGCTGAAAATGGTAGGTTCGTTTCCAGATATTCATTGGAATTATGAATAAAATTTCTGGAAAATAAGCAGTGGGTTCATGTAGTCAACAAAAAGTGAGGGATACTAGGGGAGGTGGAGGTAGAAGGATAGGCTTTGGAGTCAAAAAAAAACCAAATATTTTTCGAATTCTTAGTCTACCACTGACTGGCTTTGAGTTGTTCAAGAAGATGTAGCTCTTTGAGCCTCAGTCTGTTTACATGTTAAGTATAGATAATATTACTTTCAAGATAATTACAAGGATTAAAAAAAATAGTGTCTTAGAACATAGTAAAAAAGGATGGTGTTATTATTAGTCTAAAGCCATTGGCTTCAGGGGCTGATGAAACAGTAAAAGCCGTTTTATCTGTTGAATTATCAAGTAGGAAATATCTTAACATATCTACAATACAATGATGGCTGACTTTCAGAAGGCTGACTTCTGAATACTGCTGGTCTAGATCTACCAAGAAAAGAAACTGGGAATATAAAACCAAACGGCAGCAGTAGAAAGAACAAGAATGACAAAAATATACATAGTACAAATCCTATAGTATTAATGGTACATATGAAATTCTTGATCTTTTTAGAGCTTAAGATTTCAAAACACATACATATGTATTATCACATTTGACCCTCACAATAATCTGAGGATAGTAGAGCAGTAATTACTATTTCCATTTTACAGATGAAGATATAGAGGCTTTGTGAGGTTAAAAGTTTGCCCAAAGCTAATGCTAATTAGTGGTAGGGTAGGGACTAGAAACCAGGATTATAGGATGGGAGTTCAAAGACTATGAAAAATAAATTGATAGTAGAAATGGCATTCTTATGAGACTGGTCAGTGGAAAGATGAGTTAGTTTTCTAAACATAGCCACAGAATCAGATATGATTTGAAGAGTCCTTGAGGAAATCTTTCAGTGTGTCACCGGAATCAAAGATTGGAAATGTGAACTGATTCCGTATACAGTGTGATCAACTTGGAGAATATTAGCATGTTGAATCGATCACTTAACTCTCCCAACATTAGACTCTACCAGTGTGGATGTAACTGAGCCAAGGCTCTTAATTATTTTACTTGATGGAATAGACGATTATGAAAATTGTATCAAGAATGAGAACATATTGATAGACTTAAATATAGAATGATGTTTTGAGTTTTAAAAAAGTGATTTCAGAAGTACACTTTCAATATAGCAAAAATCCATTTTATCTGAGCATTTTCTCTTAACTAGCGTTTTCCTGCATCTATAATAAAATGCAATCTGATGCTCAGTCAGTACATCCCTGAAACACGGCAAAATTCTGAATTGACTTATGAATCACTGAAGATTAACTTATATTCAGTAGAGAAGACTACCTTGGGCGCTACTTATTTTTTCATTCTTAGGATAATGCCTCATCAAGCAGACATATTACTAACTATGATATCCATTCTCACCAAACGGGATGACAATGAGCCTCTTCCGTAGTCCAAATGGGAGGAAGGTGAAGAATTGCCCATTTTCCTTTCAGAATTCTATTCTACTTTTTGCTTTATGTATACAAATCCAATGAAATGATATGGTTCAATCAATCACCTTACATTTCAATTTAACAGATTAGTTGAAAGAATTCAGCAATAAATAATGTCATGGGATGTAATCTCTTTAAAAAATCATTATAAATTTTCCTAAAACTTTACTTCTGTTACTGAGCCACACAGAAGTGAAGAAGTCACAATCCCCAATTTAAATCAACTAATGAACAATTATAGTGTTAACAATCTCATGATAGGTCTTTTCATTACCACTTTATAGATGTACAGAGGTTAAATAATCTGTCAATCTCACTCAGAACGATGTAATGGTAGCAAATGGGATGTGACTATGGTTCTGGCAACCATTTTGGAAATGCGCCAGGCAAGGTTCTGAGCTCTACTGGGTGTCCTGTGCTAGACAGAGATCCCTGCTCTAAATCGGCTAATAGAAAGTTTTGAGTTTTTTATTGTTTGAAATCTATCTCTCTGGATAGTTATTCCTACGAGTCACGAGAAGTGTCTATTTTTGGTATATGTGCTGTATGTACATGTGATTTAGGCAACAAAGGATGATAAACATTTAAGAATAGTCTTTAAATTAGTATTGTAACATAGAACACAAATCATCATCATTCATTTACTTAATCAACAGACTTACTATGTGGAGTGTTTCTATTCAGAACCTGGAGGAACACTGAGAGATAAGGGTTAGGCATTAAAAGAGAAGCTCTCAAGAAGTCCGAAAAAGAGTGGCTACAGAGAGAGGAAAGTGAGGTCATGGAAAGGAAGTGATGAGAGAGCTTCAGGAAGGGGAAAGCTAATGTACTTTAACAGAGGAGGGTAGGTATAAAGTTTCAGTTCATTGCATTTTAAAATTAGGAAGAAAAACAAAACAATTCAACAAATAAACCAATAAAAAATGTGCTGCAGACCCATGTGTAGTTCTTTCCTCTAGATGATTTTGTTTATTTCAGGGAAAAAAGTCAAAGCCAAGAAACAAAAAGTAAAAGGCCAGCAGCATTCATCCCTGTCCTCTAGACCCTCGCCTCATTAAGGTCTGTGCTTTTATGTGTAAGTTCCAATTTCTTCTCCAATTTATCTCCCACAAGGTCTAAAAAGCGTCATCTCCCATACCTATGCTTCAATAAAACAGTCTCATTTCTTTGGTTTCCTTCTGCTCCCATGTAACCCTAACTCACTCTCCCTCATACGCTTGTACCTAATGCAACTCCAGGTACACCTGAGATATCCAAACAAGCACCCCATTCCCAGCATACTCCCACCACCCAGAGTTCCAGCTGTGAGTAGCTTGTGTTCCGCTGTCAGAGCGGTGTCACAGATAGAGTTCTCTCCAAATGCTTAAAACCACCTCAGAAAGTAGTTTCATTTCTAGCTACCGGATGCAGAATGAAAGGCTAAAGTGAGGGTCCCTGACTTAGTGTAAGGAGACCTATCTTTTTTATTACCCAAGGCATACAATGAAAAGTGCATAGTGAAATCTATTGCTCTAAACAAGATAGAGTTCAAAAGATTGTTCTAGAAAACTTGCCAATACTTGAGATCAAGATGAGGGCTGCTGTTTTCCACCCTAATCCAGACATTAGTACAAAAATAAATCAGTGTAAAAATAAACTCCTTGGGTATACCCAAAACCAAATTCCTCTTGCTTAGCCTAATCATTTCCTGCCACAATGATCTCTCAGGTATTGCAAACATTCTTAAATATTTCCATGTACTTTCTTACCTAGCCAAGTCTGTTGTTTTATAATAAGAAAAGATGCTTTGTGTTCTGGAATATCACAGAATACCATAAGAGAAAAGATGTCCTAGTCACAGAATAAAAACGAAAGGTCACCCATTATTTGCACTGCATTAAGCACTCATACATCCATTACTTAAGACCATCTAAAGGGAGTAGATTTGTATTGTGGCTTTCAAGGTCTGTGAATTACACAGTCATCAATAAAGGACAAGGAGAGCATACAGAAGAAATCGTATAACCTTTTCTCTCTTTTTATTTACCCACTGAAAGGTTGGTGGGAGGGGAGAATGAGCTCTGTTCTTGACAACATTTACCCATAGAGAATTAAGCTGAGGTGCTAACTAAAATTATTTCATTGTCTTTTGAAGTAATGGACTCATTAATTCTCCAGGATATTGATTAGTGGGGAAAAATACATTACATCCTTATTAATGAGACTGTCTTAGAAAAACGGAAATGCTGCATAAAGTTAATTTGATTATAGAAATAATTTTATTAATGAAATGATTTTATATGAAATTTGAGACAATCTAGTACATTAACAAAATTCAATATGGGAAGCAGGCCTGGTTTGGTAATGCTGTATTTTCTTGAAAAAATAAAAGGTCACCAGTAAAAAATAGGCAAAGGAAAGGATGGCTCTCTCCACAAAGAACAATTTGTACCTTAAATGTAAAGTAGTTACAAAAAATTAAGGAATACTGAACTGAAATATTAAAATAAACCAAGGAATTTCATTCCTGTGTCATACTGATCCCTGGAATGAGATATGTACCATTCAGTAGCCTGAATTTTAACATTCAATCTGTCTTGACTCTTCACGTGGTAAATATTCTTTTTATAATCTTGGATTTTTTAGGGATTTCATTTGTGTAACACCAATTGTTTCTTTATATATGTAAAATAAAGGGCCTGCTAATATGATTTTTAAACTATAAAAACAATTTAAAGGGCGTATCAGTTGCCATAAACAAACACAAAATTAGCAGACACATATAATAGAACACTTACCTGGAGCAATGAATTGTTTAACATTGGTGAATCTAGACTTATCAGCCACGTTGGCCATAAAGCAGCCCTTCGGCACAATCCAGTCATTAGGCCTGCTGTTTTGGTCCCTATCTTCCGCTGTTTCATACACCTCTATGTGAGGGGGCTTCTCAGTTAGATTTTTGCTGTAATGACTTAACCCATACTGCGCAATCTGGATTGGGTAGAAATAGCCTTGAGGTCCCCATTGTGTAGATAAAGGTACACCTATAAAATAGAGAAACAAAATAAATAACCATGTCCAGACATTGACAAACCTATTCTGAATACCACTCTTCACTGTTCTACTTCTGGGGGATGTTAGAAGGTTATCAGCAACTTCTGAGTGTCCTTATTATTATTGTTTATTACTGAGAATTAGCATCAAATTAATACAGACATGAAAAACAAAATTAAGTGTTCATTCATTATTTGTTGGTAGACAGAAATGCAATGTTGTAGGTTATCCTTTAAGGACTCACTTTTTATGTGTGTCACTTTTGCTCATAGCTACAGATGTCACGTTTGGTAATCCTGTTTCATAAAGTTTTGTACAATTTAAATACAAGTAGATAATGTTACCAGTTTTATTCTAGAATACTAATCCTGAAGTTTTCCTAAACATTTGTGCTTAACAAGTTAATTACATTCTCATTTCTCCCTCCAGTGTGAAGACATGGTCTAATAAACCTATTTATTACCTGATGGTTAAAAGATGTGCTTAAGAAGCCAGTTACAACTAGGCAATTTAAAGTATAAACAAACTTGCAATTCTTTTTCATATCCTTCATGTCAAAATGTCAAAATGTAATTCTTGAAAACAAGGGAGTGTTTTTTTTTAATGAATTAAAGTTGTACATTTAAAGCATACATTCTTGAAATAATGCATTAATGGACTGCCTCTAGTAAAGTTTTAAGCAAAACTTCCAAGTGTTTGGTACCAGTGTTTATCTTAGTAATTTCCTATGTGGGAAATACAGTAATACTACATTGCACAGAATACTGTGTTATTGTATCATGGTGTTATGTGTTGAGAGATGAATTCCTATCTGTAATTCTAAAGCAAGTTAACAAGCATCAGGTGGGCACAGTGGAAACTGGGAACCCACAAAACTGTGTTGTTTTGGTGTAGTTTCAAAACAGTCTAAGGAATAAGGGACCATATAAGGTTAAGAAACCTAGGCTACAGATAAGCTTTTTAACCTGTATTATTTCTCAAAGAGGAGAAGAGTGTTTCAAAATTCAAATAGAATTATTTTCACATAATCAAAGGAAGGTTTATATGATCTCATTAAAAATGGGTGGTAACTACAATAATGTGCAGCTGGTCTAAGAATTGATAGACTGATCAATGGAACAGAATAGTAGGCCAGAAACACACTCTAGTATTCAAAATATTTTAGTATAATGATAAGGATTACATTATGAATCAGTGGAGAAGATTATTTAATATATGCTAAGGAAAAAAAGCTGAAATTAGACCCTAACTTTGTACCATTTACCAAAATATAAATCAATTTCTCTGGACTAAAAAGTTAAATGTGAATAAACAAAACCATAAAACTATTAGAGAAAATACAGATGAACAGCTGATCATGGTGTGGGAAATGACTTTCTAAGAAAAAAAGGAAGAAGTAAATCAAAATTGAAAGTTTAGTAAAATGAACTAAATACTTCTACAACTAACAAATCATAAGTAAAATGAAAAGACAACCAAAGTTAAGAAAGTATCTTTAACAAATGTCACTATACTTATCATATAAATAAAAATTCACACAAATGTATATATTTTAAAAATAAAATTAATCACATTAGAAAAAGGGGGAAAGAACACGAAGACCATTTTATAATAGTTAAATATGAAAAAAACTTTGATCTTACTAACTGTTCTAGAAAGCGGATTATGAGATCCTTTATAAGCAACAGATTAAAAACCAATATTCCATGATGGCAAGAGTTGGATCACAAGAGCAGCCTTATATTCTGCTCCTGGAGGAGTGAGCAGGTTCAACTTTTTTTGTAAAGCGGTTTGGCAAAATAGATCGATATATATTATTTGACATGGCAGTTTATTTCCTAGGAAATTACTCTGAGAATGCAATTAAAATAGCAAATGATTCACTATGAGTATCTATAACATTATGCATAAGAGCAAAAAAACTGCAAATGACCTAAGCAACCAACTGAAGAGAACAGTTCCATATATTACATATATCATGGCAGTGTCTTACTATGGATATTAGTCACTACAATGCTCAATAAATATTCAACAAGGGAAAATAATGTTAGATGCAAAAAGGAGAATAAAAAATTGACTACGCAGTATCATCCCAATTTGTTTTAAAAATGTTTATCTACAACAAAAAAGATTAGAAAACATCAAAATATTAACAGTGGTTAGTTGTTTTGTTTTTGTTTTTTTAACATCTGAATGTGTTTCAATTTTATACATTTTAAATCACTCAAAAAAAGTTTTGGCAATGGATACTTGTGGAATCTCTAACAAACTAATTACCCTCAATTGCAACTATGTTAAAACATATGGCCAGGTACAAAGTCTTCTAGAGAATATGCAAAAATTCTAATAATTATCTTGAAGTGGTAAGAATGTTATGTGAATTTGGTCCCTCTTCTAAACATTCGATAAAGTTATCATAGAAAACTTAAAATATTAAGATATTAAAATCACTTTTTATAATAAAATTAGGAAAATAAAACTAAAACCAGGCAATCTTAAAATACACTAAGTTCTTTCCTCTGATTAAATGATGTAAAGTCAAATTCAATTTGGCTTTCTGATTCTAGGTTTGAAATACAAATTCCAAAATGTACAAATTATGACCATAAGGAAACCCCATGGCTCTAGGTTTTAAAGACAATATACAACAGACTATAGGAATTCAGTATAAGTTCAGAGAAAATATTATCTACCTATATTAGGTTTGTTCTGAGGACTTTAAACTTCCATCCAGAGATGATACCCCACTAATCTGGTAACAAAGCTGCACTGGTATATCGATGGGTCCATGGATGGTCTCTCTCCCTTTCACTTCCTCACACAGTATAATAACTGTATATTTTAATGCAAAATTTCTGGAGATGCCTTGACCTTACCAGTGAGAATTTTAGATTCTGAAGCTGGTAAATGGAATAATCCTATTTGATCAGTTATGATCTCACTGCAGCCCTATCACACCATCCTGAAAGTTGCCCTAGGTTCAGACTTAACTTGTTCCTCCCTGCTAAGCGTGATGAAACATCTCTTGATAGTAAGCTATGTATGTACTTGCTGTATAATTAACCCCTAGAGTTTCTTGTTCCTTAACACAATCAGGATAGAAAGATGCAGTGGAGCAGACAGATACCAACCTTCAACCCCACTTATGCACTTGACTCTGTCTCGGACTTCCACATTGTAGCCTTCAAAAGACATAAACACACCATCAGGGTGATAAGGGGCTCTCTGTGCGTAGACTTTGGAATAGCTATGAGAGAATTCAAACCGATCATAGCCATCATACTGAACCACCTTTCCATAAACGTCAAAATATTTCTCTACCCAAGTGAATGGAAGAAAGACTTCATTCCCCTCTCGTCTGCCTTTAATTGTATGATCATCATTTATGAGACAGTCAATTTCTTCGTACTTGAGCCCTAACACTTTGCTTCCTGCATTGCTGTTGAAGCCCCCAACAACAGGGGGCGCTTTCTGCTGTTCCTGGGGGAATGCCTCCTCAGACTGTTTGGCCACGTGGTTGACATAGTTGTTACTTTCAGACGCTGCTGCTCTTTTTTCTAATCCATCCACTCTGAAGCCACTACTCAAGTGCCGAGGAAACTGGATGGCTTTGTCGCTGGAACACTTATTCCACAAAAGCACTGTGACCAAAGTGAAGAGTGCACAGATGATAATCAAAGTCTTATAGTTGACCCGAGCTGCCAAGCAACGCATATTCAGACCATACCTACGGAGGCAAGAAGAAAAATGCATGCAAAGGTGTGTTATTGATATCTCTTAGGATAGGTTTTATTTTTATGTTGAGCAACCACTTTAGGGCAATTTTATTAACTGCATGAATCTGATCAGATTTAAAATTACTAACTCAAACTTTTCAGCAGACAAAAAAAAAAAAAAAAAGACAAGAGGTATTTCCCTCTTAAAATGCTCAGCACTATCCTAAAGCAGAGATTCCCAAACTTTCTGTTTGTGGTTCTCTTGGTATCTTAGTAAATTTTTACAAAGCTCCTAAGCCAAAAGAAATACCTAATAATTCCATTTATTAAGTAGTTGGGCCCAAACAACTTAATATTTTTGTCCTAACAGCTTAGTAGCTGTTTGAAAAATATAACAAGTTCTGTTAAAAGTAAACACTGACATCTGTGTTGCTAAATCCAACAGTGAATTTTTAGTATTCATCCTACTGGATCTCTCAGAGGCAGCACAAAATAGTCAATGACTCCTTCCTTCTGGAAAGACTTCCTTCCCATGGCTTCTAGGGCACCATTCTCGCTTAGTTCTCCTACACCCACAGCTGCTCTTTCTCAGTCATCTTTGATCATTCCTTCTTCAGCTCCCTGAACCTTACAGAACGCCTTAGGGTCCCAGTCCTCGGCCTCTTCTTTCTCTCTCTTCACTCCTAGGTGGTCTCATTCAATCTCATAGCTGTAAATACAATTTATATGCTGACTACTCCCCAGATTCTATCTCTGGGCCAGACCTTTCTTCAGACTGCAGACATACACATCTAAGTGCCAATCCAAATAACTGACACCTTTACTTGCAGGTCAAGTGGACTTCGGCAACCTAACATCCAAAACTTAATCTTTCCCCTCAACCTGTTCTTTCTTCCTGCTCAGACCAGAAATCTTCATTGCTTCCTTGCTTACCCCATATACAATCGGTCAGGATATGACCTCTTTTCACGAATTCTGCGGCTACCACATCAGAGCCACTGGCATCTTTCACTTGGAATATTGCAACGATGCCCAGATTGGTCTCCCTGCTTCCACCCTTGCTTCCCCATGTCTATTTTCAACACAGCAGTTAGAATGATGCTTTTAAGTATAAGCCAGAGTATGTCATTCCAGTCATGAGGAGAAGAACTTGATGCTGCTGCCCGTCTGGCCATATAGTAAAGCAGCCAGTTGTGACTGCAATGCAAGCTGTCCCAGGCTGCTTTGCTGCTGGGTTCATTGGGAAATATGGAAAATTAAGGGTTTTATATACAATCTATGGAATTTTGGCTGCCGAGAGTAAAGGGAGTAGTCTCATTGCTGTTTGCTATAGTCACTCTGCAATTTATTTTATGGTGTAAATCCACAACTACTTACTTTATTGTAATCCTTCTTCCCTCTTTCTCTTCTCAATGAACACTTTTGGCAGGGAAGAGACTGAAAATACATCCAACTTCCAAATGAAAATTTTAATGAAAAATTGCACAGTGAATTTTTTTTTTCAAGAAAGTTGATGCTGAATGTGTGATTCATTGACTTCTTTTAATTCCAAGAGAAGGTAAACCTGACTCCTTGCATGCTTGAAAATGTTATTCTGCTCTTGCCTTTGTGTAATAGTTTGGCAGGATATAGAATCCCTAGTTGTGTATTATTTTCTTTTGAAATGTTGTAGGCAACATTTTATTGTCTTTAAGCATTAAGGGTTACTGATGAGAGGTTTGGTTTCTCTCAAATATGAGTCTGATATTTGTCACTTTGTACATGATTTCCCTCTGGATTTTTTCTTTATCCTAGGAATTCTGCAGCTTCCAGGAAAAGTGTTACTGCAATTACGATTGAATCACTACTTCAGCACTTGGTGTGCTCTTTTAATCTGTAATCCTGTGTTCTTCTGTTTAATGGATATAGTATCTTCTTACAGCTCTGAGTATATTAAAGTTCCTTTTTTGTAAAGTTCTCTCTGATTAGCTTTATTTTCTCTGGTGGCAATTTCTCTGATCACTTTAGTCTCTTTTTGTCATTAGTTTTCCTCACAAGCCTAGTGATCTTCAGTTAGTCATTCATATTTAGACCTGAATGACTCATTAGCCAACAAAAATTTCCTCTGTTATTGTGAAGTTGGTCTGATTTTTGGCTAGACTGCTCTCCTGATAGGGCTTTGTGTGAGCTAAATACAGGCTGACTGGCAGTATTCTTTTAGAGTGTGTGGTTGGGGAGCCAGCAGCCCTCTAAACTGTCAGAATAAAGATGGCTTCTATTTTTACTAAGGTATCATTGACATACAATCTTATAAAGGTTTCATATGAGCAACACTGTGGTGATTATATTCACCCATATTACCAAGTCCTTCCACACACACTGCATTGCAGTCACTGCCCATCAGCATAGTAAGATGCTATAGAGTCACTACTTCTCTTCTCTGTGCTATACTGCCTTCCCTGTGACCCCCCCTACATTATGTGTGCTAATCATAATACCCCTTAATCCCTATTTCCCTCCCTCCCTGCCCACCTCCCCCACCACCTTCCCTTTGGTAACCGCTAGTCCCTTCTTGGAGTCTGTGAGTCTCCTGTTGTTTTGTTTCTTCAGTTTTGCTTCGTTGTTATACTCCGTGAGTGAAATCATTTGGTACTTATCTTTCTCCACCTGGCTTATTTCACTAAGCATTAAAGATGGCTTTTTTTCTGTTGCTCGGGGGACATAACTAACACTTTGGAAAACGTAACCTTTTCCAGTTTCTCTAAAGAAAACCTGTGTGGTGTTTTACATGGGGTCCATGCCAGCTATCTAGTCTCAGTGCAGAGATGAGAGAGGTATGGGGAGGTGAGGAAAGAGTACAATTATACCTTCTAGTACTTGAATAGAGAGATCCAGAAATCTGTCCAATTATCACTCTTTGGCAGTCTTCCTATTTAGTGTTATTAGTGTCTCCATTTCTTATTTCAACACATCTTATTTCAGTGGGGCATCAGGAGGGAAGTGAGGCAAAGAGATGGGTTTAGTCCATCTTGGAAATCATACACAGGTTTTAGGAGCTGGAATACAATAGCATATTTTATCATCTGCATTATTACTAGGAGAGAATGTACTGAATGATTAAACCAAAGTGTAATACAAGCAAACTTCCAGAAGTCATATATTTATAAATTGAGGATTTTCTTCCAGTACTGTAACACTAAATGATACTTGTTTTTTTTTTTAACTCATTCATTAAAAGTACTTATGTGCCAACATTTGAATCATCTGTCTTCTATACCTAACACTTAACACCAATTAAAAGAGAAATGTAAGGATTTTTTCCCATCTTTGAGAAGCGCTCTTCCTCCACAACTCAAAGGAGAATAACCCTGCTTACAGAACCAGGCTACCATCACGATGAAGCACATGGCAGGGAAGTAAAGAAAAGACAAAATGAAAGACTTTCAATACCTTTATGCTCAGATTTTGTTATCTGATACCACTCCTTACTAAAAGTAAGCAGGGCTTCTTAGTGAAACAGACAATTCTAGGTCTAGAGTCTTGCCCTGCCAGAACACAAAGAAAACTTTCAAATTATCCATGGGATCATCAGGGGATCAAAAAAGCAGCAGGGGATAGACAAAACAAGATGGGAAATAGTGATGATTGCTGACCCCGAAACATCTGTTGGAGGCTCACTGTATTATTGTCTATGCCTTTATGGTTAAATATTTTCATAATTAAAAAACAATTTAAAGCAAAAAGCCCTAAATAGGAATCAGCCTGAAAGGCTTAGTTGTGAGAAGTACAACTGACATTAACTGAAACACACTGAATCAGTAAAATTCCATGAGTGTATGATGATATTCAAAAAGGAGAAAGCCAGAAAAAAAATGATGTCATCTTCAGAGGCTGGTACAAATTGGCAACTAAGTGAAACTACTTATTTATCTATCTGGGACTGTGCAGGAGAACAAACCAAAAGCCCCAGATGGTAAAGAATTTTACTTTACAGAAAAAGGGTGGCTAAAAATGTAGAAATTTTTTTAAAAATCAGAAAATTAGCATTAAGCAATCCATTATGAAATTACTAATTTAGGCTAAAATAGTGTTATATTTAGGTATACATCTAATAGAGACCTAGAGATTCATATTGTACAAACAACAAATACATTATTTTCTAGTTGCAAGGAGAAAGAGATGAAGGGACCAGATGGTCACTACCTTAACGCAGTGGTCACATTAATAGTGACTCAATCAGATACTGTGTCTCTTGATGTGTTAAAATAAAAAGTACATAACCTATCATATATTCCAGCCAAAAATATTTGACTTTGGCCTATGATTTAACTTCTAGTTACACAAAATACAAGGGATAGAGGAACAAGGTAAATATGGAGGCAAACAGTTGGCTCTGTCTCCTCAATAAATAGTGGTATGAAAAGAAAAAGGGGATTGGCTTAGGGTTTTTTGTTTTTTAAAAAGAATTAAGGGATATAATAACTAGTGTGGAACTTGATCCTACACTGGAGAATATGATTAGGGATTTGATAAGTAGGAAACATGAACATATGGAGATTGTTAACTGAATAAATGAGCTCACAAAATAGTACATAGAGTATGATACCACTTCAGTAAACAATGCATATGTCTTTATTTTCTAATTTTCTGTGATTATATTTACTGTTTTTTAAAATCAAAAGAACAGAAAATTAAGGTCAAAGTCATTTTTGTCAAAATATTGAAAGAAAGGAATGTAAATTTTAAGTTAAAAATGTATATACACATTTAATTCTCAAATAGGCACTGACTGACATTTTTTGGGGGGAGGGTGGCAACAGGGAAGACGGAAGAACGGAAAAAAGAAAACCTTGAATATTGACATGCAGTATTAACTACCAAACAGGCTTATCTAAAGGTAAACATAATTTTACTATAATATTGCTCAAATTGTAGAAAACTAGCCATAGAAACTTCCAAATTTCAAAAAGTAGATTGCATTGACATTTTGATAAGTATAAGTGATAGTAACTCTAAAAGCTAAACATAGCATTTTCTGCTGAGCAGTGATGAGCTTCTTACCTATTTTAAAAACTTATGACATCCATGAACTAGATTAACTTTTCAAGTTTAAAAAAACCCATAAATTCAAAAACCTTGAAACCTCATCTATTGCTGAACCTAAAGATTTATTTCATTAGAAACATGATCCAATAAAAATAAGTTTTTAGTAACTTTGGGAATCTAAAACAAAATAATATTAAGTAAGCATCATAAAGAAACTGTGGAATCTTTGCAGAAATAGTTAAAAGTTAGGGAACGCAAAATATAACTTAGCTTTCCTTTAGCAAATTGTTCTTTTCTAAAATGATTTGCAATTCAGAGAACTCTTGTTATGTCTTTTCAAATTCATTTTCCTAACTGAATATTTCAAGTAACCATTAATGTAATTCAGTAAACATTAAAACTGTGGACATCATGATGAGTTTTTAAAATATGAAGGTTATATTTCAGTTAGGAACAAACTTTACATAAATTTATAAAATAATTCACTGAAAGAAATTACTGGCTTTTTTTTTTTTTGCTGAATAATGTAGACCAACAACTGTTTACTCATTTACTCTATTTATTTATATATCAAACAGTTTACATTTCTTATAATTCTTTGGTACCAAGAAATAGAAGAAATTCTAGTTGCTCAATAGATAATCAAGGTGACTGGTTCAATCAGCATCTATTTAGCAGCAACTATGAGACAGGTAAGGCACTACCACTGTCCCTAAAGGCCAAACTAGTGGTTAATGTGCACAAAAAATAATAATGCTATGAGAGAAGAACTGTAAAAAAGTTATGTAGAATGTGCTATGAGACAGCAGAAGCAGCCCATAATGCTTCTTTAGCTTTTTAAGGTGTTAAGGAAGGCGTCATAGGATTGACAGCCAAGCATGTTCCCAAATCATGGTATTTGCACTTGCCGCTCCCTCTTGCCGGTAGTTTCCCAAGATACCCCTTTGGCTTGCATCTCCTACTTCTTCAGGTCACTGCTTAAGTGTCAGTTTCAGAGAGGCCTTCTCTGACCACCCTATCTAAAACAGCAGTTCTCACTGTCATTTTCTAGATCCTTACTCAGCTTTATTTTTCTTCATAGCATTTACCACCACTTGATATTATAAGTATTTAAATTATTAGCTATCTCCAGCCCACTAATACCTAAGTACCATCAGGGCTGAGATTTTGCTTCTTCTGGTCACTGTGGATCCCTACTGCCTAGAAATGTGCCTGGTTTACAGTAAGCATTCAATAAAGACTTGTTGAATGAATGAACATTGTTGGGTATGCAATATTTAAAAATAAGACATTTGAAATAGACAACTTTGTCTTCTCTCCCATATTTGGGTCTTCTGAAATCATAATCCAAATAAAAATGAACATAACTGATACAAGAGAATATGAATTGTTATGCAATATATCGGCTAAACCCTTAAAACAGACTTGCAATTTAATTACTGCTGTTAGTAATGTTCCATCTGTTCCTGCTTGACAGACCAAGATTTAAATTACACAGTCAAATAGTTAAGTATTCCATGATAGCTCAAACTCAAAGGAGAACTGTCTAATACTTTTGGTGGTCAGGACTCTTCCAGTAATATAAACAAGTAGTATTCTCTAGCAATTACAAAAAGGACAAATGAAAAGGTAATTTTGCTAGTTTATTAAAAAAAGAAGTTAAAACAATCTTTGATATAAGTGGTTTACAGTGCTCCCAATAAGATTACATTTCTAGGCAAACATTCCAAAAAAACTGAGCAGGTGATATACAGTATATTATATTATTCACATTTTACAGATAAAGAAAGTAAGGCCTAATAGCCCACAAGAGATCCAACAAAGAAGAAGACAGGGAAAAATATAGAGGAGAACTTAAACATAATTAAAAACAGAGAGAGGGGCAGAAGATGGCGGCGTGAGTAGAGCAGCGGAAATCTCCTCCCAAAACAACATATATCTATGAAAATATAACAAAGACAACCCTTCCTAGAATAAAGACCAGAGGACACAGGACAATATCCAGACCACATCCGCACCTGAGAGAACCCAGCGCCTCGCGAAGGGGGTAAGATACAAGCCCCGGCCCCGCGGGAGCCGAGCGCCCATCCACCCAGCTCCCGGCGGGAGAAGAGCAGGCAGAGCGGGAGGGAGATGGAGCCCAGGGCTGCCGAGCACCCAGTCCCCGCCATCAGGGCCAGAGCGCAGGGCGCTCGATACTGGGAAAACAGGGCAGCAAGAACAGTGAGCAGGCACTGGAGGCTGGGCGACAGAGGGCATAAGAAAAGCGCGCGACCATTTTTTTTTGCCTTTTTGCTGTTTTGTTTTGGCGAGCGCTTTTTGGAAGTCTTAAAGGGATAGGGACCCCAATACTAGGGAAACAGGGCAGAAAGACCGGTGAGCAGAGGCCTGAGGCTGGCACCGCAGAATAAAGAAAAACGAACGACCACCTTTTTTTTTTTTTTTAAATTAAAAACTTTTTTTTTTTTTTTAATTAAAAAAAATTTTTTTCCTTTTTTTTTTGTGGGCTTTGTTTTGTTTTGGCGGGTGCTTTTTGGAAGTCTTAAAGGGGCAGGGCGGGTCACTTAATCCAGAGGTAGGGAATCTGGGATCTCTGGGCACCCTAACCCCTGGGCTGCAGGGAGCAGGGAGGCCCCTTACGGAGATAAATAGCCTCCCAGCCGCTCCTGCTCCAACGCTACTCCACCATTTTGGAGTAGCTGCCCGAGCCAGGCCACGCCCACAGCAACAGCGGAGATTAACTCCATAGCAGCCGGGCAGGAAGCAGAAACCCTGTCTGCGCGCAGCTGCGCAGCACAAGCCACTAGAGGCCGCTGTTCTCCCAGGAGAGGAGGGCCACAAACCAACAAGAAGGGAAGTCCTTCCAGCCGTCACTCGTCCCAGTTCTGCAGACTATTCCTATCACCATGAAAAGGCAAAGCTACAGGCAGACAAAGATCACAGAGACAAAACCAGAGAAGGAGACAGACCTAACCAGTCTCCCTGAAAAAGAATTCAAAATAAGAATCATAAACATGCTGACAGAGATGCAGAGAAATACGCAAGAGAAATGGGATGAAGTCCGGAGGGAGATCACAGATGCCAGAAAGGAGATCGCAGAAATGAAACAAACTCTGGAAGGGTTTATAAGCAGAATGGATAGAATGCAAGAGGCCATTGATGGAACTGAAATCAGAGAACAGGAACGCATAGAAGCTGACATAGAGAGAGACAAAAGGATCTCCAGGAATGAAACAATATTAAGAGAACTGTGTGACCAATCCAAAAGGAACAATATCCGTATTATAGGGGTCCCAGAAGAAGAAGAGAGAGGAAAAGAGATGGAAGTATCTTAGAAGAAATAATTGCTGAAAACTTCCCCACACTGGGGGAGGAAGTAATCGAACAGACCACGGAAATACACAGAACCCCCAACAGAAAGGATCCAAGAAGGACAACACCAAGACACATAATAATTAAAATGGCAAAGATCAAGGACAAGGAAAGAGTGTTAAAGGCAGCTAGAGAGAAAAAGGTCACCTATAAAGGGAAACCCATCAGGCTAACGTCAGATTTCTCAACAGAAACCCTACAGGCCAGAAGAGAATGGCATGATATATTTAATACAATGAAACAGAAGGGCCTTGAACCAAGGATACTGTATCCAGCACGACTATCATTCAAATATGACGGAAGGATTAAACAATTCCCAGACAAACAAAAGCTGAGGGAATTTGCTTTCCACAAACCACCTCTACAGAACATCTTACAGGGACTGCTCTAGATGGGAGCACTCCTAGAAAGAGCACAGCACAAAACACCCAACATATGAAGAATCGAGGAGGAGGAACAAGAAGGGAGAGAAGAAAAGAATCTCCAGATAGTGTACATAACAGCTCAATAAGCGAGCTAAGTTAGGCAGTAAGATACTAAAGAGGCTAACCTTGAACCTTTGGTAACCACGAATTTAAAGCCTGCAATGGCAATAAGTACATATCTTTCAATAGTCACCCTAAATGTTAATGGGTTGAATGCACCAATCAAAAGACACAGAGTAACAGAATGGATAAAAAAGCAAGACCCATCTATATGCTGCTTACAAGAAACTCACCTCAAACCCAAAGACATGTACAGACTAAAAGTCAAGGGATGGAAAAACATATTTCAAGCAAACAACAGTGAGAAGAAAGCAGGGGTTGCAGTACTAATATCAGACAAAATAGACTTCAAAACAAAGAAAGTAACAAGAGATAAAGAAGGACACTACATAATGATAAAGGGCTCAGTCAAACAAGAGGATATAACCATTCTAAATATATATGCACCCAACACAGGAGCACCAGCACATGTGAAACAAATACTAACAGAACTAAAGGGGGATATAGACTGCAATGCATTCATTCTAGGAGACTTCAACACACCACTCACCCCAAAGGATAGATCCACTGGGCAGAAAATAAGTAAGGACACGGAAGCACTGAACAACACAGTAGAGCAGATGGACCTAATAGACATCTATAGAACTCTACATCCAAAAGCAGCGGGATATACATTTTTCTCAAGTGCACATGGAACATTCTCCAGAATAGACCACATACTAGGCCACAAAAAGAGCCTCAGAAAATTCCAACAGATTGAAATCCTACCAACCAACTTTTCAGACCACAAAGGCATAAAACTAGAAATAAACTGTACAAAGAAAGCAAAGAGGCTCACAAACACATGGAGGCTTAACAACACACTCCTAAATAATCAATGGATCAATGACCAAATCAAAATGGAGATCCAGCAATATATGGAAACAAATGACAACAACAACACTAAGCCCCAACTTCTGTGGGACACAGCAAAAGCAGTCTTAAGAGGAAAGTATATAGCAATCCAAGCATATTTAAAAAAGGAAGAGCAATCCCAAATGAATGGTCAAATGTCACAATTATCGAAATTGGAAAAAGAAGAACAGATGAGGCCTAAGGTCAGCAGAAGGAGGGACATAATAAAGATCAGAGAAGAAATAAATAAAATTGAGAAGAATAAAACAATAGCAAAAATCAATGAAACCAAGAGCTGGTTCTTCGAGAAAATAAACAAAATAGATAAGCCTCTAGCCAGACTTATTAAGAAGAAAAGAGAGTCAACACAAATCAACAGTATCAGAAACGAGAAAGGAAAAATCACGACGGACCCCACGGAAATGCAAAGAATTATTGGAGAATACTATGAAAACCTATATGCTAACAAGCTGGGAAACCTAGGAGAAATGGACAACTTCCTAGAAAAATATAACCTTCCAAGATTGACCCAGGAAGAAACAGAAAATCTAAACAGACCAATTACCAGCAACGAAATTGAAGCGGTAATCAAAAAACTACCAAAGAACAAAACCCCCGGGCCAGATGGATTTACCTCGGAATTTTATCAGACATACAGGGAAGACATAATACCCATTCTCCTTAAAGTTTTCCAAAAAATAGAGGAGGAGGGGATACTCCCAAACTCATTCTATGAAGCTAACATCACCCTAATACCAAAACCAGGCAAAGACCCCACCAAAAAAGAAAACCACAGACCAATATCCCTGATGAACGTAGATGCAAAAATACTCAACAAAATATTAGCAAACCGAATTCAAAAATACATCAAAAGGATCATACACCATGACCAAGTGGGATTCATCCCAGGGATGCAAGGATGGTACAACATTCGAAAGTCCATCAACATCATCCACCACATCAACAAAAAGAAAGACAAAAACCACATGATCATCTCCATAGATGCTGAAAAAGCATTTGACAAAGTTCAACATCCATTCATGTTAAAAACTCTCAGCAAAATGGGAATAGAGGGCAAGTACCTCAACATAATAAAGGCCATCTATGATAAACCCACAGCCAACATTATATTGAACAGCGAGAAGCTGAAAGCATTTCCTCTGAGATCGGGAACTAGACAGGGATGCCCACTCTCTCCACTGTTATTTAACATAGTACTGGAGGTCCTAGCCACGGCAATCAGACAAAATAAAGAAATACAAGGAATCCAGATTGGTAAAGAAGAAGTTAAACTGTCACTATTTGCAGATGACATGATACTGTACATAAAAAACCCTAAAGACTCCACCCCAAAACTACTAGAACTGATATCGGAATACAGCAAAGTTGCAGGATACAAAATCAACACACAGAAATCTGTGGCTTTCCTATATACTAACAATGAACCAACAGAAAGAGAAATCAGGAAAACAACTCCATTCACAATTGCATCAAAAAAATAAAATACCTAGGAATAAACCTAACCAAAGAAGTGAAAGACTTATACTCTGAAAACTACAAGTCACTCTTAAGAGAAATTAAAGGGGACACTAACAGATGGAAACTCATCCCATGTTCGTGGCTAGGAAGAATTAATATCGTTAAAATGGCCATCCTGCCCAAAGCAATATACAGATTTGATGCAATCCCTATGAAACTACCAGCAACATTCTTCAATGAACTGGAACAAATAATTCAAAAATTCATATGGAAACACCAAAGACCCCGAATAGCCAAAGCAATCCTGAGAAAGAAGAATAAAGTAGGGGGGATCTCACTCCCCAACTTCAAGCTCTACTATAAAGCCATAGTAATCAAGACAATTTGGTACTGGCACAAGAGCAGAGCCACAGACCAATGGAACAGACTAGAGAATCCAGACATTAACCCAGACATATATGGTCAATTAATATTTGATAAAGGAGCCATGGACATACAATGGCGAAATGACAGTCTCTTCAACAGGTGGTGCTGGCAAAACTGGACAGCTACATGTAGGAGAATGAAACTGGACCATTGTCTAACCCCATATACAAAAGTAAACTCAAAATGGATCAAAGACCTGAATGTAAGCCATGAAACCATTAAACTCTTGGAAGAAAACATAGGCGAAAACCTCTTAGACATAAACATGAGTGACCTCTTCTTGACCATATCTCCCCGGGCAAGGAAAACAACAGCAAAAATGAGTAAGTGGGACTATATTAAGCTGAAAAGCTTCTGTACAGCAAAAGACACCATCAATAGAACAAGAAGGATCCCTACAGTATGGGAGAATATATTTGAAAATGACACATCCGATAAAGGCTTGACGTCCAGAATATATAAGGAGCTCACACGCCTCAACAAACAAAAAACAAATAACCCAATTAAAAAATGGGCAGAGGAACTGAACAGACAGTTCTCCAAAAAAGAAATACAGATGGCCAACAGACACATGAAAAGATGCTCCACATCGCTAATTATCAGAGAAATGCAAATTAAAACTACAATGAGGTATCACCTCACACCAGTAAGGATGGCTGCCATCCAAAAGACAAACAACAACAAATGTTGGCGAGGCTGTGGAGAAAGGGGAACCCTCCTACACTGCTGGTGGGAATGTAAACTAGTTCAACCATTGTGGAAAGCAGTATGGAGGTATATCAAAATGCTCAAAACAGACTTACCATTTGACCCAGGAATTGCACTCCTAGGAATTTACCCTAAGAACGCAGCAATCAAGTTTGAGAAAGACAGATGCACCCCTATGTTTATTGCAGCACTATTTACAATAGCCAAGAATTGGAAGCAACCTAAATGTCCATCGATAGATGAATGGATAAAGAAGATGTGGTACATATACACAATGGAATACTACTCAGCCATAAGAAAAGGGCAAATCCAATCATTTGCAGCAACATGGATGGAGCTGGAGGGTATTATGCTCAGTGAAACAAGCCAAGCGGAGAAAGAGAAATACCAAATGATTTCACTTATCTGTGGAATATAAGAACAAAGGAAAAACTGAAGGAACAAAACAGCAGCAGAATCACAGAACTCAAGAATGGACTAACAGGTACCAAAGGGAAAGGGACTGGGGAGGATGGGTGGGTAGGGAGGGATAAGGGGGGGAGAAGTAGGGGGGTATTAAGATTAACATACATGGGGGGGTAGGAGAAAAGGGAGGGCTGTACAACACAGAGAAGGCAAGTAGTGATTCTACAACATTTTGCTATGCTGATGGACAGTGACTGTAAAGGGGTTTATAGGGGAGACCTGGTATAGGGGAGAGCCTAGTAAACATAATATTCGTCATGTAAGTGTAGATTAGTGATACCAAAAACAAAGCAAAAAAAAAAAAAAAAAAGGGCAGTTCCTGTGTGGTAACCTCCAACGAGTTCTACACAAGGGTATAAAGGGCATATAAAAGTGTAGGCAAAGGGTCTGTTTGTGTTTATACAGAGGATCAAAGCCTAATTGGGCTACCCCGAAAATCAACTAAGATACGATATGAAAAAGAACTTCCAACATCTGCACTCTCTGGAAGACTAATGCTAGAAGATGATCATCAAAAAACCCCAACAAAGATCCACGCACTGCTACAGCTGTAGATGCACTCATCCCACCAGTTCCTGGACTTGCCATGGGAATGAGGAAGGAGATATCTAAGCTGGCCTGTGCATACAGTAAAACAACAAATTTGACTGGATCTATACTGTTGGAACTCAACCAAGAATTTGGAGAAGTGCAAATTGTAGCGCTCCAAAGTCTTACAACTACAGACTATTTACTGTTAAAAGAACATATGGCATGTGAACAGTCCCCAGGAATGGGTTGTTTTAATTTGTCTGATTTCTCTCAGACTGTTCAAGTTCAGTTGGACAATATCCACCATATCATAGATAAGTTTTCACAAATGCCTAAGGTGCCTTAATGGTTTTCTTGGTTTCACTGGAGATGGCTGGTAATTACAGATATGCTTTGGTTATGTAACTATACTCCTATTATGTTAATGTGTGTGCGCAATTTAAGTAGTAGCTTAAAACCTATATATGCTGAAGTTACTCTACAAGAAGATATGTCAAAGAAATAATCAATCTTCCCATGTTTTCTTCTGTCTGCTACTTCTATAGCTTTTCTTCTTCCTTCCTAATTACAACCCTTAAATAGAATTCGTGCCTAATATCAAATTTACCGAGTATCATAACTCCTCCAAGTGGTAAAGATACCTCAAGACAAATGCTGGGCATAGAAGCCACAGGGCATAAATATGCAAAGAAGTAAAAAGCTAACCTTTTCAAACAATAAGGCTTCCCTCTCACTTACCAACTTCACATTTCCCTGTATGGCCCCGGAAGATGACTGGTTAGCCAGAGACGGGTAAGATTCCTCAAGGGAGGAACAACCTAAGACGGGCACAGTCGCAGGGGGGCCATCAGGTGAGAAATTGGGGATCAACAGAGGTGAGGCTTAGAACCTCACCCCCCCTGTTCTGAGAGAAATCTTCTGCATACGTGGATGTTTTATTGCCCTGGTCTAGCTTGGATTAACACATAGTCTACAGGCACACACCTGATCATCTACATTTGCTCTCTTACAACACTAAACTATGTTTTCTACCTTTATCTTGTATCTACCTACCACTTCAGCATTTTATTAAAGATAATAATAATAAAGAGAGAAATGTGGTATCCACATATAAATCAAGTATAAAAACCAAATGAGTATTCATATTTGAACTGTTTATAGTTCATAATGCGTGAGCAAAACCGAAAGTTTCTGTGATGACTGCCCTTGTACTGTTCACTATGTAACTTATTCATTATGTAAGAATATGTTCTACATGTAAGAACTTGTTTGTTATGCCTCAGAAGATTGGAGACTGACGAAAATTAGGCTTGGGGTGTATTAATGATTGTGCATTGAGCATTGACTCCCCTATACAGAATTTTATTGTCGTTAACAACCATTTGATCAATAAATATGAGAGATGCCTTCACAAAAAAAAAAAAAAAAAAAAAAAAGGGACAGACTTCCAATGGTAAAATAAATAAGTAACCGGGATGTAATGTATAGCATAAGGAATATAGTCAAGATATTGTAACAGCTTGGTAGGGTGATAGCTGGAACCTAGAAGTATGTATATAAATGTTCTACCACTGTGTTGTACACTTGAAACTAATGTAATGTAATACTGTGCGTCAACTACCCTTCAATAAAAAATAATTATTAAAAAAAAAAACATAATTAAAAACTGTGTTTCTCCCTGTTTTATAGATGATACTGGAGCTTTCTTAAGTTAAGTAATTTACTCTAAGTCACATGATTATTTGACAGTTCACTTGAGATTTGAATGCAACTTTGTTTTCTGACTTCAAACCCTGTGCTCTGACACGCCATAGGGTATCTCTGGGCAGATATGTATTGTATTTCAAAAGGTGAATATTACCTTTCCTCAGGAGATATTTTAATTTATAATAGGTAACCAGACTGCGAATTGAACTCAAACATAAACAGGTCTTATTCTAGACCAAGCTGAATTTTGACCTGAATCAATAGTTTGCACATGTAAAATACAATTTTGGGAAAAGGTATCTAGTTACTATAAAAATTTATTAGCACTTCTAAATGAAGCTACTGGAATTTCTGAGTTTTCTTTAAATCCAACAATGTAACTTCATGTCATACTAATATTAGAAAAGAGTAGAAATGAGTCATAACGTGACTATTCATACACACAGTTCAACAAAGCTACCTGGTCTCCGGGGTAATAGGATAATTAAGCCCTTGAAAATAGGATCCCCACTGGCCTCACCAATCAAAAAACAGCTTACAAATACATTACAATGATTC
The DNA here is from genome assembly GCF_030020395.1 of Manis pentadactyla. Taxonomy (NCBI): domain Eukaryota; kingdom Metazoa; phylum Chordata; class Mammalia; order Pholidota; family Manidae; genus Manis; species Manis pentadactyla. The sequence continues at coordinate 117,045,345 of NC_080029.1, read as the reverse complement.
ACTTCTGCTAATTAGTATGATGTTGTGGGATAATTTGTTGAAGCAAAATTTTTCTCTGGAGATAGAAATAGAGATTAACAATAGTTTCATCAGTCCATTTGTCTCTCTCCTTTGAAGAAATGTCTATTCAAGTTCTTTACCCATTTTTGAATTAGGTTGTTTGTTTTTTTTTGCTGTTGAGTTTTAGGAAGTTCTCTGTAGATTCTGGATATTAATGCCTTACCAGATATATGATTTGCAAATTTTTTCTCCCATTCTGTGGGTTGCCTTTTTCTCTGTTGATACTGTATTTTGATGCCAAAAAAATTAATTTTCATTAAGTCCAATTAATTTTTTTCTTTTGCTGCCTTTACCTTTTGTGTCATACTCAAGAAATTGTTGCCAAATCCAGTGTCTTGAAATTCTTGTCTAATGTTTTCTTCTTAGAATTTTATAGCTTTAGATTTTACATTCAGGTGTTTGAGGATCCATTTTGAGTTAATTTCTATATACAGTGTTAGGTAAGGACCCAATATCATTCTTTTGCATGTGGATATCCAATTTTCTCAGCACCATTTGTTGAAAAAGACTGTCTTTTCCCCATTGTAGAGTCTTGGCACTCTTGTCAAAAATTATTTGATCATACATGTGAGGGTTTACTTTGGGGCTCTATATTCTATTCCATTGGTCTGTATTCCTGTCTTTATGACAATATCACACTAATTTGGTTATTGTAGTAAGTTTTGAAATTAGGAAATGTGAGTCTTCCAGTTTAGTTCGTCTTTTTTAAGACTGTTTTAGCTATTTGGGATCCCTTGAGATTCCATATGAATTTTAGGATTAGTTCTTCTATTTCTGAAAAGAAAAAAATTGAAATTCTGATAGGGATTGCTTTTAATCTGTAGATTGCTTTGTAGTACTGACAACTTAACAATATTAAGTCTTCCAATTCACAAATATGGAATGTGTTTCCATTTATTTATGTCTTCTTTATTTTGAAGTTCAAATTCTAAAGCCTTCCAGGCATTCCACCTGACATACTTACTTTTTTATGAAAATCTTATTGTGCTAACAGGACACCAAAGCAGTTCCACTTTTCTAAAGTGTAGCAAGCATAAACTAAGCAGAAAGAATAAAACAAGGAACATTTGTTCATAATACAAGGAACACTGGTAATAAAGCTGTGAAGTACAGATGCTGATGGTTACTAGATCAACCACCTTTCCATACTCTCTATTTACAAATAAAGAAGCTCTGTTTGCACAAAAACACTGTTAATGAAGTAAAAAAATTAAAGTCCTTTCAATCCTATAGCACCAGTTATGATAATGAGCTAATAAGCAGACTAAATTTAATATGTTTTTTTACTTGGTATAACTATGTATATAATTTAGCCTAGGAACTGACACTTAAGAACCAATATATTATATCAGAAGTTCTTAAATTTTATTGAGCATTAGAATTACCTGGAAGCTTGTTCAAACACAGATGGCTAGGCCCCACCCCCAGGGTTTCTGATCTACTAAATCTGGGTACAGGCCCAATAAAGTACCTGTTTAATTAGTTCTAGGAGAGAAATCTATGTTGCTGCCATGCTTTAAGAGTCATTGTAATGTACTACATGCATTAAATATATTTAACTCGTAGTAATATATTTAACTAGTAGGTATTGTTTGCAAATCATGAAACGTGTGTGTTGACCAGACTCAGAACCATTTTAGGCAATTCTGAAGATAAAGGTCATTTGGCACACTGATTTTTTGCAGAATAATCCACAGAATAGTGAGAATGATTTCAGGTGTGTCCTTGCTTTCTAAACTTAACAAATCAGCAACTCAAGAGCTAGCAAAACCCCAAACAGAGTCATACTTGGAAAAAAATGTTGCAAGTTCTGGCTTTTGCCTGTATATTGAATAGTCTCTCAGTCAGCTAGAATATGTTTTGAAATAATTCTTTCAGAAGGGTAGGTGTATGGTATATACTGTGAAGCCCTGCAAACTGAAAATGTGTATGGCTTCTTAGATAACTTGACTAGATAAAGAATCTGAGGTCCATATTGTCTACAGAACTCTGTGGACACTGCTCAACTGTCTTCTGATGTTTAATTATAAGAACAATCTATATAGCCTGCCTTGTCTTCCTTTATGAATAACTTTTGTACGTTTTTTTTTCCTTTGCCTGGATGACTGATTATTAATAGTTTTAAAAACAGAAGATACAAAGTTTCACCAGAATAGGTTTAGTTGTTAGCTCCTTTTATTAAGTTTTCCTGGTATTTGTCAACAAGCCTGATGGAATTACAGAGTCAGATTATCTTTCAGCTCAGAAAAATGTTTTTCTTATAGTGTGTTTAATAATTGCTCCTATTCAATTTGTTCTGGTCTCTTGCAGAAGATCAATTATCTGTACGTTGAACCTCTTTTACTTAATCCTTTGTGTCTATCATTTCTCTTCATATTTTCTTTTTCTATATCTTTTCTCCTTTCCTTTGCATTCTGGGAGACCTTCTCAAACTTGTATTTCATATCATTAAATGCATTTTCTGAAGTTTCTAATCTGCTCTCCATTTTTCCAGTTTTATCCATCAACTTAATTTGGATACTGTATATTTAGTTACTATTCTGTTGTTTCCTATTTTGATATCGCATTTTAGTTTCCAACCTATTGTTTCTTATTTTATCCAATACCCTTTTAATTTATGCCTCCCCATTAGCTAGCTCCCTTTCATCTCAGTCTAATGTCTCGTGGACTTATTTTCTATGTATTGTTCCAAAGACTCTACAATCTTTTAGATCTACAAGCATTAAAAAATGATTTCTAAAATTTCCTTGTTACTTAAGTAAACTTTAATAAAGAGTATGGTTTTTTCCTTTATCAAGTGCTACATTTCTTTTATTTAGTGAAGAGTCTTATCTCAAATTCTATGCCTGGGTACTTCCTGTAAACTAGTAGCTCAGTCTACAGCATGAAAAAATGGTTTGATTCATCAGAAAGAATACTTCACAGTATCTTGGAAAAATTCCTAGAAACATACAATCTCTCAGACTGAACCAGGAAGACATAGGAAATCTGAACAGGCCAATTACTAGTAACAAAATTGAACTGGTAACCAAAAATGCCCAACAAACAAAAGTCCAGGCAGGACCAGATGGCTTCACAGGAGAAATCTACCAAACATTTGAAGAAGAGTTAATACCTAACCTTTTCAAACTATTTCAAAAAAGTGTAAAGGCAGGAAAACCTCCAAATCCATTTTACAAGGCCAACATCACCCTGATGGCAAAACCAAAGACACTATAAAAAAAGAAATTTACAGACTGATATCCCTAATCAACTCAGAAGCAAAATGCTCAATGAAATATTAGCAAATGGAATTAAAATACACATTAAAATCATCATTCACCATAACCAAGTGGAATTTATTCCAGGGATGCAAGAATGGCTCAATATTCACACATCAATATGATACACCACATGAACAAAGGAAGAATGAAAAGCATAAACATCACAATAGATGCTGAAAAGCCTTTAACAAAAAATTCAACATCCATTCATGATAAAAATTCTCAACAAAGTGGGTACAGAAGGAACATATTGTAACATAATAAAGGCCATATACAACAAACCCACAGCTGACATCATACTCAACAGTGAAAAGCTGAAAGCATTTCCTCTAAGATCAGGAACAAGACAGGGATGCCCACTCTCACTACTTTTATTCAACATAGTATTGAAAGTCCTAGCCATGGCGATTAGACAGGAAGAAGAAATAAAAGGCATCCAAATTGGTAAGAAAGAAGTAAAATTGTCACTATTTGCAGATGACATACTACATACAAAAAACCCTAAACACTCCACCAAAAAACTATTAAAAATAAATGCATTCAGTAAAGTCACAAGATACAAAATCAATACACAGAAATTTGTTGTATTTCTATTTACAAATAATGAACTAGCAGAACAGAATATTGTGGAAACAGTTCCTTTAAAATTGTTTCAAAGAGAGTAAGATATCTGGGAATAAATCTAACTGAGGAGGTAAAAGACCTGTACTTTGAAAACTATGAGACACTGATGAACAACATTAAAGATGACACAAATAAATGGAAGGATATCCCATGCTTATGTGTGGGAAGAATTAATATTGTTTAAATAGTCATACTACCCAAAACAACCTACAGATTCAATTCAATCCTTATCAAAACAGCAATGGCATTTTTCACAAAACTAGAACAAATAATCCTAAAATTTGTGTGGAACCAGAGAAGACTCCAAATAACCAAATCTTGAGAAAGAAGAACAAAGCTGGAGATATAATAATCCCTGCTTTCAAATTATATTACAAAGATATCATAATCAAAACAGTACAGTACTAGCACAAAAACAGACAGAGATCAATGGAACAGAACAAAGCACCCAGAAATAACCCACACTTATATGATGAATTGATATATGGCAAAGAAGGCAAGAATATACAATGAGGAAAGAAATCTCTTCAATAAATGTTGGGAAAACTGTACAGCTAAAAGCAAAAGAATGATACTAGATCACTATCTTCTACCATACATAAAAATAAACTCCAGATGGATTAAAGACCCAAATATAAAACCTGAAGCAATAAAACTCCTAGAAGAAAACATAAATAGTAAAGTCTTGAATGTTAATATTAATAGCTTTTTTCTGGAAATGTCTTCTCAGGCAAGGGAAACAAAAGCAAAACTAAACGAGTGGGGCTAGATCAAACAAAAAATCTTCTGCACAGCAAAGGAAAACCATCAACAAAATGAAAAGGCAATGTACTGAATTGGAGAAGATACTTGCAAATGATATATTCGATAAGGGGCTAATATCCAAAATACATAAAGAATTCTTATGACTCAACATCAAATAAAACAGAATAGCCCAACTTTAAAAATGGGCAGAGGACCTGAATAGACATTTTTCCAAAAAAAGCAAAAAAAGATGGCCAAGAGACACATGAAAAGATAATATCATTATCATCAGGAAAATTCAGATCAAAACCACAACGAGATATTTACCTCACATCTGTCAGAATGGCTACTATCTCAAGACAAGAAACAAGTATTAGTGAGGATGTGGAGAAAAGGGAACTCTCCTACACTGTTGGTGGGAATATAAATAGTTGAGCCACTATGGAAAGCAGCACGGAGGTTTCTAAAACAACCAAAAATTAAAAATACCATATGATCTAATAATTTCCCTTCTGGGAATTTACCTAACAAAATCACTCATTTTCAAAGATATACATACCCCTATGTTGATCACAGCATTATTTACAATAGTCAAGAAATGGAAGCAACCTAAGTATCCATCCACAGGTGGATAAATAAAGAAGAAGTGGTACATAAAATACAATGGAGTATTAGCCATAAACAAGAATGGAATCTCGCCATTTGTGACAACATGGATGGACTTAGAGGATATTATGCTTAGTGAAATAAGTCAGATGGAGAAAGACAAATACCACATGATTTCACTTATATGTGGAATCTGAAAAACAAAACAAGCAGAAATACACTCATAAACACATAGAGTAGATTGGTGGATGCAACAGGAGAGGTGAAATAAGTGAAAAGGAATAAAGAGGTACAAAATAACAACGGAAAATAAAATAATACTTCATGATAAAGGTTTGAACTTTTATCTGGAAGTATGTATCTTCTCTTTTTGTTGTTAGAATTAATTTAATTTGGGTGTTGTTAGCTTGATCCAGCCATTGTAAAGTTCTCCACCAGCAGTCCATCTAATAGTTTTAGCAACCACTGATGGCTCTATGATTTGGGGTTGCAAAATGGTGATACTATAATTCTTTCAACTGTTCTTAATGTATTAGCTGAAATACATCTGTAAATAAAAATCTTGCCTTAACCATCATTTTTAAATATCCTTATATACAAACTATATATAAAATGGCAGAATTAATGCTTGAATCTTTCCTTTTATTAACTAATTTTCAGAATAATGAATTGACTCCCTAATAATCGCCAAAAAGAAGCAAGTTTTTTTTTAACAACCGAACTCATGGATTTTAAACATATTTGATGTTTCAATCCACTGCTGTTACTATTTTTTTAATGCTCAAATTATTCCATCTTTAGCCAGTGCAAATCTCAAGTTGGTTCCTAAGTCATTTTGACACAATCCAAGTGGTTTCTGATATCTTTCCTGCTTTCTTACATGACAAAATATCCCAGGTTCATTATGTACATTTCTGCTAACGACCTGAAACAGCCATTCTTCGAAGAGTTCTAGTTGCTTTCAGTGGGACTATTCAGATTATTTCTAATATAAATTTCTTGACATTCTGTATTTCAGGTGTAACAACTCTTGTCCATGTTCCAGTGCTGATGTACTATTTTTAGACATAGTTAGTCATTTCAGTGATGATGAGGTGGGGTTAGAAGGAGTCAGATGCCTGTATCCAGACTGCTATCTGAATCTGTTAGGATTAGATTTTGCTGCTAGAAACAAGACACCAGAAATACATCCTTCTATGATCCAGTCATTGTTACTTTTCACTCATGTACAAGAAACCCAGAAACAGGCAGTCTGAAGTTAATATGCAGCTATTTTATCAAAGGACTGAGCACTTTCTATCTTTCTACATCACACTATGGCCCAAGAAAGTTACTGAAGCCTCGGCCATCAATCATGTCTGTGTTGTAGATCAGAAAGAGTAATGGCAGTAGGGCAAAAGAGCATACCTCTCAGTAGAAGGCCCATAAACAGGTACTCCATAAATACTAAACTGGAATGTGCCTTATTCAGTCAAACTGAAGGTCTATAATCAAGTCACACTTTATAGCTGTGTATATTTTCAAATTACAGCTTGAATAACACAGGAGAGTTAGAGGCACTGATCCCCGTATAGTCAGAAATCTGTGTATAAATTTTGACTCCCATAAAACTTAACTACTAATAACCTACTATTGATTTTATGGTAGTAAATGATAAACTAGACATATATTTTATGAATTCATGACATAACTTTTTCTTATTTTCTTTTTTTATATTTCTAGGCTATGTGGTTCATCTGTTTTTCAATTGTCACAAATCTCCAAAAATTTTCCAATGTACTTACTGAAAAAAATCCACATGTAAGTGGACCCATGCAGTTCAAACCCATGTGTTCAAGGGTCAGTTGTAATCTATTGGCTTGAGTTATCTATATGGCAATCAAGTCTTTCCAGAGACTAGAGCTTTTGCTGAACATCATCACTGGCATTCTGGGTAGGTCAACCCTGCCACCCTCATCTATCCTCAAACCTTTAAGACATATTTAGGTTAAAACAAACAAACAAAAAATAACCCACCAAATCATATCTGAATGACCAAGGAAGTTGTTCTTTTTCTTTTTTTTGAGGGGGCAGGGGGAAAGAAAAAAGAAACTTTTAAATAGTACTTCAACCATATGCCAAGTGCTATACATGCTTTCAGTTACTTGTGAAATCAAACCCTAAGAAGCTCTTGTTATCACCAGCATAGAGTTGGAGAAACTGAGTAGTTCTTAACTCTGCTGAAGGAAAATTATTAGCAAGCACATAGTGGGAATTAAGCCTAGATTTATCTGGCTTCAAAGTATAGGTTCTTTATATCAGACAATAATAGCATATTATGTGGTTCCAAACCACTACTGACTTTCTCACCAACTCGGTAAAAGCAGAATGATTTGCGCTTGGTTTGTGCAGTCATCTTAAACTATTAGCATTAAATAGCAGCTCCTTAAACTAAAATTTGTTTCTGAAAAGAGCTTCCAAATTTATTCAGATTAATTCTTTCTAACACCAAAAACAATAGTATAAAGAACTAGGGCAGGAATGTTTTTTAAAGAGCAAAGAGCAGCTTTGTATGCAGAAAAGCTAAAGTTACAGTGTAGCTAAAATGTTCTTTCAAGTATTGTATAGTACTTAACTAAAAAAGCTCTCTGCTTCTACTAAGCAATGTGTCAAACCAAGCATATGCTATATAAATAAATCAGTTCAGAAAGGAGTACCAGGCTTCTCCAGCTGTATAAAAATTCTCCCCTCTTTAGAAAAGCCAAGAGAAAGAAAGCCTAATGATGTGTGTGTTTGCGCGGTTCACACATTGTGGGACTTCAGAGGACAAACTGGTATAATGATTCTAAGAAGTTCTACAGAATAGCTGCTAAAACGTTCTTATGAAGTTTGGTGCAATCCTGAAACACAGGAATGACAGAAGGGGAAAGGTTCATCAAGTTCCTGCTTGCTGTAATTTTAAACAATCCTAAGACATAGAGTCATGGCCATGCAGATGAAACTGTGTGTGGAAGAAATCAGTGCCCAGCCTAATTTTTTTTTTTTAGAATCAAATGATATATATATATTTTCCCCTTAGGTAAATTTAGATTTTTTTCTTTTTAATTTTTTTATTTTGGTATCATTAATCTACAATTACATGAAGAACATTATGTTTACTGGGCTCCCCTCTTCACCAAATCCCCCCCCCTTCACAGTCACTGTCCATCAGCATAGTAAGATGCTGTGAAATCACTACTCGTCTTCTCTGTGTTGTAGAGCCCACCCCTGTACCCCCCACACATTATACATGCTAATTGTAATGCCCCCTTTCTTTTTCCCACCCTTATCCCTCCCTTCCCACCCATCCTCCCTGGTCCCTTTCCCTTTGGTAACTGTTAGTCCATTCGTGGGTTCTGTGATTCTGCTGCTGTTTTGTTCCTTCTGTTTTTCTTTGCTCTTATACTCCACATGAGTGAAATCATTTGGTACTTGTCTTTCTCCGCCTGGCTTATTTCACTGAGCATAATACCCTCTAGCTCCATCCATGTTGTTGCAGATGGTAGGATTTATTTTCTTCTTATGCCCAGCCTGATTTTTAAATGTGATTAATTATTAGGCTAACTGCTGACATAAAAGTAGCAGAATACAACTTTGAGCCCCTTACAAAGCAAAGCAGAAGCATCACATTGGAAAAAACAATTAAGAGACTATACTATCAAGAACTGTATGAGAAAAATCTGTCAGGTTGTTAGACTACACTGTGAATACTATTTGCTAGTCAAGTAGTGTTTTTCTAATATTTATGATAAAAAGAAACGTCTAATATACCAGCCTTCTGATATTGTATAACCATAAGATTAGGAACCACATTTTAGATTTCTCTTAATAAATAGTTAATAGAATAACAGGGCAGGAGATAGGGAAAGAGGAGACCTTTATAAAAAGGGAAAGGAGAGGAAGAGATAAGCAGTTCTGAGTCCCTATTAATGCAATCACACTTAATTCTCATAATTACAAAGTGGGTATCTTCTCCATTTTCCACATAAGGCAACTAATATGCAGCCACCTACAAGCTTTGCTATCCCTGCCAGTTACTTCACCTCTGTGAATCGGATTTTATCGGTGAAACAGGGCTAGTACTATCTACCTTACTGGTACACCTCATCAGGTGGTCTTGAGTACTAAAGGAGATAATATATATACCTAAAAAAATGTGGAAATGTTCCATCTTTCTTCTTGCAGAGAGGTTACTAATGTGTTCAAAGTTACAATTCATCCAAAGTCTAGAAAGCTGGAAACTGAAAGCAGATTAAAAGGCTAGAATCCAATTTTCTAACTCTTAGTCCAGTGTTTACCATTATACATTTTCATTGTACTTTATTTCACATCATTCATCTTTATACCTCTACACCATGTTCAATAAAAAAAAAAGTATGTCCCAAATGTCATATAGTACCTTCCAAACTTTGAAAACAGTCAGCAAGTTTCTTCATCTCTAATTACTAATAGAGGGCTCAGAGCTCCCAATGAGGTATCTTAGATTTTAAATTATCTAACGCTAAGAATCTATGAACTAGTCACTCAAGAGAATACCATACTAACCCCAAAATTCTAAAATTAAACAGGTAATGAATATGAACATCTATAGCAGTTTATTCATAATAACCCACAACTGGAAACAACCCAAATGCCAATCAACTCGTGACTGAATAAACTGTGGTTCATCCATACAATAGAATGTAACTCAGCAATAAATTAATATCTGTTATCTGCAACAACATAGATGAATCTTAAAAGCATCTTAAAGAATCTTAAAAGCGGAGTGAAAGAAGCCAGACACAAAAGGTTACTTAATATATTATTTCATTTAAATGACATTCTGGAAACACAAAATTAGATGAAAATCAGATCAGCAGTGACAGAAAGCGATTTGACTATGAAGGGGCACAAGAGACTTTTGGGGGGTAATGGAAATGTTTGAGATTTTGATTGTTGTGGTGCAGGTTACATGATTACCCACCTGTCAAAAAGTCATCTAACTTTATACTTTAAAGGGGGTGAATTTTATTCTATGTAAATTATACCTCAATAAATCTGACTTGAACTTATAAAATCGGTCACAAATAAATGCATTTCCAGAGTTTTTTTTTTCAGCAATAAATGCTATGAAATACAGATGAAGCTTATAAAGCAGGTCAAAAAAACAAAAGGAGAAAGTAATTTTGGGAAAAACCCAAGCTTGAGTCTGCAGACCTAAATTTGAATGCTGGCAAGCTGGACAATCTTGCACAGGCTAGGTAACCTTTCCAAACCTCAATTTTCTCATCTGTAAAACTGAGATTATACCTTCTATTTATAAAAGTAGTTGTAAACACTTGATTTGATTTCCACCATATAGTACTAAGACAAAGGAAAATATCTATGGATGAAGTAATGTGTCTTTTTTTAAGTCAATAAAGGAAAAATAACCTTTATCTGTATCAGCTCATTTAATTAACATATGTTTATCAAACATCTGTTATATGTTTGTTAACATTTTCCCAAATAAGCAATGTGAAAAAAGAGAGGTACATGCCCCCACCCAAAAAAGATCACTGTCCTTTAAGCTACTGTAGTTTTTATCTCATAAAAGTTGCTAAGAACAACAATCAGGAAACAAATATAATTTGCCTTTCTGCAGAATGATCTATTGCTAAGGAACATAAATTTTATCAGCAATACATGTGAATTAGTAAGTCTTAAATTAATATTTCCCAAATGTACCATTTTCTAAGCAAATAGCAAGGTTATTATATTGGATTAATTTCAGCCCTGTTGGAACTTACATTTAATTTTTACTTAAGACTTTACTACATGCTGAGCAAAGGGTACAGATACTTCGCTGGTTTTTAAATTTGAGATGAATGTAAATTACAACAAAGAAATTCCATTTACCTAAATAAATGAGGTGACTGAAGTAGAAATGAAATTTATCTGAAGTAGTATGATACATTTTCTAAAGGTTGAAACTAAGTTTTTACTGACATTTATATAAATAGTCTCAAATCTTGGCACTGGAATTACTTACAAAGGTAAAACTTGAATCATAAATATTTGGCAGAGAAAATTGTAGCTTCTGATTTTCTTCCCCAATTGAAATATTTTTCTTCATATATGTATGTATGTGTATATATCATGTATATTCCATATACATGTACATATATATTTTACTTCTTCCAACAGCCCCACCTTATAGCCCACATGCTGCTTCATGTTTTTAAACAACTGCTCCTTCAAAACAGAATTTAAAGTACTACCACACATCTCTTAAGCTTTAGGTTTCAGAATGTGGTAAATATTAAGGAATAAGAAATTCTAAGATGACACACAAATCTTTTCTTCTCTATTAAGCCAACCACCAAGGAGCTATGACTTCCTATTAATCCATTAGCAATCTGGATTATAAACCCAGCTTCTCTTATTGTGCCCTATGATGCACATTTGTAATAAGGATAGAGATCATTCTTTTTTGTTAGTACTAAGCATTATATATTAAAAAGAAGCTTAGCATTATACAATGAATTTGAAGACAGACAGCAATGTTTCCCAGCCCCTTAATGTTGATTGCTTGGTATAGGGAAAGCGAAGGGTGTTCAAATATGTTACTGGAATCTATTTCTTGACTGAAAATTAAATTCTTCTAGTAGCTTCTTGGTGTAAATTTACACAGCTTGGATGCAGAAATGAAACAAGGCGACTTTACTTATAAGCTAAAAGCAAACATAAAATCAATGAAACTTTTATTTCTTATTCTCTGCTTTAGTCAGAAGAAGTGACAAGGAGGACATAGAAATTTGGTGGTTTCAAGGCTTTTGGGGATCACATGGAATAATTTTACGTTTTTCATATATTTTAGAAACTCATGGCGGTTAGAGAGCACGCTGAAGTTAAATATGCCCAACCAGAACATTATTTTTCTGTGAGGAACTCCTTAAGGTGATTCATCAAGTCCTAAGTAGCGTACCTTACTTCAGCCTTTCAAGGAAAATGAGACATTACCCTAAAGTGCCCAAATATAGAAATTCTATAATCTCTTATAATGTTAAATAAATTTATTTACATTAGAAAATATTTCTCATCTCTGTTATTTTCTGCCTCATTCCTTACTGTCTGCTCCTCTCCAAACAGCACATCCTCCACTAAAACAGAAACACTCTCAGTCTATAATTTTAGATTAACTTGTTAACTCTCCAAGGATAAACTCTTGCTGTTGCATTTATACCAGAAAATGAACTCCTTGAGGGGAGACACCATGCGTAAATGAATTTTTCCCCTTTCCAAAGTGCCTAGGATAATACCAGTTTTGTTCTTTCCATATAGTGTTCTAATTTTTCCTGGAATACATTTTAATAAATTCCTATGAATATAATTCCCACCTCATATTCTACGTTGCTATCCAAATACTGATTCATATTTCCCTGTAAGGAAAAGTAGTAGCCAGTTTGGGCAGTGTAAAGGATCCCAAACGCTGCAACAATAAAAACAGTTAGAAGGCAATGCATCAGTTAAAAAAAAGTATTTGAAATCTTTAAGACACTGGCAGAATAAGATAAAAGTAAAACTCTGCAATTTTTTTTTCCACTATAAATAAACCTAGAAGGCAAATGGGTGCATAAGTGTAACACACACAGGACTCATGCAGTCACACCAATCCCATTGTACCAAGTGACAAATCAAGAACTTTTTTCCTGTGAAAACATTTTGTAATATAACACAATATTATGTATCTCATCGAAGATGTTGTTGCCTGTAAGTATCACTGATTATTTAGAATATATTATGCCTCGATCAGTCACTAGCTCTTAAAAAAGCATTAATGACAATTCAACCATAGTCTCCTATCAGACTGATACTACTGGCAGGACCTATCAACATATTAGATAAATATACGAAGTTGTCCTGTAGATTTCATAATTAGTATTTTGTTATTTTCCTACAAATAAAAGGGAATTATGATCACTTAGATAATAATCTGTTTCATTCTATCCAATGGTTTACATGAAAACCTGAAATACATATATATATCCTAACTGGGAAAAGCTCATAGAAATACAAAAGATATTGAAGTATCTTTCAAGAGCTAGAGAACAACAACATAATGATGAAATAGGGGCATTTGCTGAGTATTGTTCAAGTGTTCAATGAATATTCCATCAATTCACCTAATATATGTTCAGTTAGAAATAACTAGACAATAAATGCTAGGTAGCAAAATCAAAATCCCTGGCTGCTTGGAAAACTTGGGGTATTTTGTCTTCAAAAATCTGAATTATAACAAAATCTGCCTCACCATCCATCCATTCACTCACACCTAAATAGAGCACCAGGAGAAAAACTTATTTTTGTCAGAATTGCAATGTGGACTTGAATTCTTGATCATTTGTTTTCTTTTTCAAAAATTTACTTTCATGGTCTCATTTAAATTAGCTATGTCAAGTAGTCCATCTGGAAAACCAGCCTTTTTACTTCTTTAGAAGGGAGCCATGAACTGTAGACTACAGACAGCCTTGAGAAGCCAGAAATACAATTAACAGAACTTAGGGTTTTCAGAAGGAACACGATTCTGCCAAAACCTTAATTTTAGCCCAGTGAAACCCATTTTGAACTTCTTACTTGCAGAAATGTAAGATAATAAATTTATGTTGTTATAAACCACTAAAATTTGTCGTAGAAACAGCAACAGAAAACTAACATATCAGCAACTGGTAGGCCCCAATTAACATTTATATTTTTATTGATCCCTGGTTGTGGATACTTACATAGAATCGTATTTTTAATAGCACTCCAATAATCAGGTTTGGCAGACATAACATTTTGGCTAATGAGAGAGCAAATCCCAATCAGAAGGAAAATACTAAAACTTTACAGGAGTAAATCACGCCTCTTGTGGCAGACTATACAGCTCAACAAATACTGATTACTGAGAATGTTGAAATTTACAACTATAATTGTGTATTTGTCTATTTCTTCTTTCAGCTCTACTAGTTTTCCTTCTTCTATTTTAAAGCTCTGTTATTAGATAATTACACATTTAGGAATGTTTCATCCTCTTGATGAATAGATCCCTTTTACATTATGTAATGTCTTTCATATTTCAGATTGAAATCTATAAATCTGACATTAATATAGGAACTCCAGCTTTCTTTTGATTAGTGTCTACATCATATATCTTTTCTCATCTGCTTACTTTTAACTTGTATCTTTATATTCCTGTTAACAGTATATAATTTGAGTCTTTTAAAAAAACCTAATCTGTTTCTTTTAAATGGAATTCTTAGATCATTTACATTTAGTGTGATTACTGATATGGCTGGATTTATATCTGTCTTGCTATACAATTTTTTCTTTTCCTTTTCCTGCCATCTTTTGTTTTTTTATGATTCCGTTTTATCTCCATCACTGATTTATTAGCTATACTTTAAAATTTTTTCTTATGTTATAAATATCAATATATTACTATTCTTGTTTTAAACAATTATCTTTAATAAGAAACTCTTAAATGAGGGGGAAAAGGTTTTTATATCTACCCACATCTTAACCATTTCTAATACTCTTCATTCCTTTTTGTAGATGCAAATTTCCATCTGATACCATTTTCTTTCTGCCTGAAGAACTACTTTAAACATTTCTTGTAGTGCAAGTTTGTTGGTGACAAATTCTCTCAGCTTTGTTTATTTAAAAAAATCTTTATTTTGTCTTCATTTTGGGAAGATCATTTTTGTCAGGTACAGAGTTCTAGTTGAGTGTTAGTTTTTTTCTTCCAGTACTTTAAGGATGTTACTGCTAGGATTCATAGTTTCCGACAAGGAATTTGCAGTAATTTTTGTGTATTAATTCATCTATTAAAGGTGATATTTTTTTCCCTGGCTACTTCTAAGATTTTTTTCAAGTTTTTTATTCTTGGTTTCAACAATTTGATTACTGTACTTGGTTCTTCCGCTTGGAGATTTGTGAATGTCTGTAATTTGTGGGTTTACAGTTGTCATCAACCTTTGTAAATAAGGTGCCCACTATTTCTTGAATTATCTTTTCTGCCTCCCCATCTCCTGAAACTTGTTATACTTCTGTTATTTTCTCTTGGCATTTAATTTTAGATATTGCTATGTCTTCAGGTTTTAACTGATCTTTTTCTCCTGTAATGTCTAATTTGCTAATCTCATCTGCTGCACTTTCCATTTCAGATATTATAATTTCATCTCCAGAAGTTGTATTTGGTTTTTTTCAAAAGTAACGTCTATTTCCCTCCTTGATAGGTAAGTTTGTATTTTCCTCTACCCTCTTGAACATACTGACTCTACTTATAATGCTGCTTTAATGTTCTTGTCTGCTAATTTGATCACATGTGTCATTTCTTTCTCTCTTCCTATTGGTTCTTTTTGTCCTGGTTATATTTTCCTGCTTCTTTGCATGTGTGGTCATTTTTTTTTATAGGTTGCAAGACATTAAATTTTACATTGTTGGATTTTTTTAAGGTTTGTTATGGACATATTTGTATATCATGCTTACTCTTCACCATATGGATATATTGCATATTTTTAAAAAGCAGAAGATGCTATTTATAGCAAATATGGAGAAATGGACTTGTGCAATTTATTCATCCTTAACCAATTTTTAAGTATGCAGTATATTATTCTTAACTATAAGCACAATGTTGTACAGCAGATCTCTAGAACTTTTTCACCTTGCATAACTGAAACTTTATACCCATTGAATGGTAAATTTTCATTTCTCCCTCCTTCCAGCCCCTGGCAACCACTATTCTATTTTCTGATTCTGTGAGTTTGGCTATGTTAGATACTTCATGTAAGTAGAATCATGTAGTATCTGTCTTTCTGTGACTGTTTTGTTTAATTTCACTTAGTCTATTGTCTTCAAGGTTCATCCATGTTGTTGCATGACAGAAGTCCTTCTTTTTTAAAGTTGAATAGTATCCCATTACAGGCATATCACCATTTTCTTTATTCACTCATCCACTGATAGACACCTGGGTTGCTCCTACTTCTTGGGTATTGTGAATAATGTTTTAATGAACACAGAAGTGCAAATATCTCTTCAAAGTTCTTGATTTCAATTATTTTGGATAAATACCCACAAGTGGGATTGAAGGACCACATAGTATAGATTTTAAAAATTCCTTTTAGTATTTTTGAGCTTTGTTCTGGATGTAGTTATGTTGTTTGGAAAAAGCTTTACTGTTTCAAGGTTTAAACTTTGTTAGGTAGGCCCAGAGTACAACAGCTCCCCCTTATCCACAAGGGATATGTTCCGAGACCTCCAGTCATGCCTGAATCTGTAGATAGTATAGAAGTCTCTCTCTCTCTATATATATATATGTTTTTTCCTATATATACTTATGATAAAGTTCAATTTATAAATTAGGCACAGAGATTAACAATAACTAATAATAAAATAGAAAAATTATACTATAATAAAAAGTTATATGAATGTGGTCTCTCTCACAATATCTTATTGCACTATACTCACCCTTGTGATAATGTGAGATGGTAACATGCCTATGTGATGAGATGAAGAGATGTGAATGACATAAGCATTGTGACAGTGTTAACCTACTCCTGACCTTCTGATAATACATCAGAAGGAGAATTATCTGCTTCTGGACTGTGGTTGACCATGGGTAACTAAACCACAGGAAGTGAGAGCACAGATAAGGGAACTATTGGAGCTTTTAGTCTAGGGCTATGCCCTTCTTAAGACTTTACTCAATGCCTGTCTATTAGGAGGTCTTTCCACTCTGGCTGATGAGGCCACTTTAGCCTCTGTGATCTCTGAGGACTTTTCTTCCGACTCCTTCTAGTTCTTTTCCTAGGTTGAAGAGTTGCATGTCACGTACGCACAGACTGATACTTCACCAAAGACTTGAAGGAGCCCTCTACAGGTCCCGGAGCTCCCTACTTACACAGTCCTCTCCTTTCCAGTATTTTGCCCTCAAAATTTTAGCTTCCTTGTCATCTCTGAACCCCAGACTCAATCCTGTGAGACCCTGGGCTGCTTAGGTTCCCTCTCCCTGCACTGTGGGCTTGGGCTTACCTCATTTGTTTCTCTTCTCTCAGAAACAGACTTTTACCCAATGTCTAAAAAACCACAACTAGGAAACAAGTTGAGAAGTCAGTTCTTACCATTAGTAAGTTCTATTTAATTATTGAACCACTGTTTTGCTGCAACTTAAAAAGCCTCACTGTATTTGTAGCAGACTTCAAGTGTTAATTACTAAACCATCACATAAAATGTCTTGTATGGAGCACATTCTAAATAAAAAATGACTACGGAGGATGATCTCCCATGAAAATGTAATTATTTCTTTGTCTCTTCTTGTCCTTTTATAAAATGAGCATGTAAATTTTTAGGTAATTCTCCAAATATCTTTTAAATTTTTATCATAGTATACTATACATAGTGAACAGCTTATTTTTCACAAAGTAAATATACCAGTGCAACCAGTATCTAGATTAGATTAAGAACACAAGGTTTAACATTTAGAATTCAAATTAACAGAAAAAGAAAAAAATTACACCATCTCATTAGGTTTTATCAAATAGAAACACTTGAAAAAATTATGACTTTATTAAATGTTTACAGCAAACTATCAGTAGAAAAGATCTTCCTTAATCAGATGTCCAGAGATCCCCTCATATTATTTCCCTGTCAAAATCCTTCCCCCAAAGTAACAACTCTCCAGATTTCTAACATAATAAATTGGTTTTGCCTATTTTTAAACTTTATGTAACTGGAATCATACAGTGTGTACTCTTCTGTCATTGGCTTTTTCCACCGAACATTATGTTCCTGAGACTCATCCATGTGGTTGTATACCATAAAAGTTCATTTATTCTCATTGTTGTATGGTATTCCATTGTACAAATATATCACTATTTAGTTATCCAGTTTCCTGTTGAACATTTGGATTGTTTCCAGTTGTTGGCTATCTGAATATTGCTCTATGAACACACTTACACATGTGTTTTGGTGAACATATGTTAGCATTTGTTGGTATATACCTAAGAGTGGAATTGTGAGGTCATGTGGTATGAGTATGAGTAAGTTCAGTTTTAGTGAGAAAACGAAAGGCATTAACCAGCTAAAGCTATTTATATTCCCACTAGCTGTGGAAAATGTGTGCAATGCAACACATCCTCACCAGCATTTGGTACTGTCAGTCTTTTAGGTCCAGCCCTTCTGTAGGGTGGGCAGTGAGGTCTCATCATGACTTTAATCTGTACTTTGCAGATGACTAATGAGATTGAGGGTCTTTTAATATGTGTGTTTTACTTTTTGAATTATCTTCTTTTGTGAAGTGACCATTAAGAGTTTTGCCCATTTTTCTGTTGGGTTGCCTGTCTGCCTTATTGCTATTAGGAATTTTACATATTCTGGCTCGGTTCTTTGTCAGATATAAGAAATGCAAATAGCAAATATTTTTTTACCATTCTATGGCTTGCCTTTTCATTTTTAATGGTCTTTTAATGAATAGAATTTCTTGATTTTAACGTAGTCCAATCTACCATTTTCTTTTATTGTTAATGCTTTATATATTCTATTTAAGAATCTTTGCCTCCCACGAATATGAAGATACTGTATTCTTCCAGTTTCATTGTTCTACTTTTCATATCTATAATTCACCTGTAATTGATTTTTTTATGTGGTTTGAGTTCAAGATTCATTTTTTTCCCCACATGGATATCTAACTGACCTAGCACAAATTTATTGGAAAAAATGTCCTTTGCTCTGCACTGCAATGTTATCTTTGATATAAATTGTGATTACATGTTTGCATCTGTTGCCTCTACTTTGTTTCATTGGTTTATTTGTCTTTTCTTGTGACAGAACCATGTTGCCTTTATTACTACAGCTTTATAATGTCTTGATATCTTGTGGTATAAATCCTCCAGTTTTGTTATTCTTCAAGACAATCTTTGGCTGTTGTTCGCCCTTACGTTTCCATAATTTAAGAATCAGCTTGCCAATTAAAAACTAACAAATCTTTTGGGATTTTGTTTGAGACTGCACTGAATCTAAATGGGGAGCATTGACATTTTTACCACACTGACTCTTTCAGTCCATGAACTGGCATATTCCTCTATTTATTTGTCTTCTTAATTTCTCCCAATAATGTCTTACAATTTTCAGTATAGAAGCCTTTTGTTAAATGCCTAGGGTGCCTAACTGGTTTTCTTGGTTTCACTGGAGATGGCTGGTAATTACAGGTATGCTTTGGTTATGTAACTATACTCCTATTATGTTAATGTGTGTGCACAATTTAAGTAGTAGCTTAAAATCTATACATGCTGAAGTTACTCTACAAGAAGATATGTCAAAGAAATAATCAACCTTCCCATGTTTTCTCCCGCCTGCTACTTCTATAGCTTTTCTTCTTCCTTCCTAATTACAACGAATTCTTAAATAGAATTCGTGCCTAATATCAAATTTACCGAGTATCATAACTCCTCCAAGTGGTAAAGATACCTCAAGACAAATGCTGGGCATAGAAGCCACAGGGCATAAATATGCAAAGAAATAAAAAGCTAACCATTTCAAACAATAAGGCTTCTCTCTCACTTACCAACTTTACATTTCCCTGTATGGCCCCGGAAGA
This sequence comes from Manis pentadactyla, assembly GCF_030020395.1. NCBI lineage: Eukaryota > Metazoa > Chordata > Mammalia > Pholidota > Manidae > Manis > Manis pentadactyla. The sequence goes on along the minus strand of NC_080029.1, from coordinate 117,025,437 downwards.
TGACTGGTTAGCCAGAGACGGGTAAGATTCCTCAAGGGAGGAACAACCTAAGACAGGCACAGTCGCAGGGGGGTCATCAGGTGAGAAATTGGGGATCAACAGAGGTGAGGCTTAGAACCTCACCCCCCCTGTTCTGAGAGAAATCTTCTGCATATGTGGATGTTTTATTGCCCTTGTCTAGCTTGGATTAACACATAGTCTACAGGCACACACCTGATCATCTACATTTGCTCTCTTACAACACTAAACTATGTTTTCTACCTTTATGTTGTATCTACCTACCACTTCAGCATTTTATTAAAAATAATAAAGAGAGAAATGTGGTATCCACATATAAATCAAGTATAAAAATCAAATGTGTATTCATATTTGAACTGACTGTTTATAGTTCATAATGCATGAGCAAAACCAAAAGTTTCTGTGATGACTGCCCTTGTACTGTTCACCATGTAACTTATTCACTATGTAAGAATTTGTTCTCCATGTAAGAACTTGTTCGTTATGCTTCAGAAGATTGGAGACTGACGAAAATTAGGCTTGGGGTGGATTAATGATTGTGCATTGAGCATTGACTCCCCTATACAGAATTTTATTGTTGTTAACAACCATTTGATCAATAAATATGAGAGATGCCCTAAAAAAAAAAAAAGAAGTCTTTTGTTAGACTAATTTGGGGTATTGGTATTTTTGATATACTGTATGGCATCTTTTAAATTAAGGTATCATTGATATACAATCTTATGACAGTTGCACATGAGCAACACTGTGGTTATAGCATTCACCCATTTTATCAAGTACCCCCACACACCCCATTGCAGTCACTGTTACGGCATCATTTTTTAAATTATTTTTTTACTGAGGTATCACTGATACACAATCTTACAATGGTTTCACATGAGTAACACTGTGGTTAGTACATTCACCCATTTTATCAAGTCTCCCGCAACACCACATTGCAGTGCGGGAAATATTTTCTCTCCCTGTATACTGTCCATCAGCACAGTAAGATACTATAGAGTGATGGTCTTCTCTGTGATATACTATGGCATCATTTTTTAAATTTCACTTTTTGTTTGTTGTCAGTATTCAGGCCTAAAACTGATTTGTATATGTATGTCACTCATGTATCTGGCAACCTTGCAAAATTCACTTTTTAATTCTATTAGTTTATAAATTCTCTTGAATTTTCTTTGAAATTATCATGTCATCTGTAAGTAACTGCAGTTTTATTTCTCTCTTTCTAATCATTGCTTCTCTCTTATTGTACTGTATAGGCTGGCTCTGTCCAAGAGGACACTCTTGATAATGGAAATGTTCTGTATTTGTCGTATATGGTAGGTAGCCACAAGCCACGTGTACCTATTGAGCACCTCATATGTGGCCAGTGTGACTGATGATCTATAGTTTTAATTTGAACTAACTGGACAGCTCAGGTCTAGGATCTCTAATATTAAATGGTGAATACAAGTGGCAATAGCAGGCATCCTTGCTTTATTACTGATCTCAAAATATGCTACTTGCTGTATATTTTGGGGGGGGGGTGCAGAAATCCCTATCAGATTAAGGAAGGTCTGTTCTACTGATAGTCTGCTGTAAGCATTTAATAAAATCATGAATGGGTAAACTTTATAAAATACTTCTGTTTGATAAAACCTATTGAGATGATATAATTCCCTTTTCCTGCTAATTTGGTCAGTTACAGTCACTGAGTTCTGAGTGTTCAACTAAACTCACACTACTATAGCAAATTCAACTTGGCCATGATATCTGTTTCTACATCTACCTAGATTTGATTTGCTAATATTTTTAGAATTTCTTCACCTTATAGTCTCAAGAGAAATGGACTTAAGTTTTCCTTTCTTATAATGTCCTTATCAGGTGTTGATATTATGCAAGCTTCAAAATGGGATAGGAAATATTTTCTCTCCTTTTATTCTCTGAAGGAGTATTAGTAATATTGATGTTATTTCTTCTGAAAATTCTTAAAATTTCTTTGTGATATCATCTGAGCCTGGAAATTTCTTTGTGGAAAAGTTTCAAATTACAGGCTCAATTTCATTAATAAATACGGAATTATTCAGATTTTTAATCTTTTGTAAGTTTTAAAAAGTTGTTTTTCTAGAAATTTGTCCATTTTATCTAAATTTTCAAATCTATTGGTATGAAGTTATTTCAAAAGTCCTCTTATCTTTTTTAATATCTGTAGGATTTTCTTCATCAGTCTTCCAGGGAGTTCATCATTTTTATGAAAGTACTAATTTTGTTAATTCTCTTCTGTACTTTTACTTTTTACCTTATTAATTTGGCTCTTTTATTTTCTGCCTTCTACATTTTTTGTAGAAGAATGCTTCTTGCAGGGCTTCACTTTGGTTCACAGCCTTTGCTTTACAAAGAGTATCCCATTTTTTTACTGTACTATAAAAAATAAATTGACGACTTCCCTGATTTAGTTATCGAAACAGTTCATTCTATTAAATGTTGTGTTTTCAAAAGCTTCCTCTGACATACTTACCTAGTTATCAGCTCTGTAATAAGCACCTAGTATTTAAGACTAGTGATTCTGTTGTTATAGGGCTTCACAAATACTGATATTCTCTCTCCAAAGAATCCTTTTCTATAAATAGGAATCTCTAATAATTAATTGGATACCCTTATGGTAAAATGTATGAATTAGTCTAGTCAGGATAATCAAGTCCTGGAAAAGTAAATATTTCTCACACTCTTGGTAATCTAGCCAAACAAATTTATTTCTTGCTTACACATGGCCCACCAACTCAAAGTACATTTAAACATTAATCGCCATTGATTTAATTGGGCAATAATTTTTTATATGTGTGTTGTATGTGTACACATATATAAGAAGTATTGCCTAATTAAATAAATAATTTTATTTTTATTGTTAAAAATTAATTGTAACTGACCAATTTAAATATGTACAGTATATACACACATATTTTTTCCCTACCGACATCTACTCAAGAATATACTAATTAATTATTAACAGGCTTACTCTGGCTGAAGACATTAACTCTATATTAAAAAGTCCTAATTTATAGATTAGGAATATGCATGAATATGATATCTTATAATGTACCCATGTAGCCATGTTTTGATTTTCAGTAAGGGGTTAGAATTCATTTTAGTATAAACTTTCCTGCTTGGCAATTGAGCTTTACTCTGAAGACCCCATTATTCCTACACTGTTTGAAAATGAACACTACTGACAAAGTAAAAATGGTACATTTAAAAAGTAACTGACCGGCTATATTATTGCCTCAGATTTTCTGTCTTCTGCATTTGTACATTTGTGAGATAGACAAAGCTTCTACAGACCAGGAATTTATGAGATCTTTACAAAATATTCCTTTTGTAGTAACTTTTTATATTAATATAGTACTCAGAATTCTATCTAGCTTGCCATGTTCAACTATAACAGTTTTTGAACTTTGCCAAAGTCATGCTTATTACTCATGAAATACTTCTAAAATGTTAATAGCTTGGAACAAGAGTGACATTTGTGTCAAAGACTTAATTCTTACCCAACTTACTTAAAGATAAGCAGTTTAGTGACAGAAATAGTCGTGATCACGAGATAGTCTAATCACTAGAGCAAATAACAAAGAATTGAAATAGGTAGGTGTAGGGGTGTGTGTAGGGGGGTATAGAGGGTGAAGTTTGATGAATTAGAGCTTTAAGTCCAACGAAAACCTGAAAGTTCACATATATAACATTAGGAAGCTGTATGGCACAGTAGTTAAGGATGTAGGCTATTAACTATTCCTTCCGTGTTAGAATCCTGGTTCTATCACTTATTATTAACTCTGTGTCTTTATTTAACTTGTTTACATCTCAGTTTCCTCATGTACCATATGGGTTTAAAGAATAACTACCCCATAGGGTAGGATTACATGAGTTAATATATGCAAAGTGTTTAGATCAAAGCCAGGCACCTAGAAAGTACTTCATAAATGTTAGGAAATAACACCACCCCCACCACATTAAAAAGAAGTGAGAAAAAGAATCTTTCAACCTAATGTCTACCGAAGTTCAAAACCTTCACTACTTCACAAAACAGTATTCCTTATGCATGATGACCCAATCAACAAGTGTTTACTGAACACCTACTAGGCAAGGGATGTCAAGACAAGAGGCATAAGTAACAACTGTTCCTCAAAACCTTATAACCATAACTAATAAACAGGTTATTTAGAATATAAGAGCAAACATACTTAAATATTGAACTCTGTGGCAGAGAACATAAATCCTGACTGGAGACAAGGAATTCCATGAGAGCTGATGCAAGGATGCCTGGTATACTGCTGCCAGTCCCAGAACAGATTCTCCGCATTAGGCCACGCCTGCAGAGGACCCTTACTTATCTCCCTCCGGCAAAAAAGAAAAAAAAAAAGCTTAAAATTATTCGGCTAATGTTGTAGTCTTTTACTCCTAATGACAAGAATCATGCTTGGTTACATGTTCTGTATTACTATAGGTACATGTAGTACTAAAAGCACTTAAATTCACCAGCATAGTTGCATAGAACGCACCATCCATTCTAAAAATGAAAAAATAAAACCCAAAATCCCTATTTATTGGTTAAGAACCAAAGAAAAGTAGATCAGCTATACCTTTCATGCTAGGTTTCGTACTGACATAATTCCTGACATAAGAATCAGACAGCTGGGAAGAATCTTAGAAACCATAGTCCAGTAACTATTTATAGCCAATAATTTTTTTAAATCTAGAGAAGTTTAATGTCCAACGTCACACAGTCAGCACTGGCTGTACAACATCAGAACTCAACTCTTCTGATTTCTGAGGCTGTGCTTTCCACTTCAACTTATACCTCTATTGATCTACCTGCAAAACTAAGATAGACAGAAAAACTCAGGTAATACTTTTATGTCATCCTACTTAGTATTACAGTAGACTTTACCCTGGTATTTAATAAAAGAAATACTGAATTCTGGACTTTTTCTTTAGCAAATAATATTTAGCACTTTTTAAACAAAAAGTCTGTAGTTGACTATATACATTGAAGCAATTTCCCATATAATTTTATCACACTTGAAGTATTTTCCATATTTATTGATTTGAGAATTTTAATATGCTAGAAATATTAAATAACTAATGAATTACTATAGATGAATTTATATTAAGTGTACAATAAGACCACTAATATAATGAAAATATTGAGAAAAACTCTTACAATTGACAATAATTCTATATATAACTGTTAATTTTGGCAGTTGAACATTACTAGAGGCTAAAATACCATTAAGATAAAGACAGCTTAATCACTGTGCAAATGGAATTTATTGATCTACCATAGAATTAGTTTATTGACAAAATAGTTTAAAGCATTATTTGCAGCTACATGTTTGTTCTGCAATGTTATACTAAGTATCATTTCTAAGAGTTTAGACTATTAAAAAATTGCTGCAAATGTGTTGAATTGTTGAGTGTTTTTACTGCTTACAACAATCAGACATTATTATTTCTGATTCACAGATATTTTTAAGAAAGCCATTAATGATCACTAATATCATTAGGAATTCTTTCTGGAAATCAACTGGAGACTAAGTCACATAATGAGCATTAATGAGTATTATGCTGGCAGGTCCCTCATATAACATGTAAAACTTAGGTTTTCAAAAGTTTCTTTACGGTTGAAGAAAACACTACATAAGGTTGAGATAGTCTCAGTCTTATCTAATTATTAGTTTCCTTCCCAAAGGTTTAAAAGTTCAAAAGATTTCCTAATAATTTTCATTGATTTTCTAATCTTAGGAAAAGCAGAACAACAGTACAGGGATGAGTGTGGACTTAAGACCAGCACACAAAGGTTCAAATTCTCACTCCACCACTACTAGCTCTGTTATCTTGGATAAAATTTTTTAAATTGTAAAATATGGATAATCATACATACCATGTAAACTAATTGTAAGGATTAAGTTAAATAACATGGAAAAAAACTGCCTGACTGGGAGTCAATCAAAAGAAGAGAGACTGCTCAAAAGAAGTTAAACTTCATCCTTCCTCAATTCTCCAATATTGACACTGTCAACTCTTATGCACGCATAATTGCTTGTAGCTGCCACTTTATTAATCTCAAGCTCTAAAGCATACTCAACTTAAGTCACAAAGTTCACCTTTCTAGTCTTCCATTAATAAACAAGGAAGCAGGCTGCCAACAAGACCTTACCCGACAAAACCACACACCTTCCTTTTTTTTCCTGCTGTTCAGAAAGAAGGAAATAAAACACAGAAAAAAATATATTTATAGTGTGTGTATATGCATATATGTATGTGTGTACACACACATACACATATGCACACGTGGTTTTTTTCCTTTCACAAGGCTAGAAAAACGGTCTGTCTTATTTACAAAGAGAGTCTGAGAAGGCAGAATAATAAAAGTTATGTAAAGACCAGAGCAGCCACAGCCACTATAGAAGGGTCTCACTTTCTAATACAGAACTTACTGGTTTAAATTCAGATTGTCACCATCACAATAACAACCACCTTGGGTTTACCCTCTAGAAATATCAGTGATGTAATCACACTATTAAATAGGATATCTAAAGAAATATGCTCATTATAAAGCAGACAAGAAAGTCATCTTCCCATTTGTAATGACTTTTAATACTAACTTTTATTTTATTTTCAGAATCCGAGTACATAAATAAAATACCACTTAGGTTGGCTTTCTCCTACTGAAAAAGGGGATTAACTCAGTTAACTAGAATGTGTATCAACAGAATCAGTCATGATTAACCAAAGGATGTGACAGCAATGCTATCCTTTAAGGCATATAGTATTTTCCCAACATAAGAATGTATTTTAGGTAATATATTAAATTCTTAAAAGGCCTTTGTACAGCAAACAAACTAAAATATATTTAAACAACACAGCTTCCCTATTCATATTCTAATTGATTAAATATAGGTCTTTAAAAAATAGAAATAGTAAATAAAAAGCTCAAACAGTAAAAATCACTCACTAAAACTTGCTATGTCTTTAATCCATTATGATAAAAACTAAATGTAAACTAAGAAGTCAATTAGTAACTGAATTACAGATTTTTTAGTAGTAGTCTTTGAAATCTAAAAAATTAAGTGATGACCATTCCATACTCCATTAATTCAGCTCCGTGAAGCAATATCTTATTTTTAAGTTATCAATTTAAATATTTATATAAAGTGGCCCAAGTTTAAAAACATTCATTTCTTATCTTTCACATACTATTGACTGATCAGTTAAAAGAATGTATCAAAGGCTGCATGTTGACAGACATCACAAGAAAGTACCAGCCTGCTTGTTCATTTGATAGTCAAAGGGGAAAAGATCTCACCTAAGACTCTAAAATTTCTTTTTCTAAAGTGACATTTGCCAATCCAAAGCCAACCTATAGCACTCGTAGAATTTATTACACTTCACCCTGCCCTACATGTCTTTTCAGTCACAGACGGAATCAATGAATAAATTCTTATAAAGCAATCTAGCTTTGGATAACAATAAAATTATCACTCAAATACTCAGCTATATAAAAACTACACATTCATTCCATCATAATAAATACAGGAAACTAAAAATCATACTTGGGAATATATTTTATCATAAAATATAGCCAAATATTCAGAGATGATGGCAACGAGTTCAATAAAAAATTTTTTGGAAAATATGGTTGATCATAAAGGAGAAAATCAAGAGAAATAAAAGCAACCAGCTGTCCATTCACAAACATATGGAATGCATATCAACATCAGTCATTGGTGAAATGCAAATTAAAACCATGAGATACCATCACACATACATAAGAACAGATGAAAGATGAAAACTGATAATATACCAAGGTGCTGATGAGGATGCAGGGCAACAGGGACCCTCATTCACTGGTGAACACAAAGTTGTATACAGACACTTGGAAAAAAGTTTGGCAGTATCTTATAAAGTTAAATGTACACTTAAAATCCATAATCCCACTCCTAGGTATTTGCCCATGTGAAGCAAAATCAAAAAATAACACACACACACACCAAAAAAAAAAACACCTTATGTAAATGTGTGTAGTGGTAGCTTTATTCACAATTGTCCAAAGCTTGGTGTCCCTTAACAAGTAAATGGATAAACAAACTGTGGTAATACAATGGAATGCTACTCTGCAATAAAAAGGAACAAACTAATGATTTATGCAACAGATGGAGGAATATTAAGAGCATTTTGTTCAGTGAAAGAAGCCAGTCCTAACAGGCTTTTTATTATATGATTCCGTTTATATTAAATTATGGAACAGGCTAACTAAAGGAATGGAAAACCCATGAGTGGTCTCCAGAGTTTAGGGGCAGGAAGAGGGGTTGACTACAAAGGGGCAACACAAGGGAATTTGGGGGTGATTAATTTGTTGTTGGTAGATGAATGACTGTATTTCTCAAAACCCATAGAACTGTACAACACAAAAACTGAATTTTGCAGGATAAAAATTGAAGACAAAAACAAAACACACACACACAAACCAGGGTGTCAGGGAAACCAAAGATGGAATGCAAGCTGTGACAAATCAATCTAACTGCATTACAAATGGATGACATAGCCAACTGAAGGAGATGTGGAAGAAAAGACCTAACTTACCTAACTTTGGAAAAGAGCATTTTGGCTGGATACTGTGAGAATAAAGATAAAAAGAACTGTATACAATGAATTTTATTTGCTAAATTTCTTTCTTACAGGGGCATGGACTAGCAATATTTAAACTATTATAAATGAATAATGAAGAGCAAATAGGTAAATATACTGTTGATAATGAGAGTCACAAACAAGCAAAAGGAAAATGCTAGAATAATCCCTATGGTGCTAGATTGGAGTTGGAGATTATCAGTATGAACTAATTTGTTTTATTTATATACAGATAGATAATACATTCAGAAATAAACTTAGATGTGTGTATAGATGTGGGTTAGTGTACATGCATACATTTTCTAACTCTGACCACTCAAAAGCCTAGAAGCAGTAATACCTCAGTAGCAATGAGCACACCTAGCATCTAGATGTTGGTTTCTAAATACTATTCTCCAATAAGATAGAGCTGTGGCTCCTTGGAGAAGTAGGTGAGTCCAAGCCTGGTGCAGGAAAATTATAAAATGAGCATGGAGCATCTTGCAGAACCAAAGAGTAAGGAATTGCTTCAAGAAAAAAAGACATTTTCAAAGAACACAGAAGCAAACTTTAAAGGGCTCCCAATAGCCAAAGCTGGGACAATTTGAGCAACAAAGTAAATAACAATACTGATTCTAATCCAGAGAATAAAATAAAAAACCAACAGTGTTCACTAATATAAATAAATGAGTAAATAAATAAATGTGAGGATGCATAACTCTTTCTTACAGAGAAACTATAATTAGTAAACATAGAAAGAAAGAGGGGAATAAAAAATCACTATTAGAATATCAGAGTACTAAGTGCTGGAGGCAGGATCCACCAATTAGTGCTAAAATTAGTGGCCAAAAATTTAAGGAGAAATAGGGTATTTGTGTAAACTGAAAGTATTTTCCCCAAAATATTTATTAATTAAGAGAAAAACAGTAACGTTACAGTGGAGAAATCTGTCAGAAACCACCAAAACCAAGTGAAAAAGGTAAATAACATCACTGGTAATGAGACATATGGATATCATGTAACCATGATAACATGGCTGATAACACATCACCTCTCTGGTATTCTTCCCCCAAATCTGTAAGTTCATCTATGAGAAAACATCAGAGAGAACCAAATTGAACGGCATTCTACAAAATACCTGACCAGTGGTTTTCCAAAGTGTGAAGGTACTGAAAGACAAGGAAAGACTGAGGAACTGTCAGAAATTGGAGGAGATGAAGGAAAGAACTATGACAAACAAACGGAAAGTGGGATCCTGGAAAAAGAGCATTACTGGAAAAATTGGTGAAATTCTAATAAAGCCTTAAGGTTAGTAGTCAATATTGATTCTTTAGTTTTGGTAATTTTACCAACATTAAGGGAAGCTCAGTGAAGAATATACAAAAACTCCATACTATCTTTAAAACTTGTTTGAACTTCTAAAATTATTCTTAAATAACAAGTTAAAGAAGGAGGCATACCAAAAAAAAAAAGCAAAACAGCCTTTTTTCCTCCTTTCAAATGTGTGTCTACCTTTCTTGAAAGCAAATTCTGTGAATAAAATTATTTTATTACCAGAAAAAATTATTTGGTAGAAAATAAAATGGCTATGTATAAAGAAAAGCTTTAAAAAATACCTTCCTTACAGTTTTTTTTATGAAGATCCCATAGTGGTCAATTAAAGTAAAATGTTCTTACATTATCTCCTGTGAGGATAAACCTTGGCAGTTCATTTCCAAATGAGTTTGTTTATTGCCCTAAAGGCTATACAGTAACATTGATCAGGGTTCTACAGAATTTAAAAGCTGACTGCTATTGACTCAATGTGTCAACCCAAAATTCATGTTGAAATCCTAAACCTCAATGTCATGGTATTCGAAAGTGGGGCCTTTGGGAGGTGATTCAGGGAAGGCTCTGCTCTCATAAGTGGGATTAGTGTGATCACTGCCCTTAGGGAAGAGGCCCCAGAGAGCCCCTTCATCCCTTCTGCCACATAGGGACGCAGTGAGAAGACAGGTGTCTATGAAGCAGAGAGCACTAGACACTAAATCTGATGGCACCTTAATCGTGAACTTCTCAGCCTCCACAACTATAAGAAATAAATTTCCATTATTTATGAGCGACCTAGTTTATATTATTTTGTTACAGCAGCCCAAACAGACTAAGACATTGACATTCTTTTTTAGTCTGAGTACCTTCAAAGACATGAACAGAGAAAATTTCTAATCAAGTCCATACATGCCCGTTCTTATCCAGCCACATATACCCCAAAAGACAAGCAGCATATTCAATTTAAAGAATTCTGCCACTCTCTTCAACATTCATGTATCTAATTTCAGTGATGCTGTCAAACTAGAAATGACCCAGTATTTGATTTTTAAAATGACATATTTATGTTTACCTAGAAAAATCTAAGTTTCTATGGAAGGTTATATGTAAGAAAATACCAAGTGTGAACTTTTCTAAGTTTATTTCTCACTCTTTTACTTTTAAGTACCAAACAGAAACATCTGGGAAGTTTCAAAAACAAAAGATGTCTTAAAATATAATTTTGATAGAGGCAAAAAGCTTTAGCAGTATGTCCTTATATCATTCATTATTTAAGAGGGAATTCTTATTCATAAGTTTCAGTCTAATGAATCTTCTAGATAGGAACATCCCAAAATCAATTCAGTTTAGATATATATAGCTAAACACACATAATACTAATGTGGCCTCATTCACATACTCAAGCTATCAAGATTCACATCAATTTTTCTGCAACATAATTTTATCCATCTTTCATAATTCAAATGCATAAGCACTCTAATTCTAAATCTACACTGACTTAAATATAAAATGTGTGATGGTTATAAAACAATGCAAAGTATATTCTTTAAGATAAATTTCCAATTTCCCCCTTTAAAAAGTAAATTTAAAAACGTTTTAAATATGCTTTATAAAAACAATCAAAGATACCTCACACAAGTCAATTAGGAAACCAAACATATCTTAGGTTATACAAGATAGAAAAGAGACTGTTTTGAAATTCAAATAGTTCTTGCAAGATAAAGATTAAAGAAATTAATTTTATTTTGTTAAAATTACCTAAAAACCAGCAAAAGAACTTTTTTTTTTAGATTTTGGTTCCCCAAACAGAGAAATTTATTTCATATTGGCTAGAATTTCTAATTTAATGTCAGGTTTTAAAATATACTTTTTTCTTTAGCCAAGAAATTCCTGAGAAGCCTAGCAAGTATTTTATAGATTTTCTAGCTCAAATTTTAATTTTTCCTGTTACAGCTTTTTAATTAAGGTATCACTGATATACACTTTATGAAGGTTTCACATGAAAAACAATGTAGTTACTACATTCACCCATATTAGAGTCGCCCCCCCATACTCCATTGCAGTCACTGATTATCAGTGTAGTAAGATGCTAGAGTCACTACTTGTCTTCTCTGTGCTATACTATCTTCCTCATGATCCCCCCTACACCATGTATACTAATCATACCTCACAATCCCTTCACCCTCCCTCTCCACCAGTTCTCCCCCACCCCTCCCCTTTGGTAACTGTTAGTCCCTTCTTGGAGTCTCTGAGTCTGCTGCTGTTTTGTTCCTTCCATTTTGCTTCATTGCTATACACCACAAATGAGGGAACTCATATGGTATTTGTCTTCCTCTGCCTGACTTATTTCACTGAGCATAATACTGTCTAGTTTCATCCATGATGCTGCAAATGGTAGAATTTGTTTTTCTTACGGCTGAATAATATTCCATTGTGTTTATGTACCACCTCTTCTTTATCCATTCATCTACTGATGGACACTTAGGTTGCTTCCATATCTTGGCTATTACAAATAGTGCTGCGATAGACATAGGGGTGTATTATGTCTTTTAAAATCTGAGAACTTGTATTCTTTGTGTAAATTCCTAGGAGTGGAATTCTGGGTCAAATGGTATTTCTGTTTTGAGTTTTTTGAGGAACCTCCATACTACTTTCCACAATGGTTGAACTAGTTTACATTCCCACCAGCAGTGTAGGAGGGTTCCCCTTTCTCCACATCCTCACCAGCATTTGTTGTTCCTAGTCTTTTCGATGTTGGCCATCCTAACTGGTGTGAGGTGATATCTAATTGCAGTTTTAATATGCATTTCCCTGATGATTTGCGATGTGGAGCATCTTTTCATGTTGGCCTGTTGGCCATCTGAATTTCTTCTTTGGACAATTGCCTGTTCAGATCCTCTGCCCATTTTTTAATAGGGTTATTTGCTTTTTTGGGTATTGAGTTCTTTACATATTTTGGATGTTAACCCTTTATTGGCTATGTCATTTAGAATTACATTCTCCAGTACTGTAGGATGCCTTTTTGTTCTGCTGATGTCGTTCGCTGTCCGTAAGATTTTTAGCTTGATGTAAAACCATTTGTTCATTTTTCCTTTGTTTCCGTTGCCTGAAGAGAGGCATTCAGGAAAAAGCTGCTCATGTTTATATTCAAGAGATTTTTGCCTATGTTTTCTTCTAAGAGTTTTATGGTTTCATGACTTACACTCAGATATTGGATCCATTTTGAGTTTACTTTTCTGTATGGGGTTAGACGATAATCCAGTTTCATTCTCTTGCATGTAGCTGTCAACAACAGTTGCTGAAGAGGTTGTCATTTCCCCATTGTACGTCCATGGTTCCTTCAGCATATATTAATTGACCATATATGCTTGGGTTTATATCTGGGCTTTCTAGTCTATTCCACTGGTCTATAGGTCTGTTTTTGTGACAGTACCAAATTGTCTTGACATGGCTTTGTAGGAGAGCTTGAAGTCAGGGAGCGTAATTCCCCCAGCTTTAGTCTTCCTTCTCAGGATTGCTTTCGCTATTCGGGGTCTTTTGTGGTTCCATATGAATTTTAGAATGATTTTCTCTAGTTCATTGAAGAATGCTGTTGGTATTTTGATAGGGATTGTGCTGAATCTGTAGATTGCTTTAGGCAGGATGGCCATTTTTGACAATATCCATGAGCACTGGAAGTATTTTCATTTATTTTGGTATCTTCTTTAATTTCTCTCATGAATGTCTTGCAGTTTCCAGGGTATCGGTCTTTCACTTGTTTGGTTAGGTTTATTCCTAGGTATTTTATTCTTTTTGATTAAATTGTGAATGAAATTGTTTTTTTGATTTCTCTTTCTTCTAGTTCATCATTAGTGTATAGGAATGCAACAGATGTCTGTGTATTAATTTTGTATCCTGCAACTTTGCTGAATTCAGATATTAGATCTAGTACTTTTGGAGTGGATTCTTTAGGGTTTTTTATATACAATACCATGTCATCTGCAAACAGAGACAGTTTGATTTCTTCTTTGCCAATCTGGATGCCTTGCATTTCTTTCTTTTGTCTGATTGCAGTGGCTAGGACCTCTAGTACTATGTTGAATATAAGTGGGGAGAGTGGGCATTCTTGTCTTGTTCCTGATCTTAAAGGAAAAGCTTTCAGCTTCTTGCTGTTAGGTATGATGTTGGCTGTGGGTTTGTCATATATGGCCTTTATTATGTTGAGGTACTTGCCCTCTATACCCATTTTGTTGAGTTTTTACCATTAATGGATGTTGAAATTTGTCACATGCTTTTTCAGCATCTATGGAGATGATCATGTGGTTTTTGTCCTTTTTGTTGATATGGTGGATGATGTTGATGGATTTTCTATTGTACCATCCTTGCATCCCTGGAATAAATCCTATTTGATCATGACGGATGATCTTTTTTATGTATTTTTGAATTTGGTTTGCTAATATTTTGTTGAGTATTTTTGCATCTATGTTCATCAGGGATATTGGTCTGTAATTTTCTTTTTTTGTGGTGTCTTTCACTGGTTTTGGTATTAGAGTGATGCTGGCCTCACAGAATGAGTTTGAAAGTATTCCCTCCTCTTCTATTTTTTGGAAAAGTTTAAATAGGATAGGTATTAGGTCTTCACCAAATGTCTGACAAAATTCAGTGGTGAAGTCATCTGGTCCAGGGGTTTTGTTCTTAGGTAGTTTTTTGATTACCAATTCAATTTTGTTGCTGGAAATTGGTCTGTTCAGATTTTCTGTTTCTTTCTGGGTCAGCAGTGGAAGGTTGTCTTTTTCTAGAAAGTTGTCCATTTCTTCTAGGTTATCCAGTTTGTTAACATATAATTTTTCATAGTATTCTCTAATAATTCTTTGTATTTCTGTGGTGTCCATAGTGATTTTTCCTTTCTCATTTCTGATTCTGTTTATGGGTGTACACTCTCTTTTTTTCTTGATAAGTCTGACTAGGGGTTTATCTATTTTTTTAATTTTCTCAAAGAACCAGCTCTTGCTTTCATTGATACTTTCTATTGTTTTATTCTTCTCGATTCTATTTATTTCTGCTCTAATTTTTATTATGTCCCTCCTTCTACCGACTTTGGGCCTCATTTGTTCTTCTTTCTCTAGTTTTGTTAATTGTGAGTTTAGGTTGTTCATTTGGGATTGTTCTTCTTTCCTGCAGTAGGCCTGTACTGCAATATACTTTCCCCTTAGCATGGCCTTCATTGCATCCCACAGATTTTTCAGTGTTGAATTATTGTTGTCATTTGTCTCCATATATTGCTTGATCTCTGTTTTTGTTTGGTCATTGATTCATTGGTCATTTAGGAGCAAGTTTTTAAGCCTCCATGTGTCTGTGGGCTTTTTTGTTTCTTTGCGTAATTTATTCTAGTTTCATAACTTTGTGGTCTGAGAAGTTGGTTGGTACAATTTCAATCTCTTTGAATTTACTGAGACTCTTTTTGTGGCCTAGTATATGATCTATTCTTGAAAATCTTCCATGTGCACTTAAGAAGAATGTGCATCCTGCTGCTTTTGGGTGGAGTGTTCTGTAGATGTCTGTTAGGCCCAACTGTTCTAATGTGCTCTTCAGTGCCTTTATCTCCTTGCTTATTTTCTGTCTGGTTGATCTGTCCTTTTGAGTGAGTGGTGTGAAGTCTCCTAAAATGAATACATTGCATTCTATTTTCTCCTTTAATTCTGTCAGTATTTGTTTCACATATGTAGGTGCTCCTGTGTTGGATATAGATATTTGTAATGGTTATGTCCTCTTTTTGGACTGACCCCTTTATCATTATGTAATGTCCTTCTTTATCTCTTGTTACTTTCTTTGTTTTGAAGTCTATTTTGTCTGATACAAGTACTGCAACACCTGGTTTTTTTCTCCGTATTAGTTGCATGAAATATCTTTTTCCATCCCTTCACTTTTAGTCTGTGTATGTCTTTGGATTTGAAGTGAGTCTCTTGTAGGCAGCATATAGATGGGTCTTGTTTTTTTATCCATTCAGTGACTCTATGTCTTTTGATTGATGTATTGCGACCATTTACATTTAGGTGATTATCAATAGTTATGTACTTATTGCCATTGTAGGCTTTAGATTCATGGTTAACAAATATTCAAGGGTAGTTTCCTTACTATCTAACAGTCTAACTTAACTCAGTATGCTATTACAAACACAAAATATTCTTTTATTTTCCTTTTTTTCCCTCCTTTTTCTTCCTCCTCCATTCTTTATATATTAGGTATCATATTCTGTACTCTTTGTCTATCCTTTGATTGACTTTGGGGGTAGTTGATTTAATTTTGCATTTGCTTAGTAATTAACTGTTCTACTTTCTTTACTGTGGTTTTATTATCTCTGGTGACAGCTATTAAACCTTAGGAACACTTCCATCTATAGCAGTCCCTCCAAAATACACTGTAGAGACAGTTTGTGGGAGGTAAATTCTCTCAGCTTTTGCTTATCTGGAAATTGTTTAATCCCTCTTTCAAATTTAAATAATAATATTGCAGATAAAGTATTCTTGGTTCAAGGTCTTTCTACTTCATTGTGTTAAATATATCAGGCCACTCCCTCTGGCCTGTAAGGTTTCTGCTGAGATGTCTGATGATAGCCTGATGGGTTTTCCTTTGTATGTGATCTTATTTCTCTCTCTGGCTGCTTTTAATTGTCTGTCCTTACCTTTGATCTTTGCCATTTTAATTATTATGTCTTGGTGTTGTCTTCTTTGGGTCCCTTGTTTTGGGAGATCTGTGCCTCTCCATGGCCTGAGAGACTATCTCCTTCCCCAGATTTGGGAAGTTCTCCACAATTACCCCCTCAAAGACACTTTCTATCCCTTTTTCTCTCTCTTTTTCTTCTGGTACCCCTATAATGTGAATATTGTTCCATCTGGATTGGTGAAACAGTTCTCTCAATATTGTTCCATTCCTAGAGATCCTTTTTTCTCTCTTTGCCTCAGCGTCTTTGTATTCTTGTTCTCTAATTTCTATTTCATTTCCCATCTCCTCGAATTCATCTAATCTGCTTTTAAAACCTTCCATTGTATGTTTCATTTCAGATATTGCATTCTTTAATGATTGAATCTCACTCCTGAATTCTTCCCTGAGTTCTTGAATATTTTTCTGTACCTCCATGAGAATGTTTATGATTTTTATTTTGAAATTTTTTTCAGGAAGATTGATGAGTTCAGTTTCACTTGGCCCTTTTTCTGATGTTAGTGGGAGTTTGGTTTGAACTAGGTTCCTTTGATGTTTCATATTTGTATATGGCACCCTCTAGTGCCCAGAAGCTCTATTCTGCGGAGCTGCTCAGCCTGTGGAGTGATGTCAGGGGTCACAGGGGGGCAGCGCTGGTGCCTGGGGGAGGAAAGAGCTGTTTCCTGCTTCTCAGTTGCTGCCCCTGTCTCCACTGCCAGAACCAATGGGCTGAGTGCACAGGTATAAGCCTCTATGCTTTGTGTTTGTTGCTGCCATAGGCGGGGCCTCCGTTTGACTGGCCTGATGCCAGGGCAAGGGCTGCCATTTTGTAAGCTGGTGCCAGCAGGAAGGCACAGCTGGCTGCATATCATAGTGGGGTCCTTGGAGCTGCAAAGCCAGCCAGGGAGATGGAGCGCCTAAAGCTCCTGAAAGTTCCCAACTTGCTGGGCTGAGTGCACCTGGATAACTTTGTCCATCTGTCCTTTCTCCTGAGCAGCAAGCTCTGTGCAATCCTTGCTGTTTAAGCTGTCCTCTTGCTGTTAGGAAGTCTCTCAGACTGCCTGCCTTTCTTTTGTCCCATAGCAGCCAGATGTGGATCCCTGGATTCCACAAGCAGCTGGAACCTCAAACTCTCCAAATATTCTGCCTGTATTAGCTTTCCAACCCCACTTATCTTCAGAGCATGATGCCATGTAGGGTTGTGCTCCCAGAGCGGATCTCCAGGGCTCGGTGTTCAGCAGTCCTAGGCCTCTTCCTACCCCCTGTTCCGTTTCTCTTCCTCCTGCTACTGAGCTTGGGTGGGGGAAAGGCTTAAATTCCGCTGGGTCACAGCTTTGGTACGTTACCCTGTTCCGTGAGGTCTGTTCTTTTCTCCAGGTGTGTGCAGTCTGGCGCAGCCTTCTTTCCTGTTGCTCTTTCAGGATTAGTTGTATTAACTATATTTTCATATTATATGTGGTTTTGGGAGAAGCCTCTGTCTCACCTCTTGTCATCTTTTTCTTACATTTTTTTTAATGCTCGTAATTTTAGGAGTAACAAACAGGTATAAATAATTCAATATAAACCTCAGAGAAAATGTAATTTGAACCTTAAGCACTAAACATAGTTTTATGTCAGAATGTTTTGATTTAAAACTTCATATACTCTAAACCACTTATAATCCTAGGACAGATGAAAACAAAATAATCATTACTCTCAAAATATCAATAGTTTTGTTTAAATTTACTGGGAAAGACAATATACAATTAAATAAAGTTAAGTGAATGTTTTTAAGAGCATGAAAATCCTTGACCTTTATCATATACTTTTATTTTTAATAATCTAAGCAAAATTGAGACTTCTACTTAGTAATAAGCACCTGACATTTAATTGCTCACAGCATTACCTTATTTTTAAATTTCAGAAAATTAATACCTCTTTAAGAAATAATACAGACCCTCCACTTCAACTTGGCTTGAGGTAGAAGCACATATACTCATATGCATATTCAAATCTCTAATTAGTTTTCATAGACAACAATACTCACTGACAACTAAAATCAGCTATCACTTCACATATAATAAATATACAACACAGTAAGACACCCTGAGCCAGTTTTCTAGGCAAAGGGTCAGTAAACTTTTTTAAAGGGCCAGATTTTTAGGCTTACAGGCCATACATTCACTGCTGTAACTAATGAACTCTGTCTCTGTAGTGTTAAGGCAGCCAGAAACAGTATGGAATGAATGGGTGTGACCGTGTTCCAATAAAACTTTATTTACCTAAA
Organism: Manis pentadactyla; assembly: GCF_030020395.1. NCBI lineage: Eukaryota > Metazoa > Chordata > Mammalia > Pholidota > Manidae > Manis > Manis pentadactyla. The sequence continues at coordinate 117,006,530 of NC_080029.1, read as the reverse complement.
CAGGTGACCAGCCTGCACATCATAGTTTGCCAACTCCTTTACTAAGCATAATCATAATCTGAATATGAATATACAACACCTTCAGTAAACACAAAATCACAGTACCCTCATATTTGGAAGTTGTTACATTGAACATTAGCTATTTAAATGGTAAAGGAACCACGAAAATATTTTCTGAGGTCAGAACCTCAGGAAAACTGAAAAATTGTAATGTGTTAAGAAAGCACACATTAAAATAAAAGTCTAAAAATGTATAAGGGCATGATTAATTTTTTGAACAATCTTACCTTAATCAAATGAAAATATCTAAACTCTAGTTCATGTCCGGTTACAACCTCAAAGTATATTTGATCAAAACTTCAGCTTCTTCTCAAACTCCTAGAGAAAAAAAATTAAAAACTTTTAAGTCAGACTCCATTTTCAGATAAAATGGGGTAATTATACTCCAATCTGTCTCTCCAAATGAATGTAGCTATAATATCTGGATAGAATACATGAAACAGCTATGTGAGGACTCTTTAAAAGTAAACAGTAGCAAGCAGATTCGGTAAGAAGAACCCAATCTGAAGTCCTACAGAAATAGTATTATCCAGTATGCAATTCTCCAGATCAGATATCGTCCAGCCCTAACTTATTAATACAGCCATAAACCTAGAAGAGGCCAACTCGTTTACTAAGCATAATCATAATCTGATTATGAATATACAACACCTTCAGTAAACATAAAATCATAAAATCACAGTACCCTCATATTTGGAAGTTGTTACATTGAACATTAGCTATTTCAATGGTAAAGGAACCATGAAAATATTTTCTGAGGTCAGAACCTCAGGAAAACTGAAAAATTGTAATTTTTAGTTTTATAATTTTAGTTGTCACTGATTAAATCACTCACTGATTTTTAGTTGTCAGTGAGTGTAGCACAGACAGAGCAGGTGCCAGAAGAAGCCCTCTAATGCTGCCTCTAGGAAAGGGAATGGGAATCTCCTAACATCCACAAGAAAGTGTGGAAATCCACCCCCAACTTTCTTCTCCATTCTCTTAAGCTTAGCCTCTTATGGAAGCTGTAGCAATGGAGGCCACCAAGACCCTAAAACTCTGAGGGAGGGGAACACCTCTCTGATCAGACAAGCTATAGTCTAAAGAGGATGTGGTGAATCTCTGTTCTTTTTCTCCCTCTCTCTGTTATCTTGCCACTCTCCCTGCGACTTGGCAGTTACAGGGAGTGCAATTAGAGAAATATAAAGCCCCACCTTTCTGGTCAGAGTGGAAAAGGGGTGCCCCAGGGAATCAGAAATTACTGAGAGATCCCACAGAAGGAAGAGTTCAAAGTTGTTTATAAACTCCTGGACTCCCCCTCAAGCAGCACATGTGGGGATCTGACCCAAACAAATGCACCCAGATTTTGAAACCTAACCTATGGGACAGACTATCAGCCAAGCTGCAGACTGGCCAATGGATGGATGGTGCACATTTCAGATAGATCTTCAGAGCATCTAAAAGTCTCTGAAAACTGAACTAATGTTGTAACCACAACTCAGGAACTTGTAGGTTGAACCTAAATTGGTTGATCACTTACAAAAACAAATACATTAACATTCTTCATAGGATTTAAACAAAATCTCATAATGTAATAATTAAAATGTCCAGGATATAATCCAAAATTACTTGACATATGAAGAACTAGGAAAATCTTATCTTGGATGGAAAAAAATGCCCACACCAAGAAAACACAGATGCTAGAATTATCTGAGGAAGATACTAAAGCAATTCTTATAGAATGTTTCAAGTAAGAGCAAATACTCTTGAAACAAATGAAAAAATAGAAAAATTCAGAGAAGCAATAGAAGAGATAAAGAACCAAATGCAAATCTTAGAAATGGAAAAATGCCAAGAACCAAAATAAAAAACTCACTAAATTAGCTCAATAGTCAAAAGAAGAGGACACAAGAAAAAGTTAACTTTGTATGGGATAATATAAAATAGAAATTATCCAATGAGAACAACAGAGAGACAAAGAAAGAGAGAGAGAGAAAGAACAATACTTCAGGTCCAATATTTGTGACACTAGAATCATTGTATCAAAAGAGAAGAGTTCAGTGTAATAAAAATATTTTAAGAAAATATTTTCCAAGTTTGTTGAAAGACATAAACTTACAGAGTCAAGAAGCTCAGCAAAGCCCCATAAATAAATAGAAATCCATGAACAGATATATACTAATAAAACTTTAGAAAACTGAAAACAAAAAATCTTGGAAGTAATCAGAAAAATGTAACATTACTTATATGGGTAAAAGTGTTCAAATGACTGTGGATTTCTCTACATGTAAAAACCATGCAGGCCAGAAGACACTAGAACATTTTTAAGCGCTAAAAGAAAAGAACTGTCAACCGAAAATTCTATATCCAGCAAAACATATCCTACAGAGATGAAGGTGAAATAAGACATTCTTAGATGAAGGAAAAACTCAGAAAATGTGTTGACAGTGGAAGTGCTTTGAAAGAACTGCTAGAGGATGTTCTTCCAACATATGGTAAATAAGGCCATAAAAAAGTTTAAAACATCAGGAATGAGGGAAGAGCAGCACTACTGTTAAATACCTGAATAAATTAACTATTGTTACCCTCTTGAATTCTTTAAAATAATGTTTGATAGTTGAAAGCAAGAAGCATAAAATCTGATGGAGCTTTCAATGTACAAATTGTAATATGTATATAATATAATATGTAACACACCTAAACATAAAAGGGAGGAATAAAGGGACTTGTATGGTGGTACAGTTTCTATGTGTCACTTGAAGTAGTAAAATATTGACTCTAAGTAGACTGTGAAAAGTTAAGCATCCCTAGAGCAATCACTTAAAAAAAAACCTGTCCAAAATATAGTTACAAAAAAAAATCAGTAAGTCGTAATGGAATACTTAACAAAATAGAACCTAAAAAAAAAAACCCAAAATAAAAAAGTAATTTAAAAAAAAGGGCAGGAAAAATAAAATGGAGAAATAAAAAAACAGGCAACAAATGAAGAAAAAAAGAAAATGGCAGACATAAATCCAAATTTATCAGCAATAACATTAAATGTAAGAGATCCAAACACACCAATTAAAAGAATAGTAGAAAGAAACATTCCTTAAATATAATGCCACACATAGGTAGTTGAGACACTGCTGAAAGGGGCCATGCGCAAAGTGCGCAAAGGAAAGTGAGTACCTCTAGAAGGCGGAAAGAACAAGGAAACACATTATCCCATAGAGTCTCCAGGAAGTATGCAGTCTTACTAACACCTGGAATTTAGCCAAATGAAACCAGCCTCAAATTTCTAACCTCCAGAACTTGAAAATAATAAATCTGTGCTGTTTAAACCATTGTTTATGGTAATTTGTTATAGCAGCAATAGGAAACTAATATACTGTACCATGAAAAATTTTTACAAACCTAAAAGAACTGAAATCATGCAAAGGATGTTATCTGACCATAATAAAACTAGACTAGATATCAATTACAGAAAGATACCAGGGCAATCTCCAAGTTGCAGTTAATTTTAAAATACACTTATATGTAATCCATGGGTCAAAGAGAAGTCTCAAGGGGAAACAGAAAATATTTTGAACTAAAGAAAAATAAGACAACACATCAAAATGTGTGGGCTGCAACTAAAGCAGTACTTAAAGGATAAGTTATAGCATTAAATGTTTATATTGGAAAAAAGGAAAGTCTAAAACTAACAATCTAAACTTTCATCTTAAGAAACTAGGAAACAAGCAATTAAAAAAGCAAGTAGAAAGAAGGAAAAATTAAAGATAAAAGCAGAAAATGAAAGAACAATTACAGAAAATCAATAAAATCAAAACTGGCTCTTTGAAAAGGTCAATACAGCAAGACAAAGACAAAAAGAGATATAAGACACAAATGATCAACATCAGTTTACATGAGATTTCCCAATAACTCTTACAAACACTTAAAGGGTAATAAGGAAATACTGTGAACAACTCTATGCACATAAATTCAACAACTTAAACTAAATGGACCAGTTTTCTGAAACCAAAAACTACCAACATTCACTATTTAATAAATTGAATTTATAAAGACTTTCAAAAAGGAAACTTTCCAGGCACAGATGGTTTCACTAATGAAATCTACCAAACAAAGAAATAACTCCAGACTGATAAAACTGGCAAGTAAAAAATAAAACTGTCCCTTTTTGCAAACAACAAGATTGTCTAGATAGAAAATTCCAAGAAATACAAACAAAAAAAAAACCCCTCCTGGAACTAATAAGTGAATTTATCAAGGCCAAAAAATACAAGGTCAACATCAACTACATTTCTGTGTATTACACAATGAACAATTTGGAACCCAAAAATGTTAAAACAATGCAATTTAAGATAGCTCCATAAGTCAAAATACTTATATATGTTTTATCATGCTTATATCTAAGATCTGTATGCTAAACCCTACAAAATGCTGGTGAAGTAAGTCAAAAAAGATGTAAAAAGACATTGTATTCAGAGAGTGGAAAACTTTCAGTTCTCAAAACAGTAAAAATTTCAGTTCTCTCCCAAACTGGTCTATAGATTTAATGCAATTTCAATAAAAAGCCCAGGATTTTTTGTAATATAAACAAGCTGCTTCTAAAATTAACACAGAAAGGCAAAAGAACTAAAGTAGTCAAAACTACTAAAAAAAAGAAGTTGGAGGAACCACACTACCCAATTTTAAAGCTTTAAGGTATAGTTATCAAAGCAATGTGATATTGGCAATAAGACACACACACACAGATCAGTGAGACAGAATAGTGTCCACAAATAGATCCACACAACATGGTCAACTGATTTTTCACAAAATTACAAAGACAATACATGAAAAGGATAGTCTTTTCAACAAATTGTGTTGGAACAACTGAGCATCCATATGCAAAGAAAAAAATGAACTTTGACCTAAACCTCTCAGTCTATATAAAAATTAACTCAAATGGATCATAAACCTAAATGTAAAATACAAAACTATAAAACTTCTACCAAAAAATAAAAAAGAACAAAAATCTTTGTGACCTAGGGCTAGGCAGAGTTTTTAGATATGACACCAAAACATAACCCATTAATCAAAAAGTGATAAATCATACTTGATCAAAATTAACAGCTTAATAGTATAAAGACATGCTACAGAGAGGGAGATAATGCTTACAAATCACATACTCAACAGAAAACTTGTATCCAGAATACATAAAGAACTCCCTAACTCAAGAGTAAAAAAAATCCAATTTAAATATGAGTGAAAGCACACTGATTAGAATTGCTAAAAAATCCCCAAAACATGGCAATACAAAATCCTGCCAAAGATGTAAAGCAATAGGAACTCACATTCATTGCTGGTGGGAATGAAAAACAGAACAGCCACATTGAAAAACAGTTTGGCAGCTTCTTATGAAGCTAAATCCACACTTATCTACCATACAACAACCCAACAGATATTTACTCAAGTAGACCGAAAATTTATATTCACAAAAAAATCTGTATGTAATTTAACAGAAGCTGTATTCTTTCCTAAACACTGAAAACTTGAAAGGAACCAAGATGTCCTTCAGCATGTTGTTAAAAAAAAATGACTAAAGGAAAAAATTCAGGTGAAACAAACTTAACACTTCATGGACAGTCTCCATTGTGAGTACCGCAAAAATGGGACAGAAAGCAGGAAGCTTTTACAGGATAAAGAATAAGGAACAAAGAAGAGAAAAATAGAAAGTATCTGATTGGCTAGAGACCCGCAGTCAACTTTGGGGTGAGCAGGCCCAGAGCTGACCAGGTGTTTGACTGACTGACAAGATATAGAAAGTATCTGATTGGCTAGAGACACACAGTCAACTTTGGGGTGAGCAGGCCCAGAGCTGACCAGGTGTTTGACTGACTGACAAGATATAGAAAGTATCTGATTGGCTAGAGACACACAGTCAACTTTGGGGTGAGCAGGCCCAGAGCTGACCAGGTGTTTGACTGACTGACGAGATATATTGCATTTCTGGTCAAGCAAAGCATTTACAAAGAAACAGTAGGTTCTCCTTGGCAGACGTGGTATCCTGGGCAGAAGCTGCTCTATCTCGGACCTATAAAATTCTTTCAACAAGGTGAATGGATAAACCAACAGTGACCCACACAATAGAATACTCTACAGGAATAAAAAGGAATGAGCTGTTTGACTCACTCAATGGCATGGATAAATCTGAAATGCATTTTGCTAAGTGAAAGAAGTCAGACCCAAAAAGCTACATATTATATGACTGCATTCATACACACTGGAAAAGGCAAATTTACATGAAAAGAAAAGAGATTAGTGTCTGTCAGGGATTGGAGAGATGTGGAAATGACTGACTACAAAGCAGATGCACAGGCGCAATACTGTGACTTACAAGAAATATATACAGGAAAAGCTGAGGAAGAGGGCAGAGTAGGAAGTTCCTGTGATCACTTTCTCCCACAGACAATGAAGGTGGCAACTACGCATAATGTAACTCACTCTGAAAAGACCTGCAGACTGTAGGACTTGATCTTCCACAGCTGATGACATCAAAGGAAGGCCACATCAAGAAGGGCAGAGAGGGCAGAAATAAGGTTAGGATTCAAACCCCACCTCCCCCAGTAGCAACCCACAGGTTGGGGGGAGTGAGGCACAGGAGAGCAAAGGGATCAGGCCTCACATTGGGCATCCCCGGTCCTGGGGACCTGCACTGCACCCATTAATATCTGGCTTTCAAAATCAACGGAGCTTAACTCTAGGAGCTTTGGAGATCAGTGGAGCTTAACTCGGGGAGAGCCAGAGGGATGTAAGAAACCAAGTCTGCTCTTAAAGGGCTAGATGTTACATCAATTGGTCTGAGACCCAGAACAGAAGCAGCAATTTGAAAAGCACCTGGGTTGTACACGAAGGAGATTTATTGATTAATTTTAGGATGTGTATGAGAGGGGCAGAAATCTGCAGAACTTTCTCCAGGGGAAGAATGCTGGCAAGTGCCACTTTTTTCTTGCCCTCCTTCAGCCTAGCTGACCTGACACAGGTGGGAGCCAGTTCTGGCACTTTCCATCTATCTACCATCATCACTTATCCTGCCCTAGCATCCCCCTGTGGACTTGCCCCACCCAACCCGCCCACCCTGGCAGGTGCCCCTCCAAAGCAATTCCTGCCCTGCCACATCCAGCAGGCAGCCCTGGTAGGACTGGCACCTCCAGAGCAACTCCTGCCAAGGGAGGGAAGCCAGCCCCACCCACCAGCACACCCACAGATACAGGAAGGCCCCACAGGCAGCCATGCCTGATGTAAGCCCTCCCTACCAGTGGCCCACAGTCGTCTCACCCAGTCCTTGCTGGCAGAAGGCTGAGGGCTGACCCACCCACCAGCAAGGTCGCAGCAGTATCAGTCCAACCACATAGAAAGGTGCATTCAAATCACACAGGGAATACCCCACAGCACCTGGTTCTAGTGACCAGGGGGGATTGTGCAACTGGGCACCACAGGACGCAAACTCCATAACGCTACTACTTTAAAGACCTGGAGACAGAGCTGACCTATCTAATACACGGGAACAAACACAGTGAGTCAAACAAAACAAGAAGGCAGAGAGCAGTAAGTTCCAAATGAGAAGAAGACAAACCACCACAAAAAGGGCTAAACAAAATGGAGATAAGCAATCTACCTGATAAAGAGTTCAAAGTAAGGGTCATAAAGATACTCACCAGACTAAAGAGAAGAGTGGATGAACTCAAGTGAGAATTTCAAGAGATAGAAAATATAAACAAATAAGTCAGAGCTGAGGACTACAATAACTGAAATGAAAAATACACTAGAGGGAATCAACAGCAGATTACAAGATGCAGAAGAACAGATGAGTGACCTGGAAGACAGTGTAGTAGAAAGCAACCAAGCTGAACAGCAAAAAGAAAAACTGTTTTAAAATATAAGGAGAAGTTAAGCGAGCTCTGTGACAACAAGCATACTAACATTCACATTATAGGGGTCCCTGGGGGCTAAAAACTTATTTGAAGAAATAATTGCTGAAAACTTGCCTAACCTGGGGAAGGAAACAGGCATCCAGGTCCAAGAAGCAAAGACAGTGCCCATGTAAGAGGATCCCAAGGAAGGCCACCCAAGAAACAAAATAATCAAAGTGACAAAACTTAAATAGTGAATCTTAAAGGCATCAAGAGAAAAGCAAACACTTACCTTTGAGGCTATCAGCTGATTTTTCAACAGAAACTTTGCAGGCCAGAAGGCAGCAGCATGATATATTCAAAGTGCTGAAAGGAAAAAACCTACCACCAAGAATAACCAGCAACGTTGTCATTCAGAATTGAAGGAGATAGTTCCCAAACAAAAGTTAAAGGAGTTTATCACACTAAACTGACCTTACAAGGATGTCAAAGAGACTTCTTAGCAGAAAAAAAAAAAGGCCATAACTAGAAGAAAATTATGGAAGAAAAGTCTCACTGGTAAACACAAATAGATAGTAAAAGTACTAAAATCAACTATACAATAGTTAAGGGATACACAAAATAAAAAGACATAAAATATATCAAATACATAAAGGAAGTAAAAAGGTAATGCTTTTAGAATATGTTTGAAATTGAGCCATCATCAACTTAAAACAGACTGCTATAGACATAGGGTGTTATATATGAACCTGAGGTAACCCCAAACCCCAAACCTCTAATATTTACACACAAAAATAAAGGAATTCAAACATAACACTGAAGAAAGTTAACAAATCACAGGAGACCAAAAGAAAAAAGGAACAAAGAAGAACTATAAAACAACCAGAAGACAATACAATGGCAATAAGTACATACCTATCAATACTTATTTTAAATGTAAATTAATTAAATGTTCCAATCAAAAGATACTGGGTGACTGAAAAGATAAAAAGACAAGCCCCATCTATATGCTGCCTACAACAAACTCACTCAGACCTAAAGACAAATACAGATTGAAAGTGAATGGACAGAAAAAGATATTCCATGCAAACGGAAATGAAAAAAAGCTGGAGTAGCAATACTTATATCAAATGAAATCGACTGAAAGACTGTAACGAGATAAAGAAGGGTAACAAATAATATTATAGGGATCAATCGAACAAAAGGACATAGTAATTGTAAATATCTATGCACCCAACAGAGGAGGGCCTAAATATATAAAGCAAATATTAACAGACAAAGCAGGAGAAAGTGACAGTAATACAATAATAGTGAGGGATTTTAATACCCCAGTTACATCAATGGATACATCGTCCAGACAGAAAATTAATATAAGGTAACAGTGGTTTTGAATCACACAGTGGACCAGATGGACTTGATATCTACAGAACATTCCATCCAAAAACTAAAGAACACACATCCTTTTCCAGGGCACAAGGAATGTTCTCTAAGTCATGTTAGGTCACAAAACTAGTTTCAAAAAACTTAAGACTGAAATCATATCAAATATCTTTTCTGACCACAGTAGTATAAAACCAAAAATCAATTATGAGTAAAAAACTGGAAAAAAACAAACAAGTGGAGACTAAATAACATGCTACCAAACAACCTTCAATGGTTGGAATTGGAATAATATTAGCAACAACATAAAAAACATAGTATTGGACTGAAAGCCAATGTACAAAGTATACATATTTATATAAATGACTGAATAAATGAGTGAATGAAAGAGAAGGACAAACTTTCTTACAGAAAAATTCCTAATGACATATGTAGTTAAACCCCCATCCATAAAATTAAGCTTAATCACACCACTTTGAGTATAGGCTGGAATTAGTGATTCACTTCCAAGAAATAGAGGATGGAAAGTCAAAAATAGTAATTTTACAGTGGAAAAACCTAGCAAATACTAACCAAGTGGTGTTATCATGTATTCCCTGATATGATGTAATGGGGAGGGCATTTCACATCACTATCACCTCTGATGTTCTCTAAAATCCTTAACCTTGGTCTAATCATAGGAAAAACAACATACAAACACAAATTGAGGCATTCTACAAAAACTATCAAATTCATGAGAAACAAGGAAAGACTAAGAAACTGCCACACACCATAGGAGACTAAGACTAAGGAGACATGACAAATGAGATGTGGAGTCCTGGACTGGATCGTGGAACAGACAAAGGAGACTAATGGAATCTGGCCAAATTTGAGTTTAGAATTTAGAATTTGGTTAATAAAAGTCACCAATGTTGGTTTCTTGGTTTTCATTTTGTAAGATGTTACTACAGGAAGTTGGGTTAGGGATATAGAGTAACTCCCTGTATTATATTTGCAACTTTTATATACAAATCTATTCCAAAATAAAGTTGCTATTATTTTTAAAAATGGAAAAAGACTTGAACAAACCCTTCACCAAATAGGATATATGTATAGCAAGAAAGCACATGACAAGATGTTCAACATCTTAGCTATTAGGAAAATGCAAGTTAAAGCCATTATCAGACATCATTCCAAACCTATTAAAATGGCTAAAATTAAGAAGACTGACCATACAAAGCGCGGACAAGTGGAAAGAACATCTAGAACTATCACACATTGAAGACGGGACCACAAAGTGGTATACTACTTTAGAAAACAGTTCAGCAATTTCTCATAAAGTTAAATTGTACACTTACCATATGATCCAGCAATCCTACTACCATGTATTTACCTAAGAGAAATGAAAACTAATATTTACACCAAAGTCTGTACATGAATGTTTATCCCATCTCTATTCAAAATGGCTAAAAACCTAAACACCTCAAAGTTCTCCGATGAAGAAATGAATAAACAAAGTGTGGTACATGCAACTGAATATTACTCAGCCATGAAAAGGAAAACCACTTAGATGAATCTCAAGGCATTATGCTGAGTAAAGGCATGTACAGTAGTCTCATATGGCTTACATACTGTGTGATTTTGTGTAATGGCCATTTTTGAAAAGACAAAATTAAAATGACAGGCCGGTTGCCAGGGGTTATGCGTGAGGTGAAGAAGGTATAACTACAAAGGAATAGCACAAGGTATTTTATGAACTAATGAAACTGTCTGGATATTGATTGTGATGGTTACATGTATCCAGAAACAGGTTAAAAATTCATTAATAATTCATTCATACAAAAAAATCAATTGTGCTACATGTTCATTTAAAAAAATGAATTTCTGATACTTAAATAGATAACATTTAAGTCACCAAGGTTTTTCCAGGGTATTTCCTTTGGTCTGTAAAAAGTCCTCTTGTTTATTCTGGTCACTTTTAGGTTACATAAAGCAAATGACAAATTTCTTAGCTCAGTCCTGACATGTAGAATCACTGGGGGATCAATAGCCTAAATGTCAGTTCCTGGGCAGTACATCACCTGCAAAGGAGTCTATTCTGCTAGCAATCAGAATCCCACCTAATTAAAGAGTAAATCCTGACACCTACTGCTTAATGGCATCAGAAAAGAACATTTATTAAAGTTTTTTTCCCAAAGAATACTGATTTACAGTCAGAGAATTTCAGAGAGGGGAAAAAATATGATTAATTTTACTTCAATTGCATAGACAGCATTCTAAAAATGAAAAAGCAAACATTAATCATTTGTTTCCACTTTTATTATCAGGGAAAAACTGCTTTGTTTAATTAAGTAGGATAAGGTGAAGCAGGGATATAAATCAGATTACATAGCATTTCAGAATTAATTCTACTCTTCTGCAAGAGTTTACTTTACCTCAACTAATAAAGAACTACAAGCCTCCATTATACTATATATACACATGATATAAAACATTCAAACCCATACACTACAGGAATTAAATTTTTAAAAATCTAAGTACAGTTGACCCTTGGAACAATATGGGGCATAGGGGCACCAAACCCCTTAGTCAAAAATCCATGTGTAAATTTGACTCCCCCAAAACCTAATTATTAGTAGCATACTGTTGACCAAAAGTCTTACCACTAACTTAAACAGTTGATTAACACATACTTTGTATGTATTTTTACAATAAAGTTAGAGAAAAGAAAACATTTTTTCTAATTGTCGGAAATCTCCAAAAACATTTTCCAATGTATTTGTTGAAAATAAGCCACATATAAGTGGACGCACAAATAGTTCAAACCCATGTTGTTCACGGGTCAAGAGCACAAAGGTACTGCCACTCCTGAACACCTTTATCACATTATTTAATCTATTTGACTTCTAAGTTTATCTTAGTTATTTTTAAAACTCATATTCAGCCAACTACTTGTATTTCAATAAAACTCAATGATTAATGTTTTTAAGGATACAATTGTTTTCAGTTGTGTTAGCAAATTTAGCAGCAATTTTACACTGCTCTACTTTATTTAGAAGAATCAGATGTTTTTTAAAAAGTCAGTCTGCAGTCGACTAATTTCAAATGAAAAACAAAAAAACCTCTGTGAGGAAGAGTATTTGCGTTAAGGCCTTTTGTTTTCCTAATATTACATTCAATTAGAAGTGAAATGGCTTGCTTCAAGAATTTAGGTTTATTTTCCCCAGAAACACATTTTTTTAATAATGTGACATATCTGGAACTATATCCTTTCTAACTGACGCTATTTGTGTGTGCGTAGGCACTAAATAGTTCACAAAGGCCAGTTCAGTTTCAATACCCATTAAAATGGCATCTACTGAAAATCTGTATGCTTACTTCCCCCATGTAATCTTCTCAGTAGACATTCAATTACTAAACAAGGGTTGCTTTAATAATTCAAACCTAATCTCTAAAGGTGCAATACAGCTGTCAAAAGTCCATGGTAAGTCAGTAAATTTCATCTCCCTCTGTGGCATTGTATGTATTTAAGTTATTCCTATATTTTAATGTCCATAATACAAAGAGTTTTTTCCTCCTCTTTTTACAAAAATCAAGAGACCCTAAGTCATTTTATTATTGTACCATTCACTGTTATACCTCCAGCTTTCTTCAAAAGTTTCCATGTAATCATTTTTACATATGAACTAACCCCAACAGGATGCTACTTTCCTAGACACTGAGGTATCCAAAAAAAAGTCACAGAAATCAACACTGCTTAGTAACATTTTAAAGACCACAGTACATTAAACCACCTTGATTAAATAGAAACAGCTAGAACATTCCTTTACCCAAATTAGTATCACCTAAACTTAATGACAATAGCCATCTCTACATAAACAAATGAAATTCATTCTCCATTCACTATTCCAAAATTTATTTGATCATAAATTAAATTTTGTATAATTATATTTCAAAGACATAAAGATTATATTATCTTTATATGATAAGAAATTACACATAAATAATGTGACCTTGCCAAAGAATTACAAAGGAATTTTGTATGGAAAGCTTGGTATGTACTGCAATTAAAAAGGTGCCATAAGACCTCATATGACATTTATACTTTGTAGCACAAACTATATTTAGTTTAACAAATTTATTTAATCACTTGCCAATAAATAGTTCTGATAGAAAGTTCTGTGATGGCCAAGTCTGAAATTAATAATGCCTGGGTATATAATCTATAAATCTCACATGCCTATGCTTACTCTATCACTAAAGGTCCACATGGCTGCTTTGAGGAACTATGTAACAGAGATTATAATCCTGACCATCACTGAAAAATGTCAGAATAAATGTCTTTAGAAGTCTAGGAATCCTGTGAAATTCCATAGATTAGAACTGGAATTGTGTATGAGGAAGACACAGACTGTAAAAGTAGTGAACAGCAGACAGTAAATCCTTCATTATTTTAAAAACTATATATCCATGGAAAAGCCATATTAAGAAGTTTATTTTAATGTGCTTCTGGGTTGGTAATTCTTCACTATCTATTGATAAATAATACTGGTTCAAAGCAACAGTTGATTTTTTAAAAATTGGGTAAGTACTTTCTGGCTGTTGAATTCAGGGGGAAAATGCAAAAGTTCTCCAATTTATACAATGACAGCATTTGTTAGCTGTGTTTAGCACTTTAGAGCATTTACTACGTAAAAAGGAGTACATGATAGTTCTTAAATCCATAAAAAATTCTTCAGCAGGTATCTGATTAAATCTTAAATTGTCACCTGGGTCTGAATTACTGAATTCAAAATTCCTCACAGCTTTTGGAGTAGAAAGTAGCAGAAAAGAAACATAAGTCAGGTTTCTAAATTTCACAGGAAAAATAAAGTAAGCCTTTGTGAATAACATCCATTGGGCATCCAGTATGTAAAACATGTGGTGGGGTGAGGAAAGGGCCAAAACAGACCACTAGCACCCACTTTCAAAGAACTTATGTAAGTATGAAATACGTAAAGAATCCTTTATAAAGCACTGCTATATTTGCTCTTCTTGTTTTTATAAGTATACTGCTATATACATATGGACAGGGACCCTGTATCTTATCTTTTTTCATGACAATAGCCCCAGGGCCTATTGCAATGTCTAGCACAAAGTAAGCAAAAATTAATGTTGGATAAATGAAGACTTTCAAGAGCTATGTCAACACTGACACTTGGTTTCCTTGACTCCCGTGACGTAGCCCCTGTTGACAGGCAGAATAATAGCCCTCCAAAGATGTCGTTGCCCTTTCCCCTTCTTCATCTCCCAGTTTCCTTATAAAGCAAAAGGGGCTTTCAGTTGTAATTAAGGTTTTCTAATGATACTGAGATGGGGAGATTATCCAAACAGGCCCAATCTAATCACATGAGCCCTTTAAAATGTAAGAGGAAAACAGAAGGTAGGTCAGAGAGATGAGACAGAATAGGAAGAAGGAGATACTGGAAGTGCCAAAGGGTCTTGACCTGTTGTTGTGGGCTTTGAGAATGGAGGGAGGGAAGCCACAGCCAGGGAACGGCGGTGGTCTCTAGGAGCGGGAAGGGCCCTCATACAGCCAACAAGGCAACTGAAATGTAAGCCTACAACAGAAGGAAAAGAATCCTGCCCTGGAGCCTCCAAAAAGGAACACTGTTCTACCAAAATCTTGATTGTAATCAAGCAGTACCCTAGTGTCATCCTACTGACCTACAGAACAAAAAATAGGTAATAAACTTATGTCATTTAAGCCACTAAATTTTCAGTGATTTGCTATGGCAGCAATAGAAAACTAATGTACCCCCTTTAACCTCTATTCTAGCAACCTGTATATATAGCTTCTTGTCATCACTCTGATACTACTTCAATAAAAGATCTAAAATTCTTAAATGCTTCAATCTGATCACAATCTCCTATTCTTAACTCTTGCTTCATACTTCTCATACCTGTCATTACAAAGGAAACATCTTGTTTAAAAGAAGGGATATCTTGAAACAACAGGTCACTTACCAAACATGAATTAGTACTTTCTAGTTACAATGTTTGGTCAGCATGGTACCAAAGCATAGATGATAGTTCCACACAATGGTTATAACCAAATTGCAAATTTCACATTCCTTGCAGCATGCAATATGGAGGACATACACAGAAATGTGTTATTCAACAACCCATTGTGTCAAATCCTGACTAATTTACTTTTAAAGGAAAAGCCTTTTTGTTGTTAAATCTGGAACCATTTGCCTCTTTATATTTATACACTTGCTTTAAAATATTGAAAACAACTTCATAAACAATATGTTTAACAGTAATTAGAATTTTATCTAGTTAAAACAACAGCAGAGCATGCCACAACACAGATGGCAGAAGACTTTCTCCTTGCCTGATCAGTGTCAAAGAACTGTTCTCCTATTTCATGAGTAAGGAGAATTTTGTTGCAGGCTATCTCATTTACAAAATACACACTAGTGAGTGAGAGGACAGTTTTATTAAGAAAGCCTTCAGCAGAATTCTTGGCTACTTCTCAATGTAAAGATTTTTCTTACTGCCCAGATAAAACCTAGCCAAATATATGATTAAGGAATCAGAATGGATGGAAGTCTGTACTATTGATTTCACTCTGGTTCCAAATCCTTAAACACACTAATTCCTTACGGAGCAGGTTCCCAAACTTGGAGATTTAAAAAATCCCAGTGCCCAAGTACCACCTAATAACCAATTAACTCAAAATATCTGGGGATCAGATAGGCATTATATATATATATATATTTTTTTTTTTTCCCTGAAGCCCCATTACTTAGGCAAGTAGGGAACACATGGTGGGAGAGTTCCAGGCAGAGGGAGGAGCAGCATGTGTGAAAGTCCTGTGGCAGAAAGAAACAGGCTGAGTTTGAAGAATAGAAAGAGGGTTCGTGAGACTGGGGTATAAAAAGCAAAGCAGGGATGACATGAAATGCACCTGGATGGGACACTGGGGTCAGAAGAATATGCAGAACCTTAGCGGCTACATTGACAAGTTTAAACTTTCATCCTAAAAATAAGGGGAAGCTACTGAATATTTTAAGCAGCAGGGTGATAAGAGATTTGGGTTTTAAAAGATAATTCTGGCTATAGTGTAGAATGGGGTAGTTAGAGAACAGGATAAATATAAGGAACATATTAAGGAGTTTTCAGTGGTGTTCTGGCAGGAGAGGACTATGATTTAAGGTAGAGATTTTTAAGTCACAGAGGATTTTACTGCTCAGGATACTTTGGCAATGGATGGGAACATTTTTGTTCTGAAATTAACTATGACAGTTTTGTTCTGATTAATGGTAACAAAGTATACCTTTCTCCACCCGTTTACTTTTAAGCTATCAAGTGTCTTTACATTTAAATTGGGTTTCTTGTAGGCAACTATAGTTGGGTCTTGTTCTTTTTAACCCACTGATAATCTCTGAGATAGGCATAAATATTTTTAGAGATTCCCAAGTGTTCCAGTATGGTTTATTGTTAGCAATGGGGCATAGTACAGTGCACTGAATGGAATCAGGACGCCTGGGATTTGGCATTGGCTCTGCCGCTAGCAGGTTTGGATACATTAGTGGGTAGCCATTTCCTCATCTGTAAAAAGATTAGGTTGGATAAGTTATATCTAATATCTAACAGCTAGTTCTCTTCTAAAGATTAAATTGCCTCAACATTTATACTGCAAAAAAAACAAAAAACAAAAAACACAAAAAATCAAAATCCACAATCTGATACTTAATCTACCATTTAAGAGCTTATTTTTGTAAGCAAAGATTATTTTACATTAGGGATCAAACTCAGCTATACTTCAATTGCACAGATTTTGATACATCAGTGTGTCTATCCAGAACATAAAATGGTGTATGTGTTGGGAATGACTAGGAAGCTTGAATTATCTCAAAATATAGTTTGCTATTAGATAATTTTTTTAACTCCCATTAAATTGTATACTCCATGCATTCTGATTTTCTTAAATAGTATTCCTGGTTTTGTTCAGTCCTAAAGATAGAAAATGATTCTACCATTTAACTAATATTAACTTATTTTATGAAAGCAAATCATTAATGACAGCAGAAACCCAGGTTGAAAGAATCTGAGTAGCAAGTTATTGTGTGACAGTCTCAAACTGTATTCTCACCCTTAGACAGCCCTCTTACAAATATATGCTACCACTCATGAAGGTACTTGGGAAAAGGTTAAGCCACTCAACAAGTTAGCATTTTATTACACAAGGGCTTGGGGACTAGATGGCAGACTTCTAAGATGCACCTTCTATGATCCTCACCTCCTGGTATTCACAGGCCTGTGTAAATCCTCTGTGGCTTTGAGTGTGAGCTATGCCCAGAGACTTCCTTCTAAAGAACAGAAAATGGCAAAAGTGATGGGATGTAACTTCTGTGATTAGGTTATTGATGATTGTGATGTCCTTCTTGATAGCTCTTTTGCTGACACTCTTCCTTGCCCTATCACTTACTTGCTGTGAGGAAGATGCTCTGTAGAGAAGTCCATATGGCAAGGGACTAAACAGAAGCCCCACAAAGAAATGAATCCTGCCGCAACCACGTGAGTGAGCTAGGAAGTGGAGTCTTCCACAGCAAGTTTTTAGAGACTGCAAGCCCAGTCAACACATTGATTGCAGCCTTGTAAGAGACCTACCTAAGGAGTTCCTGCATTCCTGATCCACTATGAGATAATAAATGCTGTTTTAAGCTACTGTTTTGAGATAACTTATTATGCAGCTAATAGATAACTAATAAAGGCATGGAGAAATGAATAAAAACTGTATTTAAGGAACCAAGAGTTGAATAATGAGTAGGATCAAGGTATCAACAATCTAGTAATGTGTGAGAGACATGTAAATAAACGTAATAAAGTGTGTTCGGTGCTTTGATAGAAGTATATACATGTAGGGTATGGTGGGGACATAGGAAAGGGTTTGTGTTTGAAAGGGCACAGGCACTTAATTTCTTTAAGAAGGCAGAATGTTAAGTTGTAAAAATTAAAGGGTCAAATATGGTTAGTTTGTAAAATTATAGGCAATCCAATAAGACTGGAACAGAGGGAAGAGATGATTCATCTTCCAACTTTGAAACAGTACAAGCAATTACAAGAAATGTAAGAGCCGAAGAAGTCTGTTATTGTATATAGTGTAATTTTAGTTTAGTTATGTTAGTATAGTAAACTCTCAACCTCCACTGGATCACAGATCATCATTTTATTATGGAATAATATCACTGATTATAAATAAACTGGTCCATGCTCCCAACAGGACTTAGCAATAATGGCCAACCCTTTCATATTAGATCCTATTCCTTATATCTATTCAAGGAAATTGCTCCAGAAATTATTTCTTCTCTCTTCTGCATTGTCAAATATTCCCTCTCTATTGGATCAATCCCCATCCCATATTTAAAAACAAAAAATAAAACTCTATCTTTAACTCTACATGCCATGGATGCTTAGCTTCCCCTTTACAATAAAATTTAAAAGTGTTGTCAATACTCACCATTTCTACACCTCCCATTTTCTCCTAAATCCACATGAACCAGGCTTTTTTCTCCACCTACCTGCCAAACTTGCCTTATTAAAGTCACTGATGACTTCCACATTGCTCAATACAATAATCAACTATCAGTCTCCCTCTTACTTCCCTATGACCAACAGCTGATATAAATAACAATTCCTTCCTAGAACTAAGCAGCTCCCAGCACACCCCACTCTCCTGGTTTTCATCCTTCTCATTCTCTTCTGTTGGTTCCTCATTTCTCTACCTGCTAAATACATAATATTCTAGATCTTAGTCCTTAGACCTCGTCTCTCCTCTGTGATACTGTGATTTATAGTAAACATATATTTGGTCTTTGTCCCCATTTCTGGCACAGAGCTCCTAAAATTTTTGGAATTTTGGAATTTCCTAAGATGACAGTGATAAAGGTGCCTTGTTTGGTTAGTGAGGTGACTATTGGTAAACACCTAAGGATGGGGACTGGTTATGAGGAGAACAAACCATATGATTAGGGGGCCCCTCCCACCCTCTACTGTCAAACTCCAGGGAAAGGAGACGGGCAAGGGGCTGGTTTAATCAATCATGCCTATGTAATGAAGCCTCCATAAAAACCCAACAGGGAGGGTTTGGGAGAGCTTCCAGGTTGGTGAACATGTGGAGATTTGGGGAGAATCATGTGCCTGAAGAGGGCATGGAAGCTCCATACCCTCTCTCTGTACTGTGGCCTATGCATCGCCTTCCATCTGGCTCTTCCTGAGTTATATCATTTTATAATAAAATGGTGATCTAGTAAGTAAAGTATTTATGAGTTCTGTAAGCTCCTCTAACAAATTCATCAAACTCAAGGAGGGGGAGGGGGTTGCTGGAACTGCCAATCTATTGCTAGTGGTTAGAAGCACAAGTGACTGCCTGGACTTACAGCTGGTGTCTGAAGTGGTCGTGGCCTGGTGGGCGGGGGGGCAGGTGTAGTCTTGTAAGACTGAGCCCTTGACCTATTGTGTATGATGCTGTCTCCAGGCTGATAATCAGAATTATGTTGAACTGTAAGGCACCCAGTTGACGTCCAAGAATTGGTTGGTGTGGGGAAAAAGTCCCCATTCTGGAATTGGGTGCAGAACAGTACTTCCATCTACACCCACTCCCTAGGTGGTCTCCCCTAGTCTGAGGGCTTTAAACATGATCTACAAACTGATGACTCCCAAATTATTTACAGTTAGATAAATAACATGGTCCTTTTTCCATATTTGTCCTCTTATACATCCAACTACTTACTCAACATTTTTTTTGGACATTTAATATGCATTTCTTTACATGTTCAAAACCATAACCTTACCACCACCTCACCGGCAAATGTGCTCCTCTCCCACAGTCTTCCCCATCTTAGTAAATGGCAATTCTAAGCTCCCAGAGGCTCAGGCCAAAAATTTAGCATTAGCCCTGATTCCTCTCCCCTTCTGCCTTTCCCTCTTATCCATCAGCAAAACCTGTTTGCTTTAAAGTAGAATCCAACCATTTTTTCACCATCTCCCCTGCTACTGGCTCACACGGATTATTGCAATAATCTCCTAAATGATCTATTTCTACTTCAATCCCCCATTTGCCCACCAATGGTAACCCTTTAAAAAGATCACTCTCCTCAAAATTCTCCAACGGCTTCCTTTTGGAGGTTAAAAGGCAAAATCCCCAAAGAGTTCCACTAACTAGCTGCCATTACCTCTTGACCTCATCTACTACTCTCCAGTCACACCGGCCCCTTCCTAACAAGGCACTGGCCTCCCCAAACACACTAGGCAAACACTTCCTCAGTTTGCTTTACTTTAGGATAGGAATTCTCTTCCCTGGACATACATCCACATAGATTGCTCTTTCAGGTCTTAACCGTTCAAATATTCCTTTCTTTCTCTGGCTTGCCTTCCTCCCATCTCCATGCCTCCCAACATTCTCCATCCCCTTTCCTTCCTTTATTTTTCTCTACAGTACTTAGTGCTAATGGACATATGATATATTTTACCTATTATTTTCTGACTCTTTTCACTAGAATGTAAGCTCCATTAGGGCAGAAATTATTGTCTATTATGTTTACTGTTGTAGAACAGTGTCTGGCAATAGTAGGCACTGTATTAATATTTGCTTAATGAATGACTATAATAACCAAGAGGATTCTCTCATTGATCCATTCTAATAGATGGAAGTAATCTGAATAATTTCAAAGGTACCAAAATATTGCATTCATATTTCAATCATTGTGATTTATGTTCTGACATATTTAACTCCCTAATTAAACTCATACTGGGCTTATATTACATTAGTTTGTATTCCCCTCAGTATATACTAATTAGGAGGGCAAGAGTAGTCCAGAAACACTTCAGACAACAAGGGGCAACCAGACTGACTTAAAGAAAATAATGTTCCATAGATAATCAAAAGTGGAAAACTATTCACAATGTTTCACAGAACATAACTGTTACAGATTTGCAAAATCTAGAAGTAGAAGAGAGAGGATAAGTAAAAATTTCAAAGTTTACTAGTACCAAAAAAAAAAAAAACACCTTAGGGAGAGTTGATTAATTTTTTCATGGGTAATTTATAACCTTCGCCTAATACCATGTGTTTACCTAATACCATGTGTTTTCCAATCTCTGTATTCTTCATTTTCCTTCTTCTAAACTATCAGTGATAGAAATAAACTATTTAGATGAAACTATACTTACAGTTTCTCATAGATAATAAGACTTGAGATGAGATAAAATAATTTTATAAATATTATTTTTATATTTGTATTTGCATAGTGTTTTACATTTTCCAAGTTGCTTTCACATCTTTATGTACTATGATCTTCATCCTCATATGTACAATAAGCAAGCAGATATTATCACATCCTTTCCCACTTCCCACACATACTTTCATACTTACACTTTACAGATGGAAAAAATTGAGACTCAGAGATTAAGTGACCTGCTCAAGGTCACAAAGCTATATATAAATGGTTTAACCTGGACTGAAAAGAGCCCCTTCAAATGTAAATTCAGTTTTCTATTACAATATATTACCTCACCCAGCACTAAAGAAAGGTACCATTGCAAAAATCTACAAAGATTTGACTGTAAAAGTATCTTCCTTTAGGATTGGGAGTTTTCACATTACAATCTATTACAGAAGTGCTTTGCATATGGTCCAAATGTGCTAATGTTATTATAGAAAAAAAGAAAAAGCCCAAGAAATCAATAGAAATCAAATAAAGAAAACTTAGTACACAAAGCAGCAGTAACATGAGATTAATGGTTAGTCTCTGCACAGATCAATGTTTTAGAACCTTTGAACTATCAAACAGATACTTAATACCACTGCAGCCAAAGGAAGATACTTAACTGAGGCTATTTCAGGTAAAACCACTATTGGTACTAAAATTCCTATACTAGATTCCTATCTGAATGATGCTGGAAATCTGGACTGAAAAAAACAAGCATGATTTTTTGCCCTTCTCTCCCAAGGCTTACAGCTCAGGTTCAGGTAACATATGGTCCATGTGAGGTAAAATCGCAAACTTTCCAGAATCTCCTGCCTGGCCTTAGCCCACTTTACAAATACTACCACTGCTTCCTGCAGCCTCCAAGGCAAAGGGTGGAGAGAGGCTGTGCTCTCCTCCCCTCTGTTGCATAATTGATCTGGCACCTGTCAGTCACCAGGGGACTGGCCCCAGAATTTCTCCTGGAAGGGACAGGTGGAGGGATGGAGAGGTGAGCATCTGCTGTGACTGCAGGGAGATGGGGAGCAAGAGTGGTGGCCAGAGGGGATGAATGGAACTGGGTCTCACTGTAAGCAATAAATGGGCTCCTCCTAATCTAGCATTTTCTCAGACTGATTTCGGTCACACCAGTTTATTCTCCCTGGGCTGGGAACACTGCTTCCCCCATAGCTACATCTGGTGTAGTTGGCAGAATCAGTGAAACTGAAATCTGTCTTCATGGGGGCGATGTTTGGGCAGGCTACCCCTAGAAATGCTGGAGAGACAGCCAGAAACCCTTCTATGGATGGTGGGGACCCTGCTGTGGATTGCACGGCTTCACCCAGGGAACCCCCTGTGGATAGTGGGGCTTCCACCTCATGGAGTCCCCAGAGATTTGGTGTGGAGTGAAGCACCTCCTAGATAAGTGGGCCTCTCTCCAGAATTGGGAAAGGTTGGAGACACCAGAGGCCGTGGAATTGGCCCTCCATGAAAAAGGGACTGCTTAGTGGGACTGAGCGGCTGCCCTGTAGCAGGAATTGTGGGGTGGCTGTTTCTTGAGGCATTGCAAAGGGCTACCGAGGACAGAGACTCACTTCAGTATCACTTAGGTGAGCTGGGAGATGAGTCATGGGATGCCCTGAAAAAGGAAAGACAGCTACTGAGAACTAAGATCATGCTACTGAGAGACATGCTAGTGGTGAGGGATGAGGCAGCAGGAAAATCCAAGTTGCAGGAAGCCGCGGGGGAGCGGAAGGAAGGAGTGGTGTCTTCAGCCCTGCAGATGGCAGAGAAAGAGCCAAGGGAGGTGGGGTCAAGGGTGGAACTGTTGCTGAGGCCACAACCCCTCCCATATTAAAGGCCCACCCAGTTGTAATTAAGAAAATAAACATACAACAATTGCGGGCAAGGGGAGGAGCAGCCCCCTACACCCAGGTTGAGCTGGCAGATTTGAGCATCCGGTTTCAACAAAAGCCCTCAGAACCTCTGCCTACATGGCTTTGAGTCTTTGGAACTTGGGGGAGAGAGTATTCTCTCTGGGTCAGAAATGGGTAAACTGGCTTCCCTGATGACTCAGCCCTCCCTCTGGCAGCAGTTACAAAATGCTCCTCACAACTAAGGGAATTGTGCACTTCTGGATTGGCTGAAGACAGCCCCCAGGGAAATTTGGCCTCATCAGGGTGATTTACCACACTTCCCCACTAGCTGGAAAACGTATGCAGAGCTCTAGTAGGTTTTACAGGAGTTAGGCATGAAAAATATCACCTATAATGTGGACCCTCAGGGCCGCGGAGTTGTTTGCTGTGGGAATGAGAAATCTGGTGCTCCATACAGCTCTTCCATACCTTTTTGGGCCTCTAGTGATTACTCTTGCCCTCCACATAGGGCAAGCCATAAGTGAGGCTACTTGAACTGAGCAGATCTGGGGGAGGGTTGAAAAGGAAGGATGTATGGTCTATGACTGAAAGGAGAGGTTCAAAGGGCCCCAGGAAGGTCTTGAGGACCCAGATGTGGGTTGGGACAGTGAAAGAAAAACTTGAGGGGCAGCCCAATAGACTCTTGTTAGAACTGTGGCACCAATTAATTCCAGAGCAGCAGTTCTAGCCGCTGAGGTCCAAGACATGGAAACCATAGGCAAAGCCTCATGTCCAGCCCATGGCCTGCAGGACTTCCTGGAGGAAAGTACTCAGACCCGGCCTGGGCCTCCACCTCCACAGGAGGGCAACTGGGCATTGTGGTTTGACTGCGAGGGGTGGTTCAAGGTCCTTACCTTCAGGGACATGGTGGGAACCAGAGGCCACATGTAGAATTAGCAATTCATTGGTCCCCTGTGAATGTACAATGTGTCCTGGCGCTGGTGGACACAAGAGCTGAATGTTCTCTGATTTATGACAACCCTGAGCAGTTTCCTGGGAACCCTGATGTGATAGATGGCTATGGGGATAAGGCTTAGAGTGAAGAAAACCCAAATCCCAATGGGGGTAGGGCGTTTACCCTCAAAGGAGTATACTATGTACATTACTCCCATCCTTGAATATATTTTGGGGGTAGATACCCTGCAGGACCTGTGGTTACAGACCACTGCAGGTGAGTTCAGACTGAGGGTACATGTGGTAAAGGCAGTTCTGAGGAGACACACTAAGCACCCACCTGTTACTCTGCCTATACCTCGGCAGGTCACAAATACTAAGCAATATAAATTGCCTGGGAGGCACAAGGAAATTAGAGAAACTCTATAGGAGTTGGAGAAGATGGGCATCATAAAGCCCACTCATAGTCCTTTTAATTCCCCGGTATGGCCAGTGAAAAGGCCGGATGCTTCCTGGCATATGACCGTGGACTACAGGGAATTGAATAAAGCCACACTCCCTTTGCATACTGCTCTCCCCTCTATAGCAGCCCTTACGGACACCCTCAGTCATGAGCTACAGACATATATTACGTTGTGGACCTTGCTAATGCTTTCTTCTCTATTGACATAATACAGGAAAGTCTGGAACAGTTTACCTTCACATGGAAGGCTGGCAATGGACATTCACTGTCCTTCCACAGGGATACCTCCACAGTCCCACCATTTGTCATGGGCTTGTTGCCCAGGACTTGGACATATGGGAGAAACTGCCAAGAGTGCAGCTGTATGATACTGATGACATTATCCTCATGTCTGATTCTCTTGCAGATCTAGAAGGTACAGCACCTAGACTGCTGCAACATCTACAGGAGAAAGGATGGGGTATCAATAGCACCAAGGTTCAGGGACCTGGTTTGTCAGAAAAGTTCTTGGGAGTTGTCCGTTCAGGTAAGACTAAAGTTATCCCAGAAGCAGTCATAGATAAGGTCCAGGCTTTCCCTATCCCTACAACTGTGGCAATATTATAAGAGTTTTTGGGACTTTTGGGCTACTGGAGAGTGTTTAGTCTGCATCTGGCACAAATTCTGAGACCCTTATATCACAAGGAACAAAAGGGCATCAGGTGGGACTGGGAGGGAACATGTGTGTCTGTTTTTACTGCTGCTAAGCGAGCAGTCAAGGCTATACAGGCCTTGAGGGTAATGGACCCATCAGGGCCCTGTGAGCTAGATGTTCATGTAACTGAAGACGGTTATGGATGGGGCCTCTGGCAGCATCTTGAACAGACCCGCCAACCTACTGGATTCTGGTCACAACTGTGGAAAGGAACAGAGGTCCGGTACACTTTGATAGAGAAGCAACTGGTTGCTGTGTACCACACCTTGCTGGCTATAGAGCCCATTACCAGAACAGCTCTGACCAAGGTAATAAGCACCTATCCCATTTCAGGGTAGGTACAAGACTGGATCCAAAGGTCACAGAGTGGCGTGGCACAGACGACTACCCTGACCAAATGGGGCACACATTTACAGCAGTGTAGCACTCTCTTCACTAGCTCCTGAAGTGTAAAAAACTCCAATGCTCACTGGGGCCAGTGACATATACCAGTGGAAAGCAGGAATAACTTACTTTGGAGCCATTGGTAGCCAAAAGTCCTTACCAGGAGAGATAAGCCCCTATAACTGAAGATGTTTGGTATATAGATGGCTCCAGTCATGGGCAGCTCCCAAGGTGGAGGGCTGTGGCTTTTCATTCTAAGACTGAGACAATATGGTTGGAGGATGGGGAGGGGAAGAGCATTCAAGGGGCTGCGTTGAGGGCAGTATGGCTCATGATCACCCAGGAGCCTTCCCCCACAGTTGTCTGCATGGACAGCTGGGGCATCTATCAGGGCTTGACCCTGTGGCTACCAATGGTACCATGCCGACTGGATGGTTGGTCACTGGCCCCTTTGAGGGCAAGAGCTGTGGCAAGACCTAGGGGCCTCTGGTCAGACTAAGACTGTTACCGTATATCACGTGACTGGCCATTTGCCTTTGGCATCCTCAGGAAGTGATGAAGCAGACACACTGGCTCAGGTGGCCGGCTAGAAGGAAAGCCTGCCTCTGATGTTGCCCAATGGTTACATCAGCACAATTTGTTGCACATGGGGCAAAAGACAATGTGGGCTGTAGCCTGTCGGTGGGGCTTGCCACTGACCTTCGAAGAAATCAGTAGAGCCTGGAAAGAGTGCCTTGTGTGCTCTAAGAGGGAATTACAGAGTCCTGCAGCAATACGGGACAATAGTAAAGGGGCTGATACCCCTTATTAGGTGGCAGATAGACTATGTTGGGCCTCTGCCCATATCACAATGATATCCGGTATGCCATGACTTGTGTGGACACAGCTACTGGACTGTTGGCTGCTCTTTCTGCATGTCGTGCAGATGGGCAAACGACCAAAAGGGGCACAGAGCATCTCTTTGCAGCCGATGGCCAGCCACAGATGACTGAGAGCAATCAAGGCACCTACTTTACTGCACATGCGTTACAAGAATGAGTGCGGCAATTAGGGATAAGGTGGAAGTTTCATGTATCATGTAACCTTACCAGGGCCGACATGATAGAGAGGTACAAAGGTTAGTTGAAATATGGCCTGAAGTGAAACACCAATAGTCTATGGGGCTGGTCAGTTTGCTTATGGACAGTGCTACAGCGTTTGAATGAGAAGCCCTGAAAGGGGGCAAAGAGCCCTGTGGACATGCTAACACACATGGCTGCCTCTGCTATACACCCTCATGTGCAATCCAAAGGGAAATTGTTGAAGCCAAGATATGGCCAGCAAAGCAAGATCCTGCTGCCAGCACCAACTGCAGTAAACCCTGGAGACTCTGTTGAGTGGAGGTGGCCTTGGACATTTCAACACATGGACCAGCAACGGCTGGCCCTTCTGGCACTGTGGGGACAAGGCCTGGAAGCTGGCCTCCTGTGTGTCCCTGAAGTAACAGGAGAGTGACCCCCAAAGATTACGGTAGTGTACCCAAAATAGCTGGGAGGTAAGAGCCTCTTATGGGGAAGTTTTGTTTCATCTTGGTGGCCAGTGCATGCGCCTCCTCTAACCCTATATATTGACCCATCTGCAACTCCCACGGGGGGTAAGTCTGGTGTGCTAGACCAGGACAAGACACTATTCCTGCCACTGTCCTTTCACAGAACCACTCTCTTGCCTGCATCCTACCTAATGGACAAGACCTGACCACGCTGGCATCATTAAACCATGTATCTTACCGCCCTTCAGGCTACTCTCTTCTGCAGTCCTTACTGCTCGTGCCCACCTCCTGGCTACAGCTGCTGCTTGCTGAGTGTGCGCAGAGCTTCCTACCAGTTCAGCCGCTGGCCTCCTGTGGAATGGGCGAGCCAGGCTTTGAACCTAGACTTTATTACTACCTGTATGTCTGTTGTTATTGTATGTTATTAGTCTGGTTACAGTGCTCCAGCTTTCTTGCACAGGGGCCACTGCAGAAGATGGAGAGCATATAGATTGTAAGGCAAGAATTCTGGAGGGGTGGGTTGTGGGGTAAAATTGCAAAATTTCCAGAATCTCCTGCCTGGCCTTAGCTCATTTACACATACCGCTGCTTCCTGCAGCCTCTGAGGTAAGGATTGGAGAGAAGGTGTTCTCTTTTCCCCTCCATTGCATAATTGGTCTGGTGCCTGTCTCACTGGAGAACTGGGGCATAGAATTTCTCCTGGAAGAGGCAGGTTGGGAGGCAAGCGAGGGAGTTGAGACTGCAGGGAGAAGGGCAGCAAGAGTGGCGGCCAGAGGGGACAAACAGAGCTGGCCTTCATTGTGATCAATAATCGGGTTTCTCACAATCTAGCCTTTTCTTAGACTGATGTGGGTCACACCAGTTTATTCGCCCAAGGCCGGGAACATTGCTTCCCTGGGGAGGTACAGTCCATGACTCATGTCATCTGGACTTCTTGATCTCCTCTAATATTCTAAGATGAGGAATGAGATAGACTTATCATTCCAGCTGCACCCTAAAGCAATCCAAAAGTGGGTCAGAAGAACTCAAAGAGAGTACATCCCATGTGGGAGTAAAAGCTTTGTTCTTTCCATGATCAGAGCCTAACTATGTGTCTCTGACCCATATTAAAATTTCTAGCAGAAATCTAGATTCATTTCTGAAGCCAAGTCAGGCTTACTTGGGACATTCACACTGCAAATAAGACTACAAGCTCAGTGGGCAATAACACATATGGAATTAACAGAAGCTGGCCTAGGTGGGGAAAGTCATTCTTACCCAGGGCCACTAACCTAAAAGTAGGTAAGACTTCAGTACACATGTTTGGCTCTATGGGACAGTATTTGCTACCTCAGATATTTTTCTTTCTTCTGTTTTTCAGCTAATACCAAGGGACTGATATGTTACAACAGACTTTATTACAGTTCCTTCAAGATATAAGTTGTTGGAGAAAAGTTAAAATAATTTAACTTTGGAGTTAGGAAAAGACTTAAACCTACTCTAAAGGAATATGTGATCTAGTTAACAGTGGTTTGGAACTAATGTCCTAGGTAGTAAAAATGGTATTTGTCTGGAATATCCCCTACAAAGCCTGGAACAGTGAGGCAAGCAAGATAGTGTACAAAATTTAAGGAGGTACTGATTCTATAGGTACTTCAAGTGGAGGATTGGCGACCTGAGAGTGCCTTCTTGGATTTTGTATTCTAGGTGTCCTATTTCCCCCATCCTGTTCAGAGCCCTGATCCACTATGATATATACATGTATGTGTGTGTGTGTGTATATATATATATATATATATATATATATATATATACATACATATACTATATATTATTAGATATAAACCCCAAGAGGCTAAGCAAAATCAAATTACACACACACACACACTCATATATATTCATAAAAAGCATAGTAGAAAATTTTGTGGCTACATCAAGTCCTGAGCAGAATTTGAAGTTTGAGATCCTGATCATATTCTTCTTCTGAAGATGAGTGACTATCTTCTGAATATAATAAGAAACGAATAGGAAAGGCTTGACATTTTTGCACATATTCTGAGATGAAACTACCTTAGAAGGAAAAGTGTATAGTGTAAACGGATAAGTTTAGTGTTTATAGAAAGATTTACACTTTGAACATAAGGAACAAAAAAGGGTCTGGAATTACACTTCTGCCTAAACCACTAGAAAGTAGACAAAATACAGGAAACAACTATTTTCTGACAATGAACAAAGGCAGCACAATATTGTAATCCCAGTCTATTGCCCTAAAAGGCAATAAGTGAGAAAGTGCTCTAGCTTTCTGCCTAGAGGTAATCACTAGGCACTGGTACAGAGAAGGGTAATCCCAAAAGAACCCAGCAATATTGCAAAATTGAAAGACACAAATCACAGTGTGGGGAGGTCAAAGCAGCTAGGAATGGGGCAGTGTGTGTGTGTGCATGCACAAGTCCTGATAGTTGAGGAGAGATCTACAAAGGAAGAGTTTTTTAAAAATGGCATGGGGGTCCTACTGGATCTTTGGCTGACTTTACTTTATACAATTTGCACGCAAGGAGGTTAAAACTCCAAGTGGCTGAGCAAAACCAAAATCAAACTCTAGAGACACAAAATTGCCAGCAAACTGTAAGACAAACTATTGTCAGAGCTCACAAAGGTCCAGGAATTGTTAAAGTTCCCACTATCCTAAGTAGAAATCTTGCTGAATACAGAAGCCAACAGTGACCCAGGAAGACCATGCCTTACAGTGAGTGAGGTTAAATTAGTCCTAGAGTAAAGACTACTCTAGGTTCATTATGAAACTACTTAAAAATAAGCCATGAAAGGATCAAATTTAGCTGCAAGTAATGTAGTAACTTACCAGAAAAATTCCAACATTCTTTAAAGTAATACAACAAAATCCAGCAAACAACATAAAATTCACAATGATGAGTATACAATAAAAAAATTTTAGACCTATAAACAATAAAATGTGACTCATGAACTAGAAAAACACAGCTAAACCCCCCTATACAGAATTTTATTGTTGTTAACAACCATTTGATCAATAAATATGAGAGATGCCCTCACAAAAAAAAAAAAATATATATATATATATATATACACACTTCCAATTGTAAAATTAGTAAGTAACCGGGATGTAATGTATAGCATAAGGAATATAGTCAAAATATTGTAACAACTTGGTATGGTGATAGCTGGTACCTAGAATTATCATGTATATAAATGTTGAATCACTGTGTTGTACACCTGAAACTAATGTAATACTGTGTGTCAACTACCCTTCAATAAAAAATAATTATCCAGGAAAAAAAAAAAAAAAGAAAAACACAGTTAATATTAACAGAACCAGAAATGAAAGAGATGGTCGAATTAGAAGATGATGTTAAAACTGTTATAATGTTTGCTCAATGACATAACAGAAAATCTGAACATAATGAGGAGAGTAAGGAAACACATAAGAAATAATCAAAAAGAACTTCTAAAGATGAGAAATACAATACCTGAAATAAAAATATAATTGGATGGGATTTACAGTAGATTAGCTGCTGCAAATGAAAAGATTAGTAAGCCTGAAGACACAGGAATCAAACTATTAGAAATGGAGATAGAGGGAAAAGAAAGACACCATCCTCCCTCAAATGAAGAGTCTCAGGGACCTGTGGGACAATAGCAGCAATCTAACATATGTTTAACTGAAGCACAGAAACAAGAGATGGGGCAATACCAGAAAAAACAATGGCTGAGAAAATTTCAATTTATTGAAAACTACAAACTCACAGTTCTAAGAAGTTCAAGAAATACCAAGCAGGATAAACACAAACACACATTCACACATACATATAAGGCACATCATAAACAAATTTACTGACAACAGTGACAAAGAAAAATCTTAAATGCAGCATGAAGAAAAAAGGTACATTACACATAATGGAACAAAGATTAGAATCATCAGATTCCTTCTCAGAAGGTATGAAAGCCAGAAGACAACAAATAAAATATTTAAAGGACAAAAAGTTAAAAACGAAAAAGAGTTATTACAGCAAATTCAAGACAGCTATCCTTAGAAAAAGCCTACTTACAAAGTTAGCCCTTGGCTAGTGTCTGTGAACTTGGATTTTGGGAAGGTCCCTAACATTCCCTAACTAATACCAGTGATTTACTGTGCCTAAGTGTTTGTGCAAACAATATAATTTATGCTGGACACTTGCTATCCTTCTGAGAACTTGGAATTTTGGTACATGCTAGGCAGAGGATGCCTACATGATGAGCTCTCAATAAAAAACCCTGGGGACTGAGTCTTTAATGAGTTTCCCTGTTAGAAAGCATTTCACAAATGCTGTCACAATGCATTGTTGGAAGAATTAAACATGTCCTGTGTGATCCACTCGGAGAAAACTCTTGGAAGTCTGTGCTTTGTTTCCCCTAGACTTTACCCATGTACCTTTTCCCTTTGCTAATTTGACTTCATATCTTTTGGCAATGAAGTAATAAATCATGACTAGATGCCCAGTTCTGAGGGCCCTTCTAGTGAATCACCAACCCTGAACACATCCTGGAAACTCTCCACACACTAAAATTCAGTACCCAGCAAAAACATCTTTCTGAAATGTTGATGAAATACTTTTTAAGACAAATAAAAGTTGAGAGAATTTGTCACCAGAAAACTTGCACAATAATGATGTTGAGAAAGAATTTTTGCACAAGAAAAATACTACACAAAAATATGAAGAACATTAAAATGAACAAAATGGGACAAACAGAAAACAAATAGCAAGATGGAAGACATAAGCCCAATCACATCAGTAATCACATTAAACGTAAATGGTCTTAACTCCTGACTGAAAGGGTTAGAGACTGTCAGATTGCATTAAATGCTGTCTGCAAAAACCCCACTTTAAATATAAAAACGAAAAAGGTTATATGAAAAGAGAACTGGAGTAACTATATTAATAACAGATAAAATACATTTCACAACAAAACTAGTATAAATAAGTCATTTCATAATGATAAAAGAATCAATTTATCAAGAGGACATAAGAATCCTAAACTAATAACATTGCTACAATATACATAAAGCAAAAACTTGATAGAATGCAAGGAAGGATAAATCCACAATTATTATCAGATTTCAACACTCCTCTCTGAATAATTGATAGAACAAGTAGATAGAAAATTAGTAAGGATATAGCAGACTTGAACAATTACTATCTTGATCTAATATTTACAGAACATTCCATCCAACAACAGAATACACAATCTTTTCAAGTACACACAGAACCATTACCAAGATAGACTACATTGTGAGCCATGAAACTATTCTCCATAAATTTAAAGATATCAAATCATATTAAGTATATTCTCCAAGCATTAGAAATTAAAATCATAACACCTAAAACATCCCCATAGTTGACATATAAGTTTCAGGTGTACAACAGAGAATCAACATTTATATACATTACAAAATGCTCACCACAGTAAGTATAGTTACTAATTGTCATTTGTCACCACAAACTATATTCCCTAAATTGTACTTTTTAATCCCTATGACTTAATTTATTTTATGATTGGAAATTTGTACCTCTTGATCCCCTTTATTAATATATTCTGATTCAATGTGTACATTAACCTAAGACATGATGAATATATTAAATACTTTAAAAGACAAATTCCTTAGCATCATCTTAATTTCATTCAACTCCAAATACAAAATTTTGCTCTTCAGAGTTCTCAGCAATGAAATATAACTATCTCCTTTGGTAATAACGACCAAACTCCACCCACATTTCTGTGTGAAACCTCAGAGTTCTTCAAAAGAATAATGTTCCAAGAAAGGAAAGACAGTGCATATGAGAAAACAGTCAATAACTGGAATAAATAAATGTATCCATCATGCACTGCAAGCCACATAAAGCACTAAAGTTTACAATTTACTCTATAGTAAATTGATGTCTTCAAAAACAGCTTTAACCAAAAAAAAAAAAAAAAAAGACAAAAATTGAAAGTAAAAAAATTCTGGGGAATACTTGAAAAGTAGCTACTAGGATACACTAACTAGAATCAAGCAATCAAGTAGCTATTCTGAAATTTAAAAAATCTTTCTTTTCTTCATTAAGCATCCAATTTCATAAAAGCTGCATACATCCTTACCTTCTACTCTTGTATCTTGAATACTCAGAATGTAAGAACAAGTGTTTATTTTTTAGGACCAGAATCTCCTGTTCCATTTAGGTTTCCTTCTTTTAACTGCCTACTATTTCATTAGCATAATAATTAAGACAACATAAAACTGTGTTCTACTCTATACTTTTCAAATTTCTTTCACATCATTTTATTTAACTTACATAAGAACAACTTGGTGAGAAGATAGGTACTATTATCTCAGCCTACAGAGAGGACAGTTGAAGACTGAGAGATGAAGTGATATGCCCATGATCACACGTAACTGGAAGGCAATGACGATAGAATTAATTAGAACCTTAATCATAAACTAGCTCACTTTCTACTTTATAGCTATGCTCCAGGCAACTTTTGAAGGGAGGAAGGAGATACAAATCAAATCACTAAAGTCTCTACATAAATGATAGCTAATTCAATTACCTAGAGGTGAAAGAGGTTAAAAATTATTGGTTACAAGGAAACACAGATTCAAATTTGCTAAGGAGTATCTCCACTGGGTTCACTATTCCAACATTCTTTCTCTTCTTTAATAAAGGAATGTTTAATAACTGCTGTACTGCTGTTGCTTTACATAATAAAAAGCTCTGAACATGGGCAATTAAACCAGTAAAGTATCACTAAGCACATTTTGACTCATTACAAAAGTTTAACAGAAGAAGAATGGATTAAAAAAACTCAGAGCACTAAGACACACCAAAGCAGACATTGTGCCAGATTGCTCCAATATCCACTCCACAGCTCTAAGTGGCAGCTACTTGGAGAACTCACTTCAGCTCAAGGATAGACCTATCCCTATCCTCACTGCCAGAAACTGATACAGAAATGAAGGCAGATTGTCCAATGGGATATGAAAAGAGGTTTTCTGGTAGCTTCTGGTTAAGTTTGTCCTTTCTGTGGAGAGGAAGCCATATTTCTTCTTCCTTGTAGAACATACGGTTTGTTCCTGGAAACCATCATACAACTACAAAGAGCCTTGGTAAGAAGCCAGCATTATGAAGAGTGGTGTGGAGCAATGGAAAGAATCTGAAACCTTGATGTCTTCATTAAAGTACTGACCAACTAATCCTGAAGCCCAGTGTGTCTCTGGACTTACGGCTATGTTAAACTGGTAAAATTTCTTTATAGTGTAAGGCTGTTTGAATTGGGCTTTCTAATACTTAAATCTCAAAGAGGCCTAACTGAAACAGACATGAAGATAATACATGTACCTGATGGACTACAAAAGATGCCTAAGAACCAAAATGACTTGTTGGATTTTTAAAAAGATTTTAAGAAAACT
Organism: Manis pentadactyla; assembly: GCF_030020395.1. NCBI lineage: Eukaryota > Metazoa > Chordata > Mammalia > Pholidota > Manidae > Manis > Manis pentadactyla. The sequence continues at coordinate 116,971,702 of NC_080029.1, read as the reverse complement.
GTTATTCTATTAGTAGATAATTCAGATGTAATAATATAAAATCGATTAAACAAATTATAGAAAAAACTTCAGGGAAAAAAGGCAATAACTCTATGTTTATTTTTTATAATTTGTGCTTTTCTCTGATTTGAATATTCCCAAAAGACTTTGAGAAAGGCAGAGATCATGATGGAAAAGAGGTATCATTATTATGCCCTGCATGCCCAGAACTACAACTAAATTGAGGAGATGGTTGGGAAGCTGCCACAAAAAATAATTATTAATGGTTTAGGATCAGTCCTGGGAAACATTAAACCAATGCCCCACTGATTTCAGTCTCAGGGCTGACATTCATATTTACAAAAAATTTCCAGATGCAGGGAATACTTACAAATGCTATGTGCTACTAACAGAGATAAGGCTATGAAGATATCAAACAAGGATAAAGCTTAAATTCCAAAATGGTACTACAATTTTTGCTGTTCTCCAACACTAGTACCTTCTATGCATCTCTTTATGGTACTCCCTCTATTTGGGATTCTCCTCACCAGCTCAACTGGTTAAAGTCATTCTTTTATAACTATACCACTGGCTCTCCCTTACCACTGCTTCCTCAGAAGCTTTTTCAAATGCTCTGTGTTTTCTCTCCCAATACCTCATGCCACTGGGCCCAGAGCAGATATGCTCCTCACTCCTCACAGCCTCTACCAGACCATTTCTTCCTCACTCTTCCCTAAAAACACCCAATTGGGAATCTCTTGCCATCAGACTGTAACTACGCACTTCCTTTCCTTAATGCAGTTACGAAGCCCTCCACTTCATTTCTTAAAGATTTTAGCTGCTTGCTCATTATATCCTCTCCAACATTGTTACTGCTATGTTTGGGAATCTCAACATCCACACACAGAAACCTTCCCAAACCCTTACTTATCAGTTTCTGGACATCCTCTCCTCCATGATCACACTCCTAACTCTTTCTTATTAGTAGTAAGTAAAACTTTTCCAAAACACCACTGTCAAGCATCACAGTTTGACTACCAGCTCACTCCAATATTCTATCTCCAACAATCCCAACAGATACACGGCCCATTATCTGACATCTCTACATTTCCCCATACTTCTCCATGTTCTCAATGCCCTTCTTACTGAAGTTAAATCCATATTCAATCACTTAATCATTCCAAACAAAACAAATGAACAAACAAGTAGAAACAGACTCATAAATACAGAGAACTGGTGGTTGCCATAGGGGGAGTAGAGAATGGGCAAAATAGGCAAATGGGATAAAGAGGTCCAAACTTCTCACTGTACATTAAATAAGTCATGGGGATTAAAAGTATAGCATAGAGAATGTAATCAATAATATTGCATTAACTTTTTATGGTGACAGATGGTAACTGTGGTGGTGAGCATTTCAAAATGTCTATAATAATTGAATCACTATGTTGTACACCTGAAACTAATGTCAGCTATAGTTTACTTAAAAATGTATTAAATGTTTTATTACATGGAAAAATGTTCAAGAGTTGGTAAAAAAGAAGGATAAAAACCTATACAGGCATATTGATACTTTTTGGTGTTTTTTTATTTGTTTAAATGCACAGATAAAAATAATGCAAAGGAAAAATAATAGAAGAAAACAAACCCAGGAGTAAATAATGGATGGTTTTGGAGGTAGGATATATGGGTGATTTTTATCTTGTACAAACATGTACAAGTGAAATGGTAATAAAATTAAACACTGCAAAAACCAAGTGCGATTATAGTAGGCAAAATGTAAACATGTGAATTCAATTACACACAGATGTGTGGTTTTTTAAACGCTATAAAGTAACTCACATAAATGCTAATACATTCTAAAACCTAATTTGGACAAAAAAAGATACCTTCCTTTCCATTAAATAATTCAATTCTTTTGTTTCATCTTTGTTCTCAGAGTTTTTTTTTTTTTTTTGGTATGTTTTGGCTATTGTCACTAATAAACTATTACATTCCCATTCACAAGAGAAGCATAAACTCTGTTCCAATATTCTGAAGAGAATTTAATCCTTAATACACCTCAAAAAACTTCTTGGCATGAATATATCTATGCATCTAATGACCACTCAACTTAACACTTATTAATCAGTATTAAAAAGCAAGAATACAGGTATAAAATATTTTGAAGTTGTCCTTTTATTACACAGATAAGAGATAACTTCTCTCAAGTATTTATTAAAGGTAGGAGCAGAAGAACCAATACCAGGAAAAAAATTCAAAGCTTCTGCAAGACCAATGTTTTTCAAATACCTAAAGACAGATTTAAAACATAGAGCAGAGTTATAGTAACATTCCCTCATGAATCAAGCCAATTTACTTTGGCTGCACAGATTTATTCTAAGAAACTTAGGGCCTCAACAAAATAAAACAAAGCACACTGGTCTCAACACCAGTCCTTTAACAAGTTCTTCAGAGGGAACACTTACTTCATTCACATTTTTTTATAGATACATCATCACATACGTTGTAAAATTCAGTTTTATTGATCTAGGCAAAAGTAATCTTGTATCTTTTTATAAAAGGAGTTTCCACTGAGATTTTTTTCAAATAAAAGATAAAACTGTTAGAGTTTAAACACTGTTGAAACACACTGGATTTAAAAAAAATATAATAATCTATCACATACTCATCCTTTGACATTAATTACAAAACCTGTTATTGAACTTTCTTATTCTTTATCAGAAAAACAGTGGGAATTTGGGAAAAGTGGGTTCTAGTTATAGTTATGAGACATTATACACTCACAGTCTCCGTAAGTACTGGTTTCTCCACATGCAAAATGAAAAGTTCAGTCTAGATCATTGGTAGTTTTTAAACTATCCTATGGAAGTGCTTGAGGTGTTTTGCAAATATTTATTTTGAGTTCCACTTTTATTATATTTATTTTATCTATACAGATCTTCCTTGACTTACAATAGGGTTACAGCCAGATAATCCCATCACAAGTTGAAAATATCATAAATCAAAAATGCACTTACTACACCTAACCTACCAAACATCAGAGCTTAGCCTAGACTACCTGAAATATGCTCAGAACTCTTACATTAGTCAACAGCTGGACAAAATCATCTAACACAAAGCCTATTTTGTAATAAAGTTTTGAATATCTCATGTAATGCATTGAATACTATACTGAAAGTGAAAAACAGAATGGCTGTATGAGTACAGAATGGTTGTGAGCGTATCAGTTGTTTACCCTTGTGATCATGTAGCTGGCTGGGAGCTGCGGCTCACTGCCGCTCCCCTGCATCACAGAGAGAATTTTGTACTAGCCTGAGAAAAGATCAAAATTCAAAACTTGAAGTATAGTTTCTATTGAATACATATTGCTTTTGCAACACCGTAAAGTTGAAAAATCTTAAGACGAACCATAAGTTGAGACTGTCTGTAATTTAAAAAACATCCTCAAATGTAATACACACAATGAATAAAGTTAATATATATTAATGTGTGTTAGCAGATAACTCATTTTGTGCAGATTTCAGAACAAATATTTTCTTTTTATATATATCAGATCTTTATTTGTAAATGTGTCATTACTTAGGAAGACCAGCTCTGTACTAACTACTTTTTCACTGAACTCAGGTCAACGGATAGCCTCTTAAGTAGAACTCATTACCTGAATAAACCTATAAATAACACATATGTGCCACACACATTTTAAACTCAAATGGGCTCAAGCTCATTGGCATGTCAAGCTATATTGAAACAGTTAAAAAATAACAACTGAAGTCTTCCGTTTGTGACCAAGATGGAGTAACAAGGGTCATATTTACCCTCTTGCTTGAAAACAGAAAAAACACATGAAATAGTTTCAAGACAGTAGCTAGCAGGCAATATAGGGCACTGATCCCTAAAGAGAAATGAGGCCTATTTCTCAAATGAGGGTGAGCCCTATTATTAGCATCTTAGCTCCATCTTCCGCTTCCTGCCTTGACAGTTTCTAACTCATGGTGCAGGGAGGGAAAGCTGAGCACAGCACACTCTGAGTTAAGAAGAGGCTGAAAGTCTAAAAGATTGAGTGAGGCAACTAGAGTTAAGTATCAGATAAATGTACAGAGCAGAGATGAAGTAAAGAAAGAACACCAGATATCTGCAGGGGATCCTCCTCAAGTATTCAGCAGAGTACTACTCAGTACATGCATGGAAGGAAACTACCAGAAGATCAGGAAAGAACCACCTAAAAGGACTGGACGGAACAGCTGCAGCACACACACAGGGCCAGGAACAGTGTCTGTTTCCCCCAGCCAAACTGGAAAAACTTGTCATGAAGGTCTTGGCTCAGTAGTGAGAGAATTTGCCTTTAGTATGAGCACTGCTCCAGGCCAATCAAACACAAAAGCAAGACCTGAAAGGCTCAAACTGTTTCCAACAAACCTGACTACAAGTAACTTAATAAAAATATTAACATGAAAATATCCAGCACCAAAAAAAGAAAAAGTCACACTTTCCAGTGTCAAAAGGCATAAATTAAGATAGAAAAAAACCATGACCCATCCCATCATTAGAAGAATAATCAACTAAACAAAACTGACCCAAAGGAGTGATGTCACTGAGAATGGTAGAGTAGACAACTTCAAGGTGATGTCCTTCCACTACGGCAACAAATAAACTGACAAAAACTGTTAGAATCAACTCTTTTGAACTCTAGAAATTAATCAAAACTTACAACAACCACAGAAGTCCTTAATGAATAGAAAAGTTGATAAAATTCAGCATGACAGCTGTAGCACTTCTGCTTGGCTGCCTCCCCCCCACATCCCCTCCGTTCTCCAGCTCAGAGGTAGCTTTACGGATGGCAGCCCACGTTACTGGTATGGTCTCGCTGGTCCAGACAAGGCGATACAACCCTTGTTCTCAAAGAACTATAGTTGTGGGTTTTGACCCTGTCTTGTGGCTCACTGAAGGACTATCTCAGGAGCTTGCCTGTGTTTTGAACCCCACTACAAGGGGAACGGGGGTGCTCTCCTAGGCAGCATTTGTTGAAAACATTTAAAGACATACACATCTGCAGTCATCTGGGGGTACGAGTAATAGAGGAGTTGAGTAATAGGCAGATCAAAAAGCCTAGGATGGAAGAGGGTTGGAGGAGGAGATAAGGGCTTTGAAAAGCTCCTGTGTGACCTGGAGAATCTAGATGGACACACATATGTCCAGTGCTAGATGCATGTCAGAAAATAGCTAAGAAGATCCTAAGCTTTCACCTCTTGCTGACTGTTAGGCTCCACATAAGCAAGAAGTGAAGACAAAGGCAAAGCTGTAAATAGCCTCGCTAAGCATTGGAGGAGCACCCAACTAAGAATCAATCTGAAAACCAGAGGAGTACTTTTTTGTTTGGTTGGAAGGTGTTTTGGTTTTATTTTTGGCTCCAGGTGTTTGGAGAAATCTGTCCTATACTAGGTAACCACTAACCTAATGAAACAGGTATGTCAATGACTAAAAATGACAAAGAATACAGTCTTCACAAAAAACTGTTCAGAGATATAACTAAAAAAAGCAAAAGAAAAAACAAAAAACCCCACAAAATGACAAGTAGCAACAATAAATCCTGGGATGGTGGGAGAATTTATATTATAATTATCATATTATAATATTAAAAATGTCCAGCTTTTAACAAAAAATTCTGAGGCAATCAAAATAACAAGGAAGTATGGTTAACTCACAGGAGAAAAAGAAATAAATACGAGTTGTCTTTAATGAAGGCCAACTAGATATATTAGACTAATTGACTTTACATCAACTGTCTTAAATATGCCCCAAAAGCTAAAGGTAATCACAGGTAAGGGCCTAAAGAAAACTATGAGAGTGACGTTTCACCAAATAGAGAATAACAAAAAAGAGATATAATTATAAAAAGAAACCAAATAGAAATTCTGGAGCTGAAAACAAAGTAGATTCTTCGAACAAAGACTACAACCAGGAATAAAGACAGTAATTTCATAATGATAAGCAGGAAAATATACTAATCCTAAATGCCAATGCCACTAATAACAGAGCTTCAAAATACAGGAAACAAAAAGTGATAGAACTGCATAGGGAAATAGACAATCCATGATTATTACAAGAATTTCCAATACTTCTTTCTCAAAAATTGATGTAACGAAGAGCAAAAAAAAAAAAAAAGCAAGGCTATAGATTTGGCAACACTATCAATCAACTTGATCTGATTGATACTTCTAAAATACTCCATTCAATAGCATAATACACATACTTCTCAAAAGTACACAGAATACTTATAAGGCAAGAGCTCATTTTGGACAACAAAACAAGGCTAAATTCAAAATGATTCAAGTTATACAAAGTATATTCTCTGAGCACAATGTAAATGAATTAGCAATCAATAACCGGAAGATCCTAGGAAAATCCTCAAATATCTGGAAATTAAAGAACACACTTCTAAAAGGGTGTGGGAGAGCAAATTAGAAGTTATTATTAACTGAAGGAAAAGAAAAGCGCAACATATCAAGATCTGTGGGATTCTGCTAACGCAGTACTTATTGAAGAATTTACAGCAGTAAATGCTTATACTTGGAAAAGAAGAAGTCTCAAACCAATGTCTAAGAAACTAGAAAAAGAAGAGCAAATTAAACCCAAGGAAAATAATAAAGACCATAGCTGAAATCAAAAAAACAGAAAAAAAGAATGGAGAAAATCAATAAACCTAAAAAGATGGTTCTTTGAGAAGAGCAATAAAATTGATAAACATCTAGCCAGACTAATCAATAATCAGGACAAAGACAGAGGCACAAATAACCAGTATCAGAAATAAAAGAAATGACATCATTACAAATTCTGTAGATATTAAAAGGGTAGGAAGACATGATAAACAACTTTATTCCAATAAATTTGACAACTTAGATGAAATAGGCAAATATTTACAAACCATCTATATGACAAAGAACTTATCTAGAATATATAAAGAACTCTCAAAATTCAACAGTGGGAAAACCCAAAAAATTTAATTAAAAAATGAGAAGACATAAAGAGACATTTCACCAAAAAGCTAATATAATAATATGTTCAACATCATTAATCATCAGGGAAATGCAACTAAAACCATGATAAGATACCAAATACACACCTATTGACCCCTAAAATAAAAAACTGCAACAATACCACATGCTATGGAAGATAGAGAAATTAGACTCTCATACAGTGCTAATGGTAATATAAAATGGTATTCTACTCTGGATAATGGTTTGGCAGTTTCTTAAAATAAACTTTATACTTTCTTAACTACATTCACATATTACCCAGCACTTCATACTCCTAGGCATTTATCCCAGAAAAATGAAAATGCATGTCCACACAAAAACTTGCACACAAATGCTGATAGCAGCTCTATTTCTAATAGTCAAAAATTGGAAACTGCCCAAATGTCCATGAATGGGCAATTAAACAAACGCTGGTATATCCATAGCATAGGATGGATATTGTTCAGCAATAAAAAAGAACTAATGATACATGCAATGACTTGGATGGATTTCAAGGGAATTTACTGAGTAAAAAAAGCCAGTCTCAAAGGTTATGTACTGTATGATTCCATTTGTATAACGTCTGAAAAAAACAAAACAGAAATGGAGAACAGATTAGTGGTTGCCAGAGGTTAGGGGGATGGATGTGACTATGAAGGGACAGCACAGGGAACTTTTTGGTGGTGGAACACACCAAATTGGAATGACATCTCAATAGTGATGTGATTACACAAATCTACATATGTGATAAAACAGAAAATTACATACACACATACAAGTATGTGAAAACTGATGAAATCTGAGTAAGATCTGTGGACTGTAGCAATGTCAATTTCCTGGTTTTACACTATAGTTATGTAAGACGTCACCAGTGAGGAGAATTGAAAGGTACATGGGACCTCTCTGCAGTAATTTTGGAACTTCCTGTGAATCTTTAATTACTTCAAAATTAAAAAATTTTTACAATATACTTTTGACCAAATTAATTCAACAGTTTAAAAGTGTATGCAGCAAACCAAACCAGTCTTACTGAAAACTCAGTAAGACTTCCAGTCTCCTAGCCCCTCTCCAGAAGCAACTACTTCTTCTTTTCCTGTGTATCCTTCCAGAAAAGTCTATGCACATAGAAGCAGAAATGTGTTTATTAATGTGTACATATGTGTATTTATGCCCAGAGATATAAACTTTTTTACAATGTCAGCATATCATAAATCTTGTCCTATTTATTTTTTTCACCTAGTAATATGTCTGAGAGATGAGCTTATGCAGAAGTGCTTCTTTTTTCTTTCTTTTTATGGCTGTGTGACATCTCACTGTGTGGCTATACTATCATATATTTAACCAACCCATATTAAGAGTCATTTAAGGGCTTTTGGCAGTATAATTAATATTATAATGAAGAAAAATTCTTTAAAATTATTGAGTCAGAAGTATGAACATTTATCATTGTAATAAGTGAAGCCAACTTGTCCTTCAAAGAAATTGCACAAATTTACATCCCTGCCTATAATGTATGAGAACGATTTTACACATCCTTGACATTATTGTATATTATTGAACTTTTTAATCTTTGTCAATCTGGCAAGTGAAAAAGCTCTGCTGTTGTTTAAGTTTATATTATAATAGCAATAATATTATGTCATTACTAACATTTGATACTACACGAAACCATAAGGTGTTGAGAATAAATGATGTACCCAAAAGCAAGTTTTGCTATGGAGAATTATAGCCAATAAAGAATTTCAAAAAGGTTGGAGTCGGAAAAGTCTTTGGAGGATAGCTTGATTAAACTCTACTCTATATACACATTAATGCCTCAATAAGACAATGTCCACTCTATTTTCATTTCAGTTGTTAAAAACATCTTCATTATGTACCATTTAATCCCTCTTCCACATGTCATTCCTTCAGGTGTTTCACAGAATCACAGATCTGAGTCAGGAAGAAGATTAAATAAAGATAATTTAATTACCTAACTTGAAAAGCATTACCATATACCCTCCTGAAGTTCTTTCTTCCAAGCTGAAAATCTCAAATATTATTGTGCCAAGTATCTGTTTCAAGAACTGCTTCATTCAGATTAATCTCCTCAGAATACACTGTCTATCAACATCCTTAAAATATGGCAAACAGAACTGAGAACACTAAGTGCAGAGTAGAAAAGAATCAACTGCTTTGGACAACAGGCTTCAAAATAACAGTGTTTTAGCAGGTGTTAGCCTTTGGGGGCAGTTATAATAAACCACTGACTCTTCAGCATAAGACAAATAAGAAGACACGCCCAGGAACACCTGCTTAAAAAGAAAAAAATCCAACTAAACTGCTCTTAGCTCACCAAGTCTCCAGCCCTGTATTTATGCAGATTTTTAAAAAATATTCAATCATAGGGCTTTGTTTGTCCCTACCAAATATAACATTATTATAACAAATATTTTTCTTTCATACAGTCCGTAGTTGTAACTATTAAAAATAAGCGGGAATGGGAATGGAGGGTGGGGAGGTTGAGGAGGATCCTAATGTGGTCAAATAACATACAGCACTCCCTCATCATTTTGAGAGTGATAAACATCTGAAACAGAACACACAGGGGAGACAGCATCTTGAGGCACACCACTAAGAATGAACTGCAGTTTAACATCAGCCCATTATTACAAATCGACCTACCTATGCAATTATTCAGACTACATTTCTGTATCTTGTCTTTGAAGGTATCATAAAAAGCTGTCAAGTACTGTCTGTATGACCTTGAGAGTCCCTTTCCACATTTGTAAAACAGGGTTAAATGAAGCAACCCATGTAAAGTGTTTAACCCAGTGTCCAGCACAAAATTAAAAATCCAATACACCGTGGTCAGAATATCTCCTGAGTTTATGTGTGTGTGTGTGTTTGTGTGTGTATCTCCAGAATGATCTCCTACCAGCTTACCTACCCTGTAAGAAAAGTGAGGCTAACACAGTATGGCTTGTTCTTTGTGAACCCATGCTGGCTTCTAGTGATCAGTGTCTTCTTTTTCAAGACCAACTATACATGTGATTAATAATCTGGGAATCTGTTCAGGAATGATACCAAGCTCACCAGTTTACTACTATTATCTTCAGCCTTTACTTGTTTTCCAACATTGTACATTTCCAACATTTTTGCTGTCAGCAGCTAAAAACACTTACACACAGGTGTTCACAAAAAAAAGGCTTGTTGAATTTTCTTTTCAAAAATCAGCATGAATTTCTTAGTTATGATAAATGTACCATGATTATATAAGAGATTAACACTGGAGGAAGCTGTGTGAAAGATACATGGGAATTCTATCTTTGCATTTCTCCTATAAATATGTAACTATTTCAAAATAAAGCATTTTTTAAAAATCAAGATGACCTTCTCTCACCTCTAATAAGTTCCTTCTTAAAATTCCTCAACTATTACCAACCATTATTCAGTACAAATTTGTTAGCATCCTCAGATTTAGAATCTTTAGATTCCAATCTGGAGTAAGAGACATGAATTCCAGTAAGAAGGAACTCTCATAATAACCCACTTACCCTGTGCCACACAGAGTTAGCATTCAGTAAACAATAGTCATCCTAAAATATTATTTTTGGAAACAAGGGCTTTAAAAAAGTATCTATCCAAAAGGCAAATATTTCCGCTAAAACATTAAAGCTTTTTAGAATCTAATTAAAACATCTGACTCTTATTACTCCAGTCTTATTTAGCAGTGACATTCAAGTCAAGCTCAAAATGATCTTCGATGTATGAGACAAATTACTACTACATTATCAGCATAAAAAATTCTTTAAATATATTTTAAAAACACGTTTATACCTGTGGGGAAAATGGAACTTTCTGACCAGGATTCCCACGTGGCCTTACGAACTCCCATTGTGTATAAAATAAGATGTTTACTGGCTATAGAGCCACTAGTTTGTCACTGGAGCACTGGCCCAGGGGAGGGGTGGAGAGGAAACACCCACTCTCTCCTCTGTCTGTGTTCCTGCTACATAATTGGTCAAAAGTCCACCAGTCACCAGGGACCCACCCACAGAGCTCCTCCTACTGCGAAGGGTGGGGAAGGAGAGCATGGTGGGGGAGAGCAGAGAGCCATGAGAGCTTGGTGCCCTCTGGGAGGGAGGGAAGGTAGCAGTGGAGCCCCAGGGCTCCTGGAGAATTAAGCCCAAGAGTGGGGAGCAGAATTTGTAACCTGCCTGGAGAGTACATTCAAGCCAGCCGCATGTACCAAGCTGTCTGTAACCACTGAGAATAAACGTGGTAACCCCCTTTCATGCCCAACTTCTTGCCCTTGCCTTTATTCAGTCCCAACGAAATCTTAGGGAACTTGCCCCAGCAGGAAACCCGCTCTTCCCAGAGCTACAATACCATGGATGATTGGGTTTTGAATTACGTAAATAAGAGTTTAGGAAAATGATGAACTTTATTTGCAATTACTCAAGCTCAAACTTTCACTGCTAAGCAACAAAGTCATGAAAATTCTCCTAAAACTGTAACTGTCAAACAAATCATAAAATACCTAAGAATAAACTATCTTTCCCCTAAATACCTCCAAATAGCTTTTGTCCTTTAAAGAGTTTCTTTCAGGTATCAACTGTCTAACTTTCAAAAACCTGGCTTTTCTTTTTGGAACAATGCTACAGAATTGGTACTATAAACAGAAGAGCTATTGTCAAAGAATCGATCCAATAATAAAAAGAGCTAAGGCCACTTGTCTTACAGAAAATTACTGCCAAATGCTGCCAGACCCTGCTTTTCCTCCTTCTGGGCCAGTAGCCAGATACTAATCATTTTTAGACCCTTTCTAATTTCTAGCACACAATTTAGGACACAATACCACATTTGAACTGGACAGTATTTTAATTAATATTCTCCATAATTTATCTAATGTTTTGGCAAGCATGTGCATGCGCATGCACACATGATCTACAATACCTTTGAAAGTATACATAAGAAATTGGTAACAGTGGGTGCCTCTGAAGCAACTGTTCAGGTCTTAAAATTAGTTTTTCTGCTAAAAGGAAAAACCACAATTAAATATTAGTTCTAGTTAATACATTTTACAAGATAATGCATGAGGCATTCTTTTAAGAATCTCTTTAAAATATTTTAATATGCAATTGTTTTAAAAACAATTTACATTGCTCAATTTCACTTATAATCAAAGAAATATAAATTAAGATCATTTTCTGCTTATCAAATTTAGAAAAGCTAAATACTGGAATATCAATTGGCATAACCTGTCTAGAAAGCAATATGGTAATATCTAATTTTTTTAACATCTTACCTTTTGACTGAATATTTTTATTCCTATCCTAAGAAAATGATCAAATATGGAGAAAGATTTATGCACAAAGATTTTCATCAATGTCGTCAGCAGAGGAAAAAAAGGTTAAATAATCAGAAATGGTGAAATCATTGTACATCCATCCATTCAATAGAAGCCTATGCTGCTATTTAAAAAAAAGCAGGTTTTGAAACAATTTGAACAAAATAGGAAAAATCTTCATGATATAATGCTTGGTGGGGATAAACAGAATATAAGATAGATGAATGAACATATTCATGGAAGGAGGAAAAATGTATGCCACAATGTTAGCTATGTTTATATTTGGGCTAAGGCATTATTTTTATTTTTATTTTCTGTTATCATTAATCCACAATTACATGAAGAACATTATGTTTACTAGGGTCCCCCCTTCACCAAGTCCCCCCCACAAACCCCATTACAGTCACTGTCCATCAGCGTAGTAAGATGTTGTAGAATCACTACTTGTCTTCTCTGTGTTGCACAGTCCTCCCCATTCCTCCCCCCAACATTATACATGCTAATGGTAATACCCCCTTTCTTCTTCCCCGCCCTTATCCCTCTCTTCCCTCCCATTCTCCCCAGTCCCTTTCCCTTTGGTAACTGTTAGTCCATTCTTGGGGTCTGTGATTCTGCTGCTGTTTTGTTCCTTCAGTTTTTCTTTGTTCTTATACTCCACAGATGAGTGAAATCATTTGGTACTTGTCTTTCTCCATCTGGCTTATTTCACTGAGCATAATACCCTCTAGCTCCATCCATGTTGTTGCAAATGGTAGGATTTGTTTTCTTCTTATGGCTGAATAATATTCCATTGTGTATATGTACCACGTCTTCTTTATCCATTCATCTACTGATGGACACTTAGGTTGCTTCCAATTCTTGGCTATTGTACATAGTGCTGCGATAAACATAGGGGTGCATCTGTCTTTTTCAGACTGGGCTGTTGCATTCTTAGGGTAAATTCCTAGAAGTGGGATTCCTGAGTCAAATGGTATGTCTATTTTGAGCATTTTGAGGAACCTCCATACTCCTTTTCACAATGGTTGAACTAATTTACATTCCCACCAGCAGTGTAGGAGGGTTTAAGGCATTATTTTTATATTTTTATTTTGTATTTCTCCAACTTTTAAAAATAAGCTCTTAGAAGTTATAAAACCAGAGGGAAAAATATATGACATATATATATATAAAAGATAGATACACACATTTATTCTTAAGTTTATAATATTGCAAAACTGATGTATTTCAACAGCTGAAATAAATTAGAACCTTCTAATTAATAACATTTATGAAGGCTGATGATAAACTAACCCAAATTACTATGTACCATTAAGATTATTCCTAACTGCTAATAGACAGTGACTGTAATGCGGTATGTGGTGGGGACTTGATGGTGGGGGGAGTCTGGTAGCCATAGTGTCGCTCATGTAGTTGTAGATTAATGATACCAAAATAAAAAAAAAAGATTATTCCTAACATACAATAAGCATTATCAGCTAGTTTATTTTTAAATCAATATAATAAAAAAGAAAACTTCATATTATCATATGGCACAATATGGATAAAAATTAAATCCCAAATGGTTAATAATTAATTATGAATTAAATATTATAATACTTATTAGGATAAATAATATTCTTGGAAGGAAGAACTGATTAAACTACATATAACATCTAAACTAGTAAATACAACCAAACTTTTCCTTTAAATGACCTGAGTCTTCTAGTGGAAAAGAACAATACCTATTAATGAATGGGTAAATTATCCTTTCTCTGACATTAACTAACCTGTATAGTTTCAAATGTACGTGAAGTTTACCCCTAAGGATTATTTTCACCGCTCACTCAGAAATCACAAATGTCACAAGGTCACTATTATGCTTATTAGCACCTTCAGTGTATTACCACTACCTTAAATTCAAATTCCTCATATTTGTTAAAAAAGATCCTTGGTGCTATGGTCTTTGTTTTCACTCCGCACTCCTTCCTTCTCACTTGCTTTCTATGCTCTAGCCTAGTGGTTTGCAAAACGTGATTCCCTGAACCATCAACATCTCCATCACCCTTGAACACATTAGAACTCCAAATTCATGAACACAATTCATACCAAGAGATTCATATGCCCATTACAGCTTGAAAACCACTGCTCTAGCCCTCCTGAATTGCCTGCAGATCCCCAAATCAGTCCACTCTTTCTGCAAATTCAGTTCCCTACCTACAGTGCTCGTTTACCACATTCCCTATTGGGGTATCCTATCCACCCTGTTTCCAACTCATCTTTGAAGTCGGCTTAGAAATCACTTTAAATGGGAACTGAAAACTTATTCAGAATTAGAAAAATATTTTTCAAAATTTCTTCTATTATTATAGGGGCTCTCATTTGCATTCTTTACTGACTAAAGTCATTTCTAAAATTACTTAAGGCCACCAAAGAAAGCCTTTGCTTGACATATTCCAAAACATAATTTGTTAACACATGACAGAAATTTAAAAAAAGATTCATAGCTTTTCTACTCATGCTATGAATGTGTTGGTAAAACTTATTTAAAACCGTACAGAACAGTAGAGAAAAAAAATGTACAACAGAACCAAATTTTCAGAAAGAAATTACTTTTATTGCTGAAAAAATATAAGAAAATGGCCTAGTTCTGAAACTCCCATCTTGAAATAGTTGATTTGAATTATTTCTTTTCTGCACCTATTTCTCCCATCATTTGGAGGGGGGAGAGCAATAATAAAGAAGACAGGTTTAAAAAAAAAAAGTCAAAACAAGAGGAAAGAGAAATATATAGGCATGGATAAAGTCAAGTGTTACATGTTTTCGGTTAGAGATAAAAAAAAGTGCTGACAAGAAACTAATCTCCAATATTTACAATAGGTTCGAGACAGTCTCACAGCACATGGTTAATAAGTTATCTTTAGTCATTTAATGATTATATAGCATGTGCTAAGAACCACGTGGAATTAAGATTTATATGTACCTCTCCATATATGTGGAGATTAAGTTAACTCCTTGTTATTTAGCCAAGAAATTCATCTTTAAGCCCGACGGAGGGGCTGGAGATTGAATCAGCCAATGGGCAATGTCTTATCAATCATGACTAAGTAATTGAGCACTCACAAAAACCCGTAAGAAGAGCACTGGGGAACCAGAACACTTCCACATGCCACTGAACTAGGCCCCCAAACTCCATGATAAGAAGCTCCTTTATTTGGGACCTTGCCCTATGTATGTCTTCATTTGGCTGTTAAACTTGTATCCTTTACAGTATCCTTTATTAACTGGTAAACATGTGTTTTCCTGAGTTCTGTGAGACACTCTAGCAAATTAATCCAACCTAAGGTTACTGGAACCTCCAATCTGTAGCAGGCCGGTCAAGAAGCACAGGTTACAGCCTAGGACTTGAGACTGGCATCTGAAGTTGAGAGGAGGAAGGCCAGTCTTGTAGGACTGAGCCTTTAACCTGGGGAATCTGGTGCTGTCTATGGACAGATAGTGTCAGAATTGTGTTGACTCCAAGAATTGGGTCCTAGGAACCCAAAGGGAAAAGGAGAGAAGATTAGATCAAATGATCTTCAAGTTGCTGCTCTAAAGTTCAATTATTTTATTAACGCAACAAAAATTTGAGCACTATTTTGTAACAGGTACTGTCCTGGGTCCTGGGAATATAACACCAAATAAACTGAATCTTACATTATAGTAGAGATTAAAAGACAAAAAATATATACAGTATGTTGGAAAGCAGAAAGCACAAAAGGAAACAAAGCAAGGAAGAGGAATAGGAAGAGTGTGTGTGGAAGGGGTACTGTAAGTTTAAACCAGGTGCCAGTAAAGGCCTCCCAAAGGGGTGATATTTTAATTAAGGCCTGAAGAAAGTAAGGGAGGAAGACGTGTGGATATCCTGAGGAACATGTTCCAGACCTTCTGAAACTGCAAGGAGAGAGGCTTCTGTGGCTAAAGAGAAGTGACCAACAGGAAGTAAGCACGGGTAAGATTTTAAAAATTTAAGAAGTTACTACTGAGAGGTTCTTTTATCCAATCTTTTCCTCCTTTCACACCACCCCAACTCTTCATTTAAAGACTAACTTAAATCAAACCTTTTCAACACAGAAACTTCTATAACCACTTATCACATCCATACATATTCTGAGCTTCTGCAGCAGTATCACTCATGACATCTTTATATACTATCTTGCAATTAAATATGTACAGCCTCCTAATCCAAAATAAACCAAGCCTCTTCAGGGCAGTGACCAGATTTTGTTTTTTTTATATACCTATTAGTTGGCCCATGCTTGGCACTTAAATGGTTAGTGGTAAGGCTAATGCTAGTAACAGCTTCAGCAGACATAAGATTAGTAAACTGCAGATAGATTTTTTTTTAAAAGAAAAAAGAAGAGAAAAAGAAACTGAAACTAGGGGACTGTATTAGTAAAGGCACTGAGGCATCTCCATGTGTCATGATGTCATGATCCAAAGTCAGGATTTTCTCTGAGCCATGTCCTTAAGACTCTGAGATCCTCAACATCACTTTTCTAAAAGCCACTCTAGGCTTTTTTCCTCTTGGGGGGAAAATCAGGAACCTGGTATTCCTTTCAAATAATGGTTTTATTACATCAATGTTCACAACTAGATTAGCAAATAAAGATTACCACTAGGCTGTATTATCTTGAGCAAGTCATTCAACTACTCTTTCATATGTCACTTCCCTCCCCTGATAAATGAAGGAGTTGGATTAAATGGTCTCTAAAGTCCAGTCAATCTCAAATTCTCCATTTTAGCTCTTTTGAAAAAACTGAGTAAACTTTACAACCTACTTCCTCAATTATGAAATGAATAAAATATCTATTCATTAGATACAGGATTAGTGGTTGTCTGAAAATTCTGCAAGACTTTTCTGCAAGTATAACAGAGTAACCCTTACGTCCTATGGTACTGGAAGTCTTACTTCTTAAATATGAGGATAAAACTACAGATCTAGTATCAGTTTGTGGTCATAGGGGCAATAAAATAAAATAATTTAGAAAGCCCAGAATTTTAGAAAAATAGGACAAGACTGATTTGGGCTTAACTTGGGTAGACATTATGAAGACATTAATCTTGCCACTGAGAGTTCAAACCTGTAATGAGAGCCAACTGTATAAAACAAGTAACAGCGATTCAACAAGTAATAAGACAAATATAAACCTGCCTTTCAGTCCAGGAGGAGACAGACATAAATAATTACAGCACACAAATGAATGTAAGACAACGAGCAAACAAGACAGAGAATGACCCAGTGGGGTGGGAGAGAGGGAGGACCAGCAGAGATAGATTTAAAAGGCAGACAGTGCTTACGTTGTATCCTGAAAAATCAGTACACTTTGTCAGCAAAACAAGAGAAGGAAAGGCTTTCTAAGCAGCAGGGAGAATATATAAGAAGGCTCTGAGTCAGAAAACTGTATGGCTCTTTCAGTGAACTGATTGCATTAGTAAAGCTGGAGCTTGAGATTTAGGTGAGGGAAATGCAGGAGATAAGCCAGATGATGAAGGACCTTGTAACCTAAAGAGAACTAAAAAGGGAGAAGTATGGATGTTAAGAAGTAAGCACTGAACAAGTTTGCATTTCAGAAAAATCACCTCAGCAGTAAAGGATGAAGACTAAAAGGGGTCAACCGCTACAGATCTCACTCTACACCCAGAGTTAAAAAAGGACATTACATTATCATATAAATACTCTATTACAGAATAGGGATCAGAAATAAAAGTAACAATACTTTAAAGATAAAGCTAAATCATTAAAAGAAAATCATTTACCTACATAAATATATATTATGGAATTAAATATTTCCTATCTATCTGAAAAAGAAACAGGCTTCTAAAATTAGGTACGATGTACAGGAATTACATGAAACTAGTTGCATCCTGAGAACTGGATACTCTTATTAACATATACCCCTTTTTTGTACATATATATTTAATCTGCAACATGAAAAACAATGCAAAAGGATCCTTGGAATTGGAGCTTATATTGATTACTGACAGGGACTTTTCTTGATTTAATTTTGTATGTATGGAAATCAAGGCCCTGAGAGACTAAGCAATCAGCAGCACAGTGAAGATTGGAATTCATGTCTTAAGATATTTATTTCTAGAAATTGCTTTAGTATGTCACTTTTATGATTCTAGAATTTTGAATGATAATCCAAAAGACACTCCAGTTTTGTCATTTTCAAGAGTGTAATAATGAACTATAAGACTTTTTATGTTTCAGATGTCTCACAAGAAAAACACATATATATTAGATGTCCAAGTGTTTGACAAAAAAAAAATCAATTCCTGAGTCTCTGCCACAATAAGAACACTTTCACCACCATAAAAACACACCCTATTCTTTTCCAGGGTGTCTTAAAAACTTCCTTTCTCAAACTAAGTACACAATTAAATTTAAACAATGAAAGGCTTAAGATCAATTTATCTTTACACAATTAAATATCCAACATCTTCAACATGTTTTAGCATTTTATTTAGATCTCATTCAGTCTCCTCCTTATCGTTGTGCTCCCCACCCCACCTCTATAATTTTAGATATACATTTTGTCTTTCACTAGTACATACAATGCAAGTGGCAAGACGAAGAAAAAAAACTTACAAATACTGTACACTTCACAAGTTTGCAGTGACCAAATGTTTTAATTTTTACGCTTCTATAGTTCATACTTAAGTAATGTTTGCTCATTGAAATAAATTCAAATAATGTAGAAGCATAAAATATCTCTTCTCTACTTCCTCCTGAAAAATCCCCACTTAGTAAGTTTGATGTGTATCCTTACAGACTTTTTTTATACTTAATGTCAAAAGTTGCTAATCCTGAGTCCATACATATTTAACACCCAAATTCTACTGATCATAATTTAATCTCTCTTTAATAATTCAGAAGATAGATCATTATCTTGCTTGGTTTCTGGTATCACAGCAGACATCAATTATTTTATCTTTCAGGAACTATTTTAAAAAGTGAGCTGGACCCCCAGTATTGTTCATTTCTTCCTCATCAGCACCTCAATTATTTTACGTATTTTTATTTCTTATCTTTCTCTCTCTCTTGATGTAAGTTACATGAGAGCTGGAATCACTGTACCTCCAAGTGCTGTGACACCTAGCAGAAAAATCAAATATTTTTGACTGATTTGGTATGTTTCCTTGGAAATTATGAAAAGTGCTCTTTTAAAAAGTTACTGAAATCTACTAATGGATCATTTGCCTTTCAAAAATAATGAGAAAGAAAAAAGTCTGCTTAGGGATTTTTGGGTGCAGTTCCAACCAAATATCAGTTTTGATAACTATAAAAGTTAGTCAAGCATTTTGGTTGGAATTATAACCAAAACAAAAAACAAAGATAAAAAAACTTCAAAGGGTTAAATATTGCTATGTAGGATTCCCTTGTTTTTTGGAATGGTTGCAAAATTCAAACATTAGGTACATTATCCCTAATCTCTCTGATACTAAGATCAAAAGAAATGTCATTTTTTTAAAAGTGTCACTAAGAAATAGAGTAAGGCAGGCAAAATTCTTTGCTTTAGCATACTCTAATTTGTCTGTGTACCCGACGTTACAGAATTATTCTTGCAGGGTTCCACTGCCTGCCATATGAGTCTTCATTTACAGGCCTCTAAGATAATGTAGCTACTAAACAGAAGAACTGTCAAGCAAATGCACAGACTAACCTATACATTTTTGAAAAACCACATAAACATACACATAGGTCATTTTATTCCACCTAAATCCGGGCTAGTTACCAAGAACTCTGCTTAAGAGTCAAGGCTATCTGTACCTTTACAATAAAACTGTTAAACAGGATTCTCTAAAAGAGCTGTTAGCCATCCTTACAGGTCTCAAATGACGCTTTTACAGAGCTCTAGCTTTGGTACTTCAAATTCCAACACGTTATTTGGAGCTGAACTTGAAAGTTATCTCTTTCCACAAATGCTCTTCGAAGGACAGAGAGAAGCCAGAACGCACTTCCCAACACTACTTGACTGCTTAACACTCAGGCAAGACTTCAGGGCTGATCTAATAATGCAAGATCAGCAAAGCAGACCACCTAGGAAGGGGAGCCAAAACCGCACCGCCTTTCCCATCGTTGGCGGCTTCCACGCGCAACCTGAGGACAGGCGCCTGCCAAAGAATCTAGTCTTCCTGCCCACCTAAAGTGCTGCCACTCTCTCGCTCTAAAGCAGCGAGACCAGCTCGCCCCCGCCGGGATCCCGGGGCAGAGAATAGAAAACTGCGGAACAAACCCACTATTTCTCCAACTAAACAACAACACGGATCATTCTTCCCATTAAGCATTGAGTAACTCTCCTCTAGAAAGAGACCAGTTGCAGGATGCTGACCAGCCACAGGCTGTCTACTGGGCCGGCTGAGGATGCCACGAAGACCCCTGCCCGTCCGGATCAGACCCAGCGCTTGCTGAGCCGCGCCCACCATTCGAGATCAGCCGGAGACTCGCTAACTCTGTCGCCCCCAAAAAGACTGGAGACCATGCCAAGTTACCGCCGCCCTCTGGGCAAAGCAGAAACCCCAGTAAAGATGCTGGTCTCCGCGGTACACCCTTCCGCCCCCAGCAGACCACCAAGGCGGCCCCGGCCCGTGCAGGACGCAGATACATCACCCAGAAGCCCCGGATAAACAGATAAACAGACCCCTCTCCCCTGAACGCTAATGCACTGTTCCTTTACCCCAGGAATGCGAACCAGGTGCCCAATCCCGCTCAAAGGACCCCCCAAGATCCCAATGACCTGTTCCTGCAGAGATCTAGGACCTTTCTAAACCTCTACCCCCAAAGAGCCTGGGACTCCGACAAAAGGACCTCTTGTCCCGAAACCCCGCTAAACCACCTCAAGGAACCTCAGGACCCTGATAAATCTCCCTCGACCCCGTAGATCAGGGACCCTCCACGCCGCAACCCACCCCCATCCCAAGCCGGAAGAGCCCCAGTACCCCCCGATAAACCGCCTTCTCACCCCGAGGAGCCCTGGCACCCGCTATACAGCCCCTGAGCGCCCACACCCGGGTCCCACTTCACCGCCTCCTCGCTCCCCGCACTCCAGAACCCCGCCAAGCCTCGCGCCCACCAAGCAGCGCCGCGCTGCCCGCGGATCCGCCCCCGTCGGGAGCCCGCCTGCCCCGGGTGCTCCGTGTCCCCGCTCCCCGACCGCTCTTCAGAGGAGACGCGCTCCGGGCTTCCTTACCTGAGCAGCGTCGGAGGGCGAGCTGACCCGAGGGCCCTGAGGAACAGAAGGAGGCAGCAGGGAAGGGGCGGCCCAGGCCTGCGGCTGCTGCAGTTCCAACCTCTTCGCGAGGAAGCGCTTGTGTGAAGAGAGCCCTCCCGCTTCGCGCGCAGCGGAGAGAGCTGGCCACAGCCGTAGCCGCCGCTCTTCCCGCGAGATCCTAGCCACGGTGAAGGGCGGGGCCACGGCGAGGGGCGGCAGCGCGGCTCGAGTGGCAGCCCCGAGAGCCTGTTGGCTGCGGTGCGGGAGGCGGGACTCGGATTCTATTACTACCAATTGTAAAATAGAAAAGGTGATTGACCCTGCCCACCGCTTCTCCTCTCCCCCGCCCCTCATCAATAAATCAGGGAAAAAGCAGCAGTGACCTTAAGTCATCAGAGTTATTGCGCGTTTGCGATAAGGTGGCTTGGCTAGGGAACCCTCGCTTGTGTCTGGACCTGCTCTCCATAGATATACCTAGTTTAGAGAAGTAGCCAATCTTCTCACCTGTGTAGGCTGACGCGTTGTTACCCTTAGTTACAGCGTAGCCTGAAGTGCCCAAGAGATTCCTATCTTCCTGGTTGAAGGCGCACCCTCCTCTGGTTGCCTGGGTCTAAACCTTTTACATCTCAACCTCTCCTCCCTGTGCACTTCAAACAGGGCGCCATGGCTGAGATACCTTTGCTTCCCAAACCCCAACTCGGGACATCTGGTCTGACAAAGGACCCTTCTGGCTACTGCATTTATTTCTACTTAATGCCTTCTAGAAGAGTAAAAACGTAAATCTCACTTGAGTCGCCAAAATAACATATTACAAAATTACACGAAAGGTCGTATCTCTGTAGACCCTGCTAATGTGAAAAGGAATACGTGAAGAATGTGATATTTAAATATATGAAATCTGGACCCGCCCCAGAAAATGTTCCTAGCCTTTCGTTTACACCAACAATATCTTCACTCTTAAGTTCAGTCTCTCCATTATTATGCCTGTCCTGTAGCCTTCATTCAGGATCCCCTCCTCTTTCCCTTACCCACAGCAAGAAGTGCTCTTTGTCCTCATCAAGGCTAAGGCCTACACCTGCGCACTGGATCACAGCCATTCCGATTTTGTTTAATCAACTATTCTTTCTCCATTATCAGTTTTCCCCTTTAAGTTAGCTCTTTTCTCTCACAAACACAGTCTCCTCCATGCTTTGAGCAGAACAAAACCACCGTACCTCTTCCACGCTTCAAGCTATTCTCCTTTCTTCTCAAAATCACATTTCTTGAGAAACATTACAGTATATTTGCTGTCTCTATTTTCTCATCTCTTATTTTTCCCACTACAATGTTGCTTACACCCACACAATCTGTTGCTCTCTAAATGGTCACAAAAGACCTCTTTCCTAATGGGTGAATGTTCTATTTTGGGGCATCATTCTCCAGTGACCTCTCTGCAGCTTTTGATAATGCTGGCCATCTCTTCCTTTGATACCTGCCTACCTACATTCTCTTGATTCTCCAACTACTTTTCTTAACTTTTTTGGGGTCCCCTTTACTGGCTTGAAAACTGTGTGTATTGATGTCTCCTTGTCTTATAGCTAGATCTTGTGCATAGTAAGAAAAATGGCCACACATTGTGGCACGCTTCGAGTGCCATTAAATGGGTCATCCAAAAACCGTTAGAAGGGTCTAGAGAGAGAAGACATGACTATAAGGTTGGGTGTTAAAAGAATAGGTCGGCCCATACAAATGCAAGGCAGAAACTGAGTCTTTCAGAGAAAATAGTGTGAACCTGAGCACCGAGGAAAGGATGTGGGCTGAGCCTGGCTATGGGCTGACAAGTTTGGTGGATGGAAGATTTCTGAAGAAGAGAAATGGGAGGTAAGATTAGAGTGGTACCAACACTAAAAGGCCTTAAACACCAGGCCAAGCTGACTGAACTTAATTCTGTATTAAATGGGGAGCTAGAATCAACCCTAACATTTGTAGGGCACACAGAAATTTGTACACATGGAGAACACATATCAAAAATAAATATGTAAAAGTAATAAAACTAGCTAACAGATTGTGAAATTTTAAAAGTTATATCCTTATACCTAGACAAATATACTTCCATAACTACTTGGAAGTCCAGGTTTAAACTGAGAAATCTGGGACTTCTTAGAGTTCCCTACCGGAACAGGGGAAGTTGGCCTTCATACAGGGCCGTCTTACCTCTTTTCTTCCCACAACTAGGCTGGCCCTGTGCTGTAAGGTACCTCCAACACATGGGGCCCTCCAGCCCACGTGTCCAAGCTCCAGTCCCACTTTTCCCTCTATAAAACTACTATTTTTTGGCCACTCCACAGGTCCAAGGGTACATAGCTCAGGATCTGGGGGACAAGTCCACGCAGGCCCTAGAAATGGGCTCAGAGCCATTTGGGCAGGGAATTTGGGTTTCTGGGTACCTGCAGTGAGGTCTGAAGGGGTGAAATCAGCTCCGGATGGGTACCTGCCTTTGGCTTGATGGACTCCTGCTTGGTGTGGAGGAGTGCAGCCTGAGAAGGGCCAGTGACCCTCAAAGGCAGCCACCTCCCACCTGCGTCCTAACGTGGTACGCGCGGAGCCACTGGATTTCTTTAGTAGGTTTATGACATATATAGCAGATGTATATTTTAAAGCATAAATCTGTGTGTTTTCTACGTGTTTCACCTCCTCTTCTTTTGCACTGGTATCTTAATGGCAGAAATGTACCAGAAAGGGACTATTCTTGATTATAACCTTACACGGAATCTTCTATCCAGTGCCCAGTTTAATAAATTACACCATTCTATAATTCCCTTACTAATTAATGTATCGGAAACCTGGGTGTCTCTAAGTGTGAGAAAAGGGAGAAGCTGTGAAGCTCTCTTAGCCTGGACTAGAGCTTGGAACTCTTACATTTGACTTCAAAATTAAAATGCTTTGGAAGCAGAAGCTCTTGAAGAGACCCTATATGAAGGGTACACAGGCAGGATGAGTACTGAAAAGGCAGTAAGCCTCCACAGACGGGGGCACCCCCCTCACCATCTGTCTTTATGGCATGATACTTCACTCTGTGGCCTGACAGGCTCTGTTCTCGCACCCTCGCCATCTGGTACCCAGGGCTCCCTTCCTCACATTGTGCACTACGAGCCACCAAAGAGCCAGAACCAGCATAGCTTCTGTTTTTGATAGCCAAGCCTAGGCTCCAGCCCCTGGATCCTGCATATCTCTCAGTGGAGCTGTGGTTGATTTTAATGGAGGCTTTGACTCTTGCTTGGTCCCAGGGCTGGCATCTGCTCACAGCCTCACTCTCACCATCTGTGGTTGATCTTTGCCAACCAGCAGAACAGAAACAGCTAACTTCTTACCGTCTTACCATCTGCTGCCTGTACCTGCCTGTTATTAGTCCAGGTGAGGACAACCAAACCTTTCTGTTCCTGTTCCAACCCATCCTTAGTGGTGTCCTGCTCCCTGGGCCTGCTCCTGGAAAAGCTTCCCATGGCCACTGCACATCCATAGAGAGCATAGAAGATAGTATTGTTTGGGAAGCTGGAAAAAGAAATCTGGCTCTCAGACCTAACCCCCACTCCATCCTTTTAGAGCTTTGCGGGAGCACCTATTTGCGTAGGTTGGAAGGCTGAAATTCTTTATGAATTGCCCCAAGATTGAGGGAGCAGTATTCATCTGTCCATTTGCTGACCACAGTCTAAATCTCTGTGTGTGGTTTGTTTTTTCCCAGATGCCCAGTCACAAAGGGGGAAAATCGAGAGAGTCGTGGTGGTTTTTAAATGTATCCATACATTCTTTGACGCATTTCTGTTCAAGAGATGGAGCTTAATTCCCCTCCCTCTGCGTAGAGACCAGACCTAGAGACTCACTTCGAACAAAGGAGAATATGGCAGAAGTGATAGGGTATGGCCTCTGAGACTAGGTTGTAAGGGGCATTACAGCTTTTCCTGTGGTCCCTCTCTCTTTTCCCGTGGTCTGTCTCTCTGATCACCTACTCTGGAGAAAGCCAGCTGCCATATCATAAGGCTATTCAAGCAGAGGCCCACATAGCAAGAAACAGGCCTTCTGCCAACAGCTGTGTGAATGACCTATCTTGGAAACCCCAGTCCAACCCCAGTTAAGCCTTCAGATGCCTATTTGCCCTAGGCCAATACCTTGATATAACCTCATGAGAGACCCTCTGCCAGAACCACCCAGCTGAGCCTATCCCAGATTCCCTCTGGGAGATAATACACGTCTATGGTCTCGAGCCACTTCATTTTGACATCATTTGTTATGCAGCCATAGATCGCTAATACAACAGTGCTGAGGGTGGTTCCGTCTACTCCTACTCCTGAACAAAAATCTAAAAATCTCACATCCTACTAGCCA
Organism: Manis pentadactyla; assembly: GCF_030020395.1. Taxonomy (NCBI): domain Eukaryota; kingdom Metazoa; phylum Chordata; class Mammalia; order Pholidota; family Manidae; genus Manis; species Manis pentadactyla. Next base: position 116,945,783 of record NC_080029.1, on the reverse strand, counting down.
TCAGACTCTACCATCCTTAAAAGCAAAGAGCAATGGATTTATAGCCATAATTGCTGCATCTAAAATTCAAGTGGTACTGCACCAAAAGCAAGTGGGAGAAACCATTGTTTGGTGGGAACAAAGATTTCAGTGCCTTCAGACTATTAAGAGCATCACAGCAATTGGAGAAACAGCAACCATGGAGCCATTTGGAGGCAGTTAATAGTAGGTCTTGAGCAGTAGGGAAATTTTTCACTTTCAAAAACATAGAGTGCTTCACGAACATACTACTGTCACCCAAATCTTAAGAGAAAGTGTATGTTTCCATGAAAACAGAGGGAAAAAACTTCTAACATCCTCTTACCCATCCATATTAAAGGAGAATAAAAGTTGAAAATTCCATCTATAGGGGCCCTGTCAAAATTAAATTGACATCCTGACACCATTAAGTGCCCATGTGAGAGCAGAGCATGTTTGACAGCAAGAAGATTGAAATTCTTTCTGAATATAAAACTATATTTCTGAAGTCTTAACATTGTGAATTAAGATGCAGTGAGAGAGCAATTTCCCTATTAAAGAAAATGAGGAAAAACCATTTAAAAAGGGAACCAGTTAGCCAAGTTACATACATTACCTGTCTAAATTCATTTTACATGTGTAAGAACCATATAGATAGGCCATACATAAAAGGAGTCAAATAATTTACAAGCTGACCAGGAGATAAATTACAGCTAAGAAGATGTATTTGGGATTCATTTACATCTGCATGATTCAAATGACCATAACACAAATGTGGTGATCTACCATTTCCTTTAGCAGTGAGGGAAGAAATTAAGTCTTAGAACAAGACCCTAGAAAGACTGAATCCTAAAAACCCTTTTCTTAATCCCTCAACATCAAATTTTAAAAATCAGCAAATACTTATTGAATAGCTACTAAGTGCAAGGTATGGTGAAGATGCAAAGTAGAACCACAATTTTTGCCATTAAAAAAAAAAGTCCTATGGATTAGCTGAGAATCAGAAACACACAATGCCTTGCATGTATTAAATTCTCAATTGCTAGCAGATAAATTGATGAAAAGGCATCCTGAGCAGTCACTGTCGGTTACCCAGCCAACAGCAGGAATCGGACCCCTCCTTCCTTCTAACAGAACCCTGCCTTTGTTCAGCAGTGGGTTCAGCTCCAGAACGAATCCACTCATGGCTATCCTATCCCCTTTGCCATATGTTCATTTTCCCTGCCTCTTCACCAGGTAATCCAAGTTTCCTGGATGGCCTTTAGGGAAACTTTTCTTTTCCTGGGAAATCCTCTTTCCACCTGCTCTCTTCTTCTTTCTGCTTGGAATACTGGCATTCAGGTTGGTGTCTGGTACTGTGGCAAGCATCTAGTGACCATAGGAAAATAAGGCCATAATGATACGGGATAAATGAATAGTGTGGACAAGAAGCATAACAGAGCTTCAGAGCCAGGAGAGAACACCTACACTTGGTAGTGGTAGAATGAATGTCAGTTATTTTTGCCTGCCTGGCATCCATTTTTCCTTCTTCTGGTAACAATATCTCAAATTTCCTTTGGAGAGCCACCCAACTCCCATTCTCCAGTCAAGCAGTTCTGTGTGGCTGACCCTAGCTATGGGTTCCAGAACTGGACACATGACCCACACCTGGTTAATAAAGCACCATAGCAGTAAGTTCAGGAGAAGTATGTGACCCATCCTTCTCTGGGACATCTGCTGGAACTTTTAAGAAAGAGAAGTTTGTTTGCCCTGAGTTTCTTAAGCTGGCAAGATGTAAGCCTTGACTTTCTGGGACTACCACATGAACATTATTGTCATCCACTCCAGAATAAACCTAATGCAGAATAAAATCAATAGATCAGAAGAATCAGTAGAATCAGAAGAGAGAAAAAGGTTACGAATGGTATTTTACCTAAAGTCATACTTAAAGTCTACTCCTGGACTTATCGATTACATGAACCAATAAGTTCTTTTTTTTGTTCACTTAAACCAGTTTAAGACTGGTCTCATCACTTGATACTGAAAGAGTCCTAACACAGTGGCTAGAGACGATTACACAGAAGAAATGGGAGGTAAGCTATACTCTCAGGATGGAAGGAAGTTTGATAACAAACAGAAGAGGAGGGGGTGCTTCTGGATGGAGTAAAGAATGTAAGGCTTTGAGTCAGTGAGTGAATATATCTGGTGGAACAAACAATTCACCTTAGAGAGTAAGTGAGTACAGAAATACAGGTCAGAATTGGATTACAGACGGGCTTGAAGGCCAGGCAGGGTCGGAGCTTTATTCTGTAGCCAACTCCACATCAAAGGCTTTTAAGCAGAAGAAAGACCTGGTTGAACCAGTGTTTGGGGAATATTAATCCAGTAGGATCTCACAGGTTAGAAGTGGGGAAAGCCCAGGTATGAGAAAGTGAGGGCAGAATTCAAGATGGGGTCTGTCCAAGATGAGATGACCCCAACAGTAGGCAGCCACCCAGCAGGGCAGAGCTGATCAGTTTTTTATTACCAAGTAGTAAGGAAACTCTTCATGAAGTTTTGACTTAAGAGACATAGTACTTAGAATCAGTCATTCAATACAGTATACATTCTACAGATATATACATGAGCCCAGCACTCTGCCAGATGCTTGACAGCAATGAAGACTAATCAACAAGGTATACTTCCATAAACAAATAAATACACCATGATAGGGACTATGAAAATTATTGCATATTATGAGATTATATATCAGAGAACCTAAACTAATCACAGTCTCATTAGGTCCCTGAGAGTCAGGGAAGTCTTCCCAGACGTAACATTTAAAATCAGAGCTGAAGCAGAAGTAGGAGTTAACATGGTGAGAGGGGTTGACAAGTAGAACACTCCAAGCAGAGGCATGCTAAAATTAGATGGGATTTCTACCAAAGATCTGACAAAATTCCGATGTGGCTTTCCTCCAAGGTGTAGCAAGAGTCTAAAGAGTTAAGTAGGAGGCTGTGTTATGCAGGGTCTTTTGTGCTATGAAAAGGGTTTGGAGCTTTATCCTAACAGCAATGTTGGCCTGTGTTTCTGAGATTGGTCAATCCCATTCTCTGGTTCCATCACCAAAAGGAGTCAAGGAAAGGATCAACCTCATGCATATTCCAAGCGGATGGTCACCAGATGGTGGGACTCTTAAGGTTTTGGAGAAGGTCCTCTACCTTGAAAATACCTCCTCCCCCGCTTGCAAACTGTTGTCTAAAATTTCATGAACAGGGCATCAGTTACACAATGGAAGATCAAATGTCAAATGCTAATTCCTCCAGGAACAGGAGCACAGCAACTTACATTTGATTTACATTACAACTTACAAACAACTGATAGCTGGACTTCCCTGAGAACAGGTTTTGCGGTCACAGAGAGGTGGAGGACTAGAGGAAATTGGATATGAAAGCAGAAAGAAAAGTCACAGAGAGGGGAGAGGCATATACCAGGGAAACACTGGAGGCACCAGAGAGAATACGTGGCACACAGTACATGTTTGACAGATACTTGTAGGGAGAAATGGAAGAGAGGAAGAAATAAATCTCATAATTTAATCAAGACCTGGCATCTATTTCAGGCAACCAGATTGGCTCTGTTCTCCCTGAACCCACTCACATGGTGCCTTGGGAAGACTAGGGGCAAGGAAAGCAGGAAAGAGAATGCAAATACATCTCCAGCAATCTTTGGGGTGCATGAAGCATGCTTTGTCATCCAGCTGGTTCTGGGGATCACAGGCACGGACTATGGCTTTGCCTTCCAATGCAGATAGGTTGCTACAATGAAGAGCATAGAGTAAAAATAGGTATTACTGAAATAGAAAAATAAAGGATGAGTAAAAGACTAGGAGATTAATACAACACTTGCAAGCATATTTATATAATCACAGAGACAGAAGTTTGAAATAGTAATAATTTTATTGCAGCACTTATAGAACACAGTGAAGATCTCCAACCTTTCCTGGGGAGGGCCGGGAGCCTGGGCGAGTGGGCAGGAACGGAGCCCTGGGAGGCTGGTGGGGAGATAACCACAGCAGACACTACATTTCCGTGCCCGTGAGGTTGAGGCCCAGCACCTGCACTGAGGTACTCCACATCTCTGAGGCCCAACTTGCAAAAACCACTGCTCTTCTCCTGACATTTTTTGAGTAGTCCTTGGAACAACTGTTCATTAGCAACTCCCAGAGGTTTTGTTTAAACAGCCATATTGAATCATCATTACTGGCCAAGAGTTGTCTTCACCTGTAGACTTCTTCACATATTTGGGGGCAGAAAAATCTAACAAAAACTGTTTTTGAGTAGTTAAGGATAGTTTCTTTCTTTTTTTTCTATGCAGTGCAAAAGATAAACCTCCTATATTCCTTGTGTACATTTCAACTAAATATGTATTTTTGCCGTCTTCTTCTAAACCTCTGCTGTCAGAATAAAAATACTTCTGGAACAGCTTAGTAAATTCAGTGTGTTAATGGCAATTTGACCTTTCGCTGATTTCAAATTAATCAACAGGGAAACAGTAAGTTGCCTTAATTAAAGCATTATCTTCATTACAGATTATTAAATGGGTGAGAAAAGGACGCCCTGAAAACCAGCATGTGCTCTGTGGTTATAACAACCCCAGCATTTTGAAGGTAGTGTGATTGAAGGCTTGTGTGGAGAAACTGGAGCTGGTGTATTGAACTAAGAATATACGGATTATGACCTGCTGAACGAGGGGACACAAGCCACCCACATGGGGCCAGCAGGGAGCTCCCTCAGCATCTGAGCTCCCACTTTGGGGTTGTTTTGATTGAAGGAACAGTATACCCACACGAAGGAAGTAAAATCACAAAATTTATTTAACTCTTCAGAAAGATCTGCAGAGTTGGAGGAAACACGAGCCAGGAGAAGGGCAGCCCTCCATTCTGGGTCACAAGCCAGTGGGAGATAGAGAGCAGGGTAGCAGGCATCTATTATTTGTAAGGTGTTTGGGGTGGAGGTCACTAACTATTTGTAGACTCCACACTAAGTGGTTATTTTAAAAGGTGCCCCGGGAAAAGCAAAGCTGGAACATGGGCTGGGAACCCTAAGCTGACATCCTTATCTAAATGTCTAGACTCTGGCGGTTGCAGGGCTGTCATACCATCAGATGACTAGGCAGCCACTCAAAATAGCTGGTTTTTCATGACAAGGGTCCAGAATTGAATTTGGCGATTGGATATCTCTGCAAAATATGAGCCATGTTAACAATGAGTCCTTCTCCCCAGTGTGTTCTAAAGATTGTTTCCATGGTGATCTACATTGTTCTGTCTAAATATTCTTCATGCCGTTTTTTTCCTCCGTCTAGATATTAGTGAAGCACCTATCACTTGAGTATCTCTTCTCTGAACAAGTCCCCATGAGGAGAAAGAGAATATTTCTTGGAAGAGATGAAAGGCTGACACTTGTCAAAAGGAACCAAATTTGTGAGATTATGCAGGGCCTGAGGTTCCCTGGAGGGAGGGCCTCCTATGGAGGGATACCCTTTCTGCTCAGGTAGTGAGAAGGCAATAGCCCCCAGTCTATATATTCCATCACCTCTGAGATGTCTTCTGAGGGGTTCAGTTCTTCCTAGGCTTTGGATAGGATGACAAACTGGGGAAAGGAGATGGGCTGGAATGGGATCACCCTTAGGAAACAGATGTTTCCACCATGTAGCAGAGACAATGCTATTTATACACCAAACCATTCAATTTTCCCCTGGCACATGGGAAGATTTCATTTTCTAGGTGCAGCCAGGTGCTAGTTCTAGCTTGAGATGGGGGCAGAAGCAATGGACACCACCTCTTGGCTAGGCCCTAAAATCTCCTGAGATATCCTTTGCCATCTCTCCTGCCTTATCGCCTGACTGGCTGGATACAGAGGAGCCAGTTCAGGGTTCCAAGGGCCTAGAAAATGAAGGGACCACTGAAAGGAAGTAGTGGGTCCTAAATCACTGTGTGGTAGACTGTCAAACACTTGAACTGATGTGAATGAGAAATAAACCTATTAGGTGTTAAGCTACTGAGATGTGAGGTTGTTTGTCACAACTGGCCTACGCTGGCATTAACTGATGAGGTGTGGCAGGCTTGGGGGCAGACCCAGCAATAGATGGCAGCTAGAAGTCTGTGCAGAGAAACAAAGTGCAGAGAGCAGAGCTGAGATGGACAGGAAAGGGGTCAGAGTCCAGATCAGGGTCTTCAAGGTGGCATTAGCATCCATAGCCCAACATTAGCTGAATGTGACAGAAGGAGGTCTTGGAATCCAAAGACTGGGGTTCCCACTGGACTGCAGCCTCTGGTGGCACATTTTTCACAGTGAGAGCAAAACAGGACCTTCACTCCAAAGGAATGAAGTGGAGCATTTAGAAAGAAAGGGATCAGAAAGGGCAGGGTTCAAGCAAAAGGAAAAGACATAGACATGGTGACTAGGACTGCAGAGGCTTGGATACAGGAGAAGGCAAGAATCTCTTCCCTGGTTCAGGGACATGTCAGAGGAACAGAATGAGCAGTCACGGCATGGGTGACTCAGTGTCAACCTTCTGGGTTAATAACACTTGGGGTGGGAGTGGGTAGTTATATTTATTGGAGGGTACAAAGTAGCCTTGACAACCAGTCAGAGGATGGGGAGTATGAAGAAAAAGCCAGTCAGCACAGTGGGGGATCAGGAGCCAGAGCTCAGAAAGTGAGAAAAGAATGAGGAGGCCACCTATGGGGTGAGGCAGTGAGAGAGGGTGGGAGGAAGAGGTTAAAAGAGTAATCTGAGAAAAAGCAGCAAGAATGGAGTGAAATGATCAGTTGATAGCCTTCTAATACCACGTCAGGTAGACTTCAAGAATGGCATCAAGTGGGAGACAAGCAGGGGCACTGATGCGCCAGGATGTCAGGCAGGATCTGAGACCAAGCAACAAGGAAAGGAAGCGGATCACCTCAAGGAAGCGTCCTCACTGCTTCCCTGCAGCCCTGGGAATGAGCTATGTCAGTGTGTTGGTGAGGCCTGACTTTACCTGAACATCACTGTAACCTGCACACTCTCATAGTGAGGATCAGTGCTCTTCTCATTCAGCTAGTCACAGGCGGAATTATCACTCCAGCTGCAGGCACTGGACAATTGCCTGTTACTTAGATGCTCATAAAAAGTTTTTATAGGCAATGAGCTATGAGATTGTTAACATTTACATTCTGCCCCATACCTAGGAGTTTGGCTTGCCGTATATGAAGAATAAGAGTTCTGCAGGTTGATTATTACGGGGCATACTGTACTTTATTGGGAGAAGTGGTTGGCAGCTCTTGGGATAATTAAGCTCTCATCCAGAGACCAGGGAGCTCAAAATGACCAGGGATGGTATAGTCACACTGAGCTGGACAAATGGTTAGTTCAGCCCAGGATTCTGACTCTGGTGAACAGTGGTAGATGTTTCCCCACAAGATTTTCAGTGTGGGCTGGGATTTCATTTGCCATAGGAAGAATCTCCCCAATATTCTCCCAAACTTTTGTTCTATAAGCTGAAATAAAACTTCTAATTAAAAGAAAAAAAGAAACCTCTCCAAGAAAGAACACACTGGTTTATAGGTGATATATAATCTCATTTATACTATAGTGTGAATGACTGATACCCAGTACTTTCCAGGGTTATTTCAAGTGTGGAGAGGCAGACAGCAGGGTATAAGAAATTGGGGTAAGGTGAAGTTATGAGGAAGTAAAAGTTTACAGAATAGGGGGTGACTAGGGTTGCTTATGATAGTCCTTTACAAGGAGACCTCAGCTTACTTCTCCAGCCTCCTCCCCTGCTTGTCTACCCATTTCTCACACTTGTCCTCCATCACTGCCTTTCTCAAGACATATAATGTCCTGCCTTGTCTCTGTGCCTCTCATGTTTATTCCCCATACTCGGGACATTTTTCCATCCCACAGTCTCTGCCTAGACAGCTCTTACCTCTCCCTCCAAGTCCAGGTTCAATATTATCTCCCTGTGAAGCCCTCCAATCTCCCAGACATTGCCAGTTGCTGCTTCCTCCGTGTTCCCTATCCAGGCTTCTTTCAGCACTGGTTATTTGAGATAGCTTCTCCTCAAGACAGTGAGGCTCTCAGGGGCAGGAACCATCATTAACTTGTCTCTGGATTCTGTGTTGAGCATAGGCCCTAGTAGATGGCTGCTGGATCGATGAAAAATTTTCTATCTCCCAACCTTCCCCAAAGTCCTGTTCATTACCTCAGATTCCCCCCTGCATCCTTGGCTCTCTCTTGGTGTCTCGACTCTCATTGGTAAGTTGGAAGTAAACACACTTAGGTGTTGTGAGGATGGATGAAGAGAAATGTAAATGCCAAGTAGGAACCATCAAAGCAACCTAAAAGAATTGCTCATATGGCCTTGACTTTGGGAAGGCTTTAACATGAAATGATGATTCATTAAAAATGACCCCTTTACTAAGTGCCTGTTATACTCCTGATGCTGGATTGGAGGCTGGTCATTTGCCTTACTTTTAATGGATTTTATATACATTTTTCATTCCAATTTTCTGAGAACAGATGAAACCAAAATGTCCCATCCACTAGAAGATATTGCTCTCTTGGGCTGGTCATGCACTACTTTGATGAGAATTCATTTTTGAATCAGTCTATTCACTAAGTTGATGACCAGTTAATCCAGAAACGTAAAACCCTGAGCCAAAAGCAGCATGGTAAAAAAAAAGGAGCAAATCTGAAGGAACTGGGTTCTAGTCCCAGCTCTGCCCTTAGTAGATGTGTACTAATTCTTTGTCTCTTCATCTTTCAAATGAAGAGGACTTGGCAGACTCTAAGATGGCCACATGCTTACTCCCATTAGCTCCCATTATGATCTCCTTTTCCACATTAGCTTCTTACACATTAACTCTTGTCCCATGGTGTGCTCTCCCTTGATTGTGGGTGAAACCCTGGAACTGCCTGAGCCAAGAGAGCACAGCAGAAGCAACACTATGCGACTTCTGCGTCTAGATGATAAAAAGGCAGTGCAAGTCTGCTTTGCACTTGGGACACCAGCATTTCGAACTTGGCTACCGTTGTGTGAGGAAATCCAAACTAGCCTTTGTGACAAAACCACAGAGAAAGGCCGTTCTAGTCAATAGATAGATAGACATGTGAGTGAAACACATCCAGGTGAGTCTAGCCCTTGGGCACTGAGATACCTGCAGCCTATGAGTCTCCCTAGCTCAGATCGCAGATACCATGGAGCAAAGCATTTCCTATTGTGTCTCTCTGAATTCCTGACCTAAAGATTCTATGAATATAGTAAAATGTTTGTCCTATGCCATCACGTTTTGGAGTGGTCTGTTATGCAGCTATAGTAACTGGAATAGGTGATATCTGTCCTGACTACCTCACAAAGTTGTGAAGATCAAATGACATTAGTATGTAAGACCATGCTCTGCACATTTTTAAGTAATCTACAAATAAAATTCAGTAAACTTACATGAAACAGCTGTGCCTGGCATTCACTAACCTCCCCACCTTCCTGCCCTTGCAGGTTCTAAGGCACTGCTAAGGAACCGTGAGACCTCGAGGAACTCAGTTTGAAAACCACTGTCCTCATCCAATCTATTCATCCCATGAGTAAGAAAACATAGGTTCAGAATGACTTGCCCAAAATCACACAGCTAGCTATGTGCTTGCTTCCATTTGTCATGCTGCCTCCAAAAAGAACTATTTAAGGTAGGGCCATCCTGGTGTGAGAGCCGGAGAGTTGCAAGCAGGGACAAGTAAGACCACTGTGTGATATTTCTTTTCAAGTCTCAGGCACTTTAAGCTGCTGCCCAAGCATGCCAAAGACAAGCCTATTTCACTTCCCTCATTCACGCCCTGCTCCTCTCCCACTCAGTCCTACCTAAATGAACTAGATCATTTCACTGGGTAAAATAGAAAGATGGAGCTGCATATTCCACATGGAGCTCTGCAGGCTGTCAGCTCAGTGACAAATGGAGAGCTGAGCTAATGCAGAGGCCCGTCTGGCTTGGGTGACACTGTTTGATCGCCTGTTATCGGCATTCACAGAGAGACCCTAACTGCCACTTGGTGATGGGGTGCTACACCGTGGTTAAGTGCGTGAGGGCCTCTCTCCGTTACTAAGCTTTATGTTGTCCCTCTAGCAGCGAGGGCAAAGGCAGGCTGGGATTCTGATCAAGTTATGTGTAATGCACTGCCTCTCTTAGTCAGCTGATATCCCAACTATTTCAATGGCAGGAACAAAATTAATAAACCCCCAAACCGAACCAAGCAGGAAGGATAAAGGTGAGAACTATTGACCCAAGTACAGTAATGTCTTTCCATCTGATGTGATCCATTCGTTCACCTGGGAAGGTGCTCTGGGTATTGATGAAGGACCCCTGACACTCTGAAAGCCACAGATTCATAAATCATTGAGTTTGAAAGAGGCTTTGGTGTTTGTCCCCTGGAATAAGGGTGTTGGTCACTTAGGATTTATGGCTCTGGGGAAGACTATTTATCTAAATGGCTACGGAGAACACTAAAGGGAGACGTTAGTGTTTCTGATCCGATGTGAGCCAGGCAGCTTGGAGCTTTACATGGGAACCCAGGAATATCAGGTTTAAATGAACTTTCAAAAAACCGATGGATGCATATTTGCTGGGTCTTTCCTTCCAGTCTTTTTTTCTGTGTATGTGCACACACACACACACACACACACACACGATCTTATTTTTACGTATATATAAAATTTAAAATTAAGAACTTGTGTACTATCGTTTGCATTCTGCTTCTTTACTTGATGTGAATAAAACAAAGGTTTCCTCTGGCCAGGATTCTCACCTGGCCCTGGATGGCTAGCATGCTACACACGTGTGGGCAATGTGTTGTTATTGACTCTATATAAAGAGTTCTGCCCAGTGCTCTGGGCAACACGGTGGCAGGGCTGCAAGGCTGCAGGAGAGCAGAGCAGAGGCTGGAGTGGTGGCAGCGCTGAGGACAGAGGCCCAGAGGATGGCTGTGCAGCTAGAGAGGCCCAGAGGCAGAGACCGGCTTGCTGCTGGCAGACTCGCTCTGCATGTGCGGGATTCTAGTGACTGACCTGCCACCATCGAAATAAAGTTGGGTATAACCCTTTCACCCCAAGAATGTTTTGCTGTCATTTTCTTTGGTCACACTGAACCCATAGCGAACTTGCCCAGGACTGAAACCCATTGGCAAGACAGTGTGATACTACACATTCTTTGAAGGTATGTTTTATAGAAGCAACATAACATTTAGTCATCTATATGTTCCATAATATATTCAACAATTCCTGTATTAGTACACATTTAGTTGTTTCCAGCTTTCAGAGTGTCTCTGAAATGTTCTTGAGGTTAAATCCTAGAAGTGAGATTCCTGAATCAAAGGATACATCCCTTTTTATAAGGCACTTGACACAAATTGCCTTTACAGTTTTTCAGTCACTTTATTTCCTCTTTTCTTTTGCAGTGGGCTGTGTGTGAGCTGTGGGACTTCAGCCTGCCTTTTTATCCTTTCTCCAAGAATGATCATTGAGTATGTCATTCTCCACCACTGCTCCCTACCCCCCAATTCCACAATTCAGTATTTGCCCCGGTGTTAACTTATTCCCAACCTTCCCTGGGAATCGGTTCACTCAGTGTTCCCTATACATACGTTGTCTTCACCACCTGCACTTACTCTTCCCCTTTTCTTCCCTTCCACAAACCCTACCCATCTTCAGGGCCCAGTTTAACTCTCTCCTCCCCCCCAGAGCCTTCCCAGACCCCTCCATCCACAGGCTTCTCTCCTGAATTGCTCTGTAATTCATTGTCTTCACACCACTCTGCCAACAATTAATCACCACTTACCGGCTGTATGACCTTCAGTAATCCCAGAAGCTTGTCGTGAGAATTTAATGAGATCAAGCCTATAAAATAAATACCTCTCACAGAGTGGGGCACACATTGCAGCTGAGCAATAAATGGAAAGTGTTATTATTATTATGGCCAGTTTGCCTGGTGACATTTCTTCTGTTTAATGTTACATACCCCCTTGTCTGCTGCTGTTTATGTGTGACCTGGATTCCAAATTCCCAAAGGACAGCCGCCCCGGGCACCTGGAGCAATGTCCTCTCAGAAGAAGCTCAAGGGAAGTGTGCCACTTGTGACCAGGTGGTAGGGGCATCCAAGTCTCTCTCCCTTGCTTTCCCCAACTAGTTTTGCTTCTGAGCTGACCTTGGAACCCACAGCTCTGAACTTTTCTGCCTCTTGAATGACTGTCGAGGCTGCTGCAGCACATTCAGCAGGGCGCAGTGGTTTAACGCCAGTTTTGTGTTTGACGGAAGGGCCGCAATGTGACTATGAATTTGCATCAGAGTTTCTGAGTTGAAAGGGAGCTTAGAGGTCACCTTGTCCCTCGTACCCATTTTCTAGAAGAATAATGGGGAGATACCTTAGTGCTGTGCCTGGGTTAGTTGCTAGGAGACCTGGGCTCCAACTCCTCTCTTGACGAACCTTTGAGTCCTGGACAAGTCTCTACCCTTTCTGGTTTTCAGCTTCCCATCTATAAAATGAGAGGGTTGGACTAGATAATATCTAAAAGTGCTTTCCAACTAAATTTAGCTTCTACGAAACTGAACCAGAGAGGCTCAGAAACTTTCCCTGAAATATGGACAGCGACATGGATCAGAATAAAAATCTGCCTTAAATTACACAGCTTGGTCAGTCACTCCGGCTCTTTCTTGCAAACCAGAGGCACTCATCTAGTGCCTTCCACCTGTTGGACCCCAGAAGGATCACCGACAGGTATAAGCCAGGGGCCCAGTTCTCCTGGAGCTTACAGTCCAGCTGGGAACATAGACACAAACAGAAAATTACAAACCTGCTAGGCTGCTCTCCAGTATCTATTCTCCTCTTTTACTCACACAATTAATAGAACTTCCATTTTTTAACTGGACATATAGAATGTCCAGTTTATAAAAGATCTCTCAACCTTTGTTTCAACTAAGTGTGGCCATGTGACTGAGTTCTGGACCATAGGATGTGAGCAGAATTATTCTGTGCAACTCCTGTTCATCGCTCTCCTTCACCTCATTTTCCCTTTTCCCATGGACTGAAATGTAGGCCCGGTGATGAGCCATCCTAGGCCATGTGAATGAAGGTCCTACCCTAGGGATGAGCAAAAAGATAACAGGAGCCTAGAGCCTTCACTGTACTGATGATTCTTGTACTGTTAAGGAAGATAGAATATTTTTCTAGGGGTTAAGTGAAACAAAACTGTTATTTTGGGTTACTGTTATAGTTTCTAAACTCACATCTTAACTAATACATGTGCCAGTTAAGATCCAAAGGTGTTTCTGGAATATAAGTGAGGGGGCCACTCCTGGAAGCTGTGGTGCTCAAGATCCTTATAGAAATAATGGAGGGTGGGTGGGTTAAAAAAATGTTGGGTGGATGCAGAGAAAAGCCAGTCTAAGAGAAGTTCATGGCATTGAGCCAAGTCACAGAAATGGGAGTATAGATGATAATTTGGAAAGGAACTGAAGAGAAAGTTTGTGTAAAATGAAGGTTTCCAAACCAGCTGATCATCATAATCACTTAGGAGGCTTACAATCAGAAGCCTGGGTGGGTCCCAGCACCAAGTATTTTGATTACACTAAACCAGGGATGGGGTCCAAGAATCTGTATTTTAAAGTTTCCAGATGATTGTGATGATGGAAAGCACAGTGTCTTCAATAGGAAGCTGGAATGGAACCAGATCATGGAAGGTCTTAAATACCATGGTAAGAATCCATTGTTCTCCTTGGCACCACCTAAACTTCTTAAACAGGGTTTTAAAACAAATTGTCAGGTAAAAGGAATTTAAGAGAAAGTCTACATGGTATCCTAGAAATAAGTCATACCTGGGTTTTCATTCTGGCTCTAACCCTTACCAGCTGTGCAACCTGGAACATGAGTCTCAATTTCTTTACCAGAAAAAAATAGAGAAAATAAGTGTTGCTGTGGAGATGAAATGGGGAAATGCATGCATAATATCCAGCTCAGTGTAAACACCCGGTAATGTCACTGAAATGTTAGTTGCCCTGCAGGCACTATGCTCTCGTTCTGCCTGTCTGCAGGGGTGGGATGACTGGGGGAAAGTCTGGTGGAGGGGAGTGTCTAGTGACCAGGATTTCAGTCCGGCCTCTGGCAGGCAGTCACCTTAGACCTTAGGACCCTGGCACTCTGCTAGAAGCGGACCATGCTATCATGAGTCATCGACCCCTGCATAAATAATTCAACCTTGTTATTATTTAGCACTCTGTGGTCACGGCTGGGGAGCAGCCAAAGTCAGGCCAGGCCTCTGTGGCTCTGAAGGGCTCTCATGGACTCCCCTGCAAGCTCAGTCTTCAGCCTTGATATCCATTAGTTCAGGATAGAGGAGAAAGGGCACATTTTAGAAGCTCCCAGGGTTCAGCATTGTGACTTGGAGGAAATAAAAGGGCTTAATTACTTTGGGCTAAAGTACACAGGCATTTGACATTTTGAAAAATGGTTTCATGACATTTCTTTGATAGGTCTGGACGAAAGGCAGCTGTTTATGCTTTAGGGAGATAACAGAAAATGAGAAGGAGAGAGTGCAAGCAAAGAACCTCAGTATTTTAACAATACTCCCCTATATTTACAGAGTGCTTTGTACTTTCCCAGGCCACGAAATTACTTGGTTTTTACAATTACTTAATAAAGGAGAGTAGGGGATGAAGAAATGTTGACACTTACTAACTGGATAAGCCTTGGCAAATGAACTTCTCTGACCTCAGTTTCTTCTTTAAATGGTGATATCACCTACTGTGCAGGCTTGTGGAAACAATTAAATGAAATGTAAGTTGTACACAAAGCCTCTAGCACAACTGCTAGCATAGAGCCATGCTCACTAGCTGTGAATTTCCATAGGCTCCCATTATAGAAATGAGAAAACTGAGGAGAGAGAAATAATATGAGTCCACAAAGTGATAGGAACCAGTGTCTGGGTCATGCTTAGTCCACAGATTTTTCTCACTACACCATATGGAACTCCAGAAGAGATTATTTCACAAAATAAAACAAAACCAACTTTTTCTATTTCCCCCTAAATTCCATGGTGGGAGGAGGGCCTGAAGGGGATCTGTGAGACTCCTCATAAGCAGGAGAGAGGCCAGTGGGAGGAAAGAGACACCTTGAAGGCAGCAGCCAAACCGGTGGTCCAGGGGAGAAGCAAGCTTGTGGTGAGACTGGCTTCAGGCAGCGCGTCTTCTCTGCCGAGCTTCCAGGAACACTCCTGGCAAAGCACAGCAGGAAAAGCGTCCAGAACTAGAGGACGTTCTAACACAAGGTTGGGAGGACCTGCCACAGCAGTGCATCCCCAGGTCACAGCTGGAATGATCTAGATCAGTCGAACGAAATGAAAAAGATGAAATCTGAAAGAACTAAACCCAGGGTGATGCACCAAGTTCAAAAACCCAACGGCAGAAAATACTGAATGAGAAAAACTAACTTGGAAGCAGAAGATACATTCCACTCTAGCCAATGAGGAGGCAGTCTGACATAGAAAGAGCGCCGATCAGGAGTTAGGAGTCCCTACTCTGCCTCAACTCTGTGTGAGCTGAGCTGTGAGTCACTTGACTTCCCTGGGCCTAAGTTTCCTATCCTGTAAAATTAGTGTCTTGGACTAGCAGGGAATTCTTATGGTTTATTTTAACCTTAACATATAACTCAGTCTCATTTTTTCCATGTCAGAAGACCTGGTGGTTTTAGTTGGCTGTAAGTTCAATAAGAGCTAATAGTGTGCAAAAGTCGTTTATGCGAACCCAGCGTGCACAATAGGAATATAGTGGTCCCTTCAGGCAATAGCCCAGCTGACCTCAGTTGCTGGGTAGAACTCTTTGTAATAGTCAGTTTTAGAGAAAGGGCACATGTTGAGAAGTCTATAGGATAACTAGAGTTGTCTGTCCACAGAAATCTTGTCAGGATTGTGAGAGGTCATATTTGAATTTGGAAAAGTTGGGAAACTGGAAATGTATACTCTCAAGAAGAAAGTCCTGGAAAGGAACATAGAAGCTATCATTCTACCTGGAAGGCTGCAGCTCAAAAGAGGAATCAGGATTATGCTGAGCTCCAACTCCTGCAGCCTGGACAAAGTGGGTCAGCTTGAGCTCCACATGTGAATCTACCACAGCGGAGCTGGGAGAGTTAGGCCACCAGGCAGAGAGCAGGTTGCTGCTGGAGCTGCAGGCCAGGGTCCAGGCACCAGCTCCAAGGGGCACAAGGTCAAATGGATGCACTCCAAGATTTCTCCTGATTCTGACTTCTGAGGATTCAAATCAAGACAGGAGCAGGAGGAACTGAAGCTGAGGCCACTGGAACAGTGAGAGGAGCAAGGTGAAGGGAGGAAGTAAGGAGAGAGGGCCTGACTACCCTGCACGTACCACAATAATGATGTGGCCACTGTAGGCACCGGTGCTACGCCAATCAGCAAGTAGGAAAGAGGCAAAACAACATGGCCAGTGGACCGCCCTTCACACCCTGAATGTGGGACAACTGATCAGGGTGGGGGCAATGGGTCTGCAGGGCTCAGTGGCTTCCAGTTTCTGTTGCTTTCATCTAGTAGATTGTTGGACCCCAGAGAACAAGAACTTATTTACATCTTTCTGCTTCCCCATTGGTTAGCTGCTGGAACCACTTCAGACACACTACTGGTGCTCAGTAAATATCTTGTCAAGCACCTGCATGAATGGATGAAGGAAGAGCTGGAGCTCAACAGATAGTTACTGACTCAATGAATTAATTAATAGAAAATTGACCCAGCCTTTCATTCTAATCTCAGGAGGGTGAAACTATGAGTAAGGAAGCTCACAATGGAGACAAAGATGGAAGTGATGAAAACTAAGGAATCAAAAAAAATGTTGGAGGAAGGTGAAGAGAGAAGTGAGGGAGGAAAACAAAATGCAAATGAAGATTAGTGATAGAGGACTGTTAATACCAGCTTCCAGGCATGGCGTTCCAACTATCCACCCACCCTTCCACTCCATTATTCTTTTATTCATCCCTTTGACCAGCCTGTCTAGAGGGTCTGCCATTACTCCGTCTTGTCCTAGAGACTACCTAAGACACCCTGAAGCATAAAATCCAGCTACTGTTTCTAATGTCCACACCAGAGGCTCATGAGAAGACTACTTCTCAAAAAAAATAAAGAAGGATGCTGGTTCAAGATCATATACCAACTCTGTAGTGTCCTAAGCCACCAGGGGCTGTACTGGAGGGGAGCTCTAAGAACACTATTTTAAAAAATATCTCTCTAGCTGCCTTCTATTCATTCTGTGGCACCTCAGATTTCCTCCCATGTAGTTCTGAGGGGTCCCAACAGGTGACATGTTATGTTTATAGGGGCCTCAGGGCCCCTGGCACCAGCTAGCTTGTCTGCTCCACCTTGCTGAGCTGAGATCTTTGTTTACCACCAACGGGTACGTGCAGTAGCCACAGAGGGTGCCTCCCAAAGCCTCAGGCTCAGCACCACCAAGGCCCTGCCGCTGCTGGGGCTGGTGCCCTCTGGCACTTGGCTGAAGCCACTCATGCCCAATACCTGCCCATGTCCAACACCTGGCGTGGGTGTCCAGGTTGGAGACACCATCTCTCTTCCCACTGCAGCAACAGTTGCTGGCCCCAAAAGGCAGCTGTCTTTAGACCAGTAGCAGCCATGTCCATCACTACAGAAAAGGGCTCAGACATCAGTCCAGTGAGGCTGGGAGAGGTCATTCTGAGGGGCAAAATCCACATTCCCCACTCCCCACACCCTGGGCTACTATCCCTAAGTCAAACTTTTGTGACTCCGGTCTCTCTTCTCTTAGAAAAATTTCTTTTCCAGGAGGCTCCTTGGTTCCTCATGTAAACTGACCCAACAATCCACCAAACTGGGACTCTCCTGCTACCAAGGGATGAACCAAATGAGTCCTCCAGAATATGGTCTAGGTCTTAACTGGTTATGCAGCTTGAAACACTGGGCTGAAGATCCTGGGGCCTCATTTAAACTTAGCAGGACAGAGCACAATGCCATGACTGATCACTGATGCCTGCCACCTGCATCGGAAGGGCGAGGGCACTACAGGTGCCACATCTATGCCCTCCCTTATCTAGGTTACATTTCTCTTAGGAGAGTAGTAAAGGGGAGGGACTTGTGATTTGCTTATACAAATATTTAACAGTGGATGTCTCATTACATCTCACAACACCGAGAAAGAGATGTGATTAACGCCTTTTACAGATGAAAATCTCAAACTCAGAAAAGGCAAGTCACTTGCAAAAAGCCACACAGCTGCTAAATGGCAGAGTCAGGATCCAAATTCAAGTTTACTGGACTCCAGAAGCCAAGCTTCATCCGCCGCCCCGTGTGGCCTCCCTGTGGTAGGCTGCAGTGGACAGACCACAAGACCACTGATGGCAGCGGTGAGGACTTGGGTCTTATCCCAGACAGCTTTGTCCAAGCGTTGTCCATAAGCAAGCACTTCAGTAATGCACCCTGGCAATGATAATGGCTAATAAAGATTAAGACTGTGGAGATGTTGCCCAGGTCCCCCTCCTCATAAAGGGTTAGATTTCACGGCAGTACAAAAAGCATAAGTGGCCCCCGGAGGCATCTTTATATATGATAGATTATCAGACTGACTCCTGATCATTTCAAAATGCACATATTCATCAGCATTATCCACAGGAGTGCTGGGCCAGGAGACTCCCCCATATGCTTTTCCTAAATGCAGGCTCTGTCTTTGTCCTTCTTGTAACACTAACCACAGCAGGCCAGTCGCCTTTGACTGCATGCTGGCTACCCTTGACCAACAAGGTGTTGGTTTGCAGTAGTTGGATTTTATGCCTACAGCTTTCCCGTGACATTTTCCAGTGTAACAAAATATGACACACATATGCTTCAGCTCCACATATATGGACCTCCAAATCTAGGCACTCCAATTAAGGAGTGTTAAGATTTAATGGGAGACAAGTGGAGTATGTGCCTGTGTCCACCCTGCTCCATGGCGCACACCGGGCACCTTCCCCTTCCTCTATTCCACACCTCCCTGGGGGCAGGAAGTGGGGTGAGAGCCCAAGTCAGCTGCTTGCTTAGATCAACAATGGATCATCACAAATGCACTGAGCACTCAGCCCTGTGCTGATCACTGTGGAAAGCAAGGAAGAGGTGGAATTCAAAGGTGGCAAGGGTGTGGGGGAATTAAATCTGGGTCTTAGAGGAGGACAGGATTCGAATTTGGAGATAATTCTGGGCTTGAGTCCTGGCTCAGTCCCTCACTAGCTGGGTAACCTTGGCCATGTGCCTTCTCTGATTCTGTTTCCTAATCTATCATATGGGATAATCATATTCCCTCCTAAGACTGTGGTTCCCCACCCTCAACCCCCAGGTGCCCAATAGTGTCAGAATTGCAACACAATCTCTTAGTGGCCGGAGAACGAAAGTTATTTTGGCAGCCGTATCTGACCTGGCCTGACGTATCTGGTTTTAGAACCTGGCCTGAACTGAAAGGAACCTGTTGACCCTATTTACACCATGTAGTCAGAATAGTTACATATCTCACTGCAGAAATATTAAGGTGTTTGATTATGGCATGCTGCCTCAGCCCCCACTGGGAGTGATATTTAATATATTGTATATTATGTATTCATATACTAAAATCTGACCAGTTTTGAGCTCTGAAACACCTCTGGCCACAAGAGATCTGTATTATACAGTCTTGGCTAAAAGGAGAGCAATGGGCATTTCCACCGACTCCTAGGACTGTGACAATTGCTATGTAGAGCAAGACTCACAGCCTTTTTTCTGTAAAGGTCCAGATAGGAGACATTTTCAGCTTTGCGGGTTACATATGGTCTCTGCTGTAACGGTTCAGCTCTGTAGCAGGAAGCAGCTACCACAAATGGGCATGGCTGTGTTCCAATAAAACTTTATTTACAAAAACAGGCAGCTGGCTGGGTTTGGCCCACAGGCTGTGATGGGCTAACTCTGATGTAGAGGGGTGGGTTTCAGAACTGGAAAGAGCTCCAGAGGTCACCCCATTTTGCATTCTGATCTATGAAAGGCAGAAAAAGGCAGAACCAGGTCCAGAGTCCAGGCCTACGGCTCTCTCAGTAACCAGGCCACGGTGGGAAGCCCCTAAAGTGGACCCTGCCTTGTTGCATAGACCTCTGATGCCTGGGAGCAGGGCAGAGTGCCAGGTAGCCTCTCTGATCCTGACCCATGGCCAGAGAGCACTGGAAGCAGAAGAGAATCTGAATTTCCTCATTCAACAAAATGAAAATGCCAACTCAAAAACCAAGAGTGATGAGAAGTATAAAACCGAGTCTCAGTGCTCTGTCTGTGAAGGCCATTCGGCCGTCTGGCTGGGCTGCAGCATGGGGGCAGCCAGCCAAGAAGGACCACAGCCAGGCTGAGGGTGGCAGATGACAGCCACTTAGGGCCTGGGGGCAGGTGCAGCTCTCCTCACCATCTGCCATCTCCTTCCCCTTCCTCAGCCAGACTGAAAAAGAGCCCTGCCTTTTGGCCAGGTACCACAGGGTGCTACCCACCTCCCCGTCTTCATGCCAGAAAGCAGGACAACAATGACAGACGCTCACTGAAGGCCCTGGGGCAGGGTGAGTGGGCACAGCTTGGGTGGGAGCCACAAGCCAGTGCCTACTAGGAGAGAGGCAGCTGGGGGCAGGAGCTAAGCAGCCAACCTGGGCCTTGGAGGCCAATGGAAAGAAAAGGCCCTGGGGCCAGTGACAAAATTACAGTCTTAGCTGAAAGGAGCTTTAGCAATGCTGTACTACAACCCCTGCTCCCATTTGACAGGTGAGAAGACTGAGACTCAACCTCACATGCTTACAAGCAGCAAATTGGGATCTGTAAGCCCTGTGTCCTGCTTCTAGGCCTCTTTCCACCAACAAATATATGTCTTACCACTTTGAAGCATGGGAAACGTGTCAGTCTGAAAATGGATATAACAATAGTACCTACAACACGGAGTTGTTTTGAAGGTTAAATGAATAACTGTATAGTATAAGCTTTCCCAGAAGTAAGTTTCACTTGGGCCATCCTGATGTTCCTCTTTGTTGATTCATTCAGACTAATTGATTTTTTTGTGTGGATAAAAAAAAAATGCTCTGACTGGTCATCGATTGGCTTAGCATAAAGCCTCTGCCTTTGTACTAGCCAAGAGAGAAGGGGTGATTTGCTGCTGACTACATATATACATACACACACACATGCACACACACACACACACACACACACACATCCATCTTCCATCTATATCTGTCCTCCATCTTCTTTACACACACACACACACACACACACACACACACACACGCACCGACACTTAACCTTGTCCTAGAGAACTGCTCAGAAACAAACTACCCAAACAGTCACTTTCCAATGCCACCCCTCCCCTGGCGCAGAGAGAGTGTGGGCAGGTAGCCCAGACTGCTTCACAGGTGTTCCTCCCTCTGCAGCAGGCCTCTTCTCAGGGGCCCCAGGAGGCACCGATCACCTGGTGGATGCTTCTGCCTCAAAGCAACAGGTCCCAGCCTGGGAGCATTGTCTTCCTCATGGGCTCCCTTTCTTGATTAGAGTTATGGAGACAGGATCACATAGTAGTTAAGAATTCAGGGCTGGGAGCCAGGATACTGGGTTCACATTTCAACTCTACCATGTACTTGCTAGGTGACCTTTGGACCAGTTAATCTCTCTGTACCTCAGTTTTCCTATCTGTAAAATGGGGAGAACAATGGCACCTACTTATAGGGATGGTATGACAATTCACCAATTAATGCACTATGTGTGTGTGTATACATGTATATATGTGTGTGTGTGTGTGTATATATATATATATATATATATATTAAGCACCACATAAATGTGAGCTAATAGCTTTCCATGCCCACAGCCACCATTCTTACTTTTCCCAGACCAAAAACACGGGGCAGGCTTGAATCCAGTCAGACTGGGCCTTTACTCTGTGGCCTAAACACGCTTTACATGGCTGATGCCATAGCCTCCATCTTCTTTCCATGGCACCTCCCCCCTGAGTGGCCCCTGCTGACTCCTGCCAAGAGTGGGCCTTCCATCCTCTGAAATCTTAAACACACCAACTCTGCCCTTCTCAAGGGTCAGCTTTCAAAAGTGGCTTAATTTTTGAAGTGTGTGACAACATTTTTCCCTAGCAAGGGCCTTAAGGCAGTAGCCAGGCACCCCAGTTTGGTTGCGTTCCCCAGGACACCTTGAGAAGGGCTCAATAAAGACAGACCTATAGGGCAATTGATTGGCTGCCTGATTGACAGCACTCCCAATAAGTCAGGCACCAGACCCTGGGGCCAGCTCACAGGGCAGGGGTGCCTAGACCCAGGCCTGTGGCCTCCAGAGGAAGCCAGTCTCGGCTCTGCCCTAGTGTCTTTGATCTTCCTAGTTTCCTCTCTCCTCGGGGCACACTTAGGCCCAAACTGGCTCCTGCAAAGACCCTGCTAGGGTCCTGCTCCACCAGGGCCAGAAAACCGGCTGGTGCGGTCTTGATGGATCCTGCCTGGCGGGGGCACCGTCGCCCAGTTCCTCAATCGATACTGCTCAGCAGAGGCCTTTTCAGATCAGAGCCAAAGAAAAATGCAGAGGGTTGCTTGCTTGGTAAATGGACTTGTGCTGAATGGGGATGGTATTTTCTTCCTTTTTTTCTCTTAGCTGCTTGTCAGTTATTCTGACTACACCTTCCTCCTCTTTTTTCCCTCCTGTGCCCTCTTTCCTCTCAACACAGTGAAGGTTTTGTACGTCCTACAGCAACAAAGTAATAGTTTATAGCTTTGTTACATCTGCCTCAAATAATTCTTGAAAGACGAGTGTAAAATAAATGAAGAGATAAAAGGAAGGATGAGTGGGCCTCAGCCTACTAGGCATATGCACTTGAGCTCCTCTGCCCATTCCTATAAGAGACTCTTTTTTTCACCTGGTTTCCTAGAACCATAAAGACAGGGACAAAGTACATGTTGGCCAACCCTTCCTGATTATTCTGTTTTCTTTTAATAGGTGTTGCTCACTTGAGTCTGTGGGTTGGGTTTGCCAAGCTATTGCATTCTTCCTGGGTAATTTACCTGTAATCTAGGTATGCTGTCCCTGGTGGCAGGCCGGTGTGCCCCTTTGCGGCCTGCTATCCAAATGTCTGGAGTTTCCATAGCCAATGCTAAGAAACACAAAGTGAACTCCCTTGTTTAACAATTGGGGAGACTAAGGGTCAGTGGGATTAGGTGACTGGCCCAAGGCCATGCAGTTAGTTAGTGACAGAGCCCAGGCTAAGGGAGACAAATGGCACCAGTTTTCTGTAGCCTGGTGCTGGGTTATGTGCCTTAGAGTCAATTGAGGGCTTTCTGTAGTTGGAGGGGTGGAGAAAATTCCAATAGACAGACTCTCCAAGAAGCCACAAATCTTAAGCCACTTTCCACCTGGATCTCTGATATCCAGTTTGATACCATTTGTAGAAAAGGACAGAGTGGAGGTTTCCATCCTTTACGTACCTTTGTTTGAAAGGCAAAGGGGAAAAGAAACAGAAGACAAAAGGGACTGCGAAAATCATCAAACTACACCTGGACAGAAAAGGACTTGGTTTGTAGAAACTGGGAGAAAGAAAAGCTGACCTTGCCCAGGCAACCAATGGGGGCGGAGAGGGTGTGGAACTGGGTTGCCGAGGAGATGGAAACCAGATGCCCGCTGGTCCCTGGCCAGAACACCTGTCTGCACCACCTCCAGTGCTCTGCGCCCAAGCCGCAGGCCTCCCTGGGGCTTGGAATCCACTCCACCCAATAGAATAGGAGAGACCCACCTGGGGCCTCAGTTCTGTTCCAGTGGCCCTCCACTTGCTGGTCCCTAAATGACCTCTCAGAGCAGGACAGGCTATCCGAGGAGCTGCAGGAAAACCAGCTTTAAAACTATCTTGAGGTCTGAAAATTGCCTGATGAGAGAGAGATTCATTCCTTTGCCAAAAGTAAACTTCAGCATATAGGAGGATGACTTGGAGGACTGCTGAAACCCGGCCTGCCATGCCCCACCCTGCTCTAGGGGGAGGCCTGATGATTTTCATGTCTAACAAGTTCCCCAGCTAATGCTGATGCGGCAAGTCTAACAGGTGTAGACAAGAAATAAACATACCTCTTTGGGGACCAACGTTCAACCAGCCACACGCATCGGGAAGCAAACAATGTATTGAACCAAAGGGTGTGCTTGACCACAGAACCCAGCGAGTCAGATGGATTCTCTCCGTTTGCAGGGTGGTTTCTGTGACGTGGGCCAAGCGGCTTTGGCTGCTGCACATACTCTGTGAGGTAAGCTCCTGCCCTGTGCATGTGCCAGTGTAGACGAAAGGCTGAGAACACCCCCTTCTGCATCACTTTTCTCTTTACAAAATGGGTTCATCTCTTTTTGCCTGATCTTATCTGAAATCAGCCCACAAAGGAAGTAGTCATAAAACCACATGGAGACCTATGAATATTTAAAAAGCAACACACAAACAAGGTGCCAACCTCAATGTTTCAGTTCTCCGTGGAGGCAACAAGGGTGATGTGAAGGTGTGCAAGGGGATACATTCTGGCTGGGCTTTGAGGAAAACAAACTTGGGAGGAAGCATGCTGTAAAGTATAAAGGTTACAAAAATTACCATTTCTCTGGTGTACCAGGAACTAATGTGCTGGGTGCTGTATATACATTATCGCCACAGCCAAGGGTGGTACTAAAATATTTAATGACCAGGAAGACCTGGATACCGGCATGTCAGAACGGACTCTAGCCACAGCTCTGAAACTGGGTCTGCAGGCTCCTGATGGGTCAGACATGGCCCTTAGGCTGCTGGTTCTGTGGATGTCTGGGGACCCCAGAAGGGGGTGGCTAGAGTCTTTGGGGGGGGTCAAAGAAATCCAGGGGCTTAGGAGAGTGGCTTTTCATTAACCTCTATGGATGCATTTGAACACTTAACAGCTGGACTACCTCCACTGACATGCTCAGGCTCAAGAACCACCGTGCAAGGCAGGTGTTGCAATCCCAGTTTTATAGATGAGAGTGCCAAGGCTGGAGGGGTGAGGGCATTTTCCTGATGGTGCATGGCTAGTAAGTGAAATATTAGCTGGGAAGGAAAGGATGTCAGAGTTGCTGTGAGGGTATGGGAGTTTTTGGGCCACAGCTTTGGAGAGAGTAAAGGGTTTTAGCCAGGAAATCTCCCCTGACAGCTTTCATCCACGGAGCTTTAGAGAAAAGCAGCGACTCATCAGAGAGCTTAGATGAGGGGATCTCAAAGCAGCTCCTTCCTCTCCAGGGAGCCCTGAGTCTCCCATTAAATATGATGAGAACTCATCAGCCATGCCCAGACACCGAGGCCTTGCTCTCCACAAGGGACAGTGCAGTCCTCCAGCTGCCCAGCTGGGCAACCCCGTACGCAAGGAGCAGAATGGAATGGAATGTCCAGATAGTGCTGGGCAGAGGGCCATGGAACAGAAACGCTTCAACGTGGCGGCAGGAAAGGCCTGGCAGAAATTAAACTAATTGGCCGATCATGAGTATTTATGAAACACTTGGCACGTGGAGCATGAAAGGGGTGTAATGGGTCAGTTGAGAATCCTTTCACCAGGTTTCAAATCATGCAGCCAGAGAGAAGGGGGAGGCTGATGGGGAGGCTGAGTGTTCCACCCTGCTTCAGTCATAACAGCTCTCTCTCATTTGGTTTAATCATTAGGAGGCTGATTCCAATTGCACAAAAGGATTCCATGGCTTAAACATCTTTTTAAGTTGGCAAACCACTGACTTCATTCATTCACCATATTTTACTGATGAAGAAATTAAAGCACAGAGCTGGACTAACTGACTGTCACACAGTGGGCCTGGTCTCCTGATGGCCAGTCCAATACTCTGTCCCTTGGCCTCCCTCCTCCTTACTGTAATGTGCCCAACACTCTGCTGTGGGTGGGGGAAGAAAAGAACAGTGCCCCTCCTCACAGGGTGGGCAAACTTTGTTGTGGAGAAAGGATCGAAACCCTCAAAGCTGTCATCCCTGAAGGATGTCTGGCAGACACTCCAGGCTGCAGAAGCTCAGGGAGGGAGAGGTCAGTTGTTCTGGAATGTTCGCGATGAGGAGCGAAAAGGAACAGGGGAGACATTGGGGAGGAACAGTGTGAGAAAAGGGGTTGACAGGGAGGGTGAGGGGGTAGAAAGACCTTATCCTGAGGAGGCCTGGGACACTGGCCCTCAATCTGTGCCAATCAGTTCCTGTATCAGACCACAGTTACTCTTCAACATAGAACAGTGAGATGAGGTCCAACTCTTCTGGCTGTCAGAATTTAAACACCTGGGGGCATTTTAATAATGCAAGGTCTGGGTTCTGCAGTGGTTCACATACAGTTTAAGAATCTAGAGACCCCAGAGTTCATCTCCAGCTCTGAAATTCTATGACTTTATGGTGCTTCTTCTTGCATTTGGATGCCTCCCCACAGAACTCAAAAAGGACACTACACTTCAATGGAGAGGGAGTTCTTGGCAAACGTGCACCTTTCCAGAGCCTCCAGGAACAAGAGCTGCATCTTTCAAGGAGGAATTGAGCTCTGCAAGTCCCCAGGCACCCGATGATGCTTTTGCTTCTGGTATTTATCCAAAACATGATGCCTATTGTTTAAAGCTCTCTGTGCCTGGGACTTCCCCTTGATTCTAACCATTTCCTCTCACCCAGAAAGCCCATTAATAGCTGGCTGCGGATGTAGGCTGAGGACAAGGACTTGTGTTTTTTTCAAACTGAAAAATTATTTTTATTGGATATCTAATCTAGGCTTCTTGGAAGAACACTGGAAATTATATATTAGAAAAAAAGAACGAAGAAAAATAACCCCAAATCTCATTTTAATGATACCCCACTCTTAAGATTCTGAGACACATTCTTCTAAACTTTCTTCTAAATAAAATCCTACAATATTTCTTTAGTAAATTCACTTTCCCACACTTCTCACCTCAGATTTGAGAGAACAGAAGCCCTCAGACACAAACTCTCTAATCTTCTCACCACCAGGCCTATGAACTCACCTCTGAACACACGCTCCAGTCGTCCCTCTGCTTGCAATGGAAATGGACTTGTTTGTGTCAAAAACAACCCCTCTGCCCACCAGGGCACTGGATGCCACCCTCTGTCCTTCCAGCGCCTTCCCTCTGGCCATCTCCCTCTCTCTTGCATCCTCAGGGCCTCATTCTCTGGATCATTCCCAGTAGCTAACTTGCTCAAATATCTCCTCTGTTCAGAAAGTCCCTTGTTGACCACGTATTAGTTTCCTAAGATTACCGTAACAAAGAACCACAAACTGGGTGACTTAAAACCATAGAAATTTACTGCCTCACAGTTCTGGAGCCTAGAAATCCAAAATCAAGGTGTTGGCAGGGGCAGGCTGGCAGTGGACTCTCTTTGGCACCTATACATGAGAAATGCCCCTTTCTTCTTGCTTCTGGGGGTGGCTGTTGATCCTTTGCCTTGTCTTGCAGCCGCATCTCTCCAGTTCCCACCTCTGTGCTCACGTGGCATTCTCCCATCCTGTCTCTTGAGTGTCTTCTCCTCTAAGGACACCAGTCATTTTGGATTAAGAGCCCACCCGACTCCAGTGTGACCTCCTCTTAACTTACATCTTAATTACATCTGCAGAAACCCTATTTCCATATAAAATCACAGTCGCAAGTACTAGAGGTTAGGACTTCAATATAACCCCTGGGGGGACAAGATCTACCTGTAGCAACCACCACTTCCCTTCTGCACCCACACAATATCCGCCCTCCACCATGAACTCATCCGAAGTGGGCTCCAGCTCACGTTCTTTACCCCGCAGTCTCACTCTTCACCACCACCCCAGTCCCCACATGGGGATTAATTGTGTCCTCATCCAAGCCACCATCACTAGACTATTACAAATGCCTAACTAGTGTCTGCTTTCACTTTTGCCCTTGAATTCATTCTCTGTACTGAGCCGGAGTCTTTTAAAAACATAAATCAGTTCATGTCGTGACTCTGCTTACAATCCTCCAGTAGTTTATATCACACTTGGAATAAAATCTAAACTCCTTATGTAGCCTACAAGGTTCTTCTTCATCAGCCCTGACTGTTTCTCTGATATCACCTCCCCCATGCTCCCCTTCACCCACTGACCTTTGTTTATAATTACTTTTCTTGCTTCTTTAGGGTCTTTCCTACCTCCTCCCTTAGTATGTGATATCCAGGAGAGCAGACACCTGGTCTCTCTTATGTGTGTGTCCTCAGTGTGGTACCACTAGGTCTAATGCTTAGTAGGTACTCAAAAACTATTTATTGAATGAGGACAAACATCGTGGTAGCCAACCTTCAACATGACCCTCAATAATCCCTGCCACCTAGTGTTCATGCTACTCTATAGTCTCCCCCTTTATGGGATAAGGCCGATTTGCATAATCAATAAAATACTGCAGAAGCAACCAAGTGGGCTTCTAAGATAGGTCATGAAAGACATTGTGATCTTCGTATTCCAGGATCACTTACTCTGGGGGAAGCCAGCTGAGAGGTCAGGAAGATACCCAAGCTGTCCTATGGAGAAGTCCAGGTGGTAAGAAGTGTAGGCCCCCTACCTACAGCCACAAGAACTAGTGGTCTTAGAAGCAAGCTGCTAGCCTCATCTCAGGTGACTGGAGCCCCTGCTGACATTTTGACTATAACCTCATGATAGATCATGAGCCAGAAGCCAATTCTGAGTTCCTGACTCACAGAAACTGTGAAGTAATAAATGTTTGTTGTTTCAAGGCATAAAGGTTGGGGAGTAGTTTGTTATGCAGCAATAGAAAGTTGACACTTAGAAATGTATTCTGTTCTTTAAAAGGTAAGTTCATAATATGCATACTGTTCAGAAAACTTCTTCATTTAAATAATATATCCTGAATATCTCCCATGTCAGTAAACCGATGTCTATAATCATTTTAAATGGACATTCAGAAGTTCATTGAGTAAATGTACCACACAGTTCAGTTAACAGTTTCTCTGAGTCTCAAATTTTTAACTATTATAATAAAAATTTCAATGGCCATTTTGGGGAGTAATTCGTTGTGACATTCACGATTTTCTTAGGATAAGTCCTTAGAAGTGGAACTGCTGGGTCAAAGGATAGATTTTGGGTTACATATTTTCAAATTGTGTTTCCAGAAAGCTTATAGGATTCTTTTCAATAGGATTTGAGAACACCTGCTTCGTAGGCAAAAATCTTCAAAAATTTTTACTATTTTGCCCATGAGTTTTTTAAATGATTGTCGTTATTTGAACATACATTTCTTTGCTTTTTAAATGATAGCTGCTTTGAAACTGTGTGAGCGAGAAGCCTGAGTGGGGAGGTCTCCAAGGTGGAGACCATTTTTCCCCCCCAGCCCACCACCTCCACCCCAAACAGCCCTCAGAAAAGCCAGGACTTCCTCTGTTTCTAAGCTCTTCCTTCTTTTTCTCTCATCAGGAGTGGGCAGAATAAGAGTAATATATTTCTTTGTTGAGGCCAGACTGGGCTCTCGGTTTGTCCCTGCAGATGAAGGTGCTGGTATTGCTAGGACCCCTCCTCCCACCCTGTCCTGCAGGCCCAGCCATCTGACCTTTCCATGCTGAGTGGGGAGACGCCTGTTCTCACAGTGGAGGAAAAAGCCCTGCCCCCATTTCCCCACTCCCAGCCCATTCTACCAAGGTGCTTAAGGAAAAGAAAATAAATGGCGTTTAAATACTAATTGCACTGACAAAACCTGGGGTAACTTCACAGTCAGGCTAAGCCATTTAGAGCTCCGTTCATCAGCAAGAGGATGGATATCGCTGTTCTGAGGGAGGCTTCTTGACCCTCCTGCCAGGGGGTCCCCACTGTAGAAAGACTTCCATAAAAGGCCAGGCTTCCTTCCACTTTCTGGAGAGTGGAAGAAAGCAGGGAAAAGGGGGAGAAGAAGGGGGAGAGGGAGGGAGCTAGCCAAAGAGAGGGAGAGAGGGAAGGCAGAAAGGGGAAGTGGGAGGGGTGGAAAAGGAAGCGGGAAATAGAGGCAAGGGAGGAGGGAAGGAGAAGGAATAAAGGAGACGGAAGAACAAAGAGGCAGACGAGTTATTGGAACACATGGAACGCATGCCTGATTTGTTTGCAGGCTGTGAGATCCCCAGAACACCCAGCTCGGTTCCTGGAGCTGTGGCGAGGGAGAGGGACTTGAAAGGCAATTCCTCGGGTTGCCTCACACCCCAGAACACCGTGTGTGTGTGTGTGTGTGTGTGTGTGTATACATACATATATATGTATATATATCTTACCTGAGGGTTTCAGCCCCAGGCAAGTTCACTTGATTCGGTGAGAATGAGGACTGACAATAGAACATTCTTGGGGTAAAAGGGTTTATACACAGCTTTGTTCTCTGGGTGATAGGTCAAGAGCTAGAATCGCCTCTGTGTGCAGCAGTCTGCAGGTCTGTAATCCTCCTTGTCTCTGCCTCCACCCAGAGCCCTGGGCACAGCTCTTTATGTAGTGACTCAGTCAATAACAGCTTATTGCCTCTGGGTGTGGGAGCAGCAGCCTAGCAGCAGGCCAGTTACACCATCAAGCAGTTTAGGTTCAGGTGAGGATCCTGGCCAGAGGAACTTCCATTTTCCCGTCTATATATGCAAACATATATATACTTATATATATAAATGTGCATGTTTACACATTTCACACAGTTCCCAGAATCTTCTGAGAGCTGGAACAGGCAGCAAGGGGAGAAAAGGAGCCCTCAGGCCTGTCCTGCACTTGCAGGACACTGGGCCACAGGAAAACTGCAGCCCAGGATGGATGATTTACTCAAGGTCGCAGGGTCAGCAGGGTCTGAGATGGGAGCACCGCTTTGTGTGCAGCACCCATTCAAATCTCTTCTGTCACCCAGGCTCAGGACCACCTTCTGCTTTCCCCAAGACCATCCACACTTTTATCTTTGCGGCCCCTCTCACTGTAAAAAAATGTTAAAAATTATATTTTATGATTGCATTGGTATAAAGACAAATTTACCCTGGCTGGTTCATTATTCTATATTCATTATTATTGACTCATTCATTATTCTGATTTTAAAAGAAACAAAAATCAGAACCTTTCCACAGCCCCTCACAGTGCCCCAGGGCCCCAGTCACAGTGCCTGCCATCCTCAGAGAATGGGGAGCCCGCCCTGCTGCCTCTCATTAAATACTGCATAGATCTCTGCTGCCTGCTTTTCAAAGGGCTTCCACAGATGTGGAGGGAGATGAGATTATTAAGAGAAAAAAAGATCCAGTCTGTTAATAATGTAAAACATTTGCGGTACTCACAGACCTCCAGCCGGGAAACACAATAGCCACAATTGATCCCCCAAGTAGCCAAGAGACTGGAGTTCAGGGTCTCCTGGGGTGTCTGATTCTTCTAGGCCCCACCCACCTACCACTTTGAACTTCCCACCCTGCATCGACAAAACCCGCTTCAGGATCTGCATGGTTCACCAAACGTCCGCCTAGTGCCATCACAGAGCGCGCGCTCCCCTTTCTCCCCTTGGAGTCTACATCAAGGACCTCTGTCATGAAGGTCAAGAGGAGGTGCTCTGTGACAGGACAGCTCCAACATTCCCAAATGATACTGGAAGACAGCGTTCAATTAAGAGGCTAAGTTCCTCTTTCTGTGTGAGCCTTTGAAGATTCCAGATAATGGCTTCTGTAATTTTACTTCTGGTAACTGCAAGAGTCGCAGCTTGTCTCTGCCTTCAGGGAGGAGGCAGCCCGAACAGAGATGGCAAATGTGGGTTGCACATGCTACCAGGCCCAGGCCCAGACTGGAGCAGACATTTCCACCCAGTCACGCGCACTGTCTGCCGAGACTGGAGTCCAGCCTTGGAATCTTTCCCAACCCTGAGGGTACTTTCCGTGGCGCCTGCAAATCCACCCATGTTAGTGTCCCAGTGGACCTTTAGCCGTCCCTGATCCCCTGCCCTCACTTCAGTCCACTCCCTTCACTCTTTTTGTAACTTTGGAGAACTATGTACATAAGGAATCCAAACAGTGCTCCTTATTTTTAGTCCTTGCAATATTATAAGATATGTATATACACACATACACATACTTATACACATAATCACTGTCCCTCTTTCACAAAAGCAAAAAGAGAGGCTTGAAGAGGTTAAATATTAACCCAGAACATAACAATTAATGAATAGTACAGAGCTGGGTTTCAATCCAGACTGAGTATCCCAAACCCAGAACAGAGCTTAATGTACATGTGAGTTCTAACAGGGATAAACCCTTAAATTAATGATGAAAGGTGGACTCCAGAATTCCTGGCAGTGGGGAGCTAGGGAAATTGGTGTATCATTACCCCAAAACTGCTTCACATGAGTCTGCCTAATGAGACTAGGTTCTTAATTTGTTCTCCTATCAAAGGCTCAGGACACAGTGTGGAGACTTCCGGGCACACACGCTGCCTCTCTTGGGATGCTCTCAGCTGCATGCCCTTTGGCCCCTTGGGAGATCCTGGCAGTGCCTAGGCAAGAATAAGCTCTCCAGGGTGGTCTCTGTAGCAACTGTTGGCTTTCTTCTTAACTCTAAGGACCGAGAGATACAGAAAAGGTCACCACCTCCATATTTCCACCAGTCATCTCCTCACAGAAAACCTTCAGACTTGTAAGTTTTGAGCTGCAAAGAGGTGAGGATGAAGTAAAGGAAAGGCAAGCAAAGACTCGGTCTCACCAGCATGGGGGAAGGCCTGGGGGCCACTGGAGATGGGACCCTGCAGCACGGGGCCAGTCCTGATGAACAGAGGAAACCGGAAGGGTGGGATTTGAGGGGAGCTACTGCTTCTCGTTTCTACTCCTCTTCCTCTGTCTCAGAATCCCATCCACTTATATCATCTTTCTCTCCTGGTCCATGCCTTTGGGATCCACAGATCCCCACTGGAGACCTTACCTACCGTGGCACTCGACCCCACACTTCTTCTTTATGATGAATGAGGCAGGGATGAGTTGGGGGGAGAATATTTGCGCTTGTTAAGCACCTATTATGTGCAAGGACTTTATATATCTTTTTCATCTTCAGCCCTTTGAGTTGGTTGTACAATCTGAATTTTACAGTGGTGCAAACAAAAGCTGAAGAGATTAAGTAAACCCCAACCCCCTGCCCCCAGCCCCCCAGTGCCCCTCGCAGAGCACACAGCTGGAAGGCAGAGCTAGGAGTCCATCCCAGATGTGCCTGATTGCATAGCCAAAGCAGACCTTCCCTTCCCTCTGCCTGTCCCTGTGCCACCTCCTCACAGCCCATCAGGCTGAGCAATAAACCAGAGCCATCACATTGATGAGTTTTATCGCTCCTGGGTAACATCCTCCCTTCAGTGGGGTCACCCACGCACCAGAATCATTTACAGTGTACACTAAACACAGAGACTCCCTCTCCCAGATCCTGATTCAGGAGGTCTGGGGTGGGGCCCTAGAATTTGCATTTCTAACAAACTCCTTGCTGCTGCTGCTGAGACCACACTCATAAGAATGGGTTTCTAACGGTGGAGTTTCAGCAGGAAAATATATGGGGCTTGAGGGATTTTTCCAGCAACCCTGGAATCATACCAAGAAGCTCGGCTGCGTCCTCCTGCCCAGGCAGGCTGCTTTTGCTCAAGTCTTTGATGTTCTTCAAGATGGAGCTGGAAAATGTGCTCTGAAACCAGATCTCTGGGGAAGGGGAACCTCCGTGCCTGGTCTCTGGCCCTGGTCTGCTGAGGGCTGGAGCTGCCGGAGCACAGGGAAAACCAGGGCAACGGCTCTGCTCGGAAGGCTTCACAGGCTGCAGCTGAGCTGCCCCTTAGCTGCAGCCCTGTTTGCCCTCAGGGTGAGTCTGAAGGGGATGGGGCGGAGGGAGGCACTGACAGGCCACAGCAGACGCGGCCCACTCACCACTCACCGCGTCTGCCGCCGCCTGCCCCATAACTGATACAAGCAGCCGCTTCTCTCAGGGCATCCCACCAGGGGCTGGAGAGCTGCCTCATTGTGACTCGAGGAGGAGGATGCAGGAAGGACCTTCCCACCCAGGCCACCGCAGGAACTCTCTCCTTAAGAGGGTGGGAGGCCCAGGTTCAGAAGGAGTTAGGAAGTGAGAGCAGCATCAAAGAGCACGCAGGCTCGGATACCAGCCCTCTGCCCGCTCTAATAGCAGCTAACAGTAATCGGGCATTTACTATGTTCCAGGCACCAGCAAAGCCCATTAGATGGATTATACCATTTACACCTTGACAATAACACTATCAGGGCTTTACTACCCTCCGTTTCCAGATAATGGGGAAAATGAGATTCAGAGAGATTGAGAAATCTGCCTCTAACAGCACAGCTGCTAAGCAGCCAAGCTGGGGTCTGAGATGAAACCTACCTTCTCCAGATCCCATGCTCTTTTCTGTCTCCTTTCAG
Source organism: Manis pentadactyla (assembly GCF_030020395.1). Classification (NCBI taxonomy): domain Eukaryota; kingdom Metazoa; phylum Chordata; class Mammalia; order Pholidota; family Manidae; genus Manis; species Manis pentadactyla. The sequence goes on along the minus strand of NC_080029.1, from coordinate 116,911,368 downwards.
GCTGTGGATTCCCACTGTTCATTCATTTGTTCATTCGTTTGTCATTAATTCATTCATACAAGCATTCCTTCACTTAAATATTTTGGTTACTGGGAATAAGGAAGGAAGACCCCGTCTCCGCCTTCAAGGAACGCACAGATCTTGGAGAAGGAAAACAGGCGATTCACAAGAGTGATAAACGCCATCAAGGGTTAAGTAAGGGGCTGGGGGTGTTACATGAGGGCACCTCACCCGTTTGGGTAGGGAAGTCTCTGGAGGCATCATTAGAAGCGGTAATACTGGAATGAATGAGCCAATTTCCTGCCCCTTCGTTACGTGCTGGCTTACTCTGGATGTGCCATAGTTTAGGGCAGATAGTCCCTGTAGGAGGCTTGAGAGCTTCCTGTTCTGGGGGTTCTCAACTTTGTTGCTTGTTGGAATCTCCTGGAGGGCTTCTAACATTCCCTGTGCCCTGGCCCAGGCTGTGCAATCTGAATTCTGGGGTAGGCAGCCCCCAGGGGATTCCAGTGTGGCAGAGTTTGAGAGCCATTGTTCTAGACAGCTCATGGGAACTCCAATAGGGAGCTTAGCAAGCCCCTACCCACTTCTTGCCCCTGTCTCTCTAAATGAGCAGGGACCAGGGAGAGCTACAGCAGGCCCCTGGTGACTGTGGATTCAAGCAGAGGCATTTTAAAGGCTCAGCAACACCAGTTATGTTTCTGTGACTTCTTGCAGCTGAAGGTTGAAACTTCAGGAGAGAAAAGTGTTTGTGGGAAGGAGCATAGATATGTAGTGTGAGACCATCATCAAGATCTATATTTATCTTCAGCTCTCCCCATGCACGCACAATTACACAGTTAGATGTCTAGATCTGGTGTTCTGCACCATGGCTGTTGCAAAAGAAATGGTTACCTCCTAGCAAGGGACTTGGTGCATCTCAGGAAGACTTGGAAGAATGGTTTTGGTAAAAGAAATGGCAACAACAGTAATGTCCATTTTTGAGCTCTTATTAATGCCAGGCCAGGCCAAATACTATTGCTTTAATCCTCACATCAAATCTGAGAGGTAAGTTTTATTATTATTCCCATTTTAGAAATGAGGAAATGGAGGCCTAGAAAGTCCACCCAGCTAGTAAGTGACAGAAGCAAGATTTGAACCCAAATCCTAAAGCTCTTCCCACAGGGCCATGCCGTCTCTGCTGAGAATAAGGGAGACATGATAAAAGGGACTTCAGTCTAAAATTTAAGAGGGGTGAAGCAAGCCGGATAAAACTTCCAAACCAGACCCAGCAGAAGGCCCTCTCTTCCATCAGTTACTCTATTTAATCATTTCCATCAGTAAATGTGGAAAAGCATACCTTGCATCTTTTATAAAGCCCTCCCCTGATCCCACTGTCCCCTCTGATTACTACTCCATTTATCTGTAAAGCACACGCTGTTTGTATTACCATGAGAAGATGTGTGTCAGATGAATGGGGGTGGGGGGTGTGGGGACGTTCCCTGGGTTGGAAGAGCTCCGGGTCTTCCTACGTGGTGTGCGCAGAGGCCATTCTTGTCTTCCTTCTTTCGCTCTGCCTCCCCAGGAAGGGCTCTTTCAAAGCTGAGGCAGACAAGGGGCTGGATGGCCCGACAAGTGTGGGGGCAGCAGGGAACTGAAGCTAAGAGCTGAGGCAGGGGCCTGGGGCCTGCTCACTGCAGGTGTGGCCAGCACTGCCTGAGAGGTAGTCATTATTCACACTGAATTCTCCCAAACACTGACGCACTTGCAGACCCTCAGAGCTGCTGTGCACTCCCCACCTCCCCCAGCAGTGGGGGAAGCTCTGGACTGATAATGGGGTAACCTGTAACTGCCAGGAATGGGGCTCAGAACAAAGAAAGTCTCAGGCACAGATGACAAGAGGCAGCTTCCCAGAGCCTGACATGTCCACATGTCATGGTTGCTGTTCACCACCTGCCTCACCGAAATCCTGCCAGCATGCCCACCACACAGACCCACAAGGTAAACATGCTTCCTGCTCTTACCACATTTATGTTACCCGCCTCAAGACACCCCAAACACAGGACCCAAAAGAAACTGGTGGTGTCCTTTTTCAGACGAGGATTAGAAATAGCCTCACCCATCAGGTAAGAGGGACTGCAGGAGGCAGAGACCACAGGCATGTCTCTGCTTTCAAAGAATATACTGCTCTGCTGAGAGTGCGGAGGAAAATCACAAAGCATGTTATTAAGGATCCAAAGGAATGTCCCAGACAATAAGCATTTGAGCCGTTTGAAGGAGACGGATCTCTGGAGAATGGGGTGCGGCAGGAAAGGCTTAACAGCAGATGTGGGGCTTGGACAAAGCCTTGAGTAAGGATTTCACCAAGAGAGAAATGGAAAGGGTTTAATATTTCCAGATGGAGTGGCTGGCAAGAACAAAGGCGTGAGGGCAGGAAAGTGCATAGCATGTTTGGCTGCAATCAGGGGGCCAACTTGAAGGGGCAACCTGGGTGCAGGCAGGGAGCAGAGGAGGGAAGTGGGTGAGGCTTGCCCACCAGGCCATGGCAGGCAGGGAAGGGCATCCTGGGAGAGCTGGAAGCAGGCTGGGGCTTGACTGTGGGAGCCGTGGGGAGCTGTGGTGGGGTCTTAAGTCCGGGAGGGGTTTGGCAGAGTGTGCAGGGTGGAGTGCGGAACAGAGGCAAGGACGTAGCAAGGCGGTGGTACACAAAGTGAGTGTGGGCATTAGGGCCCCGACTGCTTGGCAGCTACAGGCACAGACAGCAGGAGAGAGGGGCAGGGGCCATAGGAAGAAGACTGGATGGAGTGACAAGACTCACTGCCTATGGGAGCTGAGGGGGAGGTAGGGGTCTGAGGGGACCCCATTCTCCAGCTAGAGTGACTGGATAAAAGGAGTCCTAGAATTCTGAAAGGAAGTGAGGTAGTGAGGGAAGGGGCTGAGTTTTCACAGGCATCTGCAGGAAATCTAGAATGCAAACCATATGTGAGGAATAGGGGATGAGGAATCTGGAGTGTGAGATGGGTCTTGAGAAGGTTTCCCCAAGGATCCCGGGACAGTGCAGGCAGTGCTAGCTGCTCATGGGGAAGCCTCAGTACACACGTGCTCCCATCCCCGACCTGGACCCCTCCTGTTCCTGCACCCCTCCAGGAACGGCCTCAGAACTGCCCTGACCCCCTTATCCCGAGTCATCACTTAATTATTTCACTCCCAAACAATAGGAACCAGGTAATAACGATAGTGTTGCACCCAACAGAAATTGAACAGTAAAAAGGTTAATTACATTTATTTTTTTTTCAAAACTTGTGCAAAAGGAAGATGTTCAAACAATTGGGCAGACTAATTGAAAGCTAATGTTGTCACTAAATTGAATTTCAAATGGATTTTACATCCATAGTTCATTTTGCTAATTTCATTCTCTGCATCTTGTAATTTGTTGACAGTGATTGATTATTTAAGTGAATAATATCTATGTACCAAGGTCTTTCAGTAATAGAAAATGCCTTACATGATCATAATGTCAATGAATATTGTTTATTTACATTTTCACCACCTACCTAGTTTGTAGGAGGTGTTGGGGTCAACAGAACTAGCCCCAAGATTCAGGGGATCAGAGCGACTGAGGGAAACCCATGGGCATTGGGGTAAGTGGGTCCCTGTACCTTTAAGATACTAGGCCACAGCTGGTGTCATCCATCATGATTATTTTTCCAGCAAAAAGAAATCAGAAACAAACACAGATTTCTGGGCTTGGAATCTAGGCATTTCTTTTGGATAGATTACTGGGTACGCTGCTGAGAAAAACATGAATTGTATGTGGGGATTGAGGAGGAAAGGTGAATGAAGAGAGGTTTATGATAGAGCCAGAGAAGTGCCATCCGGATAGTGTTACAGTAACACACACACATCCGAGGGCCTGAAATTCTCAAATTTCACTGTGCCTCAGAATCACCTGGAAATGGGTTTTAAAATGTAAATTCCCAGGCTCCACTCTTGCGCAAATATAGAAGCAGCCCTGGAATCTGCCTGTGAAAAGCAAGCAGCCAAACTGCTGCCGACACACTGAGAAACACGGCTCCTCCTCCCTAAACATTCACTGTGACATGTCTTGAACTCTTTTCCCAAACCTGTTTCTGATCCACTACATCCTTGCTGCTTCCTCTCCTGCCCTCAAAACAACGTTATGAAATGACCGCTATTCTTATCCTCCTGGGATGGTTGAGGGAAGGGAAGCACAGGGAGGTTAAGTATGCAGTGATGACAGGCCCGATATCCTGGTAATAGACCTGGAAGAGAATCTTGCTTTTGATTCTTACTAATTGTGCAACCCCAGGCAAGTAACTTAGTCACTCTGAGCCTCAGTTTTTTCAACTGTAAATGGGGATACGAATCCCTCCCTGACAGAAGACTAAGTGGGATTAAGAAAAGCACTTTGCACAATGCCAAGTGCCCAGTAAGCTCTTACTGCTCTAAGCTGGCTCTGAGTGTGAGCCCCACATGGAATGAGACCAAGAGAAGCAGAGAGCATGGAGAAGGAGACGGTCAGCCCTGGCTGGAGGCCTGTGGGAGGGCTCACACCTCATCAGCATGTGCTGGGGCCCAAAGGTCATTTATTAAACCTTTCACTTTAAAAGTGCAGTTATTTTTCAAATGTGCTATTCTATTGTGATATATTCACAAGGGTGAAAATAACCTGTGTTTCAGTATCATCTGGAATATCAAGGGATTGCAAACAACCTAAATGTCAATTAATGGGGGCTGGCTCAATGATTTTAAGGTGTAAATGAAATACAGTGTCATGAAATGCTATGACACTATAGAAGGGAATGAACAAGCTTTTATATGGAATACCTTCAAGTTTTGATGGATGGATAGATAGGTAGATAGGTAGATAGATAGATAGATAGATAGATAATAGATAAATAGGTAGATAATAGATAGATAGATAGGTAGATAGATAGATAGATAATAGATAGATGACAGATAGATAGGTAGATAGATAGATAATAGATAGATAGATAGATAATAGATAGATAGATGATAGATAGATAGGTAGATAGATAGATAGATAGATAGATAGATAATAGATAATAAATAGATAGATAGATAGATGATAGATAGATAGGTAGATAGATAGATAGATAGATGATAGATAGATAGATAGATAGATAGATAGATAGATAGATAGATCGATCGATCAGAAGTCTAGAAGGAAAGAAAAGAAACATCATTTGCCCTTGGGTGAGGAAGTGACGTGGGACTGGATGGACAGGGTTGGAGGAAGACTTTTTGCTGAAGAGCTTCTTGCACCTTTTGCATTTTGAGCAATGCAAATGTACATCTTCAGAAAGTAAATAATAATTAGAAATAGAAAGAATGTACTAGCAGCTATTTATTTATTCATCCACAAAACAAATGCTTATTGAACCCCTGCTACATGCCAGGCCCTCTTCTAATGCTGAGGACTTCAATAATGAACAAAACAGGCAGAATCCTTCATATTCCGTGGATGAGAGACCATAAACACAACCCATGAATGAAGATGACAGCACGCTGGAAGGTGGTGGGTGTTACAGGGGGAAATAAGGCAGGGTAAGCAGAGTGGGGAATGCTGGGAGCCCATTTTTAAGAGGGTGATCAGGGAAGTCCTCTCTGAGATGAAAAGCTTGAAAAGACTTAAAGGAGGCAAAAGGGTGAGCAGCAGATATCAGGGAAGAGCCTTCCTGCCAGAGGGAACAGCCCGGGCAAGACTCTAAGGAGGCGAGCACCTGGCATGGACAGAGAGGAGGCCGTTGTGGCTGGCCTGGGGTGGGCAAGATGGAGAGAAGTAGGAGACGGGGTCAGAGAGAGAGAGGGCAGGGACAAGGCAGACCAGACAGGCCCTTTCAGGAATTCAGTCTTTATTTTGAGTTGAATTGGAAGTCATGGGAGGTTGTGACTAGTGTGGGGCAATGTGACTTAATGATTTTAAAGGCTTGCTTCTGTTTGTGTATCGAGAAAAGACTATAGAGAAGCAAGGGAAGAAACAGGAAGACTGATTTGGAGGCTCTTAATCTTGAAGAGGTTGTTCTGATTGTATTTATTTCCTAGGGCTGCCTTAACAAATTACCACAAACTAGGGGACTTGAAACAATAGAAACATATTCCCTAACAGTCCTGGAGTCCAGAAGTCCCAAATCAAAGTGTCAGCAGTGCGGTATTCCCTCTGAAGGCTCCGAAAGAAAACTCTTCCTTGCCTCTTCCAGCTTTGATGGCTCTGGGCATTCTTTGGTTTGCAAAATTCTGATTTCTGCCTCCGTCTTCTCGTGGCCTTCTCCCTGTGTCCCTGTGTCTCTGATCTCTCTCTGCCTCTCTCTTGTAAGGACACCTGTCAATGGATTTAGGGCCCACCCTGAATCCAGGATGATCTCATCTCAAGATTCTCAGTTACATCTACAAAGACTTTTTTTCAAAATAAGGCCACACTCACAGGTTCTGGGGTTAGGATTTGGATGTATCTTTTTGGAAGCCATGATTCAAACTACTGTAGTGGCTTAGAACCAGAATGACAGCAGTGAAAGTACTGAGGAGATTCTTGGTGTATTCTGAAGGTAGAGCCTACAGGATTTGAGGAGTGAAAAAAATGAGGAGTCAAAGATGACTCCCTAGTTTTTGGCTGAGCAACTGGAAGGATGGAGTTGCCACCAGCTGGGACAGGAAAGGTTGCAGATTGGAGGAGGGTATAGATCAGAAGTTCAGTTTTCAACACAGTAAGTTTGAGATGAGTATTAGGTGGATATCAGGTAGGCAGGTGGATGTAAATACTAGTGTTAAAAAGGGAGTTCAAGGCTAAAGACATAAATCTGTGAATCATCAGCATATAGATGGTATTTAAAGTCATAAAGCTGGATGAGATTGTCTCTGCAGGGAGTGTGGCAGGAGGAGAGAAGAGGCTCTGTGCCCAGGACCTGTTCTTGGCTGTGGGTGAAGAACTTGGATGAGTGGGAAACCGAGAGGTGCAGAAATCAATGCTCAGAAGTGTCCCAACTGCAAGCCACCCTTCCTCCCAAGTCATAGTCCAGGCCCCCATGGGGCGTGACCACTCTCTCTCCACACATCCTCCAAGTGGCCAGTAGGTCATGGCTTCTGTTTTTATAGGCTTCCTTTAGTGATCGGTTCTTTTGAATATCCGTAAGTATAAAAGAGGAAGAGGAAGAACAGGGAAGGAAAAGCCTCTTGCAGTTTGGGAGAAATTCCCCTTCCCCTCCAGGAAGGCCCTGGACCACGGCCCCTGAAGTTCATCTCCACCACAGTAGACGATCCCATTTCTGATCTTTCTTTCCAAACAAAAGACTAGTCAGACACATCAACTCAGATCAAAATAACTCCGCCTGAGTGGCAGCATTGCCAACCTCTGCCCATTTCAGCAGCTTTCAGTCCCCATTCTTATTTGTTGAAAGGTGAGAAAACAAATATATTGGCAGGTTGTCATGAACTATTTTCTCCCCAAATCCAATATACTGTGCATGATCCAAATCTATTTATACTCCTAAAAAATTAAAATCAATGCTTGTACATGGCTATTTGTTCTTATCAAGTTTGCCTTCATAATGAAGAGACTGTAAAGTCTGCTGAGAGCTTTCTCCATTCAGGAAACGTGTGGTTGATGGGGCCAAGGTTTTAGAGTAGGCAGGAGGGGTCAGTAGGAGCAAAGCCAAGGTCAAGAATGTCATCCTCTTATTGACTCTCAGTTTGGTTATGTTTTATGACCACAGATTGTAAGTCCTTGGTTAAGGGAGGTAGGAATTTGCCTATACCCTTGGCGTTTCAGTGGGTACAACTAATTCATACATTGTTTAGGATGTGCATATCTTCCAACCTGGCTACTCCTCAATGGGAACAGATCCTAAAAATATCCTCACATATGTACACAAAGCATATGGCAAGGATATTACCTACAGCACTCTTAGGAATAGCATGTGAAACTGTAAACCACTTAAAAGTCTATTAACAAACACATTGTTTTGTACCATCTATAAAATGGAATACTATGCATTTTAAGAAAGGCTGGATGGATTAGTTTCCTAGGGCCATCGTAACAAATATCCCAGACTGGGTGGCTTAAACAACAGAAATCAATTTTCTCAAAGTTCTGGAGACTAGAAGTCCAAGATCAAGGCATTTGCAGGTTGGTTTCTTCTGAAGCTTCTCTCCTTGGCTTGCAGATAGCCGCCGTCCTGCCTTCTTATGTTCACATGGCCTTCTCTCTGCGTGTGCGTGTGTCCGATGTCTCTCCTCATGTCTTCAGAAGAGGACACCAATCGTATTGGATTAGGACCTACCCTACTGGCCCATTTTAACTCAATTATCTCTTTAAAGATCTTATCTTCAGTAACAGTCACATTCTGAAGTACTGGACATTAGGGCTTTAACATATGAACTTTGGGGCACAATTTTACCTATAATGCTGGACTAGCTCCATATGCTCTGACTTGGAAAAATGGCCAGGACATTTTGCTTAGAGAAAGAAGTGAGTTGCAGAAGAGACTGCAGAGTATTATCCTAATGTAGCTTTAACAATAACTGTGTGTGTGTGTGTGTGTGTGTGTGAGTGTGTGTAAAAACATCAGCAATGGCACACCGATCAGCTAACAGTGGCTCTCTGGAGAGCAGGATGGGAGGGCAGAGGACTCCAGCATCTTATTTTATAAATGCCTGTATTGTTTGTTGGAATTTTGTTTTACAACAACCACGCAATAAGACTGTAATTTACTTTTTGCACACCTGGTAGGGGAAAAGGAAGGCTACACTTGCTCACTGGGAAGGACCGAAGACAATGCGTATTCACCACCACATTCAGCCTATTCGTCACCACCACCGTGTCAATGCCTACTATGTGCCAAGTGTTGTACTATAGATCTCACTTCTCCCCACACTGATGTGGCGAGCTATACATTAGGATACTCATTTTGCAGATAGGCTGACAGGGTAAACTGGCCCAAAATTCTGTAACAAGGGAAGACACTCACCTGGCCATAAGTTTCATGTAAACTTCAAGTATAATATGACACAGCTGCTAGAGAAAGATATTGCATATTTAGTCACACTCCTAGAAGCATGGTGTTTGGTCCAGCAAGGTGAGGGTTCCATGATCTTCAGGACTGGCCAGATGTCACTGGGGTGTGGGGTCTAGCTAGTGACACAAGCCATTGTAAACCAGAAGCTCAGGGCCTGGATCCAACCTGCAAATACATTTTCTTTGGCTTATACAGTACTATAAAAAACAAAAATTAAACAAAAGAACCCCTGGTCTGATAAAAACAACATTTTCAAATAGAAACCCAGATTCCCAGCAGCATTTGAAAAGTTCAGAAGATTTGGCACCATCGTTTAGTGCCAACACCTGGCTGGATCTGAGCCATGTCTGCTTCCTTTAGTTCAAGCATTTTTGCCAGTTTGCCACAGCACTCACTGCTCCCACTTGTCCCCCAATAGCAAGGCTGAGCCTTTTATCATCGAGTTTGCAGAGACAAACTCCTTTGTATCCATATCTCTATGAAAAGTGGAAAAACAAAGTGTGAGAAGGCGACATGATTTTACTAGACCTAGTCTGCTCGTATTTCTAGTATTGTCATACCAGCCTGGTGTCTATAGAAGTCTGGATTTGCAGTCCGAGTGCAGCACACATGAAGGAAGCAGCATGGCATACAGGAAGGTCTTCGGGGAAAGGTTACAGTGGCTGTTGATATTGATCTTGGAGAAGAAGAGGCTCAGAAGATGCAGGATTACAGTTTACAGATATTGGAAAGACTGTCATAGGACAAAGGGACTGGCTTATGTGTTAACTTCAGTATGTAGACCGATGACAGAAGTTCCACAAAAGCAGACTTCAGCTGAATATATGGATGAGTTTTTGAATAACCAAGCTTCCAAACAGGAACGAGGTGTCTAGAGGAGTGGAGAACTAGAAGAGGTGAGGCAGAAGTTGTCAGGACATAGAACAGAAATAGCTTAGGAGGAGGCAAAGCCCAGCCAGGAGCTCTAGTCCTGCCATCTCTTCGCTGTGACCTTAAATAAGTCACTTAACTAGACAGCTGTAAAATAGGCAATCGTGCTGCCTTTAAGATATGTGGTGAGGGTAAAATTAAAAAGTACAAGTAAATTATTTTGTATAATGTTTGGCATGTAGTAAACACTCAATAAATGTTAGCCATTATTATTTGCAATTGGGTGAAAGGTTGGATAATTTATAAGAGCATTGCCAAGTCTAAGTTCTGTGATTTTACGGTTTCTTCATCTTCATTTTCTCCCTCCAAGAAGTTTCTGAAAAGAAAGAAAATGAGTGTATTTCAATCTCATTTTCTTTTAATTGCTTCCCTCCCACTCCTGCCAAGGCTCTTCTAACTCATGAAATGACCACAGGCTAACTATGTGAACTACAGACTTTATTTTTAGCTCCCTCTATGGCTTCTTCTTTTGTGCAGAACACGCTGCAAGTCTACTAAGGTTTGCAAAAGATACGCTCTTTGAAAATGTTTGTTCCTCGTCTCCATTGCTTCAGATTTAAAGCTGATTGTCCTGAGACCTTTGATCAGTAGTGATGATCTCAACGGGCGGAATCAAGTTCAAGATCAATCAGCTTCTTTCTTATGGAATGAACCTAGAAGAAGCAGACAGACAAAAACAAAATGCCGAGCCATTAAATTGAGACAGAAACCTTATCCTTCAAGCATAAGATAAAAGTCTGCAGGCTGCACGGGATTGTTGAGCTTGTGGTTTTATGGCTACTTTGGTAGAGAGGGAAAAACTGTGGTAAGAATACAGTGTGTTTCTTTTTCTAGTAGAAGCTGGTTGTGGTAGACACTGTGGAATACATACCCGTTCCTCCTTCCTCTTTATGAGTCAAAACCCCTGTTTTGTTTGAGACGTGAATGTGCTCAGTTCATCACCCTTCCCTAGTCCCTGTTGGTACAGCTGGTTCTGACCAATGAAAGAAAGGTTGACTTCTTGTTACATGAGGATGATAAATCTCGTACTTCAAACACTGTTTGTCAGGTGTTCTGTTACTCCGGCCAAACAGAATCTCCACAATTCTCTAATCCTCAGCTGAGCATCCGACAATTCGATTCAATTCCGACACTATCCGCCTGGAGTCAGCCTCAGACCCCACAGGGGGGTGCTCGGGCCCACGAGACTGCCCCACTTCACACCAGCCTCGAGTCCCAGACTGCCGTACTTCCCACCAACCAGCTATAAACCAGGAGTTCCCATGACCCCCTCCCCAGGCTCGGCAATTTGCTAGAACTATTCACAGAATTCAGGAAACACGTATGTCTACTGGTTTATTATAAAAGATATAACTCAGGAACAGCTAAATGGAAGACACACACAGGGCAAGGTATGGGGGTGCACAAGTGCAGCTTTCATTCCCTCTCCAGTGTTTGGGCCGGCCTTTGTCTTCTCACATGTCTGTGGGCAGAATGGGAAGGCACCTTCCCCCATGTCTGAACGCAGCACGGGAAAGCACAAGCTTGAGAACGACCGGTGCCGTCCTTGGAGGTTATCTGCCCACAAAAACATATCTTGTCCTCGAAGATGAGCCAAGACCCCTCACTCTGAAAATAGGGAGACCTTGAGGATGTGTGAAAACACTGCCCCTGCTTACCAGGCTGCTTCTAAGAAAATCAACAAGGTGCTCTGGCCTGTCCCCCCCTGAGATGGGAAAGATGAGTATAGCACTTGACTGAGGTCCGAGAAAGGCAGTATAAAAATAAAGGTGCTGCGCCACTTCGGGGCTGCAGCCATTGTCTGTCTGTCTGTGTTGTCTGTGTTTTTTGTTCTCTCATTTCACCCAAAGAAGATGAGCGGCATGTTACATCTGGCGCCCAACGTGGGGCGTCCTCTCAGAGTGAATTGTACATATATTCAGCTCCACGCCTCCCCTTCGGACTGTTCGACTTCGACGGCAGGCACCGTCACTCCAGGCACCACCCTGCCAGCGTGTCCAAGCGTTCACTAACCCAGAAGCACCTCAAACCATGTTGTTTAGACACTTTAATGGAGATTTCCTTATATGGGTATGATTGACTAAATTATTGGCCATTGGTGATTGAACTCAACCTCCCGACCCTCTCCCTTACCTGGAGGTGGGGTGGGGCTCAAAATTCCAAATGTCTAATCATGCCTTGGCCTTTCTGAAGATGTCCCCCTTCCGGAAGGTAACTAGGGGCCCCCAGCCACCTGTCATGTCATTGGCTTACAGAAGACAGTATCATTCAGGAGATGCCAAGGGGTTTAGAGGTTCCATGCTAGGAAGCAGGGACAAAAACAAGATTTTTAACTTTTATTATACCACAGAATGCTCTCTAGTTCATAGACCAACTACTGACTAGAAGTGTCCATTAATTTTTACTGTGTAACAAAGTACTCCAAACTTAATAGCTTAAAACCACCACCATTATACTATTTCTTATGACTCTATGGGTTGACTGAGGCTCTGCTGGACCACTCTTCTGCTGTCTCTCTTGAGGTCTTGTTTTGCCTGAGGGTTTCAGCCCTGGACAAGTTCACTATGGATTCAGTGAGACTGAGAAATGACAATGGAATGTTCTTAGAAGGGTTTATACCTGCCTTTTTTCTCTTGGTGGTAAGTTGAGCACTAGAATCACATCTGCATCCACCAGTCTGCAGGTCTGTAATCCACCTCCATCTCTGCCTCTGTGCAGAGCACTGGGTGGAGCTCTTTATATAGTGACTCAGTCAATAATAGTTTATTCCCTACAGGTGTGGAAGCAGTAGCCTAGCAGGAGGCCAAGTACATCATCAAGTAGTTTCTGGTCAGGTGAGGATCCTGGCCATAGGGACTTCCATTTTCCCCACAAGTCTCATGTGGTTGCAGCCAGACAGCCAAAGATGGCTTTACTCGCATGCCTGATACCTTGGTGGAGACAGCTGAAAGGTGGGGACCTCTCTTTCTCTCTGTCTTGCCAATGGGTTTCAGCCCCAGGCAAGTTTACTTATGGATTCAGTGGGACCAAAGAAAATGACAGTGAAAAGTTCTTGGGGTGAAAGGGTTATACCCAACTTTATTTCCAGGTGGCAGGTCAGTCACCAAAATCCTGTTCACTCAGAGCGAGTCTGCATGCAGCAAGCCGGTCTCTGCCTCTGGGCCTCTCTGTCCGCACAGCCATCCTCCAGGCCTCTCTACACAGTCCTCCCACACAGCCATCCTCCAGGCCTCTGTCCTCGGCACTGCCTCCACTCCAGCCTCTGCTCTGCTCTCCTGCAGCCTTTCAGCTCTGCCACCGTGTCGTGCCCAGAGCACTGGGCAGAGCTCTTTTTATAGAGTCAACAGCCATGTATTGCCCACAGGTATGCAGTGAGCTAGTCAACCAGGGCCAGGTAAGAATCCTGGCCACAGGAACTCTCATTTTTATTTTTTGGTATTATTCATCTACAATTACATGAGCAACATTATGGTTACTAGACTCCCCTCATTATCAAGTCCCCACCACATACCCCATTACAGTCACTGTCATTAGCATAATAAGATGCTACAGAGTCACTACTTGTCTTCTTCTCTGTGTTGTACAGCCTTCCCAGTGCACCCACACACACACATTATGTCTGCTAATCGTAATGCCCCTTTCCCCCCTTATCCCTCCCTTCCCACCCACCCTCCCCAGTTCCTTTCCCTTTGTTAACTGTTAGTTCATTCTTGGGTTCTGTGATTCTGCTGCTGTTTTGTTCCTTCAGTTTTTGCTTTGCTCTTATACTCCACAGATGAGTGAAATAATTTGATACTTGTCTTTTCCTGCCTGGTTTATTTCACTGAGCATAATATCCTCCAGCTCCATCCATGTTGTTGCAAATGGTAGGATTTGTTTTCTTCTCATGGCTGAATAATATTCCATTGTGTATATGTACCACATCTTCTTTATCCATTCATCTACTGATGGACACTTAGGTTGCTTCCATTTCTTGGCTATTGTAAATAGTGCTGTGATAAACATAGGGGTACATATATCTTTTAAAACTGGGCTGCTGCATTCTTAGGGTAAATTCCTAGGAGTGGAATTCCTGGGTCAAATGGTATTTCTATTTTTAGTTTTTTGAGGAACTCTCATTTTTTCCACACTTTATATTTGGCCTTTCCACATGTCTAGCCTTTACATGGCAGCTGGGTCCCAAGAGCAGCAATTCTAAGAGGGCGCTATCTTTCCAGTGGGTTTCACCCCCAGGCAAGTTCACTATGGATTCAGTGAGACTGAAGTATGACAGTGGAACAATCTTGGGGTGAAAGGGTTTATTACCCAGCTTGTTCTCCCTGCAATAGGTTGAGCATTAGAATTATGTCTGCATCCAACAGTCTGCAGGTCTGTAATCCTCCTTCCTCTCTGCCTCCTCCCAAAGCACTGGGCAGAGCTGTTCATATAGTGACTCAGTCAGTAAAAGCTTATTGCCTAAGGTGTGGAAGCAATAGCCTAGCAGCAGGCCAGTTACATTAAGTAGTTTAGGTTCAGGTGAGGATCTTGGCCTTAGGAACCTTCACTTTATCCACAGGCACATTCCAATGAGGACTCATCAAGCTTTTGCTTGCTAATGACCCATGGGTCAAGCCCAGAGTCACTGTGGGAGGGGTCCTCAGAGGAGACACCAAATTAATCATTTACCACACCACAGATTTTTGTAGAAGTGATCAATTCTTTATGTAGGAGCTTAGGACTATATAAACCCCCAGCTCCCTTCTAAATAGTAAATTCCTTCTTTTTGCAATGTTTTCCATGGCTTTATCCTTCTTCCCTATCTTTCTCCTTTACTTTTCCTCTCCTTGTAACCAACCCTCACCCCAAAAAAGTTAAAGCTGTGCCAAGTTAGAGGCATCCCAATTAATTGGTATCTAAGGATTAGTATCTGAACTCTTTAAACTAGTGTTTTAAACCAATAGCCTACAGACATGTTTGGATCGGGGCTCAGTTTTTTAAAGCAAGGAAACTTCATATTAGAATTCACAGTCCTAGTTTCACTTGAGAATTTGAAAGAGCAAGCAGTTCCAGGACCGCATTCTTTCACTTCAACGACAGGCAAGAGCTGAGTTGAGGATCGCCTTTCAGAAGGGCCAGAGTTCTCCAGATCACCCGAAGTCCCCACCACTCCATATTGTCTTGTTCTAATAGGAACCATGGGTTCGAATCTGACTTATCTAACTCACGTTCTGTTATCTGCTTGGCCTGTGAAGGTCTTTGAGTTGCAACCCCAGCTTTAAACGTACTCTTAATTTTCTCTCATTCACCATAACATACCCCCAATTAATATCCTCTATATAAAAGGTACTCATTGTTATTTTTCACTCACTCATTCAACACAATTCCATTATTATACCTTATCGAATGCCTTTCCTAGTGTGAGGTCAGCTCATCAAATAATGTCTTGCCTTTCATTAAAGCTTTGCCAAAAATCCCATCACCTTTTAAACACCTTGCTTGGTTTAGTAATGGTAAAGTAGTGGTGGATTCTTCTGGATTCCACCATGTTTAAATTCAGGACCTCAGATTCAACTCCTCCCTCATAATGTCTCAGGTCAAAACTTGATTATAAATACCATTGTTTCTGGATTATAGTTGGATGTCCAACGCACAAGGACAGAGTCTTCATGTAAAGCAATGCTTTGTAACATGAGGACCAAGAAACACAGCCAAGTCCTTTTCAAAGAGACACGTTTGGTTCACAAATGGAGAATCACTGAGGGCAGTGCTTCTCAAAGTGTGGTCCTTGAGCAGCATTACCCATAAGCTTGTTAAAAATGCCAAGTTCCAGGCCCTAGCCCTGACCTAATGGATCAGACATTCTGCAGAGTAGGGCCCAGCAATCTGTGTTTTAACAAGCCTTCCGCTTTGTT
Source organism: Manis pentadactyla (assembly GCF_030020395.1). Classification (NCBI taxonomy): domain Eukaryota; kingdom Metazoa; phylum Chordata; class Mammalia; order Pholidota; family Manidae; genus Manis; species Manis pentadactyla. Next base: position 116,895,518 of record NC_080029.1, on the reverse strand, counting down.
CTGACGAATGCTGAGTTTGAGAACCACTAACTTAGAGCCACCCTACACCATTAGGCCTTGTGGTTTCAATTCGAGTGAAGCAGAGTAAGAGACCCCTCCCCAGGGGGCTACTGGTTCCTCTGCCCTATTTATATTTTCCAGAGTCCCTCCTGGTTGCAGGTTAGTGATTCCCAAAGTGGCTCAGCATCAGTACCATCTAAGGCGTGCTTTCCAGCCCATGCCCACCCCATTCTGAATCAGGATCCTGGAAGTGTGCAGCCCCTACAAGCTCCCCAGGTGATGCTAGTGCTCACTCAGGTTTGGAAACCATTTGTAGAGATTAGCTGCTAATGGACTCACCTCTTTCTGCCTCCCACTAAACACAAGTTGGGGCAGTTTGGCACTCAAGTTCCTGGAAAACCGCTTTCAAAGCCTCTCTCAATTCTGCTGCTGGTTTTGGAGGGCCACTGAGTGGCACTGGGGCATCTGTAGAGGGACACACCTGTGTGCACGCTGCTCCACTTCCACATGCAGACGGCAGCTCCCCAGCCCCAATGCCCACATGGCCAAACTGTTTGGTCGGCCTGCCCTTTGGGGCTTCCTGTAATGGCATTTGACCCATAATATGCTTTCTGCCAGGCTAGAGGGGATTGTTTGCAGACCTTCTGGAAGGCTAATAAATAAATGATGGGCTTCTTTCTGGCCACAGGAAATCATCTCAAGGTCAATGATACTGCAGAGCAGGGCTTTATAGAGCTTGCTAAGATTAAAAAATCATCAGCTCCCACTAACCACATCCCTTCTTTTCTGAAACTTTGAAGCTCTGCTGCTGCAAAAAGGAGCACAATTAGGCCTCGATAAAATTTTAATAGCAGAAATTATGCACTCTGCAACCAGCCTACAATTAGCCGTTGCTATGCTACGGGCAGAACCTAATCACGATAATGAGGCAAACAAAGGGAGGGAATTAATCAGGGCTATAAGGTTAGTGCACAGCCGGCTCCATCTCAGAGCGCTGATTTCTGAAACACAGCAGTTGGACCCCTGGGAAATCTCAATCCTACACAAGGCTAGATTAGCTGGTATGGGGGGGTGTGTAACTTCTTCTGAGTAAGGAAGGCTATGTGCTATCATTCTTACTACCACCATGAGGATGTATTCATTTTAAGAAAATAATGCCACCCCTCGATTCGGCAAGAGAGATATTGCTTTATCAGACACAAGCCCTGCCCTCCAGGACTTTGCTATTCCAAGCGTGGTCCTCAGACCAGCAGCAGCAGAGCCATCTGGGAGCTTGTTAGAAATGCGGAATCTCAGGCCCACTCCAGACCTCCTGAATCACTGTTGGATTTTAACAAGATCCCTAGGTGATCTGTGTTCACACTGAAGTTGAGACATGTCTTGTCGATGGGTTTCAGTCCCAGGCAAGTTCGCTATGGATTCAGTGTGACCAAAGAAAATGACAGCAAAACGTTCTTGGGGTGAAAAGGTTATACCCAACTTTATTTCCAGGTGGCAGGTCAGTCACTGGAATCCCATTCACTCAGAGCGAGTCTGCATGCAGCAAGCCAGTCTCTGCCTCTGGGCCCCTCTGTCCACACAGCTGTCCTTCGGGCCTCTCTGCCTGCACAGTCCTCCCGCACAGCCGTCCTCTGGGCCTCTGTCCTCAGCGCTGCCACCACTCCAGCCTCTGCTCTGCTCTCCTGCAGCCTTGCAGCCCCACCACCATGTCACACCCAGAGCACTGGCAGAGCTCTTTATATAGAGTCAACAGCCATGTATTGCCCACAGGTGTGCAGTGAGCTAGTCAACCAGGGCCAGATGAGAATCCTGGCCCCAGGCACTCTCATTTTATTCACAAGACACCCTGCTATAGGAGACTGCATCCTAGTAACATTATGACAGTGGTTATTATAACTATGGTTTCCGCCAGGTTCTAGGTGAGGCAGTCTGCACGTGTGATTGTCGCATTTAACCCTCACCATACATCACTTAGTCCTCACTATGAGGTTTCCCCCATTTTGCACATGAAAAAAATTGAGGCTCAGAAACGTTAAACTTGTCCAAGTTCACTGAACTGGTAGTAGGAAGAAAAAGAATTGTACTTCCTGGGTGTGGATAAAGTGAAGGTTCCTGTGGCCAGGATTCTCACCTGGCCCTAGTTGGCTAGCTCACTACACATGTGTGGGCAATGCATCATTATTGACTCTATATATAGAGCTCCGCCCAGTGCTCTGGGCAATAGAGTGGCAGGGCTGCAAGGCTGCAGGAGAGCAGAGCAGAGGCTGGAGTGGTGGCAGTGCCAAGGACAGAGGCCCAGAGGCAGAGACCAGCTTGCTGCATACAGACTTGCTCTGAATGAATGGGATTCTAGTGACTGACCTGCCACCGTGGAAATAAAGTTGGATATAACCCTTTCACTCCAAGAACATTCTACAGTCATTTCTTTGGTCACATCGAATTCATAGTGAACTTGCCTGGGGCTGAAACCCATTGGAAGACACCAGGTTTCCAAATTACTAAGCCTGGGCTCTTAGCCACTGGTCCAGAATGCCTGGTATCACATATAGATGGAGGGTGACTGAGGATAATCACAATTCAGATAAGTGTAGGATAAGGAGTCACAAGTGAGTCAGAAAAGGAGGATATTAAGAAATCATAAAGAGGCAGTAAAGTCCCTTTGGGTTGGGGTAATCAGGGATGGAAGAAGTGGCACCTGAATTGGAATTTGAGTAAGTAGGATTTATACAGGTACAATGGTGGGAAGGGCATTTCAGGCAGTGGGATCAGCATAAGAAAAGCACAAAGACTTGAAGACATGAAAAATGTCTGTGAGACTAAGGAGTAGAGCACTTGGATTAAGTATGATATTCATGAGGTAGGGCTGGATTATGCAAGGCCTTGAATGTCAAGACAAGGTTTTGAATTTATTAGGAGGTGGTGAGGATCCATGGAGGGTTTCTAAGCTGGGGGTGGGTCACGGTCAAGCCAAACTCCAGAAAGAGCCGCCTTGGACATTATGAGCCACGCAAACACCAGAGGGAAGCCTGAGCACCCCAAGCCACCATGGGGTCTTTGAGGCCTGAGCCGGGGTGTCAGTGAGATCAGAAAAGAAGGGGTGCCGAGAGATCCTCTGTGGAGAGGGGGACCAAGGCACTGGGATGAGTCAGAGCCTCCAACTTCAGGCTCCAATCTTGGTCACCAGGAGACAGAACCAGAGGGAAAGATGGTTTGGGGAGAAAAATGGCATCATGCTTCAAGATGTATTACACGTGACATGCCTCACAGCCTCCCATCAGCAACACCAGTGTTCACTCAACAGATGTTTATTGAGAGGGACAGCAAAATGAATAAGGCACAGAGCAAGCAAATGACAGTTCATAGTAACAGTACCATGTGCAGAGCCCGAGCTCAGCACTTTCCAGACATTGCATTTCCGACCCCACTGCAGCCTCTTGACGGGACCTGTCATCCAGTCCCTTGAAACCCAGGATGCATATTATAACCACCTGGGGAACTTTACAAAAACTCCAAAACCCGGTGTCCCTTCAAAGACGTGTGCACTGTCACTGCACTGAGCGAGGGTCCTGGTCCCGTGCGGTAAGGGTCTCAGCTGAATCCTGGGGGAAACGTCAATTCCATTGATGCCTTTCAGCCAAAGAGCACCAGGAACGCTTCTGTAGTTAAACGAGTCGAGTTTGTTCCCCACTGAGGGAGGGAGGACGCACCCCATGGGGTGTCATGGGTGCAGTGTCCCTACGAGAGGAGCTAGAAAGAATCTATGAGAGCAGTTAGGCTTTGATGGGGTGACTTGGGGGAGGGTCCCAGGAAGTGGGGGCTCCTCTGGATTCAATGGCTTCAGAAAGTGGTGGCTAATTCTATGACTATTTACCTCAGAAATCTTGTCTGTGGGGAGGGGAGACTAGAATGAAGACAATGTTAAAACTGGCAAAGACGTTAACAGTCACTCGGCTGGCTAAGGATGTGGGTGTTGGTATTTGATGAGTGGCTGAGTGACCTTGTTTGTGTCTTTGCTGAGACAAGATTATGAAACGGCCTTGCTTCATCTCTTTTTATGTCAGTCTCAGAGTGAACTTGTCCAAGGCCGGTGGTCCTCTGAGATGTCGTTTCTATCCAAAGCCCACCCAGGCTCGGTTTTGATGTCAGGGTGACTGGTTTTCTCTCTCTCTCACTGCCCTTCTTTCCATTCTGCATCTTCCCCAACCAGCAAAGGAAAGGAGGACAGAGGAGAGGAGGAAAGGAGATGCGAGATGGTTTAAAGTTAAGGAAGTGAGAAGACAGAGAAGGGGAATGTGAGGTGGGTGCGGGGAGAGTGAACCTTATGGATTCTGCCTCCCGGCACCAAACTGAGCACATCTTAGTGGCATCTGGGTGGCTGGGCAGGAAACGGCTCTGACTGAGCCGCTGCTTGCAGGGGAAGCCATGTATTAAGTTCTTGCTGCCTTGCGGCCCAGCCTTCCCAGGTCAGCAGCGACCTTGCCACCCAGCCCCCCTCAGAGAGAGCTCTCTGTCCCGCCATCTGTTGGGCATCCGCGATTGGTGATGCTCAGCTTGGCGTGAAGGGGAACCTGATGGCAGAAGGGGAGGTGGGTGGGCAGGAGAGGATCCCAGGAGCCTTTCCTGCAGCTCTCGTGTGTGAGTGTGTGTGTGTGTGTGTGTGCGCGCGCGCGCGTGTGTGTGTGTGCGTGTGATGTGCAAATGCAGCATGAGCTCACACTGGCTTGGAGAAATCTCGGCCAGACTCTTCCCTAGGCAGGTTGACCCCCAAGTTGTGTGGGCCAAGGTGCTCATCCTCCAAGTCCGGCCCCATAGCGGGTGTCTGCAGCCCGCACCTCCACTCTGACTTATCCAGAAGGCAGGGGGAGGGAGGGGCAGGTGCCTGAGTGCCTTAGCGTTCCCACCTGGGAGGCCTGTGCCATTCCTCCACTTGGGGTTGGCTCTAGGGAACCCTGGCCATCCGAGGGCCTGGGAGGCAGCAGGGGCCAGGCAGCCCGCACGCAGGTCATGTGTGTTGTGCCTTTCTTACCTTGGCTCTGGCTTCCCTGCTTCCTGCAAAGCCTATGCCTACCCTGGCCTAGTCAGCCTTCAGGACTGAGAGGCCTGCCGCCCCAGCAAAATCGATTATTCCCTCCTGCCTGCTCCCAGAGGGAGGCTTCTGCCCCTGCTTCTACTGAAAACCTTCTCGTGTTGTATTTATTATTATGTGTTCTTTACCCAAATGTCTCTTCTACTGGACAGGGAGCTGGCTTATTTATTGCTTGCTCCCTAGTCCCTGGAATTCTGCCAAACTCATAATGGACATTCGGTAAATGTTTGGGAAGGGGAGGAGAGAAGGCTCGATTGCCATTCTAATGCCCAGCGATGTCCTGGGGGCTGCGGGGCTGCAGAAGCCCTCCCCTCCACCCCCACCCCTGCCCCCGCCCCACCCACCACAAACCACTAGGTAAGTCCCGGTTTGGGACAGGCCGTGGATTCCTCGTCTGCACTGGTCATACCTCCCTTTTCTCTCCCCATCTTCCTGGAGCTTTTCCTGAGTCAGAAGTGAACGAGGCAGATGACATGAGAGCCTTAAACTCAGGAAGAACCTAGGCCACAGAAAACAGCAGGTGCCTGGTGTTAGTTCAGGAAGGCCTCAAAGGAAGGGGTGACTGGCAGTGGCTCCCCTGTTAACACAGTTTAACCTGCAGCTTCTATTGCTCTCTAGAACCAACTTCTCACAGAAGCCACAGAGGGAAAATAAAACAAGCCAACTCCTAAGGCAAAGTCCCCAGGGCAATAAGATGGGGGAGCTGGGGACTAGGAAACACATTACTCATGCCCTGAGCTCCCTGGAGAAGAACCAAGTTACTTCAGCTCTGTCTGGGGTGGCTGGGTCCCTGGGCAGACGCAGGCTGAGGCTGTCACCTTCTGGCCCTTGTCTGGCCTCTGCAGGGGGACCTGTATGTGTGATGGTCAAACGGCACCAGATCTCCCCTTTGTAAACTCAAATCGTGCAGTTTTTCAATTATGCACTTTAGCAGCAGCTCTTTGGTGGGGATGCTGAATGAAAGTGATGATCAAGCACATGCATAATGACTCATAGCGCTTGTAATTGGTGAGACACCCAGAGAAGAGGGAGAGGCAATTCAGGTAGGATGGATTGCTTTCTCTTTTTTGCAGCTTGAGTTGAGCAGGGTGATTAGCACCTCAGGACTCACCACCCTGTCCCATCCTGCCTCAGTGCAGAATTTAGAGATCCAGGCAGGGGGAGGGAGGAGGGGAAGGAGAGCTGGGAATAACATTTGAAATGTGCCCCTCAAGTCTACCCCACGGGGCATCGAGGGGCACAGGGGCAAGATCTTGGCATTGTGATTTCAAAGAGTCCTCTCAGCGTGGCGGAGTAGGTTGAAGGCAGACCCGGACATCAGGTAGACCAGGGTTCATATCCCAGCTCCTCCACCTACCGGTTCTGTAACCCCAGACGAAGTACTGGAACTCCCTAAGCTTCTGTTCTATCTTCTGTTAGAAAGAGATCACGGCCCTCCTCCAAGGCTGTTAGGATTTGGATTCAATGAAAGGAGATGACCTATAGGAAAGGGGGAGCACAGGCCTGCATGTTAGAGAAGCCGGGGGGAGGAACAGCCCTCGACCGCCCCCCTGAGCCCCTCCCAGGGTAGGAGCATGCCCTCCCAGCCAGCACACCAGACAGTCTAGTTTCTCACAAAATTAATTATCCAGGAACTCACCTCTCTCTAAACACTCTGTGGGTGTGTCCTTAGCAAAGAGGAAGCATCTGGCTGGAGGTGATGGTGGGTGGGTTCCAAATATTGACTCTTCTAGGTGTAAAGCAGAACTCCTAATTTGTCCTCAAGAATGGCCATCCACCTGCCGGGAGGGTCTCAGGCTGGAGCAGGCTGGGACTGGGTAAGAGTCTCTCCTTCCTCATCATGATTTTATGGACTCTAATTGCCTCTCTGTCCAGACTTCCAGCCTCCAAGTTTTCAGCTTCGAGTGATTTATCTCAAAGGCCACCCCCGTGGGCCCCTCATCTGCTGTTTAATTGGAGAAGGGGGAGCTAGAGGCCCCAGTGCCTTAATTGCATTTGTTAATGGGGAGGTGCAGTTATCCCGGCCACACTCTTGCACACTGCCAGGCAGACAGAAGATGATTAAGGGCATCTTTAAAACTCCAGCTCCCCACAGCCCTCTCCACTAATTGAGCAGCGGAGGAAGTGATATTGAGCCTCCCCCCTCCTTTCTTTAAATTAACTCCTGGCTCCAAAGTCCTCCTCAGAGCCGTGCATTGGCCACGTGGCTCAGAGTGTTCCTTCCAACCCCATCCATCACCAGTCACTTAGGCACAGGGCCCAGCCACATCGCCACTGGGCCATCTATCACCCACTGATGGAGCAGACTGGGGGCTGGGGCCTTCATGGGCCCCAGAGGGTGATAGCATCCAGCCTGACTTTAGCACCTGACTTGGCTGAGAGGTGGCCTGATGGTGTCCCACTGTCCTCTGACCTTGGCACCTGTGCTCAGCCCCAGTCTATACCACCAGTCACCTACCAACTGGTCCACTGCTTCCTGATTTAGCGTGTTCTTCGTCTGGCAGCCAGAGTGATCAGCCTGAATCATAAACCAGGTCCAGCACTAATATTAAAAACCCTTTAACAGCTTCCTAATTTACCCAGAATGCAATTCAAGCCCCATGTTATGGCCTACAAGACCCCAGGTAGCCTGGTGGCTGGCACACTCTCCATCCTCAACCTGCATCCTTTAGCCCTTGCTCACTAAGCTCCAGCCACATTGATTTTCTCGTCGTAGTTCCCCACACATACTGAGCTCTTTCCAGCCTCAGAGCCTTTGCACGTCTTCTTTCCTCTTGGAAGAATTTTCCTTCACACTTTCATGGTCAGCCTCTGCTCACCCTGCAGGTTTCCATTTAAATGTTGCTTGAGAGAGGACTTCTGTCCTTCTGTGACTGCCATATCTTAAATAATTTTCCCACCTTCTTAGTTTTTTTAAACACTTTTTTGTTTTCTTCAAAGCATATATCACAATTTTCATCATTTTAGGTTTGTTCTTTTGCTGTGTATTTTTGTTGTTGTTTCTGTCTTGCTAGACTATAAACTCCATGAGGTCAGGATCCTTCTTTCAGTTGACCATCGTAGCCCAGATACCTACCAGAGTACTTGGTAGTTCCTCATTCATTCAGCAAATGTTTATTAAGCACTTACTATGTGCCAAACAGTAGTTTAGGTTCTGGCGATATAGCAGTGAACAAACAGGAGAAAATCTCTCCCCTCCTGGATCTTACATTCTAGAGGGCACAGGAGAGGCAGGCAATAAACAGCGAATGTAAAAAATGAATCAGACAGAACATTAGAAAGTTACTAGGTCTTTCTAGTAACTAACCAAGGCTAATGATGACTAAGTCTCTGTGATCTTTGGAATTAAAGGTTGGGTAAAAAGCTAAGGAGAAACAGCATGTGTGTGTGTTTGTATGTATATGTGTGTGTACTGATGTGTGGGAAGTCAAGCTACCAGGGTGGCTAACATTGAGACCCAGATGCATTTTGTTCCCCTGACAATGAAGAATGTCAGCTTACAATTTCCTTCTTCTGGGTGTCCATCTCCCACAGCTGCTGCCTCTTGAGTGGCTCTACCTTTTCTGGGTATCTCCCCCTCTCCTGAGACTCTTCTCCTTCCTCATTCCCCACAGACACTCTCCCACCCTGTGCCCCGTTGTGGCATGGTGTGGTCAGGTGAGTTTGCGTGTTGGCCTGCCTGGCATTCATCCCCTTTCTTCTGGAAACAGCATCCCAAGTTTTACTTGGAGACCAAACCCCACCCCAGTGGATATAGGCGTAGTAGGACTGTCAGTCACGGCCTCTGCCCTCTCCCAGGAGGCCGTCTTGAGCCTGAGTCCTAAATGGAGAGACAGAAAAGATTTAAAAACATTTATTCATTCTGGTGAAATGACCGTCCATTCATTCCTGCTCCAAGACCCTCAGAGCTGTCCTGCTTCCTGTCCCTTCCCTTCACGTCTCACTTTTCCTTTCCTTCTGGAGCTGCACCACGGCCCTTCCATACATTCTTTCTCGTTCATAACAGCGGAGGTTGGTTTCAGTTGCTGACTGATTTAATTGCGAATTGTATCATTTCCCACTGATATGGAGGCAGGCCAGTTCTCCTGTTGGTGGATGAACTGGGGCTCGAAACCAATGTCTTTGGGCCCCAGGTTCCTTGTCAGTTACATGAGGATGGTAATAGCACATTTCATGGGTATTGTGAGGATTAAGAGACTTGGAGTGTTTGCTTATGACAGTGCCTGGTAGTTCCGCCCTCTCCTTTCAGTCTTGTGCCTAACCTCTCACACAAGAGCAGAAGGAGATGTAGTGAAACAGGGGCAGGAGGTCCCCCAGAGGTTGCTATGGGAACCCCAGCCACATGCGCAGCAATCTGTGGGGTGTGCATAGCTGCCTGGGGGCTGGCAGCAATGACTCTGCCTTTTGGAGCAGAAAGGCCCAGCTGTTCCTGTTACCCCAGGTCCCAGCTTGGCTCAGTTCACAGAACTCCAAGCAGGCAGCTGCTCAGCCTGGGAGACGGGAGGAGGAACTTACTCTGTGCAGCTCTTAGTTTCCATTCCCTGGGGAAGCAGGGAGGGAAAGAAGAGCATTACTCAGCTCAGAAGTCTCAGGCAAGAAACCAGACTGAAGAAGCCAAGTAGTCACTCAATCCAACGGCAAACCTTCAGTGAGTCAGTTTTGGGAGCCCAGAACTACACTGAATAGGCAGTGAGGGGGACTGGAAGTCAGAAAACATTAGGGGAAGGACCTCCGTGGAAACAAAAATAGAAATTAAAGACAGCAACCATGGCTATCATTTACAGAGTACCCACCCTGTGTTAGCCACTCACCTAAGGTCTTTACACGCATCTCTATAGCCCATACCACAAACCCTGCCAGGAGGTGTTAACATGCCCTTTCTCCACGTGGAGTCTGGGCTCCGAGAAACTGCAGGGCATGCCCACGAATTACCTACCAGGAAAGGTCACCTGGTATGATCCAGTCATCTTACAGTCCAGTTCCTCGGTTCACTTCCCCCAGAAATTGGTTGAGCACCCAGTATGTTTGGAGCTCTGTACTGGACATGCTTGGAGTTCAGTGGGAGAAGCTCAGGGGCACACAGGTGACAGTGACACTGGTGAGGGCTGTGAAAACAACAGGACAGAACAGTGGCAGTGCCTCGCATGTCAGGGCAAGCGGGGAAACATTGGCTGCACTGGGCCTTGAAGAATGGACAAGTGGCAGTTTAGCAAAGGAAATGGTGGAAGGGGGGGGAAGGAACTCACGTGGGAGCCCAGCATGAGCAGGAGTGTGTGGCTTGTGCAGGGCAGCCTCCTCCACGTGTCCCTTAGCTGGGGGCTGAGTGCATGGGGCTCCATGCCAGGGGCTGAGGGCAGGTCATGCTGAAGCCAGATTGCAAAGGGCCTTGCATGGGATGCCAAATGATTTGAACTGCATCTGGTAGGAAAGGGGAGGCCTCTGAACGGTTTTAGGCAGGCGAATGATGCGGTCGGATTTGCCTGTTACTCAAACAACTCCTGCTTATGTGCATAGGATGGACAGCAGGGTGGGCCAGAACAGGCGCAGGGATCCAGCCAGGGACTGTTGGTCCTGCCCCGTGGTCCCAGTTGGGGGTAAAGGGACTAGGGCTGTAGCAGGGTAGGGAAGGGAACAATTAGGAGAGATTTCAGATGTGGAATCAGTAGACTCTCATTGGCAAGAAGCTGAGGATTATTAGGTTCCTTGCCAGAAACCTCTGGGTGTGTCCCTGTAGTGTTTGTGAGTGTGGGTGTGTGTCTGTGTACATGCATGTCATGTCTGTGCGTGCCTGTACACACACGTGCATGGGACCATGCAGGCCCCCATGCATGTGGGTGTCCCTGTGCTCTCAGCCACACCTGCCCCACTATTTGCGTGTCTGTCCCTGGGGCCTGTGTGTCCACTGCCCCCAGCCCAGCTGTAGGGTCCCCACCCCCTTGCTGTTCTCCAGGCTCAGTGTAGAATTCTGTGTGCCAGGCACCCCCATAGACCTCAGCTGCTTTAGAGACGCCCACTGCTAACTCAGGATCCATCTTGCATCTCTGTTTGATGAGCAACATGAGCCCTGAGGCAAGTCTTCAAAGGGAGCAACTGGGGGTGGAAAGAAAGTAAGCATCAGAATCAAAACTGTGGACTAACCCTGCCCTGTGCCAGCCCTGGTCACAGGCCCGCTCCTGCCTCCTGCCCTGCCCCCCCAGCAAACAAGCTTCGATTTGACAACTGCATTTTCCCCAGGCCAGGATGTGGGTGGGGGAGCTAAGGGGGTTCTGGGAACAGAGAGGTGGGCGGGCCTGGGGCAGGGGGAGCTGCCTGCTCCCACCCAGCAGGTTCTCACAGCTCAGGGCGTCCCTCAGCATGTGTGTCGCATGGGCTGCCAATGGGCCTGCCCTCGGAAGCCCTCCATCCTTCCCCACCCCACTTGTGTTCTCTTCTTCCCTCCTTCCTTCCTCCTTCTCTTCCTTTTCCCCTTCCCTCCTTCCCTAACCACCATTTCCGGAGGACTTCAAGGCTGCAAAGTGACCTGAGACTTAGTGACGGCGTGACTGTGGGCAAACACGCCTCAGTTTAAAAGGGAGCTGCTCGCACCACACAGGTTGCCAGGATTAAATAAATTCAGGCATGTAGGTCCACAGCACAGTGCCAGATTCACTGAAGGAACTCTACCAACGGTAGCCATTGGAACTCTTGTTATGTTGTCTGGTGATCAATAAGGCATCTCCTCTCTCAAATTGCTTCCACCAGTGAGGAATACCGGCAGATTAACAAATAGTGCAATAATAGTTCTATAGAAGGGTGGGTGCTACGATGCTCAGAGGGGGTTCAGAAGAGTAAGGGCCCATTCTTCCTAGGAAAGATGTGGGATCAGGGAGAGCTTCCTGGAAGAGGTGACTCCTGAGTCCTAAAGGACAGCAGGATTTCACCAAGTGAGCCAGGGTGAGAGCATCCAGGCCCAGGAGAGGGTGTTGCCGAGGTGTGAGGGGGAACTATAAAGACCCCAGGGTGCATCTGAGGCCTTGGGTACTGGGCAGTAAGCCTGCCCCAGGCTGCAAAGCCCAGCAGGTCCTGGGAGTGATAAGCATGCCTGAAAGAATTTGACCAGACTAGGAGTACTGGGGCTGAGGACCTCAAGATCCTTCTACACCAAAAGATCTCTTCCACTCAGGGGGCAGGCTGCTTGTGGTGCTGTCCAGATGCTTCTTCAGTGAGACACTGCTGGGGGCGGCTGTGGCAGGCTGACTTCAGGGGGGAGCCCCTTAAGGATGCCTCAGCTGTGGAGGGCAGCCAAGCCCAGGATCCCACCTCTTCCCCAGCAGCCCCCAGCCAGTGATGGACCAGTGCCGGAGTACAAAGCTCTGGCCATTGCAGCCCAAGTCAGGACAACTCTGAGGAGCTAATCTAGCTCTAGGACCTCTCCAAGGGGTCAGCTGGGGCTGTGGTGGACCTGTGCTGAGCCCCACCTCTCCCTCTGCCCCCTCTTCTTCCTTCCCGTGTCTTGCCAATGGGTTTCAGCCCTGGGCAAGTTCACTATGGATTCAGTGTAACCAAAGAAAATGACAGCAAAACGTTCTTGGGGTGAAAGGGTTATACCCAACTTTATTTCCAGGTGGCAGGTCAGTCACTAAAATCCCATTCACTCAGAGCGAGTCTGCATGCAGCAAGCCGGTCTCTGCCTCTGGGCCCCTCTGTCCACACAGCCGTCCTCTGGACCTCTGTCCTTGGCACTACCACCACTCCAGCCTCTGCTCTGCTCTCCTGCAGCCTTGCAGCCCTGCCACCGTGTTGCACCCAGAGCACTGGGTGGAGCTTTTTATAGAGTCAACAGCCATGTATTGCCCACAGGTGTGCAGTGAGCTAGTCAACCAGGGCCAGGTGAGAATCCTGGCCACAGGAACTCTCATTTTATGCACACCCTGCCTTCTCCTGGTGTGGATCCCAAGGGCCCTCCCTACGGAAGGCTCTGGGTGCCAACCCCACTCAGGTCCACCTCAGAGCCTGCTGCTTAGCCTTCTGGGCTGAATGTTGTCTTTCTACACTTCTCTCCCCACCCTAACCTCTTTTGCTAGTCAATTTCTTTGTTGTTGAAGTATAACATGCATACAGAAAGGTTCCAAACCCAATGAATCATGTACAACTCAAATCTTGGCAAAGATAACATACCTGTAACTGTCACCCAGATCAGGAAACAGAAATTTACCAGCACACCCAGAGTCCCTTTGTGCCCCTCTCCTTCCCAAAGGTAACCACCATCCCCGACTTCTCACACCATGGTTTTAAGGTTTGCTTCTCTTTGAACTTCAGTGGAATCATGTAGTGTGAGTATAGACACACTCTCATGTGCCCGGCTTCTTTCGTTCAACCTTATGTTTGTGAGATCCATGCTTGCTGTTGCAGATAGCAGTAGTTCATTCATGCTCACTATGCACTCATTTCCCTTGCCCAAATGACCCTATTTTATTTATCTATTCACTGCTGAGAGTAGGTTAGGGTAGTTTCTAGTTTACAACTATTTGATAGTTCCACTATGAATACTCTTGTAAATGACTCTTGGTGCTTCATAAACAAATTTCTGTTAGATGTATACCTAGGCTCAGGATTTCTGGGGTAGGTATGAATATGTTCATCTTTAGTGGCACTTCTGAACTGTTTCCCAAAGGGGCCATACCAGCTCTTGCTGTTGCGAGCAGCATGAGAGCTCCAGTTGTTTCACATCCTCAGCAGCACTTGGTATTGTCAATCTTTTTAACTTTAGCCATTCTGGTGTATCTCTAATTTGGATTTTCTTGCTAACTAATGATGTTGAGCATCTTATCATGCTTATTGGCCATTTGTGAAGTGGCTGTTCTAAACTTTTTTGTCTATACATTTGCCAGGGTTTTTCCTTTTTTTTCTCATATTGGTTTATATAGGAGCTTGTAGCTCCAGGAGGGGTGTGGAGAAAATGGAAGTTCGTATGGCCAGGATCCTCACCTGACCCTAAACTACTTGATGGTGTAACTGGCCTGCTGCTAGGCTACTGCTCCCACACCCGTAGGCAATAAGCTATCACTGACTGAGTCACTATACAAGAGCTCTGCCCACTACTCTGGGTGGATGCAGAGATGGAGAAGGATTACAGACCTGCAGACTGTTGGATGCAGGCTTGGTTCTAGTGCTTGACCTATAACCAGGAGAACCAAAAGCAGGTAATTAACCCTTTTACCCCAAGAATGTTCCATTGTCATTCCTCAGTCTCACTGAATCTATAGTGAACTTGCCTGAGGCTAAAATCCATTGGCAAGACAAGGGGGTTCCCAGCTCCAGGGAAGTTCACTCTGGATTTGGTGAGACCGAAGTACAACAACAGAATGTTGTGGGATTGTGGAGTGGGGGTGGGAGGGTAAAAGAGTTTATACCAAGCTTTATGCTCATGGTGGCAAGTCAAGTGCTAGAGCCACATCTGTGTCTGGCCATCTGCAAGCCCGTCTCCACCTCCATCTCCAGGCTCTGCCTTCACCTCCAGCCTCTGCTCTGCCCCATGCACTGGGCAGAGTTTTTTCTATAGCAACACAGGCAATATTGGTTTAGTGCCAACGGGTGTGTAAGCATTAGCCTATGCAGTAGGCCAATTACAACATCAAGTAGATTAGGGTCAGATGAGGGCCATAGGAATTTCCATTTTCCCTACAGAGCTCTTTATATATTCTGTATGTAAGCTCTATGTCAGATTCACATGCTTTTTTTTTTTTTGAGATTCAAATATCCCCAAGAGAAAGGTAGGGGATAAAGTGAGGGGAAGGTGGGGGATAAGGGGGGTAAGGCCCAGCATCACCAAAGCTGACTGGTGGGTACCAAGTTACTTCCGGCTTCTTTGGGCCTGAGAAGCCCTTCTAGCAAGGAGGCCTCCTCACTGCGGCTGCATTCTCCTTCCTCTGACAGTCTTCTTTCAGCTGAGGGAAGCTAAAATTCAAAAAAGGAGTCTCAGAAGGGTCAGCAGCAGAGACCTGGAGTTTTCACAGAAGGGGAGAGGAGTCAGGGGAGAGTGTGACCTCCCTTCTCCTGGGCAGGAACAAACGGTGAACATCTGCTGTCTGCCTCTCAATGAGGGGATGAAGCAGCACAGGTGCTCCCTCCCAGGCTGAGGACCCCCCACAGGGGGCTGGATAAGATGGAGAGATAGTGCCCTGAGCCCAGGGGGCAGGGGAAGGAGATGAGAAGGAAACACCCGGAGACCAGAACGTGATCCCCTCAGTAGACAGGATTCTATCTTCTTCATCCCCAGATCCCTGACCTTTAGCATAGTAGGTGCCCTGTATTTTCCCAGCAGAAAGAGACATGTAGAACTTTCTGAAAGTAAGCTCTGTGAGAGGGTCTGTAGGTGCTCACTAGTATGCACTGAATGAATAAAATTCAAAAGGCCATGAAACTAATAATAGCTCCATTTTGTGAACATCTACCATGCCAGGCACACTTACATACTAGCAGCTCATTTAATACACTATCTTCGTTTTGCAGATGACAATAGGTAACTTGCCAAAGTCACTAAACTGGAATTCATACCCAGTGCTACCTGACTCCAAAACCCCTGTGCTTTCCCCCTAGCCATGCAGCTTTTTATTAGGGGAACCACAGAGGGCAGTTTGGCAGGAGTTCCCCAGGCAGGAAGTGCATGCTTCTCTCTTCCAGGTGAAGAACTGGAGGCCAAAAGGAAGGGCTGTGAGCAAAAGAGCAGGGACAAAGGTGAGGGTATGGGCACCCATCTTAGCCCGCCCCTAACCTCCCACCTGCCTCCCTCTCTGCCTTCTTCCCTCCCTCCCTCCCTCCCACAAGCACTTACTGAGCACCTACTGTGTGCGAGGCCCTGTGCTAGGTCCAAAGTGAACACAACAGACACAAAAATCCTGCCTCCGTACAGCTTACCCTCCAGTGGTGAAGGGAGAAGAGGGCCATTCATCAGATGATACGTGACTGCAAACGGAAGGGGGCCGGTGGAAGCATTCATCTGTGTCCTGCTCTTCCCCAGCATAGGAGGGAGCCCACCATTTGTGAGTTCTATTCCCAGAGGCCTTTGTGTTGCAGAGCCACAGGCAGCCGTTGCCAGGCACCCAGAAGGCTCCCCTCCCTTTCCTGGCTTTTGTTTTGTCAAAACTGAGGAATTATGCTGGGTGGTCTGAGAAGAAGGGCTTGGAGGGGGCGAGATAGAAGCAGCTGGAGTAGAGGATCAGGGAGCTTCTCCCAGAAAGGCTTGGGAGGTGGGGACGGCTCCCTGGGGGACCTTGCAGGGAATGGCCACCCAAGACCCTACTTGTAACACAGGCTCCCAACCTTGGCAAAGATGCAAATGATCCCCTATGTGCACGCACACATGTGCACACACACACACACACACACAGAGACTGGGCAAGGATCTTCAGGATCTTGAAAATCCAGCATCCAAGGTAGAATGTAAACCAGAGGACCTAGCCTGAATGTGTGGGTTCTCTAAGGCCCCCAAGACCCTTGCCTGCGTGGGGAGGAGCCTGCGTCAACAAAGATGAAGATCCCCACCGTCGTGACCACTCCCAGTTCCTCACCTGGTTCTCCCCACTTCATGTTCAAACTCATTCCCGGCTTCTGAACTATCATATTTTCTTCCAACCCTCCTCATTCACTCCCCACCTATTCCCTAATTCCAGTGGCTGAGCTCAATCCAGAATCTGTATCTGCTTTTCGAGCACATTCCCCAATGTCTGAGTTGTTGAGACCAGTGACACTACGGGAGGCGGCGGGGTTGATCTCAGGACCTCGCACTGGGAAGCTGAGAGGATTAAACAGAGATAACGCGTGTGCAGCGTTTAGTCCAGTGCCCGGCACTTGGAAAGTGCCCATTAAACATTAGCCATCTCTTTACCAAGGAGAGGGAAAGTGGGAACCCAGGCCCAGAGGTGGGAAAGGGCGTGGCACAACCAAATAGTTTGATTACAAACAGTTGGTGCAGTGTTGGTGCAGCACCTTCACAAAGGCAGCTGAAGCAGGAAAGTGACCCAGGATCTAGAGCCCATATGCGATCACATGCACCTCACTAAAGGGTCTGCGATTTCTCCCACAAGGCCGTGAGAAGTACTGGTGTGTTTTAAGCAGGGTGGCCATTTCAGAGCCCACTCGGCCACAGTGGGGAAGTTGAATCAGAGTGGGAGAGACTCAAAGATGTGCTGTTATGTGCCATTGACCCTGGCTTATGAGGATGGCACTTTAGTATCTGGGCAGGCAATGCAAAAAGGGGAGTCTAACCTATTTCCCAGCAACATCTCATTTTTAGTGAGTAAGCAAATTTAGAATCATGTTAATTATACTGTCAGAGAAGTGATAGAGCAGGAGAGAAAAAAACCCAGTAGGAGACTGCAAGAGAGAAAATAGAAAATCCACTAATGTGGCCCTGGATGTGCCAGTGATTCAGGGACACAGACGTGTCAAAGTTGCTGAAATCCTGACACCTCTCTTCCCACCCCATGTCCCACCGACTAACCCGAGGGGGTCTCCTCCTCACCTTGTGCATTAATTAGGACTTTTTGTATTGTAAGTAGCAAAACAAACAAAACCTCTGTTCGAACTGACTTAAACAGTGAAGGGAAGTTATTGCCTTGCATGACTGAAGAGGCTAGAGGTAGTCTCCTTCAGATGGAGCTGGATCTAGTGGCTCAAATCATGCCACATCAGCCCTGCTTTCTCTCTGTCCTGCATCTGCACTTTCGGGCTCCTCCTCAGGCCTCATTCCAGCCACACCTGGCTTTCCTTGCAATTAGGAGCAGTTGCATTGTGCCTACTCCACATCCTTATCCTACTCTTTTCAAGCCAAGGGGAAGCCTCTCTTCTGGTAGAAGAATTCTTTTTTCCCAGCAGAGCCTCCTTTTCCTCCCCTCACTCACATTCATGCCTCCCTGCTTCCCACTGGCACCGAGGGTGATGCAGCCATCCCTAAACCACCCCTGAGCCATCCCTGAGCCGTCCCTGAGCCATCCCTGAGCCATCTCTGGGCCGTCCCTAAACCATCCCTGAGCCATCCCTGGGCTGTCCCCAAACCATCCCTGAGCCATCCCAGAGCCATCCCTGAGCCCTGAGCAATCCCTGAGCAGTTGAGGTGCTGGTATGGTCCTCAGTTAACTGAGGAGCCCTCGACGAGGAGAGCATAGGCTCCACGAGGCCAGCACATTTGCTTAGGGACCCACCCTCCTCACTCCAACCACATGAAGGAAAGATAAAGGAGGAAGGGTACCCTCAAAAAGTGGGGTGTGGACATGGAGCTGTAATGCCATCACCTTCTCCATGGGGCCTCCTTACCTTCCCTGACCCCTCCTCTTAGACCCTGGGCTCCTCTTCTTTTCCTATCCTTTAAGTATAGGGACCTCACAGTGTTGTCTTGGGGTCTCTAATTCCCCAGCTGTCTCACCCACTTTCACCTTCTCTGACCACCTGTTTGTTGATGACTCCTAAATCCACATCACCAGTCCAGATGTCACTCCTGTGCCATGAAACCATAGATCCAGCTGCCTGCTGGATCTGTCCATGCAGAGGTACCTGAAACCTACCCATTCTCGCTCCCCCAGGCTATCCGGCTCCAAACCTGCCTCCCTCTATGTGTTCTCAGAGTCACCACAGAGCCGGAATCCTGGCTGTCCCTGACTCCAGCTTCTCTCTGGCTCCCCCAGGTCTGAGCAAGCCCCAGACCATCAGTCAGGTACCTACCCACTTCTTCCTAGCCCTACTGCCCTATCCATGTTAGGGGCTCAGGAAGGGCTGGGTGCCCGATGGTTTCTGTTGCAGCCAAGGCCCCATCCGTGTGCTGCTGAAACTCCGCACTGCCCCCTGGGCCACCAGAGGGGCCTTGCCCTGACAGCAGGCCTATGTCAGGGTCACTGCTGCATTGACCAGAGCCCAGGACAGTTCCCAGGGCTTAAAGACTTCCACAAAAACGTGTGGAGTGAACAAATGAATCCATGAATGAGAGAGAAAAGAGTGAGAGAGTTCTTCTGGGGAGAAAGAGTCAACAGCTCTGAAGGCCTCTGCAAGCCAGACAGGCCTCAGGCCACCCTGCCAACCTTGTGGAGCCTGTGCCCTCCTCACCCAAGCTCATCAAGCAAAGGGCTGCCTGCCCCCCGGAAGCCTTCCTGGTGTGAGGTGGCCAGTAGAACGGAGGACTGTTAAAGACCCTCCAAATGTCCAGATCCTGAGATTCCAAGAATTCAGCTTTTCCCTGAAGCTCAGTATAGTTAGTGCCAGTTACCACCTGGAGCAACTGAAAGTTGAATTGCTCCATTTCTTGTTTGATTTCACCAGAAAACTAGCACATTGCAGCAGGGCCTCTGGGAACAAAGCATGCTTATACTTCCCCACCCTGGGCACGGGTGGTAGGCGTGTGGGCTAACGACACCTAGGATTTCAGCTACTGCAGTGACATTAAAATGTGCACTGGGAGAAGCCAATATGTGCCTGTTTGGCTGTAAAGAGCTCACAAAATTTATTAACCTTCTGTGACTTGGCAGAGACGGCCAACTGTGGCAAACCCACACATGTGGAAATAGATACGTGGCTTTGGGACCAGTTTTCTCTATGAGGTCTCTGTACTTTCATAGACAAAGACTTTCTCTTACCTCCCTCCTGTTGAACAAGGGCCTCCTTGACTGGTTTGGGAAGGAAGGTAAGGAAGGAGAGGAAAACTTGGTTGTGTTGTGTTCCCACCTGGGCCAGTTGCCATGCTGGGCACATCACACGCCTTATCTCGTTTAAGTAACAAACAGTAACCCCCAAAACAAACATCTCACCATCCTCATTTTTATAGGTGAAGAGACAAAGGCCCAGAGAAGTCCCCTGAACTGCAGAGGTTAAATGACTGGCGGGTGGCAAAACTGAATGCAAACCTGTTCTCCCCAGAGCCCTCCGGTCAGCAGGCTGACAGCGCAATGTTTAGATTTCGGGGTCTTGGTAACCTGTGCACAGAGGCCAGGAACAGAGGGGACTGCGTATTCATCACACAACTTTTGGCTCTGCCCCCCAAAGAGAAGCTGGGGTGGTAAACCTTACAGAACAGCCCAGGCTTCCTGTTTGCAAGAAAATAATGTCTATATACCATAATAAATTCTCTACCTAATTTCTCCATATGTGATCCACCTTTTATTATGCTGGTTGAAACTTTTTTTAAAAATACAGAAAAGTTCCCAGAAGAAAACTAAAAGTGAGTCATTATTCTCCCTTGTCAGATTAGCTTTTGTTGATTTTTAAAGAGATCTATCAACTAAACTTATCATGTAATCACTTTCCAATATATTCGTGTATCACATTATCATGTTGTATGCCTAAAGCTAATTCAGTCTTTTATGTCAATTATATCTCAATAAAACTGGGGGGAAATCTAAGTATAAGTTTACAAAATTCAAAGAGCAAGAAAATTTAAAAAATGAAGTACCATTCCCTTCCATTCCTCTCCCAAAGGCAATCTTTGCTAATATATTTTTCTGATTCCTTCTAGTAAAAAGGAGCAGGTGTGTATGACTTTATTTTGTTTTTCACAAAAACAGGGTCGTATGATACTCTCTAGACACTCTGCAGCTCATTCTCTTTCACTCAGTAACACATCTGAGAGGATCTTTCCACTTAGGACAAAGCCATCCACCTTTCTTTTCCTGAACACATAGTGTGCATATTCTTTGCTCATTTGAAAATCTGGTTTGGTATCTTTTTCTTGTCAAACTCTTTATAAAGACATCAGTTCTTGGTCAACTTTATGTGTTACAAATATGTTTTCCCTGTTTCATTTCAAATAAATGTTAACATTTCTTATTTCTACAGGTAGTTCAAAAGATGGCCTCACTGGGATCACAGAGGGCAAGGGGGGCCTGTAAGAGTCTGTTATTGCAGTTGAAGCAAATTCTCACAAACTTAGTGCCTTAAAACAAGTCCAACTGCCTTCCAGTTGAGAGGCCAGAGGTCTGACATGGGTCTGGGGGCTGCATTCCTCCTGGCGGCTCTGGGGAAAATCTGTCTTCTTGTCTCTTCCAGCTTCTGGAAACCACCTTGACTTCTTTGAAACCAGCAGCAAAGCATCTTCTCTCTCTGGCCTCTGTCTCCATCCTTACATCTTCGCTCTCTATCTGAGCCTCCGGATTCTCTCTTATAAGCAGCCTCGTGATTGTATTGCCACCCAATACAATTTAATAACCTTGGCAAAGGCCCCTTTGTCATGTAAAATGACATACACACAAATTCCAGGGGTTAGGATATGGACATCTTTTGGGGGACATTATTCAGGGAAGAAGGGGGAAGGGCTGGGAGGAAGGGGTGGTGGTATTTGTCCAAAGCAGAGCTGTCCTCCCATCTCTGGAACTCTGGGGCTGTCTACATGTAGGGTGATCCAAGCCTCATCACAGACATCTTCTTCCAACCCCACATAAAAGGTGATATCCTTGCTCTTCAAGGGCTGTCACATCACCATGTTTGCTTCTTATTCAACGCCCCCCCCCCCCCACAGCCATAGGGCACAGGGACAACTTATGGAAATCAGGCACCTGCGCTAAAAAAAATGGATTCTCCCAGCTGGGGCTTAGCTCCTCAGTAGGTTGCAGACCCCTGGAAGCCAGGGTCCAAGGCTTATTAAGCTTTTGTTGTTGTTCACAGTGCTTCCTGCAATTACACGGAAAACAGGAAGGAAAACTGGCAGAGAGGAGGCCCGTAGCTCTCCCACACAGCCCTGAACCAACGCATGCCCCTTCCCAAAGGGCTCCCCAGACCTGGGGCTCACTTTGACATCTTTTTCCCCTCGGGAGACTGGGTTTTCTAAGAGGGCACTGCCCACAGGCAGGTCCTAGAGCCACTGGGACCAGAGACTGTGAGAAGATCATGCCCTGTATTCCATCAAGCCATCCATGCCCGATTTTCTATTTAGCAGAACACTGGAACCGTGAGGGTGAGAAGGACACTTAGCACAAAGTCAAATCTCTCTTGGGGTTCTGCTGGGAGTGGAAAGGCGAGGAGGGCAAGGGGCAGTTTCAGACATGCAGAAGGAGCACAGATATTGTGTCTTCTTCAGGTTCTTCAGCTCAGAGTCAGGGGGATGGACAGGATGACCTCTCAAGGCCCCTTCCAGTCTAACATGTGCGTAAGCACCATGTCCCCACCCCTCGAGCCTCTTACACTGAAATCTCCGGCTTATGACCTCCCTAGGAAGTTGGCCATATAATTTTTTCCCTCCTGATTATAAAAACAGCATACATCTCTTATTACCAAAAAAATGGACAAATTCAGAAGAGCATAAAGTAACAGGAAAACCTGATGCCTATAATCCAGATATCCAGAGGGAACCGTGGGTACCATCACCCTATTTCCTTCCTTTCCATGCATATGTGTTTGGAACTCTTGTGAGAGGCTTCTTTCTGGGGTTCTCCTGGGGAGGGGCTGTCAGAGATCAACCTCCTATCCCAGGTGTCCCCAGGGTGGTGTTGTTCGTGTTCCTTGTTGCTTCGCCCACTTCATCAGGGAGGAGGTCGAGCAACCTTTCTTGTCAATGACTCTGGAACCTTAAGGAAGATTTCAGTTCTGTACTGAATGAGAACAGAAGACCATCCCCAAGTCTTACAGAATTTGAGTCCTATCTAGTGGGGATGGGAGGGAAGAGTAGGTATCTTGTGATATTCCGTGGACCTCCACAAGGTTTCCTGCTTGGATCTCCTTCCCCCTATTCTCTGCCAGGGGCCCCTCTGATAATTCACCTCTTTCTGTTCAGAAATCCAGTTCATCCCCTTCTGGGAATGACCTCTCTCCCGAAAACAGATGAGGAGCTATTGAATCCAACGCTGTGCCTCCGGCATTCCCAGACTCTGGCTTTGAATGAATGACCATGTCTTTTTGCCATTGCTGCAGAAGAGAAGTAGGTTCCCAGGAGGCAGGGTGCAGGTGAGGAGGGTGAGCACTGTTCTCTCAGGAGTCGGGGGTGGGGGCTAGCGAGGGCCCAGGGGCCCTTCCTCTTCACCCAATTTCCTCTAAAATAAAACATACCCCACTACCCCAAGACCAACTTCTTCCAGGAAAAAAAAACACAACCATTAAAATATTTGACCCACATAAGAAATTAACATTCTTCCTATTACTATACATGTAACTGTATTTCCAGTGAGCAAACACCCTGACCTTATTAGCCCAAGAGAACATTTACCTCCCCTCCGTCAAGGTTAGATGACAAGATATCCTTCATTAACTTGACAAAAAGCATATTGCGTTAATTGCTTGGAAGAAATGGAGGGGAGGGTGGCAGGGGAGCAGGGTGAGAAGTCTCTTTTCACTCTATTACAGGTATTTTTGACATACTTGAAATGACACAGTTTTGTATCCTGCTTTTTTCACAATATGAAAAACATTCTCGGGTTTTTAAAAACTCCCCGAACACCCTGTCTTATGTAAGCACGATTTTAAAGGATTGTATAACATTCCATTGTAGAACATGGTGTGGCATTTTTAGGGGCAGAAAGTCAACATCCTAGGATTATTCTTGCTGAAGGAAATTCTAAGCACTCTAATAACTAGCTTAGGAACGAAACAGCTAGTAGGGAACAGCTTACTGTCGGCTGGAAATGCCACTCTCGGATATTAGAGCTTCGTGTGGAAGACATGGAGGCCAGACCTGCTGGAACCGTGTGAATTAGGTCAAGAAACCCATCACAGAAGGAACCAAGGTAAAGATATAAATAAACGGATACAAGAGACATGCTACCTGGGTGATCAGGTCCCCAGCCATCAATCTGTCCCTAGGGAGGGGAACCAAAGGCTTTTCATCTTGGACACCAGCAGACGGCTGTACTGCTGGCTAGGGATGCACAGGCCTGGGGCCAGCAAATTCCTCACTCTGAACTCAGTGACCATCTCTGCGACTGTGCAGCCCTCGGTTCTCAACTCTGACTGCACATTAGGAAAAACCAAAGGAAATGCCCAGGATTTCTCACCTGCTGATGAAAGAAAAAAAATCCAATTTTTTTGCTCTAGAGAATCCTAGAGAAAGACAAAGCTCTCTGTTCACCTTTGGCATTTTAGATACTCTACCAGGCCTTTCCTGAGGCAGCGGGTGGGCTGTGTGACCTCTCACAGGGCCCCTCCCCTGTGAGGTTAGACTTCCCTAGTCAGAACTTGGCAGGAAACCCTGGGATATCAGCAATTTTACAGAGCATTTTGTGCCCTATTTTTGTTTTATTTTTTAATCTCGCAACCCTTCTTGTCAGGTCGCAGCATCAGGGAGACTTGTGTAATAGGACAGAATTTTGGAATAACAAAAATCTCAGCTTCTGACTGTCTCAGGTCTTCTCAAGAGTGTCATCCAGGTACCAGCAGGAGACGTCCAGGGAAGTGGCAGAAAGCTCGTTGCCCCTTTAGGACTCTCCTTTGCCCTTCCCAGAGGGCCCAGCCTTAACAAATGTGGTTTGGAACTTGGCATGAAGCGGCAGGAGAGGAAGCCCAACTCCATGTTGGGTTACAAGCAGCTTCCGGCAGCCAGCACCGCCTCTTCCTGATTCATGTCCCCCACCCCCACTCAAACATCTAATCACCAGTAAGTTATCAGCACTACCTCCGAAGTCTGTCTTGCGTCCTCTTCTCTTCCCTCCCACTGGTCCCCCAGCCTTGCATCTTTCTGCCTCCAGTCTGTTCTCTGTGCCACAGCCAACATGATCTATCAAATCTGAGAACTCCTGATTTGAACATGGTCCCCCCTTTTTTCTTTCCAATGAAATAATCTGAAACTCAAAAATAATTGAGAAACAAAAACACAAACTCTATGTTTAAAATTTAAGTATAGTTGACATAATATAATAGTTTCAGGACCACAGCGTAGTGATTTGACATTTATATACATTACAAAACACAGACTCCATTTTTAGTAAAAGTAGGAGACACCTAAAACACAAAATAGGTGGAAGAGTTCCCCAAAACAATGGACCCTCGGCAAAGGCACTCGCAGGGGGAAATGGGGAGAGGATGCAGGGCTGCAGTCTCAGAGACAGCCTGCAGACACTCACCCAGCACGTGGGGGGCACACCTGCAGTGCAATATGGAAAGTTCTCGTTTGCAACAGCAGGAAGCAGGTGCCTGTGCCCGTGGCATGAGTTCTGCTGGACCAGGACAAATGAGGCATCAACCAGATCCACCATATTTGTAGGAAGTGGTCTGTCTGTGTAGCAACAGGGAAGGAGAGACTTTGCACTGGGAAAAGCCTCACCATTGACTGGAGGGAATTCAAGACGAAGTGCACTTACATTAACCGTGGGTCTAAGGAAAATTCAGCCTACCTGGAAGATAACCTTGGCTTATCTTCCTGCGTGGCTGCTCTCGCACAGGAAACCCATGGGGAAGGAAAAAATCACCTGCTTCAGTGATTAGTAATCTTTGCAAAGATAGGGCAAGAAAAAAAAGAGAAAAAACAGCAGGCAAAGAAGACACATCAAAAAAAAAAAAATGTTGCCAGGGTGTGGATGAAACTTCTAACCAGAAAATTAAGAAAACATAGTGAAGAATTTGCCTCCGTGAAGGAAGAACACACATTAAAGATCAGGGAAGAGGTCAGGATACAATAGGAGGAAATGAATTTTGAGCTGACAGAGCTCAGGGAAGAAGTGGAAGAAAAAAAACACAATCATCTAATCTTCTCTCTTAAAATGAAGCCTAAAATCTGAAAGAGCAAAAGGGAGAATCAATACTGTTAAAAAGTCAGCCAGAGAGAGCAAGAGGAATAAGGAAAGCCAGCAAATTAAATGGAAATCAGGAAAGGATTTGAGAGAAATGATAGATAGGAAAGACAAAGAAGATCTGTTTGTAGATGCATTAGTACCTCTGAAAGGGCTGGAGAGAAACTGATAGCTTGGTTTGGGTCTCCAGAGGGAAATTGGGTGGATTCGGGGGAGTGGAGTAGGTAGGTGGAAGGAAAGGGTGGAAGGAGAATATTCACTTTTCTTTCTTTTAAAATATTGACTTGTATGAACATATTATCTCTTCAAAAAAAATTCTATTTAAGCAAATCCCGCAAGCCCGAAGCACCCATGCACAGATTCACTTGCACACATTTCCCAATCTGATTATGTTACTCTCCCCCTTAAAACCCTTGAGTCATCCTCATTGTTGTTAGGATAAAGAGCACGTATCTCAAAATGGCTTAGAAGCAGGGCAACCAGAGAATTGATTGCCCAACAGGGCACTATGGAGGTTAAAAGGAGTTGCTACAGTTGTAACCTGAAACTAAGGTCACCTACAAATAAGGCAGGTCATAATCTGGCGCTTGCCGAATCTCCAGCCTCACCTCTCCCCTTGCAGCCTGGGGCCCTAACGCCAGCCATGCTCCAGACCTCTGCGCATGCGCTGGACCTCCTCCGCTGCCCCCAAGCCCCACCCTTTAAGAAGGCTGCCATATGTCCTTCGGGTCTGAGTTTACCTCTCAGCACTTACACATTCTATCAATTCTCAAATGCACATTTTGCTCCCTACATTTTCACATCTGAAATTACAATAGGTCTTAAAATCCATGGCATGTCACTTTTTTAATTGGCAGAATTCTCCTTAATGGAGCACCAGTTAACGGTGCATCTCACAGCAGAAGGCATCTTAGATGTGATGACACATGTTCTCACACTGTCCTGTAAGTCTTTAGTTCCCTGGCTAGCCGTCCCCTGACTGGGATCTCTTTGAGGATGGGACTCAATTATTTTTCAACAATTGTGTAGTGGCACTTACTAGAAAACAAGTTACACAAGAAATAAATTCTTCCATGAAGCAGACATTTTCACAAAATTATTTGGCTAGGGATAGGGGATTTTTTTTTTTTTTTTCTGAGAAGTTTTTTTTCTTCTGAACATTTTTGGTTTTCTCTAGGTCTTCAGATCTCCAAATATCCAAACTCGATGACTGAATGAAAGAAGACAAATTCCATATAAAATACATCTTTATGTTTCTTACAAGGGGACTTTAGATGTAAAATGGAAAGTGAAATAAGAGTATGATATGCATTTCTATTTTCTTTCAAAATTTCCATCTCATTCTGGACTTGGTTCACAAGATGGAAGTAACGAAATGCAAAAAAAACCACATTCATTCAACAAACATTCACGGAGACCCCATGCCTTGTCTGCCCTGCTGTCCATGCTGAGAACACCACAGTAAACAAGACCAAGTCCCTTCCCCTTGACGCTCACAGTCTAATGATGGATTGAAACAATAATGTGCACAAGATACGTGTCAGAGCGGTGATGATAATGTCAATAATATGAGAATATAGCATTCTATTGCAGTTGTGGTCCCCAAGCTTATCTGATCATAACCATCACCAGGGAGCTCATTAAAAATACAGATTCACGGGCCTACCAGGCCCACCAATCCAAGATCCACAGGGGAGAGGCCTGGGCAGAATCACTGGAAGGAAAGCTCCAGCTGATCCTTGGGATCACTTAGGCTGTATCAGAGGTTTTAACCTTGGGCTGCATTGTAGAATCACACGGAGAGCTTTGAAGTATAACATCCAGGTGCCTCCCCCATAGATTCTGATGTAATCTATCTGGGGTGAGTCCTGAGCTTTTGTATTTATTTAAAAGCTCACCAGATAAGGATGCTGAGCAGTCAGGGTTGAGAACTGTCTCGTGGATGGTTGGAGATCAAAATTAGGAACCTGCTGCCCTCAGGCTATCTGCCCCTGCCCAGGAATCAGGAGTTAGGCCCTTGCATACAGCTGCCTGCCTGAGTCCAAGATTCAGTGTCCTCCGATCTGCACCCAGGGACAGACGGATGGCCGACTCAGGTACTGTTCTTTTGCAACTGCTTTTATACGATTGCTTTGGTGCCTCCTTGGATACGCTTCCTGTACAGAGCCGAGTCTGACAGGTGAGCCAGCCGTACCGTAACATTTCAGCGGCGCCTGGCCTCAGTACTTTCTGTGTACAGCTGTGACAACCTCAAGCAACACTTCTAGGCACAAGCCACTCTCTGTTAGCAATTTCTTTAGAAAGTCCCCCGTGTATCATTTCCATTAGTAACTTCATTTTGAAATCCCATCAAGCCTCCCAGGTGCTATTGCCAGGAAACTAATATGCAAACACCCTAATAGCTCCTCTTGGGAATGTAAATTAGTTCAACCATTGTGGAAAGGAGTATGGAGGTTCCTCAAAAAGCTCAAAATAGAAATACCATTTGACCCAGGAATCCCACTTCTAGGAATTTACCCTAAGAATGCAGCAGCCCAGTTTGAAAAAGACAGATGCACCCCTATGTTTATCACAGCACTATTTACAATAGCCAAGAAATGGAAGCAACCTAAGTGTCCATAAGTAGATGAATGGATAAAGAAGAGGTGGTACATATACACAATGGAATACTATTCAGCCATAAGAAGAAAACAAATCCTACCATTTGCAACAACATGGATGGAGCTAGAGGGTATTATGCTCAGTGAAATGAGCCAGGCAGAGAAAGACAAATACCAAATGATTTCACTCATCTGTGGAGTATAAGAACAAAGGAAAAACTGAAGGAACAAAACAGCAGCAGAATCACAGAACCCAAGAAAGGACTAACAGTTACCAAAGGGAAAGGGATTGGGGAGGATGGGTGGGAAGGGAGGGAGAAGGGGGGGAAAGAAAGGGGGCCTTATGATTATCATGTGTAATGTGGGGGTGTGGGCACGCGGAGGGCTGTGCAACACAGAGAAGACAAGTAGTGATTCTACAGCATCTTACTACGCTGATGGACAGTGACTAATGGGGTATGTGGGGGGGGACTTGGTGAAAGGGGGAGTCTAGTAAACATAATGTTCCTCATGTAATTGTAGATTAATGATACCAAAAAAATGTTATAAAAAAAGAAAGAAAATGTTTCTCTCCTGCAGTTCAAAATTTCCAAAATCACTACATCCCTACAGCTGGCCTCTGAGGGGCATTGAGGGGGGAGGAGATGGGGTCCACCCAGGTGTGAGGAGCGCAGAGATTCTCTTTTCCCATGACCAGCTTCTGAAGTCCCCCCACTCTGACATGGAGCTAAAGGGAGGCCCCCCCACTGGTCTCAGCTGGAGCTCTGTGACTTCTGTGAGCCTTGGCCTCTCCACCTGCCTATTGTTGGAAGGACCAGAGGAGATACATCTGAGGCAGCCAGCGCCTCACTGTGCACGTAGTAGGCAGCTGACTGATATCGCCTCTCTTCTGCCTTCTGGTGTTTCTCTTCTGAAGAATTGATTGTGTCAAAACTTTTTTGTGTCATTGCTCAATGAGCGGGAAACGGCAGTCCTGCTGATCAGAAGGCTGGTTTGCCGGGAGCAGAGTGGTAGTGTTGACATTTGCAGAAAGCTTTCTTGCTAAACTCTAAACACTTTGCAGATCTAATCCTGCTGGCATCACCTGTTAGTGATATTTCTGTGGCTATGATGGACTCGCTGAGTTCAATCAGATACCTGGGGAAAGGGCAGGATAATTGGTTTCCTTCAGGGTTCCAGCCAAGTTGGGTGTCCACAAGCCCATTTCAGCATGAAGGAAACTAACATGTATTGAGTGTTACCTGTCTGGCACATAGGAGGAACTCAATAAATGTGGACAAGCTGAATAATGTGAAGGAATGGATTACTTAATTGCACTGGCCAGAATGAACTGTGAGTTTTTACGCTGTATACTATTTGCTTTGTTATGTATAAATAGCTGATTTCAAATACTGATGTATTTATTTGAACACAGTGGTGTGTCAGGCCCTGAGGTGGGTTCTGGGAACATAACTATAAGCAAAACAAAGTCTCTCTGCCTGCTGAGTCCTTTCAGTGAAGAGAGAGTGATGGGAAAAAAAATAGAAGTATTACCTGAATTAGTTTGCTTTGGCTGCTGTAACAAAATATCATCAGCTGGGTGACTTAAACAACAGACGTTTGTATTCTCACAGTTACGGAAGCTGGAAGTCCAAGATCAAGGTGCACTGATTCCATTTCCGGTGAGAACTCTCTTCCTGGTTGGCAGATGGTCACCTTCTCATTATGTTCTTCTGTGGCCCTTCCTTGGTTCACTCAGGAGAAAGAGAGCTCTTTGGCGTCCCCTCTTATAAAGACATCAATCCTGTCGGCTCAGGATTGGCTTCATTAGCCTTAATTACTTCCTTATTCCCACACTGGGGATTAGGACTTCAACATCTGAATGGGTGGGGGGACGGGGGCCAGGGGGACACAAACATCAGACCCTAACATTACCCTACAGCCCGATCGTTCCGGTGTTGGAGAGAGCCCTGGGGGCCTCCATCCCAGCCTGGACGGAAGCTGGGGTCGGGGGGAATCAGGAGAGGCCGCTGAAGGACTGGAACTGCAGGCTGCCTGGCAAGTTGAATGAAAGCTGGGTGGAGAGGGTGGATGAGCCTGCCAGGAACGAGAACTGCTTGACAAAGGCCTGGAGGCAGGGAAGAGCTGAGCCTCAGAGGAACTGGAAACTGGTTTGAAGGGCTGGTTCAGGGAACAGAGAAAAGGCAGAGTGGAGAGAGGTGGGGGAGACCCCAACTGGCCTTGCAAAATTAGCTGGGTCATCTTATGATAGGCAAGGGTGCTGCATGGCGAGAGCGCAACTGTGTTATTCTTGTTGAAATGATTTGATGGGGGAAAGAATCAGCTCTTCAGGAAAGTTCCGTTTGAGTATCACTTTAATTTTCAATTACGTTGATGGAGATGGTGGTTCCCATAAACTTTGAAATATTTGGGGCGCCTAAAGGTCTCCACCAGGCTCTGATTGTGAGCTCTTTGAGGCCAGCGGAAGCTATTGAAGGACGTAAGCAGGGGGTGGCAAAAAATAGCCCAGCTTTCTCTTTGTCTGATTTCAGGTGCCCCGGGAAGTTGGCTCAGTAAGCTCAAAGTGGTTGAGAGGGGCGCAGCTGCTGGAGGGGCGGGCCAGGAGTTGGGCACTTGGTTTCTCCCTGGGTGCGCCTGCCCAGGTGCCTCAAGTTGACAGTCCCCAGTCCGACTCGGGTCCCCTGCCCCACCTCTACCCTGGACATGCCCAAGCCCAGTGGGGACAAGCAGTGACCAGGCGGCCAGCTCTCAGAGAAGGAGACCCATTTCCTCACTGTGCACAGCCACTACCTCTTGGGCGAGTAAAGTGACTAGAGCCTCTCTGTGCCCCCTCCTCCAGCCTCTCGTTCATGCCCAGGACCCTGAGTCTTCCCTAGGCGTTTATGCAGGATCTGTGGGGACTCCCCAAGAACACAGGGACCCCTGCACAGCCACTGTTTCTGCAGGGTGCACAGCGAAGCACCCGGATGAGCGAGAGGTCCCACACCACGGCCTGCTCCGGGCTCACCACTACGACCCCCTTCTTGTTCCTCCCCCAGGGGCCCCCTCGGCCACGCCGTGTGGCCTGACACGCTGAGGGCCAAGCTGCTGTGACACCTCCCCCACCCTCCCCCCAGAGCCCACAAGGGGAGCACAGCGTCCAGGGGGAGAGGCAGGATCAGATCGGGTGGTCGCCATCCTCCCCGTCCCGGAGCACCGCTGTGGGCAGCACCTGCCCGGGCAAGGGCAAGAGCACAAACCGGAGGATCCTTTCCGTAAGTGAGGCGCCGACAGTCACGACTCCACGAGTGCCTCTCCCTCTCGTTCCCCCAAGGCATCTTCTCTATCTACCTACCTCTCTTTCTCTATTTATGGTTTACCTGGTTTTATCACAACGGGAATACCCAGATGCATTTTCATTGCTTGAGATGACAAAGCAAAATGTCAATATCAGCACTGCACCTCTCCCCCAACCCCACTTCCCTCCTCCCGATGGGATCCTGCCGGCCGTTTGATGTGCACCATTCCATCCCTGTTCCTCAGGCAAGCCCCCTGCATGTACACATATATGAAAACCACACACCAGTATAAACCAATATGACTTCATTACATATATGCCTATGTATGTACATATACATATAACGTGTTTTGTATTTTTATGGAATTGGGGTCATACCATAAGTGTTCTGCAAATTGCTGTTTTCACATAGACTGTGTTCAGAGGAGCCATCAATGACAAAACTGACAGGTCTTTTACACATAGCCCTGTCTCATTCTAACAGCTGCGTGTTCCAAACCGAATTCCTCATGGTTTTTTAACCTCTCATTATCAACATTTCTGGTGCTTCTAATTTTTTTTTTTCCTATTACAAATAAGGAAGCCATAACAATTGCATTAGTTATCTATTGCTGCCTAACACGTTACCCCAAAATTCGGTGGCCTAAAACCAGAATAAATATTCACGTTCCCTCCCAGATTTTGCCAGTCAGGAATTGGGGAGCTGCTTGGTGGGGTGACCCAGCACATTTCATGAGGTTGTAGTCAGAATACTGGCTGGAGCTACAGTCACCGGGTTTGACTAGGCTGACGGGTCCACTCGCTCACAGGGCGGCAAGGGGCCGTTGGCTGACGGTGGGCAGCCTCAGGCTCCCAGCATATGGGCCTCTGCACGTCGCCGAGTGTCCTCACAGTGGGGTGGCCTGCTTCCCCAGAGTGTTATTCAAGGGCAAGCAAAGCAGAAGCAGCGATGCCTGTGAGACCCAGGCTCTGAAGTCATGCAGGGTCACTCCTGCCACGTTCTGGTCACCAGAAGTGAGTCCAGAAGGAAGGGGCACCAAAGAATTTATGAATGTATTTTAAAACCTTTACACAATCTTTATGTACTTGTGTGAATGTATCTTTAGAATACATTTCTACAACTAGCATTGCTCGTCCAGATGATACATCCTCTTTTAATTTTGGCAGTTCCTATATATATATATATCAGCTACTTAACTGTACCCCATTCTCCATTGTCTCTCTCCTTCCTTTTAATAAAGGATCTCCTGAGTCTTCACTGGGAACAGCTTGAGAATGTATTTCCATCTCCCTTGCTGCTACTTGCAACATGTGACTAAGCTCTGGCCAACCGGAAGTGTGTGAGACTCTGGGTCAAGCCCCTAAAAGAAGCTGTCGGCCTGCTGCTTCCTCCCCACAGAGATCTGTTTGGAGAACAGATGTGGTGGGGGAGGCAGGGAGGCAGCCTCCACCAAGCGAGGAGACAGTGCCCTTGGGGGTGGGGGTGGGTAACACATAGAAAGAACCTGGGTCCTTGGATAACCTCACAGAGCCAAGCCACCCTTCTCCCAGGACTTCCTATCAGCTTAGACGTCTGTGTGCGAGAAAAATAAAACTTCTGTCTTGTTTAAGCCGCTGTTATTTACCGACGATTTGCCTTCTCAAAAGGCCGCACCAAAAATGTACGAGTATCAATTTTCCCCATCTTGCCCACACCAGATATTGTCAGTCTATAAAAATTTACCAAGCTGATGGGCTCCGCCTTCATTTATGATTTTATGATCTCCCTTATGTGCTTCTAGGGGCAGGACGAAAGATACTGATTTAAAAAAAATACAACCTACCACAATAGATTAATAGAAAACACAAAGGTCTGCTTTTGAAAAAGATACTCCTACAACTCAGAAAGTACATATCCATCACCAAAAAGGCTCTGCAGAGATGCTGTGCCTGTCCTCAAAGACATGACAGCCTAACTGGGGAGAGGAAACATCTGGAAACAGACAACTAGCAGTGCAAAGTGGAAGGTCTGGCTGTCCAGTTATTGGTGCTGACCAGGGATCTCAGGGAAGGACATTTAGCCTCTCAAAGGCCATGTGGTTCTTGAATTTCTTAGGCTAGCCTGGCAAGATGTAGGGAGGAGAGAGTAGGCACCTGGGAGAAAGTGATGGTGACTGGCTAAGCATATGGGCTCTGGAGTTAGACTGCCTGCACTCATATCCCATCTCTGCCACTTTATCGTGTTGACACATATTTACTGAGTGCCGCCAAAGAGCCAGGCACTGTTTGCAGTGCTGGGAGCCCTGAAAGGATCTGCTGAATCCTGAGCTTAACTTCAGAGGGCTGAGCCAGACAACGTGCCAGGCTGGCCTGCAGTTCCCTCCCCTGGAGAGTGGGGACAATGTCAGCATGAACTCCCAGGGCTACTGCGAACACTGAATGAAATTATATATACACGTATTGAATTGTGCCCACAGCACCTGGCAAAACCTCAGCGGAGGCAGCTGTTATAATTAAGAAAAGTCATGAAGGACAGAAAGCCTCCAGAACCCCCCGATTTCCCTTCTGTGCCCTTTTGTCCCCTCACTGGTGACTCCTGGAAACTTTGTTTTAATGCTCATTACCCCCAGGGGAAAAAACGTGCTCTCATAAAAGATCTTATGAATTCTTTCTCCAGAAGTGAAAATGATTGGTGTAGTTTTATGCACTACTTCTCCTGTTACATTTACACTTTGGTGTGGGACATACTCTGATTCGACACAGCAATGACAGTCTGTTTGTGAAATTTCAGGCATCAACAAAACTAAATTGGGGCACTTGGCACCCTTGGAGGTACTTCACTGATGCTGTTGAAGTCATCATTTTTAGGGAGCTGGCCCCATTCTGCTCTGTTAGGTCTTTGCTCCCCTCTCTTCTCTTCTCCTCTGTTTCCTCTCTGTCTTTTCCTTGCCCAAGCAGCCATCTGAGTCCCTGATGATTCAATGTGATTAGGTTTCCATAGACAGGTGTGAGTCTTGTTTGGTCACATTAAAAATAAATCACTTGGCTCCACACAGTTGATGCATCAATCTGTTACTTTCCTCTGCTTTCCAGGAACAGATTGCTCAAAGAGCAAATGACTCTTGGGTGAAATGCAAGCAGGGAAAGGGATGGGATGAAGAGGGCAGAGCCCTTCCAGCCGCCCTCGGTGCATCCCATCCAATCACAAAGGGAATCAGTCATGCCTGCCACTGTGGCGATCACACAGCATCCTGCTGCCACCTTGGGACCGGTGACAGTGAGCTGTGGAAGAAACAAGGCTTAGGGAGGAGGCGTGAGTTTGTGTTTCCTGAACACCTACTATGTGCCGGGCCCTGGGTTTTCTTTTGCACCTGTCTCTTCTAACGGAGGAGCAGGATCCTGGCTGAGGGAGCTGGGGCAATTTTGCCTCTCAGGGTCTCATTTCTTGAGAGTAGGAACACTACCTCATTCTCTAATAATTCTTTCTGATATGATGGAAAAGTCCTGTGATGAACTGACCTAGCTCCAGCATGGTGGGCAGATTCCTTAGTGTCTCTGAACCTCAGTTTCTTCATCTATAAAATGGGAATGGAGATTCCGGATTGAATGCACCATATATTTAGGGTACTGTCTACATAGGCAGCTAAAAAATGATGTTGTTTAAGCTCTCCTTTAGAACATCCACAAAACTTCGCTCTGTTAGAGATTTTGTAATTTTTGCAGATTGCGGTGGCAGTGTTCCAGGAGGGGTGTGTGTGTGTGTGTGTGTTTCTCTTATTCTTGATCAAAACAGTCTGAAGGAGAGACAGCTGAGTCTTTTGTAGAAATCTTGGTACATCAGAAAACCAGACCCCAGACTCCATCAAATGCTTTAGGGTATTC
Organism: Manis pentadactyla; assembly: GCF_030020395.1. Classification (NCBI taxonomy): domain Eukaryota; kingdom Metazoa; phylum Chordata; class Mammalia; order Pholidota; family Manidae; genus Manis; species Manis pentadactyla. Next base: position 116,860,022 of record NC_080029.1, on the reverse strand, counting down.
AGTCAGCAGGCTATGAATGTAAAAGATGCCCCCCAGTAAACCACTCATGCCCTGTGGGGTCTTTCACATTGGATCTGGGCTGGTCTGTGACTTGCTTTAACCAATAAAATGTGGCAGAAGTGACACTGGGAGAGTTGTGGGCTGAAACCTTAAGAAGCCCTGCAAAGCTACACCTTTGTGGGGTGTTTTTGGAGGGGTGGGGGAGCCTTGAGCCAATATATAAGAAATTTGGTATCTTTGTGCTAGAAACACAATAAAGAGAGAACACGTGGAGGAGAGACCCTGAGAATATTGGAGAAAGAGAGAGAGACCAGCTGTCCCAGGATCTCAGTGGAGCCCCACCTTCTAGCCACCCTCCAAGGCACCATCCGTGTTAGTGACACTGACATGTCCTGGATGCGCCAGCCCAGCCCAGGCCCCACATGGCTGTGGTCCCAGGCAACATGGTGCACAGCGGAAGAACCACCCAGCTGATCCCCATCAATCTACAGGCCCATGGGAGATAATGAAATTGTTAGCTTAAGCCATTTATTTTTCCAGGGCATATTATACATTATACACCCAGAGATCATTGAAGCACCAATATATTCAAGCTTTCACTCTGTTCCAAACCACGGATGCTCATTATGAGAGATACAGGGGAACCACCTTCAGGAGCTTAGTTTGGGTGAGGAGGTTGCACCTGGACAAGCATAAAGATTCAAGACACTTGCTAATCCACATGGAGGTGCTTAGCGACATGACGCACAGACTGTGATGGGGTGGTGGAGGTGAGGCAGGGGACACTTCCTAGAGGAAGGAGTTTTGAGTTGGACTTTCAGGGAAAGGGAGATGAGCATAGATGACACTACAGAGAATGGGGCGGGGGGCACTGATAGCCACAAGACAATTCAGTGCGTGGGGAAAAGAAGCTGAGAAACGTAAAGTGTGGTATTAGCTGGATATAAAAATAATGGGGCTAAAAGGGGATTTGGCCCAGTCAGGTTTTAGACCTGCAGCGGGGACCTCAGAAAGGCTAGTTATTTCGTGATCTTTCCTTTCTCCATCCCATTCGGTAAAAATATAACTTACAGATGTCAGCATCCCTTCACTGTTGAATCATCTGCGCTCAGGACAGTGGGGGACGTCTCTCCTTGACACCCACGGAGGGCCTCCCTGGGCAGGGCAGGACCTGTTTGCAGAGAGCCCTCCTAGGTCTCCCCCAAGGACAGCTTGTGGGGGGCAGAAAGTGGGGGTGGGTGGCTCTGTGTAGTGGAGGAGGCACCCAAGACTTAAAAGTCTAGAAGCAGCAGCCACAACTAGAACGAACTGGTTGATAATCAGTAGGTTAATGGCTCAGGTCAGGAATAATGCAAGGCTGGAGCCAGGTAGCAGAAAATGCCTTTGAAGCCTCTGCCCCCTGTGTCCTACCCCTCAGGTGTTTGGTGGGGCCTTGGCGCTCTCCTGCCCAGGAAGACCTGGGTCATGTTTGCCTCCTCCCTCAGCTCTGGGAGTCAGGGCCAGGCTAGCACCAGGAAGCATCAACTCATAAGAAAATGAGAGGTTCTGCCCCCTCCTTGAGGAACAAGGAGGGGTGCAAGTGCAGGTTGGAGTGGGGAGAGGGGCAAGTGGTCCCACTCTGGGCAGAAAAAGGCCAAGGGTCAGGGGTCCAGGTGGCTCACTGCAGCATCCCTTCAAATAGTTACTGAGTGAATCCATCAGAAATAACGTTCAGTTGTAAATGACCCATCTCCCAACAGTGGCTTGAGCAATAAAAACATTCCCTCAGTCCACAAAGAACTATCAAGAGGTGCCCACATGCCAGGCACTGTTCCAGGAGCTGGGATACAGCAGAGGACGTGAGCTTCCTGCCCCGGAACAACAGGCAGCCCAGGTAAGGGCAGGGGCTTGACGCTGCCTTAATGCCCAGGGCTCTCGCTCTGTCCTCCCTGTGTGCTCAGCTTGAGTATTGGCTTCCTGCCTCACAGTCACAGGATCCCTCAACATGTCTGGGAATCTCGTTCAAGACAGGAAGTAGGAGACACGGGTGGCACCAGCCTCACCTGTTCCTTTTCTCAGGAGGACAAAAGCTCTCCCAGAACCCCTAGCAGATTCTCACTCTCGCTGGGGAACACAGGCACATGGCTACCTCAACATTTTCATAACTAGTTAATCTGGTCATTATTTATCACCTGCAGTTGCCCAGAACAAAGTCAGGCTTCAGTTTGCAAAGGAAAAAGGGGAAGGACTGTGGGGCCAGGTGGTCTCGCTCCCTCCCTGTTCCTGGGGAGAGGCAGACACTGACAAAGGCCAATGCTCCATGGGCACGTGTGCCCTTGTAAATCTTAAGTATAGTGAAAATATTTAAAATGACTTTAGGTACAATCCAAGATCAGGCAAAAGGTCTGTTGGCTCAACTCTCATCCTAGTGCTTTGTAGGACATGTGGAGGAGGCTGGGAAGCTCCTGCCCCAGCGTGACACACGCACATGAACCCACCTGGGACCATGAGAGAACGAAGGCTTTGGGAGGAGCACAGGTGTCCAACAGAGGCACGAGTCAAGGGAGCCACAGTGTGGGCTCTGCCTGGGCTCGCCCTGCCACCCCCTTCTAGAGAACATGTCCTGCTCACAGCTCCTGCAGGCCCCGCCCCACCCAGCCACGGCTGCTGGGACCAGACATGGACCCTGAGCCCAAGGCAGCCGTCCACTGGCTGGCAGCCAGGAAGCAAGCTGAGCCTCCAGACACTCTCTTGAGTATCTGAAGTAGGAGACACAGTGAGAGAGGTCCTGAAACCAGATGGGGCCGCATGCAGGGACCTGCAAGCAGAGGGGCAGAGACATGAGGCCACCCAGGTCCTCTGGAGGGAAGGGCAGCCTCTCTCCTGGCTTGGGTTCGCCCTGTCCTGCGGTTGCCGGTTGCCTGTTCCCGATCCTGACCAGCGGCTTTCCTTTGACCAGGGCTGGTTTGAATGGGTTTTGTGTCCCGGCTTGGGTGGTATTGGTGGGAAGTCTTCGCCCTCACCCCTCACCTTTCAGCATCTCTCACCCATTCGGAGTCCATGCCCAGCCCAGGCCCCCTTTCCCACTGGTTTCCGCACTTGCCCTCCCACCCCTGCTTCTCCCACACTGTGGACAGTGCTCTTTCTAAATGGCCCTGTCACACCCTTGCTTTAAATCACTGAGCAGCTGCTCACGGCTCGTCCCTGAGGCCCATCTCTGGTGCTGTGCGCCTCTCCTGACTCGTCTCCTGGCCTGCCCTCCAGCCACCCCGAGGTCAGCAGCCACGCCTCTGTGCCAGGCACAGACCGGGCTTGTGTGCACAGACGCGCCCTTCTTCCCAGCTGTTTCCCACTCCCCCTTCAAGCCAGGTCTGTGGCCCTCCCACCCCCACCCCGCCCTTGAGTCCCTGCTCCTCTGGCCATCACAGCACTTCAAGAGGCCCTGCCCCAGTGTCTGCCTCACTGTATTGGCACCACACTTGGTGTCCTTGTCACGTGGCAATATACCTGGCACAAGGCAGGCATTCAACAAATGCTTGTGGGGTGAATGAATGAATGAGTGAAACAATGGGCCTCAGCTGATTTGATAGGGTTTTGCCCTATCAAAGTGGGGCATGAGGAGGGGGCTTTCCTTCAGGGGAGACCAGACTCAGTGGGAGGGAGGTCAGGTTACTTTTTGAAGTCTTTCTGCCTCCTTCCCCTAAAGCTCAACCCATCTCCCTGCTCCCCTGGGCACCTGGGGACAGGCTTATTGAAATCGGCCTTGTCCTCAACACTGAACGAAAATCCCCCCGGAGCATTTCACTGTTTTCCTCTTCTGTAGAGGAGGAGCACAGAGCCAGAGAGCAGAGGATGGGGAAATGTGGCTTAGATTTGATAAACAGGCAGGAGATTTCAGAAGCAATCAGGGGAGAAAAGAACATACATTATTCCAGGAATTCACAATGCAGTGTAATGAGCTGGAGGAGCTGTGATTTGATCCGCCTCCTGCAGCCCAGGATTAGTGGGCTGGAAAAGCACTCGGGAGGGATGCTGGCTGCCGCAGCAGCGTCCGTCCCCACAACTGGCCGGGACTTCCCCAGCCGGGGGGCAGGGAGGGGAAAGGGGCAATGTTTGCCAACCTTGGGAGCCCGGTGGTCCTCGCTGGGGGGGAGGGTGTTTATTAAGCCCCCAAATGTGTCTGGTCATAGAAAGACCTGAGAACAAGGGGCTGCAGACGCCACCTAAGGGCCGTGGGGCAACCCAAAAGCGGGTTCTCACCAGAACCCGACCAAGCTGGCACCCTGATCTCCGACTCCAGCCTCCAGAACTGTGAGAAATGAATTCTGTAGTTCACAAGCCACCCCATCTATGGTACTTTGATAGAGCAGCTCAGACAGACAAGACAGAAATAATCAACATTTATTGAAACTTACTACATACCAAGCACTGTTGAAAGCACCTCATGCATATTAAATTCATCTAATCCTTATCCCTACCCAATCCAATAGGTACATACTATTATTATTTTTGTCCCCATTTTACAGATGAGGAATCTGAGAGCAGAGACCTTGGCTCTTCTGTCCACTGTTGTTCTCAAGCATCCAGGATGGTAGGAATTCAACAAACCTGCCTACTTAGCACCAGCCTGAGCTCTCATGTGAAGCCTGGGGGCCAGCCATCCCCCGGGCAATGGCAATGTGTCCCTTCAGGACGCTCTGCGCCTCCCTCCTGCCCTCTTTTCTTCCAAGGCCACCTACATGCAGAACTTGAGCATGGGGAGGAATCAGACTTGGTTTCTGCCCTCAAGTAGATAATAATTACAATTTACTAAACAGGGATAACCTATCTGTACACAAAATGTAAGGGACTCAGAGCCCGGAGAGAAGCAAGCAGTGCGCTGTCATTCATTCACTTACCCAGGGGCTCTTGGGGCTCAGCCCTGGGATGCGAGGGTGGGAGTGACTTAGATGCCCTTCTGGTGGGATGAGGCAGTGGCTGCCTCCCTCAGGGTAGCCAAGGTTTGAGGAGAGCAGCTGAGGAGAGGCGGCTGGAAGCCTGAGGCCTGCCCCCCACTCCCTCTCCTCTGCTTGGTGGGGTGCGTTCCTCAGAGCTGGCACAGCCCCGAGTGAGGCCTCCGGGGCTCTGGCCTATCAAGGAAAGCAGGCCAGTGGGCCTCGCCCCAGGCGTCCAGGCTGACTTTCCCCTTTCAGGGTCCTTCTGGCCTCCCTCCGGCCCTCTAGGGGGGCTGGCAGAGGGCCCCTGCTCCCGGCCCGGCTTCTCACTGGTGCACAGGGCCAGCCACAGCGCGCCAGCGACCCCGGCCCTTTCCGGAGCTCTGCCGGTGATGGATGGCGCTGTCTGGCTCCGGATCCTGAGAGCTCCTTTGAATAATAACTTGGCAAAATGACTCTGTTTGTACTCCCCCTATTTCTGATTCACTTGCTCTTCCTAAATCATTCATCTCTTTCGAGTTAGAGGAAGAAGAATGAGGAAGAGGAGGTGGAGGTGTCACAGAGACACAGGAACCACGAGCCCCACCTCCTCACTTTACAGAGGGAGCCGGAGGCGGGGTGCACCTCCGCCAGCAGGGGTTCTGTACTGAACCCGACCTCTGCTCATAGAAGAAAGCGTGCGTGGGACACATGGGAGGTGCGGGAGGCAGCCGTCTTTCTAGGGCCCCTGAAGTCACTCTGTGAAGGCAGCTGCCTACCCCACCCACAGGTCGGGCTGCTCGGGGCTGCCTGCAGGGATGTGAGTTTTCTCTCCCTTGCAGGGGAGCAGCAGAGAAGGTAGGGAAAGGACGAAGAGCGCGCCAGTACTCTGTGGGTCATCTACCCCTGCCAGGTGCTGGGTGACAAGGACAAACAGACACCCAGAAGTTCAGAGACAAGTACATAGGTAAATAAAGTACCTGGGATAGATGTTCTGGTAGAAATAGGTCCCATGCAACCACATGGAGGCTATTTGTTCTGCCGCAAGAGGCATCGGCAAGGAAGTCTTCACAGACGGGCCAATGATAAAATGTCCAGAAACCCCAAATCTGAAGGTGGGGAAGGTGCTCCAAATATCAGGCACCACAGAGGCAAAGGCCTGAAGGTGCGAACCCGCATGGTGTTCTGGGGGAACCCTCAATTATGTGGTATTTTTAGAAAACAAGAGTGAATCACACATGGGCGAGACACCAGAGGTAGGGAAGAGCCCATGATAATAGCGGTTGTGGGTTTTAATCACGTGCTTGTGCTGGAGAGGCCTGGGTGCCAGTCGGAGGAGCCTGATGACTGCAATGGGACAGTTTTTGCACAGGAAGGTGTGTGTTTGGACCCACAACAGTGTGAGGATGGATTAGAGCTTGGAGAGGCTGGAGGAAGGAGAACCAGTGAGGAGGCTATGGCAATAGTCCAGACAAAAGATGGCGTAGGGACTGACCCAAGGCAGGGCCAACGACCCGAGGAGAGAACGGGTTTGGAAGCATGTAGAATGTCATGTTGACGGGGCTTGGTGACGGGCCGAGGGAAGAGCATGGGGGAGAAGGCGGTGTCGAGGGACCTCCTGGGGTCATGGTGGCAGGTACATCTGGACACCCTGCCAAGCACCTACCAGGTGGTAGCGCCATTTCAGTCACAGAGGCACAGGGACAAATAACTCATTTCCCTTGAATGTTCTTCAGGATGATTTAAAGACAAGCTCCTTCTGCATATATAAACTTACATCCAGCCAAATCTGGGTGACTCTCAGAACTTCTTTCTTTCCCCAAAAGATGCATCCTCTTCTCCCCTGCCACGCCGAAACTCACTACTACTTTTCCTCATTTTGTTTTTCCCAGCAGGCTGTCCTCACGCAAGTGGGGTGATTCAGGATAGCTCCATTCATCCACGGACAGGATCAGGGCAGCCCTTTGGGGACCACTGCGGCTAACGTCTGCAGGCTGGAAGCTTCCTTGAGAGTCAAGTCTCCTTCTAAACATCCCCCGGCCATGCAGTTTGAGTATTCTTCCCCCTGGGATGGATTTCCCCATAAAATAAATGCCTTGTCTGAATTAATCTTATTTTTAAAAGGAGAGAGTCTTAATACTGTAAAGACAGATCGTATAAAGATGCATCGATCTGTCAGGAAGACTGGTTCACGCGAGTTTTTGTGTAGCAGAGACAACGTGCCCCAAGGCGTCTGGACTGGACCTCCGAGCTGGTGTGTGCACGCAGTTTCACCCGAACGCCTGTGGCCTCTGCAGTCTTCCTGAACCAGCTTCAAGTCTGGAAGGGGCTTTTGTTTTAATACGTAGATCACTTTGGGCATATAGCTTTGCATGTTGACTATGGGCACCTTGGCCGCCTCACTTTTCAGAAGAGGCCAGGGAGTGGCCCCAGCTGGGCAGGCCAGTCCCACCATCCCAGCCATGTCGGAAACACTCATTGGAAAACAAATCCTTATCAGGGCTCTTAGGTGACACCTCAGACAATCTCTCCATTTCGTTTTGTTTTTTAAAAAAAAAAAAGATCACACAGACCATAATATAAACACACAGATAAAAAAGTAAAACATCACACAAGTAATACATGAAGCACATGGTATAAAAATTATATACTGTGAAACATTACATAAGTAATACATAAATACCCGAGCTACAAAAGAGAAAAATGCTGGAGTCCTTCCTCCTCCCAAGTTGACCCTGTGAACAGTTCGGAGAGTCACCTTCTAACTTTTCTAGTGCATTTCTACCTATTTGTTCCCTGCACCTTCCACATACACTCTTTATTTTTGGTCACAGGAGTAGAATCATACCAAAACTTGGTACCTGGGGTTTTTTTTTCTTTTACTTTACATTCTATTTGGAGCGGGGGTTCTGTTTGTTGTTTTTTTTTCTTTAAATAAAACTCTAAAACCAATGTGTTTATCATAAAACCTTCAAACTTTATAAGGTAATATAAAATAAGAAGTAAAAATACCCCAAGGAACAAAAAACAAAATCCTTTTCTCCCGGTCCCTCCATTCCCACTCCCTAGAGCAAATGGATAAAAAAAATAAATCTGTGTGCATCTTTTAGGAGATGATTATGCATATATTAGCATTTAAACACATACAGCCTTAAACTGTTCGTTTTACAGATGAGGACGCAAGAGCTCACAGAGGCCCCAGGGGCTAGGGGCCCTCGCATCCAAGGTCAGGCCGCTGCCTGGGGCGGAGGCACGTGCAGAGCCCTGACCTCAGGGGCAGAGGCCTTTCCTCAGACCAGCTCCAAAGTGTTTGCCCGGAGCCAGTCTCAACTGGCATCGGTAACCTTGACCTTGTCTGCAAGGCTGGTGACACTTTTCGATATCGCCCTTGTCACCCTCCCCTCCCACACACGCCCGTTGCTCTCAGCATTTTAATAGACTGCACTTGGGTGGCTCAGGGGCCGGCCTGTCTAATCACTTGTTTCACTAATTGCCTGCTGAATCTGTGGGAGCAGGGTGACAAAGCTATGCATTCAGTGGGCTTGGGTTTGTGCTTCTGTTAACCAGATTACAAATGAGTTACTGCAGAAAACCCCTCCCCAGGAGAATTCCATCCAAGTAGCTCCTTGACCTGGTGGGAACTGATCTCCAGGTCAGGCCTATTACCCCTCCCTCTGTTCCAGATTCTGGGGCCACAGGCTGAGCTCAGAGGAGCTTGACAGAGGCCAGCACACACCCCATAAAATCCATCTTTATCTGCAGTTAGCCTGTGTTCCTCTCTTTTCTCTGTGTGTCAGACTTAGCAACCTTGGGCCCACATGTGTCTGCAGCATTGCCAGTATCTGGGTCAAGGAGAAAAGTCAGCCAGCTGTACAGATGCATTTATTTCTTGCTGATGGCAGGGTGACCACCCCTCACCCCCACCCCCGCCCAACATCTGGACATCCAGGAAACATCCAGATGGACAGACCAAGTGTTCTTTATACCCACAAATTTGATCCTTCCACATACGACAATATGGTGCCTCAGGATTGTAGAACCTGACCTTACAGGTAGAAAAGAGGGAAGCCTGGAGCCTGTACATTGGGTACTGGGAAGGGAAAGCTGTGGTGTGGGGGATGGTCTGTGGGGTCATTTGTGTGTTGGGGTCACCGGCTGGTAGCTAGACAAACTCTGATCTTGGAAACAAGCTCTCTTGACTTCACAGTCCTGTCCCAGCCTGGGCCTGGAGGTGTTGCCTGGAGCCAGGAGCTGTGGAGTGGGTGCGGTCTCCACAGTCCTCCTTGATTCACTGCCACTCAAGAACCAGTCTCCTTCCCACCAAACAAAACCACCCAAGATCCCTGATTCTGCAGCGCCCCCCAGTGGGTAACTGGAATATGTCTGGAGAGAAAGCCTTAGGACACACGTGGTCGTAAATCTAACGTGCAAGCCCTTAGTGGATTTTATAATCTGTATTCTAGCTCCTGCGTAATATAAAGTTCTCAATGAACAGTTGGCTGTTTGTATATAGGAGCAGGAGACTGGTGGGAATCTGTTAGGAGACAGCAAAGGATTGAGGACGGGGGCTCTGGTGTTTTAGGGCAGTTTGGACACTAGGGGCACAATGTAAAATGGTGACTGATGTGCATGTGTGAGCGTGCATGTGTGCACGTGCATGTGAGCGTGTGCTTGTGCTCAGTCCTATGCTGAGCAGACTCTTACCTGCCAACTTTCCAAATGATTTTGGTACATTCTGTTTCCATACCCCAGCAGTAAGTCAGGACCCCTCTCGGCTTACTTCTACATTCCAGATAGTGACAGTTTTCTTTCTAAGCCTTCCCACGTCTGATGAAGAGGGGAAAACAGAATCAGCAGGATTCCCAGACTGTGCCCTCGGGCTGGTAACTTCTCTAGGTCTGAGCTTCTCCATGGGAGTTGCATGCCTACCCCAGGCTTTCTGGAAAGTAAACACAGTCAAGGGCAGAAGGTCCCAGCGCAAGGTCTCCCAGATATGCTGGCTCCCAGCCCAGGGGAGGCTCCGTGAGGCCCAGCTCCCCTCCCTTTGTCCCCTGCCCCCCCACCCCGAATGCCCTCCAGCCTTCCTTCCCGTGGGCTGACAGCTGGGGCCCACTCCGCCTGCTCCTGCCCTCTAGATGTAGTCTGCCATCTCCTGCATGGAGCACTTCAACTTTACCCACCAGCACTTACTCTGCTGATTGCTTTTTGCAGAGAAATTTTCCCACCCATATTGTTCCCCACCAACCACAGGGTGCTTCCATCCGTCCCCTTCACTCTACGCTCACCGCTCTCATCTGCTGCACCCCAGCTCCCCAATTAGAAATGCCCAACGCTTTACAAAGGGTGTCATCAACCCAGCTCCTTTGCCCACAGAAGAAAAAGGTATATCTACAACCCCAGTGAAAAGTGCCTGATTCCAACTCCCTGAAGGCAGCCTTGCAGAGGGGTGATTTCCATTGTCACAGAGGAGAGAGAACCTAGCAAGGGCACCGCAAGGTGGAGGATGCCCAGGAACAGTGGGGCTCACAGGGGCTTGCAGTGTGGGGCACATGGAAAACACCCAGCTCAGATCCAAGGGGTGAGGCCAGCAACCCCACCCCTGCCCCCAGCCTGGGGCCTCTCTCCCCAAAGAGTCTCCTAGGAGAGCTTCTTCGTTTGCTGTCTCTGCCATCTACTCGCACCCAGACAAGGACAGATGCAAATAGAGGCTAGACCACAGAGACAGAGGGAGCCATGACATAGAGAGGGGATGCAGAGACACAGATGTCTTCAGTAGTAAAGAGCCTCACAGAGAGGGACCACGTACGTCCTGAGGACGGATCGTGATGTCGCATTTCACTCTCATGACAGCTGTGACCGGGGAATGTCATCACTCCCATTTTTCAGGTGTAAAAATAGATTCACAGAGGTTACCGGGGTCACACGGCTGAACTGAGCTCCATGTAATAACCTGCCTGATTCCCAGGCATGAAGCCTTTCTGTGACCCCACGGAGGCACACACGGGAGCTGACTCCATCCTTGGTGCCTAGAGAGAAGGGAGAGACCGGCATGCAAAGCAGTGGAGGGTCAAATGCAAGGGGGAGAGATCATGTGAGAGAGAGAGAAAGGCAGTGGGACACAGACAAAGAGAGGGGAAGACGATGGCATGGAGTGAAGGGGCAAAGTGTGCTAAGTATCTCTCCCTGTAGGAATGGATTTGGGATAAAATACACATTCCATTTCTCATCCCCAGATCTTCAGAATCAGAATTTCTGGGAATGAGACCCAGGAATCTGCATTTAAACAAAATTCCTCTGAGTGCAAAGTGTGCTTTGAAATGCCTCAAAAAAATAAGACATTGATGGGTGGACAGAGGGAGGGATAGATGGATAATATGCAATAAAGCAAATACAGCAAAATGTTAACTGAGGAGCCTAGGAAGTGGCTAACACTGCTCACTGACCATTATTTTAACTTTCTGTATGTTGGAAATTTTTCATAATAAAATGTTGATGGGGTAGGGGGTGGGGGGCGTTCCTGAATGATTGTGATGCTCAGGCAGGTCTGGGACCACTACCGTGCACAGAAGGCTCCTTCAGAGGACTTTTGGAAGGGGGGTGCCCTGGGAGGCCCCCTCTGCACCCCCTTCTCCACAGCAAGCCCAGAATGCAGAGCAACACCGGGGTCTGGAGGAGCCCACCTGCACCAGGACCTGCTGCTGTGTGTGTGCAGCAAGACTGGGTGGTCATCCAAGGCTGGTCCCTGGGGGGCACTGGTAGCAATGCATTCAAGCTGGCTGGCGATGTGGGTCTGGGCAGAGCTTGGAGAGGCGGGGATAGAAGTTCTCTTGAAAAATTTTGAAGTTGAACTGCTCACAATGACCCTTCAGCACCTTGGCCAGCGCTGAGGAGCCACAGAAGAGAACCTGTGCCTTGCCCTTCTTCTCTGTGGTCACTTCCTGGAATGCCTGGGGTCCACAGTGTTGGGGGAGAGCAGAGGGAGAGGAGGGACTGTGGACCCGCCCAGTGACACAGCCCCTGGAGCTGACAACAGCAATGGCTGTCCGTCTGTCCCCATGACGAACTCCAAGGCACAGCTGCTTGGCTTCAGGGTAGAGAGTCCAACAAGTAGCCATTCATTTAGGGGCCATTTGCTCACCCCCTAACCTGACTCAGCCCCTCTGCTCAAGGGGCTGCGTCTGTGGGGAGGCATGTACTGAACCAGCTGCAGTGCTGGAGGGCATGACGGAGACCTGTCTGCTGTGCTGAACCCCGGCTGCCCAAACCTCATGCTGGTCCTCCAATGAAATACCTCTTTCCTGAAGTCAGGCTTATTTCCCTCACTGAGGACTCTTTTCCACTCCAAATTCTGCTTAAGAATTGCCTCTGCTGACAGTCCTCTTCGGTGCCCAAGCACCACCAGCATCCCGTCCCCCTCAGCTCTGGCTCCATATGGATTATCTGCAGCAATTTGAAAAGCAGGGTCTCTGGTCATGCCATGCAGGCTCTACACCCTGACTGGTAGGTGCTCAGGGAAGAAAAAATAGTAATAAAACCAATCTGGTAGATAAAATAGACTGCAAACTCTTTCATGTCGCTGAGCCTCGGTTTCCCCATTTGTATGCGGAAGGGACAAGACTTGATGTTTCCCCAGGACTCCGTCCACTCAGGCCTTCTGACCCTGGTTCAGAGCAGTCAGGGCTGGGAGAGGTCTTGGAGGTCATGTGGACTCACTTTCCCCTCTGAACAGCTAGGGAAACGAAGGCTAATCATGGGACCAAGTGAGCTAGTGATGGAGCTGGAACATGGGTCCCCTGCCGCCCATTCCAGCCCTGAGATCCTGGCTGTACTCTGGATGCCAGCCTCATGCTTCGCCCCCAGCTGTTTGGCCCTAACCTCCCTGGCCACTGCCCCAGGGTGTCAGCTCCACTGGCCCCTGCAGGCTCCAGTCAGGCCGCCCAGGCTGGGTGTGTGTCTGGAGGCCTGGGATGGAGTCCTTCCTTTCCTTCCTGGCCAGGAGGTTGGCCTTCATGTCATTCCTGCCCAGTGCGGAGGTCATGTACATATGTAGCTCCAGGAAGCCACCTGTGTGGTGAGAGGAGAGGGTGGCACTGAGGGACCGGCACCTGTGATGGGGACAGAGCCCTGGAGCTTGGATGGAGACCAAGAGGGCTTGGAATTCACACCTTCAGCCCACGGTGTTTCTCCAGGACCTCCATGTGCAGGGCTGTGAAGAGGAAAGATGGCCTACTGCTTGAGCAGGGCCACTCCGGGCACTGCATTCAAGAGTTACTACGTATCCACTGTCTAACGTGAGCCTTGCAAGTGCCCGGGAGTTAGACCTTGCATGTAGAGGAGGAAATGAATCCCAGCGCTGCCGAGCTCTAAGGCTTGTGCCCGCCTTGCCTCAAGGTTTCTGCTCAGTCTGGTTGGGGACATAAGCCATGTACACATCAAAAGGCAGCTTAGACCACAGGGTCAAGGTTTCAGTGAGTGGATCAGATGGCAAATGCCACTGTTACACAGGGAAGGGCTGGAGTAGGAGGTGCTGTTCCGGGGAGGGGGGCACTGGACTAGGGCTTGGAAGAGGGGAGGCGAAAGGAAGACATCCTGAGAAGGCAGAATGGCGTGAGCCCAGGACAAGAGGCTGGAACAAATGTGGTGTTTGTGGGCTTGATGTGACCGCTCGGCTGGAGCAGAGGGTCCTTGAGCGGGAGCATGAGGAGATGGGCCTGGACTGTGAAGGGTCGTGAGTGGCCAGCAAGGAAATGGGGCAGGGCATGACAGGATGAAAACAGCAGGTGGGTAATGAGCGATGTGCATGTGTGTGTGCACGTGCATGTGTGTGGGTGTGTGTATGTGAAGTCCTATGCTGAGCAGACTCTTATCTGCCAGAGGACTGCAGGGACAGGGCAGAGACCAGCCTGCATGTGCCTGGCTGCAGGCACGGCATCCTGTGCTCACCAGGCTACTGGCCAGCATCCACGGTTCTGTTTCTGCAAAGGGACAGTGGGACGTGTTTGCTGAGATGTTGATTCCTTTGGATCTCAAGGCCACTGAAGTCCCAGGGGGTCTCCTCTGTGCTCAAGCAGCCTCCTCCATCTTCCCAGACATGGCATGCAGTTGTTATCATTTTCCATGGGTGCCATGCTCGGGAAAGACTGGCAAGTCCTGCCTTACATCTGAGCATCAGGCCAAGCCGGAGGTGGCGGGGCCTCAGCTAGGATGCTGGATTCATGAACTGATGATCCCCTTAGCCTTCTTCTCTCCCTATACTAAAGGACTTAATGCCATCCCAGCTTGCCCTCTATGGTTTCATATGCCACCCATTAGCCCACTTTTCCTTTGGCTGAAAGTCTCAGCCACTGCAGACGTGCAAATGGCCCTAGGAGGGATACCAGACTTGCCCTTACGTATCATTTGACTTGAGTAATGCTGAGTGGTGTAGGAGGGAGGGAGATGTACTATAAGGGATGCCCGCCTGAGGGAGCCCTGGCACATCCTCCTCCTCTCAGTCGCCATACCCCAGGAGGGGTAAGAGAAGACAAGAGGAGACTCCATGGTGGGAGGGAGAAGACGGTGGAGCTGTGGGAATGATCCCACATGGTTTCCCTCCCCCCTCCAAAAATGTTGCATTTGAGACAAGCATCCCATTTCTGGGACATTCTCTTAAGGAATTCGCCCAAAGGAAGGAAAAAAACTATGTGCACATACATATTAATTGCAGCTTTATTTAAGATAGTGGAGAATTAGGAATAAACTACACATCCTGTAGTGGGGGCTTAGTTAAATAATTTATGGCAAACCATTCTGGGAATCATTCATTATGTAGCCACTAAATACTACTATCACTTCCACCGCTAGTACTATTGAATTTATTGACCAGTGAATATTACTCTTACTCCCAGCAAACCTCCTGGGCAGTCACCTTTCTAAGTGCTGCACTATGATACCTCATCGAATCTTCACAACAAGCCTGTGAAGTAGGTACCAGACGTATCCATATTTTTCAGATGAGGAAACTGAAGCAAAGCAGTTAAATAATGTGCCCAAGTTTCTGCAACTGTTATGGGATAGAGTAAAGATTCAAACTCAAACAGAATGATTAAAGCTTAAACAATGGAAATTAAACCACAGATTCTTTAACTCAGACCTTGGTATATGACCAAAGTTGAAATCAGAGGCCACAGTTGAAATCAGAGGCCACACGTTTCAGCTGCAGTTAATGAGAAACCTTGGATGAAATTTGAAGTAATAAAGCTGTTGACTCAAGTGGCTTTGAGAATGCAAAGCACTGGATAAGCTGTCACCCTTTGTTTACACAGATTAGGAAGAAGCAAATAGCAAATATTTATATACCAGTAACTAGAAATTTAAATTAAACCTAAATTTGTCCCCTAGCTCGTCATAAAATCAAGTTCCTAATGAATTAATCTATGTAAAAGCACTTAGAACAAAGCCAATGCTATATAAATATTTGCTCCAACTGTTATTTAAAAGAAAGGTCAAAGAGCTTTACTGCAACATTCTAAGGTTTACAAATTCTCTTCCAAAGACTGTTGACTTGTGCTTTATGGCTTTGAATCTTTGTTATAGTAAACTACTTCTGTTTGACTGTTTCTTGCAGAAAACTGTGTTTGATTACTTGAACTTAGAAACTGTTTATCATAGGAATTTGAATTTTTGAAGCATAATAGAAAATACTCATGACTTTGGATAAGGCAAATCTCATGGCAACCTTGTTAAAATTAAATAGCCAAAAAGATCTAGTTCCAATGAACCCAACCAGTATAAAAAAACATACCAATTCTCTTTAAATTAGAAACATATCTAAATATATTCCCCCTTGTATAAATTATTTCTTAAGTAAAACAAAACAATGATTCCAACAGATTAACTTTAAAACACAGTATTCCACAAAGATGTCTCACTAAGACTATGATGTAACCCAGAAAAACATCTTACACACGTATTAAGCATTGGCTTCCTAAGTGTAGGATGTGCTTGGTAGGAGAAGGGGGACTGCCAGGGCTGGAGGAGCACATTCAAAGAACTGCTTTTTGTTTTTGTTTTTTAAATTAAGGTATCATTGATATACAATCTTATGAAGATTTCACATGAGCAAACTGTGGTTTCAACATTCACCCATATTATCAAGTCCCCGCCATACCCCATTGTTCATCAGCGTAGTCACTGTCCATCAGTGTAGTAAGATGCTATAGAGTCACTACTTGTCTTCTCCGTGCTATACTGCCTTCCCCGTGACCCCCCTACATTATGTGTGCTAATCCTAATACCCCTAAATCCTCTTCTCCCTCACTCCCCTTTGGTAACCATTAGTCCCTTCTTGGAGTCTGTGAATCTGCTGCTGTTTTGTTCCTTGAGTTTTGTTTTCTTGTTATATTCCACAAATGAGTGAAGTCATTTGGTACTTGTCTTTCTCCACCTGGCTTATTTCACTGAGTATAATACCTTCTAGCTCCATCCATGTTGTTGCAAATGGTAGGATTTGTTTTCTTCTTATGGTTGAATAATATTCCATTGTGTATATGTACCACCTCTTCTTTATCCATTCATCTACTGATGGGCACTTAGGTTGTCAAAGCATTGGTTTTTGATGAAAATATAAAATAGGAGACCAAAGAGCAAAAGAATTCACACATGCTAAGTAAGGTGTTTCATCTGCATCTTAGACCACTTTCCAAGCCTTCTGATGGCCAGCCTCATCAGGAAAAATATTGACTAGTCTTTCCCAAAAATATACATGCTTACTCACATGCTCATTGCTACGGATAGATTATGTACATTAAAATTGTATGTTCAAACAGCTCAGAGACCTCTTACATCACAGTATTTACCAATAAAGGAGGCAGTTTGTGAGAAGCTAATATTTCCAGAAAGAACTGATCCTAATCCTGCAGATTTGCAGGAAAGTACACCTGTGGAATAGAATGTGATCCAACATTTACCTGCCATGGAATCTGACTGGAGACCTTGGTTACTTGGAGGGTGTATTTTTATTGTGAAAGTTAATGGCCTTGTCTATGTGCAGATTTTCTGTAGCCTTAAAG
Organism: Manis pentadactyla; assembly: GCF_030020395.1. NCBI lineage: Eukaryota > Metazoa > Chordata > Mammalia > Pholidota > Manidae > Manis > Manis pentadactyla. The sequence goes on along the minus strand of NC_080029.1, from coordinate 116,843,080 downwards.
GAAATAAATAAAAGATTATTGCAAGAAGGTTCTACTCAAAAAAAAAATTGTATGTTGGGGTAGAAAGAAGCATATTTACTTTCGCACCTCTAACAACTAGAAATATGGACAAAATATATAAAATAATTGTTTCCAGACAGGTCTTCAGGTAGAGCAGGACTTCAATTGCTGAGAGAGGGAAACAAATGAAGCGAGCCCGACATCTGCCCAGCTTACTGCCGGGTGCTGGTCTCACTGAGTGGAGGAGACAGACACTGGAGTTCTGGGAGGCCGGCTGACAGCGAGCATTTGTCAGGCACAGTACTGGAAAAAGGAAACTGCAGAGAGAAAGAGTGGGGGAGGGAATAAGAGGAAGAGACAAAGGGTAGAAAAAAAATTAAGGGAGGAAGGGAGCTCCCTAGCTCTGGAAATCTGCATAAAATTTCCTCTAAGTCTTTAGCTGAGTGTTAATCAGTACATGTGTGTAAGAAAATTATCAGAAAACACTAGGCTGAACACTACCTGGAGCTCAGACAGAGCGGGGAATAGCTTGTGTCCTCCAGCTAGAGCGGGGAGACCCCATAATATACAGAGGAGTCAGTGGAGTCCTCAGAGCTGAAGGCTCACTGCTGGGGCCAAACTAGCCCCACACTAAAAGCTGCTCTGGATTCACCTTAACAAAAGTTAAAAACAAGTCTTGAAAGGATCCAAATTATCCTAAATAATGTAACTATGCACCAGAGCAAAGTATAGTACTGCTTAAAAGAAATATCACAAAATCCAGAACACAACAACGTGCAGTTCACAATGCCCAGTATCCAATTTAAAAAATGATCAGGCATGCAAACAAGCAGAAGAATATGATTCATAACTAAGAGAAAATTAGTAATTAGAAACACACCCAGAAATGACAGAGATGATGGACTTAGGGCAAACATGTTATAGCAAATATTATAAGTGTGCTTCAGAATGTAGGAACAAAACAGGACAGAAATAATGAGGAAAGGAATGCAAGACATAAATGAGACTGAGATGGAACTTCTGGAGAAGAAAAATACAGTAACAGTGATGAAAAACACAATGAATAGGATTCATAGCTATTCTAGGTCCTCCAATTTTCCATATAAATTTTAGAATCAGCCTCTCAAATCTTTTTTTTAATTGGGATTTTCATTAGGATGGGAATAATAGCTAGTAATAGCTTAGGTACTGCAGAAGAGAAAGTCAGTGGACTTGAAAACATAGCAGAAGAAACTATCCGAAATGAAGCACAGATTAAGAAGACAAAGCCAAAATGTCACTGTACTTATTGTACACTTAAATTGGTGAATTTTATTGTGTAAATTATCCCTCAAAAAAAAAACCTGGAAAAGAAAGTGAGACAAAGAATCACCTGAGAAGCATGTTAAAATCTGGAAGGTCTGGGGATGAGGCCTGGGAAACTAAATTTTTAACAAGTTCTGAGTCTGAACTAAAAGAAATGTCATAAAAAAGAGAAATAAAAGAAGGAGAGACATTTTTATAAAACACAAATTAGAAAAAAATGCCAGAAGGAAATCCTTCAAAATGCCTGGAATAATCTGGATAACTGGGTGGGATTATGAATGATTTTTTTTCTTCTCTACTTTTCAAGTTTCATAAAACAGTTTAGTGGGGGGAGTGGGAGGAAGTTAACTCCCTTTTCCCTACATTTCTGAGAGAAATGGAACAATCTAAACACCTCTTTAAAAAGAGCCTGAACGCCCTGCCCCACTCCCGTCCTCCCCCGGCCCCGTCCTATCCCCTGGGTCCCCTCGGCCTGCTCCACCTCCAGTTCGGTCAGGAGGCTCACGAACTACTAGAAAGACCACAAGTCTCAGTTGATCCAGATGAAGTCCACCCAAGAAGGGACCCTTCGGTTCAGAGGCAGGGCCTACCTCATCCACAGTGTGCATTCATATCTACGATCGCAAGGGCCCGTATGGCCACCCTGTGATGTTAGCAGGACACACATTATCACCCCCATTTAACACGGGGGGAAACTGAGGCTCACAGAAGTGAGGAACCTTGCCCAGGTCACAGAGCAGCAACAACCACAACCAAGGCTCCTAACTGCCGGGCCAGGATTTTCTCTAATGATCTACATTACAGCCAGCAGTGTTCTGAGCTCTTAAACTTAGGACAGCCAGAAAAACATTAATTATTTTTTTAGACGCTCTGTCAAGTGGCCTATACAGAATGACGAATCTTTAAAAAACAAACATGTTTTCAGTTTCAACACCGCTACCAGGAGATGACTAGGAAGCCTCGCGGCTCTAATTGAATCCCAGCTGCCTGGCTTTCAGGCGCTGAGGTTTTTAATGAGATGCCCGTCTTCAGGGCCCAGACGACTCTCAGAGGTGATGGGGGAGGCCTGGCCACTGGGCGGCACCAGAAGAACACAGGCCCTGGGGGAAGCAGAGGGACTAGGGATCTGAGCAGCGGGGAGGTCGTCTGTCCCTCCACTGCCCCTGCACAGCAGCGCCTGGCTCCTGTTCCTGGAGGTGTCCCAGGGAGAGGGCCCGAGGCCTGCCTGCAAGAGGCGATCTCACCTGGTGGCGCTTCATGTCTTTGTCCTGGACACCCTCCACCCGGCAGTGCTGGCAGCTGGGGCAAATGTGCTTTGTCCTCTGGTGCCTGAGGGGACACAGGAGGAGGGGTTCGAACTGGGAGGGAGTATGAGACTTCTCAGGTCCCCAGAGAACTGTGCGGGGACAGGGAGGAAGGATGGGCTGACAGGACCCACCTATGAGGAAGGGGAGGGATGAGAGCTGAAAAAAAAGGGGGGAAGGAGGAGGAGGAGGAGGGGAGGGGGGGGAGAATAGGGAGAAGAAGCCCAGTGAAAGGAAAGAAGGGAGGGAGAAAGGAGGGGCGGAGAGGGCAGGGCGAACTGTGCCCCTTGCTGCCGGCAGGCGGCCCGCCCCTACCTGATGCTCCGCAGGACGGAATCGAGGGGGTGACGCTGAAGCCTGCCCCGGTGCACACGGCAAAGATCCTGGGGGTGGGGGTTCCATACGGGCCATCGATGCGGCACTGCACGCTGGAGGGGTTAGAGGAGAGGGCCGGGTGGTGGGGGGGGCAGCTGGACTACAGGACCCCCATCACGGGCAGGCTGTCATCTCCTGGGCTCACAACCCAGGTCTAAGTGGCTCTGACTCCAGTGCTCTGAGCCCTGAATGTTGGAGTGCAGGACGCAGCCAGCCTGCCAGGGGGGCGGTTTGGTCCCACCGTCTGGATACCTGGAAGTCAGGCCCTGGGGAGCTGAGGAATGGGTTCTAAGGGTCACAGAAAGCCCCCCACAGGCAGAGCCGTCCCTCCCTCCCTCTGGGTGGGGCAGGGGTTCTTGGTCGCGTCCACCCGGAGCCCCTGGCCCTGATGTTGCCGATTTGGTGGTTCTCAGAGGACATCTCAAAGACCAGCGCGGACTGGACAGGAGAGCCGGGGGCCTCTGGCAGCGGATGCGGCAGGCGCGTCTCAGGGGCCTCCTGGGCCTTGCCAGGGTGAACAGCTTTACAGAAAGGGAATTGCGTTTTCTGCCCCAGCCGTTCCAGGGAGCATGGAGCCCTGATGGGAGAGAATATCGGTGGGGTGCTGGTAAATGAACTCCTTGGAAAACAACAACAGAAATCTGATGGTTAGTGTCTGTTGATTTCTGCGGTGTCAGCACTGCCATCGTGACTTCCCCCATCATGACTGTGTTGACACCTGGCTCTCAAAATTCCTGAGAATGTAGCAATTGGCTCTAGTGATCCAATACAAGTCAACTTCCAGGTGTGGCCGGGGAACACTCAGTCCCAGCTGCATGGGCCCCACCTCCAGGCACTCCCAATAATTTGCATGTCTCTAGACACACGCCCTGGTCTTGAACATTTTTCTCTCTCGGCCCAGAATGCTGCTCCCTCTTTCTCAGCTGCGCATCCTTCAAAGCCCAGCTCATCTGAACTGGCTGCTCCTCCCTGAAGCTTTGCCCAACTGCACCAGGCAGAAAAGCCAGTGGCTAGCCTGGCTCACAGCTCCACCCCACCACTGGGCCGCTGCTCTGGGCTGGCCGATGGGGAGTCACCTGAGCACGGGGAACAGGCCTAATTCCTCTAGGCCTGCACACACTTGGCAGACAAACCAGATTTGTTGAGTTCAATGCACTTCCTTCTGGAAGGTGGAGGAGGCAGACCTCCCCCCAGACAGGCCGCCAGGGCCTGTGACTTCCCTTTCTGGTGCTCCAAGGCAGAGGGAGGAGTGGTCTTCCCAATCATCCAGATCAATCCCTCTCAGCAGAAGAGGAGCCCTCTCTGACTGCGGAAATGACTTGCCCAAGTTCCCACAGAGCTCAGGGTAGAGCCTGGGTCTTCGGCTGCCCACCCAGTGCTCATCACATCACCCCACGTTGCTGCTTTGTCTGGAGCAGTGTTGGACTTAAACTACGTACGTGTGGTGATTGTAGGACGTACCCTGCAAGACAGCTGCACCCTTTCGATTTTCTTTCATCCTCCCAATTGCAAGGAGAAAGCGTTACATTGCAGTTGAGATCTTTAACATCTCTTGAACACTTACGAATCCCTCCTTTTTTTTTCTTTTAACAAACTAGAAAGAAAAAGAGCAAAAGAGAAACAGAGAGACAGAATAGAAGTGGAGTGCAGCTTCAGGCTCAGAGCCTTAGCAGGCAGAAATATTTGGCAAGAGTTTACTAACATTGGTTTTCATTGATTTTACTTTCAGGGTTATCTTTTATATATGATGCATGATTCTAGTTTCCCACTAAAGATAGCAATCTAACAGGTCCTTATTAAATGCAATTAATTTTAAAGTAATGTTAGGATGTGAAGAGAAACATTAAGTAGGAATTATTACTGGTGTAAAGTGAAGACGGTGGAAAATGAAGATGCCAAAAGGTGGGAAGGTGGCACGCAGGTGATGGGCTGCAGCAACACCACGAAATGGGTGATGCTTCCTGAAGGCGGTGCTCACAAGGACCCCCTCCCAGGGGGGCACGTCACTGGCTCTCCGGCCTCCAGTCCCAGCTTCCTCTGCCTTCCCAGGCCCTGGTCCTTGGCCGCAGCTCCCCACTGTGCCCGAGTCCCCTCCTCTGTCCCTGCGTGTGCCGGACCTTGGGCCCCCCACCCTGGAGAGCCTCCCGTTCTGCAGGGGTCCTTGCTGGAGGTCACTGCTCCCCGTGTGGCCCCAGAGCAGAGGGACTGAGGCGGCGGCAAACCCTGCTTGGTTTCAAAACGGAAATTGCTCTATTATCTAAACCACAAAATCAGTACATGTTAGTTTTTAAAGATTCAGATGTTACAGAACTTTAAAGAATAAAGTAAAAAAGTACCCTGAATCAGACAACATAACTTCTCTAAAGATTTTTCCTATGTCCTTCCAGACTTTGACACACACACACACACACACACACACACACACACATTCTTCCACATAATGGAATACACTGTTTTATTACTGCTTTTTCTGCTTACCACATCTTGACTAGCTTTCCACACTAATGCATATACACCTACATAATCTTTTTTTAAGGACTTACTATTCCATTATAAAGGTGATTAGTCCCTTATTTAGCTACTTCCTATTTAGCTACTATTGTTGGGCATTTTGATTATCCTCATTTTCTTATTATTATATGGTTATAATATGGTTAACAACCACCATATACAAATAGCACCTTTCCCACCTTTATCCTTTTACCCTGATTTGTTTTTCTTCATAGCATTTATGATCACTTGGCATAGCATGTACCTTCTTTGTTTGTTGTCCCCCTCCAGAAGGAAGACAGTAACGGTGTCTGTCCTACCAGTGGGTTTCAGCCCAGGGCAAGTTCACTGCGGATTTAATGTGACCTAACAAATGACAGTAGAACGTTCTTGGGGTGAAAGGGTTATACCCAACTTTATTTCCACAGTGGCAGGTCAGTCACTAGAATCTCATCCACTCAGAGCGAGTCTGCAGGCAGCAAGCTGGTCTCTGCCTCTGAGCCTCTCTGCCTGCACAGTCATCCTCTGGGCCTTTGTCCTCTGCTCTCCTGCAGCCTTGCAGCCATGCCACCATGCCATCCAGAGCACTGAGCACAGCAATTTATATAGAGTCAATAACGATGTATTGCCCACATCTGTGCAGTGAGCTAGCCAACAAGGGCCAGGTGAGAATCCTGGCCACAGGAACTTCCATTTTATCCACAGTGTCTGTTTTGCTTATTATATATCTCCAGCACCTAGGCCAGTACTTGGGAGACATAGGTACTGCGCTCAATAAATATTTGCTAAGTGAATGAATGAACAAGGTGATTAACATCTCATGCACCTGTCTTGTCAATGGGTTTCAGCCCCAGGCAAGTTCACTATGGATTCAGTGTGACCAAAGAAAATGACAGAAAAACGTTCTTGGGGGTGAAAGGTTATACCCAACTTTACTTCCAGGTGGCAGGTCAGTCACTAGAATCCCATTCACTCAGAGTGAGTCTGCATGCAGCAAGCCGGTCTCTGCCTCTGGGCCCCTCTGTCTGCACAGCCATCCTCTGGGCCTCTCTGCCTGCACAGCTGTCCCACACAGCTGTCCTCTGGGCCTCTGTCCTTGGCACTGCCGCCACTCCAGCCTCTGCTCTGCTCTCCCGCAGCCTTGCAGCCCTGCCACCATGTCACACCCAGAGCACTGGGCGGAGCTCTTTCTATAGAGTCAACAGCCATGTACTGCCCACAGGTGTGCAGTAAGTTAGTCAACCAGGGCCAGGTGAGAATCCTGGCCACAGGAACTCTCATTTTATCCACACACCTGTCCAATTAGCTTTTTTGTAGGGTAAATCCCTAAAAATGGAATTGCTGGGCCAGTGGGTATACACACTGAAAATGCTGACACATACGGCCAGACTGCCCACCAGAAAGCCTGAGCCAGTTTGTTCCTTGGCAGTGGTGCTTAAGGTCTCCAAGAAACACAGCTTTTAACCTATCTACCCACTGATTCCTGGTGTTCCAAGACCCCCCTGAATTTTTCAGTCAGCTTCCTCCTTCAGAAAGTTCCTCCTGATTAATGGCAGAGAATTTTCTGCTTGTTTCTACCTGTCCCTCCACTTCCCAAGCTCTGCTCTTGGCACATTCTAGAAGGGTGCTGTGGTCTGGCCTGGCAGGATTCCAGCTGGTTTTCTCCCCTGGACTTAAATTCTGCAAGGGAAGGTAGGGTTGAATGGGCTGAGCCAGGTCTGGGGGTCTCTCCTCCTTTGACCCTCTGCGTGGTCTCCATCTATTAACCTGCCTCCCAGCTGAGGGTTTATCCTACTAAATTTGTGCTCAGTCACCCTCAGCCTCCTTCATCTATTCTTACTCTGCTCTGTGGTCCTCCCAAGCTGCCCAGAGCCTGTACCCACTCTAGCCATTTGCAGCTTGTCTGCTTTGTGAGTTTCATCCAGGCTCAGAGGTGACCAACACTGCTGATGGTGGTGACAGTGATGATGAATGGCCCACCGGACTATTGTTAATCCAGTTAGCTCAATGCTTTATGTGCATTCGTTCCACTGGTCCTTAAAAGAATTGTGTGTGAAAGGGGAGCAGAGGATGAGTACCACCTCCAGTTCACAGATGAACCACCTGAGGCTCAGCAAGGCTATAGGACGTGCCCAAGGTCATACACATAGAAGGTGTTGGAACAGAGATGCACAGGTGGGCATGTCTGATCTCAATGTCCCCTCTCTATTGTCCCCCTTCCTTCTAATGGAGGACCTGGGACTGGGGAGGACCTGGGGAAGTCAGGCTTCGAGGAGACTCTTGGACCACACAGTCTGCCGCTGCCTCAACCCCGTGCTGCCGTCCAGCCAGTGTGCACAAGAGCTGCTCCAGGACGGGTGCCCGCGGGACAGGAAGGCGACTCGGTACCTCTGGATTCACCTCCATAGTGAACCCTTCCATCCCTGGAGCCACCTACCTGGGTCCTCCTCTGGCTTCTTCCCATCCTAAAGCTCGTCAACCGCCTCTTGGAGCCAGAACCACAGGGTCTGATGCCTTTAAGGACTCATACAGCCTGTTGTCCACTGGCCTTGGGACCAAATGTGCAGCCAGATGGTATCTCAGCAAAAGACAGGGTCGGGGAGAAATGGGGTCCGTGCTGGCCATCAGCAGTGAGCAGGCCTGTCTCACCTCAGGGACAGGGACTGGGTGTCAGCCACTCAACTTCCTGTTTGGCTGTCCTTCCTCAGACCCCAGCCCCCAGCCACAGCGTCAAGACTTAGAGAGCCAGTCTCTGCAGTACGGGCCTTGACCTCTTCCTTGATGAAGTCAACCTAACCCTACACAGTAAGGATTCAGTCCCTCTGCCAACACAGGGGTCAGAGTGGCCCTGAGCACACTAGGAGCTCCCTGGTGGGGGTCCTGCCCCCTCCATCGGGCCAGATCTCACCAAGGTAGGGACCATCTCCCTCCTGCCAATGGCTGGAGGTGCTGGTTCTGCTGTGGGACCAACAGCTTTCATTGTGCCTGGCACCTGGGATGTAGTGGGTGCTTATTAAGCTTCTTTGCTGTACGGATGACTGGTGAAAAGGCGGTGTGGGGTGGCTACCCTCTGCTGAAGGGCACCAGAAGCAATCCACAGCACTAGAGCAAGGAGGCCCCTGAGAGAGCTCCTAGCCTGGCGTTCTTACCCTTCTTCTTTTGTTTTCTAATATTATTTAATTTTATCCATTTATTTTGGCTTTAAAGCATGAACTCTTGGCAGTCATGTGAAGGCACTGGATAGACTCCTCAGAGAAAGGTTTTTAAAAACATAGAGTAACATACACAAAAAATCATAAATGAAGCCAATTATAATGAGACAGTTGTCAAAGTATTAAAAAACCAAATTTGTGACTTAAGAATACATCTGCTTCTTTGTTAACACATGAAACAGTAGGGTCCAGCAGGAGCTTGTGGTCACAGGGAATCTGTAGTGACGAATGTAAGTGATATTCCAAAGTATCAAAACGGCACTGTAATGTAACAGATTCCCTGGGTTTTATTTTGAAATAGTCACAGTATTGTTCATGCTATATTGTTTGTTGTCTACATTCACAATTGAAAAATAATGCTCAGTTTCAGTTAGAGGTTAGTGAAATAGAGATGGCATTTTTCCCCCCATCCAAGTTCATGAATGAATTGGTTCAACCCTGTACTTACAGAGGTCCAGATTTGTGAATTAAAGAGTAAATTGAAGTCGGGACCAGAGTTCAGGTCCTTAGACCCCTGCTTCCTGATCCTTTGTGTCTCTCTGAGGCTTCCTCCCCCATCAGGGTTCAAGTACCAGGAGGGTTGGGCTATGCCTTGTCTATACATGTGAGCTCTAAAGTGCCTCAGTCAGTCAGTCACATAGGAGGCCTCCCTAACTGTAGGTAGAATTTAATCAGCCACCACTGCCAACCTGTGTCTCCCTCCTGATTTCTGTAAACCAGAGCTGCAAACAAAGTTGTTTTCCAGCCTCCATGTAGATTCACTCAACTCACTGCTGGAGACTTGGGGCCCAAAAGATAGGCAGATTCCAAGCTGAGGCCCTGAAGAAACCCTTTCAATAATTGCTCAAATGACACATCCATATAACATACATAGTCATTATAATCATATTATTATTGATACAATGGAATACTATGCAGCCAGGAGAAAGAAAAGTTCTTTTTTTAAAGAACTGACATGCCAAGATTTTCATGACATACTGTTCACCAGGAAAAAGTGGGCTGAAAAACAGTGTGAACAGTGTGATTCTATGTATGCAAAATCATCTCTCATCTATATATCCATGTAAATAGGGAGAGAGAGCTCTGGAAGGCTATTCACCAAAAGGTTGACAATGGGACTAATATTTTTGCAGCACCTATGAGCCAGGTATCTGGTTGGTGGCTTCACATACATCATCTCACTTAATTCCTAAAATAACTTCCTAGGTAGAGAATTGTAGTATCGTTTCACAGATGAGAAAGCCGAGGGACCTTTAAGTAGCGGAGTGGGGATTTGAACTGGTGAGCCTTGTTCCTACCCCTCCCTATGCCATCTTGAGCCCAATTTAATCCAATGAAGGCAAGGGGATAAGCCAGCAAAATGGCAGAATCTTTCAGAGCAAAGCATTTTGACTTGGCAGACAAACCATGACCCAACAGCACAACCCAAACCTCATGCATAAAATATGCAGACCAGCCTGGGACCTTCCTGGGCTCTGGAGTAAATGAGAGGGTGCCCCACATGAGATGAAAGTGGGAGCCCAGCCTGGGAGACGCAAAGGGGCAATGGCCAGGCACCTCAAAGCAGCCTCTCCTGTGGATGCAGGAGCTGGAGCAGACAGGCGTGAGGAGGAGCAGCACCACACAGGTTGGGGAGGCCGAGCAGTGGGCCTAGCCAGTACCAGGCCTGGTGGTGAGCAGCAGTTCCCAGACATGGAGGGGCTGGCCTCGGACTGAGCCAGGAGTGCTGGAAACAAGCGCAAGACAAGCCCTTCCCACTCCACCCTCCCTTGGGGACCCCACCCCTACCCATCAGACACCTGTGCAGGCAGGGACTTGGGTCCAGATGGCCAGCCTACAGGACACCTCTTCACACGCTGGGCAGGCAGGCTCAGAGGGGCTATGCCCCATGTCCTGTGCCGTGGGCTGGATAACTGACTGGTTTGTGAAAGGCCCACCCAGGTCACACCTCCACCCTCCACCCCTCCAGCCCTAGGCCACTCACCGAAGTTCACAACATGGGCCACCGTGTGTGAGGGAGGGCCTAACCACCGTGCAGCCCATGAACTGGTGGAACTGGACGTTCTGGTGGAGCGGCAGCACCTGAGCCAGCCACATGGCCCACAGCCACGTGAGGCAGGACCTGAGCATCCGCACCTGGTGCCACAAAGCAGCAGAGGGCCCCTCCTGGCTCTCTCTGCCCCATCCTCCTTCCCCAGCAGTTGTCTCCCTGCCCCCCCACCCCGGAGCTGGCTGTGCTTCCTGAATGGGCCCATCACCATCAGCCCTGCCCCCGAGCTTTTGCCACACCCCTAGAACATGGAACTGGGGTACCCAAAACAAGAATTGGGGATGATAAGAAAATGTCTACTTTTTAGGTATCACTTTTACCTAAACACATAAGCTTTTAATAATATTTAGTGTTTGTGTTGACATGGTGCCCTCATTTAGTCTGTATGTAAGATGGGAATCTGTGGCATGTTGCCCACATGTCCTAGGGGACGATGGGGCTTTCCAAGGAACGTTCGACAAAGACTCCCTTCTTACCCATCTGCTTTCAGTGCGTTTATGTGCACCCATGCGTGCGGACTTGCAGAGTACATTACCTGGTTTTAACTTAACGAAGCTAACTGGCTCTCACAGAAAGGACAAGTAGTTTCACATTCCTCGCAAAGAAAGTGCAGATCACAAGTAGTATTAATAATGAAAGAGCAAGTGACAGAGAAAATGAGTTATGCGTCTCCCACTCCTGGTATGAACTCTTCCTAGCCAGTTACGAGGTTAAAAATAAAACCTGTTCTTCATGTAATTGTAGATTAATGATAACAAAATGAATTTAAAAAATAAAACCGACTCTAATAAGAAGAGGATACTACCAAGACAAGTATTTGAACTAGAGGTGTATGCTCCTGATCGCTAAGGGTGAATCTTGCCTCAAAGCTGTATCGCGCCATGCTTATTGGCTAATGATAATAGGACATGAATATAAGTAAAGGAGCACACATTGGGTTATCAGAAGGTGCCTTGCCAATGGGTTTCAGCCCCAGGCAAGTTCACTATAGATTCAATGAGATCAAGGAATGACAATGAAACGTTCTTGGGGTGAAAGGGTTTATACCCAACTTTATTCCCACAGTGGCAGGTCAGTCACTAGAATCCCATCCACTCAGAGCAACTCTGCAGGCAGCAAGCTGGTCTCTGCCTCTGGGCCTCTCTGCCCCCCTGCAGCCGTCTCAGTCTCTGTCCTCGGCACTGCCACCATTCTAGTCTCTGCAGCCCTGCAGCTGTGCAGCCGTGTGCCACTGTGTTGCCTAGAGTACTGGGCAGAGATCTTTATATAGAGCCAATAGCGATGCATTGCTCACACATGTGTAGTGAGCTAACCAGGGCCATGTGAGAATCCTGGCTACAGGAACCTTCACTTTATCCACAGAAGGGTTTTTTGTTTTCTGTTCGTGTTGCTTTGCTGTGTTTTAACGGTAGGAGTGTGTGATCAAAAACACTTGGAGACCTCACTCCCTGGCTCAGAAGACCACAGTCTGAGTCCTTAGTCTGGCCTTCAGGGCCTCTAGAAGTGTTCTCTCTGTGGTGGGAGCCCTGCCCAGGAGCCAGCGCCACCTTCTCCTCCACCATAGGGTTGTGATGATCGCATGCAAAGTGCTTTGTTAGCACTGACACTGCTACACAGTAAGCACACAAAAAATGCCTGCTATGTTATATATGTGCTGTGTGAATATGGACAAATCGTTGTCCCTCTCTGGGCCTCAGTTTCCCCCACTGAGTGTTGGCCCAGCTGATTTCTAAGGTGCTGTCCTGCCCTGGCACTCCAGGTGTCCACGTGGGGTCTCTTCTCTTCGAGTAGCCCCCCTGCCAGCTTCCCTGCATGCACCTGCGATGAAGCTGCAGCCAAAACGGAGGCACTGGCCACCGCCCCTGGCCACCATGACGCTGGGGCCGCGCTCTCGGTGAGCGCTGCCCGTCAAGCGCCAAGAGCAGCACGTGGAGGCCGGCGTAGGCGGCCCGGCAGAGCAGCTGCCTGCGGTGGTTGTGCGGATAGGCTGCGGTCAGAGGGCGAGGACGGCGCGGGCGCGGCCGGGCTGCAGGGGGCGTCAGCCGGCACCCAGCGCTGCGAGAGAGGGGCTCTGCCCAGAGCACCCGCGGCCGGGCTCGCGGGGGGACAGGGGTCCGCGGGGCCCGGACCACCGGAGTTGGAACCTAGGGACCCCACCCCCGCTGTCACCCTCCAACTCTCTGCAGCCTCGTGGCAAGCAGGCCGCCTCCTTTTACAGGAGGAAGCAGAGAGGTCAAGGCACTTGCTCAGTCACACAGTAGGTGGAGCGGAGATGGAACTGGTCTGTCTGATGCCGCATCCACAGCTGATTTTATTGCCTCCCTTCCCGTTTGAAAAAAGAGAAAGCAATCGGAAAGGGTCACAGACTCTGAGACGTGTTGTGGTGAATAACCCACAAGAAAGTGAATACATAAAAAGAATGAACGACAAAACCTTCACTCTTCAGAGCCTGGAGTCAGACTTGGATCTGTTGTTACACCCTATTTATTTTCTCTTCCCCACAGTTCTTATCAGTTTTGTACTTCTCTAGTGTATATGTTTGTTTGTTAGTATAAATGACACTTCTCTCCGTCTGGAATGAAGCCCCCAGGGCAGGGACCTCATTCACTGCCAGGACTCGGCCATGACTCAGCACAGCGTCCGGTACATGGTAGCCGCTCAACCAAGCTGAATGAATGACCACCTTGGCTGATTATTTGTGTGGTCTTCGGTGAGTTTCTTAAGGTGAGGCAACTTTAATTCCCCTTTGTAAAATAGGCATTGCTATTAAGTGACCTGGCATTTGTAAAAATGCCCAGCACACAGTGGGTGCTTAATGTGGGACCCCTGGAAGGTCAGCTTGACCCCCGCCTCCATTTGGTGTCCTCCATCTTGAGTAACTATGTCCCCTACATGACCCCCTGCCCCCATTTTGTTCTGCGTCCTCCATCTTGAGTAAGAAGTTTCCCGCTCAGGCCACGCCCACTCCCACGGAAACCATGCCCAGCAACCTGTGCAACAAGACCCTGACCCTCCTCAGCCAATCAGCTAAGGTCACAATAAACCACCCCCCTTGGAAAGCTCCTAACTGTTCCAAAAGTGTGAAAGCAAAGTTTTGTTCAGGGTCTCAGACCGAGTCCTGTGTTCCAATGGGCCACTGAGACCCTAGTTCAAACTAGCAATAAAGACCTGTTTTGCTCTTGCATCTCGCGACTGAGCCTGGTGACTGCGGCCCCGCACGGGGACTCAAGGAAATGGGGCACAACACTCAACACCGTGAGCTGATTCTGAAGCGTCCTTGTGGGAAACTGAGGCACAACAATAGCTGCTCTGCGTGGCAGCCCTTTGTCCCCAGGAGAAAGCTGGTGCGTGGGCGGGGTGGGGCCGAGGACCCCGGGGGCGGTCAGGCCGCTCTTCGCCCCCGGAGTCTAACCGCAGCACGGGCGGTGTCCAGGCCAGAGGCAGGGCCGTGCCTGCTGGTCAGGTTCTCCGTGACCCCACAGAAGCGCTGCAGCTCGTCCCGGAGCCCGTCGAAGGCGAAGGCGCCCCGGCATCCTCGCCGGCCGCCTGGAAGCGCGCTAGCGTGAGCCGGTCCAGCTTGTCGCGGGGCAGCGGGATGGCGCTGGCACGCAGGCACCACCACCCATGGGGAGCAGCTCATCCCCATCATTCGTGCCGCTGCGTGTCCCAGGTGGGCAGGAGGCCGAGTGGGGGCCCCCTGCCCTGCCCAACCGTACCATCCAGGGCTGAGCTTTTTCCTGCCCACCCACCTCCAGCTTCCGCCAACCGACCAACTCCCTTTCCGGGGTATAGACCAGGCAGTCAAGGACACATGTCACCCTCAGTTCAGAAACCTTCCGTGGCCCCCTGCTGTAGCCCAACAGAGATAACCCCGCCCCTAGGCAGGGAGGATCTTGGCTCGGTGCCTGCCTTTCCCCAGAGCCTGCAGTCTCCTCTCTAAGAACCTGAACTTCCAAGCCCATCTGCCCAGAAGACACACTTGCTTGCTGAATCCATAAGGAGCTATGAGCCCGGACTCTCATTATCCAGAGGCAAATTGTATGTGGGTGGTGGTGAAGGGGGGGTTCCCTGGTGTCTCCTAACTTGTAACTGAGTCTGTTGTCCTGAGAGACCACAGCGGGCCACTCACGTCAAGCCATGTGGCCTTATGTGAACATGGATGGCTAACCTTGTGACAGGAAAAGGAAGCCAAAATACCAACCGAGATGAGATTTGGGCTTTTTATTTTTCTGTATATCTTCATTCTTCACAAGCAGCAGGAGCCATAATCAATGACTTCTTGGCCTGCTTTGGACATAGACACATGTGAGGCAGCATCATTTTTCTGCGTCTTACTAATTGTGTGATGGTGGGCTGTAAGTCCTTTAGAGTAGTGAGCCTTACTTTGCTTATCTATAAAATGGGGATAATAATCCCTCCCTTTCAGAATTGGTTCAAGGATACTAGACAATTCACTACAAAGCACTTAATGCAGTATCTGGAAGAAGGTAGTTGCATATAAATGGACAGTCTTATTGGCATCCTGATCATCATTCAGGCCCAAGCCAAAGTCCGTAGGCACATCACAAAGCAGAGTCTAACACGCCACTCTTCAGGCACACCTGTCCTTCAGCTTCCCTAGTCAAGAGCCACAACATAACAGGTTTCTGACCACATCTGGGGCACCAGTCCCTCCCTGGCCCCCTTCACACCCAGCTTTATTCTCTCCTTGCACCGTATCAAACCCAGCGTCCTCCTTCATAATTATTCTCATGTATATTCTTCTTCCTTGTCCCTCTGTCCGTCTATTCCCCTGACCCTAAAAACATCCCATCCCTGGGAAAAGCCAATCGCCTGTTTTCTCCCTTCTGGCACCAGGGCAGCGAATTGACCCATTGCTGAAGAACAGCACCTAAGAAAGTGAAAGCGTTGCCTCCCCAGCCACAGCAAGGCCTTCAACTTGCCAGGCAACCCTCTCATGCTTCTCTAGTAAGGTCCCTAACCTGCCTCTGCAAGGACCACTCCCACCTCCAAGTGCATCCACTCCCTGCCCGCTGGCTCTCGGAGAAAACTGAAGCCACGGGAAGGCGATGCCCTCTAATCCCTGCCATAAAACCGCACAGCTCCTCCCACCTGCCCTGCTCTGTCTTCCTCCCCACTCTGTCCACGAGGAGGGGGTGAATGTGCTGCTTTCTCCTGTCCCAAGCCAAGCTCTCCATCTGAGGTTGTTCATAAATCCCAGGTGTGAGCAAAGCTTGGTGGTCAGAAAGCAGCCAGTGAAGAGGGTCCCATGGAGTCTGGGGTGGAGTCTGAGGAAGAAGGTATGGTCGGCTGCCCATGTAGTGGGAAAAGGGGTCTACTCTGGAAGTGTGTTCCAGAAATCCTGCCTAGATTGAGTCAGGTGGTAATGGCAGTGAGCAAATCCCCACAGGCCAGAGCGTCTACAGCTAGGTTGAGCATTTCAGTATGTAGTTCCAGCCCTATGACTCCCCTGCTCTATGCTCCTCAATGGCTCCCCATTGTCGGGCCTCACCCACCATCCCAGTCTCATTAGGTGCCTCTTTCCCACTTCAGCCACCCTTTCCATCATGATTCCAGATGACCCTTTAACCTGCAATAGACCCTTTAAGCTGCAAAGTTGTCAAGGATGTAACCTTCAGAGACCCTTTAAGCTGCAAAATTGTCAAGGATGTAAAAACCAGGACATTCACTGAAGTATCATTTATGTAGAAGTGGGGAGGGGTGGAATTTTTCCATCTTGGAAATGGGGTTTTAGTAAATAGTAATAAATAACAGCAGACACATATAAAGGGTGTATCCTGTGCTAGGCACAGTTCTGAGTTTCCATAAGTTAACTGATTTAGTCCTCATAACCACCTCATGATATGTACTCTTATTATCATCATTATTCTCATGTGAGAGGTGAAGAAATTGAAGCACAAAGAAATTAATTGCCGAGGTTGTATGATTAATAAGTGCTGGAGCTGAGATTTGAATTTAGGTAACGTGGCCTCAGAGTCAGATCCTAACTAGTAGGCTGTGTTGCATGGAATACAGGATCACGTACATATGGTGGAATATGATACACTCACTAAAAGTGATGCTGTAACTATATCGAGTTACCACTTCACACCTACCAGGATGGCTATTATCAAAACAACAGAAAATAACAAGTGTTGGCAAGGAGTGGAGAAATTGGGACCCTTGTGCATTGCTGGTGGGAATGTAAAATAGTGCAACCACTGTGGAAAAAAGTATGGCGTTTCCACAACAAATCCAAACTAGAATTACCATACAATCCAGCAATTGCTTTTCTGGGTATTTGTCCAAAAGAATTGAAAAGAGGGTCTCAAAACCATGTTCTTAGCAGCTCTATTCACAGTAGCAAGAGGTGGAAGCAACCCAAGTGTCCACTGATGGATGAATAAACAAAATGTGGCATACACTTACAATGTATGACTCAGTCTTAAAAAATAATTAAGTTCTGTCACCTGCTGCAACACAGATGAACCTTGAGGACATTACGCTAAGTGAATAAGCCAGTCACGGAAGGACACAAGTATTACATGATTTCACTTATAAGAGGTACCTAGAGTAGTCAAATTCATGGTGACAGAAAGTAGAAAGGAAGTTTCCAGGGACTAGTGGAGGGAGTAATGAGAGTTGCTATTTAATGTGTACAGAGTGCCCGTTTAGAAGATGAAAGAGTTCTGGAGAGAGAGCGTGCTGATGGTCGCCTAACAACGTGAATGTACTTAATGCTGGAGAGTTGTACACTTAAAAGGGTTGAAGCAGTGAATTGAATGCTATGTATATTTTACTACAATAAAAATGATGTTAGAAAGCTTCATAGTCTTACATGAAAAGAATGTTTATATTGCTTAGTGAAAAAAGGCAGTATCATCCCATTTTGTTTTTTAAAAAATGTATATGTGTATGTAAGTGCATGTGTGTGTGATCAGTTAGAAGGCAGAATAGATAAATGGTACAGGTGATTTTTGCTTTCTTCTTTAAACCATGCTGTATTGTCTAAAATGTTCACAGTGGGCTTCTATTGTAATAAGGAAGAGGCAACAAAGGGATTTCTTTTTTCAAACATTGCAAAGAATGAAAGTTCTTGCTTCTGATGAATTGAATCTAGGGTATTTAGCTCCTGAGCTGTATACATGCCACCCCTGCTCCAATCCCACATAAAGGATTCAGGGCTCAGGCAGAGAAATGGGGGACACACAGAGGGAGAGAGCCGTCAGCCTCACCTGGAGAAAACGATCCTATGCTGGGCACGTCACCCATGTCACCCAGACAGGCCGCGTCCCTTTGCCCCTCCTACTGAGTTTGCCCCAGTCCCCGAGGGTCCTTACTCCTTACAGGAGCCGACATTGACACCTGGAAGAGGAATTTGAGTTTGTCCGGGGATGCTATCGGTGAGCAGGGTCAGTGCCTCCTGCGGCTCCTGGCGGGTGACAGTGCCGTTTCCATCAGAGTCAAACACGGTGAAGATCTCTCAGCAAAGAAGGGCTGCGGCCAAAGAAGGGCAGAAAACAGGCTCTGGTGTGGCTGCAGGGCCAGTTCTTTGAGTTTATTCTGTGCACGCGTGCGTGCGTGTGAGTGTACTGTGGGGTGGTGGGATTCGAGCAGGAGCCTGGTGCCTGAACACGGCATGATCTGCCCTTAAGGCCATTGGGCCAGGGGACAGTGTCCATGGCCCATGTGGCCTGCTGAGAGCAAGTCTGGGCCCCAGTGAAGAACTGCTCAGATCCCTGCAGAAAAGACAGACTTGTGTCTGAGCCACACACCCCCTTCCGGCCCCTGGGACTGGTAATTCGTACAGATTAGCCAGTGTCCCAGATATGCGGTGCCCTGGATGCTCCCGTCGGGACAGGGAGAGGGACCTACGGGGTTTTTGTGTTTGACCTAAAGAAACTAAGGCATTCACAAGCACGAAGTCGGGGCAGTAGCCTGCTGGGGACTGTCAACCCCACCTTGGCTTTCTTCTTTTCACCTGGGTCCTTCGGGTAATGCTCCTACCACTGTTTACCATCCTAAATGGTCTTTATTTCAGGATATTCCACAGCCTCCAGTTATGATAGGAATGTAGTATTAGGCAGAAGGTCTGGTGTCCTTCCTCATGTTTACTGTGGAACAAGGCATGGCATTTGGAGTTCTTAGCAGTGTCCCTGCCACCCGCAAGTGTGGGCTTTCCCATTCAGGTAGGAACACTCCAATTCTCATTGCCTGTGCCCTGTCCAGGTTACAGGCCACCACCAGATGCCAGCCCGCAGGATGACTGGGGAGAGGTTGGCCTTTGCAGGCTCATGCCGCCTGCCTCCCTGCCAAAGTCTCCACTGTTTGTCAGGCACGCAGGCTGTTAAGGGGGTGGGCAGAGGGCCTATGACTCCCAGAGAGGATTCATCTCAGCTCCCCCCTCCATCAAGCATCATCAAGCCCAGGCTTGTGCCTCTTTAGGTTCTGGAATGACAGGGTCCCAGTGAGACGGATCCAAAATGTGGCCATAACGTCAGAGAGTGGCACACGCCAGGAGTGCTATTGACAGGATGACAGTGACTTCACTCCTCACATTTACACAGCTCTTTACTGTTTCCCAAATACTTCCCACCCCCTAGGTCATTTGGTCTCTGTCATAATCTGTGGGCCATAGCATTTTATAGGAAGGAAATAGACTCAGAGAAGTTGAGTACATAATTTAATGAAATTTATTCAGTATGTTAGAGACAGAGAGACAGAGCTCAAATCCAAGGTGGTTTTTCCACCATGCCCCACAGCCTCCGCCCTTTGCTTGAACACCTCTAGTACAAGCCATGCCAGGACTTTGACCTCAGCTGGTCCAGGAAAACGGGACATTCTATGATGTCCCAGGGAGTATCAGCCATCGAAAACCCTCACAGATGACCTAGTTATACAGTGATTTGAACAGAGGTTAGTGGTGAAATGATGTGGCATCAGGGCCCAGCAAACCAAAACTGAGACAGCAAGTGAGGATTTATCACATCTCATTGCTGTAAGTTTTCCTCTGAGAGAATGGCTTTGTTTGTGTCTCATGAGTTTAGTATAACTTTAACCAATACTCATTATCGCAGACTCTGTATTTGTGAATGAATTCACCTACTCGCTAAAATTTATCTGTAACCCCAAAATCAGTACTCAAAGTATTTTCGCAGTCATTGCAGAATGAGCAAAGCAGTGATGAACCAGAGCCCCCGAGGCACACAGTCGCAGCTGAGGTCAACCAAGGCAAACTCCACACTCTTGTTTCAGCTGTTACACTGTGAACATGTTTCCTTTCCATGGTCTATGTAATGCTCTGTGTTTCACATTTCTGTGTTTTTTTGTTGGTGGTTTCACTGTTTAAAGTGGCCCCCAAGAGTGGTGCTGAAGTGCTGGCTGTGCTCCTGAGCCCAAGGCTGTAATGCCCCTTCTTGAGAAAACACACCTGTTAGGTGGGCATTGTTCAGATGTGAGTTCAATGCTATTGACCATGAGTTCTTTGTTCATGCATCGACGAGCTGAATTTTTACAGGAGTATTTAAACAGAAACACACATAGAACAAATTTATGTATTGATTGATTGATGATAAATGTGTGCCCAGATGTTAGCAGGAAACTATGCATATTCCCTTGGAGTAATGGCTCAGAATTTGTTAAGTCAGTGTGTGCAGTGTCTTTATAGAACATACCTGCCATAAATAATGAGCATCACATGTATTTATGAATAGAGAATAAAAAGAGATGAGGTAATGTCTACTTAACAAACTAGAAAAAGAACAAAATGTACACAAGTAGAAGGATAGACAACTAAATATAAAATCCAAAGTTAACTAACTAGAAAACCAAAAAAGGTCAAAATGATAAATATATTTTGATGATAATGATGGTTACATAAATGTATCCAAATGTTGAAACTCATCACATTGGTCATTTTAAATATGCCATTTATTGTATGTCAATTATGCCTCAGTATAGTGAAAAACCAAGTTGGGTCACTGAAATGACTAAGCAAAAAAGCATGATAAAAAGAAAAGTGGAAAAAAATGCAACATTAATATGAGAAAGTTAACAGAACTCTGGAAAAGGGAGGGGCTATAGAAATATGAGTGGCACGTGCAGATGTCTGGTGAACTAGAGAAATGAATTAGTTTCAACAAGTAACAACCTGAGCAGACCAATAATCAGTTAAGAAATTAGAATGGTGATAAAATGTCAACCATTTAAAGTAATGTCAGGCCCAGATCAGGTTGTTTTTATAGCTAAATCTATCTAATCTTCAAAGAACAAGTCTGATGTCAAACTCTCTCAGATTATAGAAAATAATGGTAAGATTACAATTTATTTTACAAAGTAGCATTACCCAATTCCAGTGAAGATAGCCTACAAGAAAGGAAAATTCTAGACAAATGTAACTTATAAAGACATAAAACTCTAACTGAAATAGAACCAAGTTAAATCCTGGATTTACTTTAACAAATAATAATCTGCCTTTATCAGAAAGAACTCAGTCCAGTAATGCAAGGACAGTTTCACATTAAGAAATCCATCAGCAGCCTCTGTAGGCCAAAGTGCAGTCTCCTAAAGGGTGGTGTTTCCCAAACTGGAATACAGGCCCATACGAAACAGGTGGAGCTTGTTGAAACACACGTTCTCTGTCACCAATTTTGTGGTGGGACAGGGAGATCTGCCCATTTAACCAGCACCCTCAATACCCGTGACCCATGGTGGATGGTCCAGGCTCACATCTGGAGATATGCTGGTCTGCGGTTAGACAAGCCTCACTTAACTTCACCTCGTGGGACCCCACAGGGAGGCATTCCACAAGGCAGAGAGAATTACGAAATAGGCTGAGCGCAAGCGCTAACCCAGGGAGGGTGGAGAGGGCATGTCTGGTGTTCATCTCCCTCTTCTCAGAAATATCAGTGTGTCCAGCCTGCCGAATAAGTAAGGTAACTGTGGGAAGGGGGTGGAGAAAACATGAGAACCGCCAGGCGGAGGGCGGGGGTGAGGGCACAGGTGAGAAAAGGGGGGCCCCCCACAGGAGATGTAAGTCCACACAAAGAACTGGGAATCTTCAGATGTCAGAGCACCAGGGGGACAGTATGTTCACCAGAGGCCAGAATTTTCCCCAGGACACCAGGATTATAGGTCCAGCCTTGCTTTACACCGACTGAATAACTGGCCCCGCTGTGCAAGTCTCTCCAACTGTGAAATGTGGCAGCATCCCTCCAACAAAGGGCGGCTACAAGGACCGAACGAGATGCCATTTGGGAACGTGCAACAGTCAGGCACCGCACAAATGCTTGGTGTTGTAATCAGTCTGACTTGGACAATTCCTTATTTTACAGATGAGGAAACAGGCCCAGAGAAGGTGTGGACTTGCCCAGGTTTGCACAGCTTGCTAGTAACCAGGCAAGAGCAGAGCTCAGGTCTCCCGACTGCTGTCCAGGCAGACATAGGCACCCTTTGTAGAGGCCCCAAAGGCCAAGAACCCCTGCCTTTCCCTTGTTGCTGGCATGGTCCCTCACCTTCTGCCACTTTCAGGGTCTGGCTGGGCTGGGTCTTCTGGCGCCCATCGTCTCTCCTGGGCCACAGGTGCCGCAGAGGCTGCCATTGGTCTAGCAGCCTGAGCTGGGAAGCCCACAGTTCACCTCCCCTCACCACCTCCTCCTCCTGGCTTTACCAAAGAGCTGCTCACACCCACAGCCCCTCAGTGATCCATATATGCTGGCTGGTGGCCCATTGGGTGCAGGGACAGGGCCAGTCTCCTGGGAAGAGTGCTGGCTATCTTCCATCTAGCCCAGTATTTTCCACTTTCCTTTCCCTGAGGAGAATATGGCAGATAAGAAACCTAGAAATGCAATATGCAATAAATCACCAACAAGTTGAGGCAGGTTCTGCTCAGTGCCTAATGAGACTTTATCAACCCCAGTAATACCGATTACCAAAAAAATCTTGAAGCACTTACTGTGCTAAGGCCTTACACTTATTGCTCAGTTTAAACAGGAGCACAGCCCTCTCTTGTGGGCATTACCATCCTTCTACATATGAGGAAAGTGAGGCTCAGAGTAACATGGGATGCAACATGTCCAGGTGGCTTGGCAGGAATACAACCCATGTCAGGCTGACTCTGGAAATTGTGCCTTTAACTACACAGGGAGCTAAACTGAGTCCCAACATAATGTGTAAAAATATATTGGAATGGTCCTACCTACAGGTTCCAGTTTCAGGGACCTGAGGAAGAATGGAGATCTGTAGGTTCTGCTTGTTAAAAATCTAAGAGAAATTACACAGTTGCTTAGATAAGGCCATCCTGCAACAAAAATTTGAAGTGTTGTTTACCTTTTGTCTAGCCTGACCAAAGATGAGTGGGCTCAGGCTAATGGCCCTGGATAGCTGCTGCAGATTCGGGCCTGCTGCTGGTGATCTGGGTTATCCCACTTCGTTTGCTAAGTGAGGAAAGTCATTATTTCATCTTGCTTTGTTTTAAAGCAGGTTGGTAGAAACATCTCCAATGACGTGGCCTTTCAAGAGCTCTTTGGGTGGTAGTCATGTCGGGACCACTGAGGCAGCAGGGGATCTCCCAAAACCCTTTGCTGCCACCCACATATTCCTCTGCCCACAGGCTCAACTGGTTCTCATGTGGGCCAGTCCCCAGGCAAGACAAGGTCTGCAGAACTAGGGTGATCTTCCGGTGATCTCCAGAAATGCTCCTTCTGACTCGGCAAGAGATCAAATCCACTGGGTCCAAACGATTTAAGACAGTTGTCAAAGAGGATGGAGAGCACCTGTTTTTCTTTCAAGGATGACTGTCCAGGGTTTGTGCCATGACGACGGCATTTGAGAAGTTCAGTCTTATGATCAGGTTTAGGCTTGAGGTGTTTTTAGAATCAAACTGAAAGGCCTTCAAGGTCATAGAGTTCAACCAGACTTTTTAGCTCAGCCCCCTCTTCTGCCCTTTCCCAACCACACCGGGTGGTCCCCAGCCCCAGTCTGCATGTGTTCAGCCACGGGGTGCTCCCTTGCTTTGGAGGCAGCAATTTGGAGGTCTGCTTAGACTGTTCAAACATCTTCTCCATGCTAGAAAGAAGAGAGAAAAGAAGTCTATGAAGTGATTTCAGAAACTAAATGTAGGACATGAACATTCTTTTAACAAATAAGCCAAATGGTAAATACAAATTATGCTTTCAAATTATGGCCCGTTAACAGAGAAAGGCAAGAACGAGAAGAGGTGGGCAGAGCTGTCCCACTGTCATAGCTGTTATCTGTACATGCGGCTTGGTCTACCCCACTAGACTGCAAGCTCCTAAAGGCAAAGGCTGAGGCTCATTAATTTTGTACCCCAGGAAACTAGCACAGTGCCCAGCACTTAGTGGGCACTGCATGTACATTTGTGGAATCAATAAACTTGCCTTGATTCAATAAATACGTATGAAATATTTACCATGTGCTAGGTGTTATCTGGGTGTATAGAGATGAGTAAAATCACCCAGCACAATAAAGGCAGACGTGAAAGTGTGAACATGATGGAGAGTGTCTAGAAGAGAGGATCATGAAGACACACCAGTGAAAGTGTCTCACCTGAGATGGGTTTTAGAGTGTGAATAGGAGTTTGCCAGGTGGAAAAGTAAAGGACATTCTGGGCAGCTGGAAGATCAAATACAAAGGCGTGAGACAGGAATGCATCTTGTGTTCGGGAACTGTGAGCAGCAGTTCAGGTGTAACTAAACAGTGACATGGGGAGGGACAAGCCTGAAAGCAGATTTAGTACAGGAGCAGGAGTCAGGTCATGAAGGGTCCGGTAGAGGTGAGCTAAAGGGTTAGGACTCTGCCCTGGGAGCTGAGGGACCTGTAAGAAATGGGAAGCAACAGAGTAACACGATCGGAAGCTTGCCAACATTCTGGCGCACAAATGTCTAGTTTGTATCCTAGTATCCGGACAAAATGCAAGCTTTTAAAAGGATAATGGTAAACATTATGAAAATTTCTTTTTATAGTCTTCGTCCAACAAACATTTTGGAAGGACAGATTTTTTCCCCAGTAACATTTTTACATGATTACAAAAATTACAAACATTAATTTTAGAACATTAGAAAACTACCTAAAAGCACAATATAAATATTTTTTAAAAATCACTGTAAAAATTTTTCAAAAATCACTTCTGGAGAGGGGCGGAAGATGGCGGCGTGAGTAGAGCAGCGGAAATCTCCTCCCAAAACCACATATATCTATGAAAATATAACAAAGACAACCCTTCCTAGAATAAAGACCAGAGGACACAGGACAATATCCAGACCACATCCGCACCTGAGAGAACCCAGCGCCTCGCGAAGGGGGTAAGATACAAGCCCCGGCCCCGCGGGAGCCGAGCGCCCCTCCCCCCAGCTCCCGGCGGGAGAAGAGCAGGCAGAGCGGGAGGGAGACGGAGCCCAGGACTGCCGAACACCCAGCCCCAGCCATCCGGGCCAGAGTGCAGGGCCCTCGATACTGGGAAAACAGGGCAGCAAGAACAGTGAGCAGGCACTGGAGGCTGGGCGACAGAGGACATAAGAAAAGCGCGCGACCATTTTTTTTTTTTTTTTTTTGCTTTTTTGCTGCTTTGTTTTGGCGAGCGCTTTTTGGAAGTCTTAAAGGGACAGGGACCCCAATACTAGGGAAACAGGGCAGAAAGACCGGTGAGCAGAGGCCTGAGGCTGGCACCGGAGAATAAAGAAAAACGAACGACCACCTTTTTTTTATAATTAAAAATTTTTTTTTTTTTAATAAAAAAAATTTTTTTTCTTGTTTTTTTTTGTGGTCGTTGTTTTGTTTTGGCGGGTGCTTTTTGGAAGTCTTAAAGGGGCAGGGCGGGTCACTTAATCCAGAGGTAGGGAATCCGGGATCTCTGGGCACCCTAACCCCTGGGCTGCAGGGAGCAGGGAGGCCCCTTACGGAGATAAATAGCCTCCCAGCAGCTCCTGCTCCAACGCGACTCCACCATTTTGGAGTAGCTGCCCGAGCCAGGCCACGCCCACAGCAACAGCGGAGATTAACTCCATAGCAGCCGGGCAGGAAGCAGAAACCCTGTCTGCGCGCAGCTGCGCAGCACAAGCCACTAGAGGCCGCTGTTCTCCCAGGAGAGGAGGGCCACAAACCAACAAGAAAGGAAGTCCTTCCAGCCGTCACTCGTTCCAGTTCTGCAGACTATTCCTATCACCATGAAAAGGCAAAGCTAAGGCCGACAAAGATCACAGAGACAACACCAGAGAAGGAGACAGACCTAACCAGTCTTCCTGACAAAGAATTCAAAATAAGAATCATAAACATGCTGACAGAGATGCAGAGAAATACGCAAGAGAAATGGGATGAAGTCCGGAAGGAGATCACAGATGCCAGGAAGGAGATCGCAGAAATGAAACAAACTCTGGAAGGGTTTATAAGCAGAATGGATAGAATGCAAGAGGCCATTGATGGAATTGAAATCAGAGAACAGGAACGCATAGAAGCTGACATAGAGAGAGACAAAAGGATCTCCAGGAATGAAACAATATTAAGAGAACTGTGTGACCAATCTAAAAGGAGCAATATCCGTATTATAGGGGTCCCAGAAGAAGAAGAGAGAGGCAAAGAGATGGAAAGTATCTTAGAAGAAATAATTGCTGAAAACTTCCCCACACTGGGGGAGGAAGTAATCAAACAGACCACGGAAATACACAGAACCCCCAACAGAAAGGATCCAAGAAGGGCAACACCAAGACACATAATAATTAAAATGGCAAAGATCAAGGACAAGGAAAGAGTGTTAAAGGCAGCTAGAGAGAAAAAGGTCACCTATAAAGGGAAACCCATCAGGCTAACGTCAGATTTCTCAACAGAAACCCTACAGGCCAGAAGAGAATGGCATGATATATTTAATACAATGAAACAGAAGGGCCTTGAACCAAGGATACTGTATCCAGCACGACTATCATTCAAATATGACGGTGGGATTAAACAATTCCCAGACAAACAAAAGCTGAGGGAATTTGCTTTCCACAAACCACCTCTACAGAACATCTTACATGGACTGCTCTAGATGGGAGCACTCCTAGAAGGAGCACAGCACAAAACACCCAACATATGAAGAATCGAGGAGGAGGAACAAGAAGGGAGAGAAGAAAAGAATCTCCAGACAGTGTATATAACAGCTCAATAAGCGAGCTAAGTTAGGCAGTAAGATACTAAAGAGGCTAACCTTGAACCTTTGGTAACCACGAATTTAAAGCCTGCAATGGCAATAAGTACATATCTTTCAATAGTCACCCTAAATGTTAATGGGTTGAATGCACCAATCAAAAGACACAGAGTAACAGAATGGATAAAAAAGCAAGACCCATCTATATGCTGCTTACAAGAAACTCACCTCAAACCCAAAGACATGTACAGACTAAAAGTCAAGGGATGGAAAAACATATTTCAAGCAAACAACAGTGAGAAGAAAGCAGGGGTTGCAGTACTAATATCAGACAAAATAGACTTCAAAACAAAGAAAGTAACAAGAGATAAAGAAGGACACTACATAATGATAAAGGGCTCAGTCAAACAAGAGGATATAACCATTCTAAATATATATGCACCCAACACAGGAGCACCAGCATATGTGAAACAAATACTAACAGAACTAAAGGGGGATATAGACTGCAATGCATTCATTCTAGGAGACTTCAACACACCACTCACCCCAAAGGATAGATCCACTGGGCAGAAAATAAGTAAGGACACGGAAGCACTGAACAACACAGTAGAGCAGATGGACCTAATAGACATCTATAGAACTCTACATCCAAAAGCAGCGGGATATACATTCTTCTCAAGTGCACATGGAACATTCTCCAGAATAGACCACATACTAGGCCACAAAAAGAGCCTCAGAAAATTCCAACAGATTGAAATCCTACCAACCAACTTTTCAGACCACAAAGGCATAAAACTAGAAATAAACTGTACAAAGAAAGCAAAGAGGCTCACAAACACATGGAGGCTTAACAACACGCTCCTAAATAATCAATGGATCAATGACCAAATCAAAATGGAGATCCAGCAATATATGGAAACAAATGACAACAACAACACTAAGCCCCAACTTCTGTGGGACACAGCAAAAGCAGTCTTAAGAGGAAAGTATATAGCAATCCAAGCATATTTAAAAAAGGAAGAGCAATCCCAAATGAATGGTCTAATGTCACAATTATCGAAATTGGAAAAAGAAGAACAGATGAGGCCTAAGGTCAGCAGAAGGAGGGACATAATAAAGATCAGAGAAGAAATAAATAAAATTGAGAAGAATAAAACAATAGCAAAAATCAATGAAACCAAGAGCTGGTTCTTCGAGAAAATAAACAAAATAGATAAGCCTCTAGCCAGACTTATTAAGAAGAAAAGAGAGTCAACACAAATCAACAGTATCAGAAACGAGAAAGGAAAAATCACGACGGACCCCACGGAAATGCAAAGAATTATTGGAGACTACTATGAAAACCTATATGCTAACAAGCTGGGAAACCTAGGAGAAATGGACAACTTCCCAGAAAAATATAACCTTCCAAGATTGACCCAGGAAGAAACAGAAAATCTAAACAGACCAATTACCAGCAACAAAATTGAAGAGGTAATCAAAAAACTACCAAAGAACAAAACCCCCGGGCCAGATGGATTTACCTCGGAATTTTATCAGACATACAGGGAAGATATAATACCCATTCTCTTTAAAGTTTTCCAAAAAATAGAGGAGGAGGGGATACTCCCAAACTCATTCTATGAAGCTAACATCACCCTAATACCAAAACCAGGCAAAGACCCCACCAAAAAAGAAAACTACAGACCAATATCCCTGATGAACGTAGATGCAAAAATACTCAACAAAATATTAGCAAACCGAATTCAAAAATACATCAAAAGGATCATACACCATGACCAAGTGGGATTCATTCCAGGGATGCAAGGATGGTACAACATTCGAAAGTCCATCAACATCATCCACCACATCAACAAAAAGAAAGACAAAAACCACATGATCATCTCCATAGATGCTGAAAAAGCATTTGACAAAGTTCAACATCCATTCATGTTAAAAACTCTCAGCAAAATGGGAATAGAGGGCAAGTACCTCAACATAATAAAGGCCATCTATGATAAACCCACAGCCAACATTATATTGAACAGCGAGAAGCTGAAAGCATTTCCTCTGAGATCGGGAACTAGACAGGGATGCCCACTCTCTCCACTGTTATTTAACATAGTACTGGAGGTCCTAGCCACGGCAATCAGACAAAATAAAGAAATACAAGGAATCCAGATTGGTAAAGAAGAAGTTAAACTGTCACTATTTGCAGATGACATGATACTGTACATAAAAAACCCTAAAGACTCCACCCCAAAACTACTAGAACTGATATCGGAATACAGCAAAGTTGCAGGATACAAAATCAACACACAGAAATCTGTGGCTTTCCTATATACTAACAATGAACCAACAGAAAGAGAAATCAGGAAAACAACTCCATTCACAATTGCATCAAAAAAAATAAAATACCTAGGAATAAACCTAACCAAAGAAGTGAAAGACTTATACTCTGAAAACTACAAGTCACTCTTAAGAGAAATTAAAGGGGACACTAACAGATGGAAACTCATCCCATGCTCGTGGCTAGGAAGAATTAATATCGTTAAAATGGCCATCCTGCCCAAAGCAATATACAGATTTGATGCAATCCCTATGAAACTACCAGCAACATTCTTCAATGAACTGGAACAAATAATTCAAAAATTCATATGGAACCACCAAAGACCCCGAATAGCCAAAGCAATCCTGAGAAAGAAGAATAAAGTAGGGGGGATCTCACTCCCCAACTTCAAGCTCTACTATAAAGCCATAGTAATCAAGACAATTTGGTACTGGCACAAGAGCAGAGCCACAGACCAATGGAACAGACTGGAGAATCCAGATATTAACCCAGACATATATGGTCAATTAATATTTGATAAAGGAGCCATGGACATACAATGGGGAAATGACAGTCTCTTCAACAGGTGGTGCTGGCAAAACTGGACAGCTACATGTAGGAGAATGAAACTGGACCATCGTCTAACCCCATATACAAAAGTAAACTCAAAATGGATCAAAGACCTGAATGTAAGCCATGAAACCATTAAACTCTTGGAAGAAAACATAGGCACAAACCTCTTAGACATAAACATGAGTGACCTCTTCTTGAACATATCTCCCCGGGCAAGGAAAACAACAGCAAAAATGAGTAAGTGGGACTATATTAAGCTGAAAAGCTTCTGTACAGCAAAAGACACCATCAATAGAACAAGAAGGATCCCTACAGTATGGGAGAATATATTTGAAAATGACACATCCGATAAAGGCTTGACGTCCAGAATATATAAGGAGCTCTCACGCCTCAACAAACAAAAAACAAATAACCCAATTAAAAAATGGGCAGAGGAACTGAACAGACAGTTCTCCAAAAAAGAAATACAGATGGCCAACAGACATATGAAAAGATGCTCCACATCGCTAATTATCAGAGAAATGCAAATTAAAACTACAATGAGGTATCACCTCACACCAGTAAGGATGGCTGCCATCCAAAAGACAAACAACAACAAATGTTGGCGAGGCTGTGGAGAAAGGGGAACCCTCCTACACTGCTGGTGGGAATGTAAGTTAGTTCAACCATTGTGGAAAGCAGTATGGAGGTACATCAAAATGCTCAAAACAGACTTACCATTTGACCCAGGAATTCCACTCCTAGGAATTTACCCTAAGAACGCAGCAATCAAGTTTGAGAAAGACAGATGCACCCCTATGTTTATTGCAGCACTATTTACAATAGCCAAGAATTGGAAGCAACCTAAATGTCCATCAATAGATGAATGGATAAAGAAGATGTGGTACATATACACAATGGAATACTACTCAGCCATAAGAAAAGGGCAAATCCAATCATTTGCAGCAACATGGATGGAGCTGGAGGGTATTATGCTCAGTGAAACAAGCCAAGCGGAGAAAGAGAAATACCAAATGATTTCACTTATCTGTGGAATATAAGAACAAAGGAAAAACTGAAGGAACAAAACAGCAGCAGAATCACAGAACTCAAGAATGGACTAACAGGTACCAAAGGGAAAGGGACTGGGGAGGATGGGTGGGTAGGGAGGGATAAGGGGGGGAGAAGTAAGGGGGTATTAAGATTAACATGCATGGGGGGGTAGGAGAAAAGGGAGGGCTGTACAACACAGAGAAGGCAAGTAGTGATTCTACAACATTTTGCTATGCTGATGGACAGTGACTGTAAAGGGGTTTATAGGGGAGACCTGGTATAGGGGAGAGCCTAGTAAACATAATATTCGTCATGTAAGTGTAGATTAGTGATAGCAAAAAAAAAAAAAGGGCAGTTCCTGTGTGGTAACCTCCAACGAGTTCTACACAAGGGTATAAAGGGCATATAAAAGTGTAGGCAAAGGGTCTTTTTGTGTTTATACAGAGGATCAAAGCCTAATTGGGCTACCCCGAAAATGAACTAAGATACGATATGAAAAAGAACTTCCAACATCTGCACCCTCTGGAAGACTCATGCCAGAAGATGATCATCAAAAAACCCCAACAAAGATCCACGCACT
Organism: Manis pentadactyla; assembly: GCF_030020395.1. Lineage (NCBI taxonomy): Eukaryota > Metazoa > Chordata > Mammalia > Pholidota > Manidae > Manis > Manis pentadactyla. The sequence goes on along the minus strand of NC_080029.1, from coordinate 116,811,713 downwards.
GCTACAGCTGTAGATGCACTCATCCCACCAGTTCCTGGACTTGCCATGGGAATGAGGAAGGAGATATCTAAGCTGGCCTGTGCATACAGTAAAACAACAAAATTGGACTGGATCTATACTGTTGGAACTCAACCAAGAATTTGGAGAAGTGCAAATTGTAGCGCTCCAAAGTCTTACAACTACAAACTATTTACTGTTAAAAGAACATATGGCATGTGAACAGTCCCCAGGAATGGGTTGTTTTAATTTGTCTGATTTCTCTCAGACTGTTCAAGTTCAGTTGGACAATATCCACCATATCATAGATAAGTTTTCACAAATGCCTAAGGTGCCTAACTGGTTTTCTTGGTTTCACTGCAGATGGCTGGTAATTACAGATATGCTTTGGTTATGTAACTATACTCCTATTATGTTAACGTGTGTGCGCAATTTAAGTAGTAGCTTAAAACCTGTACATGCTGAAGTTACTCTACAAGAAGATATATCAAAGAAATAATCAATCTTCCCATGTTTTCTTCCGCCTGCTACTTCTATAGCTTTTCTTCTTCCTTCCTAATTACAACCCTTAAATAGAATTCGTGCCTCATATCAAATTTACCGAGTATCATAATTCTTCCAAGTGGTAAAGATACCTCAAGACAAATGCTGGGCATAGAAGCCACAGGGCATAAATATGCAAAGAAGTAAAAAGCTAACTTTTCAAACAATAAGTCTTCTCTCTCACTTACCAACTTCACATTTCCCTGTATGGCCCCGGAAGATGACTGGTTAGCCAGAGAGGGGTAAGATTCCTCAAGGGAGGAACAACCTAAGACAGGCACAGTCGCAGGGGGGCCATCAGGTGAGAAATTGGGGATCAACAGAGGTGAGGCTTAGAACCTCACCCCCCCGTTCTGAGAGAAATCTTCTGCATACGTGGATGTTTTATTGCCCTTGTCTAGCTTGGATTAACACAAAGTCTACAGGCACACACCTGATCATCTACATCTGCTCTCTTACAACACTAAACTATGTTTTCTACCTTTATCTTGTATCTACCTACCACTTCAGCATTTTATTAAAAATAATAATAATAAAGAGAGAAATGTGGTATCCACATATAAATCAAGTATAAAAACCAAATGAGTATTCATATTTGAACTGACTGTTTATAGTTCATAATGCATGAGCAAAACCGAAAGTTTCTGTGATGACTGCCCTTGTACTGTTCACTATGTAACTTATTCATTATGTAAGAATTTGTTCTACATGTAAAAACTTGTTTGTTATGCCTCAGAAGATTGGAGACTGACAAAAATTAGGCTTGGGGTGGAATAATGATTGTGCATTGAGCATTGACTCCCCTATACAGAATTTTATTGTCGTTAACAACCATTTGATCAATAAATATGAGAGATGCCCTCACAAAAAAAAAAAAAAAAAAAAAGGACAGACTTCCAATGGTAAAATACATTAGTAACCGGGATGTAAGGTATAGCATAAGGAATATAGTCAAGATATTGTAACAGCCTGGTAGGGTGATAGCTGGAACCTAGAATTATGTATATAAATGTTCTACCACTGTGTTGTACACTTGAAACTCATGTAATGTAATACTGTGTGTCAACTACCCTTCAATAAAAAATAATAATAATAATAAAAAAAAAAAAAAAAGAAAGAAAGAAAGATGGCAATTAAAGTCTGACATATCATTGGCTATAGTAATTCATCAAAATCTCATAAAATGTTCAAATATGGATGAAGTTTGCATTCAAAAGCAATAAAATGTGATACTTAGAACCAAAAAAAAATCACTTCTGGTTATGATGGACCCACCCAGATAAGATCCCTGCTAAAACTGAGTGTTTCTGGTCTCATGCAGAAGGGAGCCCAGCACAGGATTCAGAGCAGAATTGTGCCCGATGGACGCATTCGCATGAGCTGGTTTGCCTTGTGGGAGAGGGTTAGGGGGGCGTCTGGGAAGAAGAGAGGAAAGCGTGGGTCTCCAGAGTTCTTCATCTGTCCTTGAACTCTGGTCTGAGCTTTTTGAAGAAAGAATGGGTGCTCTCCCCACTTTTGCAGAGACTTTGGGTGGCTCTGGTATTGCTTAGACTCGGGTTGAATTTGGGGAGGCCCGGGAGGTCACGCTTACCCTGGGGGTGCTTTCCAAAAATGACACCAGCTGATGAGCAGCAAGAGGAATGGCTGCCATCTGGTGGCAGTTCCAGGAGCACCCGAGGGGCTGGGTTGAGCAGGCTGGCACTTGAGCACCCGTGAGGCACCAGATGCCCACTCTGGATGCCTGGAGAGAATCGACAGTGGAGTAAGGGAGGCCGGGATCCACAGTCGGCAAAAGGTGGGCGTACCTGCTAATGTCATTTCCATCACACCCACAAGCCGGAGTCAGAAAGGTAAGAAGCTACAGCTTGGGACCTCTGGCTAGGACGGCATTAAGTTCACTCTCTGGGGACCCCCTCATCTGTACCACACATGAAGCAATGATAAATAAAATGTTTAAGACCAGCTGCTATCAAAAATAAGATAAACATCTGTGTTACCTGAGAGGAAGCAGAAACATGTCCTGGCCAAAAAAACAAGAGCTCTGGGCCTGTCAGCTCTGGTCCCGGGCAAGCCGAGGCTCTTAGGAGTCCTGCTGTTCAGAAGGAATGTGAGCCCCGCAGCTGAGGGGGTCCCCTCACGTATGAGAAAGAGCTGAGAACAGCTGCAACTGACCATAAAAAGCTGTGCCTGGGATTGTGATTTATATTTTGTACTTGAGACAAAGGAAAAAGTTGACATAGCCCCTTAGCCAGGATCTGGACCAGGCCAGTGGCTGCTTGGTGACTGGACCCACAGTTCCTCAGGTCTCCATGGGTGGGAGCCCCAAGCCACCACGGTAAGGCCAATATTGAACTGGAAGGCCCAGGAAGCTAGGTAGAAGCGACTTGAAAAATTCTAGAGAAGGCCAAATGAACACACACAAACGCGCACACATGCACGCACACCATTCAAGAAGAACCAAAGAGCTGGTGTCCCAAAGACCCAAAAGAAAGACTGCAAAGACAGCCGGTCAGATCAAGAATAGGGAGAATTAGTTCTATAAGTGGTGAAAATAATGCTTTGAGCATACTTCATAAAGAACATAATACTTTAGCATCTTCAAGGAGAGAAAGAAAAGAAAGATAGCCACTAATAAAAAGAGAAACTTCAGAAATGAAAATGGGCAGAAATGAAACCAGCCCCAGTTGGTGTGAAGAAAACAGTCAGAAATACCGAGAAAAATATAGTTATTAACATTTGTAAGTAGTTCAATAAATAGGATAATTTTTAGACTAGATACCGTCAAAGAGGGAATGTACATTCCCTAAGACAGTATTGAATAAGTCACTTGGGATAATTTTGTACCTTTTTTCACTTACCAACCTAAGCGTTTCTCCATGTTATTAAATCTGAATGTCTCAAAATGTTGCGAACTAGTGTTCCATGTATGGACATTTCATTTTCTTATATTTATCCCATTACTGTAAACCATAAACAAGTTTCTTAGGAAACGTGTGATTGAATCTTTGTCCAAGTTCTGTAGTTTCTCTTAAATGGATTCCTAAAACAGGAATTACTGAGCCCAGAAATACGAACTTTCCTAAGTGTGTTGATAGCCAAGTCGCCAAATTGCTTCCCCAAAATCTTGAACCAGTTTTCACTCCCACGCTGTTTCACCAAACACCTGTGAATACTACAGATCACCCTTTAAGATATTTGCCCATTAGCCAAAAAGTGGTATTTTGCAGTGTTTATTTGCCTTTAACTAGTAATGAAGTGAACATTGTCATAGAAGAAAAAATTGCCAAATCCTCTTTTCCTCATTTCTTGGGTGAAGCAGGCATGTTTTACTGGAGAAGGGATGCTGAGCTTGTTTTCTATAGCAATGCTCCCAGATGATTGCACTTTTTGGAATAAAGTACTTTTTTCTACATTTTTTGTCAAAGGCGTGACATGTTTTCACTGTAGCCCTATGGTGATTATTTGTTCATTCTTGGGTCTGATTTTAAGTCCTGAGTCTGTAACGCACGGATTTCTCCCGCTTGCTATAGGGTGGAGACACTGGCCCAGTTACCTTCCTCTGCCAGGGTGAGTCAGGGAAGGCAGCAGAGATGTGGACCAATGGCAGGGAAGACAATGGGTCACCCGCTTGTGCTCCTCCCTGCCAGCCCTGCCGCCTGTGCCCTGGAGCCCACATCCCTTCACCCACTCAAGCACGGTGGCCTGCAGTTGTGGCCCTGCTTTATGCATCATTTCCCCCTTCTCTGCTGGATCATTCTTCCTCCAGGGTTGCCCCAAATCTCCTTAATGGCAAAACCCTCGAAGAGTTGCCTACCTCCAGTCTCCACTTCCTCATTTCCTTTCTGTTTTTCGGAACCCACTCCAATCAGACTTCGATTCCCCAAAGCAACCTTTCTTAGTAAGTTATCAATAACCTCCTCATGGCCACACATGGTGGTCATTCTCAGTCCTCAGCAGCATCTGACGAAGGTGAGTACTCGTTCCTTCTTGAACTTCTGTCTTCACTTCCTTTCTGACTCACTATCTCCATCTCAGTGTCCTGACTTACTGATACATCCTGTTGTTTCATCTGCCCTTTGACAACTGGGCTCCATAGTCTTCAGACCCCTTCGCTTTTCTATCTGGATTCACTTCCCATTAAGTTCATCTAGCTCCGTGGTTTTCAAGCGCATCTACAAGCACGTCTCCAGCTCCAACCTTGGCCCTGAACTGTGGTCTACCGCCTCCTGCACATCTCCACCTGGATGTCAATATACATTTCAAACTTAACACATCCTGAACTGGACTCACAGTGTCCCTAACTCTGAGCCTCTCTGGTGTCCCCATCGCAGTGAAGGACCTCTTCCCCATTCACCTAGTTGTTCAGACTAAAAACTATGGAATGCTCATCTATTCCTTTCTTTCCCACTTACCTGGCATCCTGCCCATGAGCAGGTCCTATCACTTCTACAGCCTGACTCACCCCCCTGTGCCACCCTCATCCTCCTACAGTCTGTTCTCTGCTTAGCTATCCTGGGGATTCTGTTCGAAGGAGAGTTAGATGAGGTTACCTCCTTGCTTAAAACCTTCAGATAGGTTTTCATCCTACTTAGAATAACCACAAAGCCAATCATAGTCCCTCCATGGTATGGCCCCATGATTTGCCCACATCTCCAACTCTCCTCCTCACACACACAGCCCCAGCCGCAGTAGCCATCTCAGTATCTTTTGAACATACCAGGTACACTTCTGCCGCAAGGCCTTTGCACTACTATTATTCCTTGCTTGGAAACACACTTCTCCCGGAGATCTACCTGGATAACTCCCTCACCTCCATCAAGCTTTTGCTTGTCTCACACCTTCTCAATGAAGTCTACCCAGAGCACTTTATTTAAAAATTGGGTCACGCTCCACCCTAACTACAGATTCCCATTACCCTGCTCTACTCTCTTCTTTCCACAGCCTGTATTATCTTCTACCATACTATATCATGTGCTTCCTTCTTACGTTTATTGTTGTTTGTCTGCCTTTCTCAACAAGAATGCAAGCCCCGTGAGGGTGAGGGCCTATGTCTATCTATGTCTATTTCATTCACAAGTGAATCTGGAGACTAGAACAGTGCCTGGACTGAGTGAATAGTCACTCAGTTATTGTGAATGGGCCAGGTATATCTGCATCCCATAGAGGAATTTCCCACTCCAGTCAGCCATCCACAAGGCCCAACTCTGGTTCTGTGGAGGGTCAGTAGGAACCAAGGGCCAACACGGCATTAATCAGGAGAAGTGGCCTCTACACCCAGCCTATTATATCACTGCATGGCCTGAGAAGTAACCTCTTCTCTCTATTTGTTCAATGGACATTTTTTTCCTGTGATCCCTGCCCCAAGACATACGGTAAGAGCAGACAAAGGGATATATAATTTAAAGCCAAAAAAGTTGAACTCATCCAGATCACGAACTCATATCTGGGATAGAGGCTCACTGTTGCTGTTTACAGGATGTTTGCTATGGCTAATTCTCCCCCAAGATGCCTGTCCACCAGTTTGGCACCCCTAGGGTCAAGAAAAATAAACAAAAGCTCTCTTTCCCTTCTGATGTAACCAGGGTTCATTGTAATGAGATGAAATATGGTCTGTCCCTGACACTAGGAGGCCATTCCTCTGGGGTTAAAATGACCTTTCCATGGAAAACAGGGCAGTTAAGGTCACCTAACATTATTCCAGTGAGTTTTATTATCATTTTGACTGATACTTAAAATTTCAGAGGAATTAAGTTCTCACCATTTTTTTTAAAATCTCCTATTTAAGTCCTGGAAGGCAGGACATGTCTTCCTCCTCTTTATACTGTGATCCTCCTGCAGGGCTGGGCCCAGAGTAGCAGCTCCACCAGTGGTTGCTGATTTCATCCCCGTAAGCTTCCTGGACCTTTAGTCACTTTCCTTCAGCCTGAGGACAACGAGGACTGAGCAACAGCTTGTACAGGGACCCGGGGTTCATGGTGAGCATTGGCATTTGCAAAGTTATCTCTCAGATTGCCAAATGCTTGTGCACACACATCCCAGGAAACCCCAGCAGGACCAGTGGGGTGGACATGCTGAGCCTCCACTAGTCAGATGGACAAACTGAGGGGCAGGGTCTGGACTAGAATGCGCTGGGCCCCACTACGCCTGCCAGCCTTCCTTCCCTCTGTGGCAGAGACACGCCTTCCGTGGGAGAGCTGGGGTGCACATTGCTCATTTCCAACACGGAGGCTTTGCAGGGGCTGCCTCTTCCTTGTGCTGGGACAGGAGGGAGACAGGAACCAGCACAAAGTCTTGCGCTTAAGGAACTCAAGTGGGACAGTTAGCAGTGTAGCAAGTGCGACCAGCAGCCCCGTGATGGGAGTGAGGCCTGTGAGCCAGAGACGGTGAGAAGGGCTGGCCTCGGACGGGCCTCTGCCCTCCCCGGCAGCCCCGACCCCCTCTAAGAGCTCTCCTCGTGGGTCTGTCTGCCCAGCCTACCAGATGTGCGGTTGGAGGGTTAGATGAAAAACCAAATTAGCACCTGGCCCAGGAGAGACATTCAATTCATTGTTGTTCATTTGGGAGGCTGTCTTAATTATTCTCAACCACCTCCTTCATTTCCCAAGTTCCAGAGAAAGAACCCTAATTAGTCCAGAAGCAGAAATAGCTGAGTGCACATGAGCCCGTTGGGCCACCCAGGGGTCATGGCCCTGATGCTCCAGCTCGCCCTGCCACCCCAGAAGTGCACTTTGGGGTCCCACTGGATGCCTGAGGCCACCAGGCTTCTTTCCCTGATCTTCATTTTTCTTACCTGTGAAAAAGGGTTACTCAGATCTACTCCATAAGGTTGTCTGGCTCCACTGAGACACCACAATATACACACCCTGGCAGGTCGCAGTGCATACGTGCTAGCTCTTGTCCCCCTTTCCTTCCTCCATCCTGGATGGGCCCTGCTACTGACAGCGGGGGACTGTTCTCCAGAGAGAGTGCGGCAGCGCTCCAAGGCCGGGTGGGCACCCTCGTCCCTGCCGCCCACTGCCCTCCAGCCCTCCTCTGCACCCTGGAGCCCACCTATTGTGGCAGCCGTTGGACACACATGCAACGAGGGCCGCTGCCGCCACCGTTCAGCTCAGGAGACAAGCGATGTGTGTCCACACACTCCTTTCTGTAAAGTAAGGCAAAGGGTGAGGGGAGGTTCATGGGGGGACCCAGCTGAAGAAAGAGGCCTGTCTGCCTCCTCCCTGTTCTAGCTCCACTCTTGAGCTTGGAGAAGTCTAGAGACTTACAGAAATTAGGTCTGGGTACAGCTTTGGAGATTATTTATTCCAGTGGTTTCCAAATACTTAAAATTAATTTTTAGTTATGTGGGCAAAATTTTAACTGACCCCCTCAATATGTATACACAGATTTTTTTTCTCTGAAAGACCTGCTGCAACCCTTCCTTTCTAGATGGGGAAATGGAGGTCCATGGCATGCATATGGCTTCCTGGAGGTAACTCAGGAGTTGGAAGACTGGGACTAGTGCTCTGATCCCCTAACACAGGGCTCTTTCCCTCAGCCTCCATACTGAGGGACTGACTGCAGACACGAGGCTCGGCGCAGCACCCCAGATGCAAGCAGGATGAGGCAGAAAGGAGGACTTGCAGCTTAAGTGGGAAAAAAATCTTGGCCTGATCCAGGAACTCTAAATTTATGTCTCAATCCATTTCCTAAGAATTGGTTCTTAGAATAAGGCTAGAAGCTATAAACTAAGACCTTTTGCTAGAAAAAAAAAAATATTACTCTTGCCTTTTGCTGTTAAAAGGTGCCAAGAACCATCAGGCTTTGGGAGTTCCTGAAAAAAGGAGAAGTGAGTCTCAAGTGTTAGACTTGTGAGAGGGTCTGTCTCCGGGTTCCCCTGTGAGCCGTGACCTGAGACCTCCACCAAAGCACGCTTGCCTTTTGCCTTTTCCAGCTCCCTCTACCTTGCCTTGTCTTTTCTGTCCCTTCCTTTTCTTCCCTTTGCCCTGTGTGGTTTGCACCCACAGGGATCAGCATGAATGCCCACGCCTTACTCTCAGGCAGTAGCCCCCACCTGTTCCCAGAGCTCTGGCATTACAAGAGAAGCACGTTGGCATACCACAGGCTCTTAGCCTGCTGACAAGAGGACATCACCTCTCTCCAGGCTCAGAGTTGCACCAGAACCTGCTCCTTAAATCCTAGAGAAGCAGAGGGCTTGGAGCCATGGCAGCATGGTAGAGTGTGGGAAATCTCTGGACAGAGTCAGGCTCTTGGTTTTAGCACCAAGCACATGATAGCTCTCCTTCTCATTTCTTCCCCTGATGAACTCCTACTCAACCTTCAAGACCCACTACAAGTGTTCCCTTCCCTAGCTCACTCCTCCCCAAGAAAGCTAGTTTAGTTCTTACTGCACTTTTACTCTATCAAGACATACATGAATTGAAGGAGAAGAACTTACAAAGAATTTTGTGTATCACAATAATTTACTGAGAAATTAATTTATGTCATTTATTGCTCTCATTGACTCCCCAGGAAAGAACATAAACCTCTCTGGAGCCCACTTTTGGAAGGTAACCTGATTTTCTTCTGCAGTCAATAAGGGTTCTCCAGCCCCATCAGGAGCTCAACAATTCTTCCCATTTGTGGGTCTGAGAGAGGAAGCAGAGAAGGCCAGGAGGGGGCCTGATGTGAGAACGGGCTGCCCTGAAGACAGCCTCCACACAGGACTGTGTGTTTAGAAATCAGCGCAGGCAGCTAAGCAGACAACCCCAGAGGACAGGAGAATGGGAACTGGGTAGTCCGAGGCAGAGGGTAAAGATGCCTTGAGGTAAGGAACGCTTGTGTTTAGAGAGTGCTGCATTGGACACAGTGTCTGCCTAACACTGCTGTCTCGCTCACACCGGTGCTGTTAGAGGTATCTTTTGCACATTCGGGACCCAGGCTGGTGTGGGGATGCCCTTGTCCTGGGGAGGGGAGTCCAAGCACCCTGCACACAGGGCTGGGAAGGCCAGGCCTGCATCTGAGTCACCAGGATCAACGGCTGCCATGGAAACTAGAGTATGCACAACCCCCTTTCCAGACTGCTAAGTCCCAAGGGGACATTTTGCAAACCCAGGGGAGAGGAGAAAGCACAGATGACAACACGAAATTTTTGTTCAACCTCGCTTAAGGAGGGTCCAAACAGGATTTAATTTTCCCTTTCAATAAAAGCAATCCATGCATGTAGTGAAAATAAACAATACAAGGGAGTAGACAAGGAAAAGAGAGTCTCCCTCCCTCCTCAGCCTTGGTCCCGCTTTCCGGGGGTGATACCCTCAGTGGTGTTTGTGCACTTACACATGATGTGTGGTTACAGAGCTGCCTGTACACACACAGGCATGTGCTGGAGCACACGTCCTGTCTTTTGACTTTCACCATCTGCCTTGAAGATCATTTTATATCAGCTCACACAGCACACCTCATTTTTTTTTTTAATGGCTGAAAGCATCCCATTTCTGGTCCCTTCCGATTGTTTTAATTTGATTTAGACCTCCTCAGGAGTGTCACAGCCACTGCACCCCAAGTGTCATGGTGTAATCTCATTCCTGTATTTATGTAGCCATTTGTATTTACATATATTTATATATAATATTCCATGTACACCAAGATCTGTGTCTGCATTTCCCTCCTTCCTAGGATGAGAGCCCCTGGAAACAATGCCGGAGATGGAAAGCGGTTTAGCAGTGGCCAAGGGTTAAGAATGGGGCAAGGGGACAACTATATGTAAAGAGGACACATAGGGAGCTCTTTTGGGTGCCAGAAAAACTCTGTATCTTGATCGTGGTGATAGACATACAGACCTCCACGTGTGATAACATACATGCTCACACACATACCCATATACACACGTACACACACAAATGAATAACATAAACATAGGTGAGATCCAAACAGGGTCTGTGCTGGTGTACCCATGTCAGTTTCCTGGTTTTACTATTACACAGTAGTTTTATTTAAGATGTTACCAGTGAGAGCAAAGGGGAAAGGATATAGGGGACCTTTCTATACTGTATTGGCACCTTCCTGTGACTCTATAATTATTTCAAGATAGAAAGTTCAAACAAGTTAAATCTCAGCATCTGCTTCTGGAGAATCCCTTTGAACAATGCTATATCCAAACAAGTTCTAGCCACTGTGATTTTTCTCCATGCCACTCCTAAAGTTAGGGTGGATGTCATCACGGAAGGTCCCCCCTCCCAGACTGAGACTTGGTGGGGTCCCCCTCAGGGGTCAGTTGGGGAAGGTGGTTAGAAAGGAGCTGAGAGCAGGGACCAGCTGGAGACGAAGAGAAAACAGTGACTCTATCAAACCCTAATATCAGCTACATATTGAACTTGCTGTTGACAAACCACAAGCCAGCAGGGGTCTAGAACCTTCAGGGGGAGCCAGGAAGAGGAACTGCGGTTTGCCTCCCTTGGCCAGTGCAGCCTTTACCAAACATGAAGCTGGCCTGTCTACCTTTGCCCCTAATTCTCTTGTTTCATCCTCCACTTCCCTCCCTACTGGCCCCAGCTCTAGGTGCAGGAGCTCTCTCCAGACGGTATTATGTAACCAGCACTACTGAGGTAAGATTATACACAGTAACTACAAATATTTCAAATGTGAAATTTGCTATGTTGTGACATAGCTATATGTCCATGAAACCATAACCACAGTGCAGACAATGAACATGCCCATCACCCCCAAAAGTGCTCACTGACTTAGAATCTTGAGTCAGTGTCAGAAAAAAAACAGTAATGCAAGGGTAGCAATAGTGAGAACCCAGGGATAAGAGTACTAGGTGTTGCCCTGATCACACCGTTCCTGAAGGTGACTTTGCTGTGTTTCTAGCTAACAGTTTCCCTTGGTTGTGTGAAGACTCTGACCCTGGCTTGCCAAGTTCTCCACCAATTCTGTGAACACCCTAGTAATCTTCTAATCAGTGTTGCTGAAGTTACCCAGATCTGGTGTCTGTTGCTCATAACCTAAAACCTCCACTGATAGAGGGTGGAGGCAGGGAATGATTGGAAATAGGTCCCTGGAGAGAGTTCTAAGAGGGGCTGCCCCAGGTACCTCCAAATCCATCGAGACAGTGTGCTCCAGTCGGTTGCCCCCCTCCTAGCATTCAGCAATTCAATGGGTCTTTCATAACTCTCAACAGGGGCTGCTCAGGACCAGGACCAGAAACATAGCCCAGCTCTCCCACCTGATGTCTGCCTTCACATGGGACCCCATACTGCCCCACCCTGCCTGCTAGTGTAATAATAATAATGAGACAACTGCTCAATCATAATTGAGGCAGGTCAGACTGGAGGTTGGGAGTACAGGCTCTCAGACGGGCATGCTTGAATTCTGAATCGTGGCCCTGGCACTTTTGATTGCATGTACTCAGGCCTCCATTTCTTCATCCCCCAAATATAATAGCACCTGCCTCACAGATTGTGTTGAGACTCAGTGGGATGATCCACGGAGAGTGAGTGCATAGGTCTGCGCCTGGCTGTTGTGAAAGTACCTGGGGTTTGTTTTTATGAGATAGGACAAGACATGCAGACCTGGAAATGACTGTTGAGAAGGAAGAAGTTTGTCATATTCACAGATCCCTAGAAACAGAGAGCAGCACCAGGCCATCTCTGAGACCAGGGACCCTGTTAGGACTGAAGCCGGGGCCCAAGAGTCTCAGCTCCCCTTCGCGGATCTGGAAGCCCAGTGAGGGCCGTGGTCGGGGACAAGGGAACAGGAAGGGTCCTGGCCTGCAGGAGCGGAGGAGGCCAGAGGCCACGTGCTCTGAGTGCTGGCGGGTGAGTGGCCAGATGCACTTAATTGTCTAGGACATATTTCCAAATTCTTCCCTTACCTAGAGTTCTGTACATTCTTTAGGACCCCACGCATGGGTGTCATTGGTGAACAGTCAATAGTCAGTATCACCTAATAATGCGCTGTATAATCATTTCCTGGGGTCTCTCTGACTTTGATGGCACCTCGCCACCTTAGCTAAACCAGCCACGGCCATTTCTCTGTCCTCGCTGTGTGTGAGTCTCCCTTCCCCACGCCATCAGGCAGGCTGCTGAGGGCCAGCGTCGGCTTGCCTGGGCGCATGTCTCGTCGCCTTCACCTGGACAGGGGCAGAGCGCCTGGGCTCAGACGAAACCACTGCTTACACCCTCACATGCTGAGCAAAACTAATGGAGGGGCCTTGATGCCAAGTAGGAAGGCAAAGGACTCTCACTGGCCTCGAGGCTGAGCTGTTTCAGACACAGGGGGACCAGGACTTTCTCAGTTGAGCACTCAAAGTCCTATGTCCTGCAAAACTCTGGTCACAGGCAAACTATGCCAGATGGTCCCCCTACTCAGACATCGGTGGTCCCTGATCCTCAAGCCTTTCCCAGGGCTCCTGAGGGTGACAGACAGTGAGCAGAGCCCTCCTGTGGGACCTGCCAGGGACTTTGCTGACGTGTCCCAGGCACAAACCCCACTCACAAATCCCTGAGTGTTAATTAAGTCTTGGCACTGACAACAGGTTCAATTCCTCTGCAGTTTGAGTTAGACGCCACCACCTACAGAGACTGAGGGCCGCCAAGGGACCAGAAGATCCCACTGATGGGGTGACATGAGGTCAGAGAGGAAATCAGATTAAATGAAGTTCTTCCGAAGGGCGAGATCTTGGCTTGAGACAAGAAATGTGACAGGATGCCCCAGGAGGCAGGAAGGCTTGCATGTTTTTTACAAAGAAGACAGGAATAGCACCCCACCTCAGATAGCTAGTGAGATTCTCAGACAGCCTGTCCCAGGATCGCCAGATAAGACTTACCCGCAGATAAGGAGCATTGCTAGAATGAGATTGGTATACCAGCGAGACTCCAGTTTCTACAGAAAAGCTAAAAACTCAGCTAATAATTTGCAAGAAAAGGGACAAGAATTAAGAAAGTTGCGTCTAAAAGGGATTCAGAATCTCCTGTTGGAGATTCAGATTCAGTCAGTTTAATGGGGGGAGGTTATTATGACAAAATAGAGGTGTAGCTAGGTTTCAGAGCATGGGCTTTGGTTTGAGAACCAGCTCTGCTCCTTACTAGCCTTGTTGTCTTGCTTAATCTTACCAAGACTCAGTTTCTCGATCTGTAAAATGGAGTAATAATGTTATCCATTATGCTAATATACACTATAGGCATTTAATAAAATGGTTGGGAGCATGAACTCCAAAGTCAAATCTGGCTCCACTACTTACCAGCGCTATGACCTTGTGCTTAACTTCTCTGTGCCTCAGTTTCTTCATCCATAAAACGGGTACCCCCCTCAAAGTGCTGTTAGATTCCAAAGTGTTCGTATCTGTAAAGTTCAGAATAGGGCCTGATGAACAAGAAGGGCTCACTCGGTGTGGGCTGCTGCTCTTATTAATACTGACTTCAGCAACATGAAGAGAAGAAGGGGCTCTAGTAGGGCAGTGGTAGTAGACGAGGTGAGAAACACAGGCACAAAATTCAGAAGATCTCTTAGGGGCAGCACGAACAAGAAAAAGAGAATGTGTCGACCTTCATCCCAAAAGTGGTGTTGAGGGCAGAGGGTGCACTTGGGGCTTGTACTGGTTGGGACTCTAACATGCAGGGTGACTCAGAGCAAGGCCCCCTCCTGTCTGGACCTCAGTCTTGTCATCAGTAAAATGAGGGGTGCAGATCAGCCCCGCTCACAGATCTCCTCCAGTTTCAGCGCACCAAGATTCTACAAGATTTCTCACTGGTGTTCTTTCTAATTCCCTCGTGTGCTGTGGGTTGGGGCATCCTCCCATGTTCCCAAGTTGTCACTTGTGAGGCTTTCTGAAGAACATGTTGATTTTCAACATCACACCGGCAGAGATGTATGGAGCCTGGGCGGGGGAGGGCGTTTGGGGATTGAAAGTGAAGCCCAAAGGTGGACACCTCCTCCTGAGCCTACCTTGGTGACCCAGATCAGAAAGCTCATCTGATGGCCTTCCTCCACCCCCTTCAAGAAATGTCAGCATAGCCTCTGAGAAGTGAAAGAAAAATGAATGCACGAAGTATGACCCTTTCCCCACCTCCTGCCACCTACACAGGAACCAAGTATCCAGGACTGAGGGATCCCAGTCAGCGGGAATGGCCACCCAGGCTTGGTTGCCTGCTTAGCTGACCCCTGCAGAGCTGGGTAAGGATTGAAGGAGCCCCAAGAACACAGGGATGTCCATGGCAGGCGGGCGACTTGGCAGTAGACTCTGCTCTAGCTCCTGAGCGGGCCAATTTAGTATTAGTTTTCCAGCCAACGTTGACACAGTGAAGTCTCTCACCTCTGCCACAGCTAGTGATGCAGCCAGGAAGGCAGCCCCATGACTCCCGGGACAGACTCCACAGGAAAGGATAATTCTCTTTCCACAGTGGGAAAGGTCCCCTGCTGTGATATAATGAGTTACAAGAAATGTATATTTGGTCATTCAGATGATCAAATATATGTTTCTCAGATATATTCCATCTTCATCCACAATTCCTGAAACGCTTCGTCTAAAAAGGTCAAATAGGTATCTTATTATGTAATTGGAGAGTCTGATCGCACTGGGGTGTAGGGGCAGTTGCCAGGGGGACTAACTAGAGTAGAGGGGTGGGAACTCTCAGGGCCCAACCCCCAACCCCTGGAGGAGGGGGAGGAGGGGCTGGAGGTGGAACCAGCCAAGGACCAATGACTCAGTCACTCCTAACTGGGCACTGAAGCCCTCCTGAAGCCCGTGAGAAGAGCCTTTTGCTCTCTTGGTGGCTCTCTCCCTCTCCCTCCCTCCCTCATGCCCCTCCACCCCTCCCTCTCTCTCTCTCTCTCTCCCCCTCCCTCCCTCAACCCCCTCTCCCCTCTCCCCTCTCTCCTCTCCCCTCTCTCTCTCTCTCCTTGCACCCTGCTTCCCTATCTGGGAGACCTTCCCTGTTTTGGGAACCAGAACACTTCCATATACCACCATGCCAGGCCCCAAGCTCCACAAGGACCTTGCCCTGTGTCTCTCTTCATCAGGTTGCTAACTTATATCCTTTACAGTATCCTTTATTAAGTGGTAAATGTAAGTGTTTTCCTGAGTTCTGTGAGATGCTGTAGCAAATTAATCCAACCTAAGGTCGTTGGAACCTCCAATCGGTAGACAATAGGTCAGATGCACAGGTCACAGCCTGGGGCTTGTGACTGGCATCTGGAGTTGTGGTGGGAGGGCTGTCTTGTAGGAATGAGCCCTTAACCTAGGGAATCCGGTGCTTTCTCAGGGCAGATAGTATTATAACTGAGTTGAATTTTCAGACACCCTGATGGTGTTTGAGAATTGCTTTGCGTCATACATGGGAAAAATCCCCTACTGCACACACACATGTTGGAACTGGTCTGGGAATTCAAAAAGACCTGCCTAAAAAACTGTATATTAAAACAAAGCACAGTGAAATCTATGGAGTCAAAACGAGTTCTTTGTGCTGCTAAATGTGGAGGCTATTTAGGAGTCTGTTTATGGATTTTGAGCTGTGAAGATGGACCCAGAGCTTGAGGCAGACGGTGCTAGAACTTTGGATTGAAGTCAGGCAGCTAGAGATGGAAGAGTTGTGGAAAAAATGGGGAGGCCAAGAAACTGGTGGCAAGCTGGGTCCAAAGAGGAGAATGGTGAGCAAGCAACTCCTCTTGGTGAGGAATGGCAAGTGAATTTCAGGACTGTGTCGTCTTGGAATTTGTTAAGAACTATTAAAAATTATTTACTGTTAAGAACTTACTCTCAATACCAATGTGTGTAGCTGAGTACACTTTTATCAGAGTGCACTGTATTCCGGGGACCTTGCCAAATTAAAGTCTATGTAGCATATACTATATATTAAAAGATAAGCAATACAGGAGTGATGAATTGGAACTTACATAGATAACATTAAAACTCAAAAGAACTACAGCAATAGCTTAGAACTTGGACTTGGGGAAGATGTTGCCAGTGGGGGTGTTGTCGGGCAGCCGCATCTGGGGAGGTCTCTCCCTGTACAGTAGGTGAAAACTCAACTCGATGGGGGAAGGTTCTTGACTCTGAACAAGAAAGAATTCTCACGCAGATGGGTCGAGTGTAGGTAAAGAAGGAATTCTGTAAGCAAGAGTAACCGGGAATGGCAGCTGCCTTGCAGGCAGCAGAGAGCGAGGGGGAGCAGAGGGAGGAATGGGAAGTTCATTGAACTCCTGCTCGGCATAGGGCAAATCCCTTGCCAACTCCTAAAGCCAGGGTCACCTGCCGCCCAGTGTCAACTTGGATATGCACAATGTGGGAACTAAGTCCCTACCACCCCAGGATTTGGGGGAGCCACCGAGCACTAGATGGAGTGAGATTATGTTCTGAGAACTTACCAAAGTCAACGAAAGGAGATTTTCAGGCAAGCTAAAAAAAAAAACGTGATCATACAGCTGCAGTTTTGTCTGGGTCACCCAGGTGACGGAAACTTGCAAGCCAAAATCAGAGCCTTCGGTAGCGCTTCCCTACTTGTCTGAAGTTGAACAGAGAGAGAGTAAGACTTGTGCTTCTGTCTAAGAAATTGAACAAAATAGCAAAGTAACAAAGATGCTTACCATGGGAAGAGCTCAGAGACAAATGCAAAAAGTTGAGCAGAGAGAAATCTTTATTTAAGGCAAAGTACACACTTGAAGAAAGAGGGGGTGCAGGCAACCTCAGAGAGAAGCGGCACTTCAGGGCTTAGGATTCTGTCTTTTAAGGCTTTTAAGAATGGGGCAAAGGGTGGGGGCTGCATAGGCTTGACATGTGGGTTCATGATGTCTCTCTGGTGAAAGATCTTATGTCACTATCTATAGTCTGTCGTCTAGATATTCTGTAAGATAAACTTAACACAAGGAATTTTTTATCTTGTTCTTCTCTAAGATACTGGTTACCTTCAAGTAGGGGGGACATATCATTTAGGACTACTTGCCCTGCCTTAAGATTGGGTGGTTATTGTCTGATTACCATAAAATGTGTTATGAATCTTACCTCCTAACTTCCTGCTTTTTAAAGAGGAATCTTAACCTTAAGATGGAGTCCCTCCTGTTCTTACTATACTATTTATATTGAAGCATTTTTAGGAAAATTAATCATGATGCTTGTCCCATGTCCTTGCCCTACCTCAGGGGGGAGGAGTAATTCATGTCACGCAAACACAGGACAAGGCCAGGACAAGGACAAGGCCCAAGTGATTCGACGAGTCAAAATACAAAGCCACTTTTAGATTCAGAGAGTTGATCACTTTCACAGACAGTGAAAGAAAAGGTAACTAAATGTGCCAGCTGCCCCATGATCCTTGTCCTACACGTCAAAAAGGACGGCTCTAAACGAAAGGGGACAGAAGACTGGACCATGAATTGAGGAGCCAGTTCTAGACTGCCAGTAAGAGGTTTTATATTCTGCAAGTCTCTTCTGTTGGGAGCAGGGTAGAAAGCCCCTCACCACATCAGAATCCCAAAGGTGATAAGAAACTGTCTCATGCAGCCTTCCAGGGGAGACAGAGACTCGGAGATGCTTCCAGGAAGCTCTGCCATGCTTCTCATTCTCCTATGTTCCTGGAGGATCACAAAACTATTCAAGCCTTTGCCTGTACAGTGCATGTGGATACATGCCAGGATACCATTGCTGTTGAGACAGAGCACAGTGCATTTTATCACTGACATGGTTTAGAATCACATATGTGTAGTGATAAGGAAGGCTCACCACCTTTTGCTTGGTTTTATTATTATCTGATCTCACTGCTCTTATTAGGTGCCCTTTCCACACAGCACTCCCTGCCTCAGTGTTCTGATAAGTGTCCTCTCTCCTCCTCCTAGGCTTAGGGGAATAATGGCGTCCTTGCTGTTACTTGCCCTGGGACACTGCCTCTTCTTTGAGGTATCCCTGCCCATACCATTGTAAAAAGTTTCCTTATTAACTCCTCAAATTACCTAGTTTGAGAGTGCCATCTGTTTCCCTGAGGGGTATGTAATATGGTGACAAGAAACAGCCCCTCAAAATGGGATTCCAAGATGGGGCTGCTCACATATTTGAGGAGCACAAGGATATGCGCCTTGCTGGGAAAGATGGCAAGTCAGGTAATCTATGGCATATGGTGACATCATGAGTACTCAGATTATCACCGGTGTGGCACAGTGCAGAACAGAAGGTGCTCTCATGCTGCATCCTCTCAGCCCATCTATGATTGCAGCCTCCGTTTTTGAATACCTCTCTTATTCTCACCACTTTTATGCCTTGGGGCTTTCTCGTAAGCCAGGGGGATGGGCTCAGCTGGCAGGAAATGTAGAGGAATTGCAAAGAAGCTACCCTCCATGTGTGGGGGCAGGAATGGGCCTTAAAAGGCTCTACCACTCTTCTCCTGATGTGGAGGGCAGTTCTGAGGCACATACCTCATGATTGGTGAGATGATCTCCAGCTATCAAGCCCCAGTTGCCACGGAAACACCAACTCAAAAATGTGTTTCCTACAGATCAACCAGACAGAAAATAAGTAAGGACACAGAGGCCCTGAACAACACACTAGAACAGATGGACCTAACAGACATCTACAGAACTCTACACCCAAAAGCAGCAGATTCAAAAAGGCATATGCACCCCTATGTTTATCACAGCACTTTTTACAATAGCCAAGATATGGAAGCAACCTAAGTGTCCATCTGTAGATGAATGGATAAAGAAGATGTGGTGCATATACACAATGGAATATTATTCAGCCATAAGAAGTAAACAAATCCTACCATTTTCAACAACATGGGTGGAGCTGGAGGGTATTATGCTCAGTGAAATAAGCCAGGCGGAGAAAGACAAGTATCAAATGATTTCACTCATATGTGGAGCATAAGAACAAAGCAAAAACTGAAGGAACAAAACAGCAGTAGACTCACAGAACCCAAGAATGGACTAACAGTTGCCAAATGGAAAGGGACTGGAGAGGATGGGTGGGAAGGGAGGAATAAGGGGACAAAGCGGCATTACGATTAGCAGACATAATGTAGGGGGTGGGGCACAGGGAAGGCTGTATAACACAGAGAAGACAAGTAGTGACTCTACAGCAACTTACTACACTGATGGACAGTGACTGTAATGGGGTATGTTGGGGGGGACTTGATAATGGGGAGAGTCTAGTAACCACAATGTTGCTCATGTAAGTGTATAGTAACGATACCAAATTTTTTTTTTTGAGAGAGCATCTCTCATATTTATTGATCAAATGGTTGTTAACAACAATAAAATTCTGTATAGGGGACTCAATGCACAATCATTAATCAACCCATCAACCCCAAGCCTAATTCTCATCAGTCTCTGATCTTCTGAAGCATAATGAACAGGTTCTTATATGGTGAACAAGTTCTTACATAGTGAATAAGCTCTTACATGGTGAACAGTGCAAGGGCAGTCATGACAGAAACTTTCGGTTTTGATCACGCATTATGAACTATAAACAATCAGGTCAAACATGAATATTCGTTTGATTTTTATACTTGATTTATATGTGAATCCCACATTTCTCTCTTATTATTATTATTACTACTATTATTATTTTTAATAAAATGCTGAAGTGGTAGGTAGATGCAAGATAAAGGTAGAAAACATAGTTTAATTCTGTAAGAGGGCAAATGTAGATGATCAGGTGTGTGCCTGTAGACTAAGTATTAATCCAAGCTAGACCAGGGCAACAAAACATCCACGGATGCAGAAGATTTCTCTCAGAACAGGGGGGGTGAGGTTCTAAGCCTCACCTCTGTTGATCCCCAATTTCTCACCTGATGGCCCCCCTGCGACTGTGCCTGTCTTAGGTTGTTCCTCCCTTGAGGAATCTTACCCGTCTCTGGCTAACCAGTCATCTTTCGGGGCCATACAGGGAAATGTTAAGTTGGTAAGTGAGAGAGAAGCCTTATTGTTTGAAATGGTTAGCTTTTTATTTCTTTGCATATTTATGCCCTGTGGCTTCTATGCCCAGCATTTGTCTTGAGGTATCTTTACCACTTGGAAGAATTATAATACTCAGTAATTTTGATATGAGGCACGAATTCTACTTAGGGGTTGTAATTATGAAGGAAGGAGAGAAGCTATAGAAGTAGCAGATGAAAGAAAACATGGGAAGATTGATTATTTCTTTGACATATCTTCTTGTAGTGTGACATAAGCGTGTATAGGTTTTAAATTACTAATTAAATTGCGTGCACACATTAACAGAATAGGAATACTTTAATTATTTCAGCATTCCACAACATATTGTGCTAGTCCACTATGTTGTAAAACTTAGTGTTAATCAGCTTTGATAAACAAAAAGTGGGAAGTTCTAGGAAATATGCCAGAGGGTAGGAGATAAACCCTACCCAGATGCAGGAGCCTGTCATGTCAGTGAATAGTCTGGCAAGGCTAGTTCATCCTTTCATAAGATCCATTTTTTGTACTTGTCACTTCACATTCAGCAACGGACACAGCACCTGATGGGTCTTGGATTTTGAAGATAACAGATACTTCATTTGGGAATATTGCTCCAACCCACTTCCTGTGTAACTTAGAAGACTGCTAATTTTGAGTGAAGCCCAGAATAAGAGAAGACCCACTGCAGGTCCAGGCTGTGAGCACCCAGCCTACCCGAGGTGCTGGAGATACCCATGGTAGGCAATGAGGAGCCTCTGGCAAGCCCAATAAGAAACCTGTAATTCATATCTCTAGGGTTTGGAGCAAAGCCATGCCTTCTGCAGCAGAACACAATTTTCTCTTTGAAAAGGAGGTCCTGTAATGAATCTAACCACGGCACATGAAGTGCCTGTCATGAGGTGTGTGTCATCGGATCCACCATGTCAGAAGATGGACAGATGCAGCAGTAACCCATTGTATGGTGGAAATGGCATTTTCAGGACTGGACTCCTGTGGGCATGGAGGGCACAAAGGAGCTACATAAACGGGTGACCCAAATCTCTAAGTCTCCCACATCTGCTGCAACAATATCTTATGGGTTTTCCTACAACCAGATAAAGGAAAAGAAAAAAATTTGGGTCTAATTAATGAATTGGTCAACTTGGTATATTAGTATGAGCTAAGAACAAGCCAGTACATCCCCACTCCGGAGTGTACCCACACAGGTGGTAAATCCTCTCCGTGGGCAGAGCTTTGAGAAGAACACTGAGTTGTCGGCTGGGTATAGAGGAAGAAATGACCTAAAGGAAAGAAATACGTAGTGCCTGCATGGGGACAAATGGCCTGAAAGGAGGTAGAAGGGAGACTAGGAGCTCTGGACAAGATGTAGGTGACCTGTAAGGTAGGCATAGTGGGTGGATCTTTGTCTCTCGATCAGGGCCCACCTGAGAGTATCACTTCAGAGAAGCACCGAGAAACCCAGGGAATAGGGTGATTCATCCAGTGCAGGCCAGCTGCTCTCTGAATGTGGCTGCCTCAGTGCTTGCAAAATGATCCCATGAAAGAAACAGCCATAGTGGCAGGGGTGAGGCCATGTGTTGTCCTAATAGCATAAGCTTCCTTTCCCCAGGACTGATGTAGTTATTGCCACTGCTGACCGCCTGACTGTAGAGCAACAGACCAAACCCGAGCCGTCAATAGGGTATTCAGCTCCTGAATGAAACAGCCAGGTGATTACATTGAATCCAATCAGCAGAAAGGGGCAATGGTTCCTCCTTCCTGGTGAGACAGGGACCGTGGGCTTAGACAGAGGAGGGTGAGGGCCTCCGGAAAGAGCAAGGCAAGATATTTACAGTCAGAGCAATGTAACAATGTAAAGTCCCTATGGAAACTCTGTGTTCAGCATTATGCAAAGTCAAGGTCACACATTCTCTAGGGTAAAGATACCAGACTAGGAATGTAGACATCTTCAGTGAGATCAGTTAAAGGTCAAAAGGCCGGGAGCAACTTGGCCTGGAATGTTTGAGTCTTCCGCAAATAAAGAAGGGTATCTGGCAAAACCCGTGACTTCACTGTAAACAGCCCTAGCAAACAGACAACCCAGCCCACCTTGGGGGCAGGGCAGGTGGTACAAGTCTGCACCCCTAGCCCTTAGCCACATTCCTGAAAATCCTCAACTGACTATAAATCCCTAGACAACACACCATCACAGGCTCTCTTGTCCCCTCCTGGCGTGAGCCAGGAGCTCTATCCTCTCACTGTCTCTCTAAATAAAAGCCTCTCCCTGGCTCTCCTACCCTGGGTGTTTGCTAAGTTAATTCTTTGACTCCGCAAACAATAACCCTAGCATCACTGTCACAAGGAGAGCAGATTCTTATTGAACTTATGCAAATAAAAATGTTGCCAAAAAATATGAAAATAGTTACTGAGAGTTTTAAATTTTGGAGGGATCAGGTAGAGAAAGATAAATGTTTCAATTCTGTTTTAAAGGTATAATTTACTAAACTGCTGCAAGCTAGGTCAAGAGAAAAAGGTCAAAACAGACACTTGTTTTTCTGTTTAAGAGATTAGCAACATTTGCATAAAAATTAAAATCACCTTCCTCAGTTTAGCTTTATGTAACTAGCTTTTGCTCTGCTTGAGTTTAGTTCTTTACTAGTTTAGGAGTAAACTAACAGTTTACGAAAACTTTGTCCTTTTAACAAATAATGTTGAAATGGAAAATGAGAGTACCATCATGTAACATTTTCTGATCCACTCATATTCATAAAGCAACATGCTTTATTTGGAGGGCATACAAAGGTGTCTTGGGTTTTATTAGTAGTGGTTTTTTCCATCCAAGGTTAGCTACAGGAGTATTTGCACGAATGAGAGGAGTTCCCGGGGTACCATGATTCCATAGACTGAATCCAAAGAAATAGCAGGAGAAGGAGAAGAAACTATTTACGCAAAAAGACATTAATAGTAGGTAACATAATAGTGTACTTTTCACCAGTAATCATTATACTAACAACATTATTAGTGCCTTTAGCTAGTATTTCTCCTGGTTTTGGATAATCATTCTCATGCCTCTTTACCCAAACTTTGGCACCTTCTTGAATCCATTCAGTTGATCCAAATCCTCCTATTCTAGTAGTGATATTTGGAGGATCTGATAATCACTCCCAGGTTGTTTTTAGAACTAAAATTAATAGTAACTGAGCTATCTGATCACCTGGAATAAAATGTAGGGTTTCTTTTGACACCGACACATCATAGTTTTCTCTCTCCTACATAATCAGAATCAATAATCACTCCCATAATTTGAATACCTTTCTGAACTAAACTAGATCATGGGGCAATTTGGGCATAGAATCCCAGGCCAGTAGAACATGTCATTTGTTTTCCAGAGTCAATCCAAATGTCTTCTACCCCACATAAATCATTTCCTGCTGAGTAATGTTCCCTGGAAGGGGGCTTTTGCATTAGGATGTAATATCCACCATTTGGTGGTTACCTGTATTTTATGCCCTCTAATTTGTAAATTAAGTGTTAGCATTTGAGTCAATGGGGTGCTATTCCCTAATGGCCTATTATTCAATTGCTGTAGTGCAATAAATAAATTGTCCTTCCAATTATGATATGGATTATTTCCTAGTTTTCTTAATTTTTCATTTAACAATCTATTTATCCTTTCAGTAAGTCCTGTGGCTTGAGGATAATAAGGAATACAATATACTCATTCTATATTGTTCTCACTACAATACGCATCAATTAGTTTACCTTTAAAATGAGAACTGTTACCACTTTGCAGTTAGGTGGAAGGACCATAATATAGACTAACAGTATCTGGAGTTCTACAAGCATTCTTTGGGATAGCGTGTTTATAAGTACAAGCCACTAACACTTCTGAAAAGGTGTCTATACGTGTACAAATATATTTACATCCTCTAGACGGGGGCAATGGTCCGACATAATCAATCTGCCATATTTGAGCAGGACCTCTTCCTCTTAATAATAACCCAGTAATGATCTTTGGTACTCTTCTTTGATTGTCTAATTGACAAGTAACATATTTATCCTTTCCTTTAAAGCTGCTAAAGAATCCCAATACCTCGGTCCTGTGCCCACCTGTACATGGCAGCAAAACCTAAATGTCCAGACTGTTGATGTATCCATTTAGCCAAGATCTGATCATCCGAAGGCAGTGATGGAATATTAGCAGTTGCTATCGTCACCAATAAATCAGCCTGGGCATTATACTCATGTTCGCCGGGGTAAGAGAAGTGTGTGTGTGTCTACATGAAAAACAGACACATTAGTACAGGGTAATACATCCCATATTTCCTTCCATAGTTCTGTTCCCCTAGTTGCTTATCATGGATTTCTCAATTATTTTTTTCCCAGGTTGGCAGCCAAGTAGCTAACCCATTAGCTACGGCCCAAAAATCTGTAAAAATGTGATGTTGTTTCTCCTTTTCATACATAATGGCTTGATATACTGCCTGCAATTCAACAAACTGACTACTTTTCCCTTTCCCTGTTGTTTCTAATATTACCTGGGTTTGAGGGTTGTAGGAAATAGCTTTCCAGTATCTATCTTGACCTATATATTTGGCAGATCCATTAGTAAACCTTGCATGTTGTTTCTGATTTTCATTAAGAGAATCATGTCCTTGATTCCAAGATATTGGAGAGGCTTCAGCTTTAGGTATAGGGGCTGTTCAATTTCTAGTTCAGATGACAATTGACAAATTTGCTCGTGTACAACTCCAGAGGGCCCCTTTTTCGCCCTATCTTGAATATACCATTTCCATTTTATTATGCTGGTTTCTTGTGTGTCCCATTTTATGTGATGCTGGATCACCTAACATTTAGTGCATAACAGGTATAGGAAGTCTTCATAGTACTTCATGTCCCAGCATTAATTGCTCAGTTTCTAATAAGGCCCAATAAACTGCCACTAATTGTTTTTTAAAGGAAGTATAATTCTGGCAGTTTTCTTCCCCAAAACCCTAAGAGTACTCTTTTTTCCATCTTGTTTCTGCCAGATGCTCCAGTTTGCAAAAGAAGTATCCACTGTAACTTGGAACTCACTAGATCCTTCCCTCATAGGCCACGAATCTAAGGCTGTTTGAATGGCTAATTTTGTTTCTTCAAAAGCCTTATTTTGTTCTTCTCTCCATTGAAAGTTATATTTCTTTCTAGTCACTCTATAAAGAGGTTGCAAAATTTGTCCTAAATGGGGAATGTGAGCTCCCCAGTATCCAAACAAACCTATGAATTTTTGGCTTTCCTTTTTTGACTTTGGAGTTGTAAATTCCAGAACTTTTTGTTTAGCTTTGGGCATTACTATTCTATGTCCTTTATCCCAGTTTATGCCTAAAAACTTCACATTTTGGCTAGGGCCCTGTATTTTAGATGGGTTTATTTACCATCCTTTTTTCTTAAGATGTTGAACAAGTGATGTTAATCCTTCCTGCACACAGTTTTCATCCCTTCCTTCCAATAATGTCATCTATATAATGAGTTATTTGCAGGGAGGTATCAAAAGTATCCAGATGCTCTGCTACAATTCTGTGACAAATTGTGGGACTATGTTTATATCCCTGTGGCAATCTAGTAAAGGTTTCTTGTCGTCCCTGCCAAGTGAAAGCAAATTGATCCCAGAATTTGGGTGCAATTGGAATAGTAAAAAATGCATTAGCCAAATCTATTACTGCATACCATTCTCCCTGGTAAATTTGTATTCATTCAGTTAAAGTTAACAGTATCAGGGACTGTAGCCATAAGAGAAGGAGTCACCTTATTTAATTCCCTGTAATTTACAGTCATTTGCCAAGTCCCATCACTCTTTTTTACAGGCCAAATAGGGTTCCAATTAGTGGTGGTAGTTACCAGAACTCCAACAATCTTTACATAATCTTGGATAGTCTCAGTGATTTCTTTATGCCCCCCCAGGTATTTGGTATTGTTTACAATTAACAATTTTTGTTGGACTAGGGACTTCCCCAGGAGTTATGGACAGTTTTCCTACTAATACCGGGTCTACTTATAAAGAACGTATAGCAAATTGATATTTTCCATCAGCTAAATTAAGCCCTCTCCTTTCTTCTAATCTACAAGTAATTGGCCATGCTTGACTTTTGGGGGATCTCGCTCTCAATCGTATTTAGCTGCTTCTTCAGGTTCATCCCAATCAATATCATCATCTGAGTCATCCCATGTATCACCATACCATTTGTCAGGATCCCAGTCCCCTTTTGCACTAGCAATTACAGCGTGCACTTTCCTTCAATTAATTTTTCCCTTCCTCTTTTTATATTTACATTGGGCACACCGCACAGCTGCCTTCTCTGCCACATCCTGGTATGGTCCAGCTTGGTCGCCCAAAATGAAATTTTGACATTGCAGCATTGCCAATTTACTTCGTAAATCTGTTAACTCTTTCTCCAATTTACATTTCTCTCCACAAAGAGCATCTCGCTTTTGACACATCTTTTGATAAACACTCAGGAGTATCCATCCCTCCCAGTGGCTAACAGCACATAATTCTTTCCCCTTTTCCACTGGGAAGGATTGGAAGGTTTCAGTTACTTGAGGGGGACTGGCGTTCCGCAATTTACTGTTCCAGTTCTCACTTAGACCAGTGCTATCAGCCTATTCCTTGGCTAATGCAGAAAATTGCCTATCTTTCCATGCCAGAACATCACAAGCAATACATTTAACATCTGCTCTCTTTCTAAAGAAAGGAATCTTGCTCCCTATTAATAATTGAGAATCCTGCTCACAGTGCCAATTTGTAACAGCAAGACTAAAGGTTATCTGTTGCCATGCACAGACTCAATGGTTTGAAGCTCAATTAGCAAGTAATACATATGCAAGACAACCTTCACATAGGTTTAAAAGGTAGTCTATTACATGAAGAGAAGGAAAAAACTCACTTGGGTTTTTAAAGGTATTTTATTACATACCTTTACATATTACATGAAGAGAAGGAAAAAACTCACATAGGTTTAAAAGGTAATTTATGTCATAAAGAGAAGGAAACAGAAAGCAAAGCCAAATTAATAGTCATACCACCAGTCCACCGTTTATATCACTGACAACATACAGCACAGGAAAAACATGGTGGACCAGCAGCAAGATAGTTTATGACACAAAGAGAAGGGAAAGCAGAAAGCAAGGCCAAATTAATAAGGCATACCACCAATCCACCGTTCACATCGCTGGCAACACACAGCACAAAACGATGTATCATTCAGAAGGTAGACATCAGCTGCAGAGCCAGGCGCTTGCTAGACCAGGCAAGGCACTTTTCCCTTCTTCATATACGCCTTTTAATACATGCCCTGAACAAAGGTGGCCCTGTGCCAAACACAGAGTGCGTGGCTTTACCAGGGAAGAATCCCGGATCTGGCTAGGAGCCGGGGCTCTTCTGCTGGTACGTACATATACCTGCTTTTTCCCAGTAAACTGTTCCAGGGAGGTTAGCCAGCCCTCTCTGGAGCAGGCACGCGCACACAGCTCATTTCCTCGGTCAAGGCGCACGCAGTTGGGCCGCCTCTAGTCTCTCTTTGCCGTACAGGGAGCGGACGGTGGGGCTGGGTCGGAGGGGCCTCTCGCGCTGGCGGACATCGGAAGCAGGAGGCGCAGGGGTGCTGCGGGGAGCGGACGGCGGGGAGGGATTTGGATTTTGCTGAGGCGGTTGGGGAGGAGAAGGATCATAAGGCAGAGGGTCGTCAGCAGGGGCGAGCTCCTCAACAGAGGAGGGAAGAGGGGTGCAGGCGCGATGTCAGGGTGGGGGTAGGGGATTTAGAGGGTCTTTCAGTGGGTGGAGATTTAGGGGGGTTTTGTTCAGCAAGGAGGATTTGAAGAGAGGAGAGTGTAGAACAAAGGGAGGGCTGCTGGCGCAGGGTGAAGAAGGCTTGGATTTAGGCAACCTCTGACCATTTGCCCGTCCTCTGGAGAAAGTTACTAGATTTCAGAGAATCTGGAAATCAAAAGTGCTCTCAACCGGCCAGCGCGACCCATTGTCGAGTTTATACTGAGGCCACGTGGAAGTAGAGGAAAAGACCGCTTTTTTGTGGTTGAATATCTCCTTTTAATCCCAACTGGGAAAGATTATGTAGGAGACAGTTGAGGGGGGGGGTGTCTCCCCATGTCTTTGAGGGAGAATTGTCCATGGTGGGAGGGTGAGAAAGGGTGGCCACGGTTTGGGAAGCACCCCGCAGGGTCTTTCCCAACCGGAGGCTCCTGAACCCAGATTGTCCTGCACCCCGAAAGAAAGCGTCCCCCCAGTTAGAGTGCAGGAGGTCCCCTTATGGTGTCCTCAGAGGGGACAGAGAGGAAGGGAAAGGATAAAGAAAAGGGGACCCAGACCAGCTTTCTCCCTGCGCCAAGACGAAGTCGATGAGAGGCCAGAAAGTTACCCTCCTGGGAATTGCAATGGATTAATAGCCGGTGGTGGATGTGTGGATTGAGGTCTGGCAAGATGGTCCCTGGAATGGAGTTCGTGAGGGGTTGTTGGGTGAGGGAGGGAAGGGAAACGGGGCGAGACACAGGAGGCTCTCAGGATCTGGGCATTAGCCCGGGATGAGCTGCTTCCTAGGCTGCAAAGAGCCCCTGCTCTCGGCTTCCCGCTGCTCAGGGGTTTCGGCGCCATATGTGAAAGGGATAGAGAAGGGGAGAGATGAAAGAAGAGAGGGGATGCGAACTCAGCAGTCCAAGCTGGTTTAT
The DNA here is from genome assembly GCF_030020395.1 of Manis pentadactyla. NCBI lineage: Eukaryota > Metazoa > Chordata > Mammalia > Pholidota > Manidae > Manis > Manis pentadactyla. Next base: position 116,782,601 of record NC_080029.1, on the reverse strand, counting down.
TGCAGAACCTGAGAGGACCCCTATGTCCTAGCCAGCAGATAGGGTCTCTCATAGGTCAAGAGGCTTTTTATGGCCAGGGTTTTTGGCGGCCCCTTTGAGGGGAGGGGTCAGGGGAAAGGTGGGCTTGTGGCTTGCTGACGTGTCCTCTGCAGGATGCTTGTAGCCTAGGCAAGATGACACCTAGGTCTCTGAAATGATGGGTAGGCTTATTCAAAAGGTGGTACTCAGGTCCAGATTCTATCGTGGATAATTTGCTAATCATTGGTGGCACTAACCGCCAGAGAATGGATATTAGTTAACATCTAGCAGGAAAGAACTATGAACACAAACCAAAAGTCCTGTTTACCCTTCTAGTATATAAGATAAGCATTTGTGAATTTAAGTAATAATTAGGGCTCAAGTACTACTGATGGAATTTGTTAAATATGGGTCCTTGATGAGAAATGTATAAGAAAAAATTCCAAAGCAGTTTGGACCTGAGTTTTAACCAATGATCAGCACAACCTCTGAATCAGCTGCCTTGCTCTCCCCAGTCCCAGGGAATTCCCCATTCCTCAAAATGCCTCCAACTTGCCCATCTCTCCCCTTTCTTATTTAACCCTCGCTCCTCAAAACCTAGCTTTTTCACAACCCCTCTTGTCATCTACCTAGTCCCCACCTTGCTGCACTTTCTCAAACAGAGGATGCTCTGTATTAGGTCGTGGGCTTGGCTCCCCGAGGGAGGGGCTATGCGGGGCCTGCCTCACCCACCCGAGGGCAGCCCCCAGGAACTTTTCCCGTTACCTTCTCATTCTGCCTGGGAGCTAACAGAGTGCCTGCTTCTAAAATAGTTAAAACATGGCTGCATTGGTAGAGAGAAAAATATACTAATGGTATACATTAAATCATTCTCCTTAGACCTAAAAATTCATGTTTTCTCCTGATTTTAAAGGAAATTAAAACAATGTGAACCACCCCCTCACCCTCACCCCCAAAGTTCTGTGGGCCCTTGGCACTATGCAGGTATATAAAGGCTCCCACTTATTAGCTGGATTTCGGCAATTTACTTAACTTTTCCGGGTTTAGTTTTCCTATTGATGCATGGAGATAACAATAGGACTCGATTTGCAAGATTACCTGTTAGATATTACTTGTTTTGTCTCGCACTGTTAAAAATAGGGAAACAGGATAAAAATCTTCATTTCTTCTAATGCTCTCATTCAACCTCATATTCAGTGTTAAATTTTAGTTTTGGCAAAAACGGACTTCCTGGTTCAAAGGAAAAGCATGATAAAAGAAAAGAAACCAAACCAAATAAATGCTCTTTCCAAGACGTCCATGAGCTCTTGCCAAACACCAGTTTGATGAGTAAATGAATCAGAGACACACGGTTTAGATTTCCCTCTCAAAGTCCCAAAAGGCAAGGGCTTCAGAGGGTCGCTCCTGTGCCAGCCCCTCTCTGCCAGCTGAGCAAGAGATCAGGGTGTCCTGCCCCTCAGCCCTCCTTCCCCATTGGGCTCAACTTACATTTCTCCTTCGAATGTGTCCTCCCCCTTCTCCAAGAGCAGATGCCATCAGGTGGCCCCGACTAGAAACCAGAGAGTAACCAGGGCACCCCAAAACCAATCTGTGGCGATTGCTTAATACTCAGCCTCCAATCCATTCCTTCCTAGCTGCAGAGAGGAAGGATTTCTAAGAAAGATTTGGGGGTGGAGATGGTAGATTTGCTCTGTGCATGATGTTTTCCAGGAAACTGAGCTTGCTGAGAGGTGTCATGCACTGTAACATTCCCAGTGGCTGGCAGGGGAACTCTGGAAAGAGTCAAGTGAGGTCCTGAACCAGGAAAGGCTGGCTTAGGGCCTAAAACCACACTCTTCTCTCACTTTGTCAAACTGCATCCATTTTAACTACAGCTTCAGCCCCATCCCCTCCCCCAACAAGCAAGCCTTCCTAGATGAACCAGAAGCCCTTTCCACCCCAAGTCACCCTCACACCTCCAATACCCTCATTTGCATGTGTGGTTACCACTTTACTGACATCCCAATGACCTGTGACAGCTTCAGCTGTGCTTTCTGATGGAATCTAATGAGTTGGATAACAGTGTCTTAAAAAATCTACCTGAGAAGCACCTTGGCTGAGCCTCTAGAGCCAGTCTGTCAGGCAGTCAGTCAACACACGTGGAGTGCTTGTGCCCTGCCAGCAAAGCCTTTTGCCAGGCAGTAGTCACCAAGAGACAGAGATACTGAAGAAAGACCCTGACCCGTAGAGATGGAGAAGTCAGGAAAGACATAAACACACATCCACACAACTCCAGACACAACCACAGACAAACTCGCTCACTCATGTGACCATGCCTATCAGAGGCAAGGGTGCCTCACTGTCTTAATCTGGCTGAGGTTCTAGGAGGCTAAGGCTGTAGAGCCAGGTTCTTCCTAAGCAGACCATCATATGGAACACAGTCTCTCTAACCCCGAGTGAAAACAAAACAAGCTTTGGCATGACCCCCAGGCCCTAGCCCTGGGGAGCAGAAGGGGCTCCCTGGTCTAGAAGAGAATAAAAGACTAAAGCTCTTATCATTCAAAACAGAAGGGGAGGGGCCACACAGCAATTACATTAGTAGGTTTATTCAAGCACCTGCCACCAGGAAAAGACAAGAAGCGGGCAGAATCATAGCCAGAGGCTGTGACTCATGGTGACCACTACGACCCATGCTAATGACTGTGCACCCAGCAAGGGTCTATGCTGGGTGCTTCTGAGCATAGGGGTATAGAAGAGCACTCTGGCCGGGGTACAGCTGTATGAAAAGGCAGCCGAATACAAAAGGCTGCTTGTATTGAATGCCAAACGACTGGTGCACACCACCAGTAAGTACACACAGTAAGGACTGGAGGGAAAGTAATAATGGTAATATTTATTGAGCACCTGCTATGTATCAAAGCACTACTCTAAGTGCTTTATATGTATTGAATTTTTCCAAGAACCCATGAGGTGGGTGCTAGCAGTATTCCCATTTTGTTGATGAGGAAAGTGAGGCTCAAGGAGCCTAGTGGAACCATTCTTCATGGTACATACAGGATCTGAACTCATAATTCTGCCTTGCCAAGCCCTATGTGCACAAGCATACCTGTGCAAGTTTTTCTTAAATGATGGAGAAGGACTTTGGGAAGAGAGGTGACAGTAGGCACAAGGCTATAACTCCTATTTGTAACTTAGTTTTAATATAAGGAGGAAAATCTGACGGCTGAGTTTTAAAGTAGGAACGTGTCTATAGCCAGGAGATCAGTGTTTCTTTTTGAGGGGCGGGGGGCGGGCCCTGTTTCTTAGATGTGCCTGTTATTTCTTAAAGCATTTGGCAATGGCTCAAAGCATTGTTCTAAAAATTGAAGAAGAGTTGATCCAAGCGATCACTTTCGATGTCTGGTGTTGCAATATTTAAAATCCTCAGATTGTGAGCGTGCTTAAATTACGACGGGCGAGAGCAGTGAGCTGGGTTGGCCGGCTGGGTGGGGAGAAGCCGAGGGGGAAGGGGTGCCCGCGAGTCCTGCCCGTCCCAGCGGCCATGGCTTCTAGCGCCCCTGATGCGGCCTCCAGGCCAGGGCAGGGGAGGAGGAGGAGGGAGGGGAGAGGGATTCCGGCGGGGGGTGGCAGCGCTCCCCCCAACAACCGCTTTCCGCATGTTCCGGTCGGGTCCTACGTGGAGCAGGTCTGACTGTTGGGTCACGACCCCCAGCGGTCCGGGTCCCGGCCTCGGTCGTCGGCGATGACTCGGAGCCCCCTGAAGCACAGCGCCACGTAGTGGCCACTGACAGTGTCTCTTGGGCTCCTCTGGCTCGGAAACCTGAAGCTCTCGTTCCCTGGGCCAGGTGATTCCAGCTGGCTTCCTCCAGGGGCAGGAAAGAGAGGGGCCGTGGGCCTGCGTGCCGAGGCCAGGACCAGATCCGCCTGGCTCTGAAAACTGGCTTCTCAGAAAGCAGTATTATGGAGGGGATCATCCTTAGGGCCAGGAAGGCTAGAAACCTGTCCCGTTGCTTATGATCTTTTGGTTCTGAGCCTATGTAGGCCTCAATTTCTCATCTATTAAAGGGCAGAGTAACACTGGTGAAAAATAAATTTCAAAGCTTCTAGAACAATGCCTTCAAGCAGTAGGAGCTCAAAACATCATTGAGCTCAAAACATCAGTCACTACAGCAGGTCTCAATGTTCCTGAAACTCATGCTTGGCAGATGGGAGGTGCTCAGGGTGCTTATAAACTAGTACTGATCCTTCTTGGTGCCAGCTTAATAGTGGGACATCCCTAGCCCTAAATACTTGCCTATTTTCAGGAAAGGTAACAGTCCAGTTAATGCTGCAAATCACATAAAAGTTTCTGGCTATTCTATTCATCAGCCCAGGGGAATGTGCCATCTTCACCATTCACTCCTGCCTCCTACACCTGCCTGTAGGAGGTCCTCTTGGTACACAGCCATGCCACTCCTGGGAGGCATTGTAGTGGGAGGGAAAGGGCAGTAGCACGAGGAGTCAGTCATCCAGACTGGTTCAGGGACTCCAGGTGTCCCAGGGGTGTTGGTCCATGTGAGTGCTGGTGGCCAGCAACTGCCTTGCCAGGAGTCACTGGGCATGGATGTGGTGCCTCCTATACCCTGGCTTATGCAGGACTGTGCCAATATTATACCAGGTACTCATGATCTTTAAGATCCTGGAACCATAAGTGGCACATGATGAAGACTAAATATCAGCTCCCACCAAGTCCTGCATTACAATGAGAGCTGACTGACCAATAAGGCAGTTGTGGCCCCACCCATCCAACCAAGGTACAGACACTTCTGCATGAATCCTAATGGTGGGAGACTTGGGTTTTGTAAAATCCAGCAGAAAGCAGTCAGGACCCCAACCAGGGGCCATCTGGAGAATCCAAGAACAGTCAGTATGATAAGGCCTACATCCCGGAGTTGGGGTAAAAGATGCCCTTGCCCTGGTCCAAAGTCCACTCTGGGGCAGAGTGGACAGGCCCAGCTAAGTCATCGAGGGCTCTCCCACACCGATGGTTCTTTGCCACTGAGATTCAAACTGCACAGGAAGTCAGATCTCCAAAGGCTTCAGGGTTTTTGATGTAAAAGGAGGATTCAGTGAGCACTCTCCTGTTGCCCCCATACCATGGTTTCTTAGCTGTGTAATGTTCCTTCCTTTATCTGTTGGATTAAAAGGTTTCTTTCATCTTCTGGAGTCTGCCTGATCTGAGCCCAGAGAATACACGTGGGCCGATGAAGGTTGAGTATGTATATCAAATGCTGTTTCTCATTCTTGACCTCCTCAATTTGGGCCTTCAGTTCAGCATTCACACTCTCCAGCCTCCTTTGGCTGCCTCATTCTGTTGTTTTACCCTTTAGCCATCTAGAAGCTGTTGCTTTATTTCTTAACACATTCCTCCTTGCATCCCCCTGGGCCTCTCTTCTTGCCACCTCATTAACAACCAGCAGTCACCATAGTGGGAAGACACCTGTAGTTTGATCAGCTCCACCTCCTTTTCCCCAGCCCCCACTTTTCCCTCCCTTCAATCTGGTCAACTTGGGCCTCATCTCTGTGGAGCTCTGTAAGAACGCCCGTGTCTCCAGGCCTCGTGCTGGCCCTGCCTCAGACTTGTTTGCTTTGCCTCCTCCCCACGCCTCTGCCAGGGAAGAGTTGGGCTGAGGGTCACTGTTCTGTGATGGGAGGAGGTTACCATCTCTGAGCCTCAGGGTTCTCATCTGTAAAGAAGGGATATCGTTCCTTCTCTTCCTAATAACCAAAGGTTCTTGTTATCATTTACCAAAAATAAATGTGGTTTAAGAGACCAGACCTTTCAGACCTAACACATGAGAAGTCATTGGTTATGGTATGTCAGAAACGACTTATCACAACGGCCACAGTGACTGTAGGAGCATCCTATCAGAGGCAGTAAAATGTGAAAAATACACCTGTGTGCCCAGCACCTTGCTTAAGGTTGGCACCCTGTGTCTACCTCCTCGGTCCCATCTTTCGCCTCTCCTCCCCAGAAAATTTTGTGTTAAATGTTCCAAAATGTAAACAATGGAACAGTGTCTATGACCTCTTCTGTCGGTGGGATTACATTTTCTGTGGCTTGTTTTGAGAAGTTTATGCTAATCCCACTCTATTCCTATCCTACTGTATTATCAATTTTGTTGATGGAAATTTGGGCTGTTTCCAGTGTTTTGCTATTGTTTTTACTCTCAGCATTCTCATAGCTGTTTCTTGGAACGCGTGTTTCTCCAGGGTGTACACCTGGGATCTCGGGGACTGCTAAGCCAAGAGGAGTCCTCCCAGTTCCGGCTCCCAGCAGATGCTGCTACTCCCCCCACTCCCCACTGGTGCCCAAGGGGAGGGAGTCCTGTTCTTGCTTTACTTATGGGCCTTCAAGGGAAGAAATGTATTTAAAAATAGGGAGATGATGTGTGGAGGGGAAGAGCTTCCCAGGCCATAGTCTTTAACCAAGGCCTGAGGAACAAAGCCTGAAAGGGGCTGAAGCAAGTTGGAGTCATCCTATGGGCTCTGCTGAGCATGGGTGTGAGGTGGGGGCTGCCCTGGCTGGCACTGGGGTGTCAGGCTGCAGCCCGGATGACCTCCGGGAATCCACTGTGAGGTCATTGCTACTCAGCTGCCAGGCCTAGAATTTCAGACAGAAGTCAGCATGCCACATTCTCAATGTATTTTTTACCTCTTTATTTCAAATGCAGGGGAAAGCAGAGTACCCTAGGGGTACGTCCTGAGCCCTGGTCTCCTCCCAAGGCCTGGTCCTTCCTGTGGCTTCTGGCCCTGGGTCTGCTCCCAGCCGCCTCCAGTCCCAGGCTGTCCTCTTTATGATGTCTCCATGCAGGTCCTCTCCACTGTGTCCACCTCTCTGTGGCTCGGTGCGGCCGCTCAGTCTGGCTTTGATGTTGTTCAACAGTGAGCGGATACTGCTGTGTATTTTAGGCGAGGACCCTGAACTTTTCGTTCCCCCCAGTTTGTGAGAGGCTCTGGACTCCTCAGCGGTGGGGGTGTGAGCAGGGCTGACCTCCTTGCGGCTGGTAACATGCCGGCTGTGCGCTGAGCTGTGGCGGCCTTCCTTCTTTTCTCTCAGGGCTCTCTGGCTGCCTTCGGTCCTGTCCCCTGGCTTGTGGAATATCTTGTCCCCACTTGCCTGGTGGCTGCGGCTACCCTGCGGGGCAGGGAGCCCTGGAGAGCGCTCTTCCCCCTGCGCTCACTTCTCCCCTTGTGGGCCTCAGTGCTGGCCAGAGAGAAGCGTGGCTGCCTCCCAGCCTGCTCCCTCCACAAGGGCGAGGGCCGAGTGGAAGTCGGAGAAGCTAACATTCCACTTCTTTTCATGGCTTCTCCACCGATCTTGCTGGCCGGTGCTGCTCCTGCAGTCGCCATCCTCACGCTGTCCTCCGGGGAGAGGATAGCGGACACACTGGAATTACACTCTCGAACCTTGTTTGTAGCACCTTCCAAGCTCACTTTAATGCTCTCTGGGCACATGTTGGCAGCACCGGAAATAGCTGTGTTGATTTTCCTTCCTCCAGGACACTCGGTGGCTGCCCCTGCTAGGGCTGTGCTGAACTGCTCCGAGGCAGACTCGGTGACTGTCATGCTAAAAGTACCCGCCGTGGTGCCTGCTGCCACCCCTTCTGCTCCAGGAGTCTTGGCCCTTGCTACCGGCTCCTCTGCTGTCACCTCCTCTCTTTTTGCCCTTGCTGCTGACTCTCGGTCATGCCATGTAGGTTTGGTGTCCGGGGCGGCTTCTTCGGGCGTGGTCATGGGTTTGTGGAAGTCCTGTTGGGTCCTCTGCCCCTCGGCAGAAGCTGCAGAGACGGCCACAGTCACCTCCAGGACATGGATGGTCCTAACGCTGACCTCCCTGGCCTTCCGTTCCTTGGAAATGTGCTGCTTCAGGGCTCCTCCTGTCCCTCTTCCTCAAACACCGACATGAACATGTCCCCGGCTGGAACGGCATGGGTACTGCTGTAAGCTTCCACTGGGGGTCTCAGGAGGGCAATTACCTCTTCCCAGTAGGCAAAGAGGTCTTCCTGCTTGTCTGGAGGGGCACACAGCTGCAGGTAGTAAGAGCGGCCAGGAGCAAGCTTCAGGCGCAGCTGTTGTTTGTCTTGGTTGTGAACAGAGATCTTTACCAACTTCAAGGGGAAGAGCCTCGTGAGCTCTAAGGTCGTTCTAGCTTTGTGCCCTTTTCCCTTGGTGGCCTGGCCACACCCCGCATGCTTTTTGCAACCAGGGACCGGTTGCATCAGCAGCATGATGTCTGGTATTGGGTCAAAGGGGTTGGTGTTTGCGACGCCCACGGTCATGATCAGGGCACAGTTGTGCCATCAATCAGCTCTCTCCGTTTGGTGATCTGGATAAAGTTGCTCTCACACATGGGGACAGACTTGAAGATATCATATTCTCCCTTGCGCAGTTGTCGCTGCAGTTTCGCCACCCTGGGGCTCCTCCCGGCTGTGTAATATGGAAACAGAGACTCATTGTTCATGACTCCGTTACCACAGGAAGCAGCACTGGCAAGGCAGGCAGGTCCCTGGGTCTTCCCTTCACTGACAGAGGAGGGAACAGGGGTGCTCCTGGTCACAGGTGGCTCCCCGGCAGGTCTCTCAACAGCACCCCACCCTGCATTACCCATCTCCACTCCCAGGCCTCAGAGCCTCCCAGAGGCAGAGGTGGGGGCAGGGGGGCAGGTGATGGCCGTAGGAATGCTAGCAGTCGCTGGATCCCAGTCGGAATCTCTTCAAGTGTGTAGAGATGTATGGTGCACTCACACTCTGCTGTACCTCACCTCTGCCTCTGACAAATCTCAGACGCTGTGAGCCACAGTCCAGGTGAGAGAAGTAACTCCTCTCCTGGCCTACACCCCCTGCACAGCCGTATTTATACTCTGCTGTCCTTTATGACCTGTCACTGTCACATACCCCTTTGTTCTCACCCCTCAGCCAAGCCCTCAGGGTGGGGCCGCCATCCTCCCCCAAGACATCCCCCTGCCCCACAGAGGACAGGCCCATCCTGCCATGTCCTGAGGTGGGTATCAAGATAAAAATGTCTTCAACAGGGAAAACTGTGTAGATGCTTTCTTTTCTGGCCCAAAATGAAAAGGGTACAGCAAATGGACAAAATCTATAGGCATGTAAGATGATGGGTTAGAACGGACCCATCAGATAACCCAGTCTTGGTCCTTAGCCAATCCTTTCAAAAAATATGAGTAAATGATGATATTGACCTTTATTTAATAATACATTAAAAATTGCTTTCCTGAGGTGCTGTGTTATGTTCTTCACATATGATCATGAGAATCCATTGTGTTTGGTACTGTAGCTACCATCTCATGTTACAGGTGAAGAAACTGAGGTTGTATCCGTTGCCTAAATTCACGGAAGTGGTGGTAGTGGAGGCAGAATTTGAATGCAGGTCTAAAGCCTTTGTTCTGAACCGCTGTAGTACTTTGCTTACAGGGAAAACTCGGGCCATTCAAATGCTTTCAAACTGGACTCATTGAAGAAGATCAAATCAGTGCGTTATCAGAAGTTGTATAATTCTATGTGCATATATATGTCATCAAGAGAATCCAGGACGACCGCTTCAGACAGTGGCTGGAAGGAACTGGGGATTAAATTCTCCTGGAGGGGTCATCTCAGGTCCTCCTTTCGTTAGCCTGTGTATGGAAACCTACATATTCTTTTGAGACCCCTCCATATTCTTCCCTCCTCCCCGCACTGAAATGAGGAGGGCAGGAAATAAACCTGAGCTGTAAGCTTCCATTCCAGGAGCCTGCCAGATGCCCTCCAGCAGAAGTGGTATGGAAACCTTGACACCTTTGGGGAGTGGGTACCATTATACCTCCTGCCTTACTGCTATCCCGTAGAGCTAGTCAGAGAGCATGTGATTTCTAATTTGTTACGTGAAAGATCTGAGAAAGACTTCTGTTCTCAACTCCCTTACCTTCCAGTTTGATGTTATGCCTGAAATCCCACCTTAGAGATTCATTCCATGAGGGTAAAGGCTATCTTGCTGTGAAAATACATGCACCTGCCCATTGACAGATGAATGGGTAAACAAAATGGGGTGTATTCACACAGTACAATGTTACCCAGCCATAAAAAGAAATGAAGTACTGACACATGCTGTAAAACGGATGAACCTTGAAAACATTATGCAAAACGAAAGAAGCTAGATACAAAAAGCCACATATTGTACAATTCCACTTATATGACATACACAGCAGAGGCAAGTCCACAGAGACAGATAGGAGACTGGTGGTCACCTAGGGCTAGAGGAAGGGGAGAATGGGGGGGTGACTGCTTAATAAGTACAGGATTTCCTTTTAGGGGGATGAAAAGTTCTGGAACTGGTTAGTGGTGATGGTTATCTAGTATTGTGAATACACTGAGGGACGCTTGAGTTGTATACTCTGAAATGGTTACAATGGTAGATTTCATGTTAATTTGTATTTTATCACACACACACACACACACACAAACACACTCCCCCTCAGAATGCTTAAAGTTAAAAAGCATAGGTTCCCGCTTTAGAGAGGTCAAGCATGTGACCTTCAGGAAACTTCTAAGCTTTTCACTTCCTCATCTGTAAAATGGGGATTAGAGTTGCTGTGAGGATTAAGTGAGATACTGCATGTAAAGTGTTGAACATATTGTCTCGAGCAATGGTAGCTATTATTATTAGCACTCATCCCACCTGACCCTGACAGCCTCAGTGTCAGTCCCTGCCTGAGAGCAGTTTTTGATAAGACAAATAGAGAAGCTTCTGGGGTCAGAGCCAGAAGGACGGGCCAGGATGCTCCCTGGGCAATCAGGTCTCCTCGGAGGGCACCTCCAGCAGGTCTGTGAGTACTGCTCGCAGAGAAACTTCTTGAACGCAACCAAGAATATGGGCTGGAAAAGAAAGGAAAAGCTTGATGTGGGCTTGTAAAAGTTTATTCAAAGCCTGTGGGGAGACATTAGGATAAAGATGGAAAAGAGTCAGCATTTTAGTTCTTGGTAGAAAGTATAAGTTTCAAACCCAGAACCCCTGTCCTGGACCAAAACCCTTTAAAGCTCTTTCTCTGAGCAATGCCAAGCCAGACTTCAGGGAAAGGCAAGGCAACAAGAATGAGGGCAGGAGAGAGGAGGGAGCGCAGGCCCTCCATGCCGTGTGACGTCACAGCCAGGCAGGAGGCAGCCCAGTGAAAACCATTGTCAGCCTGGCGTCTGGCAGGGGGCCCGTCCAAGTTTGTTCCCTCAGAGCCCCCAGCCTTTCCTTTCATTGAATGTGAAATAAGGTGAGCTAAACAATTTGATGGTCAATATATATTCATCTTTTTCTGAAAAAATGAAAGTATCAAAACAAACTTGGCCACAGAAAACAAAACTTTTTAATGCATTTGTTAAAGGAACATACAGTTGCATTGACATACACAGCGCATTACTCAGATCAATTTTTCTTGCCAGAGTCACCACCCCCTTCCTTCCTCTGCAATCCTTTGTTGTCCATGGCAGCTTAATTATTTCCGTGAGTTTCGTAAGGGCTGAGTGTGGCACCTATACCCACAACCAGATGGTAAATGTAAGGATTTATTTCCCCAGCACTGAGAAAAGGAAACATCTCCAGAAAGAAGTGGTGAATGGTACTTCTGCCTGATGTCTCTTTTTAGATCAGGAACTACCCTTTATGGACAATTAAAGAAATAAAATTAGGAAGACTGTGTTAACAGGGGATCATTTAAAGGATCCATGCATGAGTTCAAAGGACCAGGCAGCATTCCTGTGCATGAATCTTAACATTTAATCAAGCCTGTGTTTCCCTGAAGGGCATTGGTAGCAGAGTAGCCTATTTTTATTCTAGCCTACATATTCTAGTGTAGCCTACACAACTTGTTTGAAGAAATTAAAGGCTTTTCATGGTGAGCCAAATGAGAGCTGGCAGCTTCCTTTTGTCTGGAAAAAGGCGAGTGAACAGTGACTGTAATGGGGTATGTGGCTGGGACTTGATAACGGGCAGAAACTAGTAACCACAGTGTTGCTCATGTGATTGTATATTAATGATACCATAAACAAGAAAAAAAAGGCGAGTGAAGCCTCTTTCACTGATGAATCCTGCAGCCTGCAAGCCGCCGGACATGTGTGGACCAGATAGAGGGCTTATCGTCACTCAGGATCGGGGAGAAAAGTCAATGTAACTGGGGTTCAATAGGGAGTCAGGAGCAAGTCACGCAGGGCCCTAGATAGGGGCCTGGGAGGATCTGCGGCTTCGTCCTAAGGGAAGAAAGCAAAGATAACATGAGGGGTAGGACAGGGTCCTCCCCACTCCCACAGTCCCGGCCTCGCCCTCACATATGCAGTCAAAGTCCGGGGCGGAGAGGTGGCAGTGACAGTCCACCTTCCCGGTGCCTTCCGCCCCCATCGCCGCAACCACTGCAGCCCGCGGCTCTCCGCTGAGTCTCAGCCGGAACACTGCTGCTGGGCGGGATGAGTTTCCGGTCGGACGCGGGCTCCTTTCCCCAGGGGAACCCGCCCTTCCGCTCCCAGAGTTCCCGCCCACAGTTCAAACTGGAAAAATGGCGGCAGCTTCGGAGTTGGTGGCCGTGTCTCCGCCGCGCGCCGTGGAAGGAGTAGCCGGGACAGACGTCCGGGCCTCTTTCTCCGCCACCCCCGAGAGGACGTCCGGGTGCGCTGCACCTCGAAGCGGTCCGTGAGGGAAATGCTAGAGCTGTGCGGTGGCTTCGTGCAAAATCTCGGGGACGCGCTGCCAGAGGAGATTGGGGAGCTCGCGCTGCGAGGTGCGCAGTAGGAACGGGCCCAGTCGCCGTCTCTTCTCGCCCGCTTACCGCACACGGCAGGTGTCAGGTCTCAGGAGGGTCCCGCGCCAGACTGGCCGGGTTAGCGGTGCCCCAAGCTCCCGTAGAAATAGCCCGAGAACGAAATAGATGCTACTGTCAGCTGGGTATTAATTACTTAGACTAGGGTTGTCCAGAAACATACAGGGCGAGCTCCGTATGTAACTTGAAATTAAAATAAGAAAAAAGTTGGTGAAATTAACTTTAATATTTTATTTAACCCACGATATCTAAAATATCGTTTCAGCTGGTAATAAGAAAAGTAATGAGATATTTTACATTCTTTTGTGTTAAGCTTTACAAATCTGGTGTGTCAAGCTAACAGCTCATTTCCTTTCGGACTAGTCTTTAAGACCAAAATAGTCACAAAGTGCCTAGTGGCTCCCCTGTTGCAGACATAGACTCTGAGGAATTCTCCATTAAAGGGTAATTCTTGAAGTTTGTCAATAATAGTCTTTTGGCTTTTCCTCAAGCCTGTTTTACAACATCTTGTAAAAAGAAAACATTTTTCCTACGTCTAAAGTAGATAAGGAAGCTGTCTTGATTATAATCTTCACTAAGATCATACATTGGCCTTTAAAATGCATTTCTCCTTTTCTTAAATATTTTCCAAGCTTTGAAAAAGATCGTTTTCTGGGAAAAGATAGCAAATCGAGGGATTGGTGCCTGTCAAGAGTATACAATCTATATGTAGGAAAAGTTTAAAGCTTATAATGCAGCATAGTTGTGACTGAATCATCACAATGCAAATAATAAAGGTTAAGTGGAAGAAGAATGAAGAAACATTCCCTGGGTTATGATTCTATATTCCAGATTTGTATACGTTTTTTTTTTTCTTTTTATTGTATACGTTGGTTTTTATTCTTTCCTTCGAGCAGGGGAAGAACAGAGACATATCTCAGGAGACTCTTAGTAGTTTTTGGAAGAAGACTGTTTAGTTGTGTAATGATCTTAGAATCTGCCCTTTTTTAGAAAGTGTTTAGTTAGAACCTTTAATTACCTTACAGAAAAAGACGAACTTAGCTTAACCTATTGTACCTTATTTAATGGATGATAAAATGAATTAGAAGATAAAGGTTTGAAGACTTAAACTGCCAAGGGAATTCACTTGCTTTGTTGTAAATAAGAAAGCAGATAAAAGGCAGAGGCTTTAATTATACTGACATTGTTCTTTATCCAAAATCATGCAGTATAGTAACATATTCTAAAAATAAAATTGGTATGACTGCAGTATTACCACAATAAGTGCAGTCATCATCTGTCACCAAAGTTATTACAATAGTATTTTTTATTATGTGTATTTTTATTGAACTATGGTTGATACTAATTATTGGTTTCAGATGTACAACACAGTACTTTGACAGTTACGTACATTACTAAATGTTCACCATGGTGAGTGCAGTTACTGTCATCATACAAATGATGTCATCATACAAATGATACATTGACTATGTTCCCTATACTCTCTCTTTTTTTAATATACAGTCTTATATTAGTTTCAAGTATACAACACAATAACACAGTGGTTCAACAGTTACCTGTATTATTAAGTCCTTACCCCAAGTAGTATAGCTACTATCTGTCAACATAGGAGGATGTTACAGAATCACTGGCTATATTCTCCATGTTGTACTATTATCCCCATGACCCACCTACATTACAACTGAGAATTTTTATTGCGCTTTATCCCACTCACCACCATCCTCACCCACCCATTCCAACCCCTCCCCCATAGTAACCACCAGTCCATTTTCACTGTCTGTGAGTCTACTCTTATGCTGTACTTTTGATCTGTGTGACCTAGCCATTTTATAATTGGAAGTTTGTACTTCTTTATCTCCCTCACCCACTTAGTCTGTCCTCCCACCCACGTCTATTATGGCAGCCACCAGTTCTCTGTATCTAGGAATCTATTTCTGTTCTGTTTGTTCATTTGTTTCATCCTTTTAGATTCCACATATCAGTGAAATCACATGCACTTGTCTCTCTCTTACCCATTGCACCTCCACAGTTCCCTGGCTAGGTCCATCCAGGTCGCAAATGGCAACATTTACTATGAACATTTTTAACCTTACAGAAAAATAGGCTAGTAGAGCAGACACCCGTAGATCCATTACTAAATTTAGCAGTTTTCAAAAATTTGTTTCAATTCCTATTTTAAAGCAATCCCAGTTATCAGTAATCTCATCTTTCCACACTTGAGTGTACCTCTAAAAGAAGCAGTCCTTTACAAAGTAGAAACTAATTTCACTTTTTAAAAGCATGTATATTTTCCCTCTTGCTAATACACTCGTTCAGCATATGTAGTACTTATAACATTGAGATCAACTCAGCCTAAATTTGTTAGCTTTTATTGTTTCTTTCATTTAAGAAATAAATTATTTTTGTTTTTAAGACTGTTCTAAAATTTTGCATCAGATTTGCTCATAGATAGCATAATGGCTGTCAGAACTAACATGTAGGTAGGATCACTGATTGAAATGGAATCTTGGAAAGAATGAATATACTAATAGGCTAGTCTACAGTTTTTCTTCATATTCTCTATCACAAACCTGAAATTGTTACATTGCAAAAAGGTTTAAATTCAGTTTTTAAATTATTTTTAGTGATTTGTCTGTGAATTTATTTCAGACTTTTGAATCAGCTGTGCAAGAGAATGTAAGCATTAATGGCAAGAGTGGCAGGAATCTTCCAGATAATTTTATGGGTATGTGGTTTAACTTTTTCCTTCTGTTATTAATTTCTGTTTTTTCTGTAGTTAATTTTATTTTGAATGCTAGTTTTTAGTCCCCATTTTCAGTGCCACTTCTTTTTAAAACATTACTGGGGGAAAAAATTAATTTAGGAGGCTTGAAGTCATAATCTGACACAACAAAGCAGGTGCTTTGACCCTTTATATATGCTATCTAACATTCTCAAGAAGATTTCTGTCTGCTTAATCTTCAGAAATATGCTTGTCAGTAGTTTTTTGGAAAATCTGACAGTCAAGAATTCTATATGTGGCAAAACTATCCTTCAAAAAATGAAAGAGAAATTAAGACATTCACAGATACAAATCTAAGGGAGTTCATTACCAGTAACTATGACCAATAAGAAATGCTAAAAGAAGTCTTTCAAGTTGAAACAAAACAACACTAATTAGTTACACAAAGCTATATGAAGAAGTATAGGTCTACTCTAAAGGTAACTACACGGGTTAATTAAAAGCCAGCATTATTTTATTTTTACTTTCTAGCTCCAACTTTATTTCTTACATGATTAAAAGACTGTAATAAAAATTATAAATCTGTTATTGGGCACACAATGTATAAAGATATAATTTGTAACAACAAAAAGGGCTGGGAAAGAGCTATAAAGGAGCAGTTTTGTATGCTTTTTGAAATTAAGTTGGTATCAAAACTAAATCATTATATATTTACAGTATTATACGTAATACCTCTTGTAACTACTAAGAAAATATCCAGAAAGTGCACACAAAGGGAATAGGAAGGGAATTGAATGGTTCACTATGAAATGTCAAACACAAAAGGAGAGTAGAATAAGGGAAATGAGAGAGAAAAAAGGCAGGTATACAGAAAACAGCAAAATGGCAGAAGTAAGTCCTTCCTGATCAGTAATTACATTATTTAAATGTAAGTGGACTAAATTTCCCACCTAAAAGATTGGTAAAATGAATAAAAACAAACATAATCCAATTATATGCTGTCAAGGATTCACTTTAGGTGTAAAGACAGAAATAGGTTAAAAATAAAATAGTACAAAAAGGTATTCCATGCTAAGAGTAACCAAAAGAGATCTGGGTGGCTAGACTAATATCAGACAAAATAAGCTTTAAGTCAAAAACCATTTCAATATAAAAAGAATAACATTATATATTCATAAAAGTGCCAATTGATCAAGAAGATATAACAATTATATACTTACCAAAGATAAGAGCCCCAAACATATGGAGCAAATGTTGCAAGAATATAAGGGATAAATAGACGGTTCTCTAATAACAGACAGAGACTTCAATGCCCACCTTTAATAATGGATTGAACATCTAAATAGAATGTCAGTAAGGAAATTGAACAACACTATAATCAAACTAGACTGAATAGACATATATAGGACATTTCACCCCAAAACATCAAAATACATATTCTTCTCAAGCTCACATAGAACATGTGCCAAAAATATACCTTATGTTAGCCGTAAAAAGGTCTCAGCAAATTTAAACAAATTGAAATAATTCAAAGTATCCTCTCCAAACACAGTGGAAAAAACTAGAAATCAATAGCAAAAGGAAAACTAGAAAATTCACGAATATATGGACATTGAACAACACACTCTCAACCAATGGGTCACAGAAGAAATCACAAGGGAAATTAGAAAACATTTATAAACAGATGAAAATGAAAACACAATATCCCAAATGTATTGGGTGCATTGAAAACAGTGCTCAGAGGGAAATTTATAGAAGCAAATGCCTACATTAAAAAAGAAGAAAAGTCTTAAATAATTAATCTATCTTTACACCTCAAGAAAATAGAAAAAGAAGAGTGAACTAAACCCAAAGCTAGAAGAAGGAAGGAAATAATAAATACAGCAATAGGAAAAAAGAGAATCAATGAAAAAAAATTTTGGTTATTTGAAAAGATTAACAAAATTGGCAAATCTTTAGCTAGAATGACAAAGAGAATGAGAAGACTCAAATAACCAACATCAGAAATGAAAATGAGGACATTACTACCTATTTTACAGAAATAAAAAGGATTATAAGAGAATACTATGAACCATTATATGCCAACAAATTAGATCTAGATGAAATAGACAAGTTCCTACAAACACAGATACCAAAATTGACTCAAGAAGAAATAGGAAATCTTCACAGAACTCTAAGATATTGAATCAGTAATAAAAAAAAAAAAACTCCCAAGAAATAAAAATTCAGGACCAGATGGCTTTACTGGTGGATTTTACCAAACATTTGAAGAAAAATTAACACAGTCCTTCACAAACTCTTCCAAAAGGTAGAAGAAAAATACTTCCTAACTCATTCCATGAGGCCAGCATTACCTACATAGCAAAGTCAGACAAATGTTACAAGAAAAGAAAATTATAGCTCAATATCGCTCATGAATATAGATGCAAAAATCCTCAACAAAATATTAGTGAACAGAATATAGATTATACTTTATGACCAAGTAGGATTTATCCCAAAAATGCAAAGGTGGATTGTTACAAGAAAATCAGTGTGATACATCACAATAATGAAGGAGAAAAACCACATAATCATCTCAGTTGATGAAGAAAAAGCATTTGACAAAATTCAGTACCCTTTCATGACAAAAACACTGAGAAAACCAGAAACAGAAGGGAACTTTCTGGACATGATAAACGACACTTATGAAAAAACCACAACCAGCATTATACTCAATGGTGAAAGATGGAAAGCTTTCTCCCTAAGATCAGGAACTAGATAAAGATGCTGACTTCCACCATTGCCATTCAACATTGTATTGGAAGCTCTAGCCAGGGCAGTTAGGCAAGAAAAAGAACTTAAATGCTTTGAAAAGGAAAGTAAGAAATAAAACCATTTCTGTTTGCAGATGACATGATCCTATATGTAGAAATCTCTAATGACCCACAAAAAAGCTAGTAGAACCAGTAACCAAATTCAGGAAGGTCACACAGTACAAGATCAAAACAGAAAAAAATCAGTTGTGTTTTTGTACACTAGCCATGAACAAGCTGAAAACAATTCCATTTATAAAGTAAATTTAACCAAGAAGATGAAAGACTTACACTAAAAAATACAAAACATTTTTGAAAGATACTAAGTAAGACCTAAACAGAAAAACATCCTGTGTCCATGGGATATTACTATTTGAAGATAACAATGCTACCCAAAGAGATCTACAGATTCAATGCAATCTGTATCATATTCAAACAGCTTTTTGTTTCCAGGGACGAAAAAACAAATTCTCATGTTCACATATAGTTACAGGGGCCCTGAATTTTGGAACTGTTTCAAAACAATTTTGAAAAAGAACAAAGCTGGGGGACAAAGTTTGTAATTTCAAACTTACTACAAAGCTATAGTCACCAAAACAGTGTGGTAATAGGATAAGAATAAACATATAGACCAATGAAATAAAATTGAGAGTCCAGAAATAAGCCCATTTATCTGTTGCCAGTTGATTTTCAACACTGGTGAATTCATTGGGGAAAAAAAATCCTCTCTTCAACAAATGATGCTGGGACAACTGGATAACCATATGCAAAAGAATAAAGTTGGAATCCTACTCTACACTATATACAAAAGTTATCCAAATATTAAAGCTGATGCTATAAAACTTTAATAAAATATATACTATCATATGTATCTTGGAAAGCAGGGACTTGAGTAAGAATTTTCAAATGAACAGAGCTAGCACTATAAAACTTCTAAAAGAAAACAAGGGTAAATCTTCATGGTCTTGGACTAGGTGATGGATTATTAGATATCACAACAAAAGCACAAGCTTATTTTATCTTACCCTTATCTTATACTGTCTATAAGCATCAAACTCAAATGTTAAAGACTTGAATGTAAGACCTAAGACTATAAAATTCCTGGAATAAAACATGGAGGATAGGCTCCTTGACATTGGTCTTGGCAATGATTTTTGATTTGACAACAAAAGCAAAAATAAACAAGTGGGACTATATTAAACTAAAAAGTTTCTGCACAGCAAAGAAAACAACAACAAAATGAAAAGGCAATCTATGGAATGAGAAATATTTGCACACCACATATCTAGTAAGTAGTTGTTACCCAAAATAAGTGAGGAAGTCATATAACTCAGTAGCAAAACAAATAACCCAATTTAAAAACGGGCAATAGAACTGAATAGACATTTTTTCCAAGGACATACAAATGGTCAATAGACATAATGAAAACACGTTCAATGCCACTAATCTTCATGGAAATAAAAACAAAAACCACAATGAGATATCACCTCACACTGTTCTGAATGGCTAATATCAACAAGACAAAAAATAACAAGTGTTGATAAGCATGTGGAGAAAAGGGAACCCTGGTACACTGGGGGTGGTACCTTCCTTCATCTGCTAAACATGGTGGGATCTCACCTACCTGAAAATAACAGATATTTACCCTGGGCTTTACTTTCCTGTCCAGATACCATCTTCTTTTTTTAAAATCATTCTTGTTAGTAAAATATTTCAAGAATTGTGTATATTTTCCATCTCCATTTTTTTGTCTCAACCTATTCTTCCAACATGCCTTCCTCACTGACCATTACTCAAACCATTTTTGCACTAACTTGGTGGGTGATTCTCAGTCTTCATCTTGTTTGATTTCCCAGTTACAATGCCTTTCTTTAAACGCTTTTCCTTTGGCTTCAATTTAGCTACACTTTCCCTGACATACTTCTCACTTCTCTGACTACTCTTACCCAGTTACTTTCGGAGTTCCTTTTCCTGGAGTTCCTTAGCCTTAGTTCTTCCCTTCCTTATACTTTATGGAGACTCTCTCTACTTCAATGGCTTCAATTTCCATTTATGTGCAGATAGCTCCCAAATCCTTATTTACAGCTATCTCTTAAGCTCTAAACCAAAATATCTAACTGGGACATGTCTCATAGGCACTTTAAATTTAATATATGAAAAATAATATTTCCAAAATTATCTTCCCTACAAACATGCTTCCTTTTTAAAATATACTGTAATGGATTAATATTTATTGAGCATATAATTACAGGCCAGACATTATACTAGGTGCTGGGATTACAGCAATGAACAAAGTCTCATGGCCCTGCTCTCCTAGACATACTCTGCTGAGGGGAGACAAACATTAAACAAATAATTATACAAATAATTATAAAATCATAATTATAATAAATCCTATTAAAAACAAGGTACACTACCACCCATGCAGTGGCTCATCAGAAATCAATGACTCATAGAACTCATTCTGGACTGCTTTCTTTATCTTGGAAATCAATCACCGAGTTCTACTGATTCTAAACTTCTAAATATCTCTCAAATTCAACTACTTATTTCCATTTCCTCTGTTAGCAACCAAATCCAGGATGTCATCATTTTTCACCAGATTCTTGTACTTCCTGTCTTGTTCCCTCTTATCCTTTATCTACACTGCAGCCAACTAGAAGAACTTTTTTTAAATGCTCAATTAAGATACTTCAAAATATTCTTATTGTCATTAGTATAAAGTACAAACTCCTAAACACAACTAAAACCCTGGACATTATATATAAAACAAACACAAGAAGACTCCAAAAGATGAAGGAAAAAAAAGCCATACTGGTTAGACACCACTGAACCCCAAAAAATGACATGGTGGTGCATTCTCCAAATTTTTTTCATCATATATCCCAGACTTCAAACTAAAGCTGACAAATCCAGAAACATATGAGACACTGAAATAAAAACCACCAAAAAGCATTCTCTCCATCCAAAGGATCTGGAAAGGGGCAGCCTAGGAACACAGAAATAGACAGCAACTACTCTATTCCAGCCAAATATTACAGGAAAACAGTGATCTCCAACACATTTCCCATCTCCACCAACAAAATTAAAGCCTCTCCTCACCAAGGTGGTGTCAAAGAAGGTGAGGAGGGAGCCAAGACTTTCATCCTTGAAGGGATGAAATCCCAACTTCATGTTAGTGGAAACCATGTAGAGACTTCCACCCCTATCCAGCAATAATGAGTTATTCCCCCCTCACCACTAGAGTGGTTTCAGAGGTTCAGGACTTTCACCACTACCCAGAAGAAATGATGATCAATAGATATCAACACCAAGACAGGTATTTTAGAATTATATGACAGGGATATTAAAGCAGCCATCATAAAAATGCTTCAGATGGAGGAGCCAAAATAGTGGTGTGAGTAGGGCAGCAGAAATCTCCTGCCCAAACCATATATATTTTTGAAAATACAACAAATACAGCTATTCCTAAAAGAGAGACCAGTGGACACAGTACAATAGCCAGGCTACATCTACATCTGTGAGAACTCAGCATCTCACGAAGGGGATAAGATACAACTTATGGCCCGGCAGGACCCGAGCGTGCCCCTCACCCCAGCCCACCGGTGCGAGGAGAGGAGTCGGAGAGGGGAGGGAGTGAAAGCCCAGGACTGCTAAACAACCAGCTCTAGTAATCCACACTGGGAATGCAGACACACCCTGCATGGTGTGCTGGATATTAGAGAAATGGAAAAGCAAAATCTGTGAGCGGGTACCCGCAACTGGCTCCTGTGGGACAAAAGAAAAGCGAGTACTTTTTGAAAGTCTTAAAGGGACAGGGACCTCACAGCTGGATGGAAACATCCCGGCACACACAGCCCAGCAGCTGGGAATCCTGGAGAACTCCAGGCACCCTAACCTCCTGGGTGGCAGTGCAGCTCTGAAGCCCCTCATGGTAATAAGCAGCCTGACAGTCATTTCCCCGGCTGGCACAGCCCCCGACAGGGGCCCAGTAGCCTGAGAGTGGCTGCGCACACCCATGGTGGGGAGCAGCTGCACGTGCCCAAGGCAGCAGGGCAGTGGCCCGGGAGCAGCCGCGTGAGCCAGTGGCAGTGGCGGAGCGGCTGCGTGTGCCCACGGCAGCAGTCGAGCAGCCAGGGAGTGGCCATATGTGCCCACTGCAGCAGCAGAGCAGCCTGGGAGCGGCCGTGCCCCCAGCAGCCACCCAGAATCTCCTCCTGGTGCGCAGCTGCCAAGGCCAGACCCAAAGGCTGCTGCTGGCACGCAGCTGCCCGGCGCAGGTAGAGGAAACCGAGGCAAGGAGCAAAGGGCCGCCACTCTTGCAGGAGAGCACACATGGCACACTTGCCACTCACCACAGGGCTCTGGCCTACCCTGATGATGACCATGCCCATGGCAGCTTAGGGGATTAATCCGGAGGCAGCTCGAGGAGTGCAGGTAACCGATACAGGCAGCGGAGAAGGGCAAGGTGACCAGAAAGCAGGGAAGGACTTTGTTCTCCCAGCTGACACATGCGATACCTGCCTACAGCTAACTCTATCGCCATGAAAAGGCAGAAGAATTTGGTCTAGTCCAGAATTACCCAGACAACCCACAAGAGAGGGCCTGGGGAGATAGATTTAACCAATCTTCCTGTAAAAGAATTCAAAATAAAGGTCATAACCATGCTGATGGACCTGCAGAGAAATATGCAAGAGCTAAAGGAGAAAGTAGGGAGGGAGAATACAGAAATAAAACAATCTCTGGAAGGACTTAAGAGCAGACTGGATGAGGTGCAAGAGGCTGTTAGTGGAATAGAAATCAGAGAACAGGAAGACAGAGAAGCTGAGGCACAGAGAGATAAAAGGATCTCCAGGAATGAAAGAATATTAAGAGAAATGTGTGACCAATCCAAACGGAACAATATTTGCATTATAGGGGTACCAGAAGAATAAGAGAGAGAAGAAGGGATAGAAAGTGTATTTGAAGAAATAATTGCTGAAAACTTCCCCAAACTGGTAGAGGAAATGGTCTCTCAGACCATGGAAGCCCACAGAACTCCTAACAGAAGGGACCCAAGGAGGAGAACACCAAGACACATAATAATTAAAATGGCAAAGATCAAGGACAAAGAAAGAGTTTTAAAGGCAGCCAGAGAGAGAAAAAAGATCACCTACAAAGGAAAACCCATCAGACTATCATCAGACTTCTCAACAGAAGACTTACAGGCCAGAAGAGAATGGCAAGATATATTTAATGCAATAAAACAGAAGGGCCTTGAACCAAGAATACTGTATCCAGCATGATTATCATTTAAATATGAAGAAGGGATTAAGCAATTCCCAGACAAATGAGTTGAGGGACTTTGCCTCCCACAAACCACCTCTACAGGGTATTTTAAAGGGACTGCTCCAGATGGAAGCACTCCTAAGGCTAAATAGGTATCAACAGAGAAAATAAAATCACAGCAAAGAAAGACCAACCAAATACTAACTAAAGGCAAAAAATAAAATCAACTACTCACAAAAGCAGTCAAAGGAAATACAAAAGAGTACAGAATAAAACACCTAACATATAAAGAATGGAGGAGGAGGAATAAAAAGGGAGAGAAATAATCATCAGACTGTGTTTATAATAGCTTAATAAGAGAGTTAAGTTAGACAGCTAGATAGTAAAGAAGCTACCCTTGAATGTTTGGTAACCACGAATCTAAAGCCTGCAATGGCAATAAGTACATACCTTTCAATAAGCACCCTAAATGAAAATGGACTGAATGCACCAATCAAAAGACACAGAGTAACAGAATGGATAAAAAAGCAAGACCCATCTATATGCTACTTACAAGAGACTCACCTTAAACCCAAAGACATACACAGACTAAAAGTCAAGGGATGGAAAAAGATATTTCATGCAAACAACAGGAACAAAAAAGCAGGTGTTGCAGTACTAGTATCAGACAAAATAGACTTCAAAACAAAGAAAGTAACGAGATAAAGAAGCACATTACGTAATGATAAAGGGGTCAGTCCAACAAGAGGATATAACCATTATAAATACATATGCACCCAATACAGGAGCACCTACATATGTGAAACAAATACTAACAGAATTAAAGGAGGAAATAGAATGCAATGCATTCATTTTAGGAGACTTTAACACACCACTCACTCCAAAGGACAGATCCACCAGACAGAAAATCAGTAAGTACACAGAGGCACTGAACAACACACTAGAACAGATGGACTTAACAGACACCTACAGAACTATACACCCACCCAAAAGCAAAGGATACACATTCTTCTCAAGTGCACATGGAACATTTTCCAGAATAGACCATATACTAGGCCACAAAAAGAGCCTCAGTAAATTCAAAAAGACTGAAATTCTACCAACCAACTTCTCAGACCACAAAGGCATAAAACTAGAACAAAGAAATTGTACAAAGAAAACAAAAAGGCTCACAAACACATGGAGGCTTAACAACATGCTTCTAAATAATCAATGGATCAATGACCAAATTAAAACATATCAAGCAATATATGGAGACAAATGACAATGGCAGCATAAAGTCCCAACTTCTGTGGAAAGCAGCTATGTAGCAGCGAAGGCAGTTCTAACAGGAAAATATATAGCAATCCAGGCCTATTTAAAGAAGGAAGAACAAGCCCAAATGAATAGTCTAAAGCCACAGTTATTGAAACTGGAAAAAGAAGAAAAAATGAGGCCCAAAGTCAGCAGAAGGAGGGACATAATAAAGATCAGTGAATAAATAAATAAAATTGAGAAGAATAAAACAATAGAAAAAAAATCAATGAAACCAAGAGCTGGTTCTTTGAAAAAATAAACAAAATAGATAAGCCCCTAGCTAGACTTATTAAGAGAAAAAGAGAATCTACACACATCAACAGAATCAGAAATGAGAAAGGAAAAATCATGACGATCCCACAGAAATACAAAAATTATTAGAGAATACTATGAAAATCTATATACTAACAAGCTGGAAAACCTAGATAAAATGGACAACTTCCTAGAAAAATACAACCTTCCAAGACTGACGAAGGAAGAAACAGAAAATCTAAACAGACCAATTACCAGCAAAGAAATTAAATTGGTAATCAAAAAAGTACCCAAGAACAAAACTCCCAGGCCATATGGATTCACCACTGGATTTTATCAGACATACAGAGAAGACATAATACCCTTTCTCCTTAAAGTCTTCCAAAAAACAGAAGAGGAGGGAATACTTCCAAACTCATTCTATGAAGCCAGCGTCACTCTAATACCAAAACCAGGCAAAGACCCCACACAAAAAGAAAATATTAGCTAACCGAATTAAAAAATACATCAAGAGGATCATACACCATTATCAAGTGGAATTCATCTCAGGGATGCAAGGATGGTACAACATTCGAAAATCCATCAACATCATCCACCACATCAACAAAAAGGACAGAAACCACATGATCATTTCCATAGATGCTGAAAAAGCATTCGACAAATTCAACATCCATTCATGATAAAAACTCTCAACAAAATGGGTATAGAGGGCAAATACCTCAACATAATAAAGGCCATATATGACAAATCCACAGCCACCATATACTTAACAGCGAGAAGCCGAAAGCTTTTCCTTTAAGATCCGGAACAAGACAAGAATGCCCACTCTCCCCACTTCTATTCAACATAGTACTGGAGGTCCTAGCCACAGCACTCAGACAAAAGAAAGATATAAAAGGCATCCAGATTGGCAAGGAGGAAGTCAAACTGTCCCTGTTTGCAGGTGACATGATATTGTGTATAAAAAACCCTAAAGACTACTCCAAAACTACTAGATCTAATATCTGAATTTAGCAAAGTTGCAGGAAACAAAATTTAAAAAACAGAAATCTGTTGCATTCCTACACACTAACGATGAACTAGCAGAAAGGGAAATCAGGAAAACAATTCCATTCACAATTGTATCAAAAAGGATAAAATACCTAAGAAAAAACCCAACCAAGGAAGTGAAAGCCCTATACCCTAAAAACTACAAGACACTCTTAAGAGAAATTAAAGAGGACACTAATAAATGGAAATTCATCCCATGCTCTTGGCTAGAAAGAATTAATATTGTCAAAATGGCCATCCTGACTAAAGCAGTCTACAGAGTCAATGCAATCCCTATCAAATTACCAACAGCATTCTTCAATGAACTAGAGCAAATAGTTCTAAAATTCATATGGAATGACAAAAGACCCTGAATAGGAAAAAAGCAATCCTGAGAAGGAAGAGTAAAGCAGAGGGAATTACATTCCCTGACTTCAAGCTCTACTACAAAGCCACAGTAATCAATACAGTTTGGTACTGGCACAAGAACAGACCCACAGACCAGTGGAACACAATAGAGAGCCCAGATATAAACCCAAGCATATATGGTCAATTAACACACAGTAAAGGAGCCATGGATATACAATGGGGAATTGACAGCCTCTTCAACAGCTGGTGTTGGCAAAACTGGACAGCTACATGCAAGAGAATGAAATTGGACTACTGTCTAACCCCAAAAACAAAAGTAAACTCAAAATGGATCAAAGACCTGAATTTAAGTCATGAAACCATAAAACTATTAGAAAAAATATAGGCAAAAATCTCTTAAACATAAACATGAGCAACTTCTTCATGAACATATCTCCTCGGGCAAGGGAAACAAAAGCAAAAGTGAACAAGTGGGACTATATCAAACTAAAAAGCTTCTGTACAGCAAAGGACACCATCAGTGGAATAAAAAGACATCCTACAGTATGGGAGAATATATTCATAAATGACATCCGATAAGGGGTTGACATCCAAATTATATAAAGAGCTCATGCACCTCAACAAACAAAAAGCAAATAAGCCAATTAAAAAATGGGCAGAGGATCTGAACAGACACTTCTCCAAGGAAGAAATTCAGTTAGCCAATTGGCACATGAAAAGATGCTTAACATCACTAATCATCAGAGAAATGCAAATTAAAACCACAATGAGATATCACCTCACACCAGTTACGATGGCCACCATCCAAAAGACAAACAACAATAGACGGTGGTGAGGATGTGGAGAATAGGGAACCCTCCTACACTGCTGGTGGGAATGTAAACTAGTTCAACCATTGTGGAAAGCAGTATGGAGGTTCCTCAAAAAACTCAAAATAGAAAATACCATTTGACCCAGGAATTCCACTCTTAGGAATTTTCCCTAAGAATGCAGCAGCCCAGTTTGAAAAAGACATATGCACTCCTATGTTTATTGCAGCACTATTTACAATAGCCAAGAAATGGAAACAACCTAAGTGTCTATCAGTAGATGAATGGATAAAGAAGATGTGGTACATATACTCAATGGAATATTGTTCAGCCATAAGAAGAAAACAAATCCTACCATTTGCAACAACATGGATGGAGCTAGAGGGTATTATGCTCAGTGAAATAAGCCAGGCAGAGAAAGACAAGTATCAAATGATTTCACTCAGCTGTGGAGTATAAGGACAAAGACCAAAACTGAGGAACAAAACAGCAGCAGACTCACAGAACCCAAGAATGGACTAACAGTTACCAAAGGGAAAAGGACTGGGGAGGATGGGTGGGAAGGGAGGGATAAGGGGGAAAAGGGGACATTACAATTAGCACACATAAGGTAGCTGGGGGGACATGGGAAAGGCAGTATATACAGAGAAGACAATTAATGATTCTATAGCATCTTACTACACTGATGGACCATGACTGGAATGGGGTATGTGGGGGGGACTTGATAATTGGGGAGTCTAGTAACCATAATGTTGTTCAAATAATTGTACATTAATGATATCAAAAAAGAAAATAAATCACCATTGAAGGAGTCTGTGAACTTATTATTTTGAAAACTGTTAAACAGAAAGAAGGATTCAAGCATTTGATGTGCTTCCATACACACTGGACCAATGGAGAATCAAATAACAGATGAAGTTTCCCATTATAGAGATATTCTAGTTAATAAAGGAATAATATCTCCATTTTGCAACACATGACCAGTTAATCTAACCAAGTAATGATTTTAAAAGGTTGTCAAAATTCAAAAGGAGATACAACCAGACAGAAGAATACACCATTTTGACCAAAACCAGAAAATACAGAGGACCAAAAACATAATAACAGGCATTATGGGATTACAATCAGCAAAATCCATATTGTGTAAAACCATAGGTCAAATGACCAATTTCTTTGACAAATAAATTTCACAGGGAAAAAGGAGGTGCAAGAAAATCTTTAGATTAAAAGAGACTTTTGAGTCAAATCAACCAATCTCAATGTATGAACTTCATTTGGATCTTGATTCATACAAATCCTAAATTTAAAAATTATTAGACAATTGGAAATTTGAACACTGACTGGATATTTGATATTAAAGAATTATTGAATTTTTATGTGTGATGATATTGTGATAGTGGCTTTTAAAAAAGCTTATAGAGCTTCACATTGTTATATTTACAGATGAAATAAAAGAATGCCTGGGATTTAATCCAACATAAATTAGGAAAGAGGGAAAGGGGTGGGATTTAGGTGAAACAAGACTCATTAATACATAACTGTTGAAACTGGATGGTGGACACTTGGGTCTATTATATGAATCTTTTACCTTTTGCACATGTTTGAACTTCTCCATACTAAAATTATTTTTTTAATAATCAACTAACAGTATGAAACAAAACCTATATAGTCTTTTCTATAATATAGCTAACTGTGTGAGAATTATTTTTGAATCCTACTACTCTCTCAATCCCCAAATCCTGTCATTCTACCTCTTAATTGCCACTTCTTTAAATCTGGTCCAAGCTAAATTTGGCCTATGAGTAGTGTACTACTAACTTTGCCTTACCTCTAAAACTGTAGCCAGAGTGTTTAAAAATATACAAATTTAATCATACCCACCCCTTGCTTAACATCCACTAATGGTTTCTTATTGATTATAGGACAAAGTCTGAAATCTTCAATATACCCTGTATGGCCTTGCAGGATCTATTCTGTATACCTCACCAGCTCAGTCTTGAGATGCTCTCCCTTGCCCTTCTGTACGCCAGCTACTTCTTGAACTTGCCATACCCATTCTCAATTCAGAGTATTCCCACGTGCTGTACCCTCTGCCTGGATGCCACTTTCCCCTTACACACACCTTCATACTTCAGATCTTACCTTAAATGCTCCTTTCTCAGAGTAGCTTTCCCATTATTCTTGGTCTACAAAAGTTGAAATTTCTTACACCTTCATAACAACTTGTCACAACTGAAATTTTAAAATTGTTGAAGCTATTTGTTCAATGTCTATATTTCCTGCTATAATATAATCTCAGAGACAGATCTAGGTCTTACTGTATCCCCAAAGCCTAGCATTTTGTCCTATACATAGTAAAAGGTTAATATCTTTATAAATGACTGGCTTGATGAATGAATAAATTATAATTTAAATATAATACTGGTAAAATCAGAATTACCTGCACCATACAGTACTACACAGTTTACCCGAATGGTGTTAGTAATACTCCCAAATAAAAGATTTGCAAAACTTCAGTGTACATGCATATAAACAAACAAAAAGAGGAAATAAGTGAGAATGACTTCATTACAAATCCAAGTTACAGTGCTTCACTGGTTAAGTACTACTAGGTTCCCCAAAGGTACTCAACAACATAGCAACAGGGATGTATCTTTATATCTTTACGTCATCCACCTTTCAAAGGAGGCACACATATATCCAAAGTAGTTCTGATTTAAGCTCCAACTATGCTATTCAGACAGAAAACTCAGATTCTCTGAAAAAATTGAAAACCACATATCCTCAAATTTTACATTCATACGCAACTATTTAAAATCAGTTACATAGATTGCAGTTTAACTCATAAAATGGATGAACTTAATATATCCAAGTAAAAGCAAAGATTAAAGATTTTAAAAATTAGATCTTCATAACTTTAAAAATAATTAATGAGAAAATCTCCAAACTCTTGAACCAAACTTTTATTTTAAACGATTAGGCTTTTAGTGCATATGAAAATTTTTCATAACACATAACATGTAAAGATGTTAGCACAATGAACTAGAATAGAAGATATATTTATACAGTTATACAGCTTTTGAATCTCTATTATGCTTATTTCTCCTGTGAAATAAATACACAGTTTGCTTCAACTTTGTCATGGTATATCAAGTAGGTTTAAGATTTTTATATTATTTTTTAATAACTTCTTAATAAGGTTTTGAGTTTCTACTTGATTTACACAATATTTTTTGCAATGTATTGAATACTGCAGTAGCTTTTTCTCGCATCTTTGATGGAACATATTTTGTATCTAAATATTCAGATAATTTAGATCTAGAATTATATAGCATGTTAATAACAGTTTCCATGTCATCAATTTCACCACTGCTTCCTCCAAGTGGTAACATCTGGGATTTATACATTGTTTCTAATTTATGCACTGTGGCTGCTGCTAGAGCAAGCCTTCTCTTTAAGTGTTCTCTAGAGGCTTGAATGTCAGCCCTATATTCTGGCTTCAGGCTTTCAGCAAGAGGCAGTTGTTGTACCTGTGAATTAATATCTGAAAATTTTTTCAAAATGTCCTCGTGGTCTTCATATTCGCCTGAGAGCTGAGGAACATCTTCTGGTTCTAGGGAGGTGTCCCACTCAGTGCTTCTGCCTGTAGGTAATTCAGTAACACGGGGCAATGACTTTGGTGCCTCAGTTTGTATTAAAGGTGGCTCTGGCTCTGGCTCTGGCTCTTCTTTTTCAATATAAGGTTCTTTTGTATGTAAAACAACAGAAACATTGTAGGGTTTAATAGCCCAGAATGCTGTACTTTTAGTGTGTTTTTTACTCTTCATTCCCAGTGTGAAGTCTCTAGGAGGGAAAGTTGTCATTTCCTCATTGATAGGATTGATTAAAACATTATTCTCACTTGAAGTTTCTCCTTGTGTAGGTTTCTTCTTAACTTTTGATCCCCTCGGCCCTATAGAATAAACATTAGTTGGAAACTTAGATTTTTTCTCATGACTTGTCTCCCTAGTGGGAACACTTAGTATTAGGTTCTGTAAAACTTGTACATAGTGATTCAAGTTTTGTTCTTCGTCAGGCATCAGAGTTATGCCTTGAGGAAAAAAAAAAAATCAAACAATAAGTAACATTTAACATTGTATATGACATTTGCCAGAACCTACTGACCTAAATTTACTCCATATGCTATCACTTAAAAACTGAGACAAATAAACCAAGATATACAGCTCCTTTGACTCAGACAACTCACTTAAAGAAACAAAACTATTTTTTCAGATTCTTATTAAAGCAGATGAGCAAGATTCATGCAAAAGTTGCATACTAACACAATTTTCTATACCATTTTGCTTTTATTTTGTCATATAACTCATGATTCAATAGGCAACTTAATGAAACAAAGTTCTTGATTATGTCCTCCAACATAGTAGTATGCTAGAATAGGCTCGCCAGAACTAATTATTAAATTTTTATGAATTTTTGTAAGCCAGATGTTAAAAATAGGTATCACTAAAAATTAAATTATCTGAATTTGCAATTAAATAAACAGTATTCAGAAAAAAAGTAATAAATATTTAAAACTCATAATTTTCTTATTATTTTGTTTACTATTTTCTATGTTCTTGAGGTTATTTACATTTAGTGTATCTGTATGGTAGAAATGCTATATAATGGTGTGATACTGTATATATCTACTTCCCTATTCAGTGATATCAAATAGGTATACAGCTTGAAATTGACTATGGTGGGTGTATTTACACCATGTAAATGGGCAAATGCTATAAATCAGTTTACTTCTCTCCTAAAAGCCAGTTGTTAAATATTTACCAGTATACCACTGCCTTCAACCCAGCAATGATCTAACTATAGCCTGTAGGTCATAATCATCCAACTGTTTTGTAAATAAAGTGGAACCCAGTCAATCTTACCCATTTGTTTATGTGTTGTCTATGGCTGTTTTGGGCTGTAACAGTAGTTAGTTGTTGCAACAGAGACTAGTTGACCTACAAAGATGAAAATACTTGCTATCTGGCCCTTTACAGAAAAAGCTTGCCAATTCCTGGTCTAAACCACCACATTTCACTCTTACAACAAAATGGCTGTTCTGTTTATACTGGTGTTTTCACAGCATCTGAGTGGTGAACATTCATTTCCAATGTGGAAGACAGAAAAAATTATATAAGATATTCTGAAATTCTGTTCAACTCCTCTACTCTTAAGTCAGGAGTTTTACATGCTGAAATTTTGTATTACATGTAATTTTTAATTGATTTTGCCACTATCATGGATACAAATTGATTTACTTCAAGGAAATTAGCAACTTTTTACCAAATTCTAATGCCTAACTCCTACCAGAACCCTCCCTCTGCAGGCAAGGTGAAATAAACTTTCTGTTCAAGAGGCACTTTTATTTAGCTCTTTGGCAAACACAAAATAGCAAAAAAAAAAAAGCTTTATATTTACATGTTTCTGTCGCTGGATGCTGATTTTTGGTCTCACAGCAAGAAAGCATTCAAGGAGGGATATAAACGTGGATGAGCTTTGGAGGGGGCTCAAGATGGCGTGTGAGTAGGGCAACGGAAATCTCCTCTTAAAACCATATATATATTTTTGAAAATACAACAGACACAACTATTCCTAAAAGAGAGACCAGAAGACACAGTACAACAGTCAGGCTACATCTACACCTGTGAGAACTCAGCATCTCACGAACAGGGTAAGATACAAAGCCATGACCTGGCAGGACCTGAGCACTCCTCTTACCGAGCTCACCAGCAGGTGGAAAAGAATCAGAGTGGGGAGGGAGTGGAAGCACAGGACTACTAAATAACCAGCCCTAGTAATCTGCACCAGGAGCACAGACACACAGTGCATGGTGTACTGGATATTAGAGAAACGGAAAAGTAAAATCTGAGATGGAGACTGCGAGTGGGTCCCCACAGCTGGCTCCCCTGGGACAAAAGAAAAGTGGGCACTTTTTAAAGTCTTTAAGGGACAAGGGCTCAACAGCTGGACAAAAATCATCCCGGCACACTTAGCCCAGCAGGCTGGGAATCTTGAGGAACTTCAGGCTCCCTAACCTCCTGGGGGTAAAGCAGCCCCAAAGCCCCTCATGATGATAAACAGCCTGCCATTCATTCCCCCCCCAGCTGGCACTGCAAGCAAACCGCTGACCCACCACAGCTGCGGAGCAGTCGGAGAACAGCCCCACCCACAGCAACCACACAGAGTCTCCTCCCAGCACGCAGCTAACCAGGACAGACAGAGGAAGCCAGAGCAAGGTCCAGAAGGCACGAAGGGGTGCCATTCTCACAGGAGAATACACCCGGCGTGTCTGCCACCCCACGCAGTGTGCTAGGCTGTCCCAAGGGCCACCCCACCAATGGCAGCTCAGATTATCCCAGAGACTGTTCCCAGTGTTCAGGTAACCGGCACAGGCAACAGAAGCTGGAGCAAGTTCCAGAAGGCACGAAGGGGCACCGTTCTCGCAGGAGAACACACCTGGCATGGCTGCGACCACCCACAGTGCACTAGCCTATCCTGAGGGCTGCCCCCCAGCCACAGCAGCTCAGGAGATTATCCCAGAGACTGCTCACGGTGTGCAGGTAGACGGCACAGGCAGCAGAGAAGGGCAAGGTGACCAACAAGCAGGAAGAGACTTTGTTCTACCAGCTGACACACGCGCCACCTGCCTGTGACCACTTCTATCATCATGAAAAGGCAGAAGAATCTGGTCCAGTAAAAAATCACACAGACAACCCCAGAAAGAGGGACTGCTGAGATAGATATAACCAATCTTCCTGAAAAAGAATTCAAAATAAAAGTCATAACCATGCTGATGGACCTGCAGAGAAATATGCAAGAGCTAAGGGATGAACTCCAGAGGGAGATAACAGAAATGATACAATCAATAGAAGGTCTTAAGAGCAGACTGGACAAGGTGCAAGAGACTGTTAATGGAACATAAATCAGAGAACAGGAATACAGAGAAACTGAGGCAGAGAGAGAGAAAAGGATCTCTAGGAATAAAAGAATATTAAGAGATTGGTGTGACCAATCCAAATGGAACAATATTCACATAATAGGGGTACCAGAAGAAAAGAGAGAAAAAGGGATAGAGAGTGTCTTTGAAGAAATAATTGCTGAAAATTTGCCCAAGCGGGAGAAGGAAATAATCTCTTAGATCATGGAAGCCCACAGATCTCCCAACACAAGGGACCCAAGGAGGAGAACACCAAGACATATAATAATTTAAATGGCAAAGATCAAAGACAAGGACAGAGTATTAAAAGCAGCCAGAGAGAGAAAAAAGATCACCTACAAAGGAAAACCCATCAGGCTATCTTCAGACTTCTCAACAGAAACCTTAAAGAGCAGAAGAGAACAGCATGATATATTTAATGCAATGAAACAGAAGGGCCTGGAACCAAGAATACTATATCCAGCATGATTATCATTTAAATTTGAAGGAGGGATTAAACAATTTCCAGACAAGCAAAAGTTGAGGGAATCTGCCTCCCACAAACCACCCCTACAGGATATTTTAAAGGGAATGCTCTAGATGGAAGCACACCTAATGCTAAATAGATGTCAACAAGGAAAATAAAATCACACAAAAGAAAGCAGACCAATCAAATACTAACTAAAGGCAAAAAATAAAATCAACTATCCACAAAAGCAGTCAAAGGAAGCACAAAAGAGTAGAGAATAAAACACCTAACATATAAAGAATGGAGGAGGACGAATAAGAAGGGAGACTAAGAATCATCAGACTGTGTCTACAACAGCTTAATAAGAGAGTGAAGTTAGATGGTTAGATACTAAAGAAGCTCCCCTTGAACCTTTTGTAAGCACGAATCCAAAGCCTGCAATGGCAATAAGTACATATCTATCAATATCAATATAAATGTAAATGGACTGAATGCACCAATCAAAAGACACAGAGTCAGAATGGATAAAAAAGCAAGACCAATTTATGCTGCTTACAAGTGATTCACCTCAAACTCAAAGACATACACAGACTAAAAGTGAAGGGATGGCAAAAGATATTTCCTGCAAACAATAGGGAGGAAAAAGCAGGTAATACAGTACTTGTATCAGACGAAATAGACTTCAATACAAAGAAAGTAACAAGAGATAAAGAAGCACATTACATAATGATAAAGGGGGCAGCCCAACAGAGGATATAACCATTATATATGCACCTAACACAGGAGCACCTACATATGTGAAACAAATACTAACAGAATTAAAGGAGGAAATAGAATGCAATGCATTCATTTTGGGAGACTTCAACATACCACTCACTCCAAAGGAAAGATCAACCAGACAGAAAACTAGTAAGGACACAGAGGCACTGAACAACACACTAGAACAGATGGACCTAACAGACATCTACAGAACTCTACACCCAAAAGCAGCAGGATACACATTCTTCTCAAGTGCACATGGAACATTTTCCAGAACAGACCCCATACAAGGCAACAAAAAGAACCTCAGTAAATTCAAAAAGATTGAAATTCTACCAGCCAACTTCTCAGATAATAAAGGTATAAAACTAGATATAAATTGTACAAAGAAAACAAAAAGTCTCACAAACACATGGAGATTTAACAACATGCTCCTAAATAATCAATGGATCAATGACCAAATTAAAACAGAGATCAAGCAATATATGGAGACAAATGACAACAACAGCACAAAGCCCCAACTTCTGCGGCATGCAGCAAAGGCAGTTCTAAGAGGAAAGTACACAGCAATCCAGGCCTAATTAAAGAAGGAAGAACAATCCCAAATGAATAGTCTAAAGTCACAGTTATTGAAACTGGAAAAAGAAGAACAAATGAGGCTGAAAGTCAGCAGAAGGAGGGACATAACAAAGATCAGAGAAGAAATTAATAAAAGTGAGAAGAATAAAACAATAGAAAAAAATCAATGAAACCAAGAGCTGGTTCTTTGAGAAAATAAACAGAATAAACCCCTAGCCAGACTTATTAAGAGAAAAAGAGAATCTACACACAAACAGAATCAGAAACGAGAAAGGAAAAATCACGACAGACACCACAGAAATACAAAGAATTATTAGAGAATACTATGAAATCTATATTCTAACAAGCTGGAAAACCTAGAAGAAATGGACAACTTCTGAGAAAAAATACAACCTTTCAAAACTGCCAAAGGAAGAAACACAAAATCTACACAGACCAATTACTAGCAACAAAATTGAATTGGTAATCAAAAAACTACCCAAAAACAAAATCCCCCAGGCAGATGGATTTACTGCTGAATTTTGTCAGACATATAGAGAAGACATGATACCCATTCTCCTTAAAGTTTTCCAAAAAAATAGAAGAGGAGGGAATTCTTCCAAACTCATTCTAGGAAGCCAGCATCACTCTAATACCAAAACCAGGCAAAGACACCACAGAAAAGAAAATTACAGACCAATATCCCTGATGAACATAGATGCAAAAATACTCAATAAAATATTAGCAAACCGAATTCAAAAATACATCAAAAGGATCGATCATTCACCATGATCAAGTGGGATTCACCTCAGGGATGCAAGGATGGTACAACATTCAAAAATCCATCAACATCATCCACCTCATCAACAAAAAGAAGGACAAAAACCACATGATCATCTCCATAGATGCTGAAAAGCATTCAACAAAATTCAACATCCATTCATGATAAAAACTCCCAACAAAATGGGTATAGAAGGCAAGTACCTCTACATAATAAAGGCCATATATGACAAACCCACAGCCAACATCGTACTTAACAGCGAGAAGCTGAAAGCTTTTCACCTAAGATCGGGAACAAGACAAGGATGCCCACTCTCCCCACTGTTATTCAACATAGTACTGGAGGTCCTGGCCATGGCAATCAGACAAAACAAAGAAATACAAGGAATCCAGATTGGTAAAGAAGAAGTCAAACTGTCACTATTTGCAGATGACATGATATTGTACATAAAAAACCCTAAAGACTCCACTCCAAAACTACTAGAACTAATATCGGAATTCAGCAAAGTTGCAGGATACAAAATTAATGCACAGAAATCGGTGGCTTTCCTATACACTAACAATGAACTAATAGAAAGAGAAATCAGGAAAACAATTCCATTCACAATTGCATCAAAAAGAACAAAATACCTAGGAATAAACCTAACCAAGGAAGTGAAAGACCTATACCCTGAAAACTACAAGACACTCTAAAGAGAAATTAAAGAGGACACTAACAGATGGAAACTCATCCCATGCTCTTGGCTAGGAAGAATTAATATTGTCAAAATGGCCATCCTGCCTAAAGCAATCTACAGATTCAATGCAATCCCTATCAAAATATCAACAGCATTCTTCAACAAACTGGAACAAATAGTTTTAAAATTCATATGGAACCACAAAAGACCCCGAAAAGCCAAAGCAATCCTGAGAAGGAAGAATAAAGCAGGGGAGCTCTTGCTTCCCAACTTCAAGCTCTACCAGTAATCAATACAATTTGGTACTGGGACAAGAACAGACCCACAGACCAGTGGAACACAATAAAGAGTACAGATATTAACCCAGATATATATGGTCAATTAATATACAGTAAAGGAGCCAAGGATATACAATGGGGAAATGACAGCCTCTTCAACAGCTGGTGTTGGCAAAACTGAACAATTACATGTAAGAGAATGAAACTGGATCACTGTCTAACCCCATACACAAAAGTAAATTCAAAATGGATCAAAGACCTGAATGTAAGTCATGAAACCATAAAACTCTTAGAAAAAAATATAGGCAAAAATCTCTTGAATGTAAAGATGAACAACTTCTTCATGAACTTATCTCCCCGGGCAAGGGAAACAAAAGCAAAAATGAACAAGTGGGACTATATCAAGCTGAAAAGCTTCTGTACAGCAAAGGACACCATCAGTAGAACAAAAAGCATCCTACAGTATGGGAGAATATATTCATAAATGACATATCTGATAAAGGGTTGACATCCAAAATATATAAAGAGCTCTTGCACCTCCACAAACAAAAAGCAAGTAATCCAATTAAAAAATGGGCACAGGATGTGTAAAGACACTTCTCCAAAGAAGAAATTCAGATGGCCCACAGACACATGAAAACATGCTCCACATCACTAATCATCAGAGAAATGCAAATTAAAACTACAATGAGATACCAGCTCACACCAGTAATTATGGCCACCATCCAAAAGACAAACAACAAATTTGGTGCCCTCCTACACTGCTGGTGGGAATGTAAATTAGTTCAACCATTGTGGAAAGCAGTATAGAGGTTCTCAAAAAACTCAAAATAGAAATACCATTTGACCCAGGAATTCCACTCCTAGGAATTTACCCTAAGAATTCAGCAGCCCAGCTTGAAAAAGACAGATGCACCCCTATGTTTATTGCAGCACTATTTACTATAGCCAAGAAATGGAAGCAACCTAAGTGTCCATCAGTAGATGAATGGATAAAGAAGATGTGGTACATATACACAATGGAATATTATTCGACCATAAGAAGAAAACAAATCCTACCGTTTGCAACAACATGGATGGAGCTAGAGGGTATTACGCTCAGTGAAATAAGCCAGGCAGAGAAAGACAAGTACCAAATGATTTCACTCAGCTGTGGAGTATAAGAACAAAGACAAAAACTGAAGGAACAAAACAGCAGCAGACTCACAGAACCCAAGAATGGACTAACAGTTACCAAAGGGAAAGGGCCTGGGGAGGATGGGTGGAAATGGAGGTACAAGGGGGAAATGGGGGCATTACATTTAGCAGACATAATGTAGCAGGGGGCATGGGGAGGGCTGTACAACACAGAGAAGACAATTAATGATTCTATAGCATCTTACTACGCTGATGAACAGTGACTGTAATGGGGTATGTAGGGGGGGACTTGATGATCAGGGGAGTCTAGTAACCATAATGTTGCTCATGTAATTGTATTTAATGATACCAAAAAAAAAAAGGTGGATGAGCTTTAGGAGTTTGTTTGGAAAATGTGAGTTTAAAGAAAAGTGAAAGTACATGCTTGAGAGTTTGGTGCAGGCAGAGCAGAGTGAGTTGCCCCAAGGATACAATCTGCAACTTTTTTTATGTAAGATGAAATGAATATTTAATACTTGGGAAGAGGTTTCACAGGGAACAGGTGGAATCTTAGAGTTCAGGCTTACTCCATCCTCCCTCCAGGCACGAGTTTTGGGCTATATTTGGTTCTCAACGGAACTATTAGGGCAGTTGTTCCCCACAAGGGGGGTCAAAACTGTAATGCTAATATCATGGCAGTGAGGGTATAAACAACTTTGGGGTGAAGCTTGTGTCAGCTTCTCCATATTGGAACCAGTTGGTTTTGGCCAGTTGTTATCTACATTCTGCACATTCCTCATAAGCTATTCTAGTCCCTATTTCTCCTCCCTGCTCATATCTGGTTATCTACCTACTCTAACAGTCCTAGCTTATAATATTATCATTTTCTTTTTTATGTTCAAATAGTCATAACTTAGCCACCTGGAGCCACTACTGTAAAGCATCTTCTGTGCCTTTTGAGGGAACCTCTGCATTTTTAAAGCATCCTTGCTTGCTCTCTGGCAGTCACTGCTGTCTGCCTCCCTCCCATCTCCTACCCAACTCCCATCCTTACCCTCCAGTCTGTACTTTATCTCCCTAAATATGAAAATCAGGTATCCTTTCAATGAATCCTAGTTTCTTTTCATGGAAAACAATATTAAAGACAAAAATCTAAGGGCTAGAGATGCATATCAAGACTGGCATTGTGGAGTGACACTGTTCTCAGGCCATTTTAGTTAACAGAACTAGAAAATATTTATGTAAAGACATGAATTTTTACTGATCTTTTCCAACTGAGTTTTAACCTCAATTTAAGACATACCTACATTACTTTTTAAACCCCTCATTTAAATTATAATTGCATTCCTTTTTGTAATATGACAAGCCATACAACCATTACTTTAGCTGGAAATCTTGATTAAAACTGGCATAATTACTGGTTCTGTCAATAACAAGTTATTAATATTCAAAGAGTATAAAAGTATTGACTGAATAACAAAGTTGAACATTACAACTGCCTTTGTATAATTTGACTACATTCCACTCCAACTAATGAATAGCCAAATTACCTTGTTTGGGGCTAGTTTTAATTTTTAAAGCAGTTTTGTTGTTAAATACATAGTTGTCTGATGTATTCTATATTCTAATACTTTAATTTTAATTTGAGATTGTTGTGTTTTAACTGACAATTCTTACTTGGCAGATTATTACCATACTAGGGTTGAAGGGAAGCCTGTTCCTTATTAGAACATTTTATGAGATGGATGAAAATATAAGCAGCTTCAAGACATTCAAGAATTTTATTTGGTTGACCTAATGATTCATATGATTACATGAATAACCTTTCTACACATATAACTTCTTTCTGGATTAACCTAGTTTTGTAAATATAAGAAATTTAAGTGATAGGCGAAAAGGAAAAGAAATACACAAGAATGTTTGCTATCTTGATCTAGGTGATGGTTACATGAATGTATGCACATGTCAAAATCCACTAAGCTGTACACTACAATTTGTGCATTTTATTGTATATACCTCAATAAAAAAAATTTTTTAATAAAAGAAATTTAGAAAATTCCAGCCACTTAAATTTCTCTGCATGATTTTAAATATTTGTGTACATTAAAATATCACATTTGTAAACTTATCTTGGCTAGTATTGTTTTATTACTTGGGTTGTTGGGCTGGATGCCCTACTTAGGTATTCTTGTTTACTTGTAAAACACAGTCTTTTCCATAAACCCCAAATGAAATGTTTCAAATCAATATATCTGGACTTCCATTTCCAAAGAGATAGAGAACATTTACTTTTTCCCTCTTCATCCTACAAAGCACAGTTAAAAACTTTGGACATTATATATAAAACAAGCACGAGAAGACTCTGAAAGGTGGAGGGAAGAAGGCAGACCAACTAGGGACTCCAAGACCCGAGGAATGACACAGCGGTGAGTTCTGGCGTTTTCTTTCTCCTGCATATACTGTAGACTGGAGGCTGGAGGAGCTGGCAACCCCACAGTACCAATGGACACAGACAAAAGTAGGCTCCAAGAAAAGAATGCTCCCTTTCAAAGCGAAAGAACAAGGAAAGGGTAGCCTAGCAAGACAGAAAACGTTTATACAATAAATGCTCTACAGCCAAACACCACAGAAAACACTGCAGCCCTACTACCAACCAGCAAAGGCTGAGTGGAGAATCTAGACTTCTGCCCTCTTCAGGATGCAATGAGGTGCTCCAGATCCTTTTCCCTTACCCACAGAAGTGCTGCTACCAGGTATGAATTAATACCTTCTCTCCCAGTACAGAAGGACTGAGTGAGGAGCTGGGACTTTTATCTCCACTCTGTGGTAACAATGCAACATTCCTCTTCCACTGCTGATGTGCTATTAGAGACCAATTTAAATCTATAGTGGAGGGTTTAATGAAGATCCAAGGTCTTATGATGTAATAGCCATAATGTCCAGGTTTTAATCAAAAGTCACTGGTCACAAGAAGAACCAGGAAAACCTCTATTTGAATGAGAAAAAGTCAAGAGATGCGAACACTGAGATGGCACAGATTGTAGAATAATCTGACAGACATTAAAAAGTAGCCATCATAAAAATGCTTCAATAAGCAATAGATATACTTAAAACAAATAAAAAAAAGAAAGTTTCAGCAAAGAAATAGAAAATCCCAGCAAATAAATAGAGCACATAAAGAAGAACCGAAGTAAAAATTGTAAATTGAAAAACACATTAATTGAAATGAAAAAATTAAATGCATAGACTCAACAACAGAATGGAGGAAACAGAAGAGTAAGTGAACTGGAAGATAGAACAGAAATTATGCAATCTGAACAATAGAGAGAAAATGGACTGAAAAAAATTAACAGAGTCTCAGGGACTTGTGAGACTATAATGAAAAGATCTAATATTCACATTTGAGTCTTGGAAGAAGAGAATAAAGGGTGGGTTTGAAAAAGTATTTAAAGACATAATAATGTCTGAAAAGTTCCCAAATTTGGCAAAAGAAACGAACTTACAGATTCAAGCTGAGTGACCTCAAACAAAATAAACCCAAAGAAACCCATACATATTATGGGCAAAGTTCTGAAAACTAAAGACAAAGAAAAAAAGTCCTGAAGGAAGCAAGAGAGAACCAACACCTTTTCTTTAGGTGAAAAACAATTTGAATGACACTTTGAATTCTCACGAAAAACCATGGAGGTTATAAGGAAATGGCATAATATTTTTCAAATGTTGGGAAAAAAAAAAAAAGAGGATGATGAAACTACCAAACCAGAATTCTCTACCAAGGGAAAATATCCTTCAGGTATTTTCAGGATAATCATGACCTCTCAGATGAAGGAAAAGTAAGAGAAGTTGTCAGAAGACCTACCCTAAAAGAATAGCTAAGAGAAGTTCATTAAACAGAAAGGTAAAATAAGGAATCCTGGAGCATTGGGAAGGAAGAAATGATAACAGAAAGAGCAAAAATATGGGTAAATGCAATAGGCTTTTCCTTCTTGAGCTTTCCAAATTAACAGTTGAAGCAAAAATTATAATACTGTTTCATATGGTTCTCAAAGTTCAAAACAATTATACTGTGAATGGGAGAGGGTAAGAGGATGGAGGTAAGGTTTCTATACTTCACTCAAACTGGTAAAATGCTGATAACAATAGATTGTGGTATGTTATGTATGCATAATGTAACACTAAAGCTGCACAAAGAGACACTCAAAATACTGT
Organism: Manis pentadactyla; assembly: GCF_030020395.1. Lineage (NCBI taxonomy): Eukaryota > Metazoa > Chordata > Mammalia > Pholidota > Manidae > Manis > Manis pentadactyla. The sequence continues at coordinate 116,739,434 of NC_080029.1, read as the reverse complement.
AATTCAAGATGGCGTTTTTAGTAAGACTGTATTTCTCAATATAAGATGAGTGCTACCTGATCATGTGCTTAAAATACAATTTATGTTTTAAAAACTAAAGCTTTGAAGCCCATTAATATTGTTAATTTAAACATGTGGTTTGCTACAAGAATAAATACCTGGTAAATTAAAGGTAGTAGCAAAATATTCCATATAATTGGGGGAAAACTGGTAGCTCAGTAAAGAAGGGAAGATAAATTTTAAAACTTTCACATTAAGACAAAAAAGTTAAAGTTCAATGGAATCCATCTGGTCATTGTGCTTTAAGAACTCACTTGTTTTTACTTGGCCCTTGGCCTGCAACTTCAATACAATGGCAACTGGTGATTGATTGTATCCAAAATGTAATTAAGAATCATGGATGCTCATTTTTTAAAAGATTCAAATATAACTAGGATTTTCATTGCCACAGGAATGAAAAATAGAATGGCTTTATCGATAAAGAACCTATATCTATAAAGGAATAGACTTCCCTTACTCTACAGAAATTAGATGTTGCAAGTAAGAATTAATACCTGAAAGCTGTCATCATGTAAGAACTCCCAGCTAAAACACCAAAATCTTCAAATTAAAATGAACTTAAATAATCAAACTGAAGTACTCCCAACTCAAATCAAAGTTGTAATAACTTGTGCTTAGTGGGGTGTACTCAAAGAATACATATCTTGTTATTCACCAGTTTTCCTATAATTTGTTAATTCAAATTTTAATTCTTGCTAACAGGTGGAACAAAGAAGTAATTATGTTCATATTAATTGTTACAGTTGAAGAAATGTAACTTAGGGTTGGGGATAAGGGAGAGAGATAGGGAGAGAGCCTGGTAAATGATGCAAGCTTTCAGCTATGACAAATAAGGCCTGAGGATCTAATGTGTAACATAACTATAGTTGATGATACACACAAAAAGGTAAATATGTGAGGTGACTGTGCTAATTAACTCAATGGTGGGAGTCCTTTCACAACGTGTATATATATATATCTCAAATCATCACATTGTACACAGTCGTTATCTGGAATATCAGATATCAGACACTCGGATACCTCAAGGTGGCCACATGATGTTAATCATAGTAATCTTAGTGTGCCTGAATTTGACCTTATTAGTTTTCAGCTATTGGAGAGAGACAAGTCCAAAGTTATAATCCTACTCAGCTAGGGTTCTGGATCCTGTTTAGGCCGGGATGCTCTGTGGGCGTGCACAGATCAGTGAGTGTCCCAGCCAGCCACCCACAAACCACATGCTCTCTGTGCTATGCCCTCCAAGGGCAAACTTTTTCCTTAAAGGGCCAGACGATAACTATTTCGGGCTTTGCAGGCCATACTGTGTCTATATCCACCACCTAATTGCTGCTGTAAGTGGGGGAAACAGCCATTGCCAATACATAAAGGAATGAGTGTGGCTGTGTTCCAGTAAAACTTAATTTATGAAAAGAAAATTGGAATTTCATACTTATTCACATGTCACCAAAGATTACATTTCATATTCACATTTAAAATTGTAAAAACTATTTTTAGCCAGCCAGCCATACAGACACAGACCGCCTTGGCCGGCTGGCCCCAGCTTGCCACCCGCTGCTGCATCACACAGGCAGCGCCCCGGGTGAAAGGCGACGCCTCGCACGCAGGGACCGTCTCCGCCAGGGTGCGCAGCTCAATCCCGCGAGCCCGGGGGGCCTCGCCTGGCGTCTCCGGCCACGTTTGGGACCCACAGCCTGGATGCCGGGCCCACGCACGCAGGTCCGCGCGGACGAGGTCGCGAGGCCAGGGGCACACCTCCGCAGGGGGCCAAGTAGTGTAGGAACAGGGAGGGCAGTAGCAACAGGGAAGGGGAACCGGGAGGGTCCCCCAGGAGAATCCCCTGGGTCGCTGCCGCCTCGGGCCGGCCACTCACTGGGATACGCCGGCGCCGACGAAGGCCATAGCAACAGCGCAACTAGAAGGGCTACGGACTTCATAGGCAACATCCGCAGCACTCCGCCAAGCGACGGGAACGTCCTGGCACCACCACCAGGCCAGGTACCTCAGGCCGAATGGGCAGGGTGTCGACGGCTACCGTCGAACCTTAGGGCGCGGGGAACCTGGCAACGGTTGTCCTCAGCGCGCAGGCGCGGGGGGGTAGGGCCAGGGAAGGCGAGTGGCCGAGGCCCGCCCCCTTCTGGGCCCGCCCCGGTGCGCATGCTCGCTCGGCGCTCGGCATTCTGAGCCCGGCGCGGGCCTCGGAATGTCCAGCGACCGCAACGATTGCTGAGGCTGTGGGTCGCTGGGGTGGCGGGGTTCGGCCCGTCCAGGGAAGCTGGACTTGTAGACATGCCTGAAACAGGGTCCTTGCGCGGGACCACCTTGCGGAGGGTCCATCAGTCTCCTCCGACTGATGACGGAGGAGACAGACAAAAAAACCTAACAGTTAGAACAGCGTGGAAGTTCTGTAGTGAGTGGAGCACAGATGAGTTCCCCGATCTAACGGGCGGGGAGGATGTTCCGTGGATGGAAGAAAGCTTAGAACTCAGAAGAACTGAAAATAGTTGTCTAATTGCAAAGTGGGGGAAGGCAGTTGTTGGACCAGAGGTAGGTAGAGTCATTAAAGCCACTTTAAGGGGCTTTAGATTTGTTTTGTTTTCAAAAGTTTTTTTTTAAGACAAACTATAGCAATGGAGAATGGATCTGTGGTTGTCTGGGGTTACGGATGGGGAGAGCTTGACTATAAAAATAATAGAGGAGTGTTTATAAAAATAGGGAGTGTTTTGGGGTAATGGAGAGTTGTGGCCTCAAAATCTATCCATGTGTTCAAACTCATATAGAGCTGTACACCACAGTCAATGTTACTGTATGGCACTTTTTAAAAGTCCATGTCCACCTATATCTCTGCCTCAGGAAGCAAGGGGGTTGAATTTTATTCTGAGGCAATGAGGAGAAACTACAAGATTCTGGGCTGGGAAAGGTGTAATTAAATTCGCATTTCAGAAAGCTTGCTCTCTTTGCAGGGTCAGGAATGGGTTGAAGGAAAAGAAGCAAGACTAGAGGCAGCAAGCCAAGTTGGCGGCCGTTCCAGCTTGGACTGATAGGAACATGGACCTGCCGTGGCAGCGGACTTGGGACATGTGGGCAGATTTGAGAGAGATTTAGCATTAGACAAGAATGCGAAGTTGTCTCCGTGTGAGGGGAATGAGGGGCAAGGAGCTGATGCTTCTGCTTCTGGCTTGGGCACCTTGGATGTGGTGTGAGATGAAGGAATGCGGAGACTAAGGGTGGAATAAGATGAGTAGTGTAACTTCAGCATTGTCCCATTGAGATAGGCTTGGGACCTCCTCCCGGGGAGCCCTGTCTGGTGAGCGGATGGATGTAGGGCTCTGGAGAGAGCTGCGGGGAGCTGGAGTTCTAGGAGACATCAGCATCTAGAAGTGAGGATGGGTCATAATGCTGGAGGAGCGTTTGTAGAGTAAGGTCTTTGGGTCTAAGATCCCTGAGAAACATGGCTAAGCTCAAAGGAGGATGAACCTAAAAAGGAAACTGAAACTGGGGAGAGGAGAACCCAGAGGGCATAGGAGTTTCATGGAAGAGGAGGAGTCCAAGACTGTCAAATATTTCTGAGAAGTCAAACAAGAAAAGGACTTATATTCAGCAACAATATCCTCGACAGAAGCAGTTTCAGTGGAGCAGTTTGGGCAGAAGCCAGACCACAAAGAGTCGAGGAATGAGTAAGAGGTGAGGAGGTGGTGACGACCAGGACAGACAACTCTTTCAAGGTTGGTGCAGGAGTCCTTAATGTTTCTACCAGCACTTAATCTAAATACAGCACCTTCTAGAACCAATTACAACTATTTGGAAATCAATTCGGACTCTGTAACAAAAGCCTTCACATAATACAAATACTGTGATATAAATTATATAATATAAATTGGAGGTGGGGGAATTTGTCTTATGATAGTCATAGATCATCTACAATATAATTTTTTTATTAAGGTATCATTGATATACACTCTTATGAAGGTTTCACAAGAAAAACAATGTGGTTACTACATTCACCCTTATTATGAAGTCCCCCCCCAAACCCCATTGCAGTCACTGTCCATCAGTGTATAAGATGCCACAGAGTCACTACTTGTCTTCTCTGAGCTACACTGTCTTCCCTGTGATCACACACATACAATATAGGTTTTAAAAAATAAAATGAGAATGATAAATTATATTTGTTAGAATATCAGGCAACTAGCAAAGTGATGCTTACAAAATATACCTAATTTGGGGCAGTGTTCCTGTTGTGGTTGGTCATATTTGAGGTTATTAACTGAGGTCTCACTCTCCCTGGACTTCCTTTTCCCACTGCCTTTCATTCCACCTTTGAGATGTCAGTGATCACCTTAGTGTCCCTGCTTCAGGGAAGGACAACGAATCTCTGAAAGAGAGGGTAAAAGAGGACCTGGATTTTTTTTTTTTCAATTCATGGTGGAGTTGAAAGTCAAACCACTTTTGTAGGAGCTGCTATATAGGTGAAAAGTGTTATTTGTTTTTGTTGATGTGTTTTGTTTGTGTTAATACTTGGCTTTGAATACCAAAAGCCAAGGAAACTGGAGGGAGAATAGGAGAGCAAAACCAGAGAGTGGGGGCTGATTTAGGATGCTACAAGGCATGTTTCCCTGATACTGGGTACAGTTTGCAGACAGAACCCCCTGGAAGATTAGGGGGTTGCCGAGATTGCTTGTGTCTCCCTTTCAGGGGACAGTTCAAGAGAAGTGAGTAAGGGCTGTAAATGAGAGGTTCAAATAAGATGTCTATTCAGTAGACTCAGTGGTGGGGCTCATTTTTTGCTTTTTTGCATATTTAAATTAATCAGGTAAGATCTTAGTGGCTCTCAAGATCTATGGTCTATCAAAATGGACATGGTGAAATAGCCAAGGTATAGTCTTACTGTAGATTCTGGTTATGAAGAATGAGTTTTAACTCTATGTACTCTATTATCTATATACTAACATAGAAAAATATCACCAAAATACAGGTATTGAGTTTTTACATAGTACAGAAAACACTTATAACCATGCATGTGAAATCACAGCACAGTTACCTATTATATAAATACCCCAAAAATAATTCTGGAAGAAAACACAGCAGGCTTTTAACAGTGCTTACTTCTAAGAAAAGAAGTAAGATTGGGTGGAGAATGAGAGATTTTAAAGGCAGAATTTTACTTTTTACTCTACTTCTTATCCCTTGAAGTTTTCTAAATAAAAATGTATATTTCTCAGGTAATTAAAAATAAAAACTTTTTATAAAATCTAGAAGGTAGAGAAGGGGAGTAGTAGTAGAAATAGTGTGTATCTTGTGTCTCATGATTTCTCTTTCTAATTTCATTGAAATATTTTTAAAGCTGCTAATTCACTACCAAAACAAAAAATTATTTACCCTGCACCTCTGCTTTACCTCTGGACTCTGTAGACTGTTCTGATACCTAATCACATAGTATCACTTAATATTATGTGATTTTTCTCTCAGGGATGTATTTTATCGTCTCTTTATAGTAGATCTTATGCTTCTGTGTATCACACAGCACCTTGTTGATGTTCAGTAAAGACTTACTAAATAAATAACAGCTCGTGCCCTTCCAACCTAAAGGAAGAGAAACTGGCCTTTCCTCTCTCTGAACCTCCCAAAGTCATCATGTTTCAAGGCTAAGGCCAGATTTGCTAGGACTCCACCCCTCCCTATCCCTCCAATTAGAATGTATTGTATTTACACTATTCCATATTTCCATAATGCTGTATTACAGCCATTATTTCATTGAATTTCAGTATTTTAGGTTTTTACAAATCAATCTTCTCTCAAACACAGTCTTTCAAGTCAGAGTAGCAGATCTAAGTTATCTTGCATTGTACCCTTCCCAGCCCAGTCGAAGTTTTGCATTCACCAGGTGCTCCATAAATGCATGTTTGAGTTCAAAGAAAATTAAAAGGTTTGGATTTTTTTATATAGGGTTTTAGAATCCCAAAAGGAGCTAAAAACAGTAACTCAGCTGCAGGGACAACTTCCAGCACAATTTTCAACCTCAAGAAGGAAGAACCTCCTCAGCTCTTAAGTGTCTGTGACTGCATTATTTAAGATCCAGTGAAAGAGATGGCATGTGGATTCATCATTTGTTCTTTTCCTTATATACCCTTGCAAATAATTCTGGACAATAAATTCCTAACTATGGACTTGCCATCTCAAATGGAATGCACCAGTTTCTATACCCATCAAAATCCGTCTCACTTTGCTCTTCAGTGAGGCAGAATTCTGCCTACTCCCCTTTCTTGTCCCTACCTCAAACTTTCCCTATACTCTTTCTGGTGTATATGTAGAGCCCACAATTACATGCTTTGTGTTCTTTCTCCTATTAATCCAGTAGATTTGAAATAATAGGCTATGGTTAGGCGGAGATATGTGTGTCTCCCTGAAGTTAGAAGCATATTTGGGAAGTCTTGCCCACATCATCATATTAGGTCACTTCCCCAATTCTTGCCAATTCCCCATTCTTCTCTGGGTCCAATGTACAGGGCAGCTCTGACTACAGCCTTCACCTACTTATGTCAATGTAGTTTTCAGATCTCAGATTTCAAATGTCACTCCCTAACAGCACTTGCCACAATGCCTGGCAAAACAGTTGAAATTCAGTATGTGTTAAGTGAATGAATCCACCTATCTCTCTGTTCGTCCGTCCACTCCACCATTCTAAAAATCACCATGAACACTTAGTAATTAAGCACCAGCTGCTTTGTCAGAGAGGGCTTCAGGCACCTCAGGGTAGCAGGCCCTCACCAATGGCTGAGATGATACTTGGAATTACTTCAGAGCATCTCTACAGCTGTCAGTCTAGGAACTAGATTCTGACTTGGTTGTGCTGCAACATATTTTGTTATTGTGTGTTTTTGTTTTACTTTCATGCCTTGCATTCTAAATGCACCAAAACACACTTAATAATATTAAAAATGATTCAGTAATAATTGCCTTTATTCTTCCTCTGACTGTTAAAACTACTCCATGCAGCTCTATTGCAGACAGACCTGGGCTGATGTCAGTTTGCCAAATGAGACCTGGGAGCATACAGAAGAGACAAGCTGACTCTTAGGATTGCCCTCTTTTGACAGGTTCTGCTCCATTTGAAGTAGGCAAAATGCATTTTTTATTCACAATATAGTACTCTAAATTGGCTCCATAGGTTGTTTTTGCTTTGTTTTAATAGATGGCAAAGAAATCCTGGAATGGGAATGGGAATAGCTTGGAAGGGGTTGCAAGCATGTGGGCATTGGAGTGTTTTTGGTTCTGTCCAGGAAAATCCTCCCCTTCCTTTTGGCTCTACCAAAGTCAGTGTGCAGCCCTGTGAATGTCTGAGAATATAGCTGGTGACTCACAGAGATGTCAGAACAATGATTTATTGTCCCATGGATCCACCCACCTTGAAGGATCCTGTAATTCTAAGAGTCTTAATGCGAATTTAATTTGAATTTACTTTTGAAAAATGGAATATATCCCCACTAAAAAGGAAGATTCTTAAGGACTGGGACCATGTCTTTCTATGTTTATTCCTAGGGACTTTTCACAGTGCCTGGCAGAATGTGAACTCTTTTTAAGTATTTGTCAAATAACATGTGAAACTTTCTGGCTGATGCCACCAAACCAATAAAAAGTGACCTTCAGTAAGAAGGACCTTAAGCTCTCTGAATCTCATTTGCCTTATCCCTCAAATAATAACCCTTTATATTTGAACACTGGCTTTAGTGTAAACCTTATAGATTCTATAGATTCCATAAGCATACTGGAAGGGTAGGCCAAACAGATATCAGCATCCCAGTGCCATAGATGAGAAAACAAGGCTCAGGCTGAAAGATTTGGCCAGGACACCCAGCCACATCCTGATGCTAAAATTACAAATCCAGGTATTTTGTCTCTAAGCAAAACATGCTTTTCACAGTACCTCTTGGGATTATGAGACATAATTATACTCATCAGTCTCTTGGAACATTTTTCTAGCCCCAGCAGCAGTACTGAGTCTTCACTGCATGTTAAAACTACTCCAAAGCTTTCAAAAAGATAACCAGTAATCAAGACTGTGTGGACTGGCAGAGGGATAAACAATAGATCAATGGAAAAGAATAGAAAATCCAGAAATAGACTCGGATATGTGTGCCAACTTATTTTTTACAAAATGCATAATCAATTCAATGGAGAAAGGATAACCTTTTCAAGAAATGGTGCTAGAGCAATTGGACATCCATGTGTTAGAAAATTGAACTTCAACCTAAACCTTGCACTTTATACAAAAAACTAACTCAAAATGGTCACAGGTACAAGTCTATAAAGCTTTAAGAAAAAATAGGAAAATAATTCAGGACCAAGCACTAGGCAAAAAAAATTCCTAGACTTGGTACCAAAAGCATGAGTTATACAAGAAAAGAAATTACTAAATCGGACTTGATTACATTAATAACATTTTCTCTAAGAAAGACCTTGTAAGACAGTGAAAAGACAAGCTAGAGACTTAGAGAAAATATCTGCAAACCACAAATCTAATGAAGGCCTAGTATCTAGAATACATAAAGAGATCTCAAAACTCACCAGTAAAAGAAAAATATTCAGTTAGCAAATGGGCAAAAGACAAACATATAATTCACTGAAGCTGATATACAGCTAGCAAACAATGCACATGAAAAGATGTTGGATGTCATCACCCATTAGGGAACTGCAAAGTAAAATCACCATGAGATACCTCTACAAACATATCAAAATGACTAATTTAAAAAAAATACAATATCAAATACTGCCAAAGATACAGAGAAATAAGATCATTCATAAATTGCTGGTGGGATGTAAAACAATGTAACCATTACAGAAGACAGTTTGGCATTTTCTTATAAAACCAAGCATGAAACAACTATATGACTCAAAAATTACAATCTTGGACACTTATCTGACACAATTGAAAATGTATATTTGACAAAAACCTGGACATGAATCTTCACAGCACTTTATTCATAATAACCAAAAAAGTTGGAAACAACTTAGCTGTTATTCAATGGGTAAATAGTTGAACAAACAGTGGTACATCCATACCATAGAATACTATGCAGCAATAAAAAGGAATGCACTATTGATAGATGCAACAAACTTGGATGAATTTCCAAGAAATGATACTGAGTGAAAAAAAATAATCCCCACTTGCTCATGGTGTATAGTCCTTTTTAATATGCTGTTGAATTCAGTTTGCTAATATTTTGCTGAAATTTTTATAGCTGTATTTTATACAATGTATAGTCTTCCTTTTTGTGGTCTCTATGTCCAGAATTGGTATCAAGATAATACTGGCTTTATAAGAGTGAGTTAGGAAGTGCTCCGTTATCTTCCATATGTTAGAAGAGTTTAAGAAGAATTTGTATTAATTCTTTAGTGTTTCATAGAATTCACTAGTGAAGCTATCTTGTCCTGGATTTTTCTTTATTGGGTGATTTATTTTTATTACTGACCCAATCTCTTTAATTGTTAATAGTCTGTGAGATTTTCTATTTCTCCTTGAGTCACTTTGGTAATGTGTATATTTCTAAGAGTGTCTTCACTTCATCTAGTTTATCCTATTAGTTGACTTAAGGTTCATAGTATTCTCTTACAATCTTTTTTATGTAAAGTCAGTATTAATGCCCCCACTTCCATTTCTGATTTTAGTGATTTACATCATCTCTCTCTCTTTTTTTTCTTAGTAATTTAGCTGAAGGTTTGTCAATTTTGTTAGTAGTTTTAAAGAACCAACTTTTGATTTCATTGATAATTGTTGTCTGTTCTATTTTGCTTATATCTGCTCTAATCTTTATTACATACTTTATTATGTTCACTTTGGGTTTAATTTTCTATACTTGTCCTCATTCCTTAAGTTGTACATTTCAGTTGTTGATTTGAGATCTTCCTTATTTTTTTAATGTAGGTGTTTACAGCTATAGGTTTTTCCTCTTACTACTGCTCTCATGTTCTATAAGTTTTGGTATGCTGTATGTTTTCATTTACATTTATTTCCAAATATTTTATAATATCTCTTGACTTCTTTAATTCCCATACATTTTTTAATTTTCCAGATTTCCTTCTGTTACTCAGTTCCAGCTTAATTCTACTGTGGTTGGAGAAGATACTTTATATGACCTGAGTGTTTTACTTTATTGAGATTTTTCTGTGATCTAATATATTGTCTATCCTGAACAATGTTCCCTGTGTGCTTGAGTGGAATGTACAGTCAGCTATTGGTAGTAGAATGTCCTAGATATGTCTATTAGGTCTAGTTGGCTTATAACGTTGTTCTATTTCCTTATTGATTTTTTGTTAGATGTTCCACTCATTATTGAAAGTAGGTTATTAAACTCTCCAGCTATTATTATAGAGCTATCTATTTTCCCCTTCTATTCTGTCACTTTTTGCTTCATATATTTTGGAGTTCTGTTGTTTTGTGTGTACGTGTTTATAATTGTTATAACTTCTTGATGAATTGACCCATCTACTAATATAAAATGTCCTTGTTTGTCTCTTATAGACTTAAAGTCTATTTTTTATGATTTTAGTATAGGCAGTACAATTCTAGGATCAGGCCATCATCTTAACCCAAGGATGAATCTTAACATTGCAAATATTGGGAGAGGTAGATTCATGTGCTTTCTTTTCTTTTCTTTTTATTTTGGTATCATTAATATACAATTACATGAGCAACATTGTTGAGAAGTTGGTTGGTACAATTTCAATCTTCTTGAATTTACTGAGGCTCTTTTTGTGGCCTCCTATGCGGTCATTCTGGAAAATGTTCCATGTGCACTTGAGAAGAATGTGTATCCTGCTGCTTTTGGGTGTAGAGTTCTGTAGATGTCTGTTAGGTCCATCTATTCTAGTGTGTTGTTCAGTGCCTCTGTCTCCTTACTTATTTTCTGTCTAGTTGATCTGTCCTTTGGAATGTGTGGTGTGTTGGAGTCTCCTAAAATGAATGCATTGCATTCTGTTTCCTCCTTTAATTCTGTTAGTATTTGTTTCACACAGGTAGGTGCTCCTGTGTTGGGTGCATACATATTTATAATGGTTATACCCTCTTGTTGGACTGCCCCCTTTATCATTATCTAATGTCCTTCTTTGCCTCTTGTTACGTTCTTTGTTTTGAAGTCTATTTTGTCTGATACAAGTACTGCAACACCTGCTTTTTTCTCAGTATTAGTTGCATGAAATATTTTTTTCCATCCCTTCACTTTTAGTCTGTGCATGTCTTTGGGTTTGAAGTGAGTCTATTGTAGGCAGCATATAGATGGGTCTTGCTTTTTTATCCATTCTATTACTCTGTGTCTTTTGATTTGTGCCTTCAGTCCATTGACATTTAGGGCGATTATCGATAGATATGTACTTATTTCTATTGCAGGCTTTGGATTCATGTTTACCAAAGGTTCAAGGGCAGCCTCTTTACTATCTAACTGTCTTATTTAACTCACTTATTACACTATTATCAACACAGTCTGATGATTCTTTATTGCTCTCCCTTCTTATTCCTCCTCTTCCACTCTTTATAAGTTAGGTGTTTTATTCTGTACTGTTTGTGTTTCCCTTGACTGATTTTGTGGATAGCTGATTTTATTTTGCCCTTAGTTAGTATTGGTTGGTCTACTTTGTTTGCTGTGGTTTTATTTTCTGTGGTGACACCTATTTAGCCTTAGGCATACTTCCATCTGGAGCAGTCCCTTTAAAATACACTGTAGAGATGGTTTGTGGGAGGTAAATTCCCTCAACTTTTACTTATCTGGGAATTGTTTAGTCCCTCCTTCAAATTTAAATGATAATCTTGCTGGATACAATATTCTTGGTTCAAGGACCTTCTGTTATATTGTATTGAATATATCGTGCCATTCCCTTCTGGCCTGTAAGGTTTCTGCTGAGAGGTCTGATGATAGCCCAATGGGTTTTCCTTTGTAGGTGATCTTTTTTCTCTCTCTGGCTGCTTTTAATACTATGCCCCTGTCTTTGATCTTTGCCATTTTAATTATTATGTGTCTTGGTGTTTCCTCCTTGGGTCCCTTGTGTTGGGAGATCTGTGGACTTCCATGGTCTGAGAAATTATTTCCTTCCCCAGCTTTGGCAAATTTTCAGCAATTATTTCTTCAAAAACACTCTCTATCCCTTTTTCTCTCTTCTTCTTCTTCTGGTACCCCTATTAAGCTAATATTGTTCCGTTTGGATTGGTTACACAGTTCTCTTAATATTCTTTCATTCCTAGAGATCCTTTTATCTCTCTCTGCCTCAGCCTCTTTCTGTTCTCTAGTTTCTATTCCATTAACAGTCCCTTGCACCTCATCCAGTCTGCTCTTAAATCCTTCCATTGTTTGTTTCATTTCTTTTATCTCCCTCCTGAATTCATCCCATAGCTCTTGCATATTTCTCTGTAGCTCCATCAGCATGCTTATGACTTTTATTTTGAATTCTTTTTCAGGAAGATTGGTGATTTCGGTCTCACCAAGCTCTCTCTCTGGTGTTTGAGGGATTTTGGACTGAACAGGGTTCTTCTGCCTTTTCATGGTGATGGGAGTGGTCACCAGTGAGTGGCACGTATGTCAGCTGGGAGAACAAAATCCCTTCTTACTTGCCAGTCACCTTGCCTGTCTCTGCTGTCTGTACCAGTTAACTGCACACAGGGAGGAGCCCCTGGGTTAATCCCCTGAGCTGCCGTGGGCAGGGCGGCCCTCAGGATGGCCTAGGGCACTGGCCGGGGTCACAGGCGAGCAGCGTGTGTTCTGCTGTGAGAACAAAGCCCCTTCGTGCTTTCTGGACTCTGCGCCTATCTCCGCTGTCTGTGCAGGTCAGCCGCATGCAGGGAGCACCCTCTGCGTTAATCCCCTGAGCTGCTGTGGGTGGAGCAGCCCTCGGGATTGCCTAGGGCAGTGGCAGGATTCTCAGGCAAGCAGTGTGTGTTCTGCTGCAAGAACAGAGCCCCTTCATGCTTCTCAGACTCTGCGCCCATCTCCGCTGTCTGTGCCGGTCAACCGTGCACAGTGAGCAGCCTCTTGATCTGGGCCAGTTAGCCGCATGCAGGGAGAAGCCTCTGTATTAAGCTGTGTGGTTGCTGTACGCAGGGTTGCTCCCTGGCTGTTCCACAGCAATGGCAGGTCAGCCAGTTTGCTTGCAGTGAGGGCAGTGGGGAAGGAACGGCGGGCTGCTTATCACCGTGAGGGGGTTCAGAGCTGTGTTGCCACCCAGGGGTTTAGGGCGCCTGAAGTTCCTTAAAGTTCCCAGCCTGCTGGGCTGAGTGTGCCAGGATGATTTAGTTCACTTGTTAAGCCCTTGTCCCTTTAAGACTTTTAAAGCGCGTGCTTTTCTTTTGTCCCAGGGCAGCCAGCTGTGCGAACGTGTTCGCAGTCTTAATCTCGGATTTTGCTTTTCCGCTCCTCTAATATCCAGCGCACCATGCAATGTGTGTCTGTGCTTCCGGGGCAGATCACCAGGCCTGGTTATTTAGCAGTCCTGTGCTTCCACTCCCTCCTCACTCTGATTGTTTTCCTCCCACCGCAAGTGAGCTGGGGTGGGGGGAGTGCTTGGGTCCCACCGGGTCACGGCTTTGTATCTTACCCTTTTCTGTGAAATGTTGGGTTCTTGCAGATGTAGTCTGGCTTGTGTACTGTATCTTCTGGTCACTCTTTTAGGAATAGTTGTATTTGCTATATTTTGAAAATATATATGGTTTTAGGAGGAGATTTCTGCCACCCTACTCATGCCACCATCTTGAACCTCCACCTCATGTGCTTTTTAATATGGTGAAATATGAAGTATACAGCACCACCTATGAAGTGTTTTGCCTAAAAATATTTAACTTCTAGTTGAAAGGAAGGAGAAGGGAATGGAGAAACAACTCATACTGCTTTAGGAGGAAGCAAGCAGACAGATTCAGATGGTGGAACTTCAACAAGTGAATGGTAAGATACTTCCAGGTTGTAGAAACATATAATAAAATAACAAACCAGCTATAAAGATATTTTAAGGACCATTGGAAAGTCTTGAATATATGATCTTTATTGTATAAGTGACTTCAGCATTTTACCTGTAGCTGGGGTGGTGTGGAGAGGTCTGGTTTTACCTACAGGACCAATGATATTCTTTTATATACCATCACCACTGCCTTTTATCTCTGATGTGGTCATGAAAAGAGGAAATTCAGTGATTTCAGAGTGAGGACCTAATTAATTATATGTTCCCTGGTTCTTAAACAAAAAAGAAATACTGCCTTTAAAACACAAAGTATTATAAGTACATCATAAAAAATTTAAATGAAACACTCCCACTCCCAGCATTAACCACTCTTAGCAGTTTGCTGTGGATATAGTATTTCCTGAATTAAATTACACTATGAATGTTCTTCAACTTCTTTCTTCTCCCCAATATATCCCAATATATTATATATATATACTTACAAATCTAATTCCTTCTTTTTGATGGCTGCATAGTATCCTTCAGTGTAGATCCACAATAATGTTTTTAACTCTATTGTTATACACCTATGCTGTCAACTTTTCACTATCACAAATATTACAAATATTCAGCAATAAGCCCACAGATATATTTTTGCAGATCTGTGCAAATATTTCTGTGCACAAAATTCTTAGAAATGACCTTGCTCAATTGGGACATTTTGTATACGAGGCCAAATTGACCTCTAAAATGTTTGTACCAATTTACCTCAACACAAACATAGATGTGAGTGTTCAAACCATACTCTTATGGTAAGACCTTCATATTTGGCTTTTCACTTAATGTAAAGTTGATGCATTTTCAATCATTCATAAACTACAATTGCCTTTGTTTTGACTGACCTTGTGATTTAAATCTTACTGGTGCTATGAAAGGCCAGGTGTAAATTGGTCAGTTAATTAAGTTTCTATAACCTGCTTATTCCTTTAACATGTCAATGATCTTTTGGGTCTGTAAGTCTTTTATTGTATTGGTTTTTTAGTAACAACAATATGAATAGCAAACATATTCATTAAACTTGATCATAAATGACTTTATTTCAAGGCTTGAGTCCTGCCATAAATCATTATGTATGGATTCCCCAGGTCATGCCTTTGGTTGGAGGGCAACACATGATACATGGAAAACACCTCCATTCTCTTTTACTACTATCGATTTTAGCATAAAACCTCCACAGTATAATATCTTGGTTGTTAGTCACATTGTATATTCATGTTTTAGTTATTTAACTCACACAGGGTACAATTTTAGCACTGCTATCTACTCTCCAAGTCTTTTATTCAAAAGTATGTATCCCTCAACTGTCTTGGATATTTTATATTTCAGCCCTGGAACCCCAAATCTTGGGCTTTCTGAATTTACATCACATGGGTGTGGAAGCAACCCCCAGGTGACTTTAAGAAAGCTATTTTTCTGCCAGGTCCTACACAAATTGTCAATTTCTTACATTTATCTTGTTTTTAGTTTTAAAACAACTCTACTGTGACTTATATAAAGGATATTACATAATTGCATTTGTTGTCACCAAATAAATGCTCTTTTCGAGTTAGAGAGAGGTCAGTTTGGGGAGGAGTGGCAGCAGTGCATAGAAGCATCCAAGTGTGAGTGTGTGTTTCAGCATGAAGGGGAAGTGGCTAGCTTCTGTTGTCCAGAAAAGACGGTGAGAAACCTGTAAGATCCTGTAAGATCAGAGTGTGCTGTCTTCTGAAGGGTGGTCAACCATCCTGGTTTGCCTGAATGGGTCTGTCCCAGGTTTACCACTGAAAGACCTTCGTTCTGGAAAACCTCTTAGCTCCTGGGATCCCTTGGCCACCCTAGCAGTGCAAACAGGCTCAGCTACATCTATTACTTCATCATTTTGTAGAAATGACAAAATGGCTATAAAAATTGTGGCAGTTTTAACATTTACATATAACAAAATGACCCACTTAAAACACCCCAAATTATTCATTATAACCGGGCTATTCACAAAATAATTTCAGAATTTTTAACAATATCAGTTTACACATAGCAGTTCAGTAATGGCCCATGTTAAAAACTGTAAGGTGAACATCTTCCTTTTTTTTTAGGGAGAAAATATGATTTTAAATACTCATATTTATTTCTAAATATCAGAGTTCTCGGTCATGAAGCAGAATCTCTCTAAATAGGGAATAACTTCCTAAGTTTAAGAGCAATGTGAAAAACTCAAAAGAAAGCAGCAGCAGGTTTAACAACATTAAAATGTTTAAAATCTATATGAGTCTATAAACAAAATTTTTTTAAAAATGAGAAGCTGGAAAAGAGGAGTGTAGAACAAATATGATAAATGGTAAATAACTGTACCAAATAAAGGCCTAATATATAGAAGGAAGAAAGACATCAAGAATCAAATAGAATAATGAGCAAAAAATATGCATTCACAATTCTTAAAAAAGAAAAAGAAAAAGCTAATCACTAGGCAAAAAATCCACTTAACCTCAATTATATGCAAATTATGCAATAACAAATACTGTTTAGCATAATTCAAATAGTGTACAATATTTTTAATTTATTATTATAAGGAATTCTGATTAAAGTACAGTAAGATGAATTTTTTCCCACTATGGTGAATATGTACATTTTTAACTTTCTGAAATTATTTCAATCATGTATACCAATAATCTGAAAAGAAGTGATGTTGATAAAAGAGTAACTTTAGGTTGATTGTACCCTTACGATGTTTAATGTGTTGGATCCACTGGCTGAATAGATTCAGGTTCATTGTTTTTCTTTTTTAGGCATGGGTACTATAATGAGGTGTTGTATACTTCATTTTGCATCATCTCAGGGGGCACAACATATCTGGTTTCTCCTTAGTAAGAAAAGTAACGCAGAGTAAGCCAGTCAGCCTTGATACCTAGAATGTAACTCTATTTCTTTTTGATGCATGTAAAATAATCAGAATCTGATAAAAAATAACCTTAGAAAGAAACAACAAACATTAGCTCTATTTGTAAAATATGAGAGTGTTTTTTTCTCATGTATGTCGTAAAAAAAGAAACTTATGTTAAGTGTGTAGTTGGTTATATATACCTTTTGAATACTTCAACCGTTGGTTCAAATATGATACGATTAGAATGCTGTTAGGGAAGCCTTCTTTCAGTTTTCTGAACCACACAGAAAAACCAGCATCAAAATGGGGATCCAGGATGCCCCGAAAACAGAACTACACTGCAATGCCATTTTGATCTGATCATCAGCCCAGGAATTTTCCAACATCAAACTCTACCACTCGGTCTAAGGAAGAATACTGTTCATATATTCAGTTTATTCTCATTTACTATCAGTGAATGAAACACATTTTTTTGGCCCCCAGGTCACCCTCTCCAATCTTTGTACCACATGAAATAAGTTTTTTGCCTCTGCTTAAAACAGCTAGATATGACACATCCACACATAAATTGATAGAGTTAAATGAATTCTTCTTTGGGGGAAGGGGCACCATTCCCCAGAGATGTGATTTCAAAAGAGTACTTGAAGATATGTATTTACCATCAAGGAGAGTACAATTAGAAGGCAGTAACTTTAGGGCTGCCATGCGACACAGATTCCACACTCCATACTGAATTATGGCATTCATGAGGATCAACAAAAGCTTACTAGATGGCATACAATGGATGGAATTTGGGGATAGTCAAATAATTATATGGCACAAGGTGATTAAAACATAGTCAGGAATTTTAGGTTGTTTGATACAAGCCTACTTTGAAATTTGGAGGTTATACCTTCAGCCTTTTCAGTCTACTCCCCGCGCCCTCTGTGGCCTGTCCTTCCCCTCTTAATACTGTGTATTAGAGGAAGAGGAAGTCCCATGAGCCTAGTCATTAATATTTCACAGGAAGAATCCTATCCTTCTGTATGAGTGTAATGAAAATATCCTGAGAATATACCTACAGTTAAATGTAAACAAAATATTTTCTTTCTTGCATAAAATTAACCTGAGTGTAGTATTATTTATTTGAAAATAAAAGAAATTCTCTATTGGAGTCATTAGAGTTTTATAACTTTATAACAGACTTAACTTGTTTTAATATCATTTTTTCCTGTAGTTTAATCATCACCTTAACAAGAGTGATTCAGTGTAATATCAAAAATCCCATCTGAATGTTTTATGAAACTTGAGAAGCCAACTCAAAAACTCAACTGAAAGATCCAATGTACAAGAGCATCCAGGAAATTTTTTAAAGAGCAATGAGGAAAGACTTGACTTTTTTTCTTTAGTTTAAATGCATTTTACTTTTAGCCTACATGATATGTTTTTTCTTTAAAAACATTATTGGAGCCTGTGCTCCAAATAAGGTCCAAATAAATGAAGAGCTCAAGGTGATATCAGTCCCATTTGTCTAAGTCCTGGTGTGTGGATGAAAAGCAGCAATTATGACGACAGGTGACATATCCAAATAGTCAAATTGTTAATATTTTTCCATGGCTAAACCATCCTTAAAGAAAATCATATATGGGGTCACACCATCCTCATGGTAGTCCAGCAGAGCAACCATGCCATCTGGACTCGTGTTTTCAACAATAAAGATCCGGTAGTTTTTGGAATTAGCAAGGATGTTCTGGAGCCCCTGTCATAAAAGGTTTTATTCTTTCTGGTGTCTGTTTTTCAAGTTTGCCTTTCATTGATTTCATATCGTCTTTCTTGTACTTCTTGTAGGCTTCTTTTGTGAAGCTGGTTCACTGCAAGTGATGGTTCAGGACAGTGTCAGCACCATGATTCCTGTGCTTTGGTAACTTTGCTCATGGCCCTCAGCAGAGGCATTTCCACCAATGAGCGAGTCATCAGCGTTACCCTCTGTCCTACTGACCACCTTCCCCTCCACCTCAAGGCACAGCCGGTCCGTGATCTCCCGGGTCTTGTAGATGTCAGAGAACATCTCCATGGCTGATGAGGTCCCAACAGATGATCATCACGGCGGCTGGCGGGAGAGGACTGCAGTGCTGGCATAGCAGGAGCCGAGAGCTACGGCAGCCAAGAGCGTGTTGCAGCGGGAGCGGCGCTTGCGTTGCGGGGTGGGGGTGGGGAGCTGAAAAGAAGACTTGACTTTCTAGAGAGCAAAAGATATTATAAAGGTATCAAAATTAAAATCAATAGGGTACTTACAGCACTCAAATTCACAGGCACAGAAAGTAGAGTGGTGGTGGTTTCCAGGGCTGGATGGAGGGAGGACTGGGCAGTTATTCTTGAATACGTATCGAGTTCTAGTTTAGTTCTAGTTTTGCAAGATGAGAAAAAGTCTAGAGATGGATGGTGATGATCACACAACATTGTGAAAGTACTCGACGTAAGTACTTAGTAAGAAAGTACTTGATAGCACTGACTTAAAAATGGTTAAGTACTGTTTTATGTTATCTATATTTTACACAATTTAAACTTTTTTTTAATATTAACAACAAAAACCATGTGATACTATCACAAGGAAATTACAGCAGTGGAAGCATGTATATTAGGCCATGCCTTCGTATTAGATATTATATATATATATATTAGTCTTCACATATATATTAATCGTCATACTGCTTCTCATGCTGGGGCTTCCCCCCCCCCAAGATCCACGCAGCCCAACCTGCCACAGACGCTTTGAACGCTCTTGAGGGTACCGGGTTTAAAAGGCTGGGCGCAGATCACTTTGACAGCAGCCTGGTGTAGCTTGAGGAGTGTTCCGTTTCTCGGCCTCACGCAAAGCTGGCAAGCTTTGGCTTCTCTAAGACGTCCTATAAAGTACTGTATCTGTCACGTTCACAGAGAGGCCCAAGATGAAGAGACCTGTCTCTCATCAGAGCGAGTGTCCAGCATACCAGGTGTCTGGACCCCTCCGTCGGTTACACTGATAGCGTCCCAGCCGGTCAGGCAGGGCTGCCTGGTGTGTCCTGAGGGCAGGTGTTAAGAACTGCGGGCTCTGGCGGGCTGCAGAACGGCTCCTTGTCCTCTGCCCTCTGCCCTGAGGGAATCAGGAGACGATTTTTCTCCATTATTTACTGTGGGAATCTGGTCAAGCTCCTGCAGGTAAATCTCACAATATTGTGGGGGATCCCTATGACTGGATACCCCTGGAGTTTTTAATTCTCACAGTTGAAGAGCCTCTGGCAATTTATCAATTACAGGTTAGGTTTTTCCTACCCAGCACGGTTCCCATAGCAGCTTCTGCTCATGGGTCTCCTCTTCTTTCAGTTGTTATTCTCTGTTCATCTGTCAGTCTCTCCAATCTTGAGGGCACCGGTCTGCACTGTACCCTCACTTCTCTCCTAGATTCTAGAAGAGTTTTTTAGTCTGTTCAGTCTTTTACTTGTCATTAGGACAGAGTGGTGGCTTTCAAGCTCTTTATATGCAGAACTGGAAACTGGAAGTCCATAGGCGTTTTCAATCAACTCAGGGGGGTTCCTTACATGCAGCCAGGGTTAAGAAACATGACCAGAGCCTGTAACCCCTCTGTCAGGGAAGGACATTGGCCACCAGGTGGCGCCCAAATAACACCAGTGGCTCCAGGAACGAATAGCTACCTAAGGACACTCCCAGCTCAAGGTCATCATCTCTGCAGTGAAAAGTTTAGTCACAGGTGTCTGTTTTTCATATTTCTTTTTTTTTTTTTTTTTTTGTAGAATACACACACACTAGTGCTTTGAATAGCAAATACATCAAAGATCATGATGGGGGTTATATGAAATGTGATTCAAAAGCTAAAAATAATAAAAAAATAGCCCTCACTCTCCAACTAAGATTTCCCTCAGTCCAAGATACCTAAGTAGAGCCTTTCTGCTTGCCATTGTCTGTTAAAGCTTACCATCTAAGCTGAAGACAGGTCCTGGGACTGAAACTACTTGATAATATAAAAATCTGGAAGTGAACAGTGGAGGCAGGTGTCCCTTGTGGCTGCTGTCCTGTCTGGGTGATGCAACAGTGAGGCTTGAATCCTCTACTACGGTACATTGAATGGGCTTCATTGTTTGGTTTTAACACACGGAGAGTGGGAAATTCCTGGTTAAGAGGGGTTACAGTGGACAGGAGTGAGCCGCAGATCTCTTAGGACAGGTCTGAGAGGCAAGCGCACCTTTCCCCTTTTACCTAACCCCGAGTCAAAGTCCAGCCTTTAGTCTTAGCTGCTTGGTCTCAAAAGTTTAAGGCAAAGTTCACCGTTCAGTTTGTCACCGTCAAGGGAAGCTGTACTCCCGAAGGTTCATGTCCCAAATACTTGCCATCACTTTGCTGGGAGAAACCTTGTGGCAGGATACCCAACTCTGTGCCTAAATAGTCAACTCTCATATCTTCAGGTCCTTTTGTGAGCCAGGCGCTATGCTAAGGATTTGTGTATGTCCACAAATAAACTCCCTAGATTGTGAATACCACCTGCAAAATAGCTATTACTGTCGCATTTTACAGATGCAGAAGCTTGAGCACAGAGAAGTTAGTTCACCAGAAGGCACACATGTCTGATGCTGTGGCCATGTACGCCAAATCAGACAGACCTGGGATGAAAACCCAGCCACACCACTGACAGGCTGTGTAAACTTGGCAAGCCTATCATCTCCCTGAGGCCCCATTTCCTTATCTGTAAGATGGATTGTTAAGGAAATCAAACAACATGCAGGAAAGCAGCTAGTAAGATACCTGAACACAGTAGGCACTTCAAAAAAATGTCTGTCTGTCCAGCTTTCCTTCCTCCCATATTCTTTGCAGCTGGAGTAAGATGGGTGATCAGATTTTAGCTCTTAAAAGAGAGCGTGGTCCACCATTCCATTTCTTCCAAACACCTCCAGCTCTGGGCACTCACTGTTAACATGGTGCCACTCCCTTCCTGTTGGACAATAAAGCCCTGGCTTACATGTGCCTGTACCTAGGCGTAAAGACAAACATGGGAATTCCCAGTAAATGTGCTGAGATGCCGAAACACTCTTAACCAAAGGAAGAAACTTCTTCCCAGGAGATTCGTAGTTCTTCAAGTGTCTGGCAGCATTTGAAGGCCCTCAGGCGGGAGGCAGACTAGGCCAGCACAGATGGTTCTAGGGGCATATACCCTAAAAGAATTCTACATTTTTGTTTTTATATCATTAAGTACAAATACTTGAACAACTTTATGGTTACTAGACTCCCCCCATTATCAAGTCCCCCCCACATACCCCATTACAGTCACTGTCCATCAGCATAGTAAGATGCTATAGAATCATTACTTGTCTTCTCTGTATATACTGCCTTTCCCGTACCCCGCCACATTGTGTGTGCTAATTGTAATGCCCCTTTTTCCCCCTTCTCCCTCCCTTCCCACCCATCCTCCCCAATCCCTTTCCCTTTGGCAACTGTTAGTCCATTCTTGGGTTCTGTGAGTCTGCTGCTGTTTTGTTTGTTCAGTTTTTTCTTTGTTCTAATACTCCACAGGTAAGTGAAATTATTTGATACTTGTCTTTCTCTGACTGGCTTATTTCACTGGAATTCTACGTTTTTAAAGTTGACCTCAGAATTTTTTATCGTGTTATTTCTTGCACATCACAAAAATTAACATTTTTAAGGAAAACATTGACATCGTTCTTTTAGATGTACACAGTGGGAAAGAATACAAAAAAAAAAATTTAAGTCCCAGTTCATTCACTTAAAACATACGTGAACATGGACTAACTAGTTTTAAGAAACATTTTATATCATTCTTTCTTCCCCTTGACCTCAGAATTTTACATAAAAATATATCTTTATGTTTCAAAGGTTTTTATTTTAATTGATTACCTTATCATCCATATCTGCAATTAAAATATGGGAAATTGATTTTAATTTTTCAATTTCATGTGACTATTAAGTTCTAACTGCTCAAAAAATTCTATATTGCCTTTCATTGCAATTATTACTGATATAAAATTAGCCAAATCATCTTAATTATACATTTTTGCATTTCTTAAATGTAAGATTTTAAGTTACATTAAATATATTTAAATTACATATGTATTAGTGAAATGGCTGAGGCTTTTTTGTTGTTGTTAGTTTATATATCCATGATAAATCATACTTATTATTAGAATTAGAGGTCAGCATAAATTCTATTCCTGTTTCCATTCTTATATATATAATATATAATATATGTATTCCTATAAACAACTAGAAACATGTTTACACATATCACTGAGTAGAATTGGAAGGACTCTTGTCATGCAATGTCATTCAACTTTTTTAATATTCTTGAGTTATATGTCAAAAAGTCCCATAATGATCTAATGTTATTCTGTGCCCTTCAACACATATATGTCTAAGCAATGAAAAACACAAAACCTTGCCTTCAGTTTATGGTTTCTTGATTAATACCAGCAATTAATATTCCAGAGTACCCTCTGTGTGGTGCTCCAGAGGTGAAACAGCATAGTGAGGAATGAAATAGGAGAGTGAGATGCCTTCCTTTTGGAAAGTGAGATAAACAGGATTATAAAAAAAGAAAGGAAAAGCTTCGTGATGCCTGGGCCGCGAACACATTTTATCAGGCAGATGTAGAGGTTTCCTGTATCCTGTGCTGGCGAGCTGATTTAATAACATAGACTTGTAATATGTAAAGCAAAAGTGGACAGACTTAGAAGGATAAGCAGCCAAATCTGTAATTACAAGGGAATATTTAATATACTCATCTCAGTAATTAATAGGACAAGCAGAAAAAGAATCAATAAGGGATACAGATTTAAAAAGCACAAATACCACACTTGACATTATACACATGTGTAGACCTACAATAGTCATCTGCAGAAATACACGCTTCACATCACACCTGTAACATTTACACAAGCTGACTGTACAGTAGGCCATAAATCAAATCTCAGTAATTTCAAAGGATTAGGTATGATGTAATTAAGATAGAAATCAATACTAAAAACATAATGGAGAATCCATTCTTCCCAATGACATATTGACATAGCTGGTGACTTCAGAGATGTCAAAGCTATAACTTCCCATTGGATCATATTAGGATGTCCCTTGAGATCTGTCCATTTACACTTACAGAATTCTTAAGTAATCCCCAATCCAAATCAATACAAGGAAACCCCAGTAGAGAAATGGGCAAATTCTTAGGAAGCATGTCTCAAAGGAAGAAATCCAAAAGGTCAATAAACATATCAAAAAGTTCAACATCACAAAAATACGAAGTAAAACTACAAGATGACACAAAACACTGGTCAGACTGCCAAAAACCTTAATGTCTTCCAACACTGATTGGAATAATCTCATCATTGCTGGTAACGAGAATTGGGACAACCACTTCCAAATCACTTTAGCACCACCTAGTAAATCTGAAGACACCTATAACCAGTGATTCAGCTCTTCCCTTACCAGAGCGAACTGCACTGCCAGAGACACATACAAGGGAATTCTCAGCAGCATTGTTCATAATCGCCCCACACTAGAAACGACCCAAAAACCCATCACTAGTGCAATGAGTAAATAAACTGTAGTGCAACATATGATAAGATGCTATGCTACATTCAAATCTGTGAATGGATCTTACAAAGTTAAAATAAATCCAATATACTTTTCTGTAAACTCTGTGTTGAAATGAACCTAACATACATAAAGAAGAGATACAAATTATCATCGTACAGCTCAATGGCTTTTCACAAAGTGAACATTCCCATGTAACCAGCACCCAAGAGTCTATTTTATTTTTGGAAAAGAAATATATTACCCCACTGGATGATGAGTTTCTTTAGAGCAAGGATAGCCATATCTTTTATTGTTTGTGACCTTTACCCAATGCTTGGTGGGAGGGTAAGTTCTCTAGTTTGTTGCATGATATATGCAACAATCTTTTGATTGGTGCCACCAAATAAAAAGAAAATGACTGGGTGCAGGGAACTTCCATATGTCTTTCATTTTCCTTATCTGTTTAATAATAATCCTTTGTGTTTCATTACCTTTTGACTCTGCTGATGCCTTTCACACCCTCTATCTCATTCAATCCTCATAGTGATCCTAGAGGTAGACCAAGTCGGTATTACTTCTCCATCTGTCACAGTGGTGGAAATTGAGTCTCAAAAAAACTGAAAGTCTTGGCCAATCAGCTGGATACCGGATGGGCTAAGATGAGGATGCTGTGGTCTGCTTTGCCTTAATGCAGCGTGCTTTCCCCTCCACAGCATGGAACCGGTCCACTGGACTCATCAGACTCCAAGAGGCTTCTTACAGCTCCAACATCCCGTGGTGCTTCGGGGCCCCAGACCCCAAAAAAGAATTGAAGATGACCTGTTTGGGACCAGAGGGAGGCAAATGCAACAGTGACTGCACCAAGCAGTACCTGATTAAACTGTGGACATGGGCTTAGGGAAACTTCGGCACACTCCTTTTTAGTGTCAATGTGCTGTGTTTTTCTGAACAAAGTTTATTGACAATTTTTTTTAGAAAAAATTTATGACTAGGATACAGTTTATCGTGTGTATATTGATCTATATAATCAATAAAGTTGATTTTTTTTAAGTGATGAGTATCACTGGTGGTCCCATAGGTGGTTGACACAGTCTGGAGCCTTCTCACTGGGTCAGCACTGGCCCCAATGGCAGACTTGAACTCCAGGTCAAGATCTGTGATGTGAGAACTTTAAATTACCCTTGTGGGACACAGACACAAGAAAATACCTGAACAAATGGAAGTTTACCATATGCATGAGAAGCATCAATCAGTATGTCAAAGCTGTCAATTTTCCTTAGTTAACATATTGTGTGTGTGTGTGCGCGCGTGTGTGTTTGATTTTGGGGGTTTTTCAGTCTGTATATTTATATCTAGATAGGCTGGTTCTAAATTTTAATAGCAAGACAACAAGCAAGCAATAATATTCAGAGGAATTCTGATAAGAATAATGAGAAGCCAACAGCCCTATCAGATATTAAAACAAAACTATAATAATAATAAATATGGTACTGAAACCAATGGAAAATAATAAAACTCATAAATAAATCTAAATACAAAGAAAAATGTGGTAATAAAGGTGATAGTTTTAATCAGTGGGGAAAGGATGGATCATTTAATAAATAGTATTGCAACATCTGGGTAACCATCTGGGAAAATTAAAGTTAAAGCCCATGTCGTACAACTTACATAAGGACAAATGACAAATGGATCAAAATTTATGTGTAAAAAATGCAAGAAGTCAAGAAATTCAGATGGCCAACAGACACATGAAAAGATGCTCCACATCGCTTGTCATCAGAGAAATGCAAATTAAAACCACAATGAGATATCACCTCACACCAGTAAGGATGGCCACCATCCAAAAGACAAACAACAACAAATGTTGGCGAGGATGTGGAGAAAGGGGAACCCTCCTACACTGCTG
The DNA here is from genome assembly GCF_030020395.1 of Manis pentadactyla. NCBI lineage: Eukaryota > Metazoa > Chordata > Mammalia > Pholidota > Manidae > Manis > Manis pentadactyla. The sequence continues at coordinate 116,713,089 of NC_080029.1, read as the reverse complement.
GTGGGAATGTAAGCTAGCTCAACCATTGTGGAAAGCAATATGGAGGTTCCTCAGAATGCTCAAAATAGAAATACCATTTGACACAGGAATCCCACTCCTAGGAATTTACCCTAAAATGCAGCACTCCAGTTTGAAAAAGACAGATGCACCCCTATGTTTATTGCTGCACTGTTGACAATAGCCAAGATATGGAAGCAACCTAAATGTTCATCAGTAGATGAATGGATAAAGAAGATGTGGTACATATACACAATGGAATATTATGCAGCCATAAGAAAAAAACAAATCCTACCATTTGCAACAACATGGGTGGATCTGGAGGGTATTATGCTCAGTGAAATAAGCCAGGTGGAAAAAGACAAATACCAAATGATTTCACTCATCTGTGGAGTATAAGAACAAAGGAAAACTGAAGGAACAAAACAGCAGCAGAATCACAGAACCCAAGAATGGACCAACAGTTACCAAAGGGAAAGGGACTGGGGAGGATGGGTGGGAAGGGAGGGATAAGGGCGGGAAAGAAAGAGGGCCTTACGATTAGCATGTATAATGTGGGGGGGGGGCACGGGGAGGGCTGTGCAACACAGAGAAGACAAGCAGTGATTCTACAGCATCTTACTATGCTGATGGGCAGTGACTGTGAAGGGGTATGTGGGGGGGGACTTGGTGAAGGGGGGAGCCTAGTAAACATAATGTTCTTCATGTAATTGTAGATTAATGATACCAAAATAAAAAAAAATGCAAGAAGTCAAAAAGTATTAGAACAAAATAAGGGAGAAAAAACTTTGGTATGGGAAGTGAGGAATCCCTTTCCATGACAAAAATCCAGAAGCCATGCAAAAAGGGAGAAAAACTATAAGCTTTATAAAAACAATAAAACTATAGATATGAAACATGGAAATTATATTGTACCAGGTTATTTTATGCAACATTATTTGTAATACCAGAAGATCAGAAGCCATCTAAACATCCATCGATAGATGATTGGTTAAACAAGTTATGATACTTGCATACAGGGGAAAAATCATGTGATTGTTAAAAATAATAACAAAGCTCTTGATGTACTAAAATGAAAACATCTCTGAGATATGTGAAATAGTACAAGACTGTGTACATGGTGTTTTACCGTTAGTGTGCAAAGAAAAGGGAATATATCTTTGGTGTATAGATACACATACACATACATATATAAAATCTCTGAGATATTCACAAGGATGTGGCAAAAATAGTTGCTTCTGAAGAGTAGTAGAACTGACAAGGATGGAAGGGTTGAGTTTCCACTACATATAACCTTTTATTACTTTTGCATTAAAGACAATGCCAGTGTATTACCTATTCATAAGCACTTCAATATATGAAAATAAACAGGAATGAAAAAGAACATAGCAGGTCAGTGGACTAAATTGAATCTATTGAAGGGCCCAACCACATGAGGCTGGTGCTGCCGCAGGGTGAAGAAAATGAAGGGTAACAGATCAGAGAAGGCCCCCTGTCAGGCTCATGTTGGAGGGGGCTCTCCCAGTGAGTGGCTGGATGCTTCTGATCTACTGCCTGACACCCCTCAGCCCCCCTACCCCCAACTGGAGAAGCCACCACTCGCTCTCCGCCATCTACAGAGCCAGAAGCTGTGGTCCTGATCATCCCTCCATGCAGCAACCGCCACACGTAGGAGGGACAGGTTCCCAGGTAAGTTCCTGACACCTGAGGTGGGCGCCTCTCCCTCCAGGCACTCTGGCCTCTCCTGTATAGTAATAAACATCTCTGAGGAGGGCCCAACATGGGAGGACGGCCCTCCTGGAATTCACCAGCCCCTCATGAGAACACACTACCTCCATCCCCATGAAGGCCACCCCATGAAGAAGGCCCATTTCTTTTTTGTGATGAGAACATTCAACATCTACTCTCAGCCTCCTCTCGGCTGTACCCCTGCAATGGTCTCCAAGGGGCTGACACTTTGGGGACCCTGGCTCACCCCCTTACAGAGCATGCTTCTGATGACCCAGTCTCAAGGACTGTCTCACTGAGGATAGACGGAGAGCTGCCTCACTTTACCCCTTCCAGGGGACACAGCAAAATCTGATTCACCGATTTAGGAGAGCTACTGAAGAACATCGTTGTCCAACATCACAAATCTGCCACCTCTACTTGCAAGCAATGTAGACGTAGATGCTGCTAACAGGTCTCGCTCCTCAGATTTCACCTACCTTACTAGACCCTAAATTCATTTTTTTTTCTTTTTCTGTTGAATTTCAAATACACAGAATTAGTGGTAATACTTAGTTCATAGTGCAACAATACCGTCTATCCACCCACGGCCTTCTTTCATTGCATTTACTCCTTCCTTCCTGCAGCTGCTAGAACTTCTAAAAACATAGTTGTTACCTGTCTGTAGCTCCCCTATCCGCCCCTCCTCCTCCCCACCCCAGGTAACCACTGTCCTCAACCGTATACTTATAATCCCTTCACATTTTTAAGTCTATCACATAAAGCAGAGAGTAAAATTATATTTACTTAGTTGTTAACCGGAGCAAATATTAGACAGGTAAAAATTAATCTATCATATACCTTGAACTCAGAAGAACTAAACTGCCACAAACACATGGTGAACACTTTTTCTTGTTTCAACCCCAAAATACAATTTGTTGCAAGCATGAATTTTAATGAAAATTTCAAGGGACTTCATCTGTCTTTCACATTGTAATGCACCCCTTCTCTTTTCCATTACCCCCATTCCCCTACACAATCAAGGAATTTTAAATCCTGCTCATTTGTCCTCCCATTAAACACATCCTTAGCAAGGAAATCCAATACCAGTCATTTACTCCTTATTGTAAATTTAATTTGTGGGCTACTTCTCTCAAGGTTACTTACATTTTAAATATCTCCATTTGAGAAATGAGAGAGATTTGTGTTCGGTTAAGAGAACTTCATTCCAACAAGGAGATAAAGAAGGTATTTTAAGAGAATTGAAATTTCCTTTCCACCAGAATATGACTCATATAAAAATATAACAGAAGGAAACTTGTAGCCCCTTATCTAATGGGAATCTTGGTTCAATAAGATCTCTTAGGCCTGCTTGGGCCACATTACAAGTGTATCTTTAAAAAAAATGTTTGTTTTTAAACCTTAGCTATATAAAATTGAGGTAATTCCTCTCCTCAATTCATGACCCACTCTTCAAAATGTTCTTGCAAAGCCCCTCTTGTATTTCAGTTGCTCACCTCCTCCTTCAGCTCCTCTTCAATCCCCTTTTCCTGACACGCAATCACTTTTAATCAGTCTTTCCAGTTGACCATTTTCCCCCCAGCTTTATTGAACTGTAACTGAGATACAACACTGTAAGTTTAAGGTGCAGGAGGTGTTGGTCTGATGCGCTAACATACTGTGAGATGATTACCACAGCAGCCGCTGCATTAGTCAACACCTCCATTCTGTCACATAATTGCCATTTCTTTCTTGTGGTGAGAACATTTAAGATCTACTCTCTTTTGCATTATTCACTTCATTCATGTAAAACAGAATTTGTTTTGTTCTTTTTTTATGATCTCTATCTTTTTGTTAAACTCTCATTTTTCTCATATATTGTTTTACTGATTTAATTGTCTTTCTGTGTTTTCTTGTAATTCACTGAATTTCTTTAGAACAGTTATTTTGAATTCTTTATCAGGTAAGCTGCAGATCTCTCTGCCTTTGGGAGTGGTTTTGGAAGAGTACTGTGACTCCTTGGCAGTGTCCTATTCCCTTGAGTTTTCGTGTTCCTTGGGTGTTGCTGTCTTCACATTTGAAGGATCGAATCAGTCACTAACTCGTCTTTACTATCTTGCTTTTGGGAGAGAAACACCTTCCACCTGCCCTGATAGAGCTTCTGAGGCTTTTTCAGAACGTCTGTCGGTACACGTGCTCCAAGCTTCTTGCTCCATTTTGTGGCAGAATGCTTAAGCCTGTATGCTTTCTCTTTATACTGAAATCACCAGGCTGAACGCTGAAAGACTCCCTTTTGTTTTCCCAAAGGTGGTGCTCAAGCTCACGTTTGTGATCCCTCCCTTGTGCACGGACTGGGGACGGCTTTCCGCATGTTCTCGCTAGCCATCTGCCAAAGCTCGCTCTCACCGCCACCACCAGGAGCACACAGGGAGCTGGCCGTGGTGGATGGGTGTGTGGGTCAGATGCACACAGCACTGTGGGTGCCACGGACCAGTTGGGAAATCCATGGTCAAGGTGACTCCAGTGGCTCATGGACAGGCTACCTGATGGAGTCCACAGCATAGTTAGTAGGATCTGGGAGTCTACCTGCCACTCTCCCAGCCTCTTGCAGCTCCATTCATGAAGCTCATGATTCAGTACTCTGCATGTGCTAAGAGAAGCCAACCTCTTTGGGAGCACCCCGCACAGCTGCAGAGGCCCAGTCACATTCCCAGAGAAATCACAGGTGGAGGAGACCTCTCTGGGCCCTAAGCCGTGCCACCTTAGGGGCAGGGGTGATGCAGTAAAGTTGGACAATTCCTCTTGCCCTCTCCAATGCATCCAAACTCATGTGTTTTGCTCCAACGGTGTACTCGAGCTTCTTCACGGGAAACCTGAACTTCCGCAAAGGCCTTCTCATCTGTGGGTGATTTGCTTGATAAGACAGTGTTTCCCAGGGGCTCCTAAACCATGGCAGAGAAGGGCTGGAGCCAGTTCACAGCCACCACAGGATCCACAGCCGGGACCAAGGTCTGTGTGCCTAGGTATGCAGGTGGGCGAGACGTCTCCCAGGTCCCTTGTGTATGTCGCTGGGTCCCACAGCTCCCACAAAGCACTTCTCACCATGGATGGATGCCAAATTGTTGTTGGGGGAGGGGACACAAATGAGGGACGTCTTATTCAGCCATGATGCTGACATCATTCTGTGAATTTTTAAACAGAAATCATAATAGTGTTACAAAATGTATTTTTACTCCCTGTTATGTTAATAAAATGTATCCATGCTGTTGGTGTTACCATGGTACATTTTCTCCACTTTTTGATGTTTTAGAATTATTGAGGATTCTGAGAGCTTTTGTTTATGAAAGTTATATCCACTGATACCATGTTAGAAGTTAAATTTTAGAATTTAAAAATATTTCTTAGTTTGCCTTAAAATAACAATAATAACCCACTGCATAATAACATTAACAAACTATGTTATGAAACATAACTGTATTTTCAAAAATTAAAAAATTTGGTGAGAAAACTGAACCATTACTTTAATTTTTTCAAATCTTCTTAAAGCTGGCCTAAAGGAAACACCCAGATCCTTCTATCTGCTTCTCCAATTAATTTGCTGTGATATGTTATTTGGTAGAAGTATATGACAATAACCTGATTCCATATAGATTTATAATTAGAAAAGGGAAGAATATTTCAATAACCTTTTCAGATCATTGTGACCAGTTTTTTAGGTGAGTTGTAATGTAGAATCTGAAACCGTATCAGTACACATTTTGTATGCTGTTACATTAAAATCCATTGGTTTAGCTTGCAGTTTGAATGGATTTTTATGGATGCATGATTTGTAATAATCAGATTGACACTCGTACTCTGACCTCACGTACGATGGCCACGTGTTGTCCAGAGGAAGCCCAGGTCGCTGAGAGGCACGAGGTGGCTCCACAACTTGGAGCGCTGCACCCTTGAGAGTGTCCCGTCTTCCAGCTCACAGTGATGCCCTGAGGTTTATGGGCATTGGGTTACATGGATTTGCAGGCTATATTACCTTCTTTTGCATTTAAGTAATCTTCCCAAAATGCTGTAAAATTGAACCTTCAAAGGGACCTTGGATCAAAGATAACACTAATAAAGCAAGCACAATTGAACAACAAAAAAGGGCAAACCTGACGTATCTCCTGCCAGTTTACAAGGTTGAAAACAGCAATCATCAGATAATCAGGTCTGACACAAAGAGTCAGCTGACAAGACTTGGATTTATCAAGAAGACTATTGGAGATATTATGTACACACACTATTGTAAGCTATCATATCACCTCAAGTATACACTAAGTCTTAAGATATTAGCTATGGCAGTATAAGGTAACACGTTTAAATAGCTCTATGTAGGTGTGTGTGTTTAGAGAAGAGGCATCAGAGAAATTCCTTTTTTGTAAAGAGAGTTCAAAATAATCTTTGCTGTCAATAGGAAAATATAAATTATTCAATCTTGATTGCATTTGACTTAAGTGAATACAAGACGTCGGACACAGATTGTTGCTCCAAGTTACGAAATATTTCCTGACTATTTCCAAGAAATAAAAACACATTAGAAATAGTGACTGAGAATTAATGCAAGGGTGCTGAATATCTTGCATCTATTTCATCAATAAGAGACAAAAGAAAGGCTGTGTTCAAACCTCAAAATTGGGTGCCATATGTCCAATAATGGAACACCCATTTAACACATAATTTATAATTGAGCGTAAAGTTCAACTAAGTCTCTAGTTCAGTTATTAAGTGTTCAATGCCAGGCCCTGCATGACAATGGTGAGGATTATATTGCTGTTCTGAAGAGCAATGGGAAATTCTCTTCTCTTTTTTTTTTATTTTTTAAATAAAAAAGAATTGTTTTTAAAATCTCCTTACAAAGGGGAAACAGAAGTTCATTCTGTTGCATTTTTTGCAGGATCCAAACATAGAAAACAAATTTATCTGATAGGTAAATTACATACTTAGAAATAGTTTAAATGTGAGAGTCATGACATATGAACACCTTTTGTGTTTGGCCTGGATAAAATACTTTGTTGTTCATTGAGCTGATCAGCTCACAGTTTAACACAACCAGGTAGGTATCCCCTCCTTCTCCTATTCAGCCTGCAAGGGGAGGAATGATTACTTTCCCCTTGCATGCTTACAGTGCTTCATACATAAATGTAATCGGGCCCTGTCCACACAGAGCCATAGTCATGGCTCATATTGCCATGCAATTGACTAGATGAAATTCTTCAAAGGATGAACCCACTTTTCATTTTTTCCTGTATCTCCAGAGTGACTGATATATGGCAGACATTAGTATTTATAAAATTAATGTGTTTTACTGAATTATTCCTGAACTTCTTTGGATTTCAGAGGCTATATATTCTGTAGTAGATGTGGCATTCCAATCCATCTACCAAGTATTTTATCGGTGATAAAATATTGATGGCCTTGTGACCAAGTATAGAAATGAGAACGGAAGCTCTGTACATATTTTTATGTATATACTAACTGGTGATACTCTTCCTCTTCCTCTGGTATTCTACATGAGGAATGCTGTTGGTGCTTAATTTCACAATGAATTCACTAGACCGTGAGAAGACACATCCAATTAGATGGGGAAATTCACCTGGAGATCTTGGATCTGATATGAATATGATAATTGATGGGATCTGCAACTCCTCTTATTAAAGGGAAGGAGAAAGCATTTGTAAAAGAGCGGTGCTTCGGGTTTGAAGTTGTTAAATAAAGGTGGAAGGGTAAAAATGAATGCGGAATAGTAAAAGAGGGTCTGCTTCCATCAGATCCATTCCAGCCAGATCCTCTTCCGCTGCCCTGCTCTGCATCCCCAGGCTGATCCCTGAACGCTCCATTTCCTAGGCCCCTGGATGGGTTTGGCCAGTGGGAGGCCCTGGAAGGAGACTATTGGGAGGGAGGAAGGGAGAATCCACAGTGTTTCCCCCCAAGCCCTCTTCACCTCAGGTGGCATCTCTGGAAATAGCTGGATTTCATCTGTGGTTCTAGCTCCCGTGGAAAACGTCTGCAATGACGCTAGAGCTCCTGCCAGTGACTCCAGGCCTAGGCTGTGGTCACAGGGCCTTTTCCCTTTCTCCTTATACCTCACAGTGCAAGTGCCTTCTTTTGCTAACCTTTCAGCTATTTAATTTCCCCTAGTCTCTATCTCAGCATTCGTATCACCTTTGTGACCAATTCCCTGTATTAAATTCCTTTTGTTCTAAGTTCTCTTGCGGTTTCTTCTTTCTTAATTAGATTTGACAGGTTAACTTTCCAAGAAGGAACTGGTTAAAAAATTATAATAATAATAACAATCACTTGTATTTATTAAGAACTTACAAAGATCTAGGCCCCGGATAATTCATGACCATAATGCATATTATTCCAAAGCCAAAACAATATTTAAAAAAATAAATATAAAGAAAGGTGCCCGTGATATTAGGATTTTAAAAATAAGATAGAAAACTCAGTGTTTGAGATCCTAAGAGTTTTGTTTTAATGTCTGATATGTATCTATTTACTTCATGATACTGAATGTGTCAAGAGAAGCTATTTCAAAGTGGTGGAATTACAGGTCATTTTTATTTTCTTCCATATGCACCTATATGCGTCTATGAAATTTTCCCATTTAAAAGAAACAGGTGTGTATGATCACGTATCAATCAGGATCAGGCGTGACACCTCCAAGACTTCATCAAAGATCCAGACTCGAGCTCTCTTATGGCTCCATCAGTCCCTATGTGCCGCTCAGGAACCTCCCATCCTCTCACCAGCAGCAGGAAAGGAGTTCCTATCCCTTTGAAGGAGACTTCCTGGAAATATTCTGTTTCCATAGCATTGAACAGAAATTAACCACAGGGTCACCCCAGCCTACAAGCAAGACAGTAAATGCAGCCATTTAGCTGGGTGCCAGTGTGAGTTCTGTTAATAAAGGATGGATGTGCAGGCAGTTGGTATTCTCTTCTACAGATCATTATAATCAGAATTTTAAAAAAATAAATTATGTTGCTTTAATTGCTCAATTCTACTACATAGTATCTAAGTAACTGGGTTCCATTTATACCCAAATAAGGATGTTTGATCTTTTGGCCTTTACAGAGGGTGTAGTGCATGGGGGAATGATTCTTTTAAAATAAACTTTGAATTTTGGAATAATTTTAGACTTAGAGAAAAGTTGCAAATATAGTACAGAGAGCTCTCATCTACCCAGTTTAGTTTCCCCAAATATTATCTTCTTAAATTACCATGACACATTTGTCAGAACTAAAAAGGTAATATTGCTGCATTATTATTAACTAAACTCCAGATCTTATCAGATATCATCAGTTTTTCCATTACTGTCCTTTTTCTGTTCCAGGATCCAACCCAGGATCCCCCACCACATTAGGTCATTATGTCTCCTTAAGTCTCCTCTGGTCTGTGACAGTTTCTCAAGTCTTTCTTGTTTTGTTTTGTTTTTCCTAATCACCTTGACAATTTTGAGGAGTACAGGTTAGGTGTGTTTGCAGAATGTTCCTCAGTCTGGGTTTGTGTGATATTTTCTTATCTAGACTGGAGTTGCAGGTTTGCAGAAAAATAGCACAGAGGTGAAGGGCCCTCTCATCACACCTTATCAGGGGCCTCTGGTATCTACATGGCATCACTGATGATGTTGACCTTCATCACTTGATTAAGATGGTATTTGCAAGGTATCTACACTGTAAAGATATTATTTTTCCCTTCCTATGCTTTATTCTTTGGAAGTGAGTCAGTAAATCCAGGTCATCCTTGGAGTAGGAGGTGGGGGTATCTACATATATTACATGGGATTCTTCTGTAAAGAAGAGTTGCCTCTTCTCAACGGGGGAGTAACCTCTTAAGGGTCAGAATGCACATTGTCTTTTGCTTCAAGACAATGAGCAAGTGATGAGAACATCTTATAAGCATTGTGGTCAGTGCTGGAGATATCCTGACATATCCCTGGTTTCAAAAAGCATATGATCTTTTCAAAGACTAAAATGTAAGCAAAGAGCCATGGTCCTACATGAGCGGTGCTCTAAGCGATGGGCATCCAAGGGGCCTTGGAGAATTGATAGTCCAGGTAAGGGAGGGTTTATTCTCTGGGAGTGAGAAGGTCAGGAAAAACTTCAAGGAGGAAATGACATATGAGGTTAAGTTTGCTTGTCTGGTTAAATAAATAACTGCTGACCATTAACATTATCCAAAAAGGGCAGAAAACTGTTCTGTAGGCTATGGAACTCTCAGAGATTGGTTTGCAGAATTTGAGGGGGACATTTGGGTATTCTGACCTGAATCCTGGAAAGAAGAGGAGGGGTTAGAGGTTCCCTGGGGGAGAGAGGGGATCAGGGAGACTTGAAGAGTGGTAAAGGTCTTTACAAGAGCCTGGAGAGTGAAAAGGGGTGGCAATAGGTAAAAAGGAAAGGATACAATGGAGGTACTTACAACCTCTCTCTAGACCCAGGGCAGGGACAGGTACACACCTCCATTTCAATGTGAGGCAAGTCCTCCCTTACTGGTAGGAATGAAGGATGGATGGATTGAAATCAGTCTACACCCAATCTCAAAGCAAATATGCTGAAGAATAATTTTTTAATAACTTAATGGCTGTGCTGATGGATACTAGGTGCAGCCTCTTTCTACCTGAACCCACGTGGTAAGACCTCCATGCAGGATTAAAACCAAGGAAAGATATCTTTTTCTTGACTTCAGACTCCTCAGGTATATGTTTGTTCTGATTATATGTTATATCTGTTCAACATAGAAAATAAATAAAATTAATAAACAAGTGGTAAAAATTACAACCCCACAAATGAACTACAACTGAAAGTTTTATATATGAATACACATACATAAACACACACACAATATCACAACTATTTGTACTGTGGAATAATATCATAATGTATTTATGCCATGGAAAAACTAGAAATGGTAGGTAATTTTATGTAAAAATTAAAGTCACCTATATATATATAGAAGTTGGTCATGGGGCTGGTAGTACAGCATGGAGAACATAGCCAATAATTCTGTAACATCTTTCTATCATGAATGGTAACTAGACTTTAAGCCAGAATAACTAAATTTTAGATAGAAACTGCACTAGTTGTGGTGAGGAATTAATAATAAGGGTAACTGTTGAACTACTGTGTGGTATGCTTGAAACCAATATAAGATTGTATATCAACTATATTCAATTTTTTCTAAAAGTCACCTATCTAGCCTCCTGGAGTTACTGTTTTTCTTTTCTTTCCTTTTTCCATGAGATATTTTTTTTTGAGAGGGCATCTCTCATATTTATTGATCAAATGGTTGTTAACAACAATAAAATTCTGTATAGGGGAGTCAATGCTCAATGCACAATCATTAATCCACCCCAAGCCTAATTCTCAACAGTCTCCAACCTTCTGAAGCATAACGGACAAGTTCTTACATGGTGAACAAGTTCTTACATAGTGAGTAAGTTCTTACATGGTGAACAGTGCAAGGGCAGTCACCACAGAAACTTTTGGTTTTGATCACGCATTATGAACTACAAACAATCAGGTCAAATATGAATATTCGTTTGCTTTTTATACTTGATTTATATGTGAATCCCACATTTCTCCCTTATTATTATTATTATTATTTTTAATAAAATGCTGAAGTGGTAGGTAGATGCAAGATAAAGGTAGAAAACATAGCTTAGTGCTGTAAGAGGGCAAATGTAGATGATCAGGTCTGTGCCTGTAGACTAAGTGTTAATCCAAGCTAGACAAGGGCAATAAAACATCCACGGATGCAGATTTCTCCATGAGATATTTTTATGCCTGTGTTTGCTTATCTTATTTTTTTTGCCAAAAAATGGAATCATATTCTATACATTGTTCTGTAACTCTCCTTTAAAAATGTGTTATCATTAACCATCGTTATCATCATGAGCATTGTTACTTATTGAAACCTATACTTTTAGGTATATTTTACAGATAAAGAAATTGAAGATGGCAGACATTAAATAAATCGTGATCTAGGACAATTTTAACCATGTCACAGAATCCAGATCCACATACCTAATCTTTTGGTTTAAAATTAACTGTTAAATTTATCAAAGTTACAAATACAAAATAATCCTGGTTCAGTTTGCAATACTTATTCTCTTATTTTCCTTATAAATATATAAAATTATAATAATCATTCATGAGGAGCTTGTATTAATTTTGGTCCCACTTACAAATTTAATTAAATACTTTAATTATTTCAAATTGAATTTTGAAATTTAATAGAGTCAATTTCCTTTTTTAAGTATTTTAATATCTGATTTACAGAGAGACTTCTCCAAAGTATCTAAACAATATTTTTAAATTCAATAAGTTAAATATAAATGAGTCTAAAATGCCTTTAATTATTCCCATGCTGTTTATAAAATAAGTGAGATTTAAACATTAAATGACAAGTTAAAACCAATTATTCAATTACATATTATAAGTTAGAACCACAAACCTAGCATGCTAAGTTCTACTAAACATTACGAACTCCAAAAGTAAGACACAAATTCATTAAGACATAAATATAAGTACTGCTTATTTGATTTATTTCACCTTTATAGTTAATTCTAAATATCCTTGAATCAAAACATGCTATCACTCCAGTGCATGTACTTCAGATGTATCTTGTATCAGTTAACTATTGCCAATAGCAATGGTAAGTCCTGGATAAAATATAAAAGACAATGGGGTGAGGGCACTGAAAAGCAACCCAAAGTAGAGAGAAATGGGAAGGATTACCCTTTAAAAAAGGAAGCTTATTTGGTGAGGTCCACATATAATCAGTGTTCCCCTGAGGGCACCTCATCATTCACTGCAGAACTCAAGCAAAGAGTGGCATTTTTGCTAGGCTACTGAGACAGAAATCAGTTTGGGAAATTATCCAGAGGCACTGGAATTTGATGTGGGGAGGGGAAATCCTAGAACAGAAAAGGTCACCATAGGAAGAGATCCGACATTTTCATATGAATTTCCCTTAAATCCTTGGCTGATTCCTAAATTGTGTATGCACACAACAAGACTACAAGAAACCAGCAAAAAGAAAGAGGCCGAGGAACTGGGCAGAGGTTTTAGCAGCTGCCTAGGACTCAAGAGTTTCATTTAGCATTTAAATCCTTAAAAAATAGGGGTATTTGGTAAATAGTTTGGGCTTTCCACTGATGATGCAGAAGGGACATGCCTTGGAGTAAAGACCACATCTGAGAGCCAAGGGCAAACAATATACCTACCCTGACAAAGGCTGAAACTGATCCCCCAAGGGCCCAGGTGATCTGCCCCTAATTTAACTTCTGCCAAAATAAAATGTAATACTCTTTAGAGGAACATAACTTAACCCAGAGTTTCTACAACATGTCATTCACAATGATCAATACAAAAAAACAAAAATTATTAAACATGCAAAGAAGCAAACAAATGTGACCTGTAATTAAGAGGTCAGTAGAAGCAGACCCACAAATGACTGATATTTTGGAAATAGCTGAAAAGGACTTTAAAATAGTTATAATAAATATGATAGAGGGTCTTCAGGAAAACATGGACAAAATGGGTGAACAAACAGAAGTCAGTGGAGAAATGGGAAAAGTTTTTTAAAGAACCAGATAGAAATTCTAGAATTCCAGAAATTCTAGATGCATAAACCAAATCTAATCTTGAGAAATTAAACTTGAGACAAATTCAAATTGAACAGCATTCTACAAAATATTTGCCCTGTAATCTTTAAAAATGCCAAAGCCAGGATGGTGGGTGGGGAGGGAAAAAGGGATTAAGGGCACCGTAATTCACAATCACAGTACAGGTAGGTCACAGGAAAGGCAGTACAGCATGGAGAAGATAAGTAATGACTCTAGTGCATCTTACTACACTGATAGACAGTGAGAGCGGTGAAGGGTGAGGACTTGATAATATGGGTGAATGTTGAAACCACAATGTTGTTCATGTAAAACCTTCATAAAACTGTATATCAATGATACTTTAATTTTTAAAAAATGCCAAAGCCATCAAAGTCAAGGAGACATGCAAAACTGTTTTATAATTCTCAGCATAAAGATCCTATATATTTTTGTCAGATTAATGCTCATAGTCATCACTATAATCTATATTATACAGCAACAAAATTATTAAAATATATATATATAGAAAAATGTTCATGATATAATATTAATTCTTTTAAAGTAAGATTAAAAACTCAGTTTAATGGGATCCTAAGAGTTTCAATTTTTAATCTAATAGCTATTTGCCTTATAAATATACTAGATAGGCTGATGAAGAAAACCCTTCTTTACTCAAGAATGCCAGCTAACAAATTTAAAAGTTATGATAAAAATAATCATTTATTACAACTGAAAAAATAACTGAGGCAGTCTCATCAATGGATGCCAAAGCCTTTGAATGAAAGATTGGTAGGAAACTGGCTATTCACATAGTTCATGAGTCTCAGAGCACAGATGAGATAACTACAAGAGGAAAAAACGTACATTGGAGGAATCAGGTTGCCAATACCTTAACTCAATGATCAGTCTTATCATCATTTGTGGTAAGACAGTAAGACATCATATGCTTCCTAAAGTGCTGTAATATGAACAACACATGAACAGCATTACCTATGAATATTCTTGCCAAAAATGTTTAACCTCAGTCTAACTGTTTATATATCATTTTCATTTTATGAGAAATCTAGGGATTTCTCCTAGAACAGGTTAAACTGACACCATGAGGAGTCAACCAAGCAATCCAGAAGATAGAAACAGCTACAGGACTACTGCCCTAGTCTCTTAAGGAAACATGACTTGAGAAAAAATTTATTATTCTCAATTATCCCTCTCTCCTGGATAATAAATATATATCATCATCTTCCTTCATCTCTTGCTGTGTTATTTGCAAGCCTTCCCCTAGAAAGGCTATTTTTCCCCATACTATTGACATCATGCTAGTTTTTAGCCAGTGAAATATAAGAAGTGATTCTTAGCCAGACTGGCAGAAGGTTAAATGGCACTTCAAGTTTCTGTCTACTCTCTTATTCTTTTTCTTCTTCTTAGGGGAATGGCATGGCCTATAGGGGCGGCTTCTTCAGCCTGGGTCCTGGGATAAAGAGAGAAGTGAAGTAGATTCACAAACTACCCACAGGTGGAGTGTAGCGACTGATGATTACCAGCTTATGTATAATATGAAGGAAGAGAAATAAACTTTTGTTGTTGTAAGCTGCTGAAATTTGGGGTCTGCTCGTTTATGGCATTATAACTTAGCAGAAGCTGAACTCTACTATGATAGAGAGGCATACTGAGATATTCAGGGAAGATGAAATATTTAAAATTGTTTATTAAAAAATTCAAAGAAACATGAGATATAAAAAGAACCAAATGGAAATTTTGTAACTAAAAAAGCAACACCTGAAATTTAAAAAAAAACTCCCTGGATGGGCTCAATAGAAGAATGAAGATGACAGAGGGAAGAGCCAATGAGCCTCAGGCTGGAAGGATAGAAATGATCCAACCTGAGCAGCAGAGAGATAATAGACTGGAAAAAATGAACAGAAATTCAGGAATCTATAGAACAAAAAATATTTAATGTTATGTCATCAAAGACTCAAAAGAAGAGAAGAAAGTGGAACTGAAAAATAAATTTTTTTAAACAATGACTAAAAATTTCCCAAATTTTATGAAAGATATAAACATATAGATTCAAGAAACTGAGCAAAAACTCCAAATCGGATAAATGCAGAGAAATCCACACCAAGACATATCATTTCAAATTTCTGAAAACTAAAGAAAAAGAAAAAACTCAAAAGCAATTAGAGGAGTGATGTATTCGTTATAGAGGAACAACAATTGAATGACAGCAGCATATTTTTCTCAGAAGCCATGGAGTCCAGGAGGAAGTGGCATATGTTTTTTAAGAGCTGAAAGATAAGAACTGTTAACCTAGAATTCTACACGCAGCAAAAATATCCTTCAGTAATGAAGGGAAAATTGAGCCATTCGCAGATGAAGGAATACTAAAAGAATTTGTCCAGACTATCTGCCCTAAAATAATGGCTAAAAGAAAGGTTTTCAGCAAAAAGGAAATGATAAAAAAAGCAAACTTGAAACCTAAAGAGTCTCATAAATTCAACTTAGGTGTCAATAAATGTCGTGAGAGGGGATTATAAACAGAATTTCAGACTCACTTCTTTGTATTTCCCTTTCTTCCTGGAATCTTGACCATAAAATCTTGGCTACCTAGGGAGCCCTAAATTCCAGTTTTTGTCTCCATAGCCCAGAAAACTTATTGTAGGTTCTATGTTGCTGCCTTACATTCAATCTCTATGGCCAGAACTGTGGATTGACAACTACTATGAGCGGGGAAAGAATTGAAAACTGAAAGACCACGAGCAATGCACTTCTCCTTGCTTTAGAATATTGCTTCTTCAAGCCCTAGCTGCCTTGCTTACTCTTCAACGCATTAAAAAAAACAGCTTTTAAAAATCTAGTGTTCAGAGGGGTTCTCACGAGAGTAAATCTGATAACAAGTACTCTGTCATAGCTAGAAGCAGACATCTATATTTGATTTTTTTGTTTCTGTTTTTTGTTAAATGTTTCTTTGCATGGGTAAGACAATAAATTCACTGTATAACTTTGGAGGAGGGGAAGGATTGGAGTGTGTGGAGACAACCATCCTTCTAGAGTAAGGGTCTATTTAGGAGCCAAAGGAAAATTAGATGCATTCTGCTCCTCTCTAGAAAGAGCTAATATAAAACCAGCCATCTTATCAGATTAGGATTCCCTGTACTCTGAAGAGCTCAGATGTGAGTGAGAACTGTTCTCTTAGTAGATAGTCCATTTCTGCCTTTTATCGAGTATATGTTATAAAATGTAAAAATTTCAGATTGCGCTCTAACCAACTATCACAGATTTAGTGGCTTAAAATAACACAGACAGAGGGGCGGAAGATGGCGGCGTGAGTAGAGCAGCGGAAATCTCCTCCCAAAACAACATATATCTATGAAAATATAACAAAGACAACCCTTCCTAGAATAAAGACCAGAGGACACAGGACAATATCCAGACCACATCCGGACCTGAGAGAACCCAGCGCCTCGCGAAGGGGGTAAGATACAAGCCCCGGCCCCGCGGGAGCCGAGCGCCCCTCCCCCCAGCTCCCGGCGGGAGAAGAGCAGGCAGAGCGGGAGGGAGACGGAGCCCAGGACTGCCGAACACCCAGCCCCCGCCATCCGGGACAGAGTGCAGGGCCCTCGATACTGGGAAAACAGGGCAGCAAGAACAGTGAGCAGGCACTGGAGGCTGGGCGACAGAGGACATAAGAAAAGCGCGCGACCATTTTTTTTTTTTTTTTTTTTTGCTTTTTTGCTGCTTTGTTTTGGCGAGCGCTTTTTGGAAGTCTTAAAGGGACAGGGACCCCAATATTAGGGAAACAGGGCAGAAAGACCGGTGAGCAGAGGCCTGAGGCTGGCACCGGAGAATAAAGAAAAACGAACGACCACCTTTTTTTTTTTTAATTAAATTTTTTTTTTTTTTTTTTATTAAAAAAATTTTTTTTTCTTGTTTTTTTTTGTGGTCGTTGTTTTGTTTTGGCGGGTGCTTTTTGGAAGTCTTAAAGGGGCAGGGCGGGCCACTTAATCCAGAGGTAGGGAATCCGGGATCTCTGGGCACCCTAACCCCTGGGCTGCAGGGAGCAGGGAGGCCCCTTACGGAGATAAATAGCCTCCCAGCAGCTCCTGCTCCAACGCGACTCCACCATTTTGGAGTAGCTGCCCGAGCCAGGCCACGCCCACAGCAACAGCAGAGATTAACTCCATAGCAGCCGGGCAGGAAGCAGAAGCCCTGTCTGCGCGCAGCTGCGCAGCACAAGCCACTAGAGGCCGCTGTTCTCCCAGGAGAGGAGGGCCACAAACCAACAAGAAAGGAAGTCCTTCCAGCCGTCACTCGTCCCAGTTCTGCAGACTATTCCTATCACCATGAAAAGGCAAAGCTACAGGCAGACAAAGATCACAGAGACAACACCAGAGAAGGAGACAGACCTAACCAGTCTTCCTGACAAAGAATTCAAAATAAGAATCATAAACATGCTGACAGAGATGCAGAGAAACACGCAAGAAAAATGGGATGAAGTCCGGAAAGAGATCACAGATGCCAGAAAGGAGATCGCAGAAATGAAACAAACTCTGGAAGGGTTTATAAGCAGAATGGATAGAATGCAAGAGGCCATTGATGGAATTGAAATCAGAGAACAGGAACGCATAGAAGCTGACATAGAGAGAGACAAAAGGATCTCCAGGAATGAAACAATATTAAGAGAACTGTGTGACCAATCTAAAAGGAGCAATATCCGTATTATAGGGGTCCCAGAAGAAGAAGAGAGAGGCAAAGAGATGGAAAGTATCTTAGAAGAAATAATTGCTGAAAACTTCCCCACACTGGGGGAGGAAGTAATCAAACAGACCACGGAAATACACAGAACCCCCAACAGAAAGGATCCAAGAAGGGCAACACCAAGACACATAATAATTAAAATGGCAAAGATCAAGGACAAGGAAAGAGTGTTAAAGGCAGCTAGAGAGAAAAAGGTCACCTATAAAGGGAAACCCATCAGGCTAACGTCAGATTTCTCAACAGAAACCCTACAGGCCAGAAGAGAATGGCATGATATATTTAATACAATGAAACAGAAGGGCCTTGAACCAAGGATACTGTATCCAGCACGACTATCATTCAAATATGACGGTGGGATTAAACAATTCCCAGACAAACAAAAGCTGAGGGAATTTGCTTTCCACAAACCACCTCTACAGAACATCTTACAGGGACTGCTCTAGATGGGAGCACTCCTAGAAAGAGCACAGCACAAAATACCCAACATATGAAGAATCGAGGAGGAGGAACAAGAAGGGAGAGAAGAAAAGAATCTCCAGACAGTGTATATAACAGCTCAATAAGCGAGCTAAGTTAGGCAGTAAGATACTAAAGAGGCTAACCTTGAACCTTTGGTAACCACGAATTTAAAGCCTGCAATGGCAATAAGTACATATCTTTCAATAGTCACCCTAAATGTTAATGGGTTGAATGCACCAATCAAAAGACACAGAGTAACAGAATGGATAAAAAAGCAAGACCCATCTATATGCTGCTTACAAGAAACTCACCTCAAACCCAAAGACATGTACAGACTAAAAGTCAAGGGATGGAAAAACATATTTCAAGCAAACAACAGCGAGAAGAAAGCAGGGGTTGCAGTACTAATATCAGACAAAATAGACTTCAAAACAAAGAAAGTAACAAGAGATAAAGAAGGACACTACATAATGATAAAGGGCTCAGTCCAACAAGAGGATATAACCATTCTAAATATATATGCACCCAACACAGGAGCACCAGCATATGTGAAACAAATACTAACAGAACTAAAGGGGGAAATAGACTGCAATGCATTCATTCTAGGAGACTTCAACACACCACTCACCCCAAAGGATAGATCCACTGGGCAGAAAATAAGTAAGGACACGGAAGCACTGAACAACACAGTAGAGCAGATGGACCTAATAGACATCTATAGAACTCTACATCCAAAAGCAGCGGGATATACATTCTTCTCAAGTGCACATGGAACATTCTCCAGAATAGACCACATACTAGGCCACAAAAAGAGCCTCAGAAAATTCCAAAAGACTGAAATCCTACCAACCAACTTTTCAGACCACAAAGGCATAAAACTAGAAATAAACTGTACAAAGAAAGCAAAGAGGCTCACGAACACATGGAGGCTTAACAACACGCTCCTAAATAATCAATGGATCAATGACCAAATCAAAATGGAGATCCAGCAATATATGGAAACAAATGACAACAACAACACTAAGCCCCAACTTCTGTGGGACACAGCAAAAGCAGTCTTAAGAGGAAAGTATATAGCAATCCAAGCATATTTAAAAAAGGAAGAGCAATCCCAAATGAATGGTCTAATGTCACAATTATCGAAATTGGAAAAAGAAGAACAGATGAGGCCTAAGGTCAGCAGAAGGAGGGACATAATAAAGATCAGAGAAGAAATAAATAAAATTGAGAAGAATAAAACAATAGCAAAAATCAATGAAACCAAGAGCTGGTTCTTCGAGAAAATAAACAAAATAGATAAGCCTCTAGCCAGACTTATTAAGAAGAAAAGAGAGTCAACACAAATCAACAGTATCAGAAACGAGAAAGGAAAAATCACGACGGACCCCACGGAAATGCAAAGAATTATTGGAGAATACTATGAAAACCTATATGCTAACAAGCTGGGAAACCTAGGAGAAATGGACAACTTCCTAGAAAAATATAACCTTCCAAGATTGACCCAGGAAGAAACAGAAAATCTAAACAGACCAATTACCAGCAACGAAATTGAAGAGGTAATCAAAAAACTACCAAAGAACAAAACCCCCGGGCCAGATGGATTTACCTCGGAATTTTATCAGACATACAGGGAAGACATAATACCCATTCTCCTTAAAGTTTTCCAAAAAATAGAGGAGGAGGGGATACTCCCAAACTCATTCTATGAAGCTAACATCACCCTAATACCAAAACCAGGCAAAGACCCCACCAAAAAAGAAAACTACAGACCAATATCCCTGATGAACGTAGATGCAAAAATACTCAACAAAATATTAGCAAACCGAATTCAAAAATACATCAAAAGGATCATACACCATGACCAAGTGGGATTCATTCCAGGGATGCAAGGATGGTACAACATTCGAAAGTCCATCAACATCATCCACCACATCAACAAAAAGAAAGACAAAAACCACATGATCATCTCCATAGATGCTGAAAAAGCATTTGACAAAGTTCAACATCCATTCATGTTAAAAACTCTCAGCAAAATGGGAATAGAGGGCAAGTACCTCAACATAATAAAGGCCATCTATGATAAACCCACAGCCAACATTATATTGAACAGCGAGAAGCTGAAAGCATTTCCTCTGAGATCGGGAACTAGACAGGGATGCCCACTCTCTCCACTGTTATTTAACATAGTACTGGAGGTCCTAGCCACGGCAATCAGACAAAATAAAGAAATACAAGGAATCCAGATTGGTAAAGAAGAAGTTAAACTGTCACTATTTGCAGATGACATGATACTGTACATAAAAAACCCTAAAGACTCCACCCCAAAACTACTAGAACTGATATCGGAATACAGCAAAGTTGCAGGATACAAAATCAACACACAGAAATCTGTGGCTTTCCTATATACTAACAATGAACCAACAGAAAGAGAAATCAGGAAAACAACTCCATTCACAATTGCATCAAAAAAAATAAAATACCTAGGAATAAACCTAACCAAAGAAGTGAAAGACTTATACTCTGAAAACTACAAGTCACTCTTAAGAGAAATTAAAGGGGACACTAACAGATGGAAACTCATCCCATGCTCGTGGCTAGGAAGAATTAATATCGTTAAAATGGCCATCCTGCCCAAAGCAATATACAGATTTGATGCAATCCCTATGAAACTACCAGCAACATTCTTCAATGAACTGGAACAAATAATTCAAAAATTCATATGGAAACACCAAAGACCCCGAATAGCCAAAGCAATCCTGAGAAAGAAGAATAAAGTAGGGGGGATCTCACTCCCCAATTTCAAGCTCTACTATAAAGCCATAGTAATCAAGACAATTTGGTACTGGCACAAGAGCAGAGCCACAGACCAATGGAACAGACTAGAGAATCCAGACATTAACCCAGACATATATGGTCAATTAATATTTGATAAAGGAGCCATGGACATACAATGGCGAAATGACAGTCTCTTCAACAGGTGGTGCTGGCAAAACTGGACAGCTACATGTAGGAGAATGAAACTGGACCATTGTCTAACCCCATATACAAAAGTAAACTCAAAATGGATCAAAGACCTGAATGTAAGCCATGAAACCATTAAACTCTTGGAAGAAAACATAGGCGAAAACCTCTTAGACATAAACATGAGTGACCTCTTCTTGAACATATCTCCCCGGGCAAGGAAAACAACAGCAAAAATGAGTAAGTGGGACTATATTAAGCTGAAAAGCTTCTGTACAGCAAAAGACACCATCAATAGAACAAGAAGGATCCCTACAGTATGGGAGAATATATTTGAAAATGACACATCCGATAAAGGCTTGACGTCCAGAATATATAAGGAGCTCTCACGCCTCAACAAACAAAAAACAAATAACCCAATTAAAAAATGGGCAGAGGAACTGAACAGACAGTTCTCCAAAAAAGAAATACAGATGGCCAACAGACACATGAAAAGATGCTCCACATCGCTAATTATCAGAGAAATGCAAATTAAAACTACAATGAGGTATCACCTCACACCAGTAAGGATGGCTGCCATCCAAAAGACAAATAACAACAAATGTTGGCGAGGCTGTGGAGAAAGGGGAACCCTCCTACACTGCTGGTGGGAATGTAAGTTAGTTCAACCATTGTGGAAAGCAGTATGGAGGTACATCAAAATGCTCAAAATAGACTTACCATTTGACCCAGGAATTCCACTCCTAGGAATTTACCCTAAGAATGCAGCAATCAAGTTTGAGAAAGACAGATGCACCCCTATGTTTATTGCAGCACTATTTACAATAGCCAAGAATTGGAAGCAACCTAAATGTCCATCAATAGATGAATGGATAAAGAAGATGTGGTACATATACACAATGGAATACTACTCAGCTATAAGAAAAGGGCAAATCCAATCATTTGCAGCAACATGGATGGAGCTGGAGGGTATTATGCTCAGTGAAACAAGCCAAGCGGAGAAAGAGAAATACCAAATGATTTCACTTATCTGTGGAATATAAGAACAAAGGAAAAACTGAAGGAACAAAACAGCAGCAGAATCACAGAACTCACGAATGGACTAACAGGTACCAAAGGGAAAGGGACTGGGGAGGATGGGTGGGTAGGGAGGGATAAGGGGGGGAGAAGTAGGGGGGTATTAAGATTAACATGCATGGGGGGGTAGGAGAAAAGGGAGGGCTGTACAACACAGAGAAGGCAAGTAGTGATTCTACAACATTTTGCTATGCTGATGGACAGTGACTGTAAAGGGGTTTATAGGGGAGACCTGGTATAGGGGAGAGCCTAGTAAACATAATATTCGTCATGTAAGTGTAGATTAGTGATAGCAAAAAAAAAAAAAAAAAAAAAAAGGGCAGTTCCTGTGTGGTAACCTCCAACGAGTTCTACACAAGGGTATAAAGGGCATATAAAAGTGTAGGCAAAGGGTCTGTTTGTGTTTATACAGAGGATCAAAGCCTAATTGGGCTACCCTGAAAATGAACTAAGATACGATATGAAAAAGAACTTCCAACATCTGCACCCTCTGGAAGACTCATGCCAGAAGATGATCATCAAAAAACCCCAACAAAGATCCACGCACTGCTACAGCTGTAGATGCACTCATCCCACCAGTTCCTGGACCTGCCATGGGAATGAGGAAGGAGATATCTAAGCTGGGCTGTGCATACAGTAAAACAACAAAATTGGACTGGATCTATACTGTTGGAACTCAACCAAGAATTTGGAGAAGTGCAAATTGTAGCGCTCCAAAGTCTTACAACTACAAACTATTTATTGTTAAAAGAACATATGGCATGTGAACAGTCCCCAGGAATGGGTTGTTTTAATTTGTCTGATTTCTCTCAGACTGTTCAAGTTCATTTGGACAATATCCACCATATCATAGATAAGTTTTCACAAATGCCTAAGGTGCCTAACTGGTTTTCTTGGTTTCACTGCAGATGGCTGGTAATTACAGATATGCTTTGGTTATGTAACTATACTCCTATTATGTTAATGTGTGTGTGCAATTTAAGTAGTAGCTTAAAACCTATACATGCTGAAGTTACTCTACAAGAAGATATATCAAAGAAATAATCAATCTTCCCATGTTTTCTTCCGCCTGCTACTTCTATAGCTTTTCTTCTTCCTTCCTAATTACAACCCTTAAATAGAATTCGTGCCTCATATCAAATTTACCGAGTATCATAATTCTTCCAAGTGGTAAAGATACCTCAAGACAAATGCTGGGCATAGAAGCCACAGGGCATAAATATGCAAAGAAGTAAAAAGCTAACTTTTTCAAACAATAAGGCTTCTCTCTCACTTACCAACTTCACATTTCCCTGTATGGCCCCGGAAGATGACTGGTTAGCCAGAGACGGGTAAGATTCCTCAAGGGAGGAACAACCTAAGACAGGCACAGTCGCAGGGGGGCCATCAGGTGAGAAATTGGGGATCAACAGAGGTGAGGCTTAGAACCTCACCCCCCCGTTCTGAGAGAAATCTTCTGCATACGTGGATGTTTTATTGCCCTGGTCTAGCCTGGATTAACACATAGTCTACAGGCACACACCTGATCATCTACATTTGCTCTCTTACAACACTAAACTATGTTTTCTACCTTTATCTTGTATCTACCTACCACTTCAGCATTTTATTAAAAATAATAATAATAAAGAGAGAAATGTGGTATCCACATATAAATCAAGTAAAAAAAAAAAAAAAAAAAAAAAAAAAAGTAAAAATTTCAAATGAGGATTACAAAAGTTAGAATATATTTTAAATGTTTATACATAATGAATATGACTTTTAAAAATACAAAACATAGTTCTTTACATTTTGACATTTACTAGGTATTTATAAGAACTGTAAGAATATTAATTAATACTGCACCATCAGCCCTGGTGTTCAGTAAAGGGCCACAGGTTGAAAGCTACAAGATAACAACTTTTTCCCCCATCCTTGTCAGTGTACCTTGTAAAGAGAGAGATAAACTCTTTGTGATATAACATTCACATTCTAAATGTGAATGCTATTCTGTGAAATATGAGTCCCTGGCCATGACACATGCTTACTGGGAGAACTGTTCCAAAGAAACACAGGTTAAAGAGAAAGCCCTGGCTGCAGACTTGCATCAAATCTCAGCATGAACTTGGAAGGAAAGGGTTAAGGTATAAAAGATTACCAGCCTTAAAAGTCTCTTACTATCTTGTCTTCACACCAGCATGCATGAACGTAATTAAACTAGTTTCTGTGTCTCATTCTGAATCATCCCAACTGCTGCAGGCCTGGCAGAGAGGGTGTGGACTCTGGGCAGGACCGGGATCTAAATCACAGCTCCACCCACCATCCATTAATCATGTGACTTCAGCTGGTTTTTAAGCCTACATAGCATATCCATTTACAGACAGAATTAAATGAGACAATGGTACAGGAAAGCATCTGACAAATAGTAGTTGCCTTTTTTTTGACTATTTTCAAAGATGGTTTAAGATTTTATTAATGATTGCTAAAACCATGTGAACGCAATGTTTGGATTATCTATTCCATATATAGAATATTCTCATTTTCCACAACAGCTAGCAAAAACTTAATTCAGCGGTAGAGTTGGGTGAGAATGGCTATATATCACATATATATTAATAGTTTTCATGCGCATGAGGATTATCCTGCTTGGATCTCTTCACTTCTTAGGAGAGGAAATCGAGGCCAGGAGGTGAAGGGCATTGCCCTAAGTATCCTCTTTGTTTACTGGCAAAGCCAGACTGGTCGAGGGGGAGGAGGTGCAGGGAAGGCGCCAAACTCCTAACTCCCTTCTCCTCCCACTGTGTCCACACGGATCAGGTTTACTTGGTGGCCTAGGATTGTCACTGGCACTTTCCTCCTCTTCCTCATTCTAATGGCCAAAACAAGTCACATTGCCAGCTAGAATTCAAGGCTGGGAAATGGGGTCCACCTCTGGGAAGTCACATGGCAGAATACAGATCCTGGTGAAGGACGAAGGATAGCATGGAAGGCAAATGTGTTCCATGGCTCTGCTCTTTGCTCTGGGCAAAAGTAGTCAGGGCCTCACACACTTTTTTCAAGTGCAAGAATCACGTGAGTCTTAAGCTTTCTAGACATCTATAAACTGTGAAGAAGCCTTGGGAAGACAGTTCTACAAGTATCTCTGGGCAGAGGCAAGTGCAAAGGGAGCAATCTGCAGGACTCAGTGATCTGGCCTGGCCCTCCAGGGACAATCACAAGACAGTGAGTGAATGGCAGTGGGTGACAAGGGACCCGACGTGGGCCGAAGGGGGTGAAAGCAGCATGTCCACAGGACAGCAAGGCGTTCTTGAAAGAAGTGAAGTTTGCAGCACACAGGCAAAGGTGATAGGACTTGAATAACCAGACAGAGGAAGGGGCGAATGTCTTAGCTGAGGGAAATGACACCATAAAAGTGCAACATCAGAGTGAGTCTGGGTTACAGAGCGAAGGCAGAAGGCATTCAAGGTGGACAGACAGGCTTCGGTCAGGTAACAGTCTTCCGTCCAGGAGCTGGGACACAATGAGGTGGCTGAGCTGCACCTACCGGAGGGTCTGCTTAGAAAAGGAGGACAGATGTGCTGGCGTCTGTAAGAAGCCTTCCTTACCAGCCCAGACACTGGTGGAAAAGACTTTGAGTTAAACTCTGGGCAGTGGGAACCTGAAAGGAAGAATGCTAAGGCTGGTTTGAAGGGAGAATCACAGGATTTGGAACGTTTATGTCCCTTGTATCCACTCATGCAAACTGTATTACCAGTGACTTCAGTGTTAAATGATTTTCAATACATATACATAAATCGGAGGTTCTTTTTTTCTTCCCACTGTTATTGCCTCTCTTTTGTCCTAAATGCAAAAATATTAGCCACTTGATAGGTAAACATAATTTTTCAGCAAATCTTTTCGTCCCTGTAAAAATTTCTATGTAAGAGCATTCATTCTAATTAAAAGTATATATTAGGAAAATTCACATTGGAAAATTTCGTATCTGATACTGCTCATCTGTAGCACCTAAAACCAACTCTATTTAGACTCATTATCTCAGTATTCATATTCTAGACCTATATTGTCCAACATATAAGCCACTATTGAGTATATGAAGTCTGGCAAGTCTAAACTGAAATGTGCTGAAAGTGTAAATTATATACCAAGATTCAAAGACAGAACAATAAAAGGATGTAAAACATCTCTTTAATAATTTTTATAGATCACTTATTGAAATAATGTTTGGATATTGTATTCAATAAAATTACTTTAACATCTTTCTTTTTTTTACATGACAATTAAAAATGTAAAATTATATATAGACTCACATTTGTGGTTTGCATTGTATTTCTTTTCTTTTATTAAGGTATTATTGATAATACACTCTTATGAAGGTTCCACATGAAAAAACAATGTGGTTACTACATTTCCCCTTATTATCAAGACCCCACCCATACCCCAAGGCAGTCACTGTCCATCAGTGTAGTAAGATGCCACAGATTCACTATTCGCCTTCTCTGTGCTACACTGTCTTCCCTGTGACCCCCCACACCATGTGTACTAAACATAATGCCCCTCAATCCCCTACTCGCTCCCTCCCCACCCACTTTCACCCACCCCTCCCCTTTGGTAACTGCTAGTCCCTTCTTGAAGTCTGTGAGTCTGCTGCTGTTTTGTTCCTTCAGTTTTGCTTCGTTGTTAATACTCCACAAATGAGGGAAATCATTTGGTACTTGTCTTTCTCTGCCTGGCTTATTTCACTGAGCATAATATCCTCCAGCTCCATCCATGTTGTTGCAAATGGTAGGATTTGTTTCTTTCTTATGACTGAATAGTATTCCATTGTGTATATGTACCACATCTTCTTTATCCATTCATCTACTGATGGGCACTTAGGTTGCTTCCATATCTTGGCTATTGTAAATAGTGCTGTGATAAACATACGGGTGCATATGTCTTTTTGAATCTGAGAACTTGTATTCTTTGGGTAAATTCCAAGGAGTGGGATTCCTGGGTCAAATGGTATTTCTGTTTTTTGTTTTCTGAGGAATCTCCATATTGCTTTCCACAGTGGTTGAACTAGCTTACATTCCCCCCAACAGTGTAGGAGGGTTCCCCTTTCTCCACATCCTCACCAGCATTTGTTATTCTTAGTCTTTTCAATGCTGGCCATCCTTACTGGTGTGAGGTGATAGCTCACTGTGGTTTTAATTTGTATTTCCCTGATGATTAGTGATGTGGAGCATCTTTTCATGTGTCTGTTGACCACCTGAATTTCTTCTTTAGAGACTTGTTTCTTCATATCCTCCACCCTATTTTTAATCGGGTTATTTGCTTTTTGGGTGTTGAGGCATGTGAATTCTTTATATATTTTGGATGTTAACCCCTTTTCAGATATGTCATTTACAAATATATTCTCCCATACTGTTGGATGCCTTTTTGTTCAGTTGATGGTGTCCTTTGCCATACAGAAGCTTTTTAGTTTGATGTAGTCCCATATGTTCATTTTTGCTTTTGTTTCCATCGCTCAAGGAGATGTGTTCAGGAAGAAGTTGTTCATGTTTATATTCAGGAGATTCTTGCCTATGTTTTCTTCTAAGAGTTTTATGGTTTCATGACTTACATTCAGGTCTTTGTTCCATTTTGAGTTTACTTTTGTGTATGGGGTTAAACAATAATCCAGTTTCATTCTCTTGCATGTAGCAGTCCAGATTTGCCAACACCAGTTGTTGAAGAGACTGTCATTCATTTCCCCATTGTATGTCCATGGATCCTTTATCTTGTGTTAATTGACCATATATACTTGGGTTTATATCTGGGCTCTCTATTCTGTTCCATTGGTCTATGGGTCTATTCTTGCACTAAATTGTCTTGATTACTATGGCTTTGTAGTAGAGCTTAAAGTTGGGGAGTGTAGTTCCCCCAGCTTTATTCTTCCTTCTCAGGATTGCTTTGGCTATTTGGGGTCTTTTGTGGTTCCATATGAATTTTGGAATGATTTGCTGTAGTTCATTGAAGAATGCTGTTGGTATTTTGATAGGAATTGCATTGAGTCTGTAGATTGCTTTAGGCAGGATGGCCATTTTAACAATATCAATCCTTCCTATCCATGAGCACAGGATGTGTTTCCATTTATTGGTATCTTCTTTAATTTCTCTCATGAGTGTCTTGTAGTTTTCAAAGTATAGGTCTTTCACTTCCTTGGGTAGATTTATTTCTAGGTATTTTATTCATTGATGCAGTTGTGGATGGAATTGTTTTTCTGATTTCTCGTTCTGTTAGTTCATCATTAGTGTATAGGAATGCAACAGATTTCTGTATATTAATTTTGTATCCTGCAACTCTGCTGAATTCAGATATTAGATCTAGTAGTTCTAGATTGGATTCTTTAGCATTTTTTATGTACAATATCATGCCATCTGCAAACAGTGACTGTTTAACTTCGTCCTTAATCAGGATGCCCTTTATTTCCTTGTGTTGTCTAATTACTGTGGTGAGAACCTCCAGAATTATGTTGAATGAAAGTGGAGAGAGTGGGCATCCTTGTCTTGTTCCTGATCTTAAAGAAAAGGCTTTCAGCTTCTCACTGTTTACTATGATGTTGGCTGTGGGTTTGTCACATATGGACTTTATTATGTTGAGGTACTTGCCCTCTCTACTCATTTTGTTGAGAGTTTTTATCATCAATGGATATTGACTTTTGTCAAATGCTTTTTTGGCATCTCTGGGGATGATCATGTGGTTTTTGTCCTTTTTTTGTTGATGTGGTGGATGATGTTGATGGATTTCCTAACTTGTACCATCCTTGCATCCCTGGAATAAATCCTACTTGATCATGGTAGATGATCTTTTTGATATAATTTTGAATTCAGTTTGCTAATATTTTGTTGAGTATTTTTGCATCTATGTTCATCAGGGATATTGGTCTGTAATTTTATTTTTTTATTTTTTTATTATTATCATTATGATTTTTTAAATTTTGGTATCATTAATCTACAATTACTGAGCAACATTATATTTACTAGACACCCCCCATCATCAAGTGCCCCCCACATACACCATTACAGTCACTGTCCATCAGCAGAGTAAGATGCTGTAGAATCACTACTTGTCTTCTCTGTGTTGCACAGCCCTCCCCATGACCCCACCTACATTATGTCTGCTAATAGTAATGCCCCCTTTTTTCCCCTTATCCCTCCCTTCCCACCCATCCTCCCCAGGCCCTTTCCCTTTGGTAACTGTTAGTCCATTCGTGGGTTCTGTGAGTCTGCTGCTGTTTTGTTCCTTCCGTTTTTTTCTTTGTTCTTATATTCCACAGATGAGTGAAATCATTTGATACTTGTCTTCTTCTGCCTGGCTTATTTCACTGAGCATAATACCCTCTAGCTCCATTCATGTTGTTGCAAATGGGATTTGTTTTCTTCTTATGGCTGAATAATATTCCATTGTGTATATGTACCACATCTTCTTTATCCATTCATCTACTGATGGCCACTTAGGTTGCTTCCATTTCTTGGCTATTGTAAATAGTGCTGCGATAAACATAGGGGTGCATATGTCATTTTCAAATTGGGCTGCTGCATTCTTAGGGTAAATTCCTAGGAGTGGAATTCCTGGGTCAAATGGTACTTCTATTTTGAGTTTTTTGAGAACCTCCATACTGCTTTCACAATGGTTGAACTAATTTACATTCCCACCAGCAGAGTAGGAGGGTTCCCCTTTCACCACATCTTCGCCAACATTTATTGTTGTTTGTCTTTTGGATGGTGGTGACCCTTACTGGTGTGAGGTGATATCTCATTGTGGTTTTAATTAGTATTTCTCTGATAATTAGCGATGTGGAGCAGGTTTTCATGTGTCTGTTGGCCATGTGAATTTCTTCTTTGGAGAAGTGTCTGTTCACAGCCTGTGCCCATTTTTTAATTGGATTACTTGCTTTTTGTTTGTGGAGGTGCAAGAGCTCTTTATATATTTTGGATGTCAACCCCTTATTGGATCTGTCATTTATGAATATATTCTCCCATACTGTAGGATGCTTTTTGCTCTATTGGTGGTGTCCTTTGCTGTACAGAAGCTTTTCAGCTTGATATAGTCCCACTTGTTCATTTTTGCTTTTGTTTCCCTTACCCATGGAGATATGTTCATGAAGAAGTTGCTCATGTTTACATTCAAGAGATTTTTGCCTATGTTTTTGTCTAAGAGTTTTATGGTTTCATGACTTACATTCAGGTCTTTGATCCATTTTTTGTTTACTTTTGTGTATGGGGTTAGACAATGATCCAATTTCATTCTCTTACATGTAGCTGTCCAGTTTTGCCAACACCAGCTGTTGAAGAGGCTGTCATTTCCCCATTGTATGTCCATGGCTCCTTTATCATATATTAATTGACTATATATGCTTGGGTTAATATCTGGACTCTCTATTCTGTTCCACTGGTCTGTGGCTCTGTTCTTGTGCCAGTACCAAGTTATCTTGATTACTGTGGCTTTGTAGTAGAGCTTGAAGTTGGGAAGTGAGATACCCCCTGCTTTATTCTTCCTTCTCAGGATTGCTTTGGCTATTCAGGGTCTTTTGTGGTTCCATATGAATTTTGGAACTATCTTTTTCAGTTTGTTGAAGAATGCTGTTGGTATTTTGATAGGGATTGCATTGAATCTGTAGATTGCTTTAGGCAGGATGGCCATTTTGACAATATTAATTCTTCCTAGCCAAGAGCATGGGATGAGTTTCCATTTGTTAGTGTCCTCTTTAATTTCTCTTAAGAATGTCTTGTGGTTTTCAGGGTATAGATCTTTTCACTTTCTTGTTTAGGTTTATTCCCAGGTATTTTATTCTTTTTGATGCAATTGTGAATGGACTTGTTTTCCTGATTTCTCTTTCTGCTAGTTCATCATTAGTGTATAGGAATGCAACAGATATCTGTGTATTAATTTTGTATCCTGCAACTTTGCTGAATTCAGATATTAGTTCTCATAGTTTTGGAATGGAGTCTTTAGGGGTTTTTCTGTACAATATCATGTCATCTGCAAATAGTGACAGTTTGACTTCTTCTTTACCAGCCTGGATGCCTTGTATTTCTTTGTTTTGTCTGGCTGCCATGCCTAGGACCTCCAGTAGTATGTTGAATAACAGTGGGGAGAGTGGGCATCTCTGTCTTGTTCCCTATCTTAGGTGAAAAGCTTTCAGCTTCTTGCTGTTAAGTATAATCTTGGCTGTGGGTTTGTCATGTATTGTAATTTTCTCTTTTTGTGATGTCTTTGCCTGGTTTTGGTATTAGAGTGATGCTGGCCTCATAGAATCAGTTTGGAAGTACTCCCTCTTCTTCTACTTTTTGGGAAATTTTAAGGAGGTTGGCTATTAGGTCTTCACTAAATGTTTGATAAAATTCAGTGGTGAAGCCATCTGGTTCAGGCATTTTGTTCTTAGGTAGTTTTTTGATTACCAATTCAATTTCATTGCTGGTAATTGGTCTGTTCAGATTTTGTTTCTTTCTGGGTCAGCTTTGGAGGGTTGTATTTTTCTAGAAAGTTTTCCATTTCTTGTAGATTATCCCATTTGTTAGTATATAATTTTTTATTGTATTCTGTAATAATTCTCTGTAATTCTGTGGTGTCCATAGTGATTTTTCCTTTCTCATTTCTGATTCTGTTTATGTGTATAGATTCTCTTTTTTTCTTGATACGTCTAGCTAGGGGTTTTTCCATTTTGTTTATTTTCTCAAAGAACCAGCTCTTGCTTTCATTGATTCTTTCCATTGTTTTATCCTTCTTGATTTTATTTATTTCTGCCTGAAGCTTTATTATGTCACTCCTTCTACTGACTTTGGGCCTCATTTGTTCTTCTTTTTCTAGTTTCAATGATTGTCAGTGTAGACTGTTAATATAAGATTGTTCTTCTTTCCTGAGATAGGCCTGTATTGCTATATACTTTACTCTTAGCACTGCCTTTGCTGCATCCCACAGATTTTGCAGTGTTGAATAATTGTTGTCATTTGTCTCCATGTATTGCTTGATCTCTGTTCTATTTCATCATTGGTCCATTGGTTATTTGGAGCATGTTGTGAAGCCTCCATGTGTTTGTGGGTTTTTCATTTTCTTTGCATAATTTATTTCTAGATTCATACCTTTGTGATCTGAGAAGCTGTTTGGTACAATTTCAATCTTTTTGAATTTACTGAGGCTCTTTTTGTGGCCTAGTACATGATCTATTCTTGAAATTTTTCATGTGCATTTGAGAAGAATGTGTATTCTGTTGCTTTTGGGTGTAGAATTCTGTAGGTGTCTGTTAGGTCCATCTGTTCTAATGTGTTGTTCAATGCCCCTGTCTCCTTACTTATTTTCTGTCTAGTTGAACTGTCCTTTGGAGTGAGTGGAGTGTGGAAGTCTCCTAGAATGAATGCATTGCATTCTATTTCCCCTTTTAAATCTGTTAGTATTTGTTTCACATATGTTGGTGCTCCTGTGTTGGGTGCATAGATATTTATAATGGTTATATCCTCTTGTTGGACTGACCCCTGTATCATTATGTAATGTCCTTCTTTGTTTCTTGTGACTTTCTTTGTTTTGAAGTCTGTCTTGTCTGATACAAGTATTGCAACTACAGCTTTTTTCTCAGTATTAGTTGCATGAAATATCTTTTTCCATCCCTTTACTTTCAGTCTGTGTATGTCATTGGGTTTGAAGTGCATCTCTTGTAGGCAGCATATACATGGGTCTTGTTTTTTTATCCATTCAGTGATTCTGTGTCTTTTGATTGGTGCATTCAGACCATTTACATTTAGGGTGATTATCGATAGATATGTACTTGTTGCCACTGCAGGCTTTAGATTCATGGTTACCAAAGGTTCGAGGTTAACTTCCTTACTGTCTAAGAGTCTAACTTAACTCATTTAGTATGCTATTCCAAACACAATCTAAAGGTTCTTTTTTTCTCTTCCTTTTTCTTCCTCCTCCATTCTTTATATATTAGGTATCATATTATGTACTCTCTGTCTCTCCCTTGACTGACTTTGGGGTTAGTTGATTTAATTTTGTTTTTTCTTAGTAATTAACTGTACTACTCTCTTTACTGTGGTTTTATTACCTCTGGTGACAGCTATTAAACCTTAGGAACACTTCCAACTATAGCAGTCCCTCCAAAATACACTGTAGAGATGGTTTGTGAGAGGTAATTTTTCTCAGATTTTGCTTATCTGGAAATTGTTTAATCCCGCTTTTGAATTTAAGTAATTAACTTGCAGGATAAAGTACTCTTGGTTCAAGGTCCTTCAGTTTCATTACATTAAACACATCATGCCACTCCCTTTTGGCCTCTTAGGTTTCTGCTGAGAAGTTTGATGATAGCCTGATGTGCTCTCCTTTGTACGTGATCTTATTTCTCTCTCTGGCTCCATTTAATAGTCTGTCCTTATCCTAGATCTTTGCCATTTTAATTATTATATATCTTCTTGTTGTCTTCCTTGGGTCCCTTGTGTTGGGAGATCTGTGCACCTCCGTGGCTTGAGAGACTATCTCCTTCCCCAGATTGGGGAAGTTTTCAGCAATTATCTCCTCAATGACACTTTCTATCCCTTTTTTTCTCTCTTCCTCTGGTACCCCTATAATATGAATATTGTTCAGTTTGGATTGGTCATGCAGTTCTCTCAATATTCTTTTATTCTTAGAGATCCTTTTTTCTCTCTGTGCCTCAGCTTCTTTGTATTCTCCTCTAATTTCTATTTCATTTATCGTTTCCTCCACCATATCTTATCTGCTTTTAAAACCTTCCATTTTATGTTTCATTTCTGATGCTGTGATCTGTAATGATTGGATCTCTGACTCCAATTCATTCCTTAGTTCTTGAATATTTTTCTGTACCTCTATGATCATATTTATGATTTTTATTTTCAAATGTCTTTCAGGAAGATTCATGAGATCGGTTTCATTTGACTCTTTCTCTTGTGTGTGTATGTATGATTTTGCTTTGAACCAGGTTCCTTTGATGTTTCATATTTGTGGGTGGCGCCCTCTAGTGCCCAGAAGCTCTACTCTCTCGAACTGCTCAGCCCCTGGAGCAATGTTTGGGGGTCGCAGGGGAGCAGTATTGGTGCCTGGGGGTAGGAAAGAGCTGTTTCCTGCTTCCCGGCTGCTATGACCTTCACCACTGCCAGAACCAGTGGGCCAAGCACACAGGTGTAAGCCTCTATGCTTTGCTTTTGTAGCTGCTATAAGCATGCCTTCCCTCTGGCTGGCCTGATGCCAGGTCAGGGTTTGCCAGTTTGCTGGGCAGGTGCAGGCTGGCCAGGAGGAAGGTGCAGCAGGCTGCCTATCATGGAGGGGGGCCTTGGAGCTGCATAGCCAGCCAGGGGGATGGAGCACCTGAAGATCATCAAAGTTCCCAACCTGCTGGGCAGAGTGCACCATAACAATTTTGTCTACCTGTCCTTTCTCCTGAGCAGTAAGCTCTGTGCAGTTCTAGCCCCTTTAGCAGCCCTTTTGCTGTTAGGAAGTCTCTCAGACTGCCTGCCTTTCTTTTGTCCCAGAGCAGTTGAATATGGATCCCTGTTTTCCACAAGCAGCTGGAATCTCAGTCTCTTCAGGTGTTCTCCCTGTCTTGGCTTTCCAACACCCCTAGTCACCAGAGCACCATGCAATGTAGGTTCATGCTCCCAAAGCAGATCTCCAGAGCTAGATGTTCAGCAGTCCCAGGCCTCCTCTCCCTCCCTGCTCTGTTTCTCTTCCTCCCACCGATGAACTGGGGTGAGGGAAGGGCTTGGGTCCCGCTGGGTCATGGCTTTGTTATGTTACCCTGTTCCTTGAGGTCTATTCTTTTCTCCACGTGTATGCAGCGTGTTGCAGCCCTCTTTCCTGGTGCTCTTTCAGGATTAGTTGTATTAGTTGTATTTTCGAAATTGTATATGGTTTAGGAGGAGGCCTCTGTCTCACCTCTCACAGCACCATCTTTTTTTTTTTTTTTTTAGATAATTATTTTTTATTGAAGGGTAGTTGACGCACAGTATTACATTACATTAGTTTCAAGTGTACAACACAGTGATAAAACATTTATATACCTAATTCTAGGTTCCAGCTATCACCCTACCAAGCTGTTACAATATCTTGACTATATTCCTTATGCTATACATTTCATCCCGGTTACTTATTTATTTTACCATTGGAACTCTGTCCTTTTTTTTTTTTTTTTTTGTGAGGGCATCTCTCATATTTATTGATCAAATGGTTGTTAACGACAATAAAATTCTGTATAGGGGAGTCAATGATCAATGCACAATCATTATTCCACCCCAAGCCTAATTTTCGTCAGTCTCCAATCTTCTGAGGCATAACAAACAAGTTCTTACATGGAGAACAAATTCTTACATAATGAATAAGTTACATAGTGAACAGTACAAGGGCAGTCATCACAGAAACTTTCGGTTTTGCTCATGCATTATGAACTCTAAACAGTCAGTTCAAATATGAATACTCATTTGGTTTTTATACTTGATTTATAGGTGGATACCACATTTCTCTCTTTATTATTATTATTTTTAATAAAATGCTGAAGTGGTAGGTAGATACAAGATAAAGGTAGAAAACATAGTTTAGTGTTGTAAGAGAGCAAATGTAGATGATCAGGTGTGTGCCTGTAGACTATGTGTTAATCCCAGCTAGACAAGGGCAATAAAACATCCACGTATGCAGAAGATTTCTCTCAAAACGGGGGGTGAGGTTCTAAGCCTCACCTCTGTTGATCCCCAATTTCTCACCTGATGGCCCCCCTGCGACTGTGCCTGTCTTAGGTTGTTCCTCCCTTGAGGAATCTTACCCGTCTCTGGCTAACCAGTCATCTTCCGGGGCCATACAGGGAAATGTAAAGTTGGTAAGTGAGAGAGAAGCCTTATTGTTTGAAATGGTTAGCTTTTTATTTCTTTGCATATTTATGCCCTGTAGCTTCTCACAGCACCATCTTTAATCCCATGCATTATATTTCTATTGGACGGTGCTATTTTAACATTTCATTTTTGTCTGGAAATAGTATGGAGTAGCCCATATTGCAGTTAATGACATTAACAGGGTTTTTTATGCCCAATGAAACAAAAAATTGTTGCATACATTTCTAGTTTCTTCTGTGCTGAATCTGTGATTTAGTACTAAGTCATACAAATATCTTGAAGCACATGCTATATTATATGCTCTCAAGGACAGACATTTACATGAGTATAATTTCTTTCCCATAGGGAGGGAATAGGAACAAAATTTGCCAAAAAAATGTCCATTCATTAAAAAGCTTTAACAATGAATATTTTAGATTACCACTTAGGGTTGAAAAACAACATGCCTGCATCACTTTAGCATCAGTTTACAAACTCTGTACGCAGCCAGCAGTAGGCCCTTCCTGAACAAGGGTGTTGCTTCCTTATTGTCACTATTATTGTTTCATTAAGTCTCTCAAGTGTCTTTCAATCTAAAGCACTCTGCTTGTTGCCACTGCTTCTTTTAATTTGTTTTTTCATGGCACTGACTTTTTGAAAATTTGAGGTCAGTTGTCTTGCAGAATTATTCTATATGGTGTCCTTTAACCTGTTTCACTACCCCCCAAATTCCTGGAAAATGAAGATCAGGTCTAGAAAAGCTTGATTACATTCAGGCCACACATTTAGTAAGAATACTTAATGTTTTGTACTCAATATTGCATCGTATTAGGAAGCATATACATCATGTGATGTTGAATTTGATCTCTCCAGTTCTCTCCATTTGCAAAGGTATGTTTCCATGTGTATTTTGTGAGGGATGATACCACATGACTATTTGATTTCTTAGTAATTATTCAACAGATGAATAGGTAAACAAAATTGTGGTATATACATGCAATGGAATATTTTCTTAAAATTTATTTTTAAGACAATTTATTGTCTTAAAAAGGAAAGAAATATCAACACATGGCTCTAGCATGGATGAACCTTGAAAACATTTTGCTCAATGAAATGAGCCAGTCACAAAATCACAAATACAGTATAAGTCCACTTACATATGGTACCTAGAGAGGTCAATTTATAGAAACAGAAAGTACAATAATGGTTGCCAAGAGCTGGGGATAACAGGGAATGGAGAGTTATAGTGTAAGGGGGTACGAGTTTCAGATTTGCAAGATGAGAAGTTCTGGATATTGATAGTGGTAATGGTTGCTCAAAAATGTAACTAATGCCACTGAACCATATACTTAAAAATTGTTATAATGATAAATTGTATGCTATGTATATTTTACCACAGTTTTTAAAAGTACAATTCAATGATTTTTAGTGTGTCCACAGAGTTGTACAACCATCACTACTATCTAACTTTAGAACATCTTTATCACTCTCCAGAGAAACCTGGTATTAGCAATTACTAGCAATTATTATTAGCAATCACCCCCCATTCTTTCCCCTCCCCTCAGCCCCTAAACTACGTTATTTCTGTACATATTTACCTACTCTGGACATTTCATATAAATGAAGTCATAAAGTATGTGGCTTTATGAGTTGTGTCTCTTAGCATAATATTTTCAAGGTTCATCCATGTTGTCATGTGTGTCAATACTTCATTTCTTTTCATGGCCAATAGTTCTCATGGTATGGATACACTACATTTGTTTATTAATTCATTAGTTGGTGGATATTTGTATTTGTTTCAGTTTTAAGAATAATGTTGCTAAGAACATCAGTGTACAAGTTTTTGCATGAACATATGTTTACATTTTTCTTGAGTATGTACCTAGGAGTGGAATTGCTGGATTATATGGTAACTCTACATTTAACTTTTTGAGGAGGTTCCAGGCTGTTTCCCACAAGGGCTGAATCATTTTACATTCTTACCAGGATATGAATTCCTACCAGTGTATCAGGGTTTCAAGTGAAGAGGTTTTTTTTCTTTATATGTTATTTTCTAACCTTTCTAAAATGGACATATAACTTGGCTTAAATCATATAGCTCTGTGTTTTGCTTTGTAAATTTGTAATAATAATAATAAGCCAGGAATGCCACACGTGTGAAAAATGAACTATTTTAGTAATAAAATATACAATGCAACCTCTATTACCTATAATCCAGATGGTTTTCTACTCCACCTGTGGCTTCTGGACTACTTGCCTGGCTCTGACAGGTGAGCATGCGGCTGATGCTCAGACCTGGCGGGCGGTGGTGGGGCAGGCTTAGCCCTCAGCCTCGCCCCCACCCTCCTCCGCAATGCGGAGCAGCCGGAACTCCATTTCCCAGCATGCCTCCCACCCTTCCCGGTTGGAGTTTGCCTAAAAGGAATGTGGGGGAAATCTGGGAAGCAGTGAAAGGAACCTGTTCTCCAGAGGTGGTGGCGGCCAGATTCAGAACAGGTTTGAGTCCCCGAGGCTTCCCCGCGAGCTCTCCGGAGCCCCCTCTTCCGGCTGAGACCTTCAGCTGCACCTGCACCTCGGCCGCCGCCGCCGCCGCCGCCGCCGCGAGCCCCGCCGCCTCCCCGCTGTCCAGCGACGGCGTAAGCCGCGGGGCTCTAGCGGACCCCGCACCCCAGAAGACGTAGTGGCTTGTGTTTTCCTGAACAAACCCCGAATAAATCGTGTATTTGGGGGCAGAGGTACCATTTAACGTTTAATGTATTTAAAATACAATGAAGGGGAGGAAAATGCGGTATGTCTAGAAACTGTTTTTTCATCAACTGGGTGTTTCTGTTTCGGAGTCAAACTGGAGTCCAGCCTTGCCATCCTTAATGTATAATGAACATTTTTAAAAGCATTAAAAAAAGAAACACGTGTCGTTGAAAACTCACTTTAAACACCATTTAATGGTAGAATAATAATCCACCAAACATGTGCCACAATTAACGAATTACTCCCATGATGGTGGCTTTTAGATTACTTTTGCTATTCTGAATAATACTGAAAAGAGCGACTTTTTGGATTCCTTCTTTTGAATCCAAAAAGTGTTATTCCTGGTTCAAAGGATATAAACATATTTAAGATAATTGATGCACATCGCTAGACCGTTTTCCAGAAATGTAGCAGTTTATACTTCTACACGTGGTGACCAAGAATTATGTCACCATTGTGTGACTGCCACTAAGTACTAATTACATGAGTAATAATGCTTGCTAATTTGATGGGTAAAACTGCAGGTTTACTTGATGCTCACTTGTTGATTATCCATTTGTCCTCCCTCCCCTCTCCTCCCATTTTCTCTCCTTTCCTTTCCCTCTTTTTTCTCTTCCCTCCTTCCTTCCCTCCATTCTTCCTTAGAGTTCACATACTTTGTCTATAAATCTGTCAAATGTTTTTATAAATTCCCAACTTTTTGTGTCATTTAATTTTGTTTATATTTTATGTAGCAAAAACTATTCCCTATTCCTTTACAGTTCCTAACGTTGCTTTTAACATTAAATATTTTATTTGCAATTCAGAAATCAGATTAAATACTAACCTCTATTTCTACTATTGGCTTGATTTTATACATTAACTCTTTAACTTACCTGGACTTTTAAAAAATATATATGAAAAGGAGAATATCTAACTTAAATTCCGCCTGAAATAGCTAGTTGCTTGAGCATTCTTTGGACAAATCTTACCTTCATGTAATTACATTTTTTTATTCTAAATGCTTTTTTAATAATTAAGGCACTCTTGTTGAAAGAAGTTCAAGCACCTCAGAAATAACGTGGAAAGTGAAAGAATCTCAAGTCCTAGAGATAACCACTGTTGACAATTTAGTGAATTTTAAAAACTCAACTTTTTAAATTGAGATATGATTTACAAAAATAACATGCATAGATTGTAAGTGTACAATTTGATGAGTTTTGGCAAATATATACACTCATATAACCACCACCCAAGCAAGATATAAAACATTTCTGTACCCAGAAAGTTCGCTCTCGCCCCTTTCCAGTCAATTCTCATTCCCCCAGAGCAAGAGCTGTTCTAATTTCAATCTCTATGGGTTTGATGTTTTGAACTTTATATAAATGGAATCAAAAGTATAAAGTTATTGGTGTCTGACTTCTTTCCCAGAATTTTTTTGAGATTCATCCATGTTGTTTTGTGTATTAATAGTTCCTATTTATTGCTGAATAGTAGTCCATTGTATGGATAAATACAATTGATTTATCCATTCACTTCCTGATGGGCATTTGGTTCTTTCCAGTTTAAGGCTGTGTCAAATAAATCTGCTAAGAACATTTTTGTACAGGCCCTTCTTTGGACATTTCTAGGAGTGGAATTACTGAGTTATAGGGTAGGTGTAAGTTTAATGTTTGAGAAACTGACATACAATTTTCCGAAGTGGTCATACCATTTAACATTCACCAATAGTGTGTGACAGCTGCTGCACACCACCACTTGGTATTACATGTGTGCACATGATTAAAATTTTAAGTTAAAAAATTTTTAATACAATCACAAAAATGGCAAGTACAGTACAATGAACAGTTTTCCATCACCATTTTAGAATACATTGCCAACCTGATGCCCTATTTCCCCCTAATTCTTTAATGTGTATTTCATACAAACAAGGACATTCTCCTACATAACCATCAAAATTAGGAAGCCAGTATTGGTGCATTACAACCATCTAATCTTCGGACACTATTCAAGCTTTAACAACTATTTCAATAATGTTCTTCCTAAAAGGATTCAGTTCAAAAAGTGTATGTTGCTTTAGTCGTCAAATTTCTTTAATTTCCATCCAACTGGAACTGTTCTCAGGTTTTCTTTTTTAAACTTTTGAAGTTTCCAGGCCAATTAGATTGTAGAATGGTCCCAGATTATGGATTGTTTGATGTTTCTTCATAATTATATTCAGATTACACATCTTGTTGAAAAATGTTGACAAGATTATCATAGAAGGTACATAATGTTAGTTTGTCTCTTCAGTGGTGATACTCACTTTGATCATTTGAATAAGATGGTGTCTGCAAGGCTTCTCCACTGTAAAGTTGCTCTTTTCCCACTGTAATTAATACTTTTGTGGGGAAGTACTCTGATATTAGGTAGTTATTCCATTTCTTCCCAAACTTTCCATTTGCTCATTTATTAATTTATATTTGTTATATTTGTATGAACTTGTGGTTTCTGATGTTCTTCAGTAATAATCTATTACTATCAGTATTTTGATACTCAGATTATACCAGATTTGGCCTACATGCTCTCTTCTGTGTCCTTTTATGTCCCTATCATTCTTGGAACAATTTTCTACTTTCTGGCACAAGAACATCTAAAGTCACCTTGAACTTTTCCTGCCCAGCTCTGGAACCAGCCATTTCTCTAAGAACCCTCACTTTCTTTTAATGGTATTCAGAAACCAAAACTTAGACACTAAGTGTGCTCATTGTTATTAGCATATCACTGCTCCCGGTGCCTCTCTCAGGAGAGAACTAGGGAATATGTGGATAGGCAAACACACACACACACATATTTACATTTATGTCTATTTCCATACCTCTCTACATATATGAAAACCATGAATCTATAACCATTACCTCCAATTACAGTCCAGTTCACAGGGTTCACATTAGTTTTGCCCCTTCAACAGCTGTAGCTTTTTTTCTGCCATTTGTTATCCTTATTACATTATTAGGATATAATATATCCTTATGACATCAGTATGCTGGAGGTATCCACTCTCCCATGTCCACGCCATTTCCTCCCCAGTGTGGTCGCCCTCCTTACCGTGCTTACTCTGACACTCCACTTAGAACAACTATTCTACCAGGACACCTCCTCTCCTTGCTCAGATTCTGAAATCCTGCTTTGGGCCTCCTATCCAAGTGGATCATCTCCTTAGTCCACTTGGGCTCTGATTCTCCATGTGGGGCCACCCTTATTACTCAGCTAAGGCTCAAACTCCCCAAGTTGGGCTATTTCCTGCATGGACTCTGCTTTTCCATTTCAGGCTCTGGTATTTAACACTGGGCTTCCCTCTGTATGTCTCACTCTGCTTATCCTCTACTGTGCCATGTTGGACTGTCTTCGACCATGGTTGCCCCTCACACTGCTAGAGCTCTGATACACTGTTCTAACCCATATTGCCTGCCTTTCCCCCCAAATCTCCGTCATGTGGCACTTACCTTGCTTTCCTCCATGTAATGGCTTTAGGACTGAATCATTTAAGAAGGGACGGGAATGGGGAAGAGGAAGGGGCATGGACCTATTGTCATTCCTTTAAATGTCAGTTATTCTCAAGGGTATGACATGGTATCTCATTACATTTTTAGCTTGCATATATGATGACTAATGATGTAGAGCTTCTTTTTTGTGTTTATTGTCCTTTCATACATTTTTTTGTCAAGTATCTATTTGAGGTTTTTGCTCATTTATAAAGTTGTTTTTTTTTGCCTTATTGATTTGTAGGCATTCTCCATATATTCTGGATCCAAGTCCTTTTTAAATGTATGTATTGAGAATGCATTCACCCACTGTGTGGCTTGCCTATTTTTATTTTCTTAATGGTGAAATTTTTACTTTTTATGAAGTCCAATTTATGAGTCTTTAGATTTATGGCTAGCATTTTTTGTGTCCCATCTGAAATATCTGCCTACCCCAAATTCATGAAGATATTCTCCTGTGTTTTCTTCTAAAAACTTCAAAGGTTTAGATTTTATGTTTAGGTCTTTGATCCATTTCAAATTAATTTTCCTGTATGCTGTGAGGCCAAGGCTATTTTTTTCCTTACAGATATGCAGTTTTGTCTTTTTGTTGAAAAAGATCTTCATTTCCCAGTGAATGACCTTGGATCTTTTGTCAAAAATCAGGTATCATATATATGTGGATTTATTTCTGTACTCTGCCCTGTTCCACTGTTTTGTAGTCTACCAGTACACCAATGGCCAATCATTGTACTTGATTACTGTGTTATAATCAGTTGGTATAAGTCTTCCAAGTACTTTTGTTCTTCAAGATTGTTTTACTAGGTTCTTTGGGTCTTCCATATAATTTTTAGAATCAACTTGATTAGCTACAAAAATTGCTGCTTGGGATTTTGATTACGATTGTGTTGAATCTATAGGTAAAATTAGGGGAAATTGCCACCTTAATAATATCAAGTTTTCTATTCTATGAACATTATATATCTCAATTCATTTAGGTCTTTGCTAAATTTTCTCAGGATTTGTAGTTTGCAGTATCAGTGCCTTGCAGTTCTTTTATCAAATTGATTCGCAAATACTTGTTTTTTAATGCTATTTTAAGTGGTATTTTTAAAGTTAATTTTGTCAATTGTTTGTTGGTAGCATATGTAAATACAGTTGATATTTGT
The DNA here is from genome assembly GCF_030020395.1 of Manis pentadactyla. Taxonomy (NCBI): domain Eukaryota; kingdom Metazoa; phylum Chordata; class Mammalia; order Pholidota; family Manidae; genus Manis; species Manis pentadactyla. The sequence continues at coordinate 116,669,285 of NC_080029.1, read as the reverse complement.
ATATTTGTATCATGCAGTGTTCTTAAATTTACTTTTCAGTTTTAGTATTTTTCATAGATTTTTACAGTTTTCAATGTAAACAATCTAGTTGTTTGTAGTAAAGAGTTTTACTTCAAACTTTTAAAAACTGTATATCTTTCTCTTGTCTCATCCCACTGGCTAGGACTTCTAATACAATATCAAAACAAAAGTGGTGATAGCGAAGATCTTTGCCTTTTCCTGGTTTTAGGGCTATATCTTTCAGTATTTCACCACAATCATACAGTGTTGGCTGTAGGATTTTCTTAAATACCTTTTATCAGGGTAAGGAAGTTCCATCCCAGTTTGAGTTTGTGAACTCATCCCAGTTTTAATTATAAACTGATGCTCGCTTTTATCAAATGCTTTTTCTGAATCTACTGAGAGAATGTTACAGGTTTTCACCATTACTTCATTGTGGCAAATTTCATTGATTTTTCTAATGATAAACTGCCTTTGCAATCCTGGAATAGATGACTCTTGCTAAATTTTGTTTAGAATTATTGTACACATGTTCATGAAAGATACTGGTCTGTAATTTTCCTTTTTTTTATATCCTTGTCAAGTTTTATATCCAGGTTATATTGATCTCATAAATGCTTTGGAAAAGATTCTCTTATTCTCTATTTGTTGAGAGAATTTGTGTAAAATTAGTATCTTTTCTTCATTTTACATGATAGAATTCACCAGTGAGGCCATCTGTGCTTGAACTTATTTTGTGGAAAGGTTTATTAGAATTTCAATTTCCTTAATTGATGTAGGACCATTCAGGTTTATTTCTTCTTGATTATATTTTGGTAAGTTGTGTAATTCAAGGAATTTATCCAGTAATCTAAATACCCATATTCATGAGCATAAAGTTATTAAAAATATCTCATTCTTGACATTGGTATTTTATGTTTTCTCTGTTTTCTTATTCAATCATTGTCTTGCTAGGGTATTTTTCAATTTTACTAATTTCAAATAATTTCATAAAATGTACTCTATTATACATATGTTTCTATTTTACTGATTTCTGGTCATATTTTTATTATTTCCTTTTTCCTGTTTGCTTTGGACTTTCTTTGAAGTTCTTTTTCTAACTTCATGCTTTGGGAACTTGGATTATTTATTTATAACCATTATTCTTTGCTAATATATATATACTTTAGATCTATAAATTTATTGTTAGATATTACTTTAGCTGTGTTTCACAAGTTTTGATAGGTTTCATTTTCCTTATAATCCAGAATATTTTACAATTTATAATTCCAGAATTATGTAATTCTGTAAAATTATAGAATTCTAGGTTAGCAGGCTTAGTTTAGTTTTGTTTTCTTTTCAGCAGTTTGAAGATGCTATTCCATCTTCTTCCAGGTTCATAGATTTTTGTTAAGGTATCAACTATTATCTTCATTGTTGTTTCTCCAGGAGATACTGTATCTTTCTTTCTGGCTGCTTTAAAAATGTTCTTTTTTGCTTAAGTTTTCAGGAGTTAGACTAGTGTGCTTAGGTGTGGTTTTCTTTTATTATCCTGCTTGCTGCTTGTGAAACTTTTTGAATCTGTGAGCTTTAGCATTCATTAGATTCAAACCTTCCTCAGTCATTATTTTTTCAATATTGCTTATGTCCTGTCTCTCCTCTTCTTCTTCTTAGACTCCAATTAAATGTATGTTAGACCTTTTGCCTGTCCCACACTGCTTTCATACTTTGTTCTTTTTCATTATTTTTTTCCTTCTGTGTTCAGTTTAAATATTTTATTTGACTGTCCTCAAACCTACACTGGTGCTATAACGAAATAGTGCCTAATTTCAAATATTTCGATTTGCATTTCTAAAATGCCCATTTGATTCCTGTTCATCATAAATTTTCATCCACTTTGTCCATCTTTTCTCTAATTCCTTAACATACTAATTTTAGTTACTTTGAAACTTTTGTCTAACTCTAATATGTGATTCATCTGAGTCTTACTATTTTATCTGACGATTTGGTTGGGTTTTTTCTTTTTTCTTTGCATGTCCAGTGGTTGTGTGTGTTGGTTAATATAGAGGTTGATACAGTGAAGAGGGTCTAGATTATATTGCCTTCCTCTGAGTTTTGAGTCTTGTTCTGGCAGCAAGTATCTATTTTAGTCCTTACTCCTACTGGTAACACTGCTAATTCATGGTCCGTAATCTTACGTGGCCTTTCTGGGGTCTTCATTACATTCTAGGTATTTATGAAGGTTTATACATTTTACATTAGGCTGGGCCTAACCTCTCATGTCTTCCCATTATTGTGAAACCTCTGAAATCTCCGTTTGGCGCTCAGCCTTCCAGACTGTTCTCTGCTCGGTCTCCTGGAGACTTGCCTTGCTCATACACATCCTAACAGTGGGCCAACTACCTGAGGGAAGTTGTGTGCAGCTTTGGAGGGCTCCTTCTGTGCAGCTCCCTCCTCCGAGGCACCTTGCCCTCCAAACCCCGCTGTGCCAGCAGGCCTGAACTCGGTCTGTTTCCTCTGCCCGGAGACCCTGCTGCTTTCCGCCTGGGCTCATATCCACGTGCTGGGATGAATGTGAGACACACCTAATGTGCTTTCCTTTGCTGAAAGGCAATATTCTGCTTTGGTTGCTGTCCAGTGCCTGCAATTAGTATTTTACACAATTTGTGTAGCTTTTATTTGTTGTTCACAGCAGTAAGGGGAGCCCAGTTTAGTTACTCATTACTAAAGGTACTCAGTCATAACTGGCGCTGAAGTCAAGAGGTTCATTTTCTTAAATTTTGTTATCATTAATCTACAATTACATGAAGAACATTATGTTTACTCGGGTCCCCCCTCCACCAAGTTCCCCCCACAAACCCCATTTCAGTCACTCTCCATCAGCGTAGTAAGATGCTGTAGAATCACTACTTGTCTTCTCTGTGTTGCACAGCCCTCCCCGTGCCCCCCCACCACATTATACAGGCTAATCATAATGCCCCCTTTCTTTTTTTTGCCCATTTATCCCTCCCTTCCCACCCATCCTCCCCAGTCCCTTTCCCTTTGGTAACTGTTAGTCCATTCTTGGGTTCTGTGACTCTGCTGCTGTTTTGTTCCTTCAGTTTTTCCTTTGTTCTTATACTCCACAGATGAGTGAAATCATTTGGTATTTGTCTTTCTCTGCCTGGCTTATTTCACTGAGCATAATGCCCTCTAGCTCCATCCATGTTGTTGCAAATAGTAGGATTTGTTTTCTTCTTATGGCTGAATAATATTCCATTGTGTATATGTACCACCTCTTCTTTATCCATTCATCTACTGATGGACACTTAGGTTGCTTCCATTTCTTGGCTACTGTAAATAGTGCTGCAATAAACATAGGGGTGCATCTGTCTTTTTCAAACTGGGCTGCTGCATTCTTAGGGTAAATTCCTAAAAGTGGAATTCCTGGGTCAAATGGTTTTTCTATTTTGAGCTTTTTGAGGAACCTCCATACTGCTTTCCACAATGGTTGAACTAATTTCCATAATGGTGAAAAATGATTCCCAAGAGATTCATTTTTTTAAAAGGAATGGATTTAAGGAATCATTATGTTTTTCTTCTCCCTAGCTATACTAAGGTAAACATAAAGAGCCTGTTACCAAGAGCTCCCACTCAAATTTGAAGTCCAAATCAAAAGTCTTATATTTGTATAGAGTTCTGTCCTTTATTTTCACATCTTCCATAAAAAAGTTAATAGCTTAATAAAATATACTCATCCTAATCTTTTCTAAATTTTCTATTCACATAATTGGAGTAATACAAAAACATTTACATATTGATTTTCATGTTTATAGACCATTACAGATAAAAAGTTAAGATTTCTTAAGTCAAAAGATAGAACATGGATGTACAAGTGCTCAGATCTCTCCCAATTGTTAAATAAAACTAAAATAGATGAGCTTTGTCATCTCATTCCTTAAAAAATTTTTTTAATGTTTTTACTAGATTTATTAAAATATAGTTTACATAGAACATTGTATTCATTTCAGGTGTACAACATGATTTGATATATGTGTAGCCTGCAAAATGGTTACCACAGTAAGTTAACATCCATCCCCACAATATGTTAACATCCATTACCACAAATAGTTGACTTTTTTGTGTGTGATGAGAACTTTCAAGATCTACAATCTTAGTAACTTCCAAATATATGATACAGTATCATTCACTTTAGTCACCATGCTGTACATTACATCTCCAGGACTTATCTTATAATGAGTTTGTACCTTTTGACCACCTTCACCTATTTTTGTCCCTCACCCACCTCTGACAACCACCAATCTATTCTCTGTACCTGGTTTTTTTTTTAAGATTCTACATGTGAGATCTTACAGTATTTGTGTTTCTCTGACTTATTTCACTTAGCCCTCAAGGTTCACCATTGTTGTTGCTAATTGTACAATTTCCTTCCATTTAATGGCTATTTTATGGCTCACATTTTCTTTATGCATTCACCCATTGATGAATACTTAGGTTATTTCATATCTTGGCTATTGTATAATGCTGCAGTGAACATGGTAGGGTGGGGGATACACATATCTTTTCAAGATACTGATTTTTTCTTCAGATGTATACCCAGAAGTGGAGTTGCTGAATCATACAGTAGTTCTATTTTCAATTTTTTGAGGAAAACGCCATACCATTTTTCCATAGTGGCTGCACCAAAGTACATTCCCATCAATAGTGCGCAAGGGTTCCCTTTTCTCCACATCCTCACCAGCACTTGTTATCTCTTGTCTTTTTGGTAATAGCCATTCTTACAGGTGTGAGGTGATATCTCATTGTGGTTTTCAGTGACATTTTCCTGAAGATTAGTGATGTTGAGCATTTTTTCATGTACCTGTTGGCCATTTATGTATCTTCTTTGTAAAAATGTCTGTTCAGTTCCACTGCCCATTTTTAAATTGGATTGTTTGGTTTTTTTGTTATAGAGTTGTATGAGTTCTTTATATTTTTTATATTATCCCCTTACCAGATACATGATTTTCAAATATTTTCTCCTGTTCTGTAGGTTGCCTTTCCATTTTGTTGATGGTTTCCTTTGCTGTGCTTTGGAAGCTTTCTAGTTTTGTGTAGTCCCACCTGTTTATTTTTGCTTTTGTTGCCTTTGCTTTTGGTGTGAAATCCAAAATATCATTGCCAAGATCAATGTCAATGAGTTTACCATTTTCTTCTGGGAGTTCTGTGGTTTTAGGTCTTTGAACTTTATCATCTCATTCCTTCTTGCATTTTGATGAATTCAAAACCTAAAGGAATAAATATTGTGTACCTTCGCTGAAAATTGCATAGACTCAAAATTAGAGTTAGTGAGCGCTGTAAGCCCCATCTCTCCTACAAATTGCCTTTTAAACAATTCAATCTCTGGGTAGGAGCCTAAAATAAAGGACAAAACAACTCCTGGGTACAAGACTAAAATATAGTAGAAAAGCTTCTGAATTATGGTCATAGGAACAAAAATTTTTGTTTCCCTCATGTTGGTTAGAATAAAGAAGTTATTTAACAATCCTGTCCCCAATACCTTATTGTTGTTTACTTGATGTTGAAGATTAAAGTTATTTAAATGTTTCAAAGGAACTTTTTAAAGTAGGGTGTCTATTATGTTCAAATCATTTATTTATCATTAAATATATCTTGAATATTTAATGTTCAGATAATGCAGGGGTGACACACATGTCAACTCCTATTCTTATCTTCAAGGATTTATTGTAGGAGGTGTAAATAGAGTACATGGCAGTAAGTGGCCCTTTGCTACCCTTTATAATGTAATGAAAGTTCAAGAAGAACAATCTTATTTGTTTGGGTGCATCATAAAAGGTTTCATGAAGGCAGTGGTGTCAAAGTTGGTGTTAAACTCTGCGTAGGATTTTGACTGGTGGGGAAAAAAGGAAAGGGTATATAAGCTGAGAGAATCATATAGTCAAAGATAGAAATGATGGGAATAGCAGAAGGTCTGATTTGTCTGGAAATGAGAGATATCAATGGGAAGGTAGTAGGGAGTCACCTTTTTTGGGAGCTTAAGTGCCAGATTGGGAGTGTAGGCCACTGGGAACCAGAGGCTGTTATTGATAAGAGAAGCACTACTAGAGCTCAGACACATTCATCTGATATCAGGACCTCAGAGCCACTGCTGGTCTACAGAGGTTTCCAATTCCTTGAGTAGAAATCTTGGACAATGTAAAATTAGTAATGTAGGGAAGACTCAACTTCAGGATATAGGAAAGTCCTTTACAGTAAATAAATTTAGTTTTATGCAGACTCTCTACATTGTTCATTGCGGCATTATTTACAGTAACAAAAACATGGAAAAGATGAATGGATATGAAAAATGTGATACACACACACAAACACGTATGTGTGTATTAGCCATAAAGTTTTTATCTGGCAAAATTAAAAGTTGGCAATCCTATGTTGGTCCTTAAAACACTTTTTTGGGAAACATTATTGGTGAAAAAAAGCCAGAAGCCTGGGAACAACGGGCACAGAGTCAATTTAGACATGAAGGAGACTGGAGCTGATTCAAGGCTAAGAAGCGAGATTTTAGTTTGGGAAATGTTCTGTGGATAGTCTTGTAGGAGAGCTGTTTGGAAATGTCCCATGAGCAACTGAAATGTCAGTCTAGAGCTCAGGAGGAAGGCTCATTTATTAACAAGACAACAGATATTTATTTTACACTTACTATGAGCCAAGCACTAAACTGGGGGAAAGATATATTTGTGTGTCAGTTATATAGACTCTCTTACAATAATCTTAAGTACTTACTTAATATAATCCTTTTATCTCTGTTTTACGGTGTTCCTAAGAACGTGTAATTCAAACATATATTGCAAATACAATAATAAATATTCAAAATGTACAAGTCATCTACAAAATCATAAAGGAATGGAAAACTAAGACTGAAAAAAAAGCCCCTTAATGTGTATTAGTTAGCATAGGCCGCAGTATAAATAGACTCAAACATGTAATGGTACAGCAGAGAAAAAGTTTCTATCTTGGTCACAGGTCATCTCTTGAGGAGCAAGTAAATCGGTTTGGTAGAATGGCCCCCCTCGGAGACCCAGGCTGAGGGAGGTTCCACCCTCATGGACAAAACATGGCTTTGAAGGTCACTCTGTCAACTCCATCTCAGCATGCAATGATTTCAGGCCTCAAAGTGGTAAACATCACTTCTCACACTCCACTGACTAGAATTCGGTCACATGGCCCAATATAACCAGGAAGGGCCACGGGGAAGCATAGGCAAGCTTTGCGTCCCGGAAGAGGACATAAATTTTTGTTGAACTATTAGCAGTCTGCCACAATTTGCGTTAAATCATCTGAGTAGAAGTTAAAATTTAATAAATAAAACAGTTGGGTCATGAATTGCATTTTGTGTATCAATGAACAGACATTTAGCCCTGCATCTCTGGAGAGAAGTTATTGCCATTATGGGAACTTCTGTTCATGTTAACAGTTAAACCATGTTTTAATAGTTTTTAAGCAAGAAAACAGTTGAATTCCTGTAACATTGTTCAGAGTCCTTGCAAGGATAGCATTTGCTTTTTCTAGCTGAAAAGCAGTCTAAGCTGTGATCTGAAATGATGGGGAGCAAGAGGAAAGAGAACAGTATCCCAGGATTAACATGTTCTCTATAAGCAGGTCCTTTATGACCTTCTTTGTTCCGTGGAACATGGGCCTCTTTGACGTGTCTGTGGTTTTTGCATTTCTTTCACTGTCAGCATTTTTTCTTCAAACTTGTCCTTAAAGTGACTGCATCCTTTAATGAATCCTTACTTAGTCTCTGACCGATTGCCTACTCCCAATAAATTTTTACAAAAAAAATCTCATACCCTTCAGCTTAGTTCTGCACTTGGAGTCTGAACATGTGCTCAGAGTAGCAGACAGAAACCCATCAGCAATAATACTTAAATATATAAAGATCTCCTATCACTTCATATTCAGAGAAATGTGCATTTATTCATGAAATATAACATGTAGATTATCCCTATCTTTAGTGTATCCCTTACGACAGCTCTGCTTTAAGTATTTCATTGATACCAACAAAAATAAATTATTTCTTTTGGCCAGAACTTAGAAAAGGAAGCATGTAAAAGGAAGAAGACATTAGCTCTATTTTAGGTTGATCCTACAGTAGGTGATGCAGTCTTAACAGTTTGTTAGGGCTACTATAACAAAATACCAGATTGGATGGTCCACAAATTTTAAAAATTATTCATTTTTCATTTCTGGAGACTGGAAATCTGAGATCAGGTGCCAGCATGGTCAGTGAAGGCCCTCTTTCTGGCTGCAGACTTCTTGCTATGTCCTTACATGGTGGAAGGGCTGGGAACAGTTAATAAGGGCGCTAATCTCAATCCTGAGAGCTCCACCCTCATGACCTAGTCACCTCTTATTAGCATCACCTTGGGGATTAGGATTTCAGTATGTGAATTTTGAGGGGAACACGAACGTTCAGACCACAAATCCCTTCCTGGTAAGTAGTAGGGAGCCAAAGAGGATCTAAGACAGGTAATTTGGATCATTAGGAAACCTTCACATTACTGTTTAATCAGAACACTTCAGTGGATTTGGCTTTTGGTGACCTAGCATCAGAATACTTTTAGGGGGCAGATCCTAAAATAGATAGGAGGCAGGGTCACACATCTCACTGGAGCCGCTAAAGGGGGCAGATAATCTTTTTTCCTGACAGCTGGGGCATCTGCAAATGTTTCTGCTAAGAGCGTTTGAACCTTGAGGGAGTGATGCGAAAATGGAAGTGCCTGAGATCATTTGTGGCAAGGGAGTGGTGCAGAGTCCACAGCTTAGACATGGCCCTCGAGTTGTGGGGTCCTCGCAGGCTGTGCCTGCAGCACCATCTTGGCTGCTTTAGGTTGTGCAGCCTCCGGTTTCCTGCTCTTTTCTTGGATTTGTTCTTTGGTTCTGTAGTAGCCTGATGAGAAATTTTCAGCTGCATCGTTCAGGGAGTTTCTGTTGTCTTCAACCAAGAATCCCAAGTGGCACAAACATCCCCAAATCTGCTATACCTGTATTTTTCCATTAAATGTAATTTTTTTCTTATTGCAAAGTTATTTATCAACTGAAAAACTTAGAAAACACAGACAAACCGAAAAACACTGTAACTCCACCCATAGAGAACCTTTGTAAAAAATTTTAAACATTTTCTGATGCATACCCTTCCTGACTTTTTTCCTGGGCATATGAATATATTTTGTTTTTTTTTCATTAGGTGTTATAAAAAAGTGCTACCACACTACGACCAACTTGCTTATTTGCCTGTTATTCTGCCCCTTATA